>NC_057343.1:78090000-79340000 GCF_016509475.1 Prionailurus bengalensis
TGCACATCAAAAGCCATTTCCTGGATCTCATTCTTAGCACCTATTATTTGAGAGGTGTATAAGACTTAGTGTTTTTTGGTCTGCTCCAGCTCTAAAATTCTGAGGACAGAACATCTCAGAATCAGGAAATAGCCCAAGAAAAGGCACTGAGCAGCAAAATAATGGGGAGTGTTACAACAGAGAGCGGCCTAGTGGTATATTGTTAAATTCCGGATTCTCAAATGTGTAAGCAAAATTTCTGAAAACAACTCAGTGCTTTTGAGGAAGTTTTAAGCTAAATATTTCATTGTCAGTGAACTGTTCATGGTGGATTCTTGGTCTCTCTCTCTCTCTCTCTCTCTCTTTTAACGTTTATTTATTATTGAGAGACAGAGATAGACAGAGCATGAGCAGGGGAGAGGCAGAGAGAGATGGAGACACAGAATCCGAAGCAGGCTCCAGGCTCTGAGCTGTCAGCACAGAGCCCGACGCGGGGCTCGAACTCACAAACCGTGAGATCATGACCTGAGTCGAAGTCAGACGCTCAACCGACTGAGCCACCCAGGAGCCCCAACTCTCTCTTCTGAACAAACTATGAATAATCTGCTGCCATGTAACATCCTTTGGCTAATAACAAACCTGCATCCTTTTCACTATTTAAAGTGAAATCCTCTTTGTAATAAGCCCTTAAGTAAATCATCAGACATTTAAAGACACATTCTGCAGCAGGATTCTTGAGTGCTTACTAGAAACCAGGTATGACACTGGGTCCTAATCATATACCCATGCCTTTGAAATGCTTGCAGTATGGATTGTTCAGATCTCTTAAAGAAAATATTATTAAGTGGCCAAAATGTCTTCCACATATTTATTATGCTTACCTACCAAATATAAATTAACAGGACTGGTAGAGCGCCAATTGCTAAAGTAATTGAGGAAGAGTGCAGAGGGCACCTGAAACGCTTCCCTTAAGATTCTGTTTAGAAAATACGATAAAATCATTGTGGGCTGATTGCACTGTGGGGTTGATTTGCCATCGACGGGAGAACCCTACTCACTAATGTTCATAAAGTAAATAATGTCAATTGAGACAAAAGCCCACAGTGGAGGGCACTGTGTTCTTCCCTTCACCCTGTCTTATTCAATATTGTTATCAATCACCTAAGACTGTTTACTAGTTTGCAGTATCTCCAAGCTGGTAAGAAACAAGATGATAAAGACAGAATAAAATTTAAAGCGGCCAAAGGTAGGGGGAACCTAGAACCAAAACACCTGGGATAAATTTAATGGGGATAAATGTAACAATCCTAAACTCAAGCTATCAAATACGTGTGGACACTTTGGAGACAATTAAAACAATCTGATGTACAAAGACCTGGACATTTTAATATACCCCAGTATTTGATAAAGCTATTAAATAAACATAGAAAATATTGGATGGCTTAACTTCCCTACATAAGGGCTGAGATACTGTATTTGAATTTAGGCGTTCAGTTGTGAGTCCTAACATTAAGAGAGACATCAATTTCTACGGAATAACGTTCACATCAGGGCAAATCAAATGGAGAGATCCTGGAATATATTTATTCATTCATTTGCCCACACATTCAAGCGTATTTATTGAAAAGCTCTTCCGTAGCAGTCAGGCGATTGGAATGTCACATTGACTAAGACAGCTAATTCAGATACCTAGCACTGGGCATGACAAGGCCAATAGAGATAATGGATGCCGAGGTTCCCGATTAAACCCAGTTCTGTCTGACTCCAGGGCACACGCTGCTTTTTTCTTCATAATGTGCCTCTTCGTGCTGCCAAGTGAATGCCCCCCCTCCCAATAGCATTTCTTACCGTCTAGCCCTGGAGTACGTGTGCCTCTCGGTGTGTGAGGCAGTGCAAGTTGATCCCTGACATCCCGTTGATCTACCATCACGGGGCATCCCGAACACACACATGCGCACACTGTCCCCGGTTCGGACGATGCGTAATTTGGTCACATTGTCAAGCACCACGATGCCACTGGGTTACCGTGCCCAGCACAACTTAAAATTGACTGTGTGTTGGCTGTAATAGGAGCAAATGCTAAGGATGTACGTGTGATGGAGGCTTGTCCTAACTTTGAAAAGTACCATGATTACTTAGCTATGTGTTTAATGGACACGGGAGTGACTGTCTTAAGACCATGTTATGCCCCCCCAAATATTTATGCCACTCTGTGTGCAATTCTCACTCCTTGTAATGTCCCCCTCTTCTGTCTACCAGATAGCCTTTACTGAGGTTCTGTGAGAAGATTAAGCCCTAATGCCCCAAGACAGCCATTGTGTGCAATGAATTCACTTCATTCCTATTCATCTAGATGGCAGTAGTTACTTGAATCCTTGGAGGAACTAAAAAAAGGAGTTACTAAAATAACTGTGCTGTGATTCAATGAGGAGCCTCACTTGAGAAAGTGGACCATCCCAAATTCCTTGTTTGCATGACATTTTCAGCATTTAGATTCTCTGTTGTCACAAAGTTCAGTGCTCCTCAATCTTGGCTGCAGGGTAGAATTCTCTGGAAGCCTTAAAATAATAATGATAATCAGGTTCCCTCCCCTCTCCAATAAAAAAAAAAAAAAAATGTCAGACTCTCTGGGCTGGGACCCAGGCATTTAAGTAGGTGTTAAAAGCTACCCAAGCATATTCCAGAATGCAATCACGGTTGAGAATTACTTCTGTGAATAAAGGCAAGCGTGAGGAAGCCAGCTGTCCACTCCACCTTCACCCGTGACCTCTCGATAGGTTGGGCACAGATCCAAAATTCCTTGCCTACGTAAATTCACAACCCTCAACAAGATACTTCAACTTCCTTGGGGCCTGTATGTTCATGGTCACCTCTGACCCTAAGCTGTCACGGCCTGTGCTATCTATTTTCACTTTTTCTTTGGGATTTCAAAAATTTGCCCCATCAAATCATCTCAGATTACGATTGGTTTCATATACTCTTTTGGACAAGGGAAAAGGAATATATGTTCGCGAAGGCAGAAGTGTTATGACTCCAAATGAGTTGTTCCTCTCTTACCATATTCTGAGGTTGCCTCTCACAAGGATGCTGTGTTTCCTCCCACTCAGCCCCGAAGCCTATTCCCGATCACTGACCCTTCTCCTCCCCCCACCCCCACCCCCACTCATGCAGTGATCTTTTCTTCCATCCATCTCAAGGTAATATTTAATGCCTGACCTTACAGAGAAATCAGACTAGCCTCTTGGCGTTTTGGCCATGACAGGACAACCATTTCCCGCTGTTCTAATTTCACTTTCCGCAGGTATTTTCTCAAACTTATTTGCTTAAGTTCCACGGGTATTTTCTCAAAAAACAGCCTGACCCTGCGGTGCCTGGGTGGCTCAGTCGGTTAAGTGTCGGACTCTTGGTTTTGACTCAAGTCATAATCTCATGGGGTATGGGTTGGTCTGTGGATTCAAGCCCCATGTTAGGCTCTGAGCTGACAGTGCTGAGCTTGCTTGGGATTCTCTACCTCTCTCTCTTCCTTTCCCCTGTTTGCATGCTCTCTCTTTCTCTCTCAAAAAATAAATAAACTTTCAATGAAACAAAATAAAAAGCCAACCTGACCCTAAGAATTCTGGCAGCAGTAGTTACCATGATAAAATGCTCATTTTGTTACACCTGCTATGTAAATGAAAACAACTGAATAAATCAATTTTATCATTGTACACTATTAGACACAATTTCTTATTTTAGAATGCATTATATGTATTATAATAACTTTAGGCTAAAAAAGAGACCAGTTGTTGTATAATAAGGACTGATCACTCTCTAAGGTTAGAGTAAGATTAGATTAAGGTTAGATTAAGATTTCTTCTACAAACAGGATTATCTTAAATTGAGCCTACATCTTCTTAACTGGTCACAGATCTGGTTTTTATGGTAATTAATCCATCTTATCTCAATCTAATCTGCTGCTAGAGTTACAGATTATGGAAGGAAGATTAAGGAGATAATCAGCTGTCTTCTTTCCTGGAAGAACACTTTCCATTTCTTCCTTAAAAGATGATTCATTTTGGAGGCGCCTGGGTGGCTCAGTCAGTTAAGCATCAGACTTGCGCTCAGGTCATGATCTCAAGGTTCGTGAGTTTGAGCCCTCTGTCGGGCTCTGTGCTGACAGCTTGGAGCCTGGAGCTGGCTTTGGATTCTTACAGTTTCAACAGGATGGTGAATGTACAGGGCTTAGCAGGGGGCCCAAAATGTAGAGGGTGTTCAGTACACGTGGTTACCATCGTCAGTCTTTTACAAGAGAGCCGGAGGCACAGACACTCAGAGGTGTGACCACACTGCCCGGTGTACCCTTCTTTCTTCGAGTTCTCATGTCCAAGTCAGCTTCAAAATGGTGACAGTCACCCATTAGAGATTTGGGGAAGGACTGGGTGTGTTGACCAGAGGTTTTCCTTCAGAGGGCACCTGCTTTGGTTCCATGGTGGGCTCAGTGAGATTTGTGGGGGTAGCTTTGGCAACATATCACCATTTATCACTTGGTCTCTGTAAGAAATACATAGACTAAATGCCCACAGTGTCGAGAATTCCAGCCCCTCGAGAATAACAAAATTGGCATGTCCCCCTGGGTCTGGCCCTGAAGCAGACCACAGAGCTGCTTCGTGGGTTTCTGAAAGTCTTCCCCAGCTGTGCAGCTGAGCTGATATTAAAAATAATCTCACCTTAGAGGCTGATTAGGAAAAAAAAAATCAAGAGTCAGGTTAGCCCCAAATGATGTTAGCAGATCCATTTCAGGAGTTTCCTTCATTACATTAATAAATGCACACAGCGGTTTACCTGCTTTCCTGAGTAACACATCCATCCGGTTCTTAAACGTCTCCTGCATGATTATATAGGGATACAGAGGCTTATCTTCCGTTCACGAAATGATCGAATTTTGCATGAACTTGGTGACAAATCGAGCAGTTCCCACGTAGCTGTTAACCCAGCCATTTGCTACCTGAAGAAAATTGCAATGATACTTGAGCTTCTCCTCCGTTCACACTGGCTGATGGGACAGTGTTCTTAAAGATGAAAAGGAAGGACATGGAAGGGGTCGCAATCTGATGCCTGAGATGCTGCGGCCTTTGCTGAACAGCCGCATCTTCACTTTGAGAACGAATGGGGGTGAGGGGAGGGGGAGGGACATCACATAATCAGAATTACTGACAGTGTGAGGAGCCAAGGGCTGCTTCCTTTCTGAGAGCTTTGCTCATGGGGTGCAGGGCTCCATGGTTCCCGAAGACCCTCCTGCGGCCTCCCCCTCCCCAACCCCTGCAAGGCCAAGTTCCTCATGACTATCCTCACCGCAGTGTGCTGGTGCAATAGAACTCAGCCTACACCCTGGAGCTGAGGGATTTTTGTCATATACAAACAAAAGTGGGTCAGCGGTTCACCTCGTTAAGAAGGCCATCTTTCGTTTTTATTTTAATTTTTAAAATTTTTTTTAACATTTATTTATTTTTGAGAGGCAGAGAGAGAGACAGAGAACGAGCAGGGGAGGAACAGAGAGAGAGAGGGAGACACTGAATCCGAAGCAGGCTCCAGGCTGTGAGCTGTCAGCACAGAGCCTGACGCGGGGCTCGAACTCCCAGACCGTGAAATCATGACCTGAGCCTAAGTCAGTCGCTCAACCGACTGAGCCACCCAGATACCCCGAGGGCCATCTTTCTAAAAACACAAGCTGAAAACTTCCTCTTAGAGGGCGAGAAACACCAAGGAGAACAGTAAACAAAGCCAATTTTGACCAACGAACTTGGTGCATGTATTTTATAGTGTCTTCCTAATACGTTTTTAAGCAACTGCTTAAACATGTTCTCAGCAATAATACTGCAGTTACAATTAACAGCTCAGAAAAGGGGTACCTGGAGGGCTCAGTCGGTTAAGCGACTGATTTCTGCCCAGGTCATGATCTCGCTGTTCATGAGTTCAAGCCCCGCGTCGGGCTCTGTGCTGACAGCTGGGAGCCTGGAGCCTGCTTCACATTGTGTCTCCCTCTCTCTCTGCCCCTCCCCTGATCATGCTCTCTCCCTGTGTCTGTCTCTCTCTCTCTCAAAAATAAATAAATATTAAAAAAATAGCTCAGAACGTTATCCACATAGAAAATTTGCTTTGTTGAAAAACATGTAAGAAGACAATTGCTATATGCAAATGATGAATCACTGAATTCTACCCCTGAAACTAATACTACACTGTATGTTAACTAACTTGAATTTAAGCGAAATCTTAAAGAAAAAAAAAACAAACAACCTCAAACCTAGAGAATTTTTAAAAAAGAGGTAGACTTCACCAAGACATAAAAAGGATATGTCATGACCAAGTGTGAATTATCTCAGTGTGACTGGTTTAATATTTAAAAATGAAATCCTCGGGGCGCCTGGGTGGCGCAGTCGGTTAAGCGTCCGACTTCAGCTCAGGTCACGATCTCACAGACCGTGAGTTCAAGCTCCACGTCGGGCTCTGGGCTGATGGCTCAGAGCCTGGAGCCTGCTTCCGATTCTGTGTCTCCCTCTCTCTCTGCCCCTCCCCCGTCCATGCTCTGTCTCTCTCTGTCCCAAAAAGAAATAAACGTTGAAAAAAAAATTAAAAAAAAAAAAAAAGAAAATGAAATCCTGCAATTTACGGTAGCAGCGAAATAACTACAACAAAAACAAACCTGGGATCCTTTGACTCAACGCAGAAAAGGCATCTGACAAAATTCAACACCCATTCGTGACCAAAACTGTCAGCAAACAAAGAGTAAAAGGGAATTTGCCCGGGCTCACAGTGGGCATCTGTGGAAAACTACCATCAGAGTTAATGGTGAGATAGTCTCTGCTTTCCCCTTAATATCGGGAATAAGGCAAGGGTACGCCTTCTCATCACCAATCCTATGTTTGCTTTTTAAGACTCTTAATCATGTACACCAACAACATAACCCTACACATGCTGTGGTCATTCGATTTAAAGTATAGTGCTATGTTTTGGGTATTTGTGTGTAAATTCAGAGATGCCATCTACTATTAGTGGTTGAGGAAAAGAGAGTTCCCATAACCCAAAAGCTAAAATGCAAATGTCCGTTTTTAAAAGTTTACAAATATCTAAACTCTTGTATTAAGTATATTTAATGCTCAGCAACCGCAGCTCCAGCCAGTTGGCATCTTTATTCCCACACAGTGTCTTATGTGTAATTTAGTATCAAGGGCATGAAGACAGAGACTATGTTTTTGCCATATTCTGTGATTCTCATCCTGAGCACGTAGCATAATAGTATGCCCATGTGGCTGCTAGAGGACTTAAAGCATCTAAAGGAAAATACGTACCAAGTTCTCAGAAGGAAGGCAGTGAGAACAGTCCATGTTAACAGGACTAGCACTAACAAACCCTCATTAGTCTTCCCCTTCATGGCTGGTTTTCACCAGGTCCCAGTTCTTGGCTGCCTTCTCGTTCCATTGCTGGTGTTAATAGGCTGGCCTGAGTCTTCCCAGTAGAGAATGACAATATTTCCCAGACATCTAAGGGAAACTTCACTTGCCCTTGGGTTGTGATTTTAGAAGAAAAGACAACCGGCATGATTTCTGTCCCCAGTGCCACGCCCCTCCACACCCTTTCCAGTTTCTTTCCCTCTTGGATTGTCTTCCCCGATTATCCCATTCTCTATACGCATTAATCTCCACATTAACTCCAACTAGCTCGGAAACTCTGCTTTCAGCTGGATGGGGTTAAAGCAATGTCTCCACTACTGGAGTATACTTCCTGGTCTAGGCATTTGTCTTTTGAATCTGTGCTCCATAAGCCACCTTCATAGTGAGCAGATTTTGCTGCCAAAGTAAACGAGTTTCCCTGGAAATAGTCTCAGATGATTCTGGGCAGAGGTGAAGAAGCAGGAGGGAGAGAGAAAGAAAAACAATTTACCCTTGACTACGATTGAAATTGTAAAGTACAGATTACTGACAATTTAAAAGGAAAATACACGCTTTAATTATATGTATGCTTTAATATCTGAACTTTTAAAAGTGAACGCTTCCATTTAATATTTCAGAATATCTACCTCACCCGCTATCACTGCAGTTTATGCAGGATCAGAGAATCGTGGAAAGAAGAGATTCAAGAAGCTTTCTGGTTCCACATCTTTGGGTTACAGAGGAGGCTCTAGGAATACATTTTGAAGCTCTAAGAGATGTTGATTAATTTCCATCTCTTTACATTTTTGTCATCACACTCTACCTTTTGTCAACAACAGTGAATTATCCTAGCTACCTGGGCTGAGGACAAGGTTTTGTGGAATATGTACCTAGGGGAGACTGGTGGAGGATGAGTGGAACGTAAAATGGCTGATACATCAAAGCATCAACTCAATACACTTGTTTTAACCGGAGTGGGTTAAACTTTAGTATAGGTAGCACAACTAAGTGAGCTGGGGGAAGTCACAGAATGTGTCACGACACTTCACTAAGTCAACAAATGTTTATTTAGCACCCACTACGTACACCATTCCAAGTGCTGGAGAAGCAGAGGAAAACATTTTAGCAAAAGTCATTGATAGTGTTTGGACTGAGCGCTGAGGGGAAGGTAAGAGCCTGGAGTGTTCCGGGAACTACCGGTGGGGCTGGTGCTGAAGGATAGAGTCTGACACTCACAAATCAGGCATTTGTTGCCTGTGCACATACATCCCAGTTTATTCTTATTTGTGAGGAAGTTAACACTGCATCTTGCTTGAAATTGGATTTTAGTGAACTAATGAAACTCTGTAAATGTAAAACCTAAGCGTTGAAGCCAATTTCTGTCACCAGACTGAACTTGGTTCATAATTCTTGTGCTGTGTTGTTGTTCAGGAAACTCCTTTAGACACAGCCTCATCTAGATCTCAGACAACCTTTGCGATCACAATTTTCATTTGCCTACTATTGTATAAAAAAAAAGACCGTCCCTGTCTTCGACCAGTGTGACCAGTTACTGATTGTGACTCGTCATCTGACCTTGCATAGATGTTACCTAAAGGGTCCCTTCCCAACACCCCCAATCGATGCTTGGAAACATTGTGTTGGGGGGTCTGTTAGGACTCCCTTCAAGTATCTGGTTGTGTACAATTAGCCATCTTGACCAAATCCCAGGAAATTTTGTATAATCAGAGAATCCTGGAAGGAGGTCATCCAAGTTGTTTTCTACATGAACACCCTCTGGTACAGAGAAGCTTCAGAAATATATTTGAAACTCTAAGAAATGTTGACTAATTTCTATCTTTATGTATTTTTGCATTAAAATTCTACTACTCTTAGTCGACACCAGTGGAGTGCCCTAGTTATTTCAGATTTAGCTTGAAGTAAACTCAGTGAATCTATGTTGTAAGTTTCATTCTAAAATATTTATAGAATAAGCAAGACAGTCAAAGCTTTTCCTGGCCATGCCTTTGATCCTATCTACAAGTTACTCATTTTCCTTCAACATGTGTTTATCTTTTCTTCTTAAGAGGATTCTTCCTGGATAGTTTGGAAAGATTTCTTTATTCTGCTTAGAGTAACAAAAAATATATCTAATATTTATAAATCACAAATGACTTGCAACTCCCAAATATAAATGTTTAAGATATTTCCTTTAGGATGCATGACTAAGACAAATCATCACTTTGAAAAAGGTACAGCATAATAGAGGGCACCTGGGTGGCTCAGTCAGTGTCTGACACTTGACTTAGGCTCAGGTCACAATCTCACAGTTCAGAGGATCGAGCCCCACTTGGGATTCTCTCTCTCCCTCTCTCTCTGTCCCACCCCCACCTGCACATGCGCTCACCTGCTCTCTCTGAAAATAAATATTTTTTTTAAAAAATGTATAGCATAATTGACATTAGTTTTTTCTCTCTCAACGCATGGGTTATTATTATTTTTTTAACGTTACAGGAAGGAAGTCTAACACCGGAATGAGCAAAACCACTCTCAATTTCTTAGAGTCCCTAAACTAATTCTGAAAGCTAAACAAAGATAACTATGGAAGAGTTCTACCATCGCCAAAGGCTGAAAAATCTCTTCCTCTTCTCACTACTCTACTGAATTTCTTACATAAAAAGACAGCCCTACTGTCCTCAAGCGAAGTTCAAGGCTTCCTGTGAGCCTAGGGGCATGGTGTCTACAACGTGGAGGACAGCTGCAGGTGTATGCAGCTGCAGGTTAGAGAGTGACAGGCCAGTCTGAAGGCTCACAACCATCTAAGTCAACTACTCAGGACCCTTCTAACTTCAGCCGTGTCAGAATTCAAGCCAGGTACTGACAGTTTCCACTTTGCCCACAAAAGCTAGGAATCTGAAGTCTTAGATAAAAATTTTTGGATTTCTTAAAAAATTGCCCACTGATTCAACTTTTAAAGCACTGTGCCAGCCTGTATGACGGGGGTAACTGAACCTCACGGTGCTCCTGATTGGTCATCTATAAAGTGGATTTTTTAATGACACCTGCTATTTAGAGGTGTTAGAAATGAATTTTAACTGCTTAAGGTATTGCGTAACATCTAGCAAGAGTCATAGTTCACTATTGAATCAGTAGAGAATCAGTTCTCTTGTTTTATTACTATTATTATTACATACGAGACACAGAGCATGGTTGAAACTGGGCAGTGGCTGGGCTCATTTGTCCTGGCCTCCGGGCTTACTCAGAAGAGTAAGCAGTATTATGGGAAGCAACAGACCTTTATAAAAATGATTATATTTTGGACACGTTCTGTAATTTCATGATTCAGTCCTCACAACATTACTAGATGAGCTAGATGTTACTTTCATTTTACCAATGGGGAAACTGACATCCCAAGCTTTTAAGTAATTTGTGCAAGTTTACTCAGTACATACATAGTACTTCTAATTATCAGGCTTGTGTGAATACCGATTCCCTTCTCTACACAGGGCACATTATTGCCTTTCTCAAAAAGTGGGAATTTGGGGCGCCTGGGTGGCGCAGTTGGTTAAGCGTACGACTTCAGCCAGGTCACGACCTCGCGGTCCGTGAGTTTGAGCCCCGCGTCGGGCTCTGGGCTGATGGCTCAGAGCCTGGAGCCTGTTTCTGATTCTGTGTCTCCCTCTCTCTCTGCCCCTCCCCCGTTCATGCTCTGTCTCTCTCTGTCCCAAAAATAAATAAAACGTTGAAAAAAAAAAGTGGGAATTTAAGCAAAAAGAAGGACCTGGTGAACTGGCCATGAGCGAGAGATCATGTCTGGAAGATTGGCAATTACAGACGGGTTAGAATAGAAAGCTGAGGTCCTGGGGACTGAAGCCAGGCTGGGTGCTTCCAAACCCAGGTGTTAGATCTGGATGAGGTGCCAAGGGCTAGGGACAACAAAAGCCCAAAGGCCACCAGTTTGGCAACATCAGAGTTATTTGACTAGATGCAAGGAGGTAGGACACTCCAGAACCACGGCATGCTGTTCCACGACAGCAAAACAGAAGGCATCTTATCTTTTGGTGATGAGGAAGGAGAAGGACTCAGAGGAGGGGTCTAAGGGAAGAGCGACCAATTTTAGATTGGTTGCCGCTTCTGAGTCAGAAATGGGGGAAGCAGGAAAGACTAGGGACTCAGTGCCAACACGGAACTAAGGCGGTTCAACATCTGCATGTACCAGTGATAGAGGAGAACAGCAACATGGGCACAGGGCAGTACAGTTAAGAAAGAGAGAATCATTAGGGCAGTCTTTAGCTGCTCCAGGCCCTTGGGAGACATGGCGTTTCCTGTTCATTTTGCAGGTGGATCTAAGTCTGTTATCAGCTGGATGCTCCACAGGGCTGCTTGCTTTCCTTCTCAGGCTGTGGGCTTATTTCCACCAATCTCAGACAGGTGTTACCGCTTCAGGGCATGTAGGACTCCCACTGGGATTGATCACTGAGCTGAAGGCAGGTACAGCCAGAAAGGCTTTACATTGAAACCGGTTTCGTAACAGGAACAAACAGAAGCAAGAAGACAGGTAGCACAGTGATGGGAGGGAACGCATCAACGATGGTGGGCTGGACCAAGGCTCAGGCTTGGCCTTCAGCTTTGGAGGTCCACAGATGTCACCTTTCAGCAAATCAAGAGGGATTTCATTAAAGAAGACAGGTGATTAAAACCAAAATCATCATTAGAAGGTTGCATCGCAGACATCAAAGAAGAAGGGTCACCCCCAAGGACTGGACTGTTTATGATATCAGGAGAGATTGCCTGGTGAGTTCCAGGTAGGAGCCCAGACTAGGGAGCTGACCTTGAATGACTTACTTAAGTTATACTGTGTCTGTTTTCTCATGCAAAGTGGGGATAATAATCTACTTCATAGGTTCGTCGGGAGGTTTAACAGACTTAATATACATAAAATTGCTAGTACAAACTCTGGCAGGTGATAATAAAAGCAAGTTAGTCGTTCTTACTGTCCTAATTACCTGTGTTACGATTACAGAGTCACAATTCTGGTCAGCTTCTGTCCCTGCCATGTTCTCATGGAGACTGCCAATGTTTTTTTTCTGTGATTCTCATTTTACTAAGTTTCCTGGCTGACCAAACTTTCTTCTAATTAACACTTTCATTTTAAAAATATGCTGATATTTCAATTTGGTAAAAATAAAGTCTTACTGGCCTGGATGGCATTTTTTAGAGGCAATTTTGAAACTCTGTGCTCTAATTATGTGCTAATGTTATCTGTCATTTAGCTCTGAATGGGGAGCTATGTCTCCAGGTTTCCAGGCAGAAGTGACGATGGGCTGGCCTGAGTAATTGGGGGGTGGTTCTGGGTCCGGGCCTGGTTTAAGAAAACCCATTTTCCCATCTGCCTATATATATATTTTTTCCTACTGGAAATTATTATTTTTTTATATAGTTCCATTTACATGTAAATAATCAGCTCAGATTTTCATGTTTTTCAATTATTGGGCTTCCATTTTGAAGTCAAGAATGTTCTACTGAAAGACATTTGAAAACCACTGATCAAAAATACGTCCCTGTATTACATGTATGTGTTATGGAAGTGTCTTAGTATGTGTGATCCTACCGAGATAACGCTGGGTAAGCGCTCTCTGTTTTCTAGGTTATTCTGGATTTCTGTGGTTAGCAGAAACTACAGATGCACTGGGCAATCCTGGAAGATACAGGACACGAAACACTGGTCACCGAATAATAGTTTTCACGTACCCCTGTTTTTCATGCAAATTGCTTGACACTCACAATGTCACACAAGAATGTAAAGGTGCACCATGATGTGTGAATGGGGGGGGGGGGACCAGCGTGGGGTGGGGCTCAGATCCCCACGTCTAAGCCACCCTTTGCCACCCTACGAGCCAGCTGCAGCCTGTCCAAGAACCGTGAGGCGGCCGCTCTTGCCCACAGCACATTTGGTTTGAAAAGCCCAAGAAGCAGAAAGGAAGACAGCAGAGACTAGATGTGAAGTGATTTTCCCACCTCTCAGCACAAAAGAGCCCTCATCCACGATATCCAATTCTATTTCCTATTTTTTTGAAGGACTAGAAGGAATCAGTCCACAAATCCTATTGATACTATAGCTGCAGAAACCTTCACATCTACTCCTCATGCCCTTCCTTCTCCGGTCCCCCAGTCATTGAACTAATCCTCATCGTCTCTTCACCCAAAGATCCCTCAGCCCTCTTAATCAGTGTCTCTCCACTTTTTTGTTTCAAAATTAAGGCATCAAGACACGTTCACCTAAGTAGCAATCTTTCCCAAATCCGCCTTAGCTCATGATGCTTAGCTGTGGCTCAGTGTGAAATCATCTGAGACTCATTCAGGCTTGGGTCTCTATCAGGGTAGCTTCCCAGCTGTGGGACTCCTAAAGCTGCTTCTCACCTTTAAAGGAGGGGATGCACCCGACTCGCAGGTTGTTTTGAGGGCTAGATGGCACAATAAATGTGTTTACCATATATGTTCCTTAATAAATATTAAATAAGCTTCAATTATTATTGCTATATTCATTTTAGGAAACTGGCAAGAAAAAAAAACATTTTGGTCAACAGAATGCCAAACAGCATATTTGGTTTGACACCCATGCGAAAATATCTTAATGGCTGTCAACTGAGAGGTTGTTTTAAGGCAAAAGGCAATTTCAGGTTCTGCCATCTTTCTGACTGGTGATTAAGTGGAGGGCCAACAACATCAGCTAACAGGGTAGTGAAAATGTACAGTAATGTAAGCAAGCTCTCCAAAGAATGTGGATATTTGAAACCAGGACAGCCTTGGGACCAATATCCCATACGCCAACAAAAAAGTTCAGAAACTACAAAATGGGCATCAATGAGTCATGATCCAGGGAGAGGGGTTGGTCTCTGGTGTAAAGCGAGAGGAAGCGGGTTAGTCCGTGACTAACCAACCCAAATGATTCCAACCAAGGAAAGCGCCCTCAGTCATGAAAAGTAAATAATCCAGGCTTCCAGTTATGGAATGAATAAGGCATGGGAAGAAAAGGCGCAGCCTAGGGAATACAGTCAATGGTATTGTGACAGTATTGCCTGGTGGCGGATGGTAGCTACATTCCTGGTGGGCACGGCATAAGGTAGGGAGATCCAAATTGCTATGTTGTACACCCGAAACTAACGTCACGTGGTGTTAACCACACTTTCTTTTTTTTTTTTTTAATTTTTTTTTCAACGTTTTTTATTTATTTTTGGGACAGAGAGAGACAGAGCATGAATGGGGGAGGGGCAGAGAGAGAGGGAGACACAGAATTGGAAACAGGCTCCAGGCTCTGAGCCATCAGCCCAGAGCCTAACGCGGGGTTCGAACTCACGGACCGCGAGATCGTGACCTGGCTGAAGTCGGACGCTTAACTGACTGAGCCACCCAGGCGCCCCATCAACCACGCTTTCAATTGAAAAAAAAAAAAAAAAAAGTTTACATCCTGAATGGAAGCATCCATGATTTTTATCTGGTCGTATTTTATTATGTGTGCACAAAGAACTGATGAGATTAATTTTCATAAATGGATATTGCGTTCAAGTGAGCAACATTCTTTAGCTTTTATTCCTTTCATCAGGAGAGATGCTGCTTCAATAGTTCTTTGAGATCTTTCACATTTTCCAGAGCTTTATTTATAATTAGTAACAAGCTGTTAAAATCTTCAATTGTTCCATGCATCGAATGGATGCTCGTGAAGTGTGTTTTATCTTCCTAAAAGTTCCACAGGGTTCTCATTCCCTTAGTTCTCTGTTCATCTGGGTAGCCTCGGCGCTGGATAAACATCCAAGGATGTAAACAACAATGGCATTACAGAAAGGCTTCCTTTGTAATGATGGTAAAGTAAAATTATAGAAGAAGCTGAGAATTTTTGTGATAAGCTTATTTTCTAGTGGAGATGATTCTTAGTTTCCCCTCCGTACTTAAAATGCTCATGAAAAAGACAGAACTCCAAGCCACACGGTTTGCGCAGTAGGTAGGAATAAAAGTGAGATTCATGGGTTATTCATAATAACCTAGGGCCTAGGGCTTAAGATGAAAATTCATTACTGCAATAAAATGAAGACAAAGGTCTAAGCTTCCCAGATGCCTTCCCTCACAAGTGTTGGCTGGGACAGGTAAAAAGAAGCAAAGAAATCCACGGGCAGACCACTTTGGTGGTGTAGGCAATGGCTCATTGCAGGCTTTTGGCTCAGGGGATGGAGAGGAAGAGTCAGATGTGAGTGACCTGGGAGAAACACGATTAATGGGTCATGAGGGGAAAACGGGGCGAGGGAAAGAAGTCAAAGATTCAGTCCTTGTGCGGGTGGCTGGGAACACAGCACTGCCAAATTAAAAAATGAAACAAAACACAAAAGACTAGGCATTTGGGGGACACGAAAGAGAAGGAACAGTTGTGAATTCACTTCAGTGTTTACTGAATGTGAGCTTGCACCAGGGAACTCAGGGAAGGGACGGCCAACAAAGGCAATTAGACATCAAAAAGGTGGAAATGTCGAGGGAGCAGGGAGGAGCTTATTCGATCCAGTGCCCTGAGAGGTAGGTGTAGGCACTTGGGGAACAGACACGACTTGGCAAACTATCACCGCTCCCATGGTGCCAATCTGAGATGGATCCTTCTGGATGAACATCAGATCAGTAGGTTTAATAATATAAATGAATGTGTGAAAGGAAACACTGCGGGGGGGGGGGGGGGGGGGGACAGGAAACATGTGAAAGAAGTCTGGGGAAATGAACAAGATAAAAGAAAAATGAGAAAAAATAGCGATTGAAGTCAATAGGAGCTCAGAATTAAATGATTAAAGACCAAGAGATCACTTCGGAAAGCAGGAATAGGATGAATTCCCCCAAAAGTACTGTTTGGGGAATATTTGTGGAAGGTGAGATTTGAAATGGAGATTTTAAGTGGGTGGCGATCATTGCAGACGGAAACTAAGGCAGGAATAGAGCGGTGCCTGAAAAACCACTTGAGACCCAGTTAAGAGAGAGAGAGAGAGAGAGTGAGAGAGAGAGCAAGCAAGCCCTGTCCCCTTGGGACCCTGAGGACCTAGCAAGATTTGGGTCTGGGCAGAAACTATTTAGAATGAACACAGGATCTCTGTCCATTTGGTTCCCTGCTGTATAGCTAGCACCTAAATACGTGGCTGTCTTATAAATGTGTTTGCATAAATAAGCCAGAAAAAAATAAAGCACAAGAAAGACCAGCTTACTAGGTTCTTTAATTGTATATGTACGTCTAGTTTGACTAGTCTGTCTGTTTGTAAATATCTGTAAATTTTCCCATGATCAAATAGGCTTTTCCTTCCTGTACAAGCCACTGCATTTGATGAAGCACATGACTCAAGTGTCATGGAAGGGTATTAAAGGACAAAGATACCGGGCACTGGATATGACCAGGGTCCAGATCATGTCTCCTGGTATTCATTCACCATCGTCCTGTTCTCACACAATACCTTTGAATAATATCAAACACTTCAGTTTTACTTTTTAGGAGAGAAGCTAAGCAAACTAATATTTTAACTATTTAAACTGAATTTTTGAGTCACATTAAAAGGCTTTAGTGTCACAAATTTTTTAAGTGCTGATTAAGAAGGGGCGCGTGGGTGGCTCGGTCAGTTAAGTATCTGACTTCAGCTCAGGTCATCGTCTCGCAGTTCGGGGGTTCAAGCCCCGCATCAGGCTCTGTGCTGACAGCTCGGAGCCTGGAGCCTGCTTTGGATTCTGTGTCTCCCTCTCTCTCCGCCCCGCCCCTACTCGCACTCTGTCTCTCTCTTAAAATCAATACTTAAAAAAGTTTTAAATGCCAATTAAAAAAATAAACATGAAAAACCAAAAGAAAATGGCAAACCTTGGTTGAAATAATGGCTTAAGTTTGAACTGAGACAGCAAGCCCACAGTGCACACTCCTGATGCCACAGAGGATATTTCTAAATCCTGCGTTTAAAAATGACGCATAAAAGCATAATTTATCAGACTCGTACCTACCTAACGCAAGCAAGACAGTCAAATAATGAAGTTTAAAAATAAATTTTACTGATGTGTATAATAATTTCCACAAAAAGTCAGCCTTTCCCATGACGGAGAGTGTGAAAGAAGATAAATAAATGTGTTGCAGGAAAGAAAGATTCATTACAACACAGGACACAACACATGTATGCCCTTAAATATTCATGCCTATTTGTAGAAAACCTCTCACTTGTAGATAGGTCCAAATATAGAGAACATCTTCTCTTGAAACTAATTTTATTTATTTGCCATTATGTTTAACTAGGGGTAAAGGTTAGGAGTCCACGGAGTTGCAAACGGGCACCTCTATAAAATGCAATCTCGGCATAGTCTGGTGACTGACTCAATGGCAGCACATAGTAGGTGCTCAGAGATTGTGTTTTAAATAAATACTTGGTAGGAGTTTGTTGTTAAGCACTTCACTAAAAAAGGACCTAGAGAAATAGTTAGTGACATTTAATTTGTTTTCGAATGTGCTTATTTAAATGTGCCTCGCATAATCCGAGCAGTCCTTCTGGTAATATATTCACATCTGCATCTTCCAATTTTATTAGCAACATGAGGCACTTCCTTTTTAGTATTCATATTAACCGTCCTAAGTAATTTTCTTTTTAGTTGCGGTTTTCTCGGAATTATCTTTTCGTTTTTTCTTGCATATACTTGAGTACTTTGATATGTCTGAGATAAAAATTGATTATAAAATGAGGACTCACTTTGCTCATAAAATATCCCCCCTAAATCTTTTGCTAAGAATACTGAGGACAAATGTTCTGATTATACTAAGGTAAAGAAGAGATGTTCCCTAGGTGCTTTGCTTTAACTGAGCATTTTGACCTAGTCATTTTATTGTTTGTATGCAATGCTAACATGGATTTTCATAAAGATTTGGCTTATTTAAAGAGAAAAAAATCTAGGTAGAGCAGTCTATGATTTGGTGTCCTTACTCCTTAGCAGATTTAAACTGTTTGACAGATATAAGCTTGTAATTTGATGTGGTCAATTCTACTGCCCACAAGTTGCCGGAGATTCTCTTAGCTTTGCGGAGGGGCGGAGAAGTGACGATCACGAACCCAGCAAACCAGAAGCCATCTGAACATCCTTACTTCTTAGTATACTTACATTCTCCAAAGTGAAAGAAGAATGTTGGAATAGTCCAGAAAAAAAATATGCTCATGAAAAATAAAAGGGAAAAAATAGAGCCTAGAATAAACCTTGAATAAATTCACATGATCCTTAAACCTCTTACTTGTTTCAATGGGCTATACTAGACCTGTGTCTTGACTTAGATTTATATGGGTTGTTCCATTTTCCACAACAAATTGTTCTTTTTCTTTTTTTTTTTTTCAACGTTTTATTTTTTTTATTTTGGGGACAGAGAGAGACAGAGACAGGGGAGGGGCAGAGAGAGAGGGAGATGCAGAATCGGAAACAGGCTCCAGGCTCCAAGCCATCAGCCCAGAGCCTGACGCGGGGCTCGAACTCACGGACTGTGAGATCGTGACCTGGCTGAAGTCGGACGCCCAACCGACTGCGCCACCCAGGCGCCCCAATTGTTCTTTTTCTTAATTGTTTTCTAAGACAAGAGTAACATTTTTATACAGGTCCTTTTCAAAATAAAAAAAATAAATAAAACTCTTTTTCTTACTGCTTTAAGGAACCTGCAGCTTACCCATTAGCTTCAACAATTATCGATATTTTGCCGATCTTATTTCATCTACTATACGCATACTTTTTTTCTTTTTTACCTTGAAATAATTAGAGATTCACAGGAAGATGGCACGCAAAACAGAAACACCACAATATACAAGTTCCCTGCACTGTTCACCAAGCTTCCTGCACTGGTACATCTTATGTGATTACAGCCTCCAACCAAAACAGAAACCTGACCAACCGACATGGGGATAATCCACAGAGTTTTGTCAGGTTTCATCAGTTTTACAAGCACATGTGTGTGCACCTACGTATGTGTGTGCATGCACGCACATGCATGGTCTGTGCAATTTTATCACTTGGGTAGCTTCATGTAAGCACCACTACATTCGAGATACAACTGTTTCATACTCCTTTCTACTAGTTCATGATAGGCACACCCACACCCTCTCTCTACAGCCCCCACTTCCTAAAAACCACAGATCTGTTCTTCGTCTCGATGACTTTATTATTTCACAAATGCCACACAAATGGGGTCATATAGTATGCAGCCCTTTGAGACTGGCTTTCCCATTCAGTAGAAGTCCTTTGAGATTCTTCCCAGTAGTTGCTTATGTTTGTTATTTTTTATGGTATTTTTTATACCACTGCTTGCTTAACCATTTACTCATCGAAGGGCATGTGGGTTGTCTCCAGTTTGGGCTACCACGAATAGAGCTTTTATACCCATTCATGTACTGTGTTTGTGCGAACACAAATTTTCATCTCTCTGGGGTAACTGGGTCACATGGCTGGTGCGCGCTTAGTTTTAATAGAAACCGGCAAGCCGCTTTCCAGAATGGCTGTGACATTCTACATTCCCCCTGGCAGTGTATGAGTGCTTCCATCTCTCTGCATCTTCACCAGCATTTGGAGTTATCACTATGTTTTCATTTTTGCCATTCTGATAGAAGTCTTGTGGTATATCACGGTGCTTTAATTTGCATTTCTGCCACGGCTCAGGGTGCCAAGCAGGAAAACTCATTTTTAATTTGAGTGACCCCATCCACTTTCACCCGTGATTTATTTTTTAACTGGACTCTTGACCACCATGTTTTTAAAACTACATGTCACATTTATAGTTGGGACGGACTGCTTTTCATAGTGGAGAGGAATGCTAGTATGTTCTTCACCTAAATCCATTTACTAATATTTTATGTTCTCATGTCCACCACATTTTGGTGTGTTTACACATTTCTGATTATAAAGCGATTTACGTTCAATAAGAAATACAAAAAAAAAATACCTGAAGGAGGTGAAAAAGGAATAAGAAAAACACATGTCTGAAGACTCATCTCTTAGTAATTATCCCATGCCCCGACACACACACACACACACACACACACACACACACACAGGTACAAAATTGGAATTGTACTCTTTATATTTTGCTTCCTGCCTCTTTAAAATGTAATATACCATGACGTCGTTTCCATCATTATTATTCTATACTATTATTTTTCTTGGCAGCATAGCATTTCTTTTCATGGATGTAATATAATTTTTTGAGGGAATTCGCATTTTCTCAGTATTATAACCACTGCATTGGTGGCGCCTTAACCACCTGCCTTCACAATATTGTACACTTATTTTCTGAGGTTCATTTCTCAGAAGAGATATTGTTTCCTCAAGGACTGTCTATAATTTACAACGGTTATTCCCCTCCGGCATTTTTCATGTCCCGGTTTGCTTATTCTTCTACTGAAATAAAGAAATGGTAAGAGACTAAGTTGACTCTATGGCGAAATCTTCATCTTCCACATTGTCCTGTAAGCTCATTATTTACATCCTCCCGATGAGACACATCTAGAACACCACTAAATAACTGCAGACTATGTCAGCTGTGCTGAGGCATTTGCGCACGAAGAGGTCTGGCAATGTCTGAAGGGATCACGTGGTTCATTTTGAGCCAGTACCACGCGTGTTTGCCGTGTAAGAGCAGGAACCGTGACCTTTTTCTCACCATCACACACTTGGTGCCTAGCATCACTCGACAAATAGTGGATGCGAAATAAATACTTGTCTGAGCGAATGAGGTACTGTGTGGGTGTCTGCAGTTCAAAAATGTGTGCTCAGCCCTGTTGTGAGCCCTTTCACGAGCAGGAATGTGTATGTGGCCAAGGGTCCACTCACCCGACAAGGAATAGACTTGCGTTCTGTGTGTGTGCGGAGCTCACGGGCGGCACCCACAATCATAACTGCCCCCGTCTGAAGCCAGCCATCGGGTGTCAGGGCTCACAGCCATTACGTTCTCCAGCAGCCACAGGGCCCAGGACCTACCTGCTGGTCACAGCCCCTGCTCAAGGGCAGTGCGCTGTTTCCCCTCGACAGTTCTGGACTACACTTGGGAGGCGTCGCTAGGATCTTGCTGCATGCAGTCAGGAGCATTTAAAAGGCTTCTTATTCAACTCTTGGTCCTGGGGCATGGATGGCTGCTCCTTCAAATGCAGGGTGATTTTGACCCTTTGCTTTCTGTTTACCTCCTGCCCACCCCTCTGGCTCGAATTTGCTCCCTTTCTTTCTCATGTAGCATTTTCATTAGCCCAGCCTCTGACCTCCAGTCAGCCTCCCTGCTCTTTCTTGGTTCTACAGTCACCCTGCGTCTTGGACCCACACAGCACATAACTGGCTCCAGCTCGGCATCAAGCCATGTGTTTCAACAAGTGCCCGCTCACCGTGCGACGATGACTGGGGCTAATTTGACCGACAACAGGAACAAAATCATGCAGATATATCAAAGAGACTTGAATGTTTAACAGCGTTCTTCTGTCTCCAGTACTTTAACCTAAGGAGAAATTCTAGCATTAGGGGTGTTAGTCACATGGCATGGAAGGAGAGGAGATAATTTTTGATAGTCTGGTACCTTGAGTCACTTGGCTCCGCCTTAGTGTAGAGTTGGCTTTATCCATGCAAGTGGAGACACAGAATATTTATTTAATATTTACATGGAAGAATGGGAAGGATGGTTTCCAAGATGGGTCATGGCCCGGACTGGTGGTCACATGCACATACACACGTTTGTGTTGTATTCCTACATTCTTGTATGCATTACTGATTCTTTCAATCATTCGAGAAGCATATAATGAGCACCTCCTACCTAACAGCCAGGAGCTGTTTTAGGTGACAAGGCATTTAGGACCCCATGATGGACCCACACTTGTGATTACAAGTAGCCCTGGGATGGCTTTTGAAAGTTAAATGTCTGCAAGTGACATAAGAGACTTACAGGGTAGAGATTCAAGGGGCTGACGCTGTTAGCATGCCCCAAATAGGGTTCAGGTAGGCACTGGCCTTTTTCAAGGTGCTGTGATGGGAGCAGAAGAGCTCTTCCTGGCTATCCTCTGGATGCCTGCAGAGCCCAGCTGTGCTGTCTGAGCAGTGCGCGAGTGCTGCAGCGGGCGGGAACACAGGACAGGTTGGGTGGAGTGTGAAGCTGGAAGAAGCAATGGGGAGACGTCCTCATTGTCCAAACTAGAGAAGAAAGCCTGACCTAGATCATTGACAATGGAAGTATAAGAATGAAATGGATAAAAGGGAAGAGGTAACATTGCAGAGGGTATATTTGGAGGGTGGAAGAGAGAAAGAAATTATAGTGACTGAGGAGATTCAAGCAAGAATGCTGGTAGGATAGAATGATGCCTTTTCTTTGAAAAGTCCAGGAAGATAATGCACAAGCAGGCTGGTAGAGTAAGTAAAGAGAAATTTGCTTTTGATCCTGTTGTCAGGAGCATGGGGAGCATGGAGGTCAAGACTCCAATCTGCCCCTAGAGCTTAGGAAAGGGATCGGCGCTAGAAATGTAGGTTAGCGAACAAAACTGTGTTTAATAATAATAGTGAACGTCCACAGAGCTCTTAATATGTGTCAGATGCTATTCTCGGTCTTTTAAATATAGTAACTCATTTTATCATCAAAACAACCTATGCCGTAGGTCTCATTAATGTTCCACATGTCACAGATAAGGAAACCAAGGCACACAGAGGCAGGATGCCTTGCTAGGATTCCACAACCAGTAAGTGGGCAGAGCGGACTGTCTCCCATGACCTCTCTCATCCACCATGGTGCAGGGGCCAATGTGGGCGGCAGCAGGTTTCTTCCAGGTGTTTGTCCAGGTGGAGGTGGGGGTTGACAGATGGCGATGGAACAGTGACAGGAATGAGGCACGAACTGAGCATATGACAGAAATGATGACGTGCCTTCCACCGCTGGTCCCCCTGGAAGCCCAGCCCGGTGTTGCATTCTACTCCTGAACGGAAGACAGATCCCAAGACTTCAGTCCAAGGGTCAGAGCCAAGATCCAATGTGCTAGGTGGCGCCATTAAGGGGAGAGTGCAGCCAGAAATTAAACCTGAAAGAGCAGCTACAACCGAAAGACTGGGGGAAGCAAAAGAGTGAATGAGAAAGACAGAGGAGGAATCATCCGTCAGGAGGGGTGTGGGGAAACAAGAAGGTGCCAGTCCCAGAACCCTGGGGGACTGACAGGTTCCAGGACGAGAAGGTGGCTTCTGGCCAGCACGGGAGGGAGAAGGAAGACCGGGGAGGTGAGGACTGAGAATGGAATACAGGCATTGGAAAGACCTGATGAGCTTGAAGACTGGGATTTTAATAGAGCCGTTGCTGCAGTGACACAGGAAAGCCAAATACAGGAGTGAGATCACAAAACGGACGCATGAAGTTTAGGGCGCTTCCCAGTGTAATTTGGGGTGTGGAAATGATGAGGAGCCAGACGTGTGCCCGATGCAGGGCCAGAGAGATAGAGGGCAGAAAGCCACCCTGTGGAAGGTGTCTTATGGACGCCATGGGCAAATTCCCCCGCCTCCATGGCCTGAATCAGCCTAAAATTGAGAAACGAAGTAAGGCTGTGCCAATCTCATTAGGCATCCCTAATAGTTATAAAGAGATAATTTGCAAGAAGATGAAAGAATCCAAATTCATGTTGCCAATACTAAATATTTAGCCAATGGAAAATATAGGCTTTGAATGGGCTGTGAAAAACCTCAAAACGATGAGCTACATTTGAAATACTTTGTGCCCTGGAGATGATGTTTCAATCCCTGGCTGTGCCAGATGGGGTGTGAGTCACAGCACAGGAAATAACACTGGATTTCATATTATTTTGCTTGCACAAAGGATGTGGACCTTCTGAGGCCAGTTCTCCTGTAGATGAAATGAAAACCCGAAGGGAGGCAATTAGGACGGCCGGGCTCTGCTGAACAGCCCTTGAGTGCGGACCGCAGGCTGGGTCAGAGCTCCGTGGCAGGGCACCAGGGACGGCAGGAGCCTGCCAGCACATCATCAGGCGGAAACGTCTGCTCCTCTTGTGCCAGAATGCAGATGCAGACACAAGGACCCCTCCGTGAGATTTATATCGCTGTGTAGACTCGTCGGTCGGGATAGGAAGGTCTGGGATGAGTTAATTAGGTTCTCCCCATCTCCCCTCCTCGTTAATAGATTGCGGGTGTCTAAAGCCATCTTCTCTTAAAGCACATAGGCTAGATTAGATGCATTTAACGCTTTATAATAACATACCGTGCCCTGATCACTCAGGGGTTATAATCCCCAGAACAAACAACACTTAATAAGCCACGAGGGTGTGAAATAATACGAGCTTCCGGAATGACAGGGCATAGTGTCATTTTAAAAATAGGTACAACAAGAAGCATATTTAAATAAATGCTTGAGATAGTGCAGCCCGTTTCTTCTTTTCCTCCAGCACTTTTATTCTCTGTCCTTGCTGGTTTTCTCCTTCCTGCTTTACACTTGAGTAGATCTCCCTTAACCAGGAAAATTATTTCTCTCTTGCCTTCACCTTATTTCTATGGTCTCTGGTCAGTTTCTTTCTTTAACTAGCAGTCTTCTTAAATGAATACATTGTACATCATGCTTTCCAATTTTCCACCGTCTTTGTTTTGTTTTGTTTTTTTCCCCATCCCTAAATGACATTCGTGGCCCTAATGAGCAACAAAGGTCAAATGTGACCTTACTGGCCCAACATAGGGGATTGTCTTGGGCTTTATTTTTCGGGATGCGAATTCCAGGGACTGGGTACAGATCCCAACTCATCCTGCCTGCTTGCCCTCCGCTTGCCCTCTGCTTGCCTTTATAGTTCCCCTGATTTTGCGCTATTTTTTTTCTTCCTTGTTCCCTCACTCTCTGTCTCTCTCTCTCTCTCCTAACCCCATCTCTTTCCTTCTGTCATGCACTCATGCACTTTATTCCATTGACTTCCTTGCTTCTTGCTTCCCCCACCCTCTCCCCCCAGCTCAACTCCACTCTTAGCACTCCTCAACAGTGTCTTTTGCTCTCACAGGTGGAACACTAGTGGCCCACAAGCCACACTGGTCCTGAAGAGATGCTTGTTTTTGCCTGCCAAGATTCAGTTAACATCGAGGCATGATTTTTAAACTGAGAGGTTTTTATACTCTGGCTTCCCCTGAAAACTTGAAAAATCTAGATATATTTCTATGTCATAACCAGCTGAATGGCATCGTTCTGGACAGGAACACGATCTCTATGCTCACCCCAAAGGCACCTCCAGCGATTGTCCACCATTCAGAGGATCTTCCTGGGCCCACAGCCCCTCCTCGTGACTACTGTTGTTATGGTTGTTGTTTGCGAGGAGTTAAATCTTTTTGTCATGAGGCAGATGAAAGACACTTCTGCATTATCACCGGTGTACGAGGTCTGGCTCGTGAGCATTTTTATTAAATTCAATTGGAGTGGAATGGGAGTGCTTTTAATAAACCATTTTTTTTTGTCTTACTGAGCAATATAACATACATATACATATAGATATAGATATACATATACATATACACATACCTATACATATACATAACATATAACTGGAGACACCCCAGCTAAATTAAGTACTTAAATGTTAATATTTATTAAAAATCACGAGTTCTGTCAGACACCTCAAAAATTCTATAATTAATTGCCTTATTTTTTATAAATACTTTTTAAATTTATTTATTTATTTTGAGTCAGAGAAAGCGTGCACAAGCAGGGGTAGGGGCAGACACAGAAGGAGAGAGAGAATCCCAAGCAGGCCCCATGCCGTCCACACAGAGCCTGACGCTGGGCTTGATCCAACACACCGTTAGTTCATGAACGGAGCCAAAATCCAGAGTCGGATGCTCAACTCACTGAACCAACCAGGCACCTCCCGCAAAAAAACAGAGTAAGTTTTAAAGCACTTTGAGGCTCACAGCAAAATTGACTAGAAGATAAAGAGAGTTCCCACATTGTCCTCACACGTGCACACCCTCCCCCATGTTCAACATCCGCCAGTAAAATGGTGTTTTGACAAATGTACAATGACACGTATCCACCATGATAGCATCACACTCTGTAGTTTCACTGCCCTCAAAATCTTCCTGTGGTCCACCTATTCACCCCTTCTTCCTTCCTAACTGTTGGCAACCACTGATCCTTTCCCTGTCTCCATAGTTCTACCTTCTGCTGAATGCCACAAAGAATGCCACAATCTCACAGAATGCAGCTGTGGACTGACTTTTCACTTAGCAATATTGACTTAAGGCTCCTCCATGTCTGTGGCTTTCTTGTTTATTTCTTTTTAGCCCTGAATGATATTCCATCATCTGATACCTGTTTATGTACTCACCAATTGGACATCCTGATCACTTCCAAGTTTTGGCAATTATGACGAAGCTTCTATAAAAATCCGTGTGCAAGTTTTTGCATGGACATGAGTTTTCGGCTCACTGGGTCAATGCCCTGGGTTGTGTTACCTCATTTTGCGGTCCTCCCTTTTCTAATGCAGGATTATCAAAAAGCTAGGTAGTGGGGGAGGAGAGCTGGGAGGACCTTCTTTGTTACTACAGACAGTGAATTGTCCGTGTCAGAGGGTGGAAAAATAGCCTAGAATTAGAATTTGTCAAGGGTTAGGGCTTCCACTCTCTGGACACCCCTGTCCCCGCTTAACTCAGAGCTTGAGCACGAGATATTTTTCACTGACGTGCAATGAACGCATAAAAGCGAAAGCAATGGTAAACACCCAGACCACACTACCACCCAGATTTATGTTCCCCGTGACATTTATTATTAATTTTTTCAGAATTTGCTTCTTATCTGAGTAATCTAACAACTTAAGAATTCTTTGCTTGGGACCAGTAAGAATCGCCCAAATAAATCAGACTGCATCTAAAGGAAACTCTCTGCTTAGCCTAGTTTAATAATATATTTAGAGGTTCTCAACAGTATTTCCAGGCCTTTTCTCCCTGGTGCACAAATGGGGAAACTCTTCCCACCACCTGGGTTTCCAGTGGGAATCTTCTTTTCAGTGATGGTACAGGTCTTAAGAACTCTCTGACCTCCTTGTGTAGTGGCACATTTCTTATTGGCCTTATTTCAGAAAAATGAAGCAGAAGTCCTCTATGATCAGGAGTGGTTTAACTCTAGGAAAAGTCTATACGCACGGCATGTGAGAAGTGTACTATCATGTTCATATTTTTTTTTAAAAAATGGTATTTAAAATCAAAGGGTGTCATCTCATTAGAGAGATGGGACTTGATCGATGTGAACTTTCTGCCACAGCTGCCATAATATGCCTCCCATTGCCACTGAGCAGCTCCGTAAGTTACTGTCTTTATTTAGTTCATAGTGTAAAATGGTAACATGTATATGGTATCTGTTGATCTGAGAACATAAGGCCACGATCAGGAGGAAGGTAACACACAGAAAGATTCAGTGATTAAATCATTGGAAAGAGTGTTTCCTCACTTAATTTTCCCATTAAAGTTGAATAAATCCTGCTTTAATGGTAAAGAAATTTACATCCGAACAGTAACGGTCTGATTGAGGCGACGACACAATAGTGTATCTATGGAAGATGAGCACTGGAGGAGACATGCAAGGATTTGCTCTAAATCCCTCATTTTTGAGGAATCTAAAACCTGCAATGGTGAGGTGGCTCACCCATGGTCACCCCATTAACTAGGCAGAGGCCAGGCAGAACTGGTGTTCCCACTGGACCTATGAGAAGCACTGCATGTGAATCAAGAAAACTGTGGAAGAACACTGAGATGTTCAGACATGCAGAACTAATATTGGTATCGATCTAACTGATGACATAATTTGTTAAGCAAATTTGCATCTACAAACAACGTGCTGAAGGCCAAGGATTTGTGGTAGGCAGGAGAGAAGCAGGAAAGGATTCTATTCCCTAACTTGAATCCTTACAAGCATACAACCTTGTTAGGATGATGCTTAATATCCCATTTGCTGAACTGGTAGCTCTATCTTTCCAGGCTGAGATAAAACAAAAGCATATATGTGTTTCTGAACATGTTACGAACTATTTATCGCTCAAACTAAATGGCCAGTTGAAGATAATAAGAACAGATGCAAACAGAAATCTAAGATAGTCTTTGAAACAAATGTTCTAACATTTGTTTCGGTTAAAAAAGCCCAATAAGTAAACACTTTCCAAGCATGCTTCCATTGATTGATTTATTTATCTTTGGCAACCTTGTTCAAATTTATCTCTCCACTTGTGCAAGTGCAGACTCTGGGAGTCTTCAGAGATATTTCCAAATGAAAACAGAGACATCGTCTCCACCTTGCCCACTCATTACGTTGTTCAGGACACGTGGTGTAACTGACCCACCTTCTGCCACACTATCCTCGAGTAATCTCTCCTGCTCTATACTTATCCTTTCACTGCTCTCAAAAAACAAAGGAACAGGAAGAAAATAGTACAGAGGAAAACATTCTGCATTTATGCATTTATTCATTTGTTTTGGGGTTCCAAAAAAAACCCATCTACTTAATGCTGATTTCGTCCTAGACACAATATGTGAAGACAAAGGCAAGGCATATCCTATGTCAGAAGAACAACTGAGTTTGTGCGGGGCAAATAAATAAGTGACCGGCCCTCACACACGGCATCATGAGCAATCTAGAGCCCCTACAGCAGGAGAGATAAGACAGTTTATTCAGTGGAAGGGACCAGAGAAGGTCTCTGGCAGAAAGACTACTTCAGCTGGTCTTCAACTAGCGAGAGTGAGCAACAAGAAGTAATAGCTCATCGTGGTTTTGATTTGCATTTCCCTGATAATTTGTGATATTGGACACCTTTTTATATATCGGTTGGCCATTTGTAACTTGTTCAGATGGCTTTACCAAAAAAAAAAAAAAAAGACAACAAATGTCAGTAAGGATGTGGATAAAAGGAATCCTTGTGCGCTATTGGTGGGAATGTAAATTGGTGTAGCCACTGTGGCAAATGGCATGAAGCTCCTCAAAAAAATTAAATAGAACTACCATATGATCCAGAAATTCTACTTTGAGTATATATTAAAAGGAAGTGAAATCAGGATCTCAAAGAGATACGTGCACTCCCATAGTCATTGCAGCATAATTCACAATAGCCAAGACATAGAAGCAACCTAAATTTCCACTGACAGATGGAATGGATAAAGAAAATATGGCATCTGTGTGTAATGGAACATTATTCAGCCTTAAGAAAAAGAAAGAAATCCTGTCATTTATGAGAACATGGATGAACCTGGAGGTCATTATGCTAAGTGAACTAAGCCAGTCACAGAAGGACAATTACTGAATTATTTCATTTACACGATAAACCAAAAATGACCAAAGTCTTATAAGTAGAGAGTAGAATGGTTGGTGCCAGGGGCTGAGTGTGTGTGTGTGGGGGGGGAGTGTGGAAGGGGGAGGTGATGGTCAAAGTTTTGGCTATACAGGATAAATGAATCCTAGAAATTTACTATACTGCATAGTGCTTGTTGTAACAATACTGTATTGCAATCTTAAAATTTTGCTAAGAGGGTAGATCTTATGATAGATATTCTAGATAGATTTATTGATAGATAGGTAGATATATAGACAGATAGATAAAAGGGTAGCAGGAAACTTCCGAATGGATCCGTTTATGGCATAGATTATTCTGATTGTTTCAGAGATGTACACTTAGCTCCAAACTCATCAAATTGTATACATTAATTATGTGCAGTTCTTGTATGTCATATATATGTGAACGTACATGTATTTGTGTGGAGATAGGTAGATGAGCAACACAAGAAATGAAAAGAAAAAAGCAGCAGTTGGGAAAGGTGCTCCAGGCAGAAGAAACGGGGTGTGCAAACGCCAAGAGCCTTGGGCTGCCTCACACTCAGGAGTGGCCTGGGGTACAGGGAGCACATATCAGAACACAGAACGACAGAATGAGGGGTGAAATTATCCAAGGAGGAGCTGCTCCTCCGGGCAGGAAGTGCCTGCTGGGTACAGTCAAGTGCCATTGGTTTCCCTGGTTGTGATAGAAAAAGGAGCATGTGATAGATCAGGCACAAAGTGAAGTTCAATGGGAAGGCATTTAGTGTTTAAAACAAAAAAAACCAAAAACAAAAAAAAAACTTCCTTGACCTTCAACATGAGTTGAAGGAAAACTGTTTTGATTTATGCACTCTTAAAAGGTTTAAATTCTGGGGCACTTGGGTGGCTCAGTCCATTGAGCATCTGACTTCAGCTCAGGTCATGATCTCACAGCTCGTGAGTTTGAGCCTCTTGTCGGGCTCTGTGCGGACGGACAGCTCGGAGCCTGGAGCCCGCTTCGAGTTCGGTGTCTCCCTCTCTCTCTGCCCCTAGCCCACTCGCATTCTCTGTCTCTCTCAAAAATAAATAAATATTTAAAAAAAATTTTTAAAGGTTTAAACTCAAATTTTTGAAAGAGTATACCGATGGGGCAACATGGACATATTGGAGACAGACAATAGAAGGCCTGGGACTAAGTTATGACATTTTCCACCTATGACAAAAGTGTTATTTCAATGTAAACAAAGGAGTTACTTGTTATTTGTCACTGGCCTAATAATTTTTTTTTAATTACTCAACTATCTTTAAGAATGGTTTAGATGCAGCACCAAAAGCATGATCCAGGAAAGAAAATTTTGATAAATTAGGCTTCACCAAATTATAAACTTGTGCTCTGTAAAGACAAGGTCAGGAAGACAAGCCCAGACTGGGGGAAAGGTATTCCCAAAACACATATCTGAGAAAGGACTGGTGTACAAAATATACGAAGAAAACTTAACAGTGAGAAAAGAAAGAACCCAATTTAAAAATGGGCAAAAGATCTGAACAGACACTTCACCAAGGAAGAGATGCAGATGGAAAATAAGCAGTGGTTATTTTTGAAATAGATCTTTTTGCTTTACACCATACAGCTAATAAATTACAAACTGATCAAAGTCCTTAACATACAACATCAATGTAAATAAACTGATCCATTTTGTAAATACGCAACAAAAGAAGGCTTTCTCAACTGACAGTGAAAGACACAGTAAAGCAAGAAAGATTGACTTATTTCCATAAATAATATATACAATATAGAAAGCATTTTTTATCACAGACCACAATAATATTGTAGTGCTGTATTTTTATGATGCATTGCACTTAGTTGTACAGAGTTCAAGAAACAGCCTCATTCCAAAGCTGCAGTATATGAAAGCCACTTGGGTCTGCAAGCAGTTTTTTTTTTCTCCTAAAGCAAAAGTAAGTAAAAGTCCATTGTGTGTAAGAAAATCCTTTGTAGGCTTAACTTTTTTCCCCCGTTTTTATGACATCTTTTCTGTGCATGTGAACTGAAGTCTTGTATTTTGGAACCAAACCAAATGTTTAATTAAAAAGTGAAATGAATATTCCTTTATACCTCATTTCTTTCATCTCACCCCCAAAGAGGCAAGAGTGGGAGGTGACAAGATGATAAATTAAAAAGCCAGAAGCCCGGACATCTCCAGGGATTCACAACCTCCACATTTATCCCCAAGCGGCACAGCTGTGCAGCTCTCAAAGCAGGCTCTGCCCCCAGAGGGACCGTAGATGGGGGCTCAGTCGCAGGGGTGAGCGACTCTTTACATAACAACCAATTATTTTTCTAATTTACCACATCTCTCAAAAATTCTCAGACTTAGCACCTACCTCTAATATTATGAACTAACAACTGACATCGAGGGTATTATTCTGTGCTAAGAGTGGGTGTGCTCTGTCCCAATATGCTTACTTGTTTCAAGGCCTCTGTTCTATAAAAGATGTTTCCGGGCATCAAATTCAATTTCTGCAAAAGGTACACAGAATTCTGTGGTTCAGCAAAGCATTGATCTGTTTTGCACCTGGCAAATCGCACGACAGATTTCGACATGGTGCCACCTTTTGCGAGGTGGCATATATTGTAAGGTTAACATGTCATAGGTATTATAGTTGTATTTTGTATCATGTATACCAACCTGTGGATAATGATAATAAATGTTTTTTTTCAAATGTGATTTTTGCTTTTCTCTCAACTCATAGTTCTCAAGGCAAAGTTATTCTACAATTATTTTTCTTCGAAAGATTCTTTACAGAGGCATCAAATTTAGCCTTTAAATGCAAGAACACCTTTGACTCATGGCAATAGAATCTAATCACAGCTATTAGAAGGAAATACATGACATTAAGGTTATTTTGAACATAATCCTATTCTTTAAAAAGGTTTCCGTTGGCACATGTGGACACATCTTTTAGTATTTAATGTGGGACTTAACAACCACCTTATAGAATAATGCGTCTAAATCAGAGTATACTGCCTTGATTTTTTTTTTTTTAATTTTTTTTTCAACGTTTTTTATTTATTTTTGGGACAGAGAGAGACAGAGCATGAACGGAGGAGGGGCAGAGAGAGAGGGAGACACAGAATCGGAAACAGGCTCCAGGCTCTGAGCCATCAGCCCAGAGCCCGACGCGGGGCTCGAACTCACGGACCGCGAGATCGTGACCTGGCTGAAGTCGGGCGCTTAACCGACTGCGCCACCCAGGCGCCCCAATATACTGCCTTGATTTTAACTGGTCACCTAAAAGAGCAGAATCCAGAGGATATTTTTGTTAAAAGGTACCATAACAAAGCCTGAGGTCTAAATAAAGACCAAAGCTATGGATTAGGAAGATTTCAGATTTATCATTAACATTGCTTCAAGTAGAAATAATTTCTATTCTTTTTTAACATGTTAGATGTAGTAAAATTAACTTTGAGAAATTATAGTTTCATTGAATGGAAAAAAGATATTAATGATAACTGTCCTTGTATTAATGAAAACTATCATTAAGAGGAAGTAAGTCAAACCGGGTGAAATCATGCTACGATGTGCACAAATGTTCACACGCAATGTCATTTGTGAACTAAATTCCTGTAAAGAATGCTAGACGAATACAGCTAAGCAACACGAGATTTTAAACAATGCTTCAGAAGCATTCCTTTATCTCTGTATTGAATTTCCTCAACCGTGTGTTCTACATAAAAACACTCTGAATGCCACCTGCCCGTGAGGTTGAAAGAATAAAAAAATGTGTCCTTTTCTTGCATGCATATTTAGTCTCCAACTAGGTCAGAGACATTTTTAAGAAATTGTATCTGCTTTTATCTTTCTTTTTATTTATCTATTTCAGCAAGTACACCCCGCAAGTTTTCAAAACATGTTTTTTGATGATAGTTTTAAGACCCAATGAAGCACTACACTGAGCTGAGTGGAGAAGCATAGACATGTCTTTCTTCCCACTTTTGCCCTGGCCTCGGATCCCAGGCCCTGCCAATCATCTTGAAGATGGAGTTTAAAAAGGCATTGGGTTAGTCTGTTCATATCTTTAGGCAGTCACTTATTTAACATTTAGCTGTTTTCCTTGGTCTTGTAAACATGGCCTTTGACCCTTATCATTTTAGTGTTTCTATTGAGGAAAAGGGAGATGTTTCTCTGTTCACTTATAAATCGTGCATTTTGCCATTCTGTGCGCTCTGAATTAAAGATCAGTGTTGTGTGTCTCTGCTCTCTACCATAACTGCAAATCCTTGAGAATCTCTGAAAGGCTCTCAGAGAATCCAAAGAACTACAAATACAAAGTTTGAAGTCTGAACAAATACAGAGTTCATATTGTCGTCAGTTCCCTAGAACCAAAAGACAAACAAAAGAAACTCATCTCCAAATGATTAGAGTCAATTATGAGCCAAGATACGCAGAATGGATACGGATAAAGAGATGTTAGGAGTTTCAGACGTGCGATTGGGTATTTCTTCACGTACTCAGCGAAGATCTGTTAAGTATAAAATGCTACATGGTGGGAAGAGAGAAGAAACAGGCATGCGATATCATTGCCATCAAACACAGTGTGCAGTGAAGAACCATTTCACCAGGGCTCATGTGGTCCAAGCCTTGCACATTCCAGAAAAAGGCCTGTTTCAGGAGGGCTCGCCTTTGACTGGCTTCTCAGCCCTTGGAAGTTCCTACCCAATAACAGCGACTGGGTGTGCCTGCAGCCTGGGGCCACGCTGTCTCTGTTTGACCAGATAGTTTATGGTGACAATGTAGCTTACAGTAAATGCATTTTTTTGATATGCCAGAGGCCTTTGGCTCCCCTGTCTCACTGGTTTGACCTATACAGAGCTGGGGACTGAGCAGCTAGGGTCAGTTACTTGAGTGCCACATGCCTGTGTGACTGGCCCTCAATAAGACCCTGAACCCCAAGGCTCAGTGAGCTTCCCTGGCTGGCACACATCACAGGTGCTGTCGCATCATTGCTAAGGAAATTGTCAGTCCTGCTACTGACAGGACTTTGCTCGGAGACGACACCTGGAAGCTGGCACCTGGTGTCTCCCGGGCTTCACCCTAGGAACCTTTTCCCTTTGCTAATTGTAATCCGTATCCTTTCACTATAAGAAACCGTGAGCATGAGCGTAACAGCTTTCCTGAGTCCTGTGAGGCCTGCCAGTTAAAGCCTCAAACTCGAGGGTGGTCTGGGGACCCCCGACTTGGATGTGCACACCATGACGGAAGTGCAGAAGGAGAGATGTTTTCCACAGAGATTCAGGGGCAATCTTGGATAGAAGGAGAGGGGTGGCTCGGATCTTGAAGAAGAAAGGAAAGGGACTCTCATTTCTGAGTACCACTCAAGCTAGAAATAGAGCTCCATGACTTTACGCAAATTATTTCATTCAGTCTTCACAGCATCCCTTGATGCAGGAATTGCCATCTTTGTTTTATTAATGAGGCGACCGCATAGATAGACGGAAAGGATGGTAGTTTAGGTGACAAAGTCCCTGTGCCTCACCGTCCCTGGGGCACAGAGGCATCATCTCGTGTGATCTGCGAAGGAAACTATACATATGCAGGAGACAGTACAGAACAGAGTGAGGGAAGAGGACTGTGCTGGACCAAATAAATAAATAAAAGCGTGCATGTCAAACTTGAACTTTCCCCTGTAGGTGCTACAGATATGTCGAATAAGGTGAAAGAGAAAGGCGCTGGTTTTTGTCTTCCACAAGTCTGTGAACTGTGGAGCGGAAACATCAATGGAAAGTACAAGATAAAACAGAGACCAAGGTCTCCTGATACAATGCGGCTGAAAATCAGGTTCACTTATCGTACGTGACGGATGTAGTGTTACAGAGGCTCAGAATGGAGGTGGGCTGGCTGTGGAGACCAGAGAGCTTCCTCAGGGGAAGAAAGATGTAGGACGGAAGGGAAGAAGCATGGATCGTACTTACACAGACAAGGGAAAAAGAGAGAAAGAAATTCCACAGAAGCAGGAAGAGCAGGTAGCCCCCACCCGGAACCAGACAGAGCTTGTTGCTGGCATCATGAGACGGGAGGTTTGCTTTCTTGTCCTTCAGAGGCTCGTAAGCGTGGGGCACTTCTGGTAAACAAATCCTTCAGCCGTAGGTGGGTATAATCAAGGGGCTGTGCACAGAGGGCATACACTTGAGAAACAGGGACTACCAACAGACGTAGATGTAGAAAGCGAGACCATTTTCCTAGGTTCCAACCCACCTGTGGGACACCGAAACCTGTGTTCCCATTCAAGCAGGTGGTCGATCTCCCTCCTCACCTTCCCAAACCATGCTACCTTGGATAAGTTACCAAGTCCCAACGTGGCCATTTTGCCTGTCTGTAAAATAGACATAATTTATTTACCAACTCACATCAAAGCTGGCACACCATGGTGACCGATACAAGACAATCACCAAGTGACCATCGGCCATTACTGATATTATGAAGAAAAGTGAATGAAATTTAAAAGTGAACTATTTGACAACGGCATAGACAGTGTGTGCTGTCGGGGGCAGGGCAGGCGAGTCGAAATGACATTGCACTGACAGAACAAGGGGACCGGGAGAAAGTACCCAACTGTGAGCTTCGACTGCTTTCGGGGCTCACGTTGAACCTTTGTGTTATGAGAGATCGTGCCGTGGTTTAAATACATGCAATATGAAATTTTAAGTGATCATACGGGTCACACTCTGTCCTTGTTTAAAAGTTTACATTTTGGTGTATAACCTTCCCTTTAACTTTTTTATTTATAGCACAAAGATCAGCAAGTCTGATTTATATTCACTTGTTTATTGCTTCTATCATCAAAATTATCTGGGGGTGCCTGGGCGACTTGGTCAGTTGAGTGTCCAGTCCTTGATTTTGTCTCAGGTCATGATCCCAGGGTCATGGGATCAAGCTCCGTGTTGGGCTCTGCACTGAATATGGAACCTGCTTAAGATTCTCTCACTTTCTCCTTCTGCCCCTCTCCTCTGCTCACACATGCTCTCTCTCGCTCTCTCAAAAAATACAAAAAAATAAAAAATAAAATAAAATAACCCGGAATTTGGCAATATCATAGAGTTTTAAACTTAGACATGTTTTAATACAAAAAGAAATTACATATGGCATCCTGGTCTATTAAATATTTCTTTTTTTGGTTTACTAAATATTTCTATATTGTTAATGCATGCCATCAGTAATGTGGTATAGTTATTTAGATATCTTTCTGTTCCCTTTTTTTCCAGCAGAAACTTTCAGGTGTTTTTACTTTTCCTTTGAATCCTTTGCACCACCCCCCCAAACCATCCCATTCAAACTCTTTTTTTTTTAACTTTTAAAATGTTTATTTATTTTTGAGAGAGAGAGAGCAGGGGAGGGGCAGAGAGAGAGGGAGACACAGAATTTAAAGCAGGCTCTAGGCTCTGAGCTGTCAGCACAGAGCCCGACACAGGGCTCAAACTCATGAACCATGAGATGACCTGAGCCAAAGTCGGATGCCCAATCGACAGAGCCATCCAGGCACCCCCGATTCAAACTCTGTTTACTCATATCTGAGCACCTGCCCCATCCTTCATGCTCTGTAGGAACCTCTATCACAGAAGATCCTGTGAACAAAAGCAACCCCGAAACGAACTGCTGTTGTACTGCTTGCACCTGATACATCATCCATGCTAATGCCTTCCTACGTAGGGAGCGTCTGCCCATTTTCGCCAACCAGAGCCAGGAAAGGAATCCTATTCCACACCTAAAATAGTGCTGTAGCTATTGATTAGATGGAGCGCTAGGGGCAAGCTCAGGAATGTGATTCTTACAGTAATAAGGGCAAGATTCATTGAGGGGAGAGCACTGGGGAGGAGAAGACAATTGGGGGAAGATGGTCACCAAGAATCTCAGCATGGGGTCTACAGCGAATGCGGCAAGGACTTCTTGCCTGGGGCCCCAACCATTGCCTGTCCCTTGTTGGCCTAGAGCACATGGACAGCTTATGAAACTTCACACTTTGAGTGGTCTGGTCTCTTCGACTTCAGGCAGAATCAGGGATAGAGAGAGTTTATTAATGGTTTATTTAAAGGTGTATTTCTCAAGATGAGAGAGAAAAGTAAAACGACTGAATTAAGCTGGAAATGGGCTCTGAACTGGGGAATATCTCTTTTTGTCATATGGTTTTTCGAAACTTCTTATAAAGTTGTGTGTGTGTGTGTGTGTGTGTGTGTGTGTTTCTTTTCAGGGTGTTTTCTCAGTTTTTCCTCTATTTGGGGGTTGTTTAGGCAATGTGCAGATGGGGTGATGGTGTTGCAATCTGCTCTTGTCTCCTTCAAATCACTCTATCAACTTCATTCATTCCAAGTCTCCCATTCACTTATGTCCATGTGGCATTGCACTCAATGGATAGCGATCCCTGTGGCAATCACGTTCAGATTTGACTCCCTCTCCCACCAAAACTTCACCTGACATTTTGGACCTTTATCTTTCTTGGGAAATTTATTAGCCTTTTCCTCTTTTACTTCAATACGTTCTTTGAACACATGTGTAAATTTGTTTACATATAGTTTACCATAAGTTCTTGGCCACTCAGATTTACAAAGCAAGCCACATCGTTCCACCCTGACATGGAACTAGGTGAATCCTAATCCTGGTGACATTTCTATTATGAATAGAAATGACAAACATCAAGTTAAAATCTATATAATTTTGGCACCCAACATAGAAAAATAAGTAAACATTTTTTAAAAATTCATAATCCACCTATAAAGGGATAGCAGTGTATTCAAGTCCTGTTTATTCTTCAATGTGGCTGTAAAATCAAGTTACTGAAATCCACAATAGAAATTCGATTACCTTCTTCTAATTCTTATGGTATAATTTTTTGCGATTAATGAAAATAAAGAATCAATTAAAAAGCTTGTCGTTACTCTTGCACTTAGCATGGGAGTGCCTATATGAGAAGCAAATAGCATCATAAGGAAGTCAAATACTTCAAACTATCGGCAAAATTTTTGCACTTGATTAGCCAATCAATATTTGGAACTATTAAAATCAGTAACTGTCAGGCTAAGGAAGGGCACATGGCTGTTCCTTGCCTCGGTCTTGTGCCATGGCAATGCACGGAATTAATGCAAATCAGAAACCAACTGCTGATGTGTTTTAGAATTCAAAGAAGGAAAGTGCTAAACACTCTGGTGAGCTACAGTGATTTTTGTTTCAATTTAATTCAATGCTAACTTATTAAAATTTCCTGTGGGGCACCTGGGTGGCTCAGTTGGTTGAGTGTCTGACTCTTGGTTTCGGCTCAGGTCATGATCTCATGGTTCATGAGTTCGAGCCCTGAGTGGGGTTCTGTGTTGACGGTGTGAAGCCTGCTTGGGATTCTCTCTCTCTCCCTCTCTCACTGCCTCTCCCCAGCTTGCTCTCTATCTCTCTCTCTCAAACTAAATAAATAAACATTGAAAATAAATAAATAAATAAATAAATAAATAAATAAATAAATAAATAAATATATAAAATTTACTTGTAATCATGGGGCAATGGAAGCCACCATCTGAAATTCTAGGCTCCATTCAATATATATTTGCAGGTACCAAGAAGAATAACCATTCATGTGCCTACCCTCCTAACCCTTAGTACCTGGACAAGGAGGAGTCAGAAACCCTTGACTCTGGTCCACGGTCAGAAGAAGTCAGTGCTGAGAAAGCGCTGCTCTAAGTCTTTATAACCACGACGGTTATGTCAGGCCCCAATGCCCCCTTCATCAAAATTCTGTGCCTAAGTTTGCTCACTTTAGTACTGGTAATTGTAAAAAAAATACAAAAATAGAATGAAATAAGATGTGAACAGATGTCTATTTGTAGCAGCGGGCTGATCAGATGTATTATTTAAACTGCAGATACAAACCATCTAGACCTTTTCGACAAAATAAACATGTAATGGACACCTTTTAATGAGCGAGTGAGCTTAGGGAATAGTAAGGGAGGAATCAAATATATAGACACATCACTATAATGATGGCTAATACTAAAAAGGTAAGAGATAACAAGGGTTGGCTGAGGATGTGGAGAAAAGGGAACCCTTGTGCATTATTGGTAGGAATTGGTGCAGCCTCTATGGGAGACAGCATGGAGGTTCTTCAAAAATTTTAAAATAGCAATGCTATACGATCTAGCAATTCCACTACTGGGTATTTACCCACAGAAAACAAAACTCTAATCTGAAAATGTATCTACAGCCTTACATTCATTATAGCATTATTTACAATAGCCAAGATATGAAGCAACATAAGTGCCCATCAGCAGATGAATAGATAAGGAAAATGTCACACACACACACACACACACACACACACGTGCGCACATGCACACAGGAATATTAGTCAGCCATAAAAAATAACGAGTACACCTGGGTGACTCAGTTGGTTGTCTGACTTCAGCTCAGGTGATGATCTTGCAGTTCATAAGTTCAAGCCCCACATCAGGCTGCCTGCTGTCAGCCTATCAGTTCAGAAACCACTTCACATCCTGTGTCTGCCCCCTCTGTCTGCCCTTCCCCTGCTTGCACTCTCCCCCCAAAAAAATAAATATTAAAAAAAATAATGAGATCTTGCCATTTTGTGACAACATGGATGGACCTAGAGGGTATTATGCTAAGTGAAACAAGTCAGAGAATGACAAATACCATATGATTTCACTTCTATGTGATATATAAAAAGCAAAACAAATGAATGAACCAAGAAACAAATAGAAACACAATCATAAATACAGAAAACAAATTGGTGGTTGCCAGAAGCGACAGGGTTGGGGGTGTGAGTGAAACAGATGAAAAGGAGCAAGAGGGACAAACTTCTAGTTATCGAATAAATAAGTCAAGGGGATGAAAGTACAGCATGGAGAATATAGTCCATATTGTAATAACATTGTATGGTAATGGAAGGAAGGAAGGAAGGAAGGAAGGAAGGAAGGAAGGAAGGTATGAGCAAAGCACTTTGGAAACAAAGAAGAGGGAAAATACTCATAGTGAGAGAAAATAATTATCTGATAGGTATATTTGTATGACATCAGATCAAAATGCACACACTAACATACACAGATTAGTTATTGCCATTAATCTACTTGATGAGTCTTTAATAAATATACAGAAGAGTGATTGTAGTTAATATGATACAAAAGATGGAATATTTTGCTGAGTTTTGAGCGGTTTCTCAATACAATTTTTACCATAAAATATGAACCTTGATTTCTCTCAAAGTTCTGAGGTCTTACTTTCAGATATACTGATTTTTTTAATGTGATTTAAAAATCTACTCAATATCTGTGGGGTTTCTGGGTGGCTCAGTGGGTTAAATGTCCGACTTTGGCTTAGGTCATGACCTTGCAATTAGTGAGTTCGAGCCCAGCGTCGGGCTCTGTGCTGCCAGCTCAGTGCCTGGAGCCTGCTTCCGATTCTGTGTCTCCCTCTCTCTCTGTCCCTCCCCCACTCACCCTTGGTTTCTCTCTCTCCCTCTCTCACAAAAATAAATAATCATTACAAAAATTAAAAATCTACTCAATATTTGAAAAAACACAGTGATGGTAAGTGTTAATAAGTTCCTTCTTTTAATAAGATATTCTAGGGGCGCCTGGGTGGCTCAGTCGGTTAAGCGTCCGACTTCGGCTCAGGTCATGATCTTGCGGTCTATGGGTTCCAGCCCTGCATCGGGCTCTGTGCTGACAGCTCAGAGCCTGGAGCCTGTTTCAGATTCTGTGTCTCCCTCTTTCTCTGACCTTCCCCTGTTCATGCTCTCTCTCTCTCTGTCTCAAAAATAAATAAATAAATTAAACAAAATTTTTTAAATAATATATTCTACTTTGGAATCTATTTATTATCTTACAACCCAGCTACATAGAAAGTTTTTGAACATATCCTTTGAGAGATGAGAGATTTTATTGTTTATAATGATCATGTTCATAGATGATGTTTCAAGGCAAATTTTTTAAGATTATAAAAAAGGCACATGATGTCTGTAAGTCTAACTATAGTAACAAAAAACTTGAAGTGTCTACTATGGATAAAAATTGTATCTGTTTTTAAAATGTTTATTTATTTGTGAGAGAGAGACAGAGAGACAGAGCACAAGTGGGGGAGGAGCAGAGAGAGAAGAAGACACAGAATCCGAAGCAGGATCCAGGCTCTGAGCTGTAAGCACAGAGCCTGACGCGGGGCTCGAACTCACAAACCGTGAGATCATGACCTGAGCCAAAATCAGACACTTAACCAACTGAACCACCCAGGTGCCCTGTAAATTATTTCTTTTTAATCAAGATAAATTTATGGCATATCTCTTAGAGGGTAAAAATCAATATCTAGGGCTATTTTGGGCCCCACAGAAACTATCAAAAAATAAAACAAATTATTTTAAAACATGCTAGAATGATTAAGTCTTAGCTGTAAGGGTCTAATAATCCCTGTCTCAACTTTTTAATAATTTTTTTGCATATACTTATTATTAAACTATTTTTTTACTGAGGTAGAATTGACATATAACATAATATTAGTGTTAGGCATATAGTGTCATGATTCAATATATTAGTATATATTACAAAATGATCACTATAGTATGTGCAGTTAACATGCGTCACCACACCTAGTCGCAAAAATCTTTTTTCTTGTGATAAGAACTTTTAAGATCTACTCTCTCGGCAAGTTTCACATACTCAATACAGTATTATTAACTATAGGTCGTTAACTATTTCTTAATTTACTTCTTTACTGATTTGACAATTCAGTTAGGTAGCAGAGGAAAGTTTCAAGTTTTCAGTGCTTTAGGTCAACTATTCAAACATATTCAGGTGTAAGAGAAAATGAAACCATCCTTCAGGCAGTATATAAGTCTCACACGTGCACTTCAGATAGGGCAAAAAGCGATTCTGAGATGGGGAAGGTTATACATGTTTGTTAGCAGTCGTATGCCATCAACCTCAGGGAAATCAAGACATTTTCCTATGCTGCGCAGTCATAATCTCTAATGAATAACAACAGAAGTTAATTTGACTAAAAATTCCCTTTCTAGAAGCTATCTTTCAGAAATATCCACACACATGCACAGGTATATATGTATGCTATATATAGAACGGTGTCCCCCTCAAAAATCCATATGTTGAAGCCCTCACCCCTAATGTGATGTACGGACATAGATAGAGCTTCCAGAAGGCAGTTAAGCTTAGATGAGGCCATGAGGGGTGGGGTCCTCATATAACATTAGTGTTCTTATCAAATAAGACAGGAACAATACCCACCCCCCCATCTCTCTTTCTGGCTCTGCCTCGCTCTCTCCCCCATCACGTGAAGACAGCCAGAAAGCAGCAGGTTGGAAGCCAACCTGGAAGGTGATCTTCACTAATTTACCTCCTAGCCTCCAGAACTTGTGACACCTAAATGTTTCTTGTGTAAGCCACGAGTCTATGGGATTTTGTTATCACAGCCCAAGCTGATGAAGACGATGTACAAAAATGTTTACTGAAGAATTAATTCTAAAACGAAGGAAGCTGGAAAAACCTAAATGCCCCTTCATGGTCAATAGTCAAGTGAATTATTATACATACGTACCATAGAATGTAATGTGGACATGAAGAATTGTAAGCTGATCCTGTAGGAATTAATATAAAGGATGCCCATGAAATTCTTTTATTCAAAATATTTTATGGAGAGCATATGACTTTCGACCTGAGGGTCGTGAGTTCAAGCCTCACATTGGACACAGAGTCTACTTAAAATTTAAAAATACGTATACAGTTATATTAGTTGTCAGGCATATGTATACGTACACACATATGTATACGCACAAAAGGATGGTATTAAATGATTAATAACAGTTATTCTGAATAATTTGAGGGGTGGCATTGACTTTACATTGTCTAGGTTTTTATATCAATTGAGTGTTTGTTGAGTACACACATCGCTTTTCCAATTTGAAATGTCGATGAAAACAGTTCATGACTGAGTAGGAGCAATGAGTCACATAGCTAGGCAACGAAGCATGGCGGATGGGTACATGATGACATTTTGACATTAAGCCACTCTCACCCAAACCATGCTGGTGAAGCTATCCATCCTACATGGAGATACGGAGACAAACCCATGGATCTCTGGGCACAATATTTGGGACTGGTTCCATCCAGAAAAGTGGAAGGTAAGATTCTCATCAGAGAGTCAGGAGGCTCTAGACTGTTGGAGAGCAGAACAGGAGCATGAAGCGTGGGAGGCGGTCATGGTGATGGGCTGCAGCTCTGAACTCTACATTCAAGTGCAGCTCTTTGACTGAATACACTGGAAAGATACCAGTCCCTCTGGTTTGCATACAGCATGTTGTTCCCATGCACACGTGTGAATTACCATAAAGTGATCCAACGCCTGATCTTCTTGACAATGGGTTTCCTGGAGATTCTCTGGATAGCAAAAAGTTACTCTTCAAATTAGTGTTTTAAAGATGCCCTTGAAGAGAGGCAAGTAATAAACTAATGGAAATAAGTATAATTATAAGTTAATTTTATTTTAGAAACTGCTTAAAGAAATTCTCAGGAAACTTATTGTCTCTTTCAGTTCAATTAAATGGACACGATTAAATCAGAAAGTGACGGACCTCGAGGGAGAAATTATTTCCTCACAGGAACTCTTGATTGAGGGTTGTTCAAACAATGCTGTGTAGGCACTCACAGAGAAACACACACCCACAGTCTTCACCCAGTGCAGAAATACAGTTCTCCCTTGTCTTCTTTTTAACAGACAAAGGAGAAGTAGAAACACTCAGGCCAACGACAGACAAGGCAGCCCAAGAGCCTACAAATTGCTGGCCCAGGACGCCAAGGGGGGCAGACTCATTGGCAAGAGGAGATTCTAGGTCTGCAGACAACCCGATTCTTTGGGGGGATAAATCAGTCCTCAGTCTACATGCTGAGTTTGTGAAAGAGATACATATTTCAAAAATGAAAGCTTTGAGGATTAATACAGTTACTTTGGGGAGTGGCACCCTCGAGTGACAAAGGAAGTTCTGTCCTTGCAGGCACAGGTCTCTTTTATGACTGAGTTGACATTTTATGGACACAGATTATCTGTCTTAAGCTCGGAGCTTTGGGATATGAACCAGCCCTCAAAGAGAGCGATTGTAAAATGGGCTATTCTGACCTAGCCAGTGTGTGATATAGAATAAAGAGCTGTAACATACAAGTTGAAAATGTCATGTTTCCCCCACCAAACTACCAGAGCACATCTTTCACTGTGTGAACGTGTTTTTCTCATGCATAAAATGTGAGAGAAAAATAAGATAAATTCACTTAAATTTTGGCTGCAATAGTATATTTCTCTGACTTTGAACATACAGACAATATTAAATTAATTGTGAGTTCATTGTAGGCAAATTGGTGATCGTTCTAAGGGTAAGGACTTTAAGGTATGTCTTTGATATCTGGATAGAACCAAACCATCCAAAACATTTCATCTTTCCTATACCAATGACTAAAGTATAGATAACTTTTGGGCATTTGATAAACTCTGTTTATAACCGCATTTCACTTTAGGCAGGTGGAGTTGGGATTTTGGCATTCAGTCTTATCAGGATGTGATCCTAGATTTATACTGGACTCCCTAAATGGACTTACCTGGTAAAAATTATCTGGCAGCAGAGACAACCACAGAGACCCTCTGCTGAGTCAATTAATACGAGTGTTCCTGTAATGAGCCAAGAGGTATTTAGAAACTCAGGGATCAATTAATTTGTAAGTCAAGAAACAATTTAGGAGAGTAACCAGACTGTTTAAATGGACATTAATTCCTTTAAAAAGACAAATCATATTGATGTGACCTTAAAAAAGTATTTTCATGTGATACCTGAAGCTCTTGGTAATGTATTTGTAGTTAGGGAAACTGAGTCAATAAACACGTCCAAGTGACATGAAAACCATCTTTGTCTTCTATTTCAATTTGTAACATGCACATGCACGCACACGCGCACACACACAGTTGAATGTTCAATTAGCTACTGGGAGTTGAGACCTCAAATGATCCCATAGTTTAATGACCAGGACCAAGATGAAGCCCTTCTCCATCAACCTGACTTTACTATTTGTTCCAGCAAATTCTTTCTCAGGAAGATAAAGCTATTAGCCAGTATAACACTTCATTGTTGGCTTCAGAAACTTTCCCCAAACCAACAAAGTGCCCCAACAGCCCCCCTTTCTTTTTTTTTTTCAACGTTTATTTATTTTGGGGACAGAGAGAGACAGAGCATGAACGGGGGAGGGGCAGAGAGAGAGGGAGACACAGAATCGGAAACAGGCTCCAGGCTCCGAGCCATCAGCCCAGAGCCCGACGCGGGGCTCGAACTCACGGACCGCGAGATCGTGACCTGGCTGAAGTCGGACGCTTAACCGACTGCGCCACCCAGGCACCCCAACAGCCCCCCTTTCTAATCAAACAACTGTTCATTTGTAAATACTTGCTTCAAGACATTCCACCTCTCTGGGTCTACCTGTCCTAAATTACAGTATCAGGACCTTGATTCAATCTCAATCAGATCCTTGCATTGAAAGACTCATCTTAAGTCTTGGGTCCAGACCTCAAAAGCCCATAAATATCTATCCATGGGTCCCTCTTCTGAAGCCACTGAAAGACGTGGCCATGTGTCCACCTACAGTGAAGATAATGAGCTGAACTTTGCTTGATTAACAGGTTAGTCGGGTGGTTGACCAAGATGGCCCTAATGTTCTTCTCTATGTGCTGAAACCAGAGACACAGGCTTCTTCCTGGTTCCAGGTCCCTAATCTCCCTTTGCTTGGGACACTTTTTTTTTATAGAAAACTTGTAAATATTGCAAATTTTGTCCTTTTGATACGTAAATCTTTGTAGAGTCTCTTGCCACTTTTGCAACCCAGGAACATCTTCCCAAGGAGCTGGGAGCCATCCCTTTGAATTGTGTCATCAGAGGAAACAGTGTCCCACTTCTCAGTCTCTGGGGCCAGCCTTCTGCAGGTGCAAGAGCTACAAATGCAGAGCTAACAGTACTTCCTGTCATGAAAAACTGGCTTTTCTGGGGTGGGGGGTAAAAATAATCAGCAAACTCAGATAGTCTACAATCCCATCCCATGCTCTGTTTTGGCAGAGTTGAGCTCAGGCAGAGGCCTCTATTGCAGCGGCCTTGAATAAAGTCAGGCTGGCTCTTTAAACTTCAGCAGGTGCAATTCTTTCTTCGGCGTAGTCTTTCAAGTATTTGGTACTCAACATTAATTTTCTCACATGGAAATATACATTTTTTAGGGACACATGGGTGGCACAGTCGGTTAAGCATCCGACTTGGGCTCAGGTCATGATCTCATGACTCATGGGTTCCAGCCCCATGTCAGGCTCTGTGCTGATAGCTCAGAACCTGGATCCTGCTTCAGATTTTGTCTCCTTCTGTCTCTGCCCCTCCCCCACTCATGCTCTCACTCTCTCTCTCTCTCTCTCTCAAAAATAAAAAAAACAATAAAAAATTTTAAAAAAGGAAATATACATTAAAAATGTTAATGTTTTTTTGAGAGAGAGAGAGAGCATAAGCGTGGGAAGGAAGAGGGCAGAGAGAGAGGGAGACACAGAATTTGAAGCAGGCTCCAGGCTCTGAGCTGTCAGCACAGAGTCCAACGTGGGCTTGAACTCGCGAACCATGAGATCATGACCTGAGCTGAAGTCAGACACTTAACCAACTGAGCCACCCAGGCGCCCCCAGAAATATACATTTTTTAAGCACAACTCAAGAATGCTTGAATTTAATGCGAATATTTTTTATTTCTAACTGGGTCTCATTTTTTTTTCTTCAGGGAATTCAACAAAATCTAATTAATAGTGCAATTTTATAAATAAATATTTGGAAATTATACAAAACACATACACTTCCAAAGAAATTATCTTACAAATGTAATATAATGCATCAAGGTAAAGCACACATATGTGAGTTTATAGGTAATAATATATGTTATTATTTATTGAATATTTAATAAGTAACAGGCGTCATGAAAAACTCACTGTCATACAAGTATCTTCTACCGTTGCATTAAGTATTACAAATACGCATTTGATTAATATACAGAATCTTTAGAAACACATGTGCTTGTTCCAGATCCTAAAATGAAATGATTTCTGACTTTTCATAAAAGTTACAGGTTCAAATTTTTCTCTAGACTTTTCATCATGCAAGATACTTGGCAAACCAGGACATTAAAACTTCTTCATATCAAAGTTGCTTTTTTATTCAAAAGGGCTCTGAGCGCCAAAGGAATTGCTTACACTGTCAGTTCCAGCCTTTTTTCCACAGAAGAGACTATTCATGTTGGTCCCTTAAACCAAGTGAGGACCAGCCACCCCACTTGTGGTCCTTGTCCTCCCTCTCTGCCCGTGCATCTTAAACATTTGACTGTCAAAAGCGGCCATGCAAAATCCTCAAGATATCTAATATACAATTGAGATCTGCCTTCTGGGAATGTCAACATTCCTGACATCATAGCAATCAGCTTCTTATGAATAATTTTCCTTCAAAATATCTCTGTCTTGTTTTACATTTATAGTTACCTTAAAGAAATACCAAAGGGGGTGTCTGGGTGGCTCAGTCGGTTAAGTGTCCGACTTGGGCTCAGATCATGATCTTGCAGTTTGTGAGTTCGAGACCCACGACGACGGGCTCTGTGCTGACAGCTCGGAGCCTGGAGCCTGCTTCGGATTCTGTGCCTCCCTCTCTCTCTGCCCCTCCCCCACTTATGGTCCCCCCTCCCCCACCTCTCTCTCGTTCTCTCTCTCAAAAGTAAATATTAAAAAAATACTTCTATAAAAACTGAAATACCAATGGGGGGGGCGCCTGGTGGCTCAGTGGGGTTGGACATCCAACTCTTGATTTTGGCTCAGGTCATGACCCCAAGGTCGTGGGATCGAGCCCCACATCAGGCTCTGCACTGACAGTGTGAAGCCTGCTTGGGATTCTCTCTCTCCCTCTCTCTGCCTCTCCAGTGCTCACACGCACTCTCTCTCTCAAAATAGATAAGTGAGCAAATAACTATTTAAAAAATCTTTAAACAAATAACAGTAGTGTATACATCTCCTGCACTACTAAACAGTTTCATTACTGTAACACATCTATCAATGGGGACTCGTCCTAATTCTGCCCTCCTCCACACTAACCTTTTGATAGTTACATCTGTCCTGGCATCTACTCTATAGGTATTCACTTTCCCAACTGGGGTTTTTTGCTCTTCGGTGATCAGAATTTTTAAATAATTAATTTCTAAACTGAATTCAAGTGTTAGATAAGGTTTTAAGTGAGATCTGCTCTAGGAAGAAAAATGGAAAGAGGAGTAGCTAATGCTGACTAATTAAATAATATCAAGGAGGATATTATGTTCCCCCGGTGTCTGCCAGTTGTAAAATGATTATTTTAGACACATCAAATGTGACAGTTGTGTATTTGAAACTTGCCCATAATTTTGTTGAAGTCAGAGTAGATTTTTTTTTTAATTTTAATGTTTAATTATTTTTGAGAGAGAGAGAGAGGGACAGAGCGTGAGCGGGGAGGGGCTGAGAGAGAGGGAGACACAGACTCTGAAGCAGGCTTCAGGCTCCGAGCTGTCAGCACAGAGCCTGATACGGGGCTTCAACTCACAAGACGTGAGATCATGACCTGAGCCGAAGTCAGACGCTTAACCAACTGAGCCACGCAGGTGCCCCAGAGTAGATTTTTTTTAAGCAAACCAATATTGTGGAAGAATTACGTCATTTTTGGAAAGTGACACACCATTATTTCCACTCTGTTTCTGCCCCCCAACCCTGCCCTGCCTTTTGTCTCTCTAAGAGTTACTTTCCCGAGAGACTGTCGTAACACCAAATGTGAGAATGAAGTTCAGAAACATGCGCCAATTCCAGCATTTCTGGCTTGGAAGACGGCAGAAAAAATATATTTCTGTATTTCAAGGAATCCTATTTTCATAAAGAACCAAATACATTAACGAGTGGAATTACTTTACTCATGACGTGGAGACGAAACTTCAAAGCCAAAGTGAGTGAGCGAAAGCTAACTTCGTTTAGGAGTCTTGCCGAAAGGCTGTTAAAAGTGGTATTGTCCCACTTCACCGAGCTCAAGTTGAAGCTTGGCAGCTGACTTTGGAGTCTCTCTTTTAATAGCACTACATTTGCCTCTCTAGAGGTTAAGCTTCCTCATTGGCCAAGCTATTCACGTACTAAGTCACTTACTAGCTCGATCATTCCCGCATATCAGCTCTGCAGATATTCTGACTCAAACCTGTTCTTCAGTAAAATTTCAGGTTGCTACACGTCATCGTCTTTAGAGTTTCTATAAAACCATTACACCTGTTTATACTAAAGGCCAACTGTACTTTTTATTCTGGCCCAAAATGAAGTATTTTAGAAGCTGAATGGCAGTTATACGAGGTAAGGTGGAGTCTGAAGCCCTAAATATTCACTAAATATATGATTGCTATTAACTCCCTAATTTTAAACAAAATGTACTGATGAAGGCATTCTCATATCCTTTGGCTAATTACACGACTACTCATTACACCATGTTCTTTAAAAATATTCCAAAGTAAAACAAAAGGGGCAAAGGCTTTGATCATTTGGTGCTGAAGTAACCTTTTTGGTGTTCTTGAACGTGGCCGAGACCTGAACACGTCGGCTCTTTTGACCACCCGAGGAGGTTCTGAGGGAGCGTCTGCATCTTCAAGGCTGAAGATCTTCTCCTCTATGAATTATATTTAAGCTGATCTGACAGCCATTTAAGTACTGGATTGACTGCTAAGAGTCTGATGAGCACAATTAGATAGCAATTGCATTATAGTGCCTGGAGATTAAGAGAAAACCACCAAAGGACAGTGTTCATTTCACCCGTAGTTGAATGGATTTCCTATCGTGACACTTCTCTCCAACAGTGGAAATTGCCCATATAAAATTCCTAATAAATGAAATACTATCTTTGTCACAATGGCACATCTGAAATGATTTAATAGCACGAAAGCTTCTCTTGCTTTTCTTTCAAACACTCGCGGAAAAAGAAAACCTAGCGATATTTTCTATTCTATTAAAAATAGGTTATCATATGAAAGCAATCATACCGAACTAACAATTGTTGTTGTTACTTCTCTCAAAAGCATGCATGTAAACAGATGCACCGAATTTGACTTCTTAGTTGATTTTGTCGTTCACGTAAAAACTGTCTATTAAGGGCCTATTAATAAAGGCCCTGCTTAGGAGTATTGTCTTCAGTGGAAGAGTTGTGGCTGAAGCAATATGCGTGAAAACCCAAGGGGAAAAATGTGTGAAGTCCTACAGGGGCTCAACGGAAGGACCACGTGGGTCTCATTAATAGCATAAACACTTCTTGTCAAAGGTGACATTGGATAGTGCCATGGAGATCCAGGAGTGCCCACAGGAGTCTGTTCCATGACACTGTAATTTTTAAGCGATCCTACCTGACCAATAATAGGAATACCAGGATCTTTTGTGGAAAGAAAGACTGTGACTTAGGCTATATAGAAAGTGTCTTATTACCCATATTTCTGCCATCTTCCATGAAACTGATGAATTTTATGCATCAGCTTGGCTAAGCTATAGTGCCCAGAGAGTGGGCTCAACACCAGTCTAGATGTTTCTGTGAAGGTATGTTTAACACAACACTAACACTGGAACTCACAGACATTAGATAAAAGCATATGAGCCAACATAAGATGTGTGGGCCTCATTCAATGAACTGAAGGTCTTAAGACATAAAGACTGGGGTACCCCAAAGAAGAGGGAATTCTACCAGTAGACCGTCTGTGGACTCAAGATGGCAACTCTCCCCTGGGTTCCAGCCTGCCAGTCTGTCCTGCAAATTTTGGACTTGCCAGGTCAGATAATTCTATGAGCCAATTCCGCGCGTGTGTGTGTGTGTGTGCGCGCGCACACACACACACACCCCCTATATGTTCTTTCTCTAGAGAACCTGGCTAATACCATCAGGGACCCCAATGAGGATGTTATTTTTCAACAGAAGAAGTTTTGTAATACTCTTCTATGTCTACAGCAGAGCAGAGAACTCAAATATAGGACACACGGCATTCAAGTAAGGAGAAAGGGACGGATATTTTAAGAGAGAGAGAGAGACTGCAGCAAGTTTCATTTTAAGTAAAGTGGGTAGTCACATTTTTGCAGCACATATGAAAAATAAACAAGCCTTTTTAATTAGAATAATTTTAAAAACCTATACATTAAGTGAACTTGCAGCAAGAGTGTAGGAAGCAGCCTGGAATAGTTGTCTTGGAGAAGCAGAGAAGCATTTGAACCTATTCAATGTAGCAGATGGCTAGTGGTCAACACGGGGGAGAAACTGGGGAGGGAGGAAAGACCAATAGGAGGAAGACCAACCCCATAGCAGTTTCCTGGCCATGGTGCCAAAGTTCAGTACGGAGACCAATTTAAAATAGAAATCAGCATCTCCTGCCCCGCCCCCCGCCCCAGTGCACATTCTGTCATCCTCCTGACCATAGCTTCATGCACCTCCCCGCCCCCCCAGGACCATGTGGCCCAGCAGTACTTGGCAGTTTTGGGGTTTACATGTTATCAGGGGGATTATCAGATTAGTGTCCCAAACGGCACGTGGGCTCCCTATAGAAATATGCCCCAAGGATTGAGTGTATTTGCATTCACCAAGCATCATGGCTGCATTCAGGAAGCAACCTCAGTACCTGCCAGTGAATGAATGCGTGAAGGAACATGTATGCATGTATATGTGTATATATGCATATGTATATATATATATGTATATATACACATGTATATATATGTATATATTCATTATATGTATATTCATACATATATATACATACATATACATATATATATACATATATATATACACAGCTTCTGGAAAAATATGTGCATATATATATAATGTATGCATATACATATAATGAATATATTCATTATATATATATATATATATATATATATATATACACACACACACATATAATATGTATATATGTCCATAATCAGCAAAATTAATGCTTTGGCTAACAGATAACATACTTATAAATCTCATTCCAGGGGCACCTGGGTGGCTCAGTCAGTTGGGCATCCGACTTCGGTCATGACCCAGGTCATGATCTCACGGTCCGTGGGTTCGAGCCCCGGGTCAGGCTCTGTGCTGACAGCTCAGAGTCTGGAGCCTGCTTCAGATTCTGTGTCTCCCTCTCTCTCTGCCCCTGCCCCCCTCTGTCTTTCTCTCTGTCAAAAATAAAATAAACATTAAAAAAATTGAAAAAAATCTCATTCCACGTCCCAGATTTCTTTGATTCTAAGACAACTTTACCCATTGCAGCTTCTCAATTCTAAAATCTAGTTGTGTAATAAAGTCAATAGATTGTCATGTTTTGTCTATTTTTTTTTTCTTGGTCTCTCTTTTTTTTTTTTTTTTTTAAGTAGGCTCAACACAGGGCTTCAACTGAGACACCCAGGCACCCCGGGGTTTTTCTTTTTCTTGGTCTCTCTCTCTCTCTCTCTCTTTTTTTTTTTTTTTAAGTAGGCTCAACACAAGGCTTCAACTGAGACACCCAGGCACCCCGGGGTTTTTTTTTCTTGGTCTTCCAATTGAGAGCATGTTTGATTTGATGCCATGTAGAGAACGTTTCGTTTTCATCTAACTGGATGTCCACCTATGACATAGAGAAATCCAATTTATTACAGCAACTAAAGCAGCAATAAATAAAGGGTATTTCTTATATATTTTTTTAATCCCTAGACACAAATATGGGCTTCCCAAGGAGGAAACCACAACACAAAATAGATTTCAAATTAGGGTGGGAATGAATTTTTAAACCATGCAATTTTTACTCAAAGAGCTTTGAACCAATCACTGTCATTATATTAGATGAGAATGAGATTATATAAAAAGAGTTTAGAGCTTCAACTTGGAACCTGATGTTTAAACCCTTACACCAGTGACATCACAACACTGTAGCACTAATAAGGAAAGAAATTATATACATATAAATAAGTATGTTACATAAATGTTACAGCTAAAAAGTCTTCGGAGTTTAGAAAAAGATTTTTAAAAAAAACATGTGTATATAATATATATATTTAAAAATATGTATATATAAAATCTTATAAGAGTCTTAAAAATTTTAAGGAATAGGCACCACTATTTTTATTATTATTATTATTATTATTATTATTATTATTATTCCCTCTGTTCACAACTTTGAAGGTTGAATGTTTTACCCATAGACCCCTAGTAAGAAAATGGAAAAGCCAATAATCAATGCAAATTTCTTAACTCCAAAATCTCATGTTTCCCCTCAAATCAGTACAACGCAATGTAGAAGGCCAAAAAGAATGAGAAATTCATCATTCATTACAGCTCACTGACAGTAAAAAAAGGTAATTGGAATAAAGAAATATGTGTCCAATATGCCTATATATTACAGTCTCCTAGAAAAAAAACGATTTATTCATTTTTCCTGCATATTCTATATTCAATATCGAATTGAACTAGTTTTGTATCCATTTGTGACTCTCTTGCTTTATAAACACTTTCAGGAAAATTACTTTGGGGAATGGTCATATTTTCAATCACAAGAACACATTAGACATCTGAACTTTAAATTATTCTTCAGTATTTTGAAATCCCCGTAAGACCTCGGCAAGGAGAACTGGGTTAACAGGGGCAGAGTGTCCAGTCTGGACTGAGAGGAATCTTCTTCTTTCTCCTTCTTTTTAACTTCTCCCTCATCGAGGTTAAATGAAGAACGAGCAAGGCTCTGACAGGTCTCCTTACTTCCCACCTTTGGATTCCCTGTGCCGGCCAGTAAATACTTGTGAAATGAACGCCCATGTGAATAAATGTTTCTAATCTACTGGTCGGGGTGGTTGACATCCTGCACGTAATACAGCCCGCTTAGGAGGAGTCAGGAAGAGGTGATAGGAGCAGAAGGGCATGAGGCATCCTGACCTTTGCACAGACTTCTAAACAGAAGGGTACCACGGGATCCTGAGAACAGCCTCTCCTACGAGCAGCAGAAGGCGGTCATTGTTTTTGGAATCAGAACTCCACGGACAGGTGAGCAGAGAAAGTCTGCAAAGGACCTGGACTTCACAGCCATCGTGATCCACTTCTAGTCTGAAGCTTCTCAGATGGATCACCGTCGCAGAGTATTTGTCGTCAGGGTACTTGCAATGATCGCAGGACTTGGCCGGTGGAATGTGATGGGATGTCCATTTCCACTTCTGTGTGCACTCCTTCCCAGGACCCGCCAGCCTCCTAAACGCTAGTTAACGCGCACAACACTTGAAAAAGATCTTCATTTTCAGCCCACCTTCCAAATGTGGAGCTATGATATCATGTCAGGAAGTCGGGTTTCATGCAATCTTGAAGTATCACGGAGGCTTCACCAGTAGTGTCTGTGTTCCTGTCGGAGAGGACGGCAGTGCCTTTCTCTACCGCCTCGCTCAGTGATTGCTAATTAGTAAAAATTAATTAGATACTTTACTGGCACTTGTGCTAGAGTGCAGCCGGCTCGGCACTCGGACCCCATCAGTCCCTCCAGTCCCCCAGCATTCTACGGCTCCAGACATCTGCAGTGACAGCCGCCTCTTGTTCTGTGAGCTCCGTCCACCAGGGCTGAGCACGAGTGGCCATCGTCACCTCTGAGACAAGGACCCTCCCATCCTCCGCAGTGAGTGCGGTTCATTTCCCGCATCTCGTTTCGCTCACATGTTCGACGATGACGTTGTGAACACTTCAGGGACTGAACGGCCCGGGATTCAGTCGCTTCTGCACGCCTTGTACCCAGCAGAGAGACGAGTTCGGGAGACTTTTTGGGAACCGTTCGCCGAAGGTTCCAATAGAAATACAGACGCACTTTGACACAGCTTCTGGAAACAATTCTCTGGGATGTTGGCCTAAATTTAACTGAAGTCAAAAACCTTTTATGTGCTCTCAGGTCTTTTCTCGACCCCCGAACACCGGGCTCCGCCTCCCGGGTGGGCTGGCAGGAGCTTTGCCTATGCTGATGACCTCACCCTGCCTCCCCATCACCTCTTACTGTTCTCTGTAACATACTTACATCCTTGAGGAGACATGCCCAGATCCCTGGACCATGACAGATTTCCCTGCCTTATGCTCTCATAGGACGTAAACCAGTTACAATGTTCTGTAAATCTGTGAAATCGCTTGTCTACCTCACGTGTATCTCCTCCTCTACACCCCTCGCTGCTGAATGCTGCGGGTCCCATGTTTTTACTCCCCACTTTATCTCTAGAAGGGAGCTCGGTGTCACTGTTTACATTCATTGTTTATAAGGCTCAGATCCCTCTTGGCCCAAATTGCGCACCTGTGGGCTGACCCTCTACTCCGTGGATCGTACGGGAGCCGAGGTCCATGGACAAATGGGCCTTTCCTCCAGGTCTTGATCTGAATGTGCCAGTTAGCTAGAGGCCTTTTGTAACTGGAAACACGAGTTTGTCAGTACGAGACCAGTTGCCCTCCATCGATCCCCATGCCTCTGAGAGCAGAGGGCAGACTCCAGGGAGAGAGAGCCCCCTGTAACCTGGGGTGGCGGGGTGCGGGGCAGGGGAACTGCACAAAGGTGGAAATGTGGGCGGGGGCACCTAGCTCAGAAAGTGCCCACGGGGAACCTTCCTTGTCCTTGTTGACCTTCTCATGTCCTCTTTCCAATTTGAAGTTTCCTAGGGAGGAATCAGGAAAATGAGCGTAGTAGTTCCTTCCTCCCTCTCATTGCCTCTGGCTCATGAAATATTTCAAGTCAGTGTCTTAGGATACTCAAGGGGTCAGTTTTTTGTTTTGTTTGGTTTTGGTTTTGGCTTTTTTTTTTTTTTATCATGTGTTCTTAGAGGTAGTTAATTTTTTGGGGGAAATATTACAACTCCGTGAAAAGTAAACTTGACACTAAGGGCCTAAATATAAAGATATATTTAAATATATAAATAACATTTATATAATATTTTATATATAATACAATAAATAATATCTTTATATTTATAGTATCTTTGTGGATATATATACTATATATATGGACACATATCCATAAAGATAGTAAATCTAAATTTAAAAAAGACTCATAGTAATGTACAAGGAGACAGACCTGACCAAATATGCGTATATAAAGTAGAAAGTGATATGAATGAAGAACATAAAGTCGCCCAGGGTGGTTAAGTCTGTCTGGTTCCTGGCGTTCCCAAAGTCTGCCCAGGGTGACTATTCTCAGCATTACTTGATTCATTTGAGATCATCTGTGGGTAAAGAGTATTATCTACTTCCTCCTCTCATACAAGCACCCCAATGGCCTTATGGCAGGTAAAAAAAAAATGGCTATTTTCAAATGCAGAGGGTTGCCTTTCTGGGTGGACAATACTAATAATGGAAAACTGATGAGGTAACCAGGAGCAGACGAACCACTAGTAATTTTCACACACGGTGCCATCCAGTCAAGACTTCGGAAACGAGTTTCTGAGTATTTGGATACGTCTTATTCTTTTGGACAGTGAATTTATTGTTGATAAGCTGCTTCAAAATGAACAGGTGGTCTTTGTGAAAGAAAAAAAAAAACCAGGGATTTATGACTGACAGTATGAAACTTTTCAATCCTCGCTGATTGAACACACATTTACGCCATGTGGCGGATCCATGGTGTTGGAAATGTATATCCATCTGCTGGTAAATTCTGTGCAACATTTTATTATTTTGCACAAGCTGTCACATTTTAAAGAAAAGGGCACAATTATTTATATGAGCATCACTCTCTTGGGGTTTACTCCTCAGGTTTCTTATGCGGAAACTCATTGCAGCCTTTCAAAATGGTAAATGGTAATATAATGTACTTGAGAGACGAATAAAAGTGTTGGTCAATTCAACTCATCTCCTACATACTCTTCGAAGAAACCTTGCAGGGCTGCCTAGACCCCTCAGTTTCCAGGAATAAGGACACCCATGTGCCTACCCCGATTTACTGTTTCACCTCAAGAAAATTAAGCCATGCATCTTGACCAGTGGAATATGGTCATACTCAATATCGAAGGCAGCACAGAGACATAATAGTGAAGCCTTAGGAGTCTAACAAGACAGAGGACTACGCTGATGTCTGTTTCAAAAGGAAAGGAAAAAAGAAATTGTGGCAGAGACAACGTTCTGATTCGCTCTGCAGCAAAGGGTAACGCCTGATCGCACTGGAACCAGCTGATGGGACATTTTGTGCAGTGCAGGTGGCAAGCTAGGACATGGGACTTAGAGTCCTGACAAAGCCTTGAACGACTCCTGTAGGGTCACACATGAGTGGTTTTGTCAGTTCTAAGGGGTAACAGACATGGCACTAGGTGACTGAAAGCAGGTCTGAGACAGAAAGGAAAAAGTGAATGATACTGCAAAAACACAAGGCTTCCAGAAGAGTCTAGAATCCACACTTGTAGTTGAATGGATAGCTTTGGAAGGTCCAGGGTGCTTTGCAGAAAGAGCAAAGAGGAGTGGAGGGCCAGCCACCTGGGCTGTGCCCACCGGAAGGGCATCCTCGATCCACGTCCCAAAGCTGCTATGTGAGTTAGGGCAGCCCTATCCTTCTATTCTTGCAAAGACTAAATTAAAGATGCATTAGGAGAAGGCAGAAATGATAACTGGAATATGAAAGCCATCAAGATAACCACATCAGAAATGCTGCTAATACATCTAGCCTGGCTCTCGTTTATCCTGCATGTAATTTCAGGTTAATGGATACACGCTCTCCTTCACCCCTGCCCCCTCGCTAGACATACATGATCTCTTTAATTTTTTAAAAATATTTGTTATTATTTCTGAGAGAGAGAGAGAGAGAGAGAGAGAGAGAGAGCGCACAAGTAGGGGAGGGGCAGAGAGAGAGGGAGACAGAATCCTCAGGCTCAGAGAGTTGGGGAGCACATTTAACTCCTCCTTAGAAATTGTAGAAAGGGGGGCACTTGGGTGGCTCGGTCGGTTAAGTGGCTGACTTCAGCTCAGGTCCGTGGGTTCGAGTTCCACATGGAGCTCTGTGCTGACAGCTCAGAGCCTGGAGCCCTCTTTGGATTCTGTGTCTCCCTCTCTCTCTCCCCCTCCCCCACTCACACTCTGTCTCTCTCTCAAAAATAAATAAACATTAAAAAAATTTAAAAAAAAAGAATCGTAGAAAGGAAAAACAGAGGAAAAAACCTGAAGATAACAGACAAAACGAGCCAAAGTGAAGAAACGATAAGATCAATAGTTTTAAATGATAAAATAATTGTAATTACAGTATGTAATACATAATCATTTTATAAGTATATGATTACCATTGTTATCATACTGATAAATGATGTCCGGGCCTGGGGACCCTTCAAGGCACTCTTCCTGGCTCCCAATATATTTTGGCCTCATTTCTCCAGGCCCGTTTTAATGTACCCTGACTCAGAGGATTGATGGCACCAGAAATAGTACTAGATTGATGGTCTAAAAACTGAAATATCTACTGTTGCCTCCATAGGTCTTCTTGTGCTCTCCTCTGCACCACTGCCTCCTTAAATTTCTCCTTCTGTAAAACCTCACTCTGCAGCTCACCTCCTCACAGAAACATCCACCGCCTTCCCCAGCGGCTGCCTCCAACACCCCGCCCAGAATTCCAGCCCACAGTCCCACAGTGCGTTCATACCTGGCTGTCTATTTGTCTCTCTCCTACCTTTCTATCAGTTCCTGCCGTCCTCTAGGAGGATGTTTCCCCAGGTACCAAAAAAATGAAGCACGATGACAACCATGAACTCAGAAGGTTCTGCTACCGGATGCACTTTGGGCATCGGCAACAATGGATATTTTGTGGTTATTTAGATTCAAGACCGGTTCAGTCAAAACGCCAGAGAAAATCAAGTACACAATTTCATTTTCTTTGAGGCTAAAACATCTGCCACCGAGAGAGACAGCTGTTGAAATGACTTCCCCGTGATATTAATGTGGGGAATAATTACGAAAAATGGGGCAGTCTGTTATTAAGAACAAGTATGGCTGAATTAGAATTTATTGCTGGAATTTTAATAGAGGATCGTCCTCCATCTTGTAGTCTTTAGAACTGTGCGAAGTGCTTTCATGAGCAAGCAGTGTTTTGTTTATGGTTTTATCCTCTCGTGATAGCCCTGATAGGCAGGAAATTATACTATCACTTCCATTTTTATGTATGAGGAAGATAGCATTCACAGTGGTGAAAAGATTTCCCTGTGCCTAGGCTCAGTACTGTCACACGAACTAAAAATGGTGATGAATGGGACAGCCAAGTCATTACCTGGGGACATTTGCACCCAGAAAATGACCCCAGAAAGAAATGATACGAAGGAATATTTATATGAAGCCTTTTATTTACATTGTGTAGAATCGTAGAAGTAGGCAGGTCAGGCTCCCCAGTCGGCCACCATGTTGCAGTATTTGATTTGGAGTCTCAAAGGGAGAGCGCGGAAGGAACTGGTACATTTATTCCACCTGAACAAATACTGGCTGCAGTGAAGTGCAGAGCAAAGAATGGTGACAAATAAAGAAATATATTCCGCAGGGTTTGGGGCAGGCGGGGGAAGCAGACAAAAACAAGACCCAATTTCAGAGGAAGCTATGGACTAGGCGGAAGATGTACTGGTCGGTCTCATCTGCTTTTAACTATTTTGCTTGTTTATAAATAGGTCTAATGATTCGTTCTGAAAATGCATGTGATTTAAGATCAGTATTTGTAAATACTGATAAAAAGAGGTGGATGTGTCCCAGAGGGCAACTCTGTGGGTAGGGCAGCTAGCATCCACAGGCAGGTGGACAGAAGGGTGGGGGGGGGGGCGGTTACTAGTCACTCAACTCAAATAGAAATGGCTGGATGTAGAAAGACACCCTTTGACTTTCTTGGAAAAGGGAAGCAAGGAGCAGGATGAAAGAGCACACCCAGAATTTCAACTCAGCACAGAGGTTTAACTGCTGCCTAGACACCAGCCTCTGTTTGCACTGTGCCTACTTCCTCCATTGCTATTGCCACCCTGGTCCTTCTTTCAGTTCCTCAAAATCAATATACTGCTTTCCACCTCAGGGCCTTTGCATGTGCTGTTCTGACCTAAACTGCAGCCTCTGGCCCAAAGGACTCATCTTTCTTCAGATATCTGCCCAGTGGCCTTCTTCCCAGATAAGACCAAGTCAATTACCCTTTATCACCCACGCACAGAACCACGTGCTTTCCTCCGTAACACTTACTACAGCTGAAATTTTAAATGCTCTGCATGTGGCTCTTTGAATTATATTTGCTTCCCCATAGTGGACTGTAAGCTTTATGAGGACAAAATCCAAATCCCTGACTGGTGTAGTGGCTGGAATTTGCTCTAACCTTCTAGTTGAGATGACTTGAAACAGCATCATCCCTATTCCTAAAGCTAACTGTTCTTTTCCTGGAGATTCTATATTCCCTTCTTTATGCTAAAATTTCCTTCTAAAGAAGAAGAAGAAGGAGGAGGAGAAGGAGGAGGAGGAGGAGGAGGAGGAGGAGGAGGAGGAGGAGGAGGAGAAGAAGAAGAAGAAGAAGAAGAAAAGCCTTGAATGCACTAAGGTAGCTCCCTTAGAAGGGAAGGAACCACAGGCAACATTTGGAGGTGGGGAGATGTGTCTACCATACTCCCAGATTCCCCTTCTGGAGTTACAAATGATTGGCTCAATCTATCCCATAAACCGGTCCCCTTAAAGAGCTCTTGTTAGCTCATGCTTCTCTGAAAAACTCATTCATAATAAGAGTAAACAATTAGTTTATCTTTATCTTTCCCATCCCTCTGTCATATTTGCAGCCTAGCATCGAGCAAAGACTTAAGCTAAAAGAATGTTTATTTGTGGGCTTATAAACCAGGAGTATCCCTTCCCACCCCAAGCAATCAAGATGCACATGTTAACAGGCTGACCAAACATTCTGCTCTGCCTGGGGAGTCCCGTATCCCAGGAAATACCTCCCGAGAAGAACAGACCTCCAAGGTCAGTCCGGAACATAGGGGCTGAGAACATCACTATTTTCAGTTTCACGTGGCTTTGGTGTAGATGACCGGTCTTCCGCAGTCACCCACGCTGGGTTAGGGAAAACCATGATCTGGCTCCTGGTGGGGAGTGGGGATCATCCATTGCTGTACCACTCTGAGTGGTCTACTATCATTTCTCAGCACTAGTTTAATTCTTTAAGGGAAGGGGTATTGTGGCCGTGTTTCCTAAGAGTTCATGTGGGGACACAATGACTTCACCAACCCGGCATGACCAGACATCACTGAAAAACAAGGCAAAATGAAGGTACGCTTTTCAGGAAAGATGGAAGGACACACATGCCCAGATCAGGCAGGTAAACAACTGGAAGAGAGCATGTGAAAAAACCATGTGAAGAAGAATTTGGGTTTGGGCGTGGTGGAGAAGGGGATGTGAAAGTGCATATGGAGACTGACTCTCCCCATCAGCATAAGTTTCCAAATCAATTAAAATATCTCATCTCCCCCAAAGACATGGATATGCAATTAAACACAGCAGCCACTGCACAAACGAACACACATTACCATAGCATTCAAACACACTTTGGGGCACCTGGATGGTTCAGTTGGTTGAGCATCTGGCTCCTGATTTCAGCTCAGATCGTGATCTCACGGTTCGTAGGTTCAAGCCCCGAGTTGGGCTCTGCACTCATAGCGTGTGGAGCTTGCTTCGGATTCTCTCTCATTCCCTCTCCCTTCTCCTTGTCCCTCCCCTCTCTCTCTTTCTCAAGATAAATACATGAACTTAAAAAAAACCCACACATACACTTCATCATCTCATTCTCTTGATGGGCTCAATGAAGCCAACTGAAGTCACGTTTCCTGATTCACGTTTCCTGATTCAGAGGCTGCACGCAACGTGTTCCATGAGTTAACAAAAGAACAAATTTTGGTGAAGGATACAATGACCCTTACAGTGTAGAGATGATTTTGCCTACTAACAACCACGCTTTCTGTAACGTGTCAAATGATGAGTCCACTGCCAGCAATATAAATGTCAAACATGGCCTTTCTAGCTCTTGGGAACTTTGGATCTGAAAAATGGAGTTTTAAGATGTCATCTTGATTTCTATGAAGATAGTAATGAAAGTAAAGAAAATATGAAACAAAAATTGTCTACCATTGATGTCTTGTCCAAACGCAAACTAAGCTTTGCTCACCTACCTGCATACGTGACAGAAAGCACAAATATAAATTTTGGCAAGTTCCATTCAGACTACAAACTGTCTACTCACTCCCACCCCAAACTTACCTTCCAAATGTCCCGGTGACCTTGTATACAACATTGCTAAGTGGGGTGTGACTGGCTACCCTGGGACATGGAGGCTTTCACTTTGGAAGTTCTGGTCACGGTTTGCCTGTCTCAAAATATGCACAAGCATTTAATGTGATGTTTTATTTATTTATTTATTTATTTATTTATTTATTTATTTATTTTGAATTCACAGTTAGAGAGGGAGAGCACAGCCATAGACCAGATGGCTATTACTGTTGTCATCCATAGACAATGTTACAGTGTTAACCTATGTAAGATTATACTTTCAATGTTTGGAAAAGAAGGATGTCCTTCGGTAATCTGGAAGTTCACTGAGGATAAGAACAGAGAACAGGATGGCAGTTAGACAGAAATGTATCCAGTATTCCTCCAAAACTGGCTGATGACTTTTGAAGAGGCCAGAAGGAGACTGGGGAGGAACAGACTGACCACACCGGAGTTGTGCAGAGTTCTGTATAGGCCATGACAAAGCTCAACAAGACTCCTTAAGCACTAAAATAAAAATAAAAATTAAAAAGTTACTGAGAAAGGGACAACAAATTAAATAGTCCTTTCTCAATTTCTCTGCTAAAATTATTACTCATTTGGAAACCAGTGTTGAGTTCACACGTTCAAATTATGTTTGTGCTTTGAAAGCATGTTTCCTGAGAAAGGTCTGTTTAATGTATCATGGCAACCAGTGTGCTTTAGAGCGTTTGAAAATGTCAGATGTTGCAGGCACATGGAGCTGGTATGATGAATTAAAACAAAATTGATGTTTATTTATTTTTGAGAGAGAGAGAGAGAGAGAGAGAGAGAGAGAGAGAGAGAGAGAGAGAAACAGAGCATGAGTGGAGGAGGGACAGAGAAAGAAGGAGATATGGAATCCTAAGTAGGCTCCAGGCTCCGAGCTGTCAGCACAGAGCCTGACGTGGGGCTCGAACTCACGAACTGTGAGATCATGACCTGAGCTGAAGTCAGACCCTTAACCGGCTGAGCCACCCAGGCGCCCCTGGTATGACGAAATTTTTAGATGCAGAGGACCTAACTGACAAACAGCGGGACTCCCAAAGGACAAGCCCATAGGTACAAAGAGGAGGGACGATTTGGGGAAGCTGGAGATTCATTCCTGTAAGTCTAAAGTCTGCTGTTGCTGATAAGTAAACTCTTGTTCCTCATGCTCTGAAGCCTTTGTTGAGGGGAAGTGAAGTTAGCCTGATGTCATCACACCGGAGTGACATCAGGAATCAAGTCTCATGTGGCTCTGATAAGAGCTACAACTCAAAGTGAAGTTCACGTTTGACTGTACTCAATTTTACTGCCATACACAAGAAGACAGGGCTCCAGACATTCCAGAGAAATATTAATGCTCACGACACGGAGGGGAAAAATGCCCTACTGTACCACAGAGCAGAAAGCAACAGTCAGTATTGTTTTTTATTAGGTGTAAGTAATATCTGGTTAATTAGTCCTATTTTTACATGTTTCCTTTCTAAAATTATCACACTGATGCATGTTAGGAATACACAGTAATAAAGTCTATAAATTTTCAGCATCCAGTAGAGAGTTTAACGAAAGTTAAACTGCCATACCCAAGAACAAATATTAATCTTATAAAGATATTGTTATATTTTTATTATATAGATGTGACTAATCGGTCCCAATTAATCACTATTGACACTGGTAACCCACCCTATTACTTAAATAGCATTTATATAATAGAAACGTAAATAACATAGAATGTCACTTCCAATAAACACCAACGTTTCACAATTTTGTTAAAGCAAGAACACACAGGCACACCATTATTGATTATATATAATGCTGCCGTGTTTCTGTTTTATCTCGTGTAGATGTATCCAGAGTTTTCTCCCTAGAAAGGTGGTCATTCTGATCACCAAGGTTATGTCAGGAAAGTCACTCACTCCTCGTGATGTCCCCTTTCCTTCAGTTGTCTCTTTCCAGATGATTTCAGATCCACATCCAATGCTACTCCATCAGTAAAGGCTTTTATAATCAAAGCAATAAAAATTAATAACCCTCAGCATCTCCACAGCACTTTGGATATAATTTTCCTATAATTTGATTGGTAGGATAGGTATTTGTGGGCACACAAATTGTCCTCATCAAATACAGAAGATGGTCCAGAGGAGGAGTTAGGCCTCAAGTATTGTCACATGTCCCAGCCCCTCTAGCAGGTGGAGGTCTTTAATCGAGGAGGACTGAGTTTGTCTTGGTTGCATCTGACGATTAAATGAAACAAAACAAATGAACCTCGAATCAGCAGATATACTTACCTGCATGCAGGTAAAGCTAGAGGTTGTAAACCTTACCTGTTCCCTGTTGATCAGTCTTTGCCCTTGTAAGATTAGAGTACTGTTTTATAAAACAGAACCATGTGGTTGGACTGCCCCCTCTACGTTCTGATGCTATCCCAAAGAAAGAAGATGAAGCCAATCAGATTTGGTCTTCTATGTTATTAATTTAACATCATGATAGATGGGATACTGATGATCCAAATAAAGACATATCACACAAAACAAACCCTGTACACAGAATCTATGTGTAAAGAAGCAAAGAAGCAGCAAAAGCAAAGAAGAAGCAAAGAAGAATGAAAACGTTGTATTTGGTGATGATCTTATTCCTGCATCAAAACGCTGGGAAAGTATTCACCACATGGCAAAAAAGTCATGCAGATAAAATGTGTCAGATGGTGGAAAGCCCAAGAAAAGACCCCTGTTGTTGGATGCACGACAGAATAAGTACAGGGGATGCATTCAAGGGCTAAGGAAAGAATCCTGGGAGAATAGGAACATAGGCTTCTGAAAGTCAATTGAATTCGGGCAGTGATTTCAGAGGATGAGCAAGTTTTGCGCACAAAGAGATATGGGAAGATGATGACGGATGATGAAATGGTAAGATTTATCACTACCATCTCAAGGAGAGGAAAATGTGGAGAAGGAGACACTAGAACAGTGTGGAACTGAAAAGTAATTGCTGACGAGGGGACGCCTTGGAGATGAGACCACCTCGGTTACGAGGGGAAGGACAGGACAGGGGACGTACAGATTCTGAGAGAAGTCAACAGGAGTTTGATTTGGGATCATGTTTCTGTCATTATTTTAGCAACGAGTCCAAGTTTCTTCAACAGGAGAAATAAAAACGGCAATCCTGACAATTGGTTTACAGTAAGAGGCTGGAAAGGATTCTTTCAGGTGAAAAAAAAATCTTTGGTAGAACAGTTAGAAGCAGTTTTCACGCAGAACAATTTAACAAGAATGGACATATATAGGAAGAGTTGTAGTAAATAAATGTTTTAATGTTTATTTTACTTCCAAGAGAGAGGGAGAAGCAACATGAGCAGGGGAGGGGCAGAGAGAGAGGAAGACACAGAATCGGAAGCAGGCTCCAGCTCCAAGCTGTCAGCACAGAGCCAGACGAACCGTGAGATCATGACTTGGGCTGAAGTCAGATGCTTAACCAACTGAGCCACCCAGGCGCCCCATAAATGAATGTTTTAAATGTTATTATAGAACCCTAGTACTCACAAACTTAGAATTAAATCGCTGTCTTATAACCAAAGGGCATATACAATGAGGTCTCTTTTTAAGTCACTGTGTTTCAGAAGCAGTGGAAATTCTACTTTTTGGTTGGAATTCTAAGTTACGTGCCTCCTGATAACTTTGATTAAGTCACTATTTCACACTATTTTAATAATGTGTGATTTTTATGGTATCATTCTGACAACTGAGAACACTGTAAAAAGACTGATATTTAGAGACAAAAGGAAAAACATAATCATGTATATTCCCTTATGCCTTGGTTTGTCTTTCCTGCTATTTTTTTTTAAGTTTTAGAGAGACACACAGAGAGAGTGAGAGCAGGGGAGAGGGGCAAAGGGAGAGAGAGAATCTTAAGTAGGATCCACACTCAGCACAGAGTCTGACACGGGGCTTGATCCCACCATCCTGTTATCATGACCTGAGTCGAAATCAAGAGTCGGACACTCAACCAACTGAGCCACCCAGGTGCCCCTCCTGCTATCCTTGACTTGACATTTTCTCATCTAAGTATTCTCAATTTCTCTTATGTGTGTATATTGTCTCTTTTCCTTGAGATACAAGTGACTTTGGGAGTTTTCTTTATCTTCTATCTACATCTAGAACAATTTTTATTCTTTGCTTTCAAGTAACGTGCTGATAGACAACTCTATTGTTTCTCCAAGGCAACTCATTATCTTTAAAACTCATCCTAACATTATGCTTAAAAGGTCAGATATAAAAGTAGCATCAAAATTATCTATACCATCAAAACAGATCACACACAGTTTATAGGTCAACTGTATCAATTATTATGTATGAGCTTGTCAGCAAGAATATGAGCAGGCTTGGCAGTCTAACATATATTAATTCTAACGTGGGCAGGGATCCAAAAAAGTGCCCTACTATTTTGTTACTTGTGGTTGTAAAACGTTAGGTCTTAAAATGTAATTGTGTGCGTCCAGCGTCACTTTGCTGAAAGCGTCACTTTCCCATTGTGTTCATTTATTTATTTATATGTATATTTCTGTCATTTCCATTGCGTCCTCCATTTTGGTGTGAAGATGTCCGCTGGAGTAAGCTGCTGAAACAGCAAATATTTTGCACAGCGACTCAATAAGCAGAAGTATTTCAAGAGAAGCCCCATTTTCAGAATGTCAAACATATCAGGTGGACGTGATTTCTTGCATTAACCAAGTCAATTTCCTCAGACAACGTTAAGCATCAACGTGGGAAGGGAGTTCTACTGTTTGTTGAATGTAAAGGTTTAAGGAGGATAAATGAAATAGTGATTTACCAGAAAATAAGAAAGAAGTGATTTTTTTTCTTTGCATTCTTCCATCCTATGAAATATATCCTTTCAGGCATTCCCTTTAATGTGCATAAGTCTTTTTGATGTATAATAGGAGCCAGTAACAATTTATCTCCAACTGAAAAAAAAAAAGGAACTTCTGAAGGGCATTTCGCGGCTTTTTCACAAGAACAAATGCAAAAGAATTATGATTTGGGGGCTCTCTTTTGAGGAGTAAGAGCGCCCTCAAATTTAAAAGGACTGGGTAAGTCTTTTGTCATTTGCAGACTGCCTGACCTAGAACAAGACAGAGATTATTTCTAGGCCCAAACTCTGGGCAGAACGATCCATTTCTACGACTGAGGGCATACCTGCTCCGTAAGGTCAAGACTCAAAGGATGGGCAGTCTCTGGCGACATGTATGTTAGGGCTTCCTTCTTTTTTAACATCTTGGAGAGTCTGATGGCAACATAAATACCAGAAAAACACTTTGAGGATGTTTTATGCTGATCGTGTGAAAGTGAGAAAAACACAATTAATATCAACTTTTGTTTTTCAGAGAGGACCTTTTAAGAGATGTTTGAGCTTTCCAGGCTCCCCTTCATCCTTCCAATACCCCACCCCTTGGGACACAGTCTGGATCATCCCTATACTTCTCTGAGGTAATAGCCCTTGGGGATTTTTATTTAAAGGTATACATTATGGCACAGCTCAGTTGTTATTGATCTAGGAGAGTAAGGTGCATAAATGGTATCATCTAAGGTCATAAAATCAATAAGAAACGTGATGACCTTGAAGAGAACCTTCTTTGTGGACCCCCCCCCAACCCTGCTCCCACCTGATTGCCATTACTGCTCCTTACTACGCCCCATGGGACTTTGGATGCACCTCTATTTAAGAAAAAAAAATCTCTTTAGGGTACTATGCTTCTTATAACCAAACCATAAATTCTAGAACGCCAGAAGTGTTTTTCAATGTTGAGATGAAAGTGAAAGCAGACACAGGATTAAATCTAGATTCCCCTCCTACTTCTGTGTTTCTTTGTGAAATTTGACTTCCTGAAAGCTTTTGGAAGATACAGCTTGACTAATATTGATATTGTTATTTAAGGAGTCTCCTTTCTTTTTTAAAAAAAGATCTATAAAAATGGAGATACAGCTTGCTCATTCCTGTATTTGTGAGAATAACCATGTCAGGGTGGGCGGGTAATGTTGCCCTGAACATAGCTCTTTCTGAGGTGTGTCTGGGCCTGAGGGTGGTCTGCACCTTGGTTGACTGGGGACTGGAGAAAACTGTTGTAGGCCCAGAGCCCTGGGGCTGAATCCTGCCACACACTGGTGTTGTCTGACTCCAAGTTCAACCAAGGGAAGTTAAATATGAATGCCTTTGGGTGGGCACCCCCTCTCTGGACCTCTTCCCCAGGAAGACCAAGCATACCAGCTCCTCCATTTAGTTTTCCTTTCCTAACCATCCTTAGAGACACTCAAAACTGTGGCCCAAACCGTGGCCTTTAGCAGAAGACAGATGTGATCAAACAAAATAGACCTACTTTTTAACACACCCTCAGTGGCTATTATTGCTTTTTGTAAAGTTTTTGTTTGTTTGTTTGTTTTCTTTGAGAGAAAGGGGGAAAAAATAGTGCACACAAGCCAGGGAGGGAGGGAAGGAGGGAGAGAGAGGGAGGGAGGAAGGGAGAGAGAGAGAGAGAGAGAGAGAGAGAGAGAGAGAGAAAGAGAGAGAGAGAGAATCCCAAGAAGGCTCCACGCTTAGCACAGAGCCCAACACGGGACTTGATCCCACAACCCTGGGATCATGACCTGAGCCGAAACTAAGAGTCCCAATGTTCAACTGACTGAGCCACCCAGGTGCACCTCTCTTTGCAAGTTTTAAAGACAACTGATTTCTTATCAATAGGGCTTAATTACAAATAATAGTAATAATACCTGATTACATCATTGTTCAGTTTCACATTCTCTAATAAATTTATAGATTGCTTATAACCTACAGGCCAAAGTTCTGGAGATCGATATTGAAGGCTGGTCCAAACATTGCCTTTAACCTAAGTTTTCAATTTTATGCTATGTGCTAAACTCACCCCAATTGTAATACTTTCATTGTGTACAAATATCTTTTTCACTCAGGCCTTTCTCTCTATTTTGCCTTCAGCTCCCATCACAGCATTTGGTGTTGTTCTAAATGCTGCTCTCCTGTCACTTCTCATGTCTAGGGCAAAATGTCATCACGGGCAAAGCTGCTTTGAGTCCCTGGGTCTAGATCCCCCCCGCTCCGTGCGTGTTTGTTCGACAAACACTCAGCGAATGCCTACCTCTGCCAGGCCCCGCGTTCAGCCCGGAGATGCATGTAGAGCAAACAGACAAAAGCCCCTGCCTGCAGAGAGGTTATGCTTTAGCAGGGAAAATAGGCAGACACGGATAGGCCAATGTGAATCTGGCATAAGTGCCAGAAGCTGTGAGGGCGATGAAGAATTACACGGACAAGGGGAGAGAGTGACTAGGGCTTGGGGGAGCTCTGAGCAGGTGTCAGCGAGGGAGTAGAGGAATTCAGGGGAGGGAAGAATGTTCCAGACAGACAGCACAGCAAGTTGGAAGGCGGTGCGGGGAGAGAAGACCATGTGTAGGGGGTGTCGAGGGCACTGGGGGAGCTGGAGAGTGACTCAGGGAAGAGGCCTTCAGGGCAGGGCACGGAGGAGTGGATCCCCTTCCGTGTGTGGACAGAACTGAGGAGGGCTGAATGACGTGATCTGACGCATTGTTAGAAAGGCAGGAGGCTCGCAGCGGAGGCAGGGAGCTGGGAGATGGCCCAGGCACTGGTCCAAGTGAGACACGCATATGCTGGCACTGGTTGGGGTCGGATTTACTGGGAAGTAGGACAGCAGGTTTGCTGATGCTGGACCGGACGTGGGAGTGGAACAGAAAGCCGTGCATGACTCCCATGTGTGAGACATGACAACTGGGGGTGGGCAAGAGTCAGAGAACAGTGACAGAAGAGTGAGTGTGGTGGGCAGCAGAGGCTAAGAGTTCTGTTGGGTCCATATGGAGCTTGAGGTGTCTCTTATGTGTCCAGATGGTGATTGCCAAGACAGATTTTTAGTATGCCGCTGGATGAGTGAGTCTTGAATCTCCAGAGCTGGGGGTATAAATTTGGGAGGTATCCGTTTCAACACATCCATATATTATTGGGAGTTTTGTTCAAGTCGTAACATCTCAGTTGTATATGGACAATAGATCGTTCACAGCAAAGTGCCTACAGTTAAGACACTGTGTTGTATACTTAAAATTTGCTAAGAGGTTAGATAGATCTTATGTTGAAGTGATCTTAACACACACTCATCATCATCATCATCATCATCATCATCACAACAATAGTAGGGCAAGAGGGAACCTGGGGGGGGGTGATGAGTATGCCTATGACCTTGATGGTGGAGATGGTTTCACGGGTGTATATTTACCCCTAACTAACTGGGTTGTACATATTAAACATGTACAGCTTTTTATATATCAACATACCTCAATAAAGTGTTTGATAAATATAATAAATTTAAAATAAAATAGTATGTTTTCAAAACTTCATAGCTTTATTGAGATATAATTCACATATAATAGAGTTCACCCATCGAAAGTTCAATGATTTTTAGTACAGTACAGAGCTGTGCACCCATCACCACCATCTAATTTTAGAGCCTTCTTGTCCCCCAAAAAGAAAATCTCTATGTATTAGCAGCCAACCACACCAACTCAAGGCAACCACTATTTTACTTTCTGCCTCTCTCTATTTCCTATTTTGGAAATCCCAGATAAATAGAGTAATGGAGTATGTGATCTCTTGGGATGATTTGTCTCTTCCAATAAGGTTGGAAGATTTCCAAATTTCCAAATTTCCGAATTTCCAAGGTTCCATGTTATAACCAGTATCAGAACTTCATTCCTTGTTTGCTGAATAAAATTTTATTCTATGATGTAGAACCACTTTTTATTTATCCATTCATCACCTGCTGGACAATTGGGTTGTTTGCACTTTGGGCTATTACAAATAAAGATGCCATGAACATTCACATTCAACTTTGTTAGTAGACATATATTTTCCTTTCTCTTGAGTATTTAATTAGGAGTTAGTATTTAACATTTAACTAAATGTTGGATGACAGTATTTTTACATCTATTTTTAAACTATTACACAAGAAACTATCTTCCGTTTACCAGGGAAATCATCTTTATTAGCAAATATATGGAAGAAAAAGGATAGTAAGTTTCTGGGATATTGCTAATTTCCAACTGAATTGGAAATTCTTCCCCAGATTCTCCATGTACAAAATACATGGAACATGAAGTGGATGCATATGAAAATTCTAAGCTATTTCCCAGGGAGGAAATCATCACTTATATTGTAAATAGAACTTCACAAACAGAATTTTATGTTAAGCCGACCTAGTTTATTTCCGAGTCAGTGGGTTTGAGATATTCGCAGATTTTTAAACTATGAAAAGGGCAGCAAAATGTAGGAGGAAGATAGGTTTTCTTCAAATTTACTTGCCTTTATTAACTTAGAACACAAGACATTTGTTCATAACTGGCCACAGAAATGATTCATGCATTCTGTGTGCTAGAATTTTTTTTTTTTTTTTATGGCTGAGGAAAGAAAGGTATGTGATAAACAAGCAATTGAGGGAAGCAAAGGAGAACAAATCCGCTCATGCATGTTTGAAAGTCTAAGTCACCTCTTTTCGGGGAAAAAGAAGAAAAAAAGTTGCCTCAGTATGTTTCAGTTTTCTATCCTCTACACAGAAAGCAGAGGCAGAAGTACTCAAGACAGTGAAGTTCACCATCAGGTAGCTACAGTTTTCTACTGTGGTGAACTTGCTTTGAAATCAGGACTAGGTACCTTAAATTATCTTAGCATCTGATATTGAGATTCCTTCAAACCATACCCTGCCATGTTTATGAAAATAGTGGGAGATAATTCGCACCCATTGAACAGATCATTGGAAAGCCCAATGAAAAGCCTAAGTTAAAGAAAAAAAGAAAAAAGGCTGTGTTAACTAGGAGACCAAAACTTTCTCAGTGAACTGGATGCTGCCAGAGTGCAATCGCTGGCCACTAAGATTTCAATAACTCCCAATAATAATCGTTGCAACCATGTCTGAGCCTTCCCCCACACCACACATTCTCGCTGGTCCTTCCTCCTCTGAAACTCCTTCGCATAAAAATACATCAGCTTCATTAATTAGAAAAAATGGTGATGGGGCGCCTGGGTGGCGCAGTCAGTTAAGCGTCTGACTTCAGCCAGGTCACGATCTCTCGGTCCGTGAGGTCGAGCCCCGCGTCAGGCTCTGGGCTGATGGCTCAGAGCCTGGAGCCTGTTTCCGATTCTGTGTCTCCCTCTCTCTCTGCCCCTCCCCTGTTCATGCTCTGTCTCTCTCTGTCCCAAAAATAAATAAACGTTGAAAAAAAAATTAAAAAAAAAAAAAAAGAAAAAATGGTGATAAACTATACTCCTTCACCCTATCTAAAAAATTTAACTGTCATGACCTCTGACGATTGAAAATGGTCACAGGAATATCCGGATTTTAATATAAGCATGAAAAAAATGATTCATTATTGCTGTTTTACAATATAATGCTGGAGATGGTAAGGAAACATTAGTGGGAATTCTGCTTGCTTCATAAAATTTTGAAACCAGTGATTCACCTCTTTATCTTGACTTGTATAATACAAGTATTTGGATGTCTCAGGTCAGTGGAAAATGCTTTAGTCAAATAAGTAACCTAAGAAACTTACTAATATATATTACACTAATATATAATATGTAATGTATATATTATTATTAATTATAATTAATAATTTGAAAGTTATATATATATACGTGTGTGTATATATATATACACATATATATGTGTGTGTATATATATATATATACACATATATATGTGTATATATATATATATATATATATATATATATATATATATATAACTATCTGATTTTTTCCTTGAGCAGTTTGCTGAAAAGCAACACCAAAATTAAATATCTGAAGGAAAAGTCCAGGTGTGTGTTATCACAAGCTTCAACTACACGTAGATAACCCCCAAGTCATTCTTGGTGCAAAATCAGAAAGAAGTCAATAAATCAGCCTGGTAAGTAAGGAGCATAACTAAACAAGCCTTTTACTTACTAAAAAGCGAACAAACAAGCAAGAAAAATAAGGCATTTTTCGTGATTCATAAATTGAAAACCTGGATTTGAGAAACATTTATTTGTCTCTTGTTGGAGCACACTATGATTATGTGTCATGAAAATAAGCCTAACACCAAAATAAATTATTAGTTGCAAATTGTATCTTAACAAAGCTCCAGTAGTGAGCAAAATGCAATGAAATATTTGAGATATATATGTAAGTTTTATTTTTTTAATCGGTTCCTCTGTTTCAAAGAGAAATCGGCTGAGAATATGCAAAGTAAAGAAATTCAGCCAGTCGTTCATGCAGAACTGACTTTCCCTATCTACCGTTAGTGTTTGTATGTAGTTGCCGTATATCTACATATTACATGCTGCTCTGTAACATTGTGCACATATACATACACATGCACACACAAACGGACTCCTATTACATATATCTACCCAACTGAATTGACCACTTTTCACTATTTTAGTGGTTCAACTCCATGAAATTTAAGAATTGAAAGGCAAATTAATAATTAGAGTACTGTTGATTAACTTTCCTGTAGCCAAACACTCACAACCAAGATTTCAGGAAAGGACGTGGTGAGAGACGATTAAAAATTGATATATGGGGATTAGAACAGGGGCTATTCCTTCACTTTTGGAGTATTTGTGCTTCCAAGAAAGACATGATGCTTGTGGGGCATCCGTGAGCTGTGGGCATTTCCCACAATGTCGCTCTTACAATGTTACTTCCGTTTGTCCCCTAAGATTTCAATATCTCTTATTAGACCCAGATTCATCTCATCATTTTAGCCACTAGAAAGAAGAATTAGGAAACTAATACATTAAGAAGTCATTTGGCAATAAGTAACCATTACTCAGGTCAAAAGCCTTCCTTAAAGCATCAGGAGAAGACAACTTTAAAATGATTTTCCTTTGAAATTCTTTTTTTCTTAAATATGACTTATTGTCAAATTGGTTTCCATACAACACCCAGTGCTCATCCCAACAGGTGCCCTCCTCCGTGCCCATCACCCACTTTCCCCTCCCCCCCCTTCCCATCAACCCTCAGGTTGCTCTCACTATTAGAGAGTCTCTTATGGCTTAAAATAACAATTGGTTGAAATGAAATTTAAGCTTGTTATTGTTTTCCCTTCATAAAATGGGCATTCTTGCATAACACCTACTCAAAACTCAAATGTATTTGATAGATAGGATAGGGCTATTTAAGTGAGACATTCAGTTTCACTGATGTTTTCATACCTAATTCCTTGATCTCTGTCTCACTAACTCTTGGGGAGGATCCACGATTCTACCTGGTTCTACCGTGATTCCCAAGGGCAGCCACCCTGTGGAGGTTATGAGCAGGACAGAAGATGATCTCCCATTTGAGCTCACAACAGAGAGTTCTATTTCATTGCTTTAGAGGCAAAATCAAGGTCGGAATCACAACACAGGCAGATCTTCCTTGGGGTCCTGGTGTTTTCTAAGCTAACAATGAAAGAACACTAAATTTTATCAAGTGCTTAACATTTTTCATGGGGTGCTTGGGTGGCTCAGCTGGTTAAGCATCTAACTTTGGCTCAGGTCATGACCTTGAGGTTCTTGAGTTCGAGCCCCGTGTTGGGCTGTGTGCTGACAGCTCAGAGCCTGGAGTCTGCTTCAGATTCTGTGTCCTCTGTCTCTCTGCCTGTCTTTCTCTCCCTCTTTCTCTCTCTCATTCCCTCTCAAAATGAATAAACATTAAAAAAAATTTTTTAATTAAAAAATATTTTTCAGACATCATGTTAAATACTTTAACACCTATTCAATTTAGTTCTTACTATCATCCTGCAACACCAGTCTCATTACACCCAATTCATAGATGGCAAAATAGCTGAGAAAGAGAAGAGCCCTTCTGGCATCTAGAGTCTGTGGGCACTCACGGCCAAGCCTTGGCATTCTGCTATTGAACACAAACAATTTCACAGAACATCAACATCAGCCAAGAGGCCACTCTGTGACTGTGACAAGTCAAGAGCCCTGTGTAATCATGTCTAGACACAGACACAACATGAACATTGTTCAAATCACAGATGGTCTAACACCTCTCCATCCCCGCTAATGAGGAATTGCTACTTTCTTAACACGTTACAGTCGACTCCCACTCTTGTCTTCCCTCCTTCTAGATAAGATTAAGATCTCCTGGCATAGAATCAGCCACCTCTGTCCTACATCTTGGTAGACCCCAGAACAAAGCCCCATGTCAGCCCTTCCCAAATCACCTAACACACACCCCAAGGCTGTATGATGGGTCCCTTCTAACACCCTATTGCCGAGACATAAGAAACTCAAATACCGATTAACAGACAATCAACAGGGAAAGAAAATCACATGGAGCTGGTAGAAAAAGTTGGCAAACAAACACTGGAGGGGAGGTGAAAGCCTCTTCAAATGTGGAAAGGTGGGAAAGGATAAAAGAGGTTATAATAATCCCATAAGTAGCCAAATACAGACCAGCTCCAATAAAATGATAAGAGTTAATAATTCTGTAACAGCGAGCACAGTGTGAAGTGCCTTACGTGGATGAACACATCCTTCTCATAATACCACCATGTGTCAAGGACTATTTTATTCAGATTCTACAAATGGAGAAATTAAGGCACCAAGAAGTTAAACATCTTGGCAAACATCTTACGCAGCTGGCCAATGACCATGCCCAGACCCAAAGTTTAAAACACGAGACCAAATAATGGTGGACCCACTTACATGATTTAATTTGTTGATTTTATTCCACATATTGAACGTCGGACCCATCGATCCACTTGTTTCACAAGCAGTGCAGTTACTGTCTGTATTTCATGGAAATGGTTCATCTCTTCACCTGCATCTAGTGCCTTCTTGGTGAATAGCTCTCTGAGTACGTAAAAGCAGTTATCCAGGGCAGGTAACCTTCACATCCCCAACGTGTGAGAGGTGGTGATTCTGACTCTCCTTGATGACTTTCCCCAAAATCAAATTCCCACAAAAAGCATCTGTACAAAGCCAGCGTTTGTAGTCGTTTTCATTTCCTTGTGGGGTTACAGATCTGAACCCCATACTATATGGCGCTGCTTTTAGAAAAAGCTTGTTTACTTTAATATCTAAAGCTCATTAATCACTATAGGATCATAACCCCGAGGGGTAAATATTAGACCTATGTTACATTTCTTTGATTTTTAAATACCACTAAGTGAGCTATTGTAACAGGCATCAAAACAGTATTTCTTGACTAGACTTCAAACCAATTTGTCTTCCCAGAACAATACTTGAAAAATAAGCATTTAAAAGAATGCATCACAGTCTGAAAGACTTTGGGGGGATCCAAATATAAGACAATACCATCTTTTCAGAATGATAATTTTAAGGAAAAATATAAAGCTCTCCTTGATATTTGGGCATTTAAGGTGGTTACTGATTACTGCCCGCTTAACACATATCACTCTTATGTGGCAAAATAATTTATTGAGCTATTAATTTGGTTAAGAAAAAAATTGCTATTTTTTTCAGCTTTTTTTCTTTTTAAATTGAAAACCACAGAAAAGTTGCCTGAACAAGGGGCGCCTGGGTGGCTCTGTCGATTAAGCGTCCAACTTCAGCTCAAGTCATGATCTTATGGTTCATGAGTTCGAGCCCCACAACAGGCTCTGTGCTGACAGCTCGGAGCTTGGAGCCTGCTTCGGATTCTGTGTCTCCCTCTCTCTCTAACCCTCCCCTGCTCACGCTCTGTCTCCCTCTGTCTCTCAAAAATGAATAAATGTTAAAAAAAAAAAAAACTAAACAAATAAAATAAAAGTTGCCTGAACAATATTTTTTGTGTTGTTCTTATGCCATGAATCTCTCTTGCTCTCCCTTTCCAGGCTATTTGTGGGACTTCTGTATTTCCTTGTCTCAGAGGAAGTTTGTATCGTGGGAAAAGAAGAAGCAGTTGCTTAGGACCAGAGCAGCCTGGCTTTTTTCCTCCAGTGGAATCAGAACGAATTAAGGGTATATTGTTACTGTAATAGAGAAGAGAGGTGTCTTTGAAGTATGATAGTTGAAGTAAGACTAGAAAGCAAAACTATCGCTTTGAGCCTAGGGAAATTGTGAAGATCCATAAGCAAAGGAGATCCCAGGTTCTCTTCCTCACACTGGACCTCTGTCCTCGGGAGGTGGCAGATCATCTGAGGGAAAGGTTGAAGGTCCATCAAGGCATGCTAAATCAGGAGGATAATTAGGACCAACACATTTGGAAGATACAGGCCATCAGACTTTATGGGTGCATTTCAATGGACAGTGGGTGTCCTGGTGGCTCATGGCCTATGATTTGAGGGAACTCTTTCCGTGTTTCATTCGGCATCAGAATCCTGAGACCTTTGAGTGACCCCTGGGCCAGCAGAAAGGTAAAAACCAAACTTATATTTCTGATTGGATTTAGATAAGTGTAAGGTACATTTTCTTGCACGTGTGAATGGCTGGAGAAAGACTTACACCTTTCATACGGCAGTGTGAAATAAGGTCATCCACATTGTTCTTATTTGCTGAACCCTGCCTTCTTCGCCCAGAGAGTTTAAGGAATTTGCTCAAGTTCGGGAGTAAATGGTTGAACCCATATTCAAACTCTGGTTGGTCTGATCTCAAGCCCAGAATCTTCCCACCTAGTTGTTCACTCCAGTGTGGTTGAATCACTGGACGGACAACAATATAAAGATTAAACAAAAAAAAATTAGCTGGGCTAAGGAATTACATAGTTCATTGGTAGGCAATGGACAATGTGGTCATATCTGACCTTTGTTTACATAAGAGTTGTTAATCCTGTGCTTCCTATGGTAAATAAGAATAGACCCTGTCCTCAAACAGCTCTACAAAGATTAAGCAGGCTATGTGACTTACCAGCTGGGTGGCCCTAATAGTTTTGCTATTAACTCTTCTGAGCGACAGGTCGCTCCGTCACAGAATATGAGAAATAGAAGCTTCATGAATCAAACACACTGCTTCTGTAAAAGTGCACCCTCATAACAAAACTATGCCAAAACGAGAAAGTACAACCTGGACCAATAGTTGAGTGTGCCCAGTGCCAAAACCTATGTGCTGACAGCAAAGATGGAAACGTTAGGGGTACAGCATGATTTGAGAGAGAGAGGGAGAGAGAGAGAGAGAGAGAGAGAGAGAGAGAGAGAGAGAGAGAGAGAGAAAGTTAAATTTTCTTGGAAAAAGAAATGGCTTCGGGGATACCGAGTACCAAATATCAGAGTACTGAGTGCTTTCTACGTGTCAGATACCATGCGAAGCCCTTTAGGTCAGTAAACCTGCTTCATCCTTATAAACAACCTCCTACGTTAGGTACTGTCATGATCCCCACGGAACAGGAAAGGAAGCAGACTTCCTAGGAAATCAGAGACATTTGCCCCAAATCAGACAGCTTCCTAACAACAAGTGCTGGGTCTGAAACCAAACTCTGTGCAGCCCAGTCATAAAACCGTTAAGCTCATCTGTTGCTATCATTGCTAACAGTAATCAGGTACTGGTACACAGGATGCTGTAACAGAGCACGGAAACAGTGAGTTAGAGATATTTACTCCGCCTTCTTCGCAGCCCATCGGCTGCATGCCTCCCACGTCCCAGGCACTGGGATAGCTCCCCTGTCAGGCTCACTTCTGGAGCTGGATTGGAGTGGAAATGGTCCCGTTTTACCCATGGTATGAAAACAGATTTCAGGAACAAGAAATCGTTCCAGGTCTCGGAAGATGGGGCAGTGGGTAACACCAGTGATGCAGAAGGAGACTGTATTTCAGGCATTGAGTAGGGTGTGGAAGGGACCAAGGAGCCCTCACAAAGAGGGTGAATTGAGTCTGCCCAGCTAAGCCCAGAGTGGGAGAAACACGTTTCCAGCCTGGCCTCCCTCGGCAGTTCTGGGAACACAATGAACACATTCATTCTGCGGTCGAAGGGACTGGCGTGACCCTCAGGACTTTCAGGAGAAAAAGGCTGATGTTTGATCCACAAGCAATAAAGGGTTCCCATCCAGCTTGGTAAAATGACAGAAGGCACAGAGGACCGTGAGCTGAGTCTGGGGTTGAGGACTGAGAAATGGAGAAAGAAGGAGCAGACCCCAGAACAAGGACAAGGGAACTGGCCCACTCAACGTGGGAGGCGGCAGTGGGTGAAAGACGGTGTATTCTGTCTGTTGGCTGTCCCACCCACATTAAACACACCACGGTAAAAAGTAGCTACCATTATGTCAGGTAGAGCGGAACCATCTTTGAACACACGCACTGGCCATGAAAGGAGCAAAGGACTTTATTTAATTTGACAGCCAGGTTTAATTTTCCTCAGTCTCATTTATAGATACTGTTCTCACTACTTCCTGTCACCTTCGAGACCCTGTGTGGAAGAATGAGCAAAGTAATTCAGGCAATCTTGTAGTGGTCAGCAATCCCTTTCAGAAAAAAAAAAAAAAAGACCTTTCCACGGTGGTGCCTACTCTTGTGTGGCCTCCTTTATAAAAAGACACATTGAATTTAGCTTGTGGGAATGATGAACTTGCAGGAATGTGCCCTTCCCACGCCACAGGGAACTTTCCTGAAGCACTGTCCACCGTGGTTCCCGGCCAGTTAATCACGGTTTTACTAAATTATTAGGACGTTCACTGATTTCCAAAATAAACCTTTTTTTTTTTGTCAATTTGCAAAAGTGGGCATGGGTTCCTTGATTAAAAAAAAAAGGCTACCTAATCTCAAGATTTTGGATAATCTGAGATGATCATGCTGAGATGATCTGTGGATGAGGATAAAGGACGGGGTTTAGTGGTAGTTTGAAAACATCCCTTCCACTGTGGGAAATTGGAAGACATCGCTCATCATTTCTCTCTTCTCTATTCTGTCCTTCCTCTGTATCATCTCCATTTTAAGTATCGTGTGTTGACGCGCTTCTGTGTGTATGTATGGATTTATGCTCGTGTGCATGTGTGTGTATCTTGGTTCCTATCTCCACTGGTCTTCAACGATACTGTAAAAAGATTCTGTCCAGTTTAGCACGTGCTTTCAGGGCACTGGAAGTCAAACTGGAAAGATTCAATTTTTTTTTATAAAACAGAGAAAACAACAATTGAAACACCAAAGGAGGAGAAAAATTAAGAATCAAAATACTGGCGATATTGGCAAAAACCACATTGAGTTAACGTCTTCCTCCATAATGGTGGGAGGTTTTTTTGTTTTTGTTTTTGTTTTTGTTTGAAGTAGAAAAGAAAGGAAATTACAACTTAACGTAAGCTCAGAGAAGAAGTTCGGAGTGAGGCAAGATCACAATGCAGGAAGGCACAACCTATGAACCCTGCCCAGAATGCAGTTCGAGAGGAACAAACCGAGAACACATACAAGTCTGAATAGTTAGGAAAACCTGAGGTATAGAATGATTTTGTCATCTACGAGAAAAACAGGTGTTTTATTTTCTCTCTCCTGCAAAACTCTGTTATTTGTTTATTGTTTAATTTCAATTTGAAGAATTCAATGTTGGCTCAGAAAGGACAGAAGGAGGGGGTGGCCTGGATGGCTCAGTCAGTTAAGTACCCAACTCTTGATTTCAGCTCCGGTCACGATCTCACAGTTTGCGGGTTTGAGCCCTGCATCGGGCTCTGTGTCAGGCATGGAGCCTGCTTGGGATTCTCTCTCTCCCCTTCTCTCTCTCTCTCTCAAAATAAATAAATAAACTTAAGAAAAGAAAAGGAAAGAAGAGAAAAGAAAAGAAAAGGACAGAAGAGGAGGAGAATAGATGAGATCAAATGTTGCCTCCAAATGATTAAATATAAAGTAGATAATTTTTATGGGGGCCACGCACAGCTTGTGTTTCAGTAAGCTGTTTACACACTCCTATGAAGCAGACTCAATGCGGGGACTTGGGGGGCCGAGGAGAAAGAGGAGTTTTTGTGGAACTGGTGAAATGCAATTTGAGGTGCTCGTATATACCTTTGGAATGAAAGATGCTCCCTAAATCCCTGGGAAATGGCATTAAGATCTGTGACTCTACAGCGGCAAAAGGCCTAAGGGAAGTGAATGATGAATTTAAAATACATATCCTATGGGGTGCCTGGGTGGCTCATTCGGTAAAGCATCCAACTTCGGCTCAGGTCATGATCTCATGGTCTGTGAGTTTGAGCCCCGCATTGGGCTCTGTGTTGACAGCTCCGAGCCTGGAGTCTGCTTCGGATTCTGTGTCTCCCTCTATCTCTCTGCCCCTCCTCTGATCATGCTCTCTCTCTCTCTCTCAAAAATAAATAAACATTAAAAAAATTTAAATACATATTCTATATTTCAGCATCAAATAGGAACAATTGGATGTGGCACGTCTACAGAAACAGAATAGTAATTCTGCTTCCCAATTAGAGAAAACTCTAGGCTATTTTCTCAATTTTATGTTTCTTTCTTCTACACACACACACACACACACACACACACATGCACACACGCACCCACTCCTTTATTCATGTCACAAATACGTACTGGTTGCCTTAGTGTCACTTTTCTAGGGACTTTGGATACTTCAAGTTACAAAACAAGGCTGCTTGGAGCTTCCAGCCTAGTGGGGACGACAGAAGATCAATGCCAACATGAAAAACTAGGAAATGTATGGCATCTCAGAAGCGTTAAGTGCTTTAGGAGGAAAAATCAGAAGCAGAACCCAGTGGGGAGCTGGTGAGGGCTGGGGCAGGGGTGGCCGAGAGCAGTTTTCCACAAGTGAGTCACAGACGCTACTGGCTTCGGCTCTGCCTCTATCCTACAGGACAGTGAAAGACGATGTCCGAGTCAGTCTGAAATTGCACACCGGCTTCCCGGTTCTTTGACAGGCGTGACGATGTTCAGAAGGTGGTGCATTCTTAACAAACGACACCATTTCAACGTCATGGTGATTGGTTCAGGAAAGTGAATTTGAAGTGGGATCACGCCAGACCACAAGGCCAGAGTGAGTCACGGAGGAAATGTAAGTGAGATTGGACTACCACAGGAAAAATGAGGCCACAGTGACCCTTGTCATCCCAATCGGGATGAGGCTGAAAGACGACAAAGCAAACACACAAACGGCCAGCGTGCGCTCAAAGCATGGCTTCCAGTAGAAATTACAATGTCAGAATTTACAGCACACCTTCTGGGGAGCCGTGGTTAATATCTGGTAAGAATCGTCAGGCAATGGCTTATGATCTGTGGTTATAACCAGGCACAGTTACAGATAAAACATAATTATTGTTCACCTTGATCTCCAGTCAGAATGACAGTAGTTCAGATTCACGAAAAGAGATGAAAACTTCTTTGGGCACTGACTTTCAGTTGCTGCCGGTTATTTAAATTTTATGAAATTGTACTATGTGGATGATGAAGATAAAGAGGACTTTTTTAATGTAAGATCATATCAGAAGATGTAGGGAAAGAAAAGAGAACTTCCCAAAGCACACTCATTAAAGTGCATGACACCTGAAACCAGGATAGCTGGGAGTTACAACTTACAAAGCACCTTGTGCTATTAAGAACCATGTGAATGGGGCGCCTGGGTGGCGCAGTCGGTTAAGCGTCCGACTTCAGCCAGGTCACGATCTCGCGGTCCGTGAGTTCGAGCCCCGCGTCAGGCTCTGGGCTGATGGCTCAGAGCCTGGAGCCTGTTTCTGATTCTGTGTCTCCCTCTCTCTCTGCCCCTCCCCCGTTCGTGCTCTATCTCTCTCTGTCCCAAAAATAAATAAACGTTGAAAAAAAAAAAAAAGAACCATGTGAAGCGATGCCTCCCAAGGACCATTTTAGGAGAACACAACAGTGTGTGGCTTACCAAGGGGGTGGCAGTTTGCCCATTATTAGAAAGGCGATTGAAGTTGTTAAAGAGTGGCTGCTTTTTGCTGGGACAGGGAAAGTGGCTGAAGGACCCGATGTGAACTCTTTCCTAGCCACAGAGACTGAAGCGTCAAAATACAAGTATCTAACATCAAAATATTAAATGAAACTAAAGCTACATGAGTTAATAAAATGAACTACAGGGCGCCTGGGTGGCTCAGTCGGTTAAGCATCTGACTTTGGCTCAAGTCATGATCTCCTAGTTTGTGGGGTCGAGCCCCACGTCGGGCTCTATGTTGATAGCTCTCAACCTGGAGCCTGATTCAGATTCTGTGTCTCCCTCTCTCTCTGCCCCTGCCCCACTTGCACTCTGTCTCTCTCTAAAAAAAAAAATGAACATTAAAGAAAATAAAATGAGCTATAATTTCCAGCCAAAGTAATGCTTTTCTTCCACTGCAATTGTTTCCCGATAATACCAAGAGACAGACATATAGAGAAAAGGAGTAGCTTAGGGAACAATGTCCAGGCATGATCCAGTTAAAATTGACTACCAGTTAATTTTGGAGGTAACAATCAGCTCTAACTATAGTTAGAGAATGGACATTTTAATCAACGAAGTACTCTGATTAGATTAAAATTGCCAATGATATCATGCATTAATTCATGTGGAAAGCAGCTTAAAAATTAGAATTCAATGGCCAACGCACACATGAAAATATATCAATATCACTCATCATCAAGGAAACGCAAATTAAACCCACAATAAGCTGTCACCTCACACCCATCAGAACGTCTAGAATCAACAACATAAGTAACAAGTGTTGGCAAGGATGTGGACTGTTGGTGGGAATGTCAATTAGTGCAGCCACTGTGGAAAAGTGTATGGAAGTGGCTCAGAAAATTAAAAACAGAACTGCCATATGATTCAGCAATTTCACTTCTGGGTATTTATTCCCCCCCCCCAAATGAAAACATCAATTTACAAAGATACATGCACCTCTCTGTTCATTACAGCATTATTTACAATAGTCAAGATATGGAAGCCAATGAAGTGTCCATCCATAGATGAATGGATAAGGAAGGTAGGATACATATACACAGTGGAATACTACTCAGCCATAAAAAAGAACGGGATCTTGCCATTTGTAACAACACGGACGGAGCAGAAGCTGTGATGCTAAGCGAAATGAGTCAGACAGAGGAAGACAAATACCATAGGATTTCACCCCTGTGTGGAATCTACAAAACAAACCACCAGACAAAACAAAACAAAAACTAGAGAACAAACTGATGGTTGCCACAGGGGTGTAGGGTAGGAGGACAGGTGAATAAGTGAAGGGAAGGAAAAGGTCCAAACTTCCTGTTGTATAATAAGTAAGTCACAAGGATGTAAAGCACAGCATAGGGAACAGAGTCATGAGTATAGTAATAGCTTGGAAGGGTGACAGGTGGTAATTAGATCTATTATGATGATTTCACCATGTATATAATATCAAGCCACTGCATTGCACATCTGAAACTAATATAATACTGTTTGCCGAATGTACTTCATAAAAAAAATAAAATTCAAGAAGTAAAGTGAATACTATAATGATTAGACTTTATTTTTTGATGACTCAGGAAGCAGGATAAACATCACTTCTAGGCTGGACAGGAGAAAATGATAGGAAATTGAAGTGTATTTGCACTGGCCGAAGTCATACCTTTGAAATTGCTTTTGAGGATCAAACGAATATGACTGTTGTCATGCATGAAAATAAAAACAAAACAATCTGCCTCACTGGTTTTCACTTAGTTGAGGATGCTGTACTCATGATTAAAAGAATGCAAATGAATTTCAGGACTCCTATGCAATTTACATTTCTTCATTCAACGCATTTGCACATTGAACGTCCAGAAATAAAACGTTAAAGAAGAAAGATCGTTACACTAGGAAAGAGGCAGAGACCTGAGACATACCTGGAGAAATGAGCTCCAAGACTGTGAAATGTCATTTGACCTCAATCTGGAAACAGGGAAACATTTCTTAATGCAGTGTTCTGAGGAGTAAGTGCAATCATACCACTTGCTAGACCATCACCTGGTGCCCGGCACCTCGATCAGTTTACATTTAATTCCTCATGAATGAACCTCAGTCACTCAATCGTTAATTAATTCCTCAAACCTTTACTGAATGCAAGCCTCCGTACGCAGCGATTCTCACCAGGGCTACTTCTGTCATTTGGTGAAACAGTTCTTGACCGTGTGGGACTGTGCCCGGTGCACTGTGGAGGGATCAGCATCCCTACCCACGGGTATTGGGAGGGTTCCCCAGTCCCGCGTGGCAACCAAGTATGCCTTGCTATGCATTTAGAAACACATAGAGGGAGGCGGGACCAACCCCGGCTGTGAACCCCTACCTGCTGGAGCTGGAAGGACAGAGCTCTGCCCTGGAGGAGCCGGGCTTGCTAATGCCTCGCCTGAGTTATTTAGAAATGTATGGAGAGGTCTATTAACTGTAGCAGGCAATTATGCCACGGTCATCCTCCCGGCTAATGCCGCCATGTCTTCCGAGGCACTAATAGAAGTACCTTAGATATACTACCCTCTCACAAACCTACTACAATCCCCATTTGGAGGTGGGGACACTGAGGCCCAAGGAGATGGCGTGACTGCTGTGACAACCAGAAAGTGGTAGAGCTCAGGTCCCAACAGGCAAGCAGGGTACAGAGTCTGTGCTGAGCCCCCAGAGAGCAGATGTTCTAAAAACCCCCCTTAGGACAGCATTTGCAAACATGCTAGATATTTTTTTTTAATTAATAACAATTTCAATGCAGGGGTAACATCAAGATTTGTAAGAAGAAACAGATACTTGGCCTCTGTCCCTGTTTTGGGACAGAGCTCCTAAAACCCTTGGGATTTCCATAGTGATGAAAGGTGTCTTTTTGAATGAAATGAGGTGACTCTGGCCCACACCGAAGGATGATTACTCATAAAATTATACAGAGAGAGGACCTGAGTAGGAACAGACTTCAGAGCTGTGGTCCTCAACGTTGCTACTCTCCTGGGTCGCTCACAGATGGGATAACACCGTTGTCAGTAACAGCCTTCCATGCGCAGGATGATTCTCAAGGTGACACAGGTGAGCAGTCCACAGATACTTCAGAATCTCGGCTGCAAACATGCACCTGCACACCGTTCCACGACGGAAATCTTTATATATACAGCTCCATCCCAGCCTCGCTCAAAAAAACCCTGCTGCAGATTTCCAAGTGGCAAGGCTTGTCAATGGTGTGAAAGCTGCAGAAGGGAGAGATTGCCCTCCTAGGATCGCTGCTCTTAGGTTTCAAGTGGGCATGGAAGGGGGACTGGTGGTTCTTATCAATGGAAATAAGGCAAATCAGTATGATGAGTACATATAAGATGAAAGTAAGGGGGGCGCCTGGGTGGCTCAGTCGGTGAAGCATCCGACTTCAGCTCAGGTCATGATCTTGTGGGTTCATAAGTTCGAGCCCCCCATCGGGCTCTGTGCTGATAGCTCGGAACCTGGAGCTTGCTTCAGATTCTGTGTCTCCCTCTCTCTCTGACCCTCTGCCGCTCAAATATACTCTTTCTCTCTCTCTCTCTCTCTCTCTCTCTCTCTCTCTCTCTCTCAAAAATAAATTTAAAACATTAAAAAAAATAAGACAAAAAAATTTTTTGTTTACATTGTATCCCCAATTTGTTTAAAATTGTAGCCATTTTTTTTCTGCTTATAAAAATAATATCTGGGGGCACCTGGGTGGCTTGGTCGGTTAAGGGTCTGACTTCAGCTCAGGTCATGATCTCACGGTCCGTGAGTTCGAGCCCCGCGTCGGGCTCTGTGCTGACAGCTCAGAGCCTGGAGCCTGTTTCAGATTCTGTGTCTCCCTCGCTCTCTGACCCTCTGCCATTCAAATATACTCTCTCTCTCTCTCTCAAAAATAAATTTAAAACATTAAAAAAAAATAAGACAAAAAATTTTTTTGTTTACATTGTATCCCCAATTTGTTTAAAATTGTAGCCATTTTTTTCTGCTTATAAAAATAATATCTGATGAAGCCAAGGAAAATCAAAATTGAAAAGAAGCAGTTATATACTATGCTTTATTTAATAATACAACGTGGGTGTATTTTATATTAATAAACATAAACCTGCAGTGTGTATACAGAGGTGTATTACATGGAATTGCCCTTATTTAGACAATTGCCACCTTACAGATATTGAAGATTTTTCCATTTTTTTGGGTACACAATGGGGATAAGCCTTGATTATACATCCCTGTATACATGTTCTCTATTCCAAAAAGTTGTGCTGCTGGCTCAGAGGGCAATGGAAATGCTGGGTAACATCAGGCAACTTGAATTCCTACGTTGCTTCTAGCCTTAATTTCTACAAATAATGCAAGAGAATTTCTATTCCCACCCTCAGCAGCAATGGGATTTTTCAAATTCAAAGTCAAGTCCAGAAGACCCAACTGATTGGGAAATGGATGTCCTGAGTTCAGTGAAGAAGCCAGAGCAGATCTGTTATAAATCACAACAGTTAATGCCATTTTTTTTCAAAAAAAAAAAAAAGTGTGGAAGGGAAGGGAATTGATAGATCCAAGTTTCTATCTCAACAAAATGTCAATATTTGTAGGGTGAGAGAAAGGAGACCTACGGGAAAAAGTTGGAATAGAGATCAGTAAAGTAGTTGGAAAATAAGACGATAGTTGTGTAACAGAAGGCAAGGTAGATGGGACTTTTTTAGAATACCACATAATAATAGTTAACACTTGAATCATTCTGGATCCTGAAGCCTCAAAGCACTCTGCAGTCTAACCATCAGAATTTTATAATACCCATGGTACGGAGAGAGTAAGCCAACAGGAAAACTTGGATAAAAAGACGTTCGTTAGATAGATGGATGGCTCAAGGGTTTACTCAACCTTGGCAATGTCAGAGACTCAAAGCCTTGGGTTATGGAAGGAAATGTGGACTCTCTTCAAAATTACTGCACCTTTAATATTTACACAGTCCCAGTTTCAGCCGATTTTCAGAGCCAGAGTTCAGCAGCTGCAGATTAAAAGCTGTGAATTTAAACATTTCAAGACAACACGAGAGGAAATTTTTCACAGAAAACAAAAGTCTCGGGAGACACAGTGCACTCCCCAGCTTTGCAAGCTCACCCCACATCTCTGACTTTGTTTTCCACATGGGGCTTTGCAGAGATTAACCCACAGATGAGTCACCGAGTTTTCAATATTTGAAGAGACTATGTGAAGCCTCTTTTTAAAAGAGTTTGCACTTAAATTAGCATACAGTTAAACTGATCTGTGTGTACAGTTCTATGAATTTTGACATGTGTAGGTTCTTGTAACAACAGCCACAGTCGAGATAGGAAACAGTCCTGCCCCTCCCCCAAACCTCTGTCATTCTGTTCCTTTCAAGTTACACAACCCCTCACCCTAGCCCCTGGCAGGCACTACTGTGTTTTTCCTTCTCCACAGAGCTTTGTGTTTTCCAAAATGTAATATGACAGAATTGGAATCGTATCGTACGTCACCTTTCAAGACTAACTTCTGTCTTTCCACTAATGTGCCAGAGATGCTTCTGCTCTGTTGTAGGTGTCAATAATTCATTGGTTTTAATTTTTAATTTTTTAACTTTTTAAAAATCTTTATTTTTGAGAGAGAGACAGGGTGACAGAGTGCGAGCGAGGAAGGGGCAGAGAGAGAGGGAGACACAGAATCCGAAGCAGGTTCCAGGCTCTGAGGCATCAGCACTGAGCCTGATGTGGGGCTCGAACACACAAACTGTGAGATCATGACCTGAGCCGAAGTCAGACACTTAACCTACTGAGCCACCCAGGCGCCCTGATAAGTCATCATTTTTAATTGCTGATTACAATTCCACGGTATGGAGGTACCACAGTTTGTTCATCTGTTCATGCCCTGAAAGATATTTGAGATGACTTCAGTTTGGGGCCATTCTGAATGGTCTTTATAAACATTTATTGTACAAACTTGTATAAACATATGTTTATATTTTTGCCTGGATAAAATATATTTTGCCTGAGTAAAACATAAAAGAATTCTTTGAAAAAGAAAGGAGTGGGGTTTCCAGGTCATATGGTAAGTATGTATTTCATTTTACAAGAAACTGACAAATTTTTCCAGGATGCCTCTGATATTTTGTACGGTTTTGCACTCCTTTACTTCTTCAATGATGTGCAAGACATCCAGTTGCTTGGGATATGAACCAGCACTTGAAATTTTCTCTCTCTCCCTTTCTCTCTCTCTCAATATATACATATATATATACATATATATACACACACACACACACACACACACACAGAGGTATATATGTATATATATATATATATGTATATATATGTATATATATGTATATACATGTACAAATATATGTGTACACATATGTACACATACATATGTGTATATATATACTTACATATACATACATATATACACTTAATATATATATACTTAACATATATATACTTTATATATACTTAATATATATAAATACTTTATACACACACACACACACACACACACACACACACATATATATATACTTAATGTTAGTTACTCTAATAGGTTGCAGTGGCTTTAATTTGTATTTCTGTAATGGCTAACAATGTCGAACATCTTGTCAAGTGCTATCTATGCATCCTCTTTGCTTAAGTGTCCATACACATTTTCTTCCCATTTTTCCATTGAGTTGTTGTTTTTATTACAATTGTTTTCGATGGTTCTTTGTCTACTCTCCCTGCAAGTTTTGCTTTGCAAATCTCGCGCCCCCTACCGACTCTTCAGTTTCATTTTACTCTTTAACTGTCATTCATACAGCAAAAAGTTTCCATTTTCTTTTCTTTTTATCATGTCACTTTCAATTAGTTTTCTTTCCAGAGACACTTACTCTCTCTGCCTACATTTTTTTCTTGAGCATCTGTATGTTCAGATAAACTAGAGTATGTTATTAAGGTTATTTGACCTTTTGGCTATACCTAAAATAGTGCCTTAGAGCTCATCTCTTCTGTGAGTGTCATTGCCCGAGACCTTTTCCTGGCAGCAACTGGTCTACCGCTCTCTGATGGCTTTCTCCCTTAACTTTGTTTCAATCGATTGTTTGATGTCATCTGTGTATCAGCTGGCAGAGAAAATGGGAGTCCTTGTACAGGGTGGTTATTTGTGCAAATAATTTAATATTTATTATTCATCTCATGCATGGTTTTCCAAAGCAATATGGTAAGCCTGGGAATTTCTGAGGACTGAGTTGCGCTATAACTACACACAAGATTACCATGGTAGGATAAACAGTGAGAATTGTTTAGCAAGGGAATCCTAAAAGAGTGACAGGAATTGCTGCATTGTCAATATAACGGATATGATTTAAAGGTCAAAACAAACGAAGATAATCTGAAAGTACAGGCCTGAGATTAGCCCCAAGAAGGGTGCAGCTCATGCTTCAGTGTTTAGAGATCATCCAACTCAAGACATCCAAAATCAATGGCAATCTATCTGACTTTAGATAGTAAGAATAACTGATTTTTATCCTGCTCAGATAAAGATTAGTCAAGAAAACACCTTCAAACACGAGGCAGCTTGGAAAGTGTTTGTCTATTAAATGACCAGAGGAAATTAAACTGAGAACAGGTAGAGCGTAACCTAGTTATGACCCAATTGATCTGCTGAAGATTCACCAAGATCTTAAACAAAACTACAAAATTAGGACAGCCCTCATTCCTCTAAGCCAAGATATTCACAATGTATCTTGTGGAGTTTCCTAATTAACCCCAGTGAAATTTCAAACATGATTTTCTATTGCTGTGAGTGGTAAGGAAAAAAAAAACACGTCAGATGTTTACTTAGAAAATCACAGCTGGAAGATCAGTTTGATGTGGAGAAGAATGAACAGATTTGTGCCTGATACACTTCTATGCTTAACTTGGCTCCTCTGTGATAAACTGTTAACATTTGCAAGAAGTTCAGGCGATGTCTGTGGGAACATGAATGGAGGAGTTCTTGATGGTCTAGGGACAAAAAAAAAACATCCTGAGAGCTTGCACAGATATGTTCCATTTTGGAAGCATAAATCTTTAATTTTCAGAGAGTATTATTTTTAATGACATATCATATATGCATGAGCATGAAGGTACACCTGTACGCACTCATGCCCCGCCCCCCCCCCCACGTTTTTCATGGCTGAATATTAACTACTTAATTTTTTGCCTCAATTTTAAAAATTCTGTGCAGCTTGAGCCTGTCTGGATTTTTCGTCTTGAAAAAATAAGACTTCTTACATTTCAAAAGTATTTCATTTATTACAAAGGAATAGTAACCTAATAATCTTTAAAATGAATGAGGTCATTACTGATGTAATTGAAAGAACATGAACTAATTAAAAAATGTAAGCGTATATAAACATAAATATCCTTAAATTACCAGCAAATTATGTGATAAAGATAGCTCAGAATTATTCTCTGCAATTAATCTAGACAATAATGCAATAATTTGCATGTTGGTAATAGCAATTAAAAAAACATCAACATGTTTTACTGATTAGAAAAGAGTAGTGTTCACAATGGGCCTAATTTGCTCATCTACATAATAAAGTAAATAGAAACTACATTTATGTAATCATAAAATAAGTTAAAACCACATATTCCGGTTAAGAAAAAGTATATAAATATAATCTAACAGTGTGGCATATCAGTTACTTACAATCTGCACGGGAGCATATGCTTTTTTTTAAATTAAAAACTGTCCAATTAATCAGGGATTCACTACCTGAATCCCTGGAACATTTGTTTCTTTTTTACCCTGTGAAATTACTGGAATCATCTGAGGCTTCAAAATCTGTTTCCCACAAATCTAGGATAAGCGTTCACGTTCAAAGATGTCACCCTCCTGGAGGAATCGGAGGTCACTGTCCTGCTCTCAGTCAGGCATGTGAGCTCGAAGTGAGGAAGAGTTGGGGTCAAAATGGAGAACCCATTAGGCCCTGAGGTATGACCCCACCTGATAAGGACAACAGATGACATTCCTTTCTGATAAAAGATGCTGTCAGCAATGACTGATGCTTATAAAACACATGTGACTCCGCAGGATGCACAGAACAGGACCAAGCGTTGGTCACTTGCAATTCAACTTCTACTTCTGTCTTGTCCAAAATTTGAGGACACAACTTAACCATTGAAGAAACCAAAGCACAGCTTAATATTTTAATGATTAAAAAATGGCATAATGCCTTGTATCATGAACTCCTGTAGACAAGTCGTGTGTGGCCCTTGCCCACAAACCCGTTCCTCTTCCTGGCTAACCACTAATTATTTTTCAGGTAAAGAACGAATTCGTCGCCTTCCTCCAGGGCTGCCCAGCCCCACCTCTGTCTCCCTGCAGCACCCCATCCACTCACTTCTGTCCCATTTCACTTGTTCAGCCAGGTCTCCCCAAGGAACAGGGAGCAGCCTAATGGACTACGTCGTAATCGTGTTTCTTTTCTCAGTGCTTAGCACAAGGCAAGCAGACCAGCCCCTGCAACATTTGAAGAGAGGAGTGAATGATTACGAAATAGCAGAAGCATTAATAAGCTGTGTGGCTTTAAGAATTCACTTAACTCCTTCTGGCCTTAAAAAGGATGAACAGGAATTGAGTAAGCAGTCAGGAAGAGAGAACATTCCAGACAGGGGAAAGAGAATCAGGAAACAGAGATATAAGGGAGTGAGGTATCTCCATGGAATAATGATGGCCCTCAAACTTCATGCTTTTGACTCTTCATACAACCCCACATTTTCACACTATATACACTGAAACTCGTAAAATATCATTCCTTTCCTTTCATTTGGACTTTCAGATAAAAGGTGCGGAATGCTGGCTTCCAGCTCTTCCAGGATGGCCCTGGGCGGCACGAACCAAACATTCACTAGCTCTGCCCGCACTGCACTGATTGTAAGATTCATTTTATTCGGATCTGGAATCCAGCGCTGACAGCCAAGTGAGTGATGAGTGGGCATCACCCAACGGAGAGGAGGATGTCTTGGGAGATTCTGACGGCGACAGAATTTGAGAAAATTATCCACGGTAGGGGTGCAACTGGCTGGCAGTGGTGCTCTGGCTTGATATCCTTTCATCTGATGGCCCCGGGTGTCAAGGTAGCTTTTGTAAAGAAGAAAGCAAGCCAACCTCACGGCTGGGCTAAGCCATCAGTCTCATCTACCAAGAGAAGGGAATGGTCTACCATGGGTAGAAAGCAAGGGCTCTATGGCCCCCCTGTGGACACTTGCCTGCCGCTCACTCTCCTTCCGCTGCACCGGGCTCCCTGAGAGCCAGCCCTCTGACCTCTCCAACTCCCCGGCTTGGGTCTTCTCGCTGCTCTGTCTCCACCAGGGTTAGCTACGTCCCATCCTCACATCCCAGGCACCTGCTCCAAGTGCCCGCCAACTCTATCCAACAAACCCTCCGTCACAGCAGAACGCTCTCCCTTTGTCAATGCACGCGTATTTCCCAGTCACTGATCACTTCTGCAGTTGTTGACTTATTATCTGCCTGTACCCCCCACTAGTGTGTACACCGTGAAGAACCTGGAACACGGTAAGCGTTCGGTAAGGAATTTTTATGTGAATCAAATACATGCACACAGGAAGAAGCAGAATCCAACAGGTTTCTCTGATTTAACATTTTTAAAGTCGCCTAGGTTTAAATGTAGCCGGCGTGATGACTGGAATATGTCCACAGCATGCACACGCGCGCATCAAACACCCATTCCACTCAAAAGTGCCAGGGCAGAAATGCAGCCTGTTGGGGCACCTGAACAGCTATGCCAGGAAAAGTAGGAAGCAAAACAATATTGCAAATCACCAAAGCTATTGGGAAAACATAATACCAATTGCATTATAATTACATGAACTGGAACCCCTCCAGAACACTGAGGCTAATCATCTGTGAAAAGCAGCTGACACTATACGAAGAAAAACAAGCATTTCTAACTAATGCATGAACTATGAACTGTGTCCCCCATCTTGCCAGTAAAATTTCAGAGGTCATGTAGAAAGATCATAAATGCCAGAAATGTATCTGGCCCTGTGTAAAGAATACTCCCTATTTTTATTGCAGCTTTTAGTGAAGGGATTTTAATTGGGTGTAAACCCTTAAGGAGAAAGAACTCTGTCCTCTGCACTCTTATATAAACATCCCCGCTGCTGCACGTTTACAAATATTTATCTTGCACCTGAGATGTTATCTTAAGGTACATTCCTACGAGAGAAGGATGGACTTAATTAAAACATTTTTAATACACATTTTTAATTTTTTTAAATGTTTATTTTTGAAAGAGAGAGAGACAGAGCACGAGCAGGGGAGGGGCAGAGAGAGGGAGACGCAGAATCCCAAGCAGGCTCCAGGCTCTGAGCTGTCAGCACAGAGACAACACAGGGCTCTAACTCATCAACTGTGAGGTCATGACCTGAGCTGAAGTTGGATGCTTAACCGACTGAGCCACCTAGGCACCCCCATATATACATATTTTAATATGCTCTTTAGAAAGAGAAAGTTCTCAATCGCTGTCCCTTATCATCAAATTTCCCCACTTATTCTAATCCAAAATTTAAAATGGTACTTTTTGGTTACATTTACATTGAACATTTGTTTTTTTATATTTTTTTTATGGATTTTCTGTTCATATGTAATTTTTTTTCTCATTTTTTCGTCAGTATGTTCATCTTGGTTTGAATGTGATGGATATGTTGCAAATATCTTTTCCAGCTTCTTATTTACATTCTAATTTAATAGTGCTCATTTAAAAATAACATTTTGGAAAATGGATTGGAAAATTTGTCTATACCCAATTGTGGCCTGTCTTTTGAATTAAAGGGACATGCCCAAGTTTTTAATTTTGTAGAGAAAAAAAATATATATATATATTTTATTATTTATTTATTATTATTATTATTTATATATATAATCAATATAAATATCAATCTTTACTGATATTCTCCTTTGAACTTTTTATTACTTTTATGCTTAGGAAGTGATTCATCATTCTGCAATTGAATATTCATGTATTTGTTTTTATGTGATTAAGGCATCATATTTTATAATTAAGTCTTTAATACAGCTGATTTAGTGTACTGATCCAAATTACAGTTTTTCTCTCTCTCTCTCAGCTAGCTAGCAACCCAAGAAGCATTAGCTGAAAAATGCTTTATTTCTTAACTGATTTACAAGTCACTTTATCATAACGCTAAATCCTTTTTAAATGCCCGGGTCTGAATAAAATTTCTTGTAGTCAACCAAGAACAACATGGAAGTGAAATAAGAGAAATTGAACGGAAGTAGAATCTCAAAAACCACGGGGTTTCAAGGAGAAATGTTTAAAGTAAAACTGCACCCGATCCTTTGAAATATTGGGACTCCGTCCCCCTCAGTGTGAACCATGTTCCTATTCTAAAAGAAGTCTTGAAGAAGTCATTAAGAGTTTTCAGTGATGTTTATTTCCTTTGAATGAACTGTCATCATGGACTGTTTTGCTGCTTACTTTTTTGATGAGTTAAAAAAACTCTGATAGTACTTTTTTCCTTGTTACAGTGCTTTTCTAAGAAGTACTCTTTCTAGTGGCCTGGCTGTGTACGTTCTCATCAAGAAATAAGGAATTTCTCTGACTATATATTGAGAGTTCAGGTTATGTGAAACATTGGGCTTTTCTTGTGATCTAGTCCAGACTCACACTTCATAAACTATTGGAAAAGTCACCGAAATGCATTTCCTGAAGTTACCATACATCCATATCTTTTGATATTCTAAAATGTTTGATTATTTCTCACAGACATCATTCCACCTCTGATTTTTCTGTCTCATGTCTAGTCTTTTTATATGACTAGCCTTGGATGTTAATGAAATTCTCAAGAACTTCAACTTAAAGAAGATATAAATCTGTGGGGTGCCTGGGTGGCTCACTTGGTTAAGTGTCCAACTCTTAATTTCAGCTCAGGTCATCTCATGGTTTATGAGTTCGAGCCCTGCACTGGGTTCTGCGCTGACACTGCAAACCTTGCTTTGGAATCCCTCTCTCTCCTTTTTTCTGCCCATCACCTGTTCTCTTTCTCTCTCTCTCTTTCAAAAATAAATAAATAAACTTTAAAAAATAAAGAAAAATAAAGAAAGAAAATAAATAAAAAAGAAAGAAAAGAAAGAAAATATAAATAAAGAAAAATAAAGAAAATATAGAATCCCTGAAAAGATAGCAATTAATTTATAAATTAATAATTAGGAACATAATCATATTTTCATGCTGGTTTTTAAGACAAGATTGCAAATACATTGACAAAAGACAAGATGTTGCCCCGAGATAGGCCTCAAAAATAACAGTAATGTTAGAAACACAATGATTTAGAAAAAACTACATAAAAATGAGAGCTGCACAATATTTTGAATGATATGAAAACAAATTAGGTATAAATACTAAACTGAAACTTAAAATAACATTTTTTAAATTTTTTAATATTTATTTATTTGAGAGAGAGAGAGAGAGAGAGAGAGAGAGAGAGAACATGAACATGGGAGGGGCAGAGAGAGAGGGAGACACAGAATCCAAAGCAGGCTTCAGGCCCTGAGCTGTCAGCACAGAGCCTGACACGGGGCTCAAACTCACGAACTGTGAGATCATGACCTGAGCCGAAGTCAAAGGCTTAACCAACTGAGCCGCCCAGCTGCCCCTAAAATAGCGTTGTAAAAACTGGATTGTTTGTCTGGGTCCAAGTGCTATCTGTCCTTTCAACGAAAACTTTTAATAATTTTATACATTTGAATTGCATAATGGTAAATTTATGATTTATGATTTTGGATAGTTTCTTTAATGTGTGTTCAGGATCCTTTTGAATTAGGATTTAAGGTCTTAGAAAGGTCTTCCCTTGGACAAAACAAAACAAAACAAACTCACCAATTACAATGACATACCACTCCCTCCTGTTTTCTAGGCAGTTTCATGGTGCCCGAAAGGGCACCATTGAATTCATGGCTTCGGTTAAGGACTTATTAAAAGTTTAGTGGCTCTAGGGGCACCTGGTTGGCTCAGTTGGTTAAGCATCCGACTTTGGCTCAAGTCATGATCTCATGGTTCATGGGTTTGAGCCCTGTGTTGGGCTGTGTGCTGACACCTCAGAGCCTGGAGCCTACTTTGGATTCTGTGTCTCCCTCTCTCTCTGCCCCTCCCCTGCTTGTGCTCTGTCTCTGTCTCAAAATTAAATAAACATTAAAATTTTTTTTAAGGTTTAGTATCCCTAAAGGAGTGTCTTCATACATCACTGGATGACACAAGGTGAAAACAGTTCTTCAGACTGTTTGATGACAGATGACATTGATTTATTGGGCCATGGGAAGGAGAAAAAAAGGATCTATTGTTGCCTGGGGAGAAACAGGGACCTAAATATCCCACCAGGCAAAGAGCTGCAGGAAGGAACTTCTTTGCACAGTGGAGAGGGAGAATAAAGGTGGGGAAGATGGAATGTGAGATGGAAGCTAGAATCATGGTTTCCAAAGTGTAGTCCTCGGAAACTTGTGAGAAACAGAAGTGCTAGCCTCCCTCCCGGTCTCATGGAATGTATGTATTCAAATGTACGATTCAAATGTATCAGAAACTCTGCAGCAGGGCCCGGATATCTGTGCTTGAACAAGCCTCCCAGGTGATTCCCATGCACGTTCAAGTTGGAGAACCACCAACATGTTTACTTCAGAATTTTGTCTCATCTCCTGATTAGTTACCTCAGGGCCTTTGCACATCCATATGAGTCTTTTTATAAGAGTGCTTTGGAGGTAATTAGTTAACCTGATTTGGAAACTAACTTGAGCATGTATTCCCTTTACGCATGAGATTTGTTTTATAACTGAGATGTAACATTTGATTTTTCCTTGAATTCATTATTATACCTTGTTTACTTAGTGATTGGGGCACTTTTCATCATTCCACTTGAGAATTTCAGTGGAACTAGCATTCACTTGACATCTGATTTCTATACTCCAAGAGATTGTTTCATACTTCGCCATCTCGACAATACTTTACAGACTCCTCCTGTTAAAAGTGATATTATTAGCATCCAACATGGGGACAGCCAGCTCAAAAGCCCCCAGGGACCAGCCAGGCAATGTGAACAAGTGAAGGAAGCCAGGGTCACACAAATACTTGTGAGGGCCACAACTGAGGCACAATCTATGTCTTCTACATCTGACTGACTTATGTTCCAACTAAGTCATTTAATAAATGCATCTTTTACTTTTTTCTTTCACGGTGGATTTCCTTTATTTGGCCGTTGGAATGGTCGAACTCACATGACATATGTGTTTATAACACAGCTGTTACGATTTTGTGTCTACATCACAATTGGCGAGGCTGAGATTCAAACCCAGTTCTTTTGGACTCCAAAGCAGGCATTCCCAGCATGATGCATTGGTCTTGCTCTACATCACGAAGACGTATACACTCACAAAACCTTTTTTTTTTTGAAGTTCCTAATGATAGCATACTTGTAAGAATTGTTCTTAGTTAATAAGTAGTTTCTTAAAATATCATTAAAAACCAAGAAAACACAAAGAAACAGATACCCACTAGCTATTGTTAGCTCAATGAGAATTTTAAGTGTTCATAAGTTACATAATAATTATTATTGGGTAATTTCTAAAAGAATTATGATTGTGTAGAATATTCCCAGCAGAATAACACTAAGTTGTTCTTTGTCATGGTTGACAAAACCCCTTAGGTAGTTAGATATGTGTGAATGGCATTCTCTTTGCATACAGCAAAGATTGGATCTTTCACTGACTCCTGTTCCTCACAGTAAGGCTCCAGCACACTGAAAAGGAATTAACTCCAAATTCTTCGGCCTCTGCTAAAGCCGGAAACACCTAGCATATAAAAAGTGTTGTCAAGTTTGAAAAGACGGTGCCTGAGTTTTGATGTAACCACTTTTCATTATACTTCCCCATAAGTAATATTTGAAATTCTAATTTCTCTGTCATGATCAAAAGATAGTACCAAGTATCTTAAAGCTGCATTCCTGATTTCCTAAAATGGATATTTTATACGTATAAATATACGCTGACTGAGAGGTGGAAAACACAGACCTTCTAGAGCAGTGAATGATTTCGTGATGCACGGTTGATTGAATGGTCTGGGGTCAATTTGCACAGTGACTGCTGGTCACTGAATTTTAAGATTCTGAATTCATTAGGGATAAAAATCATTTAATCTTCCATACTCAAACTCAGAACATTTTATATAATCTAGTCACCCAGTTTTGAAATTCCTGACAGCACAGCAACCATTAATGTCTGGGAGATGCATCTACTCAGTGCCATAAACAACATATACCGAAAAATGTTGTGAGATATGCTCAAACTAAAAATCTAAAAATATACAAGCTTGAGCATGTGAACTAATTTAGATGACAGGGAATTATGATTAAGAATCCATGAAAGCCTGTGGCATTCTTTTTATAAAGACAATTCCAATAATACTCCATTAGGATTTCCCCCTGTTAAATTAACTTTACAGACTTCTAATGGATTTCTTAATTAGACTTGTTATTACAAAGAATATTACATGAATTAAAAACAGTCCTGACAGCCACTTGTAATAAACAACAAATGAAAAGGAAGATTTATGCTCCTTACTTTTCCCCACCCAATCCAAAGCTTTTAATAATCTTATAAATTTATTGCAATTAATTATTCAACTGTCAAAGAATAAAAAGCTAGGATCATTATATGCATGTTTGAAGACAGCCTTCCTGTGATTTCAAAATGGAAGCCGGTTACTGGAGTTGTTGTCCTAGCCTTGTTATTAAAGAGGCTGGTACAGCTCGAATAGTCCATTGTCCTGTTATGGCTTCAATATATTAATTTAGTATGTCTGCATCTTCAGAAGTATCCTTTCTCCTCCTTCCTTTTCTACATCAAAAGGAGCTTTTACGCAGAAGAAAGGCATAGCTTTAATTCCAAACTCAGGGAATCTGAATGACCAATCGCTTGACATTTAGAGAGAGAGAGGGAGAAATAAGATTTATGCCCATGATTGACCACAATCAAGCCCTGATCTTTCATTATATGTAGCCTTAAACCTGCACAATACACTTCATTTTTACTTCAGGGATGTGTATATATAATTGGAGGCAACAGATTTAAGTGTTACAGACAAAACTAGGTGGAACAAAGATGATCTTATTAAAATGAATGACCAGAACGTGAAGAATCCTTTAGATGGAATGTGTCTTCAAATTCCAGTCAACAGCCTACAACAGTGGTAACATGACAGCCTTCCAATAAAACACGGAGCAACAGATAAAGAAAGGGGAAAAGGTTAAGTGTTTTCCCAGGATGAAGAAAATCAGTAGACTCTGCTTATACTTACTTGTCAAACCTCTATCTGTGGATGACTGCTTTGCCTCAATGAGATTTTAAGTCAATGTAGCTCAAAGAACTAAGTGTGTGTCCACCACTGCTGCGTTCCTTTTGCCTTAGTAAGAAATGAGAAGGATCTCTTGCTAACTATGAATATGGACACTCCAAAAAAGTGTCTTTGAAATAAAGTTCTATAGATGAATTGCTTTTTATACTTAGCATATATATATATATATATATATATATATATATATTTGCATGAAGAAAGAACAACAACAAAACCTCCAAATTAATATGAAGACAGAGTTCAAGGATGGCCTATGTCACCAAGCCTATGTCATTTACCAACCTTGTGGAGCCAGGCAGCATAAATCGGTATGAACTCAGTTTCTCCTTCCAAGAGAATGAGAAGTAAGTCTTACCTGTCACCTTTATGGCTGCAGGATATGGAATTTTGCCGCCGTGGAGATAAATTATAAACCCTACTTCATCAGCAGCTAGTATATTATTCAGAACTCAAAGAGCTGAATTTGTTGGTTAATACTTCACGTCGGCTTATGAATTCTATACTGCTGAATGCAATTATAGATATTAGTGGACACACAGCTATGCCATGACTAAGCTATATAAAGTCCAGACAGGTCTAATCATTCATTCAACAAATATACTGTAGGATGTACTACAGGCACAATGAGTTTATTCCTCTCTCTGCTCCCAATGGCCTCAGTTTACTGTGAGAGTCAGACAAAGCAAGAGTTAACATACAGCACAATAAATGCTAAGCTTTAGGAACGCACAAGGGCCTTCTTCAATACTAACAAGGCATGTGATCTGGGCTTGGAGGGTCCACTTCTAGAAGAGATTAGGTCTGATCCATGTTTTGAAAGATGTTGAACACGGGTGAGCTCTGCTAAGTGAAGGCTGCAGGCAATTATGCAGGTGGGAGAGAAAACATAACCAGCACCCCCCGGTATGGAGCATTAGGGATACCCTGGGGAGTAGACATCAGCGTCGCCTTTGTAAATCTCCAGTGTCAGGGGTTACAATAAGCCAATTACTTACAATAACTAAGTATGGTAAAAATGAGCAAAATGAACCAGTGTAGATTAAGAAGTTGGGCCCTGGAATCAGATATCCAGGCTTGAAAACTGGGTCACCTACAAGGAAGATGTGAGTTCCTGGGTGAGTTACTTAGTCCTGCGGTCACATAAAGGTTGGTAAGGAAGTGCACGTAGAGACATGACTGCCAGACTGTGTTGAATAAATGTCATCAACTACAGTGCTACAGAGACAAGCGCACCCTTCCACGGGGGCACTGACTGAGGGGACTGCCACCACAGTCTGGAGGAATCAGGGGAAGTTTCTCTGTGCAGGTGACCTATGAACGGAGACGTGAGGGATGCGAATAAGAGGTGTGCACGTGGACGCTGTGCAGGACAGGAGAGAGCAAGAAGAAATGCAAGGCAAAGGAGGGTTTTCTTCGCTTTCTTTGCTGGAAAAAGTCGGCTATTGAGATATGAAGTTACGGGAAAGAGTTCAGGTCACCAAGATTAAAAAGTAAGTTGGATTAATCCAATCCATAAGTGTGCAAAGGATCTGAATAGATATTTCTCCAAGAAATATATTCAAATGGCCAATAAGCACAGAAAAAGATGCTTGCCATTATCGGTCACCAGGGAAATGCAAATCAAGCCCACAGTGAGACACCACCTCAGAGTCCCCAAGATGGTTAGAGTTGGAAAGTCCTATGATAACACCCACGGGTGAGGACGCAGGGAAAGCAGAGCCTTATGCGCTGCCGGTGGGCATAGAATGTGGCACAGGCACTTGGAAAACCAGTTTTGTGGTTTCTCAACTGTTTAAACAGAGTTACCATTTAAGCCAGCAATCCTTCCTCTAGGTACATATGCCAAGGAATTTAAAACAGGTGGGCTAACCAAAACCTGCTTACAAATGTTCCTAGCAGCACTACTCACAATAGCCGGAAGGTGAGAACCCAAATGTGCACCGAAAGACGAATGGAAAAGCAAGCTATCCTTTATCCATATGATGGGATATTAACCAAGAGGGAAAAGAAAGTGCTGACACCTTCTACAATACGGGTGAGCCTTGAAACATTAGGCTAAGTAAAGAAGCCAGTCACAGAAGACCACATGTTTTAGGATTCCTTTCACATAAAATGTCTACAGTAGACCAATCTATAGACCCAGAAAGTAACTCAGTACCCAGTTACTTAGGGCTGGGGGAGGGTGTGGAAACGGAAGGATAAAGGGGTAAAAACCAAAAGGTATAGGTTTCTCTTTGTGGTGATGAAAATGCTCTAAAATTAACCATGGTGATATTTGCACAAAGGTAGGTACATTACAACCCATTCACACTTTGAGCAGCTGAATGGTATTGTATTGAATTACATCTCTATTAAAGCTGAGGGTTCTTTTTTTCTTTTTCTTTTTTAAAGTAGTTGAGGGGCACCTGGGTGGCTCAAATGGTTGAGCATCTGACTCTTGATTCTGGCTCAGATCTCGATCCCACAACAGTTGTGGGATCGAGTCCCTAGTTGAGCTCTGCACTGACAATGCGGAGCCTGCTTGGGATTCTCTCTCTCCCTTTCTCTCTGCCCCTCCCCTACTCATTCTCTCTCTCTCTCTCTCTCTCTCTCTCTCTCTCTCTCTCTCTCTCTCTCTCAAATATATATATAAACTTAAAAAGAAAAAAGTAGCCGAATTACATTTGGTCCAAATGTGTTTTCATCACTTAAAGGAACATCAGTATCAATTTTTACTCAAGCAAAATCTGTTTGTTTAACCTGCGGTTTGGTATGAAGTCCACGGCCATAGATTTCATTAATATTTACACTCACATTTATCATTAATATTCACATTAATTGAGAATAAAATGAAAGCAAAACATAAGTGACTAAACATACTGTTCTAGAGTAGGTACTGATGATTCTACATGACTTCAAAAAATTAAGAACACAAGTTGAATTTGGAACTTTAAGGTCTTCTTAGAATATATGCTAAAAGTTATAAACTAGACTAATTTACTAGACTCATATTAAAAATTTAGACTTTTAAAATGAGGCTGTAATTTATAATTTTAATTCGTGTTTCTAAACATTAGAAGCCATGGCTCAGACAGCCTGTATTCGCTGGTGATTTATATGAACTCTCTTAGCACCTTCATCTGTCATGATGGGCTTCTCTCAGAGTGCGCGGTAATCACTGGTCTACCCAGCACCTTGGCAACATCATTGTTATTAAGTTTCTCCTGTGTTTTCTGAAAATCCATGATAACTTACTCAGTTACAGATATCAGTTAAATCATCCACATGCATTCTGATCAAAATCTATTTAACAGACTTCCCGAATATTACAAGTCAAATCACTGTCTTTTGAAAAAGGGAACCACACACTAGAAGTATATTTAGTTATTGCAAATCTATAGGACTTCACACTGAACAGGGCTATCACTAAGCCTGTATACTCTGAAACATATAATGAGCATTACTATTTCTCAGGGCAAATTCTGGTCTTAGATTCAGAATAAATAGTGCCTATGTCAGATACCAAACCTGAATAAATATAGCTCAAGGTATGTTCAGCATTCAAACCTGATATTAATGCCACATCATACGTTATGATTCAGTTGCAGCTCACTCTATTTAAAATAGTAACAACTGAAAAACAACAACCTCATATTATGAATTCAAGCATAGTACTCTGAGATGTTATGCAGGCCTCCTCATGGGGAAAACGACCTCAGTATGCATTGAAACTGTCATAGGAAAAGGTAGGTATTATCCATTCACCCATCAGAGAATTTGGCTTACTAGATATCTTCCTAAAGAAAGATCTGTGGCGTGCCTGGCTGGCTCGGTTGGTAGAGCATGTGACTCTTGATGTTGGGGTCATGAGTTCAAGCCTCATGTCGGATGTAGAGACTACTTAAGAAAAAAAAATCTTACAAAAAGAAAAAAAATTGTAATCTACATGGCAAGTTTTAGAGTTCTGGACCCCAACAGCTTTTCACAATTGCAGAGAAACCTAGAAATGAAATGGTAGAAATATAGAGGCAGTTTACAGTGTTAACATACCTATGGATGATAAAATATTTTTGTTACATATATATATATACATATACATATACATATACATATACATATACATATACATATACATATACATATACATATATATGTATATGTATATGTAGCTGAAAAGTTTTTTTTAACCAAAGAGTGGGTAATGTTGCCGGTCAAAGGATAACAATCAAAACCAATCAAGAAGTCAAAATAAAAGCAAAATATCTTGATACTCAAATATATCATATGCACCCTTCTGCCGTAGTAGATAATCAAAGTGTACAAACCTAACAACGACTACATGTACAGCAAGTGAAGTTATGGAAAATCATTCTTCTCTTTTTAATGGGAAATCATTCTAAACAAACTATCTAATAGCAATTTGCAAACATAAAGTCCATGGGCTGACACGTGCTTTAGGATAAACGTCCTTGAATCTCCAGATACACCCTCTGGGGCAGACGAAGAAAATAACATTTTGATTTTTTCCAAATCCTTAGTCAGAAAGGCTCGGCATTTGTGATGGTATTTTAACATGCTTTATATTCCCAGTTCAGAGACTTCTTTACTTCAAATGAGTCTAGCTATAAATAAGAATAGACGTCTTAACTATCCAAAATGAAGAAAAACAGCAATTTTCCTCAAAATTTTCCACTACAATAAACAAAAATGTCTCAAAGGCAAAATAGAAGCATGAACAATTTCCAAAGTCAGGATTCCAGTTTCTTGTAAGGCATCTTGCTGCTACACTCAGACGAGTCTAGAGTCTACCGATGTGTATTTTCAGTGGAAATGGCCAGAATGCCAACATGGACATTCACCAGCACCGACTCCTACGTGAACCCTGCTTCTGGAACTGACTCTGTAGAGGCTTTTCCTCTCTCAGAGGCACGGAGGATACCATCACTGCCCTTGGGGGAGAAAGAGATGGGAAATACTTTGCACATGAGGTAAGGAACAGCCGGGATATTCATTCATAAAAATTTGGGGGCAACTGTGTGCCAAGCCCTGGGTCAGGATCCGGCAGGGCCAGAGGTGGACAGATGAAGTTCACAGTCCACCACAAGAGACAGGCTGACACAGTTCACCACCACACGATAAACATGCAATAAACACCCAATGGCAGACCGTCCTGGGGGCTCTGAAGGACCTAAACAGGCTGCTGAATGTTAGGGGTTGAATTGTGTGTCCTCTAAAGATGGGCTGAAGTCCCTTCCAGTATCCGTAAGTGTAGCCTTATTTGGAAATAGGGTCCTTGCGGACATAGTCAAGTGCAGATGACGTCATTAGGGTAGACCCTAATCCAATACGGCTGGTCTCTTTGTAAGAAGACAAAACACACGGAGATGAGAGGATGCGAAGAAACACAGGGAGAGTGTCCTGTAAGGACACACAGACAAGGGTGACACATCTATAAGCCAACGATCCCCAAGGGCCACTCGGCAGTCCCGGGAAACCAACAGCTATGGGAGAGCTTGGTGAGACAGCCTGAGCTTTGACTGCAGAAGGAAGGGAGCAGGGCAGGGAAGACTTTCCCTGAGAAGTCAAGTTGCAGCTTGAAGTAGGGTCAGAGCAGCTAATGGGGTGGGGGTAAGGAGTGTTTCCAGACAGGGGCCAGTGTGGCCAGAGGCTGAGGGCTCAGGATGATGGCTGATGCATTCCAGCGGGGAGGGGGTGGGTGTGAGGACGCCCCAGACCACAAAGCAGTGACCACGGTAATGAGGCAAGCGAGCAGGACAAGGTCACGAAGTCCCTTTGAACAGAGAAAGCAATCGCTGCTCCTTTAAGTGCTAGCACCCAGGCCTAGATCTAGCATGGGGGACGCACAGGTACCGGGTTTACCCCGCTGTCCAAAAGTAGAGCATTCCTATAAAACCTTCCTAAGCTGAAAAAGTGTAAAACAAAGAAGCAATTACCATTAATTTATATGGAAAAAATGTTTTGAGAATTCCTAGCTCCCAAAAATCACCTCTCTTAGGCTTTTCTGGTCCCTTCGGATACATTTCGCTAACGAAAACACAAAATCCATCGCCAATAAAGCCCAGATGTTCACTGTCCAGAGCCCTGGCCATGCGGAGGTGTGCGTGCAGTTCCCAGGGATGGCGCTGGGCGGCGCTGCTCTCGGTGCGGGGTTGTGGCGGGGGGGGGGGGGGGAATGGGGCGGGGGGGGGCTGGGGGGGGAAAGGGGGCGGGGGAAGGGGATTAGCGCTGTCTCCTCAGGGGCTCCCAGCAAAACTAACACTAAACCTCGTTTTCTGGAAAGTGAAAATCCTCTTCGGATTTCTTCCCACTAGGGAAAGCAGGTCGTAAAGGCAAAGTGAAGGAAGGGGAACTTTCGGAAAGCGGGAGATAACCTATATCCCAAGTAACTAGTTTGCTCTATAGAGTGTAGCTTCCCAACAGCAAATGCCTTTCCAGGAAGAATGATGTTGCATTTTTGCAGGCTTCTGCTCCAGCAAATAAAAACAAGAGCTTCCTTGACATTGAATCCTTGACATCACAGTCTCTAGGTCAAGCATCTGAAGACATCTAGATCTCTGTACCTGCCCACAAATAGCCTGAAGCCAATGGGGCTTCCTTCTTGGGGGGTGGGGGAGAGGGTTACAGCCAATAACCCAGTAATGCTCCCACCTGGCCTCTGGCTTCCTGCCACCCCCCTGCTGGTGAAGAGCCATTGGGATTTCTCCTGTCCTGCTGCTCTGTGCTGGCCTTACATAAGAGAGAAAGTTGCCACTTGAACTTCTGCTCTTAACAAATACCTACTGTGTTTGCCTTCAAGGCAAGGGGAATCAATAGGAGGTACAAACACACCGTGCCAGGGTTTTCAGCCTTCCCGGTAGCAGGTTTGCTTGCAAAGTCTCCTACATGTTTCTCCTTAATTGACCTCGTGGGTGTTAAGTGTCCAGAATATAATGGTCTGAGTTATTTCATTTTAAACTAGGATCAGTACTCCGAAATGCAGCATTCAGTTGTAGATTCATGTTCTATATTGACCTTTTTATTTGCACTTCCAGGGGGCAAGCACTGCAAATACAAATCAATAATACTTCACCACTTCATTATTTTGTTTCTCTTTCTTTCTCTTGGCTGGCTTTCTTCAACCTAGCCATCTAGCCTTGATATGCCTCCATAAAATTCTGAAGATCATTCCCGAATTAAAAAAAAATAGATTAACCAAAATCCTACTGCTATAGCCTATACATGAAATTACCTTTTAGTAAAGAAGAGAAATGCTGTCGAATATATTCACACCACTGTAAAAAAAAAAAAGAATACCAATGTTGTGATAGATGATACCCAAGGTATATAGGCATATATTATGTTTATAAAAATACAAAAGACCTAAGTATAAAAAGGACAGATACACACACACACACACACACACACACACACACATCTTAAATCTTGCTCACTTGCTTTCATATATGTGTGTGTGTTGTTTCATGCATCCAAGTAGCACTTCCTACAGCACTCAGTACAACCGGGTCCCTAACATAGTGGACATTTGTATTGTATAGGGAGGAGCCATGGTGGAGGATTTGCGGAAAGACATTGATTGACAGGACTGATTTACTAAATCCAAGTCAAATGTGAGCTGTGTGATAGTCACTGAGTCACTTCACCTTTCTTACCATCTTAAACTCCTCATTTGCAGGTGACGGCAATAAATACCTGCCTCAGAGTTTTGTTAGGAAAAGTAAGTGAAGGCACGGGCCCTGGGCGGCTCAGTCTGTTAACCATCTGACTTCAGCTCAGGTCACAATCTCCCAGTTCCTGAGTTCAAGCCCTGCATCAGGCTCTGCGCTGATAGCGTGGAAGCCTGCTTGGGATTCTTCTCTCTCTCTCTGACCCTCCCACACTCCTGCTTTCTCTCAAACACAAATAAACTTAAAAAAAGAAAAGAAGAAACATACATGAAAATGTTTATGGAGCTCTTTGTTCAGTGCCTGACACTTGGAGAATATCTGATAAAGGGTCATGAAGAATCATTAGACTTCATAAATAGAATATACATTGCATATGGTACTCTTTATGGCATTGGGAGAGTAATGCCTACATAGAATCACATGGTTTCCCATGCCCATGTGACTGGGTGGGGAGCGGTGGTGAAGTGGGTGTTCCAAAGTGTTCCCCAAAGAAAACTCCATAGAAACTGAAATCCAGAAAAGCTGAATTCTGTTACGGAATGTCAGACCCTTCCATTTTACAATATTTACGAGAATAACATAAATGTCAAGTATTTTGGAATTTAGGAGAGTCTACGGCAAGTACCATCCATGGGTCACCAAATTAATTTCTTAACAGTTGTTGAAAAACAATATAGCTAGTGATTGTTGTGTGGGTAGTATTGGATAGGCACTATGCCAAGTACTTTATGTGCATTCTCTTAATTAATCCTCACTACAGCTCTGTGAGGTAGCAGCTATCATTATCCCCAGTTGACAGATGAGGTCCTCAAGGTGTGATTTGCCAATGTGCACAGATAGCAAATGGCGGGGCCAGGTTTAAATGCAGGCTGGCGGCTCCAGAGTCCCTGCTCTGACCTACACATATTGCCCCTCCCCATGGATCATTCTCCACATTCATCACTGGGGGCCACATTAGAGCAATTTCATCTAGCACTAACACAGATTTTAACAAAGTGGTGAATACGTGTGTGTATTAAATTGAAATGTATTGATCTAGCCTGAAATCCCTGAGACCACTAGCGAAACAAAACAATACTTTTATTTATTTTACTTTTTAAAGCTTTATTTATTTATTTTGAGAGAGAGACAGCATGAGCAAGGGAAGGGCAGAGGGGGTGAGAGACAGAATCCCAAGCAGGCTCCACGCTGTCAGTGCAGAGCCTGACACGGGGCTCGAACTCACGAACCATGAGATCACAACCTGAGCCAAAACCAAGAGTTCTGGCTGCTTAACCAACGGACCCCAAAACAACATTTAAAAAACTCTAGCTAGAAGAGCCATGTCTGCAAGACCACCTTCAGTAGAACAAGTGATTAGGGACTAGAAAAGCTCCATTAGGAACAAAGAAATAGTAAGCACCTGTCCTTGCCATTGTGAACACTCTGTAGAAATCCCTGCCCTACCTGGGAGTCCACCTGGTGCTTCCTCCTCCTCCACCATCCATCAGGTACCGCATTCCCTTTGAGATGTCTCCTAACACCCCTCCGGAGGCTCTGCAACCCTCCCCCATCCCTCTTTTAACTCCATGACAGACTACATGTAGCATCAAGCAAATCACCGAAGGTCTTGACCATCTGCTTGCAACCTGTGAGCTAGGCTATCTCCTTATTTTACATATATACTTATACTCTAGATAACATATATATAGTACACAATACATAACATAAAATATGCATACTACGCATTCATGTGCGTGTTATCCATATGAATCACGATATGCAATATGTGAGTTATAAACATATCCCATGCTTGTCATGACTCAAAATATGCCTATCTAGTTATTTAATTAAATTAATGCATCGGGCAAATTATGCATTAGCAAATTAAATTATATCAGGAAAACAGATCATTTAGTCGAGATACAGATCATTTAATAGAATCTCTTCCTTTATAGAGGAGAATTTAGTGATTTCAAACGCTTCTCCAAAAGATAAGGGAGCCATGAGGCTCCAGGCATATGACTGGGCTCCTCTGTGTGTACTGCCCTCTCAGAAATAGAGGACGTGCGAGGGCCCCTTGCAGGTGCCACAGAAAACACTCCCAACATTAGTCTTCTTAAGTTTCAGCTCTGCTGAACATGTAGCATATTCTGGGAACTAGAACACATTTATTCATAAGGATTCCAACTTCCCTACGAGAGGAAAGAACATGCAACCGATGAAAAATTATCTTACAGTTTTGCATTAAGCATTTCTAGTTTTCATATTGTACTTTAATCTTAGGGTTTTTAGAATATGCTTACAGAGTTACAGCACATTTTTAGGAGTTAAAAAATGTATGCTTTGCCAGTGATTTACCTCTATTCATAGATCAAACTATGGCACATACCAATATTAAATGAAGCTTAAGCAGATATCTAACCCATGACATCAGTTTCCATTTGAAAACTGAATTTTTCTCCAGCAAATCAGTGAAGTAAAACTAAATATTCAGTGACCCTCTTTTAATTTTGTAAGGTTTAGAAGCTCCATTTCATAAATACAAATAGATAAGTCTTCAAAAACATCTGTTTTTAGTTAACGAAAAGGAACACAGACAAAGCGAAAGGACGGAAATCATTCTGAAAGAAAATTCTACCTACTGGTTAAAGATAAGTTGTGTTTGCTGGCCTGGAAAAGCTAGGAACTCTTACTCACTTTTTTTTTTCATTAAACTGTGTTATAGCGCGTAAGAAACCCCATTGTAACAAATACACTTCATTCCTCCAAAAAACTTAACATTTTGTTATCGTGCTTTGGGTGATCGTCAATAATCACACCCCATGACAGCCCAAAGCTCCAGACTCCCTACTGGGTACCGGCCAGTCTTGACAGCACATGTGTGGGGATTTGCATTATATTAAAAATATAACTACATTTGGGGCACCTGGGTGGCTCCGTCGACTGAGCGTCCAACTCTTGATACTGGCTCAGGTCAACATCGCACAGTTCATGGCATTGAGCCCCATGTCTGGCTCCGTGCTGGGCGTGAAGCCTATTTAGGATTCCCTCTCTCGCTCTCTCTGCCCTCCCTCACTTGTGCGCTCTCTCGTTCTCTACAAAATAACTAAACATATTTAAAATATACACAACTACGTTTTTAATCTAATATGTACAGAGTTTTTATTATGTTCTAGGAATCATAAGAAACCTTTTACATGCATTATCTAACCTTCAAATAAACCCAGCATTTGCTTCGGAAGTCAACATTATGGTTTACTGTAGATTACTTTTATTTCAGTTCAATTTTATTTTATTTTATTTTTTTTTAATTTTTTTTTTCAACGTTTATTTTTTTGCGGACAGAGAGAGACAGAGCATGAATGGGGAGGGGCAGAGAGAGAGGGAGACACAGAATCGGAAACAGGCTCCAGGCTCCGAGCCATCAGCCCAGAGCCTGACGCGGGGCTCGAACTCACGGACCGCGAGATCGTGACCTGGCTGAAGTCGGACGCTCAACCGACTGCGCCACCCAGGCGCCCCTCAATTTTATTTTTAAAATGTATGTATAAATTATGACAATTTTCTGTTCTTAAGGTCCTTGCTGAACTGTGCGATCAATTAAACCTCACCAATCAAAATGGCCATCGATTCATTTGGCATTTAATTAATGTAAATAAAAGTTAATTAAGCTTCATTAATTCATGCAAACTTACTGATGTATCTAGAGCAATAGTAAGTCACCAAAGTTATACCAAAAAGAGGGTCTTTCAACTCTGATTTAATTGCAAGATGGCCAGACCCGAGGATCTCACAGCCTGGAAGAGTCAACATGCTTCCCTCATCCCTGCTCTGCTCCTCAAGGAGTCATCAGTCCTAGTCCTGGACTTGATTCTGCCTTAGTTAAGCAGGTGCACAGAGGAATCCATGCCCACTCAAAGTGCAAATTCATGAAGCGACAGAGGCAGGAAGTCACCTGTTCTGGTCTCAGCATCCCCACTCACTTTGGACTGCTAAGTGCCATGCTGCTGATCAGCCCCTGTGGGCCTCAGTTTCCCCTCTGCAGTTGCAGATACTCCTGTGGCCCATTCAGTTGTGCTCATGGGCAGGCAACATCGTGTTACAAGGTGTAGCAGGATGAGCCACCAGCCTCTCTTTGCACAGGGCTTTGTGTTTACCTTTCTGTCGATTAACAGTGTCCGCTCTTCTGTCCAGTTCCATGATGTAGGCCAGAAACCCCAGAGAAAAGACTACAAGGAGAAGGTAAAAATACCCTTTCAGGTATGGGTACTGTGGGTCCTGGAGGGTTGGCTGCTTTGGAGAGTGGGGGAGGAAGGTCACAGCAGCGCTAATGCGTCCTGCACCGAACACAGCGTGCGCCCAGCCAAGGGAGGGCTGCGGGAAGGCAGTGCAGGTGGTTCCCGTGAGACTCTGCAGCGCAGGGACATTGGAGGAGCCCCCCCATGGCATGCGCCCCCACCCAGGTCGCCTGGGTGGCAGCAGCAGGGCCTAACGATGCTGAGAGAATAAGCCGAGACATGGGAACTGGAGACGAGCTGTCACGGGACGCCACGGTCCCCGCCAAATTGGATACATTATTTTCACACGTTGGACTTCCGAGTTTGAAATGCACTCATCCCTTGTCATAGGTTCCGAGTGTGGCTCTCCATCCACATTCGCTGCCCACTGTTGCACACTGCCATCTCTCTTCCTCTGCAGCCACCACGAAGGCGTGATGATAAATACTGCCATTCCTTCAGTGGAGGGGAGGCCTTCCCCTCTGCAGAATGCACAACCAGGCTGGCTTGCAGGGGTGGAGCGCAGCGTGCTGGCCAACAGCATAGGGAACGCTTAAGCGGGGAGAGGCCAGTGCCAGCAGGCAGAAAGGCCAAGGGGCCCTCTACTCTGCAGAGGACCACAAGGACCCACGCCCCGGGGCTCAGACAACAGTGCAGAAAACCCTGTGCACCCAGGCTGCCCGGGGACACTGCCCCGGGAGGCTGTTTTCTGCTTCCTAAATGCAGCAGGTAAAGAAGACCAGGAGGGGAGTGAAACAATCAGTTTAATTTGAGCGATTATCGCAAACTAATTATTCCAGTCGGCAGCCCCCAAATCACGCAATCGATCAATTTGTTTAATTTTGTTGTTTAATTTTGTTGTGATTCACAGCCCCCAACCATGAGAATAGGGCTTTGGAACAGGATAATACAAATTTCTTCATGCAAATTTTCACTCCAAGTTTATTTTGTGAGAGGAGAAAGCGTATGATTGTAGTAAAACAAATTCGGGAAGCTCTCTAGAAACCCAAATTCACTTTGGATAACAATCATTAGCTTTCCTCTGCTCCTTCAAATTGCCTTATTTTTAATTAGTGCACATCATTCATCAGGTGTCCTCCTTTAGAATAATGAAAAATAATTGTGAATAATTGGGGGAGGTCTATTTAAATTAGAACACAGTTGTTTTTATACAATAGTTTTAGAAGAAATTTAGTTTTGGGGCGCCTGGGTGGCGCAGTCGGTTAAGCGTCCGACTTCAGCCAGGTCACGATCTCGTGGTCCGGGAGTTCGAGCCCCGCGTCGGGCTCTGGGCTGATGGCTCAGAGCCTGGAGCCTGTTTCCGATTCTGTGTCTCCCTCTCTCTCCGCCCCTCCCCCATTCATGCTCTGTCTCTCTCTGTCCCAAAAATAAATAAACGTTGGAAAAAAAAATTAAAAAAAAAAAAAGAAGAAATTTAGTTTTACCACCTGCAAGCTTATATGATTAGGTAAAAAATTAGTAGCTGGCAAAATATAACACCAATACAATCTATGTGGATCTTTTTGATTGTGGCAGAAAACATCCAGTCTGAGATCCAACCTCTTGACAGAGTTTTGTTTGTTTGTTGTTTTTAAGTGTTTATTTGTGAGGTGCCTCAGTGACTCAGTCAGTTGAGTATCCACTTTGGCTCAGGTCATGATGTCACGGCTCACGAGTTCAAGTCCTGAGTCAGGCTCTGTGCAGACAGCTTGGAGCCTGGAGCCTGCTTCAAATTCTGTGTCTCCCTCTCCCTCTGCCCCTCCCCCACTCATGCTCTGTCTCTCTGTCTCAAAGATAAACATTAAAAGAAATGTTGATTTATTCTGAGAGAGAGAGAGAGAGAGAGAGAGAGAGAGAGAGAGAGAGGTAGGGGCAGAGAGAGAGGGAGAGAGAGAATCCCAAGCAATTTCCGTGCTGTCAGTGCAGGGCCCCACGTGGTGCTTGATCCCACTAACCATAAGATCATGACGAGGGCCGAAATCAATAGTCGGACGCTCAACCCACTGAGCCACGCAGGTGCCCCTGACCTCTTAATGAAGTTTTGTGTGTATTGTTACCCCAGGCACAATGCAGCACCACAGATATCTAGAACATTTTCATCACAGCAGGTTGAAACTTTATACCTGTTTAACAGCAACTCTCCATCCTGGTTCTCCCTGCCACCATTCTGCATTCTGCTTCAACGAATTCAACTACAGTAGATGGCTCAGGTTAAGTGTCAGAATCATGCAGTGTTTGTCCCGTAGTGACGCGCCCATTTCCCTGTGCCGAATGTCCTGAGACTCCATCTGTGTTGTCACAGATGGCAGGATCGCCTTCTTTTTTAAGGCTGACTAAGCTTTCACTGTATGTATACACCGATTTTCTGGATCCACTCATTTCTCAATGGACATTTGGGCCATTTCCTAATCGTAGCTACTGTGAATACAGCTGCAAAGGCGTGAGGGTTCAGATAGGTCTTCAAGATCCTGATTCTAATCCCTTTGCATATATACCCACAAGTGGGATTGCTGGACCATATGACAGTTCTAGTATTAATTTTTTAAGGAGTTTAGATGTTGCTTTCCATAGTACCTTTACCAGTTTATATTCCCACCAACAGTTATGGAAGCGTCTGTTAATGACTAGGTAAGACCAATGTGTGTCTAGAATATTGCTTAAACCAAAACAAGTGCCCCAATGTCACTTAAAATATTTGGCTTAGGGGTATTTTTAAAGGACTTCTTTACTCAGATTATTACTGAATATTCTCAAACTCTAACTCAATAAAGTTCTATCTACGTTTAGTCTAAGAGTATGTTCTATCTTCAAAAGAAGTAAGATACATTCTTCTCTTGTAGGTTATTCTGGTTTTATATTAAAACTAACCTTGTTTTAGCCAAAGAGAATTCAACCAAATTATTCTTTTTTTTAATGTTTTTATTTTATTTTTGAGAGAAAGAGACAGAGTGTGAGCAGGGGAGGGGCAGAGAGAGAGGGAGACACAGAATCCGAAGCAGGCTCCAGGCTCTGAGCCATCAGCACAGAGCCCAATGCAGGGCTCGAACTCATGAACCGTGAGATCATGACCTGGGTTGAAGTCAGAGGCCCAATTGACCGAGCCACCCAGGCACCCCCAATTCAACCAAATTCTTACACATTCGAGGTCACAAGAGACATACCTAATAGTTAATAAAAGAGAGGAGAAAGAGAGAGAGACAGGGGGAAGGGAGGGAAAGATTGTATCGGCCACAGATGTAGACTGGTAATAGTTCTTTTTGCTTATCTTAGAAAATGTACCAAAAAAAAATTTTTTTGGGGGGCACCTGGGTGGCGCAGTCGGTTGAGCGTCCGACTTCAGCCAGGTCACGATCTCATGGTCCGTGAGTTTGAGCCCCGCGTCGGGCTCTGGGCTGATGGCTCAGAGCCTGGAGCCTGTTTCTGATTCTGTGTCTCCCTCTCTCTCTGCCCCCCCGCCATTCATGCTCTGTCTCTCTCTGTCCCAAATAAATAAATAAACGTTGAAAAAAAATTAAAAAAAAATTTTTTTATGTAAGTGGAAAGCAAATGTTTGGGTTAGAAGTTTTTGGAAATATTTGGGTTAGAACATTTTTCATTTTGTTTCTTTAACATTAAAACTCAGAGGCCTGATAGATACCTACTGACTTCTTATCAGTTTTCTTGTTCAACCGTTCTTCATATTAAGCTCTGCTTATCTGCCCGCATTCAGGAGAAGGAAGGAGAAAGGGAGGAGGTGTGGGAAGGGGAGGGGAAGGAAAACTCCAATAACACGCAGAACAGAAGCAAGTACATTCAATACTACACTATTTGCATAATGCAAATTTCAGCCTCAGACATGCATGTATGCATTGCGTTATGGTTTAGTGCATAGCAGTTCACCTTCCCAAAACAATGATATGGTTTCATTGGGTATTTACATATCTCCAAAAAAGGTAGTATCTAAAAAGTTTTTAAATCAATTCTTATGGCCCGGGACTTGCTTCTTTGTAAGAATATTGTTTTGTTAATATTTTTAAAAGATCATTCATCCATCCATTTTGTTCATCCACCTAAATGGAGTGCTGAACTCTTCTGAGCTTAGGGGCTCCAGAACCACAAAAGCAACAAACACGTGAACAAGCACAGTCTGTACAGAGTTCTTATTTAGCTCTTCTAGAAGCATATGGAGGGTGTAGTGATAATCTCCCATAGCCAAATCAAATTTGAGAAAACATGGAAACTTTGGGATGGGGGGGAGGATGTTAAACGTCTCCATGCAGCTGGCAGAAGAGGGACAGCCTGGTCTTTACTAGTCATATCTTGTCCCAACCATGCCCCTAGGCTGTGCAATAAACTATCCCCCCACCCTGAGCTCACACCTTCCCACTTCAATCTCAACTTGGAATATTTTATTTTTCTTTGACCCTGAGACCTTTTAATATTCTTGAATTCAGAAAAAGAACCTTGACAGGTTGTTAGTGTTTATTTTGCTAAAAATTTTATTTGACGTATTTCTTTGATTACCTTCAAACTTTTTTAAAACTCATTTTAACAATCTATTAAAAGTAAGCTATTTTTGTTCTTTCAATATCAAAGAGAACTTATTGAAACTGGGCTAGTCAGCCAGCCACTTCTTGTCCCAAAGAGTGACCACAGATGCCTTTCCTCCCCGGGGGGTAAACCCACAAAGAAGATGCTGGTGTGTTAAGGCTGAGCTACCGTACCTGTTCAAAACAATTCCTTTGGCCACAACATCAATCCACTGGTAGGGATTAACAGCTTCACAGCTAAATTAGCCAGGAATGGAAAATGGAAGGATTTGCCAAGGGACATGCTTGCCACTAAGCTGAGGCTAATTCCAGGAGATGTAGAGGTGGTCACTATAAGCAATAGTTATTTAAGTCCTATCTTTCCTTTTGAGCATGAAGGAGATGTACCAGAGTTGGGTTATCGCTAATAGCGCATAGGACTTGAGACACTTCACGCAAACTCAGTTATACATGGGTTCTGACCCTAACCGTGACTCTCCTGATTCCCGATGTTGTCATCATCATAACTGTCATCTGGTCATTGCTGTCATTGTCATATTTGTCACCATCATCACCATCATCACCGTTATCATCATCGTAATTGCCATCGTCATCGCCATCATCATCACCCTCTACTAGACTGTAGGCCATATCTTTTCATCTGGCTCATTTTCATTTGATTTGAGTTCCTAAATCCTCCATGAACATAGGAAATAACGCATAAAGGTCTTAAATACAGCTCGTAACATGTAGCAATTTCTCAATAAAAGTATTTTATTAGCAATAGTAATATTAACATTACTATTTATAGACTCCAAGATTTGCTGCAGCTTCAAACATGAAATGTTCAACCACTCTTGGCTTAATTTTACTCTCAATTTTCGCTATAGATTGCTGACCATATAAAGTGGCTGTAACAGTTCTAACTTCCAAAGCAATGGAAATGGGTTTGGGCTGATTATAGCAAAAAATAAATGTAAAAGTGCCTAACAACTTGGAGAACGAGAAGCAATATGGCTCAAATCACTGCCAAACACTGTGCAAATCACCCTTCAGAACCAACTGAGGACACTGCTGCCAACATAAGGGACTCTAGACGCTTCGTTGTGCTGCTGATACCAAACGATAGGGCTGCTTCTGCTCCCGCCGCTGCTGTCCCAGGAAATGGATGATGGTTATTCTTCCTTTAATTACTCTGGTTTCTCAGAAGGATGGGCTTTTCAAGATGGAAGAAAACACATTCTGTAGAACAGACCACTCAGGCACAGAAAATTTAAGGTTTTTCCTAAGGCACAAAATCTGTGGTTCCCAAATCCCATTTCGATATGCTTTCTACCACACCACACTGTGTAAGAAAATACAAAAAAACCGCCAAAACGCATGTCTCATGAATAGAAAAGAGGCTATACAGTGCCTCCTATTTTCTTTATTATTATGCAAAAACATTTAAATTTTCATCAAAAGTGCCTGTTCCTAACGTTACACCTATGTACTGTAGTTGTGCATTCTTGTTTTTGTGGGATGGACCACAGTCACAGTGGTCACTCACATTGGAACGGTGCTGGCACTCAGAAAGAGGAAACAGAGCTCAAACCCAAGCCACATCCCTGCGGATACACTCAGGTCACTGGCCCAGTAATACTGGAAGCCTCCCCTGAGAATCTTCTAAGAAAACAAAAAAGTTACTTAAATGGTGATGATGGGTTCAGAGGGAGAAATCAATTGCCCCCAAGTACTGCAGAAAGCAAGTGGTAAATCTGTGCATAAACCCGAGTCCCATCTTTCCCTTATGGCATTCCAATAAGCTACATTTATGTCCCCATAGAGCGTTCTAGATTTCTTAAAAGAAATCGAATGTGATCACATTAATAAAATAACAAAACCACTGTGGTTGCTTATGATTATCTTCATGATAAGAGCATAACCAAATCCCTCCCTACTCTTGCTGCTGGTTTCAAGGGTGGCCTGAACTGAAATTTGGCTTGGGGGAGGTAGGGCACGTGGGCACACCTCATTGGGAGGAAACCACAGAAGCCGATGCAAGCAAGCAGAGAGGGTAGACTGTGTCCAAGGGACAGCCTGTGTGGTCAAAACCAGGTGGTAGGAGAAGGCTTTGGTCAGCGGCCCCCCAAATCTTGCATTGTGTGGATGGGACTGGACAGAGACTACAGTCCAGGTAAGGAACAATCTTTTAACTGCTTAAGGATTTTGCTTCATAAAAACAAAACAAGCTAAAGTAGCTGACAAGGACACAAAGAGTACAATAACATGGAAGAATAAATGAAGAAATGCTGGGAATGAGAAAATATGTGCAAGAGAAATAAGATGAAATCAAAAGAAAAGGAAATATCTGATCCTATATTAGGGTTGTTATTTGAGCTTCCTAGATCCAAAGCAAGGAAGACACTATGATCAGACATGGCGGTCCTCGCGTCTGTAGAGGTGAGACACATTGTCCATGCGCACTGTTAAGTCGCTCAGGGGAGGAAAGCTACTCACCAAGATGGAGATCGTCCTCCAATCTTGGGGGTGTAAAGGTCACGCAATGAACTATACACTCAGCACTAGATCTGTGCAAAAAAAAGAGTAAATCTATAGGGCTGCTGTGTATACCATTTTTCCTCCTGATAACATTTTAAATTAAAAACTAAAATATTTTATAAAAGGGAAAGGATAATAATGATTTAAAATAAAACAGCAGTGGTGTGAGCAAAGCAGGGAAAAAGGACGACGCTGTGGAGACGGGATCAGTGGTGACAGGGATAGAATTGGCTGAGAAGAGCAGGGAGCCAGACTGTTCCAAGGGTTCCCTCTAGAACAAGGGACAGTGAGATCCCATTAAGCAAGGTAAGGAATGCCAGGGAAACGACCACATTACTTGGGATCAGGGGGAGGTTGAGAATGCAGAAAACAAGTAGGTTTGGACATGCTGAGTTTGAAAGCCAGTAAAAGTTCTGAGCAGAGCTGATCGAATCTGCAGGCTTCCTGAACACGCATCTGGAAAAGGCAAGGGAACATGTTGGATAAGATAAGGTCAAAAGTGGACTCCGTTACTCAGCCATAAAAAGGAATGAAATCATGCCATTTCCCCCAACGTGGGTGGACCTCAAGGGCGTTATGCTAAGTGGAACAAGTCAGACAGAGGAAGATAAATGCCATATGATCTCTCACATAGGTGGCATCTAAAACAAACAAAAAAAACAAACGGAAGAAAGAGCTCACAGATGCAGAGAATAAACTAGTGGCAGGGTATGGGAGAAATGCGTGAAGGGGGTTTCAAGGCAAAAAGAAAGGAACACTGGACTCCAGACAAGAAAGGAGAGAAGAAGGGGTCTTTGAGGAGAGACAGGGTGGGCTGGGAAGGGGAGCTGAAGGGATCTGAAGAGAAGGCAGAGAAACCTCTGAAGAGAACAAATATTTGAGAATGTATCTAATGATTTTCTTTCAAGGACACTGCGAATAATAAAGCAAAATAGCTACTGACATTACATTCTGTATTACTTAGAAGGCCTTCCTTGCTCCAAGATTTAAAATATTTTGTTTTCCTTTAGTACTTTTTACTCTTTATAGTTACTCTTTTAAAGGGTCTGAAATATATTTTTAATATGGTATGAAGTAGGGTTAGACTGTATATTATTTTAAATGGAGAGCACTTTCCCAGGACTATATGTTGATGAGTGCATTCTTTCTGCTCATGTCTTTATAATAATAAACCCACACACGCACGCACGCACACACGCACACACAGAGGTATATACACTCTGTATACGCTCCCCATTGATCCACTGGTGTTCTCCCAAGAACGGTATGTTTTTAAACGATCATGTCTATATTTGCTAAGGCACAGAAACAACTTTCTTAAAAATATGCCCTAAAGGTCTTCACTGGGAACATTATAAACACAGGATAAACTCCCCATAATGGGTGACAAAAAAGTTAATTACTTGTTCTCAACATACCTTTCCCTAGCCTGAATTCCTGCCACCCACTACTAATCCCATGTTTTTGTGAAGAACATTTTTATTTTTAAAAATACTTCATGTCACGGGCGCCAGGGTGGCTCCGTTGGTTAAGTGACCGACTTCAGCTCAGGTCACGATCTCACAGTTCGTGAGTTTAAGCCCTGCATCAGGCTCTGTGCTGACAGCTCAGAGCCTGGAGCCTACTTCAGATTCTACGTCTCCCCCTCTCTCTACCCCCCTCCCCTGCTCACGCTCTGTGTCTCTCAATAATAAATAAACATTAAAAAAATTTAAAAAAATACTTCATGTCAGTTCTTTATTCTGCATCATGATGTGTGTGTTCTAAACATAGAATCATCTTGCCAGTGTTTTTATTTCCTGAACCATTTGGGAGAAGGTTATGTATAGAGATCATGTCCCTCTACCCTTTGATATACATTTAAGTTCGTCTCTCCTAAGAACAAGGATATCGTCTTCCGTAACAGCGCAGCTATCAAAGTTAGCAAGTATAACACCGATATAGTTTCATCGAATATACATCCCATCTTGCAATGGTGATTAAACTAGTGGTAATCCAGGGGTGTCCTCCAGGATGTTTCCTCTGCTCTGATAGGAATGCAACTCAAGATCACATATTGTACTTAGTTGTCACATCTCTTCGGTCTCCCTTTAACCCGGGACAACTCCTCGACTTTACTCAGTCCTTCACGACACCAACTCTTTGAAGACCTAAAGCACGTTATTTTGTGGGGCTTCTCGCTTTGGGCTTGTCAGAGGCACCCCGCCCCGCCCCCCCCCCCCCCCCGAAGCACACATGGCCGATTCTCAGGGCACTGAGTTTGAAGGCAGCCAGTGTCTCTCCGCTCCCTCCGGTGATGCTAATTTTGAATTCCTGGTCGACGGGGAGTCTGGTATTCCTGCTATAGTGGCCATTTTCCCCTCAACTAGCAAGCACTGTGTAGGGAGAAACTTTTGAGACCATGCAAATTCTCTGCTCCTTGTCCGATTTTTAATTTGTGAATTCCTACCCGTTATTTTTGAAGATCGCCCTCTCTTTGGTATGAAATCTTCACAGGTCCCAAAGCACCGCAGACGATAGTCCCTTCTTCACTTCTAGCACAGCCTGTGTGTGTCCGTGCCCTGGGACGCGCCCCTGCCCTAGGACGCACTGCAAGTAGCTTACGTAACGCTCTCCTCCTTTTACTGACTTTCCAAAGACAAGGACAACAGATTGCCAGCGCTGTTTCTTAACCTCGCCAATTAATTACATTATTATCAAGGGACTTATATTTTCTTGAAGGAAATGCTCTAAGGTTTGCACTTGAGACTAACGAGATGGGAAAGGGAGCCCGTTTTGTAATCCCTTGGGTTGAAGCATTTTTTAACAAAATCATATTCATAGACTCTAACAACGACTGCCTGACGGACCAAGAGAAAATGATAAAAAAAAAAAAAAAAAAAAGTTTTGTTATTTGACTTTGCTTTGAGATCCTGGCAGTAAACATGCTGTCTGGGCCCGCTGCACTGCGTGGCTTGAAGACGCGGGCCCCCTTTCCCAGAACGGTAGAAAATCGAGGAAAGTCGGGCATTTGGGCCTAGACTTAACCTTCATTGCCATTCTGTAACACATGCTATTTTGAACGAGTCCTTAAGCCAGCATCTGTGCAGTTTCATTTGTCACAGAAATGACAGTCAGAGGCGTGTTCCTAATGGGTGGAGTCTCTCCTTCTCTGCCACTCAATTTCTGGCCGCGTGACTGTTCTAGAAGACGGGAGACGGTAAACTTCGAGGTCCCTGTACTTGCACGCACGACTCCCACCCCTGCCGAGCCTCTCCCATTTTGTATGCATCTCGGAGCAACAGCAGCGCCTGGCCCCGGGCTGCTGACCGACCCAACTATACAAGTTTCCATTTCCTTCTGCTCTGAAAAATCAGTCGATAAGGACTACGGAGCTAGTGGGTCTTTCAAACCATAATCTCCTTTGTCCAGTCTCCAGGTATCAGCCTTCGGATGTCAACCTCAGAATCAGAACGCCCTTTGTCTCCAAGCCCATATGAACACGCCCTTCTAATGGCCAATGTCCTCCAGGCTGAAGGAGGCCACGAGGGTAAGTTAGACTGGTCCCTGCCCTAAAGGACTGTGCAACAGTCTGATGGAACAGGAGTGGGTGCTATGAGTTCTCTTTTCTTTTTAAAGAAAATGTTGCCTCCCAGCCAGCTAGAGCCTTCACAGTTTCAATATCCAATTTCCTCTCTCCTCTGCCTCAGAACTGCCAATGCCGACTTCTGGGATTTTGGAGCCGGCCCTGCTGAGATCTCTGATGGGAAGGCTTTCCCAACGCAGAGTTTGGAAGGCTTCTTCAAACCAATAGGTTCATGCGAGTGAAAAATCGGTCTAATGAGTTTTAACAACTCTTCATTCAAATTTGATTTTTTTGTTTATTTACTATTTAGAGAGAGAGAGAAAGAGAGAGAACGAGCACAGGAGGGACAGAGGGAGGAGGGAGAAAATCCCAAGCAGGCTCCATGCTCAGCGAGAAAACCCCGACTCGGGACTCCATCCCACGAACCGTGAGATCATGACCTGAGCTGAAATCAAGAGTTAGACATGTGACCCATTGAGCCACCCAGGCATCCCTAAATTTGATTATTTCACTGAGCACGAAGTTAGCTTCAGGCACATTACTTGGAGGACTGAAAATACTGAAGGTGACATGGTCCTGGCTCAAGGTGACTCTCGTGTGCTGAGGAGATGACAACTTTATGTGAACTTCAGCTGCCGCGTAAAATCACAAGCTCGCCTTCCCCCCACCCCCGCCAAGGCAGTGAGCCCTCGCAGATCTGTAGACCTCAAGTCCGGCCAGGCCACAGCGATCAGGTTTGACAAACACGATCCATAACGCAGACTCCTGCCCCCCCCCCCCCAAAATAAGAGCTCAAGAACCACAGGCATTCAAGAACTCCCGAGAAAACCAGAATCGTGGGCCCAGCCCAGAACTTGGGAGTCAAATTCTGCATGATAACATGCTTCTTAGGTGCCCGGGACACTCACTAATAGCCAAGAAGCATCTGGTGGCGTTATTCTTTTATTTACATTTTAAACAGTGGCATTAAGTTTGCAAAGTTGACTGCGCATTGGAAGAGACTGTAGTTTATATCGCAACAGATAATTTATTTATTCCTGTAAAGCCCTCGTGTCCCTGAGCTCTGCCCCTCTTTCCCGAAAGCCTTTGAAGCCAGTGCAGCTAAAGAGCCCTGCGCAGTGGCAAGGGAATCAGAAGCAAACATTACCATTCTGGTCACTGGCGGCAGCACCAGCTGTTACGTAATTTTGTTATGAAGCTATTTCCTGCTACTGGAGGGTTTGAAATAACATTTACTTGTATAATTCTAATTCTATTTAGCTTATCCATCCAGGGCCAAATAAAAAGCATAAATTAATCCACTATGAATATGTCAGGCAGATAACCATTTTAGAATACGAGAGAATTAAATGTTACTTACAAATCCTTTATAACCTTATCAAAATACCTTTCCAAAGATCTCTCAACATCTGTCGGATGTCTCACATTTGACCTACTGTTGTTGGGTGGAGCAGGATTTTGAAACCCTCAGCCTCCTGGGCAGGCAGGCTCTGGAACATGCGGGGGACACAGGGAAAGGGGGCCCAGCTGGCAAGGAGCTGCCAAAGGAAGGAGAGGATGTCCTTTCCCACGGACTTCTTCTATCTCAAGATCCAAAGCTCGTCTCTCAAATTGAGACATGTGACTAAACAATGGTAAGATCCTGTCGCCTGTACAATGCAATGATTTTCCTTTATTTCTTTTTTTGTTGGGTTGCGAAGGCTTTAGAAATGTACAGTGTCGCATAAAGTGGCTGTGAAGGGGGGGGGGAGGAGGAGGAGGAGGGGGCGGGGCCGAGAAAGACTGATTCTTCAAAACAGTCTCACTTCCTCAAATTGGGAATCTTCCTGGAAGAGAAGCAGGTGTTAGTTACCCTTCGAGTGTGTCCCAGAGGAAACACAAGGTATGTCCTTTCTCCTGGGAGGTAGTTCTATGTGGCTGGGCCTTCCTGAGCTCACCCTGGCGTTCCCTCTCCTTCCCAGGGGAATACGGTCTAATCCTAGGGTCCAAGCACCGGGTCTTGGAGCTTTCCTCTTAGAGGCTGAACCCTGCTTCTCTTTAGACTAGCCCAGACAAACACTCCACATCGGAAGCCATCGGAACACTGCTAATTGCTCCTAACAGAGTCTCTGCACCTCTTTCCTCCCTCTATCCTAGAGGGGACCGCTGGCTCTGAATCAGCCTATAGCTTATTCGGCTCTAGGACTGGAGGGATGTTGGGGGTAAGGGGACAGGGATTCTCTTCGGTCAGTTTTCCTAACCCACGGTCCAGCAGGCTTGTCTCTATCCTTTGCATCTAAGGTAGCCATTAGAATTCTGAGCCCGAACAGGTTAAGACTGTTCTAGGATGTATGAAGCAAGGAGTTGATGTTGCTTTTATTGGGACCATGCATGACCGCTCATCACAAAAATTTCCACGTGTTCCCAAATCTAAGAGAATTTGATGTATTTTGGGAGCAGGATTATATATAAAAACATAAATATGATTTTAACTTTTACGTTGGCCAATGCAATTAAACACGAATGCCACTGCTTACCAAAAAAGGCATTTTCCTCGGTTTTCACCTTACATACAATCATGTTTAAATCAGAGAAGAACAGGAAGGTGAACTGCTTATACTGAGGGGAAAAAATATTACCAGGAAATGTGTCATTTCATGACATAAGAGAGCACATGGAAGAGGAAGGGGCAGAAATAGAAAGAAAGAAATAGAATAAAGGCAAAGATACATACAAATGGTGGGAACCATTTACAAACCCCATGCAAAGGGAAGAACCGAGGACGAGGACGGTACACAAATACAGAAACAGGAAAACCAGGGGCAAAATTAGCATATGTGAGAAAGGAAGAGAAAAGAACAAAATCAAAGACAAGCAGCCAATATAAAATGAAAATAAACAGTGTCACAAGAACTAGAAACCTAGAGATTGCCAGAGGGAACGGAACAAAGGCCCAAACTAAGGAATTATTGTAATGAGGAGGAATAGGACAGTAGGAACTCTAGGAATGTATTAAAATATGCCACGAAGGAAGCGATGTGCCAGTTAAAAAAATTTAAAAAAATAAAAACACAACAGAACCCCTAGTTACAATGGAGTAGAGAAGAGACACAAAGATATTTTGGAAAGAAGTCATTCCTGAGGGGCAGCAAACCTCCACTCCAGGCTTACATCTGCCACAAACTCATTCTCAGTAGGCTTTGATGTCCTCATCTGTGACACGAGACAGTTATCATGATGCCACATGGTCTGCATGTGCGTGTGCGTGCGTGTGCGTGTGTGTGTACCAATATCAGGATGTGGCCTGTTTTCCGCTCGCTCTCCTTTGTTTGTTTTTTCTGTAACTCACAACCTCTCTGGGCTTGTATTTGCTCCAACATGAGAAGAGTTACACTTTTCTCCTTAATCTGATTATTCTCAAAACTAATGAGTCTATAACACTTTTTCCAGGTACCATTTTGAATTTCCCTATGAAACTTTGCAATGATTTCACTCGCGACCGCCAGCGATCTCTCACGGGAACACATTTGGAAATTTTAAATTCCTCTTTAAAACAGAAACAAATTTTTCTCAACCTTAAAAGTAACCTATCTTGTGATTAGGTAGGGCCCGACTTTTCAGGTCAAAGATACTCTATTTTTCCAGACAGGGCCAAAGGATATACTCATATGCTGGCATACACAGGCTCTAACTTCCTTTGATGTAGGACTAAATATTCTTTCCTACTGAGAAGCGGTGGTCGGGAACTTCCAAGGGATAGGGAAGGTTTTCTCAGTAACATTAAGCTGAGAAGATATTCTTTTCCCACCTGAAGTCAAGCATTTCTATAAAAACATTCATCCTATTCATGTGGATAGGGAGGGTTTCATGAGAGGCATTTCACAAAAGAGATTCACAATTTTACAGGCCAGGAGGGATTTTCCGGAAGGCTTGAGCAGACTGCATTCTGTTGGAAATGAAGTGGACCGACAGACAGTGTTGTCCACACTGCAGATCTGCTCAATAATAAATATGTAAACTAAATAGCCTTCCTCCCAAATATAGGGGTGAGGAAGTCTCTGTAGTAACAGCCACGTCCCTCGGTACTCCATGAGACCACACAAGGCACAACTGTCAAGATATAATGGTCTCTGGTGTTGAGCTGGGATGGCCAGAGGCCCCCCACGCTGCTGGGTCCAGGGGTAGGGTGCTGCCCCATGTGGTGGGCGAGGGGAGCACAAGAGGAGATGCCACGTGCCCCACCCTCAACAGTCTCTAGCCTTCCCCAGAGCGGGGTGTCCCCGACGCCAGCCCATGGGGTGGGAATGTCTGCGAGCCTCGAGACTTTGCTTTCTGCAGAAGCTGCTCCTTTCATTTGTATACGCTTGTGTCCCACACAATCTCATTTGTGTTTTCTTCCTAGTCATCCCAGGATTGTTCTTGGTGCTTTCTGCAACAAATTATTTTGTCATATATGTATATTTTTAATGATTTCCAATTTTATAGGTCACCATTAGGGAATCCAAAAGAGAGCTGTGTGAACAGAGGGGATTTGACATTTGTCAGCAAGATCCATTTTCCAAGCCTGGGGGCCTCGGAGGCGGTGCCCCTGAGCCGCCGCTGGCTGGGCGGCTGACCTCCACGTCCTTAGATGAGTACATTCTGAATCTTTTTATTTAATCAAATGCAGCAATGTTGTCGTGTATTGCTAGCTGCCAGGCTTCATTTTCTTTTCTCCCGGTTTTTGTTTTTGTTTTTTCTGATTAAAAGAAAATTACTAAGGTATACAAAGGTTGAATATTAATGACAACGTAATGTAGAAGGTAAAAAAGAAACAGCAGCCCAGGTTCTATACCCCAAATTAACTATCTTGCACAGTATAATGTACATTCTCCCAATTGTGTCCATACATATGGTTAGAATTATTTTATGAAACCAGATTACTCATATGTTTATGTACATGTGTAAATGTTTGCTTTAAAACTCAAAATGGGCTATATGTATTATATATGTAGGCACCTACTACATATACATCTTTTCCAATACTTATTAGACATTTGACAAAAAACTTCAAATTCCATCAAATTTATCATGACAATCCCAGCTAACACTAATATTAAATTTAGTCTTTAAAAAATAATACTTATCAGAACCCCAAATCAGAAAATAATTAGAATTAAATCTAACACACTTGAGTGGCTTGACAGTATACTTGAAATGGTACCCAGTCTTTTTTAAAATTTTTCCATTTTGAAACAATTATAGATATGCAGAAGATTATACAGATCCATACCGAGAAACAACCATACCCTTCTCCCAGCTAATCCCAAGGTTAACACATTATACAAGTAGAGTAGAAACATCAAAACCAAGAAAGTGACATTTCTATGATCCATAGAACTTAAGATTTCACCATTACACATGTACTTATCTGTGTGCGTGTTTGTGCATGTGTGTGCATGTGTGTGCAGTTCTACGCAAGTTATTACATGTGTAGCGTTGTGTAACCACCACTGCAATCAACATACTCAACCAAAGCATCACCATACATCTCCCGTAAGTTACCACTTTGTATCTACATCCACCCATCCCCCAGGCCCCACTCCTGCTGACCATTAACTTACTCTCCATCCCCAAAATTATGCGAATTCAGCAATGCTACTACATACGGGGAATCAGGCAGCATGACGATCCGAGACTGGCTTCTATCACTCACATAATGTCCCTGAGGTTCATCCAGACTGTGTGTTACCAATACTTTATTCCTTTTATTGCGGAGCTGTCTCATACCATGGGTATACAGCAGGGTGTTTAACCGTAAAGGGCCTCTGGGTAGTTTCCAGTTTCAGGCTGTTATAAATACAGCGACGGACATTCATGTACAAGTTCTTGCATGAAAATAAATCTGCATTATCTGGGATAAGGGCCCCAGAGTGCAATTATTAGGTCCTTTGTAAGTCCATTTTTAGTTTTGAAAGAAGTATCAAAATACTTTTAGAGTGGCGGTGCCATTTTATGCACCTGTCGGCAAGGTAGGAGCGATCTGGTTTTCCACATCCTGACGGGCGTTTGATGTTGTCACCGCTGACTATCTGGGTCATTCTGAGAAGTGTGTTGGGATCTCTCACTGGAGTCCTGATGGGCGCTCCTCTAGTGGATAACGGTTTTGAACATCTTCTCATGGGCTTGCTTACCACCTGCGTGTCCTCTTTAGTGAAATGACTGTGAATGTACTTTGCACCTTTTTCATTGTTTTTTAATGTTGAGTTTTGAGAGTTCTTTATATATTCTTGACACAAAGCTAGCATATTAAGCTCTTTTACCATAAATGGATATGGTATTTTGTCAAATGCCCTTTCTGTGTAAATTAGTTGATGATTTGATTTTTCTCGTTAGCCCACTGACACAGAGGATTACGCAGATTGGGTTTCGACTGCTGATGAGTCTAGCATACCTGCAAAAAGTCCCGCTTGGTCCATGTTTACTTCTAATGGCAAAGAAGGTCTATCACCAGGTGCACAGGACAACAGGACATTGAAAAAAATAGGTATTAACTGATGTATATCACAGAAATAGAGTAACTTCGATACTACATGATGGAGGCTTGCAGGAAAAATATCAGAATTTACTTTCTATTTTAATGTATTTTATTTAAAATGAATACAAACGACTATTCTCCTTTGGACTAAGTTTTTGTTGGAATTTCTGAAAATAATCAGAAGTACCTCAACTGTATGTTGAAAAGACAAAAAAGATGGAAAATTTTAGAATTCTGAAGTGAGATTTGTATACTTAAGTTCCTATAAATTGCTATGGCAAAAAAAAAATCCTAAAATTACAGCTGTACTGGATGGGAAAACATTTGACACGAAATACGTTTACAAACATCAATGTGTAAGACAAGAAATGAACATTGCCTTTTTTTTAAATCCGAAGGGTTCCAAATCATTGACTTATAAGAATACTATTGTGAGAGAAAAGAGAGAGAGAGAGAGAAGTGAGGGACAAGTGCTTAGCTACAGAGAACACACTGATGGTTCCCAGAGGGGAGGTGGGCAGGGGGATGGGGGAACTGGGAACGGGGATTAAGGAGGGCACTTGTCCCGATGAGCACCAGGTGATGTACAGAAGTGTTGAATCACCATATTGCATACCTGGCATTAATATTACACTGTCTGTTAACTAACAGGAATTTAAATAAAAACTTTAAAAACTAATGAAACAGGGGCGCCTGGGTGGCTTAGTTGGTTAAGCGGTGACTTCAGCTCAGGTCATGATCTCACAGTCTGTGAGTTCGAGCCCCACGTTGGGCTCTGGGCTGGCAGCTCAGAGCCTGGAGCCTGCTTCCGATTCTGTGTCTCCCTCTCTCTCTGCCCCTCTCCTGCTTCCTCTCTGCTTCTCTGTCTCAAAAATAATAAAAATTTAAAAAAATTAAAAAAAAACTAATGAAATAAAATAGGCAAAAAGATGAAAATAAATACAAAAAAAGGTTTAAGAATCAGTAACAAACTAAATAAGTCATGAGGATGAAAAGTACAGCATGGGGAATACAGTCAATAATACTGTAATATTATATTGTGACAGGTGGTAACTAGGCTTATTGTGGTAAACATTGCTGCAGAATGTATGGAATTGTTCAATCACTATGTTCTATGCCTGAAATTAATAGATATTGCATTAACTACACTTCAGTAATAAAAAACATTAAATCAGAAAATAATTAAATTATTCTTATGCATACCAAAAAAGAATACTGTATTGAAACCTGTCTGGCATGTAACAAAGAATTCTCAATGCTCCTCAGGTATCTTAACATTCCAGCTGTCAATATAAATAGCATTCCAGATTTACTCTAAGATGATGTACAAAAATTTATAATTCACGAAAATGATCATTCAGAAATAATAGAATTGTTATGCCTTGCACAAAGACTTTCCAACGATACTACTAAAATTATATTTTGGGGAAATAATTCTTCAAGATTCTCCCGCATTCTTGCATATCTTGTCAAAAGGTACTGACTGCCTTTGGTCTGTTCTACTTTTCCAAGGACCTTTGTACAGAGAACGGCCTTGGGAGACAGAGATCTCTATCACGGAACACATATCTCTGTCTCTCGGTCTCAGTTATAATGCCTACAACCCATTATAAAAGATGTAGTTCCTCTAAGCTCAGGGCTCCCCTCCTTTAACGAAACCCACTAGGTGGGTCTGGGGCACTCTGTGTTGCCCTCTGGGGACCGGGGATCAGCAACAGGTACAAAAAGACGGTAGTCTGAATATTGAGATCCGGTAATAAACTTCCCTTTGTTCTGACTCAGGATTAGTACAACTTCCACCATGACCACGAGACTATCAGTCTAACTTGGAAGCTAGTTGGGAGGGTAAAGCCTTAGGCCTTTCCTAGTTCTTGGGTGACACATAATTTCATTGGCTCCATCAGCTCTACATTGAGTAAACTCATTAGCAAACAAACTTTTCAGTCGTGAGAGACCAAAGTCATTTTTGAAGTCCCTAGCCAAAGGTAACTTACAAAACGGCACGTTTATGTCCAGGAACAGAACTTGTCGTTCATTTTGATTTCCATGGATCTCTTTTAAAAAGTAATTTATACCAGTGTATAAAGTGTCACTCTCCCCAGAGCATGTCAGTGATTTCTCCATCAAACTGAGAGAAAAATCCAAATTGCTACCCACAGCCTACAGGACCCTTCAGAATCCAATGTCCTGTTACTTCTCCAAAATCATCATGAATCCCGCTCCCCTTTGCAACCACACAATACGCACTTTCCCTGGAAAGCCCTCCTCATTTTTCTGCCCGTGCCTCCAGTGTTGTTCTTGACCCAGCAACCATAGCAAGGAACAGCTCACCTGGTGAACCAGAATTGCTTCATGTGATAATCAGACCAAACAGGTTTGCCTTCTTCCCAATATGGTTCTGCTCCGAGTTATTTAATTTTTCTTATTTCAGGCCTTTCTGCATAGACACCTCTTACACTCTGACCCAAATGTGACTTTCCTTATAACTCTTATCTCACCAGGGTACAGGGAAGGAGAGATAGTTGACTTGCGTGATCAGAACACCCACAGTACTTAGCACATAATTGATGTCTGAGGAAGGAACTTTCCGCCCCAAATATACCTCTCCTCTTTTTGTCAATGTCTTTGGCTAAAAAACTGCGGTTCCCAGTCACTCTTGCATCCAAGCGTGGAAACTAAGTTCTGGTCTGTGGGGGTGGAAATAGAACTTATAGGTGATGTCCAAGAATGCTGCTCAGACAGCATATGGCCAGTCATTCTTCCTTCCTGTTGCCTGGAATGTGGGCACGATGGCTTGAGCTTCTGCGTCAATAAGATGACTTCTGCATCGATACTTGTCAGGATGGTAGGCCACAAAGATAGAAGACACGTAAATATGTGTCCCTCAGGTCTCTGATATCACAGCTCTAGACCACCTGCCTTTGAACTCCTACCACACGAGAAACATTTTTCAGTCCTGTGTTATTTTGGAGGTTCCATTTTATGCATCAAGACATGATCCTAAACGATATAGTGCTCAGAGATTTGACCAAATAGACTAATGCAGTTGGCAAGCGGATTCCCTTCCACAGCCCCATCACTCCATCTCCTTATCCTGCGCCATATTTCTTTTACCACTTATCACCACCTGACAGGATGTCTTTGACATTTATTGTTCCTCTGCTTGTTGTGGTCTGTTTCTTCCCTCCTCACCCCAACAAGAATGAGAAACTCTATGAGAATGGACGCTCTTTCTTGAGGACGGGTCTATTCCTGGCACCAACAAAACCAAGCACTCAACAAATACTTGCGGCATGTGTGAGTAAGTGAATCAGTCATTGAAATTTTACAATTAATCTAGTCCTATGGACAAATCAAGAAAAGACTTATTTGACGCTAAAACCATACCTCTGCTTTAGAATCACTTACTGGAGATCATGCTTTGTTTTTTCATGTTAACGGAGGCTCAGATAAAACCAGAAGAAGCCGTGGTAGCAGATGGAAGTCTCACAAGGGAAAAGGCTCTGTGGCCCTATTATTCTACAGGTCTATGGTTGATTCCACAGCCTGAAACTCCCAAAGGACACACAGATGCTTCAATATGCATAAGAATGAACATCCCTTCTTTAGCAAAGACCTTATCTTTGAATGACAAATGGAAGCCTGCACTCCAAGTAGAACAGAGAGCTGGCAAAGAAAGTCAGTACCATCTAGGGTAGGCACGGAAGTTCTTGATAACTTGGAAACAGTACAGTGACCAATAAATGTACTTACATTGAAGTATCTTGCACTTGTGATTTATATCACTTTATATAATATACTTTTTTATATAATATACTTTTAATATACTTTATATTATGTCCTCAACTAATCAAATCCCTGGATGCACGCCATCAAGTTTTTCTTGAGAATTAGAAAGGAAGGGTTAACCCTTTCTGCTGCTGTAAAAGTAAAGGAAAATTTGACACCTACATGGACAAGGCCCACTTTGAAATTCCATTTTCTACTGGCAATAGAAAATTCTATGGATATGGGATATAAAATTATGTGTGGTAGGAAGGAGTCTTAGGATTTTAACAAATCTTGGAGATTAACAAAATTAGTAAGGAGAGTCCAGGGGACAAAAGAACAGCATCTCAGACTCAGAGGGGCTCCAAGGCCATCCAGTGGAATGCATTTATTTTGCATTTGAGAAGACTGAGGAGCAAAGAAATGGAGGGAGTAGCTCCAGGGCAACCAGGTCAGGGCAGAGCCTGGACCAGCAAGCCAGCCAGGGCTCCCACCTGCCCAGGGCACCATCCTACAAGCTCACTCTACAATGTGAATTAGTTCAGCGAACACTCTCAGGTGCTCTGCCCCGTGCAGGAGAGCATGAGGACCCTCAGAACGCGAAGGCCGACAGCACAGTGAGAGTCCGGGAGTTCAGCTGATGGCGCTGGGAAATGGCAAGCGAGGTTTGTTTCTCCACAGAAATGACTTGCATCTGTCATCCACAGTAAGCCATTTCCTCTCATGAACTTGGTCTATTTCCTCCACCCCCTCTGCACGCCTCCTGGTCCTTTTCCAAGGCCCTTTCTTTTGGTAAAAGACGGAAGCCTGTTGGGACGCCTGGGTGGCTCAGTCAGGTAAGCATCTGACTCTGGCTCAGGTCACGATCTCAGTTTGCGAGTTCGAGCCCCGCGTCGGGCTCTGTGCTGACAGCTCAGAGCCTGGAGCCTGTTTCAGATTCTGTGTCTCCCTCTCTCTCTGCCCCTCCCCTGCTTGTGCTTTCTCTCTCAAAGATAAATAAAGATTAAAAAAAAAAAAAAAAAGGTGGACGCCTGTCTGCTGCTTTCTGCCACCTGCCTATGTTTGGGGAGGGTGTGTAAAAATATCAGATTTTGTGTTGCAACCAAAGTCACAGCATATTAAGGTGATAATTTATTTTTCTATCAGTAACACAATACTTGGACTCCGAGTTCCAGTTGGAGAGTACGCAGGTACATTTAGGAAGGGGGGTGTATGTGTGCACGTTTGTGCATGTGTGTACACGTGCATGTGTCGGCATGGGTATATGTGCACACGTGTGATTGCATGCGTATGTGTGTATATGTCTGCAGGTTTAATACTTTTAATGTCTGACTCCTGACCAAGGGTAAGGGCACAAAACAGAGACAAGCTCAGATGTGATTAAGTTCTCTGTCCTACTAGAATCAGGAAACTAAAATCCAAGCTACCATCCTCTTCGACTTTCTACGTAATGATGAAAGGGTATCTCTCTGACAGGTCTTATCATTGTAGATAATGATTCAGCTCTTGTTGGATCAGAATGAAATGCGCTATGAAGTGCCATTTCAGAGAATAACCATCGAATTAGTCATCTGTACATGCTCACTAACAACTTTCCTTCCTGAGTCTAAAATTCGTAATAGTGAAACAATAATTATCCCAAAGGACAGAAAAATTTTCTTTCTCTATTCTCCCAAGAATTCTTTGTTTGGACTAAGTTTAAAGCCTCTATGTCTCAGAAACTCTAAAGGGGGAGGGTGGGAACACAAAGATGAAAAAAAATCATGCTCCTACTCAACCACAAGGTCACAGTCTAGCAGAGGAGGCTAATGTAAAAAGATAATTATCACACAATGCGATATGTTATAGTAAGACCATCTGCAAAGTCCTACATATGGGTCACCTATACATAGGTTAGAGAAGGGAATGACCCACTGGTTAATTCAGGGAAGATCGTACAGTCCTGGGTGGTGTAAGCCAGGCAAAGAATGGGAAAGACCATTCTAGGAAGAGAAGACAATCTACACGATGTCAAAGAGGTATGAAATGGCAAATGATCAGGAGTTCAGAAGGACAGAAGTATAGAAAATAAAAACTTTCTAGTGTCATTTGGAGACTGACTTAACAATTGCTCCTAATCTGTCAGAATCCTCTGTCAGTGAGTGTTCTCGTGAGACGGGTAAGTAGTAACCAGCCTTACAGACACTAGAGTTATGTGAACTCTGGACTGTGTCCCTTCTTTTGTAAGTTTTTCATTTTAATCCCAGTTAGTTAACACACAGTGGCACAGTAGTTTCAGGTGTACAACATAGTGATTCAACATGTCCATACACCACCCAGTGTTTATCACAAGGGCGCTCCTTAATCCTCATCACCTTTTTCACCCATCCCCCACCCACTTTCCCTTCTGGTAACTATCACTGTGTTCTCTATACTTAAGAGTCTGTTTCTTGGCTTGTCTTTTTCTTTCTCTCCTTTTTTCTCCCCTTTGCTCATTTGTTTGATTCTTAAATCCCACGTGTTAGTGAAATCATACAGTGTTTGTCTTTTTCTGACTGGCTTATTTCGCTTAGCATTATACTCCCTGGCTCCATCCAAGTGGTTGCAAATGGCAAGATTTAATTCTTTTTTTTAACGGCTGGATAATATTCCAGGACTGTATCCCCTTTTATAATTCAGAGGTTAGGCAAAGCTTTCAGAACAACAACAAAAAAAAATGCTTAGTATTCTATGGCCTAAATAATACAAAAGTTTGTTTCTCTCTCATGCAGGAGGCTGGGAGTAAGTGAATCTGGCTGGCATGATGGCGTTGCTTTATGAAAATATTCTAGATTCCAGTTTATTTCCATCTTCTAAGTCTGCCCTCATCTTGGACGTTCTCTTCATTCTCATTTGCATTATAGAAGTTGGTCCACCAGCAAGTCCAAGTTCCATTTGGGAACTGGAAAGAGTGAAGATCAAAGAGCAATTTCAAGAAGATACCCAAATCTCTTTTTCACTTCCCAATGGCTGGAACTTGGTCACATGGCCATACCCAGCCACAAGGAATGTTATGTGTGCGCTAGTTGGCCAGCTAATGATCCAGGACAGGAGGGGAAATGAATTTGTGGGAGCGGGAAGGGGAAGCTAGCAGTACCCCGAGCTAGTAAAGTCGCAACACTTCCAAACCAAGTACTCTGTTGTCTAAGTAATCTATGTTCATAACTGCTTTGCCAAGTCAAGGGATGTACCACATTGCTTGTCAAACAACTTCCTACTTCTGTGATTTAAAGGATTTACTTAAAATCTTCTTGCCTCTATTGTGAAGATTTCCTTATTAGGTCATTGGGCGAGTTTGGTTTTTTGGCATATTTTGTCTCCCTCAAATTTTTTGTGGTCTCCCATGTTGTATAAAGCACCATGTTCTTAGAACTCTCCCAATCCAACCGCATTAGCTTCTTGAATGTTGTATTATTCCAAATCTCTTCACGTTCCCCTCCCACCTCTCTGCCTTTTGGGTTCTTCCACTTCCTTCCAGCCTCGAGCTCAGCTTTTGTCTTTGTCTATTTTGTTAGAAGACGTTCACTTTTTCATCAGTATTTCTCTTTTCATTCCCAAGTATCACCTCTAATACTCTGCCTTTAGATGCATAACCAGAGCCTAAAACCCTTTGAATCTCCATTCATTAAAAAAATATCTCCCACAGATTTCACTGAGACCTAACATTCATTCCATGGGTCCAAAGTTAAGTTGATGCTATCCTCTCCCTCAGTTCTTGTCTCCCCTTTTTATTCACTGGGTGCCCATTGTGAGTCACTGTAACTTCAAATCTGAGTCCTTGACTCCCTCCATTTATTTTTATCAACCAACTTGTTCCGCAATCTTTAATTTTTTAAGTAATTCCTAAGTTAGTCAATTTGCGTATTTTCTGGTTGTTTCTACTCTAGCACAGCACCCTGTTCCCCATCAAGTGCCAGTCTTCTAACTGGTTCTGAAACTGTTTAAATGCTTTGTTTAAACTTACTAATTTCAGATGAGTCTCTTCGATTTACTCTTCATTCAACATTCTAATTGAGTAATTTTCCATCCTTTCTTGGGATGCTTTTGTTACCAAATATGTTTTCCTCTTTTAAGCTTATTCGAATTGAACAATTATGCTTCTTGAATTGAAATCTATCTCAAAATTTCTTCTGTGGCCTCTTCCCAAGAATCACAGCCTAGGTAAACATTCTGACATTTAATTCATACTCATTATATACTGCCTTGATTCTTTTAGAAGACAATCATATGTATTACCTATCAATGAGATTATTATCTCATTGTTAAATACATCATACTTATTTTTGTCTTTCTGTATTTGATAGAACACAGTGAAATGAGTTATCCTTAGTACATAATAATAAATATTTGTTAATTATCTAAGCTTCATCTGAATTCCAGGGGATGAAACCATATATACAAATATTCAGCTCTCGACTGTCTGGTAACAGCCACTGATTCTTAGCTGAGTTTCATTTTATTTCTTAAACAGGCTCTGATGTTCGTACACGTTAGAGCCTCAAGCCAAAAACTGGTCTCATCTGGGAGTTTTCCTTTCCTGATCTTCGACATTAATCTTTCAGTAAGTCCTGTTCTTTCCACTGTACTCTTTTCTCAACTCTAATCTCTTGGATACAGCCATCTTGATATCTTGTCTGAATGACTACAATAACTCAATCAAGGTTCTGTGCGGAGACCCCTCAAATGCATATCCTGTTCCCTTTCTATTTCAATATTCATTTCAAAGTCCAAATTCATTCAGTATTTACTCCTCTTTTCAAATACTGTGTCCCTGTCAGTCCTCCCTTTGCTCCCTAACACTTGCCTGGTCCTTACCCAAGAGCTTTTGCAGCTGTTTTTCTCCTCACCTGGGATGCTCTGCCTCCATTCTGGGTACATAGGGTCCTTTTTTTTTTTATCACTCATGTCCCCAGCTTCAACGGCACCCCCGGAGAGGTCTACCTTGGCTGATGGCTCAAAAGTAGCACTTTCCCACCCCAGGTGTTCTGCATAACATGACCCTCTTTTTATTTCCTTCACAGTCCTTTTCACTCTCTGAAATTATACGACTGTATGTTTGCTCCATTTTTATGTGTCTTCTCTTAAAAATATGTTTCATGAAGGAAAGGGTTTTTTTTCTTGCTTGTTGCTCTATTTCTTAGGCCTGGAAGGGTGCCTCGCACACAGGAGACAATCAATATTTGCCTAATAAAACTATGTATTAAAAAAATTATTCTTTCTGTGTTTGGAGGAAGAAGCTGAAAAGTTTGTGGGCTCTGTTTAACGCACAGATTTTCTCCTCTTTCTGAATCATAACTCAAAGGTTTAACAACAAGGGGAAAGGATGCCAGGTTTTGACCAGCAAGGACTAGCGGCTTGGTGGCGACTCAGGAGTCAAAGAAAAAGCAGCTGAAGCACAAAAGGAAAGAGAGAGCCGCTGTGACAATAGAAGAAAAACGGCCCTTCACTGTGCCAGACTGAACAGGAGCCAAGAGAGGCATTAAATGAACCGGAGACCAGAGAAAAATGGTCAAAACACGGTAAACCCAGATAAGAGCTAAGTAAAAGGCTCTGGCAGGGAAAAACCAAGACCTGGAAATGATTTTGTGAAGAAAAAATAGAGTTATTTCTCCTGTTTTGTTTGCACTGCTTGTTCCTGGAGGCATTTCGATTAGGCTATGGGAAGCCAACCACTGATTCAGGACAGCATTTGTCAAAGGCTGGGTAATTGCTGTGTTATTGTTTCTTTTTGGTATTACTTGAATGTGAACATGTGGTACTTTTTCACATAGGAGAAAAGTAACCCCATTAAAGGCCAAAGAAGGGGAGCAGAATCAACCCAGCAAAGCTCTATAACTTGGACTCTGTAACTCGTTTCTGATTCAGACCTTTTGAGTTCCCTCCTTCACCCTTGTATTAGTTATTGTATTCGCCTCAAAAGTTCAACGTAGCATCCGCTTATTGTCTACAGCGAAGCGATCACAAGATATCAATGGTCTTGATGATTTACTAAAAACTAACACAAAAAGCCTGCGTGGGACCAAAAAAAAAACCTGTGCAATGAGAGAGGAAACTGAACCATGAACAGCAAAGCAAGCAGATCACTGTAGTTCTAGTTAATAAGGTGAAATGCAGTTTTATTCCACTAAGGGTCCGGTGAATAGATACAACCTCGCAAGCAAGTGCTTGAGTCCGGCTGCCTCCTTCCTATAAGTGATGAGTCTTCCTAGGCCCACACCCTTTCAGACCCTCGGGGTTCTCTCCAAACACACTCCAATTTTTGTGACTCTATTCTCACCTGTCATCTTATGTCCATAATGGCAACTACTCTTGTTCCTAATGATTCCAGCCCATGGTGATCATTCCCTCATCAGGTAAGTAATGTCCACTTACTTCTATGACTCATTTGCTAGAGACTTACCAGCTTTCTTCTAGCAATCTGTGTATTTTGGTCTGCACTGTCCACAAAGTCTCCTAGGCCACGGATTGCTCAGCACATAGCTCTGCGCACGGTATAAATCATCGGCGTTATATACAGTTTTTCCAAAGTAATGGGAAAGGTGATTTTGTTGAATGGAGGGTGTCCAAAAAATTAACACAATGACATGAACGCCAAAGACATAGATTTGTTTTTCAAACAGTCATTAAGAGCACACCCCGAATAAGCACTATGGAAGAAACTGAGAAAACAGCCTGGAGAACACAGGGATTCTGCTCTGCTGGTGGAAACATACAAATTCTGGAGGGAATGACAGACATGGTCAGAGTGGAGATAGGAGATTACAGAAGCACCGCTTCAAAAGTTCCCCTGTATCTTCGGAGAAGCAGGAAAGATTTCACTAACAGCTAACAACTGAATCTGTCCTCAAAGACTGAAAACATTCCACACCAAAAACAGAAGCCTTGCCGAGCCATTCTGGACCAAGGGAAAATAAAGGAATGTCAAATGTCCAGCACGGTGAAGGGTAAGTTGAATGTGAAGCAGGAAGCATAACCACTTATTGGGTCAAAATTTACAGATTGTCTTAACTATGAACTATAAATTGTTTCTTGTATTTTCAGTTAGGGAGAGACTGAAGGAAAATTTGAAGTTCAATATGTAAACTATTTTTTTTCAGATAAGCAAATGTAGATATACCCCCCAAAATGGAAAAGTTCATATTTAAGAACAAAGAATTCTAAGAATACTACTTTAATTATGATTTTGCTCCTTTATTTTTTTTTAACGTTTATTTATTTTTGAGACAGGGAGAGAGAAAGCATGAACAGGGGAGGGTCAGAGAGAGGGAGACACAGAATCTGAAACAGGCTCCTGGCTCTGAGCTGTCAGCACAGAGTCCGACGCGGGGCTCGAACTCACGGACCACGACATCATGACCTGAGCCGAAGTCGGCCGCTTAGCCGACTGAGCCGACTGAGCCACCCAGGCGCCCCTGATTTTGCTCCTTTAAATGGAAGAGAAAATTTTGTGTATAATCCAGACAGTTCTAAATTTTTCATCTGCAATCAATGTACAGCCTGAAATGTGTCTGCCCTTCAGACACTGTTTTCTCACTTTGGTTTTGCTCTTTTTTTTTTTTTAAGATTTATTTATTTTTGAGAAAGCACAAACAGCGAAGGGGCAAAGAGAGAGGGGGACAGAGGATCTGAAGCAGGCTCTGTGCTGACAGCAGTGAGCCTGAAGTGGGGCTTGAACTCACAAACTGTGAGATCATGACCTGAGCCGAAGTCAGACCCCAACCAACCAAGCCACACAGGCGCCCCTGGTTTTGCTCTTGAGAAATCCAAACCTGTTCTAATTCCTGATACTTTGTATGTCCCTTCTTGCCCTTCTCTGGAAGATTTCAGAATTTTCCTTTCTTCACTAATGATTTGAAATTTTCCAAAAATACATGTAAAGGTGGGACTATTTTCATCTTTTTCCAGGAACATTTCTTAAACTGTTTCCTTATGATTGTCTTCTTCTTCTCTTTGTCTCTTTTGCTGACCCACCCACGATTTTGCTATAGAAAGAAATAAAGATTCTGAATTTTGACAGGTAAATATTATATATATATATATATATATATATAATATTTACAAAATATATAGTTGTTTATAAAAACACAATTTATAAAATGTAATATTTATATATGTATTTTTGCAAGAATCACTTTAGTGATATACTTCTTAAACTTTAGAATCTATGCATATATTTGATGAATAAGTTTCTAGATAATTTTATTAGTACGTTTTATTTCACAAAATATTTTCTTTCAGATCAATGACAATTATGAAGTGTGATTTTATAAAACATACATGATCTCGGTTTCTGAATAATAAATACTTGTTGTGTATGGTGATGTGGCTGGTGACGATAAAATGCAGTAAAAGTAGCCAATGCAATGATCAGTTGGAGATGGCTGCTATGATTTTCAGTCTAGCTTCATATAACAAGCACCTCTGGGAATAAACAAGCTGGTTCCGCCCTTGGCTTAATTGATATTGAACATACACTAGGTTAGCATGTACCACTGTCGCTATTCTTACCTAAAGAGATTCAGGCTTCTTAATGTAACATCAGTGATGTGTGTATATATATTCTACAGGGGTTTGCATCCCTGGCTTTCCTGGTACATTACATGGTATTTCAGTCCCTACCCACTGAAATATACTGCGACCTTCCTTCCACCTGCTCACTCATGTGGCCTTTTCTCTGCCTGTGTTTGTTTCCTTTCCTCATTAACTTTTCCTTTGACCTCCAGTGAAGGAGAGAGGTGTTCTCCACTCTGTTCCCATAACAAAAACAGGTTCCTTTAATTTTCTATTATCTGCCATAAGGGAATGTGCAGCGATCAGGCCCAAGGACCACATAGGATGTAGGTTACATTCTGAACGTATAGAACATACGGTTTTAACTCCCAGGAAATTATTTCAAGATGTGCAACACCCTATGTGTCCTCCAATAAACAATTATCCTTTCTCTTTTCTAAACAGAATATTGTGTTTTTTGAATGACTAACACATAAGGACACGGGAGTCAGTCAAATGACCGCAAGATTAATATGGTCACATACGCAAGAAAATTAGACATAAACCAGAGTTATTTAAGAGATTTAACGGAAACTGCACATAAAGCTACCACTTACAAGCCGGATACTTACAAAGTAGACTCATTGAAAGGTGTTTTAATGCATGGCTGTTGAAGGAAATGAGCTATTTCCTTCTAAATCTTGGATTTGAAGAACTCATTTTTCTGCATTCATTTATCAGTTCATACCTGTCATTTAGCATCATAAATGAAACCTCAAAGAATCAGTGATCAGTGTGTCCAATACAGGCAACAGTTGGAGGAGCTTTTTAAATTACTGCTCCCTGTGAGAATGTCAACTACCAAAACAGTTCTCATTCTTTATCACCGCAGCAAATAGTATTAAACCAAATATCGATTGAACTGCCACGTGTTTTTAGCTTGCTTGTACTTTTCACTTGTGGCACATGGCAGGTAGGTCTCATACCTATTTCCAGAGCCGCTCAAATGGAGGGTCTCTGCCTCATGCATTGTTCCGTCCGAAGCTCCCAGGTGCCTCTTCCTTCCACTACATTGTATTTTTATTATTATCATTATCATCATCATCATTGTTATTGTTATGACTCCTACCACAGCTACCACAGCTGTCACTACCACATCAAATCGGGCTGCCTATGAGCTACTATATGGTATAGTAGCTGGCACCCTTAATTAAAAAGAATTTGCCCCCAAAATAGCCTTCGGAGGGATATATTTTTTCAGTTTTCAATGGCTAACAGAGGCCCGGAAAGATAACGCTATTGACTACGGGCGTACGGAATGTGATGAGATTGCAACTCAGACTTATTCTGATTTCAGAGACTTAACTTCTCTGTTAGGCACCAATCGCCTTTCAAAGCGGGTTCTTTACAATCAGTTGTTGAAACAAAACAAATCAAATAAAGCGTCTCTTCTGTTCTTTCACACCTGGAAATGGATGCAAATAAATTTGGGAAATTACAAGATCAAAGCCTTCACCAAAGGGCAAAAGCCATCACAGCCTGGGTGGCAAAGGTGAGCAAACAGGAAGTCTTGGGTAAACCAGGTGCTCACGGGGAGAAAGAAATATCCAAGCATTCTTACAAGAAATATGAGGGTTTACCTTTCAGATAAGGCCGATAATTTTACGTCAGGGGCAAACAAACGGTCAGTTTTCTGAAGAAGACTTCACAAAGGCAAAGGACGAGACCTCTGCGTTTTCTCTTCTTGGAGAAATAAATGAAGTATTGGACACGATCCTGTAGATGACGTTTCAGCCCGGCACGGATTTATTTCGGCAAAGCCTTCTGCATAGTTGCTCCACTATGGGAAATTACCCGTCATTTATCATCACCTACTTCCTGTTTGCTGGGGCCTCACCACCCAGCTGACAGCCTCCGCCATCTGTTCTTGGATCACAGTCAGGGACACTAAATACCACAGAACAACAAAGCAACGGTCTCCGTGTTTATTATCTGCCACGGCCATATACCAACCTCATAAACACACTGTATGGTATTCCATTACTTCGCTCCCTCCTTGCACAGAATCCCTTCTGCCGGGGATAAATATCAGTACTCTGAAATCTCAAAGTATCTATTTAATTACTTTTGATCATTTGTTCAGCACTGGAATGCTTGCATGTGATAGGATTTAAAGGTAATGCTCTAAAACATCCAATGTGAAAACTCAGGCTCTGGACAGATGCCTGTCACCTCAGCGGGGGACAAGAGGTACTCAAGCTGTAACATTCATCTTACACTTACAGAGCGTAGAAGGTTGTGTGTGAAGGAAGGGGAGGGGGGACAAGGCCCCTGGTGATACCATGGTGGTCTTGAAAAGCGCTAAAGAGGGAAGGGCAGGTTTGCAGTTGCAACTCTGTGGAACCTTAACCTCACTCTCCCCATTTAGAAAGTAAGGTGGAAGGGCACCTGGGTGGCTCAGTCGGTTAAGCACCTGACTTTGGCCCAGGTCATGATCTCGCGGTTCATGGGTTCGAGCCCCGCGTTGGGCTCTGTGCTGACAGCTCCAGCCTGGAGCCTGTTTTGGATTCTGTGTCTCCCTCTCTCTCTGCCCCTTCCCACTCATGCTCTGTCTCTCTCTGTCTCTCAAAAATGAATAAACGTTAAAAAAAATTAGAAAGTAAGGTGGATATCCATCCTACCGACTTCACAGACTGGTTATTAAGCGAGTAAACACATAGTCTTTTTCTCCTTCATTAACGAGAATCCCAGCGGTCCATGTGGCTTGAAGACATAGGCATCCAAAGTGTGAATGTCATAGGGATTTTGGATTCCACGTGGCTCCAGTGCTGAATGCAATGGCTCCAACATGGTGCCGGAACACCAGAACGTTGGGGTCCATGTCCAATTATTGTGTTGGCTATTTAAATAAATAATTGTATTTAGCTATTAATGGGGGTAGGTTATTTAACTGACATTTTAGGAATATACTTTGAGAAAGCCATCACTCGGAGATGACACAGTTACCCAGAGCTCTCCTAAGTAGATGTTTGCTATGAATGAGTTTATAAAATGCATTAGAGTGAGTGGCACAGACACATGTAAGGATACTGCCCATGGAACTACTACCAAATCACCAAAAATCACCAAGAGCACTTTCACATTTGCCCATTATCCACATCCTGCCCAGCCTTCCCCCGTGGCTCTGAGGTTCAAGACGGATGGAGACGTGCGAGGGAGACCCAGGCATGTCACAAGACTGAGAAATCTTTCTATCTGAATTCCAGGGACTGGGGTGCTTTCCTCAGCCATGCGTGGATCCTGCAGAAGCAGAAGACTTAAAAACTATGTTGTGCAAAAGTCAGTGCTCAGTGTATTTGAAAAGTCAGTTACCAACTTAGAAAACGTACATTCTCCTGAGCTATATTTTTCGGGATAATCCTTCCCCATTTCAATCACACTTTATTTTTAAATCCCAGTTTCTCCGTAAAGGAGTAAGGTTTCAAATATGAATGTTGGTTTTGAGGTGGCAACTGTTGCCGAAAGGTCAATTCAGTCCGCTGCTCCTGGGCAGAGGGGGTGAGGAGAAAGGACAGAGGGAGAATGGATAAAAGGCAAGCCCATTTACAAGGGCATCTGAGAACGTGACGTGCTTGTAACTGATATTAGGGGAGAAGGCCAGCCACCAGGATGGAAAGGGACTGAGACGTACCTTGTTTGGGATAATTGAGGCATGTGCATGGCTCCGAGCAGTAACTTTTGTCATTATTACTGCTTTCACACGACTGCTGCCTCTATTTTTGCTTCTCCCTGGACGTAAGGGGAGGTCAAATAGACATGGGTGCGTCCCTGCTGGACTGGGAAGCACACGGGGACACGGTCTCTGTCCCTATGTCCCGCATCTTCAGAGCAGAGCACAAGCAATGTGTTGAAGCAGTGAGTGAATGGATGCATGAATGACCGAATGACCATAAAGATGTTCCTGCTGGCTCGCACGAGGCTTCAATCCCAGTGACTTGTTGAATTGAGCTACCATAGTCCACCCAGCAAGGGCTGTCCCCACATCCAGGAGGCATGTCATCGACACCCTCCTTCACTCTCTCACGATGATCTCATCCAAGAGCTTCCCAAAGTAGAGTGTGAGTGCTGGGCCACTATTGACATACATGTTCCAGCTGAGATTTAAGGTACAAAGGGCCTTCAGAGCAATCAGCTTATCAACTAAGTTAACAGTCCACATCACGTGAGACACTTTTAGCCTCTGACTTGATACAATAGGACAATGGACCTGGCTATCTTGTAAGTTCTAGAAAGAGTGAGTCGACAAACATCACCATCACAGCCAAAGGCATCTAAGATGTCTGAAGGCCCTGAGGAAAGTCCTAGATCACTGGACCAGTTAAGCACACCTGGACAAGCACACCTGGAAAAACAAAAAACAAAAAAGGAGAGACAGCCCCCAAATAATTAGGAGTGAAAAAGGGACCTGAGATACGATGGTTTCGCACAAATGGAACAGAGAACGAAGTCATCGAAGAGCCATCGGCCCATTATGCTTTTTTGATGAAGGCTGCCTTGGTACTGATAAATCTTGTCAGTCGTGAGTGGAAAAGGAAAGACAACATGACTAAATTTCCCTTGAACGATTTCTGTTGTGTACTCTAAGGATTTTTAATTTCTACATCTGCATAATTTTGGCTGCTGCAGAAAAAGTAATGTCTTTTTAATTTTTGTTTTTTTCTGAATGGGGTATATACTTGGCACCACGCTGATGACATTCTGCATGTGTATAAAACTGAATCAATCATATTTTCCAGGAGGAATGAAAAAAGAGAAAGTGAGCCAAAGCTTTAAACGCACCGCGAGCGAGCAAACTTCCATAAATGGCAGTATCACAACTTGGTGTCATTTTAACAGATTAAGCATTTAAAAATGCCAAAATGATCCAACTGAATCAAAGGCTAGGGCACATTTCTGCCCCAAAATAATTTAATTACAATCCATTTTAATTGAAAATTTGCCTAAAATATTCAGGACAGAAAACAGCAAACAGGTTACTGCCAAGATATTTTGGACCACGGATTTTTGTTCATGGTGTCTCTCCCTCTCTGTCTCTGTCTCTCCCCCTCCCCCCCCTCCCTCTGTCCCTCTCACAAGAAATTTTTGGTTACGTTTCTAGGTTACAAGAGAAGCCAAAAGCAAATTCCAACTGTCTAAATTCCGGTAGCATTTTACTAAACATCAGCTAAAATGATTTCTGCTGTAATTAATTGATTTAGGAAAATAATTCCTGAATTTTTTTATGAGTTTGCAAGTACACTGAATCATGTCATATTTAATTAAGCTTGGGGAAATTTTAAAATTTTGTTTTATGAATTTGCTTTCATATATAAACATTACCAGTGGCTTCAGGGTAGATGATCTCTCCAAGATTTTTTTTTCCTCCTGCATAGTAGAGAATTACTGGTATTTGCCCCTAAACATTAAATTAGGGTTATTAGAGTACATCTGCCAGTGCTTAGTTTTTGTAACATTTAATAAAATACCTCTAAATTCTGTGTAATTAAGCTGCAATTGTGAAAGGAAACATTAAAGTAAAATATTTCCAAAACACAACCCCTGTGTAATTAGACACTGATTAAGGAGGTACATTATCTAGTAAACTAGTTTCTTCATTGATTGCCTGATTTGGGGAAATTCCCCCGAGGGAATTACACTGGGCATGCAATATTTGCTTAAACTTATAACATCAGGCAGGATGACCAAACAGATCACATATTTAGACCAGCTGGATTACTGACATCTTGGCTGAAAGAAGGTAGTGGTATAGCCTCTTCCGCACTTCTGTTTCTATGAGTTAACGGGCTAATAGTCAGTCTCTCTTTAACTTGAATGGAATTAAATTTTCTTCCTACTCCCGTACTCTGCCGGCAAAAAAAAAAAAAAAAGGCAGTAGAGATACATCAAGATTATCATTATAATAGTCACAAGTACTGTTTTGACAAATATTCTTATTATGAGAAATACCACCCTCATATAGTTTGAAAATGTTTGTATAGTTGAAAACCTTTATTTGTCATGTAACAATAAAGAAAATGACTTAATATCTTTCGTGAATGATAACAATTCCATGAAAATTACAACATTTGACATCTGATTTGTAAAATGAGAGTTTTATTTGCATGATTTCTTCTTATAGGAAACAGAAATGAGTTCATTAACCTCTTGATTTTCAAAATATGTTAGAGTTGTTTAGGCAAAAAAAAACTGTAACATACTATATTCAGGATTATTATTGTGCTATGTGGCATTTTATTGCCTTAAATATCATGTGCCGGATAAGTCTGTTCATTGGTTCAAAGAAAATTAAGTTGCTTGAATTATAGATTATTAATTAATTATCTTCATAGCTATTAATCATAAATACAAAAAATCTTTCTAGGGTACAATAGCATACAGTAAAATGGAACCATTTTGTGTATTTGGCGACATCAAAAAATATTTGGAACACAGAAAAAATTGTTCTTTAAAATAGGAGTCCTTCTCAGAGGTTAGGAACAAGCTTCAACCATTCATAAATCCTTTCTTTACCTATTTATACATCGATCACTTGTGAATTTCTCTAAGCTGTGTTTTGGTAGCAAGAAACGAGGATCATTTTAATTGTTTTCTCAGTAAGAAGTTCAGGCTATGTTTGTCTGGTCACAGCAAGAACTTCAATGGACCCAAGTACGTTCTTCGTGTGTGCTTTTGGTATCTCTCCCACTCATCAGTTATGTACTTTTCACTGCCTCCTGTAATATGGCCTTATTTTACAGACACCTGGAAACCCCTGAACATCACCTATACTTGACTGATAAACTGTGAAGTCATGGGGTTCGCATGACAAGTTTCTAAGCCTACAATTATAAAACTGTGTAAGAGCATCTATAAAGACTGTTCTAAAACTTGTTGAATGTGAGTGAAATTGAGATGCAGAGAGGAAAGAGACCCACCAGTGGGCTGAATACCTCGTGAGATTAATAAGAATGAGAAAAAACAACAGAATTCACATCAAGATAATTCCATATTTCAATGTTCCCAAGTATTTATTTTATTTTATTTTTTTAACCTTTATTCATTTTTCAGAGACAGAGACAGAGCGTGAACGGGGGAGGGTCAGAGAGAGAGGGAGACACAGAATCCGAAGCAGGCTCCAGGCTCTGAGCTGACAGCACAGAGCCCAATGCGGGGCTCGAACTCACGGACCGCGAGATCATGAGCTCAGCCAAAGTCGGATGCTGAACCAACTGAGCCACCCAGGCGCTCCCCAAGTATTTTTTATATAACCAAAATATATTTACATAGACATCCTGGTAAATTTATGCTTACTTAGAACTGAAAACCAAGAAGAAACCGTCCAGTGAATGTAAGGTGGGCAGGAGTAAGAGACGGAATGTGGATGGAATATTCCAGAAACCTCTTCCCTACCATGACCTGAGTAAATGCAGTGACAAAAGAACAGCAATTATCACTTGAGTGTCCGAGTTTAGTATCTACCTCTGCGACATAATTGGCTGAAAGCGGTCAGCACCGTTGCAGGCTTCCTCACAAACCCATGGAAATACTCGAGGGCACTGAGGAACTAACTTTTCGATGAATGACGACGTGCAAATATAAAATGTGAGTAGGGCATTTTTACTTACTTCATCACACTTGCCAATTAAATGCCAGATGCAACATAAGAAGTAATTCATATTCATTTTCTTTTAGTTTTTATTTCAAGGGTGACTTTATTTCCAAATGACTACAGTGTAATTAGATTTAGGTGTGACTGATTTTATATCTCTCCCCACTGGGGAAGGAAGAAAGCCACTTTCTTTTCTTCAACTCCTTGGAGTTGGAGAATCGTAGATAAACACTGACTTCGTTCTGAGGGGAACAAACTATGAAAAAAATAAAAGCTTGTTGATTGACTCTCAGTATCATTTTTTCAACTATGTAAATTTCAACAAATTAGAACCCTTGATAGTCTCTAAAAATTAAACTTGGTCTGCACATTTTTCCCCAACAATTAACCTATGTGAAAGAATGATTATTTCTGACATATTATAGGTGGATGGAGATCCTATAGCCCGTGGCACAGGTAGCAGTAGGTAACTGACAACCTTTGCCCTATAATTTCAAATTCAAATATTTATCTAACCAAATGCAAAGATTTCACTTCCTTGTTCTTGTATTCAATGTTTCTTGCAAAATGCAATACTGTGACCCCATTTCTTTTTGGTCAAAAAAGAAACAGAAGAATATTTGTATTTGCATGCATGTGTGTATCTGAACAACAAAAACATTTTTTATTTCTTAGAAAAGGCCAAATGAAAGCATTTTAACTATTTCTAAGCCTTCTAATCGGTCTATATACCTAAAAATATACCAATAAATTGTGCTGGAATCTCACTGAAAGAAGGAATTAAAATTATTTGTAATCTACTTCACAATGTTACATTTGCTATCACGTGCATGAAAGAAAAGAATCAAGAATGGCAAAACTAGCTAAGCTATGGACAGATCAAAAATCCTACTGATAAGTTTGTGATTACCATCATGAAGTATATATTTTTTCTAGCAAAAAGAATCCATTTTAAAGAAAACTTTAATATATTATCCCAATTATTTTTTTAATTTTTTTAATGTTTATTTATTTTTGAAGGAGAGAGAGACAGAGTGTGAGTGGGGGAGGGGCAGAAAGAGAAGGAGACACAGAATTCGAAGCAGGCTCCAGGCTGGGAGCTGTCAGCACAGAGCCTGACACGGGGCTCGAACTCACAAACCACGAGATCGTGACCTGAGCCGAAGTCGGACACTCAACCGACTGAGCCACCCAGGCGTCTCCCAACTATTTTTAATATGTTGTGCCAGTTTCATAAAAAGTATGACTTGTCCTTTGACATTATTTATATCACTAATATTTAAAAATAATAATTTATTTGGGGCACCTGGGTGGCTCAGTCAGTTAGGCATCCGACTTCGGCTCAGGTCGTGATCTCACAGTGAGTTCGAGCTCCGCACTGGGCTTTGTACTGACAGCTTAGAGCCTGGAGCCTGTTTCAGATCCTGTGTCTCCGTCTCTCTGCCTCTCCCCCACTCGTGCTCTGTCTCCCTCTCTCTCTCTCTCTCTCTCAAAAATAAATAAACATTAAAAAAATATTAGATCATAAGTTATTTAACTCCAAGAAGAAAGGATGAAAGGGGATAAAATTACCATGACATATAAAACCAGTAAGTTCTATTAGCAGAGAGAAAACTGTAGAGGCAACTGCATTTCATGGCAGAAATAATAAGATGCTTTGATTTGGTTTGACCTAGGTTCATCTTGATGTATTTGGAATTAAAATTCTATTTAAAAAATATGTACACGTTTTTAAGTTAGCATCATTAAGCTCTGAAAATCAGTAGCTATGCAGGTCTACCCAAATAGTTCACACATTTCTAAAGAATCTGCATGACTTTTAACAGTATTTGTAGTTACTAGTAAATTCTAAAAAATATACATAGAAATGAAAACCTCCAAGATTCAAGCCATCTGTCTTTACATGACATTCATACATATTTTTATGTCCTTTTGCCCAATTCAAAATTTTTAATATTGTTGGCATTTTGGTAATAACTAAAAATATTACCAAGTATATGTCTTCTATAGATATGTAAAAATAGTCTGTAACACTATTGAGGTCTTCAGCAAATGTGATCTTTTAACAGACACAATTCTAAATGTATAAGACAATAATGTTAAGAATTAAGAATACGTCCTTAATAGAATATATATTTGGCTAGTTTTTTCATTAATTGTCTATGCAACAGGTTCCAAATAAAGAGATACTCTTAACACATTTACGATCACCAATTTAATCTGGGAAGTTAAATTTTAAGAACATTTTAAGTTATATATCATATTGTACAAAATCGTATTTCATGTTTCATGGTGTCTATTATTTTAATGTAACTTTTTAGTCCCCAAATTTGTTATAATGCTTGAGACATAGTACATATTGAAAAATGTTTCCTGAATTAAATTTTACATAGAATCTGGTCACTAGCCTACAGTTACCACAACTTCCCACGACGTAAAATGGCTTTTAATCAATTCAGCTAGTCCATGATAAAACCTAAATGAAAGGATACAAACACATGAAACTTTAGAGCCGTGAGAGCCCTAAGACCACCTCCCACACTCTGTCCCTTGCACCACTCAACAAATGCCAACAATGAGATCCAATGAGGCTAAGTGATGGGTTTAAGCTACATACATCGTTTGCTTGAGATCACACATGACATGACAGTATGAATAACAGTAAAATGGCTGTTTAATGGCATCACTTATAGATCAAGGGAAAAAATCAGTTTTGACCAAAGACCGATTTGGATTGTCCCTGGTATGCTTCCCCCAGGGAAACAGCAGAAGAGAAATGGAAAACCACATTTGTTTAAAGACTATCATAACTCAGGTACTCTATAAGATCTTTTAAAATATATGTAATCTTTACAACAATATATATGAAGAGTTTGGGGCCAGCAATAGAAGCTCAAGAATACTGAGCTTCGGGTCCTCCGGTAGAAAGACAAATGTGCATCTAATAAACCTTTCTTATTCTGAAAAAGGAATGCATTGGTCTGAATGTTTGTGTGCCCCCGAAATCCATATGTTGGAATCCTAACCCCCAAAAGTGATGGTATGAGGCAGGGGCTTTGGGAGGTGTTTAAGTCATGAAGGGGGAGCCTTCGTAAATGGGATTAGCGCCTTCTTCCAGGTAAGGGTGCAACAGGAAGTCTGTGACCTGGAAGATGCCTCTCAACCAACCACGCTGGCACCTTAATCTTAGACTTGTAGCTTCCAAAACTGTGAGAAATGAATTTGTCTATAAGCCACCCAGTCTGTGGTATATTGTTATAGCAGCCCAAATAGACCAAGACGCTGACTTTATCTCAACCTTCTAGATGAAGATCATTCATCCATCTGTCTTCATAACCAAATTTCTCAAAACCGTCCACTTAAATGAGTTCTTTTCTTCACTTTCTAGTTCGCTGAAATTGGGCTGAAAGTGGGCTCTTGGACCCACTAGCCTACTGAAACAGACTCACTGAATGGATGCTACTGTTTTTATTTTAAGTAATATCCCTTCTACAATGATATTGGGTTTTTTTCTTTTTCTTTTTCTTAATTTAAATTTTAGTTAGTTAACATACAGTACAATATTGGTTTCAGAGCACAATTCTGTGATTCATCACTTACATACAACACTCAGTGTTCATCACAAGTACCCTCCTTAATACCCTTAATAGCCCATCTCTCACCCACCTTCCTCCATCAACCCTCAGTTTATTCTCTGTCATTAAGAGTCTCTTGTGGTTTGTTTTCCTCTCTTCACTTTTTTTTGCCCTGTTCCCATGCTTTCATAAATTTTGTTTCTTAAATTCCACATATGAGTAAAATTAGCATTTGTCTTTCTCTGATTGACTTACTTCACTTAGCAAAATATGTTCCAGCTCCATCCATGTTGTTGCAAATGGCAAGATTTCACTCTTTTTGATGGCTGAGTAATATTACTATACACACACACACGCACACACACATACACATACACACACACACCACATCTTTATCCATTCATCTGCCACTGGACATTTGGGCTCTCTCAAAGTTTGGGTATTGTTGACAATGCTACTATAAACACTGGCGTGCATGTGCTCCTTTGAATCTGTATTTTTGTATCCTTTGGGTAAATACCTAAGAGTTCAATTGTTGGATTGTAGGTAGTTCTATTTTTAACTTTTTGAGGAACCTCCATACTGTTCTCCCAAATGGCTACACCAGTTTGCATTCCCACCAACAGTGCAAGAGGGTTCTCCTTTCCTTCCCTCTCCTCGCCAACACCTGCTGATATCGCTGACCTTCTTGAAACTCACTACCAGCTTGGCTTCCTGGACAACACATTATCCTTCAACGCATTACATTCTGCTTTTATTTCCCTTCATAGTTGACTCTTTTACTATATGCCTTCACAAACCCAAGTTCCCTTTTCCTATTCTTCCCTGATGGAAACACACCAGAGGCAATACCAATCTTGCCTTTGTTCATAACTGATTTTTCTCCCTGGAGTTACAGTGCTGACTCTTTCTCTACATGCCTCATAAGTGCTGGTTTTCGGTGGGGTTCCATTCCTCCACTACCCTGCTTTCTCCATACTTTCCCCTGAGATCCCATGTCCTCTCTATTTCAACTCTGACCCGCACGTCGCTACCCCTCCCATCACTATCTTCAGACCAGCCCTCTGAGGTTCCGAGGTTTGGATGTCATATCTAATTGTGATGCACACACCTCATGCATAATATGTCAACCAGAGATTTGGCAACTGTTTTCTTTAACTTTCCTTGGAAGCATTACAAAATCAGCTATTCCAGAAATAGGAGTCAACTTTGACTCCTTCCCAATCCTCCCTTACTACCCAACTAATTGTTCCTAAGTGTTTCTTTTTTTAAAAATTTTTTTTCAACGTTTATTTATTTTTGGGACAGAGAGAGACAGAGCATGAACGGGGGAGGGGCAGAGAGAGAGGGAGACACAGAATCGGAAGCAGGCTCCAGGCTCTCAGCCCTCAGCCCAGAGCCTGATGCGGGGCTCGAACTCACAGACCGCGAGATCGTGACCTGGCTGAAGTCGGACGCTTAACCGACTGCGCCACCCAGGCGCCCCATGTTCCTAAGTGTTTCTACAAAGTGTTTCTTTGACTCCTTTCCAACCCTCCTTTCATACCCAACTAACTGTCTGTTCCTAAGTGTTTCTACAAGCCAACTCTCCCTCAGCATCCCAATGCCTGAATCTGTTCTGGGTCGTCTTCCACACAGTGGTCAGTATGACAATGCCAGACCTCCAAGTCTTCCTGTGTCAGTTCTTCTCTAAACACGTTACCCACTAACTTTATTGCTCGGGAAGTTAGAAGTCAATAAATATTTGATGAGCTAATTTATGAATGATGAATAAATGAATTATTTGCATGAATTTGAGCAGTGAAATATATAGTCAAACACTCTGTGGCATTAAGACTACTAATCACCGTCCCTTTCCTTCCCCTCTTCTTCTCCCTTTTCTTTCTCTGTATAGAAATTGATTGGTTTGGAATGATATCTAAATATCCTACATTCACTGCCCTTAAGATGATCCTAAAAATAATTTCTACCCATTAGAGTTCAATTTATGAGAGCCAGAAGTGATGAGAATCACAACAACCAAAGCAATATCACATAGCCCTATAAGCTTATGTTTAAAGCATAATTTTCTATATAAAAACACAATAGTATTTGAGTCCCCCAAAATTTAACTATGGCAATTACCCTTAAAGTTGGAAAATTAAAGTAAATTGATGTTATTGTTTTTCCTTCAAAAATATATGTTGAAATGATGCTTCCCCAGTGACAACTCTATTAAAAGAAAATCTGGGCACAAAAATAAGCATGCACTAAACCTTCTGTATACTCTCAGACCAGGAGTTCACTGTCTCTTACAATGGTGTGATTTCCAGTGTTAGATGTTCCAGAAGTTTATGAGCCTACTATCATTTTCACACATGTGCACATACACATACAGGCACACACATAAACACCCAGGCAAACACATATGCAGCACACATACACATATGTGCATGCACACAAGCACACACATATACACACACATACTCAGGCACACACACAGGCACACATGCACACACACATACACACACAGGCATGTACATATACACACACACTCACACATGCGCACGCACAGGTACACACGTACTCACACATGCGCACACACATACACCCACAGGCACGCACATATACACACACATACTCACACAGGCACACACATATACACACATACTCACACATACACACACAGGCACACATGCTCACACACATGCTCACACACTCTGTTATAAAACATTCTAGAACGGTGAGCCGTCAAGATAGCCACCCATGTACCTGAAGAGTTCTAGCGTCAAAGTAAAGGGAAACAGAAATCCTTCAGCCTTTTTAAATTAAAACTGCAACTTTGTTGTTTTAAAATTATCGTGTCGCTCATAACCAGGGAAAAATTTTCCTTTTACTTGGAGTACATCAAAACTAGGACACAATGAGAACATAGTATGTCCTAAGAAAGATTACTCTTGTACAGAACATTCTAAACAATAAGAAATTCAGGGCATCTCCTGGCTTGTCCAGAAACTTTAGTAGATTAAACTTGTTAGAAGGAGTTTCTCATATTTTCTATTGCTTGCACTAAAAATAACCACAGTATAGATCGCTGAGGGAAGGTTTTCTATTACTGCCTAGGTATCTGTGCTTTCCCAAGCCCACCATTTTCATGAACTCCATTTTTGTGATCATCCAAAGTAGCTGGTACTAAGTGCAGAATCGTGGCTGATTATACGTTTATATACGAAAGAATGGACTTGTTTCTAGTGCATGTTTTCTAACTGCCATAAATACAAAGCTCTGATGAACATGTCCAGTCTGAGATGGCTATCACATGCCTCGTCTGTGACCAGAAGTGCCATGGGGGAGAAAATGGAGAACAATTGCAAATAACTGGGAAATTAAGACTCAAGTAACTAGATACATGTTAACACAGGAGTAGAAAAGTCCTACTCTACAGATGATTGTACGATCTGTCTGCCACCATTTTCTAAACCTCTGCCCTTAAGGGTACAGTTCACCATCTGGCTTTTTTTTTTTTTTTTGCTTAGATTTTGGATATTTCTGGGGCTTCAATATGGATAGTCAGCCACTAGCCACTGACATGGTAAACAAAATGAATAGCATTAAAGAATGTCAGGTGGAGAGTGCTAAAACTCAGCCCGAGCGTGAGAGCGTGGGTGTTGGGGGTGGGGGGAGTGTGTGCATGAGTGTGCATGTGTGGGTGTGAGCATGCATGTGTGTAAGGGGTCAGGTTCAGAGGGCAACAGGAGGAAGAATCCTCATCGAGGAGCTGTACTCTAAGAGGAGAGAGCATCTCAGCAAACACAGGGTCTCAGATGTCATGATCATGACGGTCTCCCTGATTGTCATTGGGAAGATAACGATGCTATGTCAGATGCTCTACAGAAGTTTAAGTGCCTACTCATAGGAGAAAAGCAATTTTCTTCCCTGTTTCTTGTTTTGTGTTGTTTCCTCTTCCAAATTGGCAATGCACTCAATGTTATACTTATCTTAGGAAAGACATGATGCCTCCTCTTTTAAAAAACTGAACTGTTTGGGGGCACTTGGGTGGCTCAGTCAGTTGAGCGTCCCAATCTTGATTTCGACTCAGGTCATGATCTCACACTTGTGAGATCGAAGCCCCCGTCAGCCATTGTGCTGAGTGTGGAGCCTCCTTGAGATTCTCTCTCTCCCTCTGCCCCTCTCCCCTGCTGGCATGTCTGTGCTCTTTCTAACATAAAATAATAATAATAATATAATATAATATAATATAATATAATATAATATAAAAACTGAATTTTTTGAAATTGTGTCACATCATTAGTTCAGGAAGGCCTGAACTAGTCTCAGTCTCATCCAGAGATGAGTGGTGACTTACTCTTCTAGGCATGTGACTCTATTTCTCCTGTTTTAATTTGGCATTTGCTTGAGATATTTTGATTGATATTAAAATTGAGATAAACCTTATACAATATTTTGCATGTTTTGAGAGGACTACTTTTCATATTTGCCCTCTGACAATATGTAAAGTTTCCTGCTGAGAGATGAACAAATATGTTCGTCAACTTTTGAAAAAGTCTGCTTACTACTGAAGACATTAGCAGAAAGCGTCATGTTAATGCCTTAATGCCTTGTGATCTGCGTAACTGACACACATCCCCCCCACACACTCACGCATTCATACATACATATGGCACTCCTGCGTGCATAATACCAGGTGAATTAAGGCAAAAGTGGTTTAAGTTATGCTTTTGGTGCAAGATTTAGGTAATGTCTACAGTACAGTCTCCTGATCTCCCTCATCATTCATTCCAAAGCTTTCTTTCATATAATAAAGACAATGAAGATGCATGGATTTTAGTATGTACGTTAAGGTCCGGCTGAGACTATCAATCTCACACTCATGAACATTCTCTTTCCAGGGCTTTTGTTCTTGTAAATAATAGAGGTAACATAAAGGGTATTGAACTGTGCGAACGGCCAGTTTCTAGGGAAAGAATACAAAAGCCAACAAGAAAAACAGTCAATATTAGGCAGTTCAATACAATGGTAAACAAGAGGTGAAGCTTGTCATGAGACTAAGACTATGAAAAGTCTGCCTGATTTTTTTAATGCAAAAAGCTTTTGCTGCTAATTGTAAAAATAAGACATAATTGTTTTTAAAAAGGCAATCAGTACAGTAATGAATAAAAGATAATACATATCCTAACTGCTATTGCTGACACTTAGATCGTTATAGCTACTGTTAACATTTTACTATCTGTCCACATACTGCTTTATGGACTCAACCACACACATGCACACACACACACACACACACACACACACACACATCTAATTTTTCATACATGTGTGCTCTCCATTTTATTTCATTTTATATTATGGCACCAAGCACTCTTGGCTCTCTCACTTCATCTTTGTAACAATTTCATATTCTCTTTTTACTGAATTCTCTTATCTTCCATTCTCTAAATATTTAAATAACCCAAGGCTCAGTCCTTAATGTCTGTACTCAGCTTTTAGATTCACAGCCAATATCAGAGATTTAAATCAATTTATAGACCCAAGTTCCCAAGTATATATCTCCAGTCCTGAACTTTCCCCTTGAATACCAGCTTCATTTATTCAGTTGTCAAGACAACAACATTTAATGGATGCCTGATGTGCATAACAAATTTAATGTTTCCAAAACCAACTGTTTTATTCTTCCCCTCCCCAGAATGCTCTGTGCCTTAGTCTTGTCCATATGAGCAGAATAGAAAGTCCATTATTCCACTTTCTCTAGCCAGGGACTTCAATCTGTGATTCCTCAGACGTCCATGCTTAGGTATTCACCAGCCTTTCCGCAGAAGATCTTCTTCTGCAACGTAATTACAGGGTTTGCTCCCTGACTTAATTCAGGCCTCTGATCAAATATCACCTTATAGAGCAGCCTTACCTGACCACCCTATCTGAGATGGCGGCCTTCTACCTCCCATATCATTATTTACTTGCCTGCCATACTTTTTCTTATTATTTATAATGATCTGACATAATCTGTCTTCCCTGATTGCAAAGCCAAATGGTATTTGGGACTTTCTGCTGTTGCTACTGTTGATTTGTTGGCTGATCTTTCCTCAAAGACTAGAAGAGTACATGATGTACAATAAATTTTTTTTGAATTAAGGAATCAAATCATTTGATTTGTTTTATGGTATCCCATAGTATGAGTCTGTTGCAGTTTATTTTATTGATGACCATGAGTGTTTTCATAGATTTTCACAATGAAAATTTCACAATGTAACAATGCAAGAACATTGTTCGACGTTATTCTGAGCACGGGTGAGAATATCTCCAGGGATATTCATAGAAATAACATTATTAGGTCATAGTGTATCTAGCATCATCTTTTAAAAATATTGCCAAATTGCTCTCCAAAGTAGATATATAATTTTCACTTCTGGAAGTCTGACTTCCCATTTTTTCCATATCCCAGCCAATAGCTGTCAATGCCATATATTTAAATTTTTGTTAATCCAATGAATATAAAATACCATAGTATTATTTACTGTTACTTTAAATGCATTTCAAAATTATTAGTGAGGTTGAACATCATTGTATGTACTCTTGTTTGGCTTTTTGCCTATCCAGTCTTACTTTACATATCAACTTTAACTAGTACAGTGGGAGTGGGAGCTAATAAATGCTAATTACTAAAAAGAAATCCAATGAAGAAATATACTTGGTTTCTTTATTTAAATAAGTTGTATGGGGCAGGTTAGACTAATTATACCTGAACACCTACAGGCAGTTGGTAAGTCCCTAGCTAATTAAAAAGATCATAACATACATATATGTGTGTGTGTGTGTGTGTGTATATATATATATATATATATATATATATATATATATAATACTTCCAGGCAAATAGAAAAATTTAAAGAACTTTAAACATTTTCCCATTATACAGCCTAACTCCAATATCATATGTTATTATTACTAAAGAGAAACCACCATAGCTTATAAAATATGATCACAAAAGTTGGAGACCAATGTCTCAGTTGCTTATCACCTGGTGGTTAATTATAGCCATCAAATTCTCATCTCCGGTGAAGAAGCTATATGAAACTCATCTCTCTAGGATTATTATAGATAAGAGAATCATCATGACATTCAAAGTTAAAATTTGAAGATTATATGTTACAATGGCAATTAAGACGGGCATCCAGGAACCAATTTAATCAAGTTTTTCAAGCCAATGTGATGGTCTTTCGTGTAATAGACACAGATATGGAACCAGGACACAACAATGTTCACTTGTCAATGCCACTGCCATGTTACCAATATTTTAGAGGTAGACTGACTTTTGAGATTTTCATCCCACAAGGAAAGCTAACAATTGCACAGAAGTTCATAGAAATAGATCTCCCAAAATTACACTATAGATTTAATGCCTTCTAAAATAATGGCCATGTATTCTCATAACAAACATATTATTTTAATATAACACTCAGAAAAACACTTCTGTTAATAGCCCAGTTACCCCACAGACTGAGATGCTAGCTTGGCCACCAATTTATTACATGACAGTTACCGTCACCCTTTGGTGCCTACTGTGTTCCATGTAGGCAACAAGACTGCTACTAGGAATAGTGGTAAATAATATTGACATTGGCCTTGACCTCAGTAACATACAGGTGAATAAAAGATAAAAACAAATAAAATATATGAGCTGCACTATGACAATGGCTGATATTGTAGGGGAGCCAAAAATTTCCTTCTTTTCTACAAGATTCTTCCAGCTGGACTAAGAATTAAATTTATATGAGACAGATGAACAAGAGAAAAAAAAAATCAGTTTTATTTCATGTGCACAGAGGCCCAATAATAAAACGGAGACCAAAAGAAATGACCAAGCCAGACAGTTTTTATATTTTTTGCACAAAGAGACAACACTCTGTGAAGGAATAGAAGGACAAAGAAAACTTAAGTTTGGGAGGTTAATTAGTAAGGAATTCTAAACAGAATTTGGGCTCTGGAAGTAAATTTGCAAAGTAAAAAGTAACAAGCATTGTTTATATAGCCTTTTTCGCTCTAAGTTTCCCATCCCTGGTAAGGATGACTCTTTATCTCCTGGTCCAAAGAGACAACCTTTCACATGGAGACTCATTTTCTGCTTTCTGGGGGACAGAGGAGGGTCTGAGTGTCCTGGCTGCACAGGCTGTCTCTTAGGCAACTTTTATTTAAGACAAACACATACAAAAGTAGCATATTTGGGGCAGTCTTCCCTTGGTGTCTAAAACAGATCACCAATGGGGTGCATGGGTGGCTCAGTCAGTTAAGGGTCTGACTCTTGATCTCAGCTCATGTCATGATCTCATGGTACCTGAGTTTGAGCCCTGTGTCGGGCTCTGTGCTGACAGTGTGGAGCCTGCTTGGGATTCTCTCTCTCCCTTTCTCTCTGCCCTTCCCCCACTCACACGTCAGCTCTTTCTCTCTCAAAATAAATTTTAAAAACTTTAATGAATAAATAGATAAAATAGATCACCAATACTTTGAAATATTCCTGACATAATCTGAACTCAGTATTTGCCGAACAAACAGGCAACATTTTATGTATGCAGGGACTTGAGACATGATTAGAAGAGAGCCGAGTGCAGAGAGAGGTGAGTTTGTGCCACTGGGGAAATAAATGCTCAAAGACCTTGGAAGACAGACTGTAGATGAATAAAAACAGAAGTATTAAGGAAAGGGTATCGATCAGAGGTTTTCCTGATCATGTGAAGATTTTGGCCTTTATCCTAGGAAAAACAGAGAGCCATTGAAAAAGCTTCAGATGCGAACTGGCAAGGTCCGACTAACATGTAGAAAGATTGTTCTAGATCCCACCCAGGAAATGGAGCTGGTTCCACAAGGCTCCCCTCCCACACTTATTCCTTTCCACTTGCCCAAGGCCCATGGGGAGGCCGACACACTGTTCCAGACTAGAGATAACTTGAAATAATATTATAGATTATTTTATCCAGGTTTTTTTTTTTTCATTTTCAGTTAAGGGAGTGAGGTCTGGAAAAATGGAATGATTTTCCTAAAGTTATGCATCCAACATCCCTTCCAACAGTGTGTCCTTGTGCCCTTCTGGAAAGAATTCTTTTAGCTTGTCTCTTGGGCTCTTCTCCTTGATTAACTTCAATGCAGTCGGCATTCACATTTTTTTACTAAGAGGCTTTGTTTGTGTGTTGTGAAGTAAACTATTAGATTACCTCCTGAGGACAATCTCACAAGGGGTATGAATACCCTAAAAAAAAGGTAATGCCTTCATCACAGTTTTAAAAGGACGAATGCAGTGCCTCATTCACAACGAGTTTCTGTCATTTTCTTTCCTCAGGCACTGTTTTGAAGCTTCCAAGGAGAAAACAAAACAAAAAACACATGCACACACACACATTCCCACACATACAAAACAGCAAACACAAAGGATCATCTTTGCCTGGAAAGGCAGACCCAGAGTTGTTTCTTCATATGGACAAATCCTTAGCAATGAATCAATCGTGCTGTGACCTAAAACCAATGTCCATTTTGCCCAGTTAGAGTGAAAATATTAAACCTTCCATCCCTCTCTCCTTCTTTCCTTCTCTCTCCCTCCTTTTTTTAGTAGCACAAGTTTCCCGTTATTTGCATAAACATTGCTTTTCTTATAGATCAACAACATGATTTGGACAATTGCATAAAAGTAAGGTTCAAATGGTTTGATTGTATAGAAAGGCTTCTCGACTGCACAAGATACACCTGGGTGTGATACTCAGCTCTGTTACTCAGAAGTTCTGTTTTTGAGCAAATCATTTTAAACTTCTATGGGCTTAATGGGGGCACATATTAAATCACAATGTGAGACAAAAAAGATCTATAGATCATTCAATGCTAATAATCTATAAAACCATGAATCTGAAATCTGAATGCTCAAGTCATATGAGGGAAGGCTTTGTAAACATTATCATTGGAAAGGGGTTGAGATGAGATGAAGTTTTTGGAAAGAAGGTACAGCCTGTTACATCAGACAAGAGTCACATCAGAGATCTATCTAGATATGCTGCTGTCACTACCAGCTTAGCGACTTTGGTCCAGTTACTCAACCTCCCTGAAGTGAAGTGGTATTTTCTCATCTCTTAAAAGAATAATGGTAGAGGTGCTTGAGTGGCATAGTCCGTTAAGTGTCTGACTCTTGGTTTTGGCTCAGGTCATGATCTCACGGTTTGTGGGTTCAAGCCCCGCATCGGGCTCTGCACTGACAGCACGGAGCCTGCTTGGGATATTGTCTCTCTTTCTCTCTCTCTGCTCCTCCCCAACGTGTGCTATCTCAAAATAAATAAATGTTTTTTAAGGTAAAAAATAAAAATGAAAAAGAATAACGGGAAACCTGTTTTATCTCAAATGTTTTTTTAGGCAGATCATATGAGAAACTATAATGATCTATAATAAAGCAGGCCTTTATAGCATCGTGACATGGTTTATTAACACTCTTCTATTTCCTTAAATGTTATACAAAAGATTTCCAATTTATGTTTAAACATTTGAGAAATATGTAAAGGCTTTGTACTTAGTTTGATTCTATAAAAGACTGAATTTGTTCAATTATTCCTTGGTATCTAGCCTTGCATTGCATATGCTCACATCTGCAAGTTTTCACATTGATCTAGCCGTCTTACAATGCCACTCAGAGCCTGGCAAGACCAAAAAGAATACGCGTGCTGGCGCGCCTGGGTGGCCCAGTCAGTTGAGTGTCCAACTTTGGCTCAGGTCACGATCTCGTGGTTCATGAGTTCGAGCCCCCCATGGGGCTTGCTGCTGTCAGTGTCGAAGCTATCAGGGCAGAGCCCGCTTCAGATCCTCTGTTCCCCCTCTCTTTCTGCCCTCCTCTGCTCTCTCTCTCTCTCTCAAAAATAAACATTAAAAAAACAGGATACACACCCAAAAGCACATGATTCCCAAGCTTGTATTTCATTATAGATTTAACATGTACTTATTTCATAAGTTATCTTCTCTCATAACTGGGTAGCGAATCTTTTCACTCTGCAGAAGTGACTTCGAAAAAAAAAAACACGTTTATTCAGAGGAATAAAGGCTAGGATAGCGTTAGCAGCTGTCCTAATACAGGTTCTCTGATCACAGCACTGCCTATGAAAAGAAATTTTCTTAAATTAAAAATTCGTCCTTCTTAAGATTTATTTTAAAAAATCCTCCTTAATTGTTTTTATAAAGCCATGTTAAAAGTAATCCAAATGATCATTTCCCTTTTATCTTGAACATGTTTGCAACTTAATAATTAGTTGTGAAATGTAAATGCTACTGGAATGGTATTGGCAAAGCTTTTCTAATTAAAATGTACTTTCTATTGACATTTTCCAGATGACTTATGAACTCAGGACTCCATTTCCTGTTTGTCAAAAATCTTGTAGAGGCACAAGTTCATTTCTCAAGAAGAAAGACTCTACCATGTTCTACCCCAAACTGCTCAAATGTAAGAACTTCCTCTCGGGTTAATCAGAAATGTTAGTCAAATATGAGGGGCTCTTTTTATCCTTTTGAAGGAGTATTGAATCACTATTGCAGTTTTTCAAAGACTAACGTCATCGACCATGCAAATTTCAGACCCAGCCTGAAATCAATGATAGGGGGTTATTTTTTAAGCATGCCAATGCATATAGAACATGAAAGAGAAAAATAAATTGAATTAAACAATATCATATAAAAACTACACTCCTCTCCTTTTCATAACATGGCGGTAATAACACATTAACAAAGAGTCAACTTAAAACCTGGCCGTAAGAACCAAACTGACGCAAAAAGCAATGATTAAAATGAAAATCCTTGGACTATCACAGGGCTACCCAGTGAACCACGGTATCTGTGTATAGCTGCTCCATTTTCTATGTTTCTATCTGTTACCCCAAATGCCAACAGGATTTTGGTGAATACAGTTATCTATTTTGAAAATGCCAGGCTTTTTGTACCTTTCGACATTCTGATGACTTACATTTCATTCATGGAGCACGGGGCGGGGCGAGGAGGGGGTTGCTCTGTTGCCCTGGAGCTGAAGGACAGTAGCAAAGGGACACAGAGGAGCCACATGCAGGGGGCTGGGTTTTAACTCAAAGATTTTATTTTTAATTGAGGGATAAGCCATTTTCCATCTCCAGTCTTCCAGAAGCAATCTGTCCTCTAATCATACTTGAAGACAAAAATGGGGCGTCTGAGTGGCTCAGTCGGTTAAGCGACCAACTTCGGCTCAGGTCATGATCCCACGGTTCATGGATTCGAGCCCCACGTCGGGCTCTGTGCTGACAGCTTGGAGCCTGGAGCCTGTTTCGGATTCTGTGTCCCCTGCTCTCTCTGCCCCTCCCTGCTCACGTTCTGTCTCTCAATACTGAATAAGAGTTAAAAAATTAAAAAAAAAAAAAAAGAACCACGTAGCTAAATGTTTAAGTCATGGCAAAAGCCTCCAAGCAGAAGTTAAAATATGCATGTCACTCCTCTTTCAAACATTTTCTAAACCCGTGACCTTGTAATTAGAAATGATCATACTCCCGACATTTGCATTCTTGCCAATCATCATCATCTTCATCACCATCACCATCATCATCATCATCCCCAAAATGCAAGCCTGCTAACATTGCTTTTTTGCTGGTTAGAGAAATTGAGAGGCTGCATTCAAAATTGCTAGGCTTTTATCTAAATAATTATTTGTTCATTTTTTCCCATCTACACTTAGATATCAGTAGTTTTTTCCTATTTCTAAGGAACCGGGAAACAATTTGTCTTATTTGTATAATTAGGCATTTCAGAAGAGTTAGAATCAAAATGAAAATACTCAAAGCAATGTAATTCCAACCTGAATTAGAGGATTTTTTCATTTCTTGGGAAATATGTCTGAAAAAAACATTGCTTAGAAAAGTCTAGCATGCATGCTAATTTACGTGTTTGATATTTTTTGGGAAGATTTTGGTGAAAACATAAATAGAAAAATTCTTCTCTCTAATTAAGCTGAGGGGTGTAAAACACAGGTTAAGAGGCGGAATGTGGTAGATTGCTTCATGAATATTCAATAATTTTTCAATTTTTAAAAACTTCAGTCCTCAGGATGAAATGTATCTAAGAAAAATTTCCGTGCTACTTCTGAGTTACCTAGTGACACTGACTGAACACCAGTATGGCGATCTTAAAGCTCTGCTATGTGCTTAACACATAGCTGAATTCTGTCATGAAGCAGACCTTGGTAATTTCCTCTTGAATCATCCTGTTAGCCCTAAACCAGTAACAACGCTACACAGAATAATGGCAGCTTTCACTTTCTGAGTGTTCATACTAAGCACTTTATATGCATATTCTCATTTTTTTAAAGGATAGCTATTCTGGAATAGATCTAGTATGGCTTCTTTTCACAGAGGAGAAAAAAACAACTAAGAATGAGAAGTTTCATAGTTCCCCCAAGGTCACAGGACAAGTGGGTTGCAGCGTCTGACCACAGATTGGCTCCAGAGATGGGCTCTGAATGGTTTGGCCCTGCCACCTCAAAAAGAGGATTTATAGAAAGTGTTGGTCAAAGCCTGACTTCCAATTGTGACAAGGACACCATTTCATATAATCACGGCTAATAACATCCTGTGTTTTTCTTAAATCAAAATTCTAAGAACTTGATGTGCTTCTCTTCTGTGAAATAGTTTAAGCTATTACTCTTCATGGCATTAAATCTGTAACACATCCTTCTGCCCTCTTCCCAGCTTAAACAGGCATCATAGCCAACTGTTCCTAAAAGCAGGAAAGACATTTTCCGACCTCCCGGGTAACTCATTCAGCAGTTGGCCATGCACATTTATAACAGACCCATCAATAATTATTGTTCGTTATTAGGCTGATTTACATAATTTTATATTATCCTAGTTTTGTTGTTAAGATTTCTACCTATTTGCTTTTTCTATCGGTTATTACTTATGAGTTTCATTAAAAAAATAAGACTTGTTAAAGAAAATAAGAACTCTTCCTAGGAAGAGAAGAATCCTAACTTGAGCTTCCTTGGAAATTTCCATCCATGTGCATATGACACCACAACATTCTACAGGCTGAAAATATGGCGTATTTTCCCATATGGTGTGTTTCTAGAGAGCTAGACAAGGGTGTCTCCCATTAAGCAGAGCAGAATGGAGTCATTGCTGCGGGGAAACATCCCCTCCACACAGTGAAACACATTAGTTGAAAAAAACATTTGTTGAAACATTTTCTAGCAGACAACCTGTCCCCATGCTGAGAAGCTAATGCCTTACCTCTCATGCACCAGTTAATTCCTTCCAAAAACACATGTAGACCCAGCCAGGCTGTATCATTCAAATCATAATCTATCATGGGACACAAACCTAAGAATGTTTTAATTTCAGTAGTCCATAGTTAAATCTCCAACAGTGTTCCTGACATACCCAAAAAAACGTAATTCTCCACTCATACCTACACTTGCAGGCAAAATGCACAATTTGAGACAAATGTGTTTTTTACTGCTTAAACTCACAAGTGCATCCAAAGCCCCAAATGAACACTTTTTAGTCCTTGCCACAATTACAACACTCACAATGGCACTAGTGTTTACAATGACCAGATTAAGCAATAGATGTGGACTTACTATATTCCCTGAGGAAACATTCTCAATCTTCCTATCGGTTTTCTATTTCTTAACATCTTTTGAGAAGAAACATTTGAAGGATATTCAGTGATAAATAAAAACAAAATCCAAGTTAAACTTAATTTCTTAACACGAATGTCATTTCCAAGCTGAATATTTAATCAGCTGGTTAGCTGGTTCCATACTTTCTCTGCTATGATGTTTCTTTGAGGCACTCGGGATTTAGATTCTGTAATTTGATCTGTCCTGAAAAGTGAAATAATTTATTAGGCTTAATTTGTTTTTATTTCACAGCAATCTAATTTTGCTCAATTAACAAGGACACTGCTTGAACTTTGCCCCAGTCCTTTTGTAACTGAAGATAAATCACTCTGTGATACTATGAAGGCTAATTGTTACTGTAGGTAGTCTACAGCTCCTGCGGAGTTTCTAGAAAATTCTTGGAGGGCCTATAATGTATAAGTCCCCATCCCAGTGTGGCTGGAGATTTTTAAGGTGTGTCAACAAAAGAAGGAGAACCAAGACAAAGCCATAATGAACTTGTTAAGTATTTAGACATGACCAGCATTAAGAACGCTGAACACTGAAACATCAGGAAGTCATCTACACTGGTCTTGAACATTTAACACTTGAATGAATTTGTGGTATAAATATAAGAAAGGGGGGCGCCTGGGTGGCTCAGTCGGTTGAGCGGCCGAGTTCGCTCAGGTCATGATCTCACGGTCCGTGAGTTCGAGCCCCGCGTCGGGATCTGTGCTGACAGCTCAGAGCCTGGAGCCTGTTTCAGATTCTGTTGTCTCCCTCTCTCTGACCCTCCCCCGTTCATGCTCTGTCTCTCTCTGTCTCAAAAATAAATAAACATTTAAAAATAAATAAATAAATAAATAAATAAATAAATAAATAAAAGGTTATAAGTAAATAAATAACCTAAGCATTCCATTCTAAAGGCTGGAAAATAAGCTTATGGAAAACCCAACGAAAGAAGAAAGAAATGAATAATAGACAGTAGGCAAAATTAAATAATTAGCAAAAGTAGAAGAAATTTTCAACAACTCAGAGGTTAGTTCTTTGACGCTAGTAGGAAAATGGGAAGACTTCAGGCCAGCATAATTTATATTTTTTAAAGAGAAATAAGTCTGAAATAAAAAACAAAGGTACTTCATTTCATTCCATTGCCTCCCTTAAGGGCAACCACCTAGTCCCCTAACCACTCCCTGCCCCAGCCTGTCCCTACTGCAGAGACAAAAATAAGGATGCATCTAAAGCCCAACTTCTGGAAACAACCATATGGGTCTGAGTCCTGGTTCTCTCCTACTACCTATGCAACTCTGGACAACTTACTTAACCACTTTGCCTCACTTTCCGCATCTTAAAAACGGGAAGAAGCATGGGGCGCCTGGGTGGCGCAGTCGGTTAAGCGTCCGACTTCAGCCAGGTCACGATCTCACGGTCCGTGAGTTCGAGCCCCGCGTCAGGCTCTGGGCTGATGGCTAAGAGCCTGGAGCCTGTTTCCGATTCTGTGTCTCCCTCTCTCTCTGCCCCTTCCCCGTTCATGCTCTGTCTCTCTCTGTCCCAAAAATAAATAAACGTTGGAAAAAAAATTTTTTTTTTAAATATAAAAAAAAAATGGGAAGAAGCAGAGAACATAACTCATAAGGTTTTATGAGGTCTTGGTGAACAAAAATTTGTAAAGCGCACAGAACCTTACCCAGACACAGAAAACATATTTACCTAATATGGATACAAAATCCCCTGATTTTTGTTTTATAGAAAGATGCCAGTTTTTCCTTGGACCTCATCATCTACACTGAAACACTAGATGCTGATGTTTGAGAAACTCTGTCCTTTCCTTAATGCCCATTTCACATTGTTTTAAAACATGTCTTCAACTTCTTTAATACTTCTACCAACCAAAGTGGTGTCACTTCTCTCCCTTTACGTATGGACCAACCTTAGTGTCTTGTCTGAGGAACAGAGTATGTTGGGAGTGAGGAGTGAGGCTTCTGAGATCAGGTCAGAAAATTTGGCACAGCCTCCGTGGATTTTTTTCTTGGGATTCTCGCCCCTTGGGCCCCAGCCACCATATTGTGAGGACACATAATAGTGTTCTGGCCAGCAGCTCCAGCTAAGGGTCCTACCAACAGCCAGCATGAATCACCAGATATCCCAATGAGACAATATCCAGATAATTCCAGACTTCCTTTGAGCACTTCAGCTGATGCCAAGTGGAGCCCACCCAATTTGCAGATTTAAGATAAAATAATTATTGTTGTAAACTAAGCTCTGTGTGGCTTGGTGCACAGCAATACATTAACACAACAGATCGTGTTGCTAAAAGTGGGGTGTCGCCATATCAGAAAATCTGACACATGCATGAGCAGCCTTGTGACTGGGTGGCGGATGGAAGCTGTACTTGGTGACATACAACTGATTCTAGAAATGCAAGCATGGGTTATACGGTGTTTAATATATATCAAATGTAATTAACCACATTTAAAAATTGCAGCAGAAAAATCACATGATCATGTCAACCGATTCATAAAAAAGGCATTCAATAAAATTACCACTCTTTTGAGAAATCGCTAAAAAATTGTTGTCAAAGACTATCATAGATTTAAAAAACAAGCAATACATCTGGAGAAAATATTTGCATATGCGTGACAAAATTATCCCAAATATATCTGTACTGACCTAATATGTGTGTGTGTGTATGTGTCTCAATTTAGATAAATATATCTATTAATGTGTGTGTGTGTATTCTTAAAAATCCATTTTTGAGGGGTGTCCAGGGGCTCAGTCAGTTGACTGTCTGACTCCTGATTTCAGCTCAGGTCATGATCTCAAGGTTCATGAGTTTGAGCCCCACATTGGGCTCTGCCGTGACAGTGTGCAGCCTGATTGCGATTCTCTCTCTCTCTCTCTTTCTCTCTCTCAATCTCTCTCTCTCTGTCCTCCCCCACCCACACTGTCTCTTGACCACCAACTTGGCAGAATGTAGCATAACTGGAGATGTATGTGCTCATTTATGGCCTATCAGTTCTCCCTGCAAATGTATATACTAGAGAAACACCCATCTCCTACAATGAGATCAGAAACTTATGTAAGAGTGTCCACTGCACCACTATTTGTAAAATGAAAGAATTCAAAAACAGCCTAAGTATCCATTTATCTAAGTGGATGAACGAGATAACACTTAAAAGGGATATTATCTATATCAATGAAAAGATGTCTTCCTCATAATTTTAAGTGAAAACAATACAGTATGATGCATACAGTATTGTGTCATTCATAAACTTTACATAGGAATGAAACCATGACATGTTATTTCTGAATATAATATGTATGCAAGTTTTTGAAAACTGTACTGGATAATAATAATATCAAATCATGATAGCAGTTGTCTCTGGGCTGTTGATGGTGACATGAGAGGAGGTGAAGTTTATTTGCACTGTAAAAGTTGCGATAGTAAGATGCTTGGAAACAAACAGTTTTCTAAGTGGCAATGGAAAGTAGGAAAGGGGTCCATGAACCTGAGTGCAGGTGACGTCAATCGTTATGCCCGGCCATCAGTGTCCCCTAATTCTGCAAACAGTACTTGAGGAAGGAAGGAGTCACCGTGGAGAATGGCTCTCCATTAGTCCAGGCACACGCCCAGAGCCAGGAGCCTTGAGCACTAAGTTGGCTCTGTCTGCAAAGGAGTGAAGTGTCAAGGAAAGTTCTCCCTTACGTCTGCAACACGGGGCTCCCTGCCATGTGCAGACGCTGCAGGAAGGTGGAGGGAGAGAAACAGAACACAGTGCAAGAAAAACAGGGTTCCCTCTAGGCCTGGAATATGGGTATCTTAAGGGTAGAAGCTGCCCTTTCAGATTTCACTATTTTTATGTTGCACGTTGTGCAATTATTTTGAATTTTTCTTCCTCCGTGATATTTAATCGTTTTTTTTTAAATGTCAATCTGTCTCAGCTGTGCTAAGAGAAAACAAGAAAAGGTGTTTTAGTCGGAGTTTTATAAAGACTGCAGCTTCTGTTGGGGACTGTACATGGTGCAGCCACCACGGAAAACACGGAGGTTCCGCAAAAAGATTTAAAAATAGAACTTCCACACAGGATCTAGCAATACCACTTCTGGCTGTGTATCGAAAGGGACTGAAAACACGATGTCGAAGACCCATGTTCATTACAGGATTATTTACAACAGTAAGATGTGGAAACAACCTACGTGTCCATGAACGGATACATTTTTAAAATGTGGTGCACACATACAATGGAACATTATCCGGCCTTAAGGAAGGAAGGAAATCCTGTCACATGTGACAACATCAGGGAACCGTGAAGACGTGCTAAATGAAATAAGCCGATCACAAAATGACAAATACTGCCTGCTTCCACTTAGATGAGATATGTATAGTCAAACTCCCAGAAACAGAAAACGATGGTGGGTGGCAGAGGCCGGGTAGCGGCCTAGGGAGGGAGTTACTCTTCAATGCATATAGACTCAGTGAGCAAGATGAAAAAGTTGTAGAGGTCTACTGTACAGAGCTGAGCACATGATTCACAATACAGTTATGTGCCCTTAGTACCTGTGAAGAGGCTGTGAGAGTCAATTTTATGTGTCCATTTGACTGGGCCACAGGATGCCTAGGGACCTGGTCAAGCCGGGTTGGGGGTGTGTCTGTGAGGGTGTACGGAGGAGATGAACATTGGAGTCAGTCGGGCGAGTAACACACTTTGCCATCCCTGGTGGGCTTCATCCAATCTGCTGGAGACCCGAGTGGATCAAAAGGCCTGAGTAAGACAGAACTCCTGCCTCAGTGAGCTGGGGAACTGGTCTTTTCTGGCCTTAGGCTGAAACATTGGCTCTTCCTCAGTCTCCAGCCAGCTTTTGTACTGGCCCTTCTCCCAGTGGCTCCCCTGGTTCTAAGGTCTTCGATTCAGACTGGAACTACACCATCCATCCATTCATCCTCCTGGGTCTCTACCTTATCAACTGCAGCTCTTGGGATTTGCCAGCCTCCATATTTGTGTGAGCCAATTCCTTATAATGAAGCTCTCTATACATAGATGAGAGAGAGAGAGAGATACCAAATCACCTATTGGTTCTCCTTCTCTAGAGAACCCAACTAATACAAAGAGTAAATTTATGTCTTTTATACCACAATAAATAAATGGAAAGAAGGGCAGTGTCTTCTGAAGGAAATTACGAGGATTTCGTGAATCAATAGTGATGAAGCCCTTAAAACCATACCAGGAAGACAGAAAACTATTTTTAAATATTCATTAAATAAGCACATTTGCTCTCTCTTCTCCGAAGAAAGGTGGCAGTTTGTCCAGTGGCCACACACATTCTTTTTGGACTCCGACAAACAACAGCTTCCTCCTTTTGAGATTTGCCTTAATTTTAATCCCATATGTCTCGTTTTCAACCACCAATGCCTGAATGAGAAGCCATGATTTCAAAATTCAGTCTGCGTGAGTCTGACCTCCTCTCCTCCTCCCTCAATGCAACCAACACTCTGTATGCTTTGGTTTTTCCCATCAAGGCATAAAAATCAGGTCTGCGAATGTAGCTATTCTCCCTATAGTAGCACAGTGCTCTGTCTGCGGTAAGTATTCAGTAAAGCCTGCCCTCTCTTTCCTGGTCTTGGCGCCCAGGGTACACTGTTTGCAGGTTTACCTACCAATGCTCGCTCTTAATATCCCCCCCGCCTAATTCATTTCCCATGACTGTCCTCTTGTCCAAATCCAAGCATTGCTTAACCCCCATCTGCATCACAAAAACACCTGCTCCTTGCAGACCTCCCTCCCGCAATTCCTAAGGCACCGATGGTGGTCTATAATTTGCAGTTGTCAGCCATTAGTCCGGAAATAGCTCAAAAGGGTGCTAATTTACCAATCCCTTCCACCTCCAGGGCAACGGGACACAGCCAGGAGGGACTAGAGCCCATGGACCAGCCACTTCCTTCTGAACCAGACTCATCAATGCTCTGTGCACCCCATATGAAAAGGTTGGGTAGCACAGGTCCATGGTAGCCGTCTATACTTAGAAATTAGTATCTTGAATTGTTTTGTTTTAATGCAGATGCGAATTCTGCTCAGTTGTAGTATAAACTCTTCCAAGACTGACCACCATCACTTGCATCTTCCCTCTCTATGACAAAGCCAAACATACGGTAGCTGCTCAGAGGAATGTACTCAAAACAAGTCTCCCACGCCTGGGTTTATAATCCAGCCTTGCCATTTTGAAGCTTCGGGGTCCCTTGGAATTTTATAATGCCCCGTCTGTGAAGTCCGAATCTGTAAAGTGGGTGTGCTGATACACTCCACCCAGGGCTGTGAGGAGGACTAAATGATCAAATGCATCAGACATGCCTGTCACGCAGTTGGCGTTCGGGAAGTGACAGCTGCTTTCTTACATGAGTTCTATGCTGCTGATGGAGGTAAAGGAGGAGACGTGAAAAGTCAGGCCGGCATCAAGAAGGTACAAACTTCCTGGAAAATAAAAATCTGTTTTTATTTTTATTTTTTTAAGTTTATTTATGTAACTTGAGAGAGACAGACACAGTGTGAGCTGGGGAGGGGCAGAGAGAGAGAGAGAGTAAGAGAGAACCCCAAGCAGGCTCCATGCTGCCAGTGCAGAGCCCGATGCGGGGTTCAAACTCACAAACTGTGAGATCACGACCCGAGCCGAATCCAAGAGTCAGATGCTTAACCACCTGAGCCACCCAGGCACCCCTACAAATCTACTTCTAAAATAAAAGTTTAGAAGAAGAGAAAATGGAAATCTGAATGTTAAGATTGAGATTCCAGAATATATGCACACACACACACACATACTCAGGTGTAAAGTGAGCACCCAATCTCTAGTAACAGATTCTGTCAATCTGCCTGATGATCTCCACATTCTTTGTGGGATGCCTCCCAGTCATGCCGATGCCATCACACTTAGCAATAATCTAAGAGCATTTGCCAGATTTAGTCCAACACATGCTAAGCATTTTGTTGCCATATACGTTGGGACCAGATTTTTTTTTTAAGGTTTCTTTCCAAGCCACTGATCTCCACTTTTTTGATGGAAAGATGTCAACACTAGAAACAAAATACAAATTTGGTTCTGAAACAGAATTCAGAGAAGAAAGCCCACCTGGTACAAGACAGAACTCAGAGAACAAGGTGTTTACTCTCCCTTCCTTTAGTCCAAAGCAGATGTCAGCAGATGCTATCTCATCATCTTTTGTAGGACAAATGTCAGACAAGCTGACAGATGAGGGGACACATGGTGCTCTGGGGTCACCAGGATAATGAGAGAAGAAAAAGACAAGCCAGTGTGGCCAGGCTGCCAGGGACTGTCCCACTACACTGAGTGAGCACGACCAGCAGAAACTGTTCTGAAAGTGGTTTTCACCTCTTCCTGGACTGCAGGTAAACTGGACTGAGAGCCGTATGCTGCCTGAGCATAGAAATACACAAATAAGGGCGCCTGGGGGGCTCAATGGGTTGAGCATCTGACTCTTGGTTTGGCTCAGGTCACAACCTCACGCTTTGTACATTCAAGCCCCGCTTTGGGCTCTGTGCTGACAGCACAGAACCTACATCAGATTCTGTGTTTCCCTCCCTCTGCCCTTCCCCTGCTCATTCTCTCTCTCTCTCTCTCTCTCTCTCTCTCTCTCTCTCTCTCAAAATAAATAAATAAACTTAAAAAAAAAGAAAAAAGAAATAAATACACAAATGAAACATCCGGGCATGGAAAAGTAAAATTATTATAGGACAATTATTGGTTTTTTCAAGTACAGCACGAAACGTAATCATTCTTTTTTTTAATGTAATCATTCTTAAGAATTATTTTTGACATAAAAATACCAGGGAATACACAAAATGGGATTTCCCCAGTATATATAAACAAGCTAAACTCATGGCAGATACATTCAATTTGCCATGGGATTTAATAGTCCAAATAAAAGAAATTAGGCATTGAACATTTTAAATCTGACATCCTTGAATCTGAACACATTTGTGTCCCTCTAAATTTAAACCTGAAGATTTTTTGCAAAACTGACTTTCATTTGAGGAGGCAACCAGGTGCATTGTAGGAGGTGGAGCTCTTTGCTTAAATAAAAAGAATCACTTAATTGATAACCCTTTGATTACATCCAAGTGTCCTGCCAGAGAATCTTCAGTTACCGTCGTTCTGTGAAAGGACTGTAGAGGTTTTCCACTTCACATGGCTAAGGAAGAACATAAAACGTCTTTAAAAAGTTGTTCGAGCAGCAACTTATCAGAAGAGGATTGAGTACTTTGGCTTTATTACCTGTATGTGAGGTAAGACAAAACGATCTCAAGAAGTGATGCTAGTCTCTCACCACAGTGGACAGTCAGTGGCCAGTCCAAAAAGAGCTCCAGTAAAGAAAGATGAGCCGAGAAGAAGGGGTTTGGGGATACCACTAGGTTAGAGAAGGCAAAAAACAAGGAAAAGGCCCCCAAATGAATGACAAAAGAAGTTGAGGCAGGGAAGTCTGGCAGAGGAAGCAGCACAGGAAGGACGAATGGACAGATGCTAAGAAACAAGCCTATGGAGGCATGTCTTGGCGTCCCGATGTTTCCATCTCCCCCTTCGTCTTTGTCTTCCCGATGTTTCCATCTCCCCCTTTGTCTTCCCGATGTTTCCATCTCCTCCTTCGTCTTTGTCTTTGACATCACCCCAACACTCTGGCTGTCTGATCGCCCGCAATTTGCTCCTCGGAATAAGTGACATGCCCTGGAATTTTTGTGATCACCTTCTCTTCCTGAAATGTTGCTGGATCTCATCCTTAGAAGTGACTGATGCAGGTCTCGAGACAGATAAATGGATCTTTTGTTCACGTATTGATTCAGTGACTCAACACGGATTTATTAGAATATCCCGCAATGAGTACGACAAGCATGATCCTTGCTTTCCTCAAGCAAATCGTAACAACAACAAAAGAACACAAACATCTTAAAAGCTACCTACAGGTTGCAGGAGGTGCTCCCGAGCAAATAAACATGGTGCTAAGGAAGAAAATTTGGGAGGGCCTAAAGTAAGATGGTCAGGAAAAGTCTCTTCAGAGAAAGATTTCGGTTGAGACTGGAAAAAGCCAGAAGAAACCAGTGATTCACAGTGCAGACAAAACTGTCGTAGGGAAGGCCAAGGAAGGTAGGACTTGGAGCGCTGTGCACCATCAGGTCACAGGGCCATCGGGTCATGCTTTGTCATAAGCGCAAAGGAAAAACCCTTGAGTTTTAAATCAAAGCGGGACAGATTCTAACTGACACTTTTTAAAGATGACCTGGCCATTGTGTGGAAAAGGAAGTGGAGTCAGGACAAGAGTGGAAAACAAGACTGAATCTCTGCAGCTATCTGCAGGCAGGAGAGCCGGTGGCGGCTGTGGAGATGAGGTGGGCTGATTCGAGATGTGTTCTGGAGAACTGGCTGGTGGGCGTCACGTGTGTCAGGGTTGTGGGGGAGAAGTTTGAGGATCAGAGCATGCTGGGTGGGAAGGAAACAGGACCGACAGTCTGAGGATGGACTAAGATGTGGCGACAATGGCTAGCGCTTGCTGGTTTACTTCTAAGTCCAGTAAAACCTTGAACTGTGAGTAACTTATTCTGCGAATGCTCCACAAGACGAGCAAACATTTCTAATGAATTTTAACTTGATAAACGAGCGATGTCTTGCAATACGAGTAATATGTGACACGGAATGTCACATGACCACAACTCAGTCAATATATATCTTTGTTCTTGAAATCCACTTTGATATACAAGTACTTTGGATTACAAAGCATGTTTCCAGGATGAATTATGGTCACAAACCAAGGTTTCACTGTATTTCTGATATCTGTCCCCTGGTCCTTACTCCTAATCTTGCTACTCTGAAACATCCTCCTCATCCAATACCTGGAAAAATTCTAGGAGCAGTGTTCTGTTACAAGGTACCTCATTACCTCACAGCAAAACCATGTTCCCTCTGAGCCCACATGATCAGTGGAGATTTGGGAAGGAATGCAGCTCAATGACAGAAAATTCAGAGGAAGTTTCCTCAAAATGTAAAAACAAATCTTTGCACACTGTCCTTTTTATTAGATCATGGCCAAATATACAATCTTTTACTAAAGTCGAATTTGCAAAGATGAGAAAAAAAATTGGTCATGTAATGAATTCCAATATTAGGGGAAATCACAGTCGCTGAGCTTGAAGGCACTCAGAGATCACGGCGTCTTGCCACCTGACTTACATGGCCAATGACTTGCTGAGGGCTGCACATCAGGGTCCACAACCAGCTACTGGCTGGGCTGGGACAAGAAAGCAGGTCTCCTCATTCATAGCATGTATCATTTAGACTTCTAATGTAACTATGTCATATGACAAGACTGAACCAAAACAACAGCAGCCAAAGCTCTTCCCACCCCCACCCCCCACCAGAGGAGACCAATATAGAAATTTCGGGGTCCCTAGTGTCTGGACATTCTGTTTTCTTGTCAAATTTCCCATATCATTAATAGATTAGGGGGTTGGAAAGAAACAGGTGTCTTTTTGTGTGTTCATTATTAAGTAAACTGGCATACACAAATTGAACATTTTTCTCTTGGCATTTTCCAATTGGCTTTTATGGGGCCTTTATAACTGAATAATCCCTAATTGTGATGTTTGAAACCTGTTCCCAAAAAACCTCCTCTAGGACAGAGGAGGGGGGGAAAAAGCTGCCAATCCTTAGCCAGGAAGCTTATCACTGAAGGCCAAAGTACGCATTGGAACCACGATTTGATAATGAGCCAGAGAAGGGATTTCAAAAGAATGGTGGTGATTTGGTCAAGTGGCAAATACCCTTGGTATTTAAGGCTATCAATACCTGAGCCACAAAGAGCCATCACACGCGAATAGAGATAATCGATGTGGGGAATAACGTGCTATTGTTTGAATGAGGCAGGATAATCTCTAATTGTATGTGTCATCTGGAAACTCCAAGAGGAACTGACAAAGTGTGCAGTCTTGCAATTTTATAACTGAGTGTTCGCAAATCTTCAACTGGATTCTTCACCCGCTACGCCCTTTATCAACCACAAGATGTCTTTCCCAGGCATGGGTTCCCTGGTGGATGAAGAGTGGTTTGTTTTGCTCTACAAAATGTCTTTGTCACAGCAGCAAGAACCCTGGTGCATATGCATTCTGTCTCACCATATGCTCTCTTTTCTCTTGTCCACTCTTTGCACATTGAGGGTGCGAAATGGTGGCCAATGTATGTATTTAGCACACAATGACACCCAGCCAAGACATCATGCCAGGGGTAAGGTCCTAAATATTCAGCGTATTTCCCGCTCAACCATTTTTCCTTTGATATTCCATTCCCATAGGATCACGTGGTAGAGAAATCTAGAACTGTCTTTGCAGGGAAGGAATGATGGAAATTTGCCCATCGTAAGAATGTAAAGTTTCCCCTCCTCTCATCATTCCTATGCGTTTCTAAGTTTTCCAAAATGTCTTTTATTTTTTTTGAAATGAAACTTTAGTCCCCAATGCTGGAAGCAATCCTTTCTCACATTCTCACTCCTGCTCACCCTCCTTCCCTCTCTCCCTCCCCCCTCCCCTCTCTTAAGTTCATTTGGAAGGACTCATGCCATCCCCTCTCAGGAGCTTTCGTGACATCCAGCTGACTAGAGGCATCACTCTGTCAAGCCGAACACGCGGTTAAGATCAGACCAACTCATGATCTTGAAAATTTTGCTGCTGACCCATCCCAATCCCGGAAGGTATGCGGTGTTCTGATTGATCAAGTTAGTAATTACATCTGACTGCCCTAACTCCCCCTGCAATTTCACCAGATTCTTCCTGTCCTAAATTAAAGGGTGAACACATCAGTCCACTATTAGGTGGTTTGCACACTTAGTGGTTAGCAAGAACATATTCTTACTATATTTCTCATCTGAGAAATATTTTCTGACATTATTAAGGTTTCTTGAGGTTGAAAGAATTGTCGAAACATGAGGGCACATATCCCTTTGCTAATGACAACATTACACTTTCTGATCTCTATTGAGAAACCGTGACCAGTGAGAAACAGGACAGAAAGCGTCACGTTTGGTGAACTTTTAAGCTAAATTAGACGGATGTACAATTACAGGGAGGGGGATCTTTGAGTCACTGAAAGCCCTTTGTTCTAGCAAAAGGTAATGGTGCTTTGAATGTCCGCTGTCCCCATTCCAAGAATGTGCTATTTATTGCTAACAGGCTCTCACTTTCAGATGGCTGTATTGGTTTTTTTTTCCCCACTATTATGTTTGTTAGGATGTTACCCTCTGCCTCTAGGTATTCTCATTTCTCAGGGAAAATACACATTTAACCCAGGAGAGCCTGGATGTCATGTCTGGCTATCTGACCTGTCATCCCTGTTCCAACATTGAATGCTCCAAACCCATGACAACAATTGAGGCACACGCCACACCACTGAGGGTATAATGAAGTCCCAGACAAGGCTCTGACCAACTGAGCAGGAATCACGTTGGAATCAAATTCCCTGGGTTCTGATCCAAGGGTCATCATGGACCACCGGGGAACTGAGCTTTTCTCTCCCTCTTCACTCCAAAACTCCATTCTGCCACGTGTAACTAGAAATGAAATTGCCCTCTCCACAGGAGACGCTGCTGTGTGGTTCACTGAATGATGTCTGAAAAATGCCCATGAGCGAGCCTTTCCAAGGATGAACATTCCACCAATCCTCTTGCTCTGGTGAATTTCTCCTGCTCACCTCAGAGGTAAGCTACTAAAAAGTGAAAAATAGAGCATACAGAGTCTTGGAGCTGCCTTCACCCTGGGGACTTACAAATCACTGGGGGGCGGAATCCCAATGATCGGTCAGGGGACAAATCGCTAGTTCCTGGCTAAACTCATTCCATTTCAGATCTAGTTGGGGTTAAGGATTTACTATTTATTTATTTATTTATTTATTTATTTATTTATTTAGCAGCCTTTAAACAGTGTACCCCATAGGGAATGAACTCCAGAAACTATTACAGAAACGTGTCAGACCAGTGGGATTGGCAGTGATTGATATCATCTTCATTGGCTTTCTGTCCAAGTGAAAAAAATACATTGATATGAGACCATGTACACCTGGGAACCAGATTCACTGCACCTTGCAGACTCGGTGAGATCACTGAGTAAACCGGATTTGACTGGCAACATCTACAATATGTCCGTGTATCAAAGACAAATAGTGTATGACATCACTTAAAACATGGAATCTAAAAAAAAAAAAAAAACCGAACTCATAGAAACAGAGTAAAGCGGTGGTGAATGGGAGAGATGTTGGTCAAAGGGTTCAAACTTCCAGTAATAAGATGACTACATCCTGGGGATCTAATGTACAGCATGGTGATTATAATTATTAATAACCTGTTATATACTTGAAAGTTGCTAGGGGAGTAGACCTTAAAGGTTCTTATTGCCAAAAAAGGAAATGGGTGTTATACGACGTGATGAAGGCATTAGCTAGCAGTAGGGGGTAATCATTTTGCAATATGTAAGCATATCAGATCAACATGTTATACATGGTATGTACCTTAAACTTACACAATATGTCAATTACATCTCAATGAAGCTGGGAATAAATTAAAAATAAGTTACTCTTTTTAAATGAAAGATAAAAAATCTCTGTAATAGGTGGCCACTGTTGTCAAAGACGTGCTCTTAAGAATGCAGGGGGTTCTGCTCCAAACTTCATCACAAGGGCTGGAGTCACCTGGGCCTATGGTTCCCTCATCAGAATGCACGGAGAGCATCATTATAAAACACAGATAGGCAACTCTGTATTATTTATGATTACACTTTCTTTCAAGTTCCTACTAATATAATTTAGAAGACTTATAAATCTTCCATTTTTAATATCTCCTATCATGACTCCTTATTTATTTGATCTGTATTCAAAGAGCAAACATATAGCAATTTTTCTTTATAGGCATTTTTTCAAGAAAATATTGTTTTTCATGCAAGATCACATTGTTTAGGTTGAAGGTCTACATCATTCAGAAAGGAAATATTTCCAAGCTTCAGAACAGGATAAATACATTAGAAAATAATTTAACTCTCCTTGAACCATATCTCTGAAGTTATTCTTGGAAATGTTTTCAACGCTTAAGAATTTTAAATTTAGGGGCGCCTGGGTGGCTCAGGTGGTTAAGTGTACAACTCTTGATTTTGGCTCAGGTCATGCTCTCAGGGTTTGTGGGTTCAAGCTCCACGTAGGGCTCTGCACTGTGCAGAGCCTGCTTGGGATTCTCTCTCTCTCATTCTCTCTCTGTGTCCCTCCCCCGACCCCTCTCTCTCTTAAAATAAAGTTTAAATTTTTTTTAATTACAAAATATTCTTATGTCTGAAGTGAAATATAGGCACATGTACTATCTGTACCATTGTCTCTTGCTGTTGTACGTGTAGGGAAGCAAAATTTGCCACTCCAAAACGCATGTCTTTGGCATGTGGACTATTTTATGCTGATTATTTTTAAGAAACAGAAGGCTCGGGAAGAACCTTTGACAATCCCCCAACTGCCTGAAAGAAAATGGATAGAGGACCTCCTCCAGGAAGGAGGCTGTCATGACAGATAGCTACAGTATAATATGAGCTAGGCATGGTACACAGCAAGGAAACTAGCAAAGTCTGTTTCTGAAAATTCCTCTCCAGGCCCCACTGTTTCCCTATGGGCCACCCAACCCTTGTTTACCAAACACTTACTCTTCCTCATCCTCCTTTGAATTGCTTTCCTCCTTTTGTGAAGCCACTGACCACCACCCCCTTCTCTTCAGCTCCAGATGGCATATAAGCCTCAACTGCCTGACTGCCCATGGGCCTCCTATTCTTATGGAGTCGCTGTATGCACGTAATTAAATTTGATTTTTTGTTACTCTGTCTCGTGTCAATTTAATTCTTAGAATATCCAAAATCATCTTGAAAGGTAGAAGAAAATTTTCCCCTCCCCAACATAAGCTCGGTCTGAGTCAACTGCACAAAATCTCTGCAGAAATGCAGATATAAGGCGTGCTTGCTGTGAAGGAAGGTGGGAGAGGTGGGCTTAGATTTCTTGTGCTCTCTACTATTTTTTGAGAATTCAAAACATAGCAAATGGTCATTAAATATCTATTCATTAATTAAGCAAATGAAATGGCCCCATATAGAAGACAATATTAATTAGAAAAGACTTTGGGGACTAGATAATATTTAATCAGGGGATAGAAGGACAGAAATTGGCTTGGCCCAAAGGACGAGAAAGTAATTTCCAGAAGTAGAAAAAATGCCCTACAGAAGCATTTCAAAGCAAGACGATGGATGACAGCCTATACGGGGAATGTGCATAGTATGTCAACATATAGACTTGATTTACTGAAGCATAAGTACCATCCGATAGTACTACAAAATAACCATAATATCATCAATTTCCATTCGCACATTACTTTAACATTTGTAAAAAGGTTTTTGAATATTATTGCATTAAGTCCTTGATGGAGAATAACTCAGTGATGGAGGAATAATCGTTCTCATTTTGCAAACAAAGTAATGAAGGCTGAGAAATGTTAGTCAATTATCTAAAGGTACTTACAAAAAAGTGGAAGAGGTTATATGCAAATTACTTCTGATGTAGGATCTAATGCTCTTCTACTAAGTTATTGTGTGGTTTCTACAAATGCAAGTGCAAATTATATGTGGCCAGTGGGGAGGAAGGATAGGAAAAAACATAGTAGACAATTACTGATGCTATTAGAATTCAAATTATTTATTATAACTCTTGCCCTCCATAGTTTATCAGAGTTTCTTGTAAAAATTCTTAAGAAATCAGAGACTCTTCCATCTGTAGTTCTGGGAAAAACCACAGGATGTCATCTTGAGTATTACCTTTTTTTCAAGCAAGTTATTTGTTTTGAGGAGGATAAGAGAATTTTTTACATGGTGTAAAGCTTCTCTTTCTCAAAGTGAATTTTATTATTTTGAATAGTAATTCATCCCTAGGGCTTAGATATCAAAACTATTTAATAAATTATAGACTCAAAGTCTTGCTTTTACTCTGATTTCTGTTGTCCTTAATCTTCACACCCACCAGCCCATTCTAACCTCACAGTGTGTATCCCTCCAGACTGTTTATACACACAGACACATAAACGCACACGCACGCATGCTTACATATGCACACACACATACGCACACAAACATTTCTGTCTTTATTACCTCAGTCAGTGGTAGAATAACAGACACATTGCTCTGTACTGTTTTCAAATTTAACCTATTCTGAGGTGCCCAGGTGGCTCAGTTGGTTGAGTCTCCAGGTGTTGATTTTGGCTCAGGTCATGATCTCCCGATTGGTGGGATCGAGCCCTTATGGGGCTCTGCGCTGACAGCACAGAGGCTACTTGGGATTCTCTCTCTCCCTCTCTATAAATACATACATACATACATGCATGCATGCATACATATATACTTAGGAAAACTGTACAATTTAACCTATCCTAAGATAATTTATATCAACACAATATATATTATATTCCTTTTTCTCTAACAGCTACAGTATATTTTGATATGTGGATGTTTATGGATGAGTGTTTGGGTCCTTTCTAATTTTTGGTATAAAATGTCTGAATAGTAAATTACAGAACAGACACAGTTAAATTATAAATTTGGATTTCCCCGTATCTGTGGACTTTGACCTTGAGCTTCCAACCCTCCCTCAATCCCTCTTCTGATGTTCTTGCTCTTTGACTGCCTCACTGTCATCACCAATATCACCCTCACACGTCTTCTCAGTAAAGGAGGAGGGGAGACCAGGGCAAGATGAGAGTAAGACATTCAAGCTCCAAATGTTCGAGGTAAATGCCAGGTTTCTTTTCAGGCCAAAGTTAAAAGTAACACATTCAAATGTGCTAAACCATGGACATTTAAAAATCTACTTTTAACACACGGATTTCTTCTGCAGAAACCCCTGCTTTTACATGCATGGGATTCCTTTTTCCTATCAGGGCCTGGAGTCATTGACTAAGGAACTACCAAAGATCATAGCACAGACACAGAATTCCCATGTAGAGTTCACGCTTTGTCTTGTCTTTAGAGATTAATTTCCACAAGCACCTGGTCATTTGATCCTAAACGATCTCTACTTGCAGCCTTATGTAGATACAGCGTTAGATTCATCCTCACCCAGAGGCAATGTAACTTGAAAAATAAAAAACATGGTTCAATGTTTTTTATAAAAAGAACCAACTGGAGAGCTTCCAAATGATTCAGAAAAGATGCTGACTTTCTTGCTGTTAGCAGAAAGCAGCACACATATATGAACCATCCGCTCCAAATAATTAGCTAATAAAATGATAAAACAGGAGGCACCCGGGTGGCTCAGTTGGTTAAGCGTCAGACTTTGGCTCAGGTCATGATCTTGTGGCTCTGTGAGTTTCAGTCCCACATCGGGCTCTCTGCTGTCAGTGAAGAGCCCACTTCAGATCCTCTGTTTTCCTCTCTCTCTGCCCCTCCCCGACTAGCACGCGTAACCTCTTTCTCTCTCTCTCAAAAATAAATAAACATTAAAAAAAACAGTGTCAGGACATGTTTAAAAGTACCTTGGGTATATTGCAAAAAAACATAATTTCCCATCTTTTATTCCTAGCTATGTCAGTGCTGCATTTTATGTGAGGCACTGGCTGTCTTACAAAATGTTTCTGGAAAATGAAAGTTTATAAATGACACGCTGAAAACAAATAACCAGGTCTCTTTTGCTCCATTTAATCCCAGCGCTCAATTCTCTTCATCATTCCCTAATATGGCCTTTCAATCTGTCTTCCAGGCCAAGGGAATGTTACAGTTTCCTAGGAAGGACAATGTTTCTGGAATAAATGTGCTTTCTAAGTCTCAGCTACACGACACCAGCAAAACCTGTTGAAAAGAGAAAATTCATTCCTACCTGACACCAAATAACTGTTTTGACTGATTATTTCCTCTGAACTGACAGGTTGTTTTGGCAAAGTAGACACCAGCTTAGTCAATTGAGCACATGAATGATACATGAGGGGTTCCGTTTTCAAAGCAGAAAAAAATTGTACAGTTGTTCACTCAACACTCAAAAGTGTTTATTTGGTTCCATAACACCTATTTTAAAAGCATTGACTCTGCAGAATACAAAAGAGTTTTTGAGGGGGGGCAGAGGGAAAGAGATAGAGAACCCTAAGCAGGCTCCGCGTTCACCCTAGAACCTGACGTGGGGCTTGATCCCACAACTCTGGGATCGTGACCTGAACTAAAATCAAGAGTCGGATGCTTAACCGACTGAGCCACCCAGGCTCTCCAGTGCCTCTCGCATTATTATTTATAACTAGAAAGTGGAAACAATCAGGAAGATCTATAAGAAAAAAGCAGTTAAATCAACAAAGTCACCTTCCGTTTCTCTGGGAGGATGAATTCCAAAAGTTGAGTCCAGTTCCACAGTGGCACGGCCATCTAGACCTGGAACCAAAATCTAGGGGAGGTGATTTCTGTTCCCACCTAAGATATTTCTAATCTCACTGACGTAGCCATTGCCCTACGTACCAGTGACCTCGGGAAAGTTTTAATTACCTAGAAAAAATATCCGTATCATTTCCCCTGAGGTCTGGGAATTAGAGAGTGATTTCAAAAAAAAAAAAAATTAAGAAAGGAAATGACGACCTTGTGAGATGAAGCGCTGAACCAGCTTGACTTCATCCTACTAATTTATCAGAGCCTGTATTATTAAAACGCAGAGATTTCATGAGGTTTTTTTCCTCCTCATGATTATGATCACAAAAGCCTAAAATGGAGTTCAAGTTTCAAGAGAAAGTCTTATCCCTTTCAGTGTTATTTACCATGCGGTGGGGGGGGGGGGGGTCGTCTTTTGACATGTGCCAGGATAACCTTAATGAAGGAGTCCCTTTGTACCTACATTTTCTCTACATGAAAGCTGCCACAATGTCAGCCATTGGGACACGTTATTCTTTATAAGCCCAGGCATGCAATTGCCTATGAAATTTCTATTTTAAAGCCTACACACACGCACCACTCAGAAAGCAATTCGGAACAACGAATCAAATGACATACCATTGTGCAGAAAGAACTATAACTGTGGGCTCTGTTTTCTTCCCCCCTTCTATTACTATTGATTCTCAGCTCAGTTCCGAAAACATCTTGCTTCCCATAGAGAAAAGTACAAATTTGCCGCCTTCAGTATGAATACCTTCCACGGGTTTGCTTAATTTGCCTTAAACGGGAGGGTAGTTACCACCTTGGAGTTGTTCTAAAACCCAGCTCCTCTGAACAACAGGAATGCAATTTTAAAGGCTTTTTTTTTCTGCCTTGAATCTAGCAACGTAAAAGTATACAGACAACAATGAAAGTAATTCTACTTTCGTTTTCCAGTAACATCTACGTGGAACCTGTACGTGTTGTGCAGGTGAAATTGTATCTATCTATAATTTCATCTTCATAACACGTACAGATTCCATATGAAAATCTGAAAATGTACAAGCTGTCACACAAAGCCTACTTCGATTTCTTCAGTGGCATGGACAGCCTCCTCATCCATGTGATGGGTCTCTGATGTCTGTCTGTTTGCTTTTTAATAAACCATCATGAAGGCCTGCTGCCCTTGTAACAGACACTCAACGTCTTCCCAAAGCAAGGCATTTCATTTAAAAAGACAGGCCAGACTCATGCTCTGGTCATCGGGTGTTATAAATCAACAGACAGTTGTGACTGCTTCCCTCTGCATTTTTTTCCCAGTGTATTGGAGCTGCGTGGAGGCAAAATCCGGAGCCCTTTCCATGTAGGGAGCATTATACATCCCCAACCCCCACTTTCCTTTTACGAGGCTAGCCCTTTTTGTCATTATTTTTTGTTCAAGAAGAATGTCAAGTGAGGATCCTAATTGATCTCTTGCTGTTTTGCGAGTCTCAATTAGACACTGAGGCCACTGGCCAAATTGTTCGCCTTAACGTGCTTTCGCTCAAGGCAGCCTACACGTTACTTAATCTCCTTTTGTGCCACCGAAATGTCTGAGAAGCACCTCACCTCTTTTACTTTTCATGAGCTACGTTTCACATTATGAAGACGTGTATTGACTCAGTATGCTCACAACTATACAGCAAATGGGGAAAATCATTAGCGAAAATAAGTTTGCTAAAAGTCTTTTGCATATCAAAAGGTAACACAGTTTTTCCTTTGCTTGAGGTAATTCTCAGTGCTCTTTTCAAATGAGATGATCAGAATTGTAAGGAACAGCTTAAATATTCTTCCTGTCAGTTTTTTTTTTTTCTTTTCCTTATTCAGGGAAGAAGCCACTGCCTAAGTGATACTGCCCATCTGCAAATGGTACCTAAAAACATCTAAACAAACAAAAACCTAATGAGTTCATACACGGAATGCCAAACATGATATATATATACTTTTAATAATTATTGATGTTTTTACTTCAAGATAATTTATTAAAAAGTTGGGCAATTTTCTTTTTTCTTTTTTTAAAGTTTTTTTTTCCAATGTTTTTTATTTATTTTTGGGGACAGAGAGAGACAGAGCATGAACGGGGGAGGGGCAGAGAGAGAGGGAGACACAGAATCTGAAGCAGGCTCCAGGCTCTGAGCTGTCAGCACAGAGCCTGACGCGGGGCTCGAACTCACGGACCGCGAGATCGTGACCTGGCTGAAGTCGGACGCTTAACCGACTGCGCCACCCAGGCGCCCCTCTTTTTTTCTTTTTTAACGTTTATTTGATTTTGAGAGACAGAGCGTGAGCAGGGAAGAGGCAGACGGAGAGGGAGACACAGAATCCAAAGCAGGCTCCAGGCTCTGAGCTGTCAGCACAGAGCCCGACGCGGGGCTTGAACTCACAAACTGCGAGATTGTGACCCAAGCCTAAGTCGGCCGTTTACCCGACTGAGCCACCCAGGTGCTCCTTGCAATTTTTAATAGTCAGGGCACTGGGACATCAGAGTGCTTCTCGGAGAAACATATTTAACCTCAGATTAAGAAGTGATGTTACTGTGTTCTTTCTCTGTGAACTTTTTCTTTCTTTACATGCTTCCCAATTACATGTTCTATCTCTTAGGACATTCTTTTTACTTTTGCCCATTATTACAAGTAAGAGTATTTATAGTCTGTCCTCTATTTCATAAAAATTTACTTGCAACAGATTGTATTTTCTCATTCCTCTCTCATACACCAAGCATGGAGATGAATTAGATCCCTTAAGACTAAGGTACACGAAAGAAGAAAATATTCTAGACATATCATCAAAGGCCACGTCAACTTTATCAATTACTCATGTTTATATCAATGGTCATAACCAACTTTATTTCTTTGGCCAGTGGCTCTAGGGTCTGGTTTTTAAAACAATACTAATAGGGGTGCCTAGGTGGCTCAGTCAGTTCAGCGTCGGACTTCGGCTCAGATCATGATCTCACAGTTCATGAATTCGAGCCCCGCGTCGGGCTCTGTGCTGACAGCTCAGAGCCTGGAGCCTGCTTCAGATTCTGTGTCTCCCTCTCTCTCTGCACCACCCCCTCTGCCACTCACACTGTCTCTCTCTCAAATAAATAAACATTAAAAAAAAGAAAACAAAACTAATACAGTTATAATCCTAATATATCATTCTACTGTCGCCCAGTATATGTATATTTATTCAGGTCAACATAAACAAACAAAAATTTTAAAAATCCATTTTACAGTTATCTGTAAGGAATACACAATGTTATTCTCTGAGGCATAAATATCCTATCATTTGAAGCCTGTGATTGAGATTTTTGGCAATTATGTAATTTCAACCAACACACTCATCTTGTGACTCAGCTACAAACTTTGGAGTAATTCTCAAAAACTCTTTTCCTTTATTGCATTCATTTCCAACAGATGTAGACAGATGACAGATGACAGACAGATCTACTTCAGAGTGTATGTGTGTTCATTCCCATCTTATTTTTAAAAATATTTTCAATGTAGATTACATCATTACTTTCTGGATTAGCGTAACGACTTCTTAACTACTATCTTAGCCCAAGATCCCACTCCAACCAAACATTCAAGATACGTTTTCTAAAATATCTATCGATCGATCGATCAAACGATCGATCTCTGTCCCTTTGACGAATTCCCTCTGTCTAATGAGATTAAGTCCATTCTGTCACACAAGCAGCACTTTACAGTTTGCTAGACTGCCTGTTTTCTCTCACCTCTCTCTGCCCCTCTGAGGTCGCTCCCCCACTGGCAGGGATTCTGTCTCACTCATCACCTCCCTGTCTATCATGGCTCCTCTGACTTTGGGGCCCTTTGTTGAGTTCATTAATGTTCCCGAAACACTTCAACATCCACATATGACTGGCAAGAATCTCAGGTGTCATCCTCTGCCCAAACACACAATTAAATAACCAGGATTTCTCAGAGTACTCAAAAGCCATCATCATACACAGCTAGTGAATCATTCTCATCCACGAGAGCCCCCCAAAGTAGGAATACTGTTTTTATCATCTTTCTACCTCCTCTCCCCATCATAGAGAAGCTCTCAATACATATCTGTTGAATGAATAATTGGGACAAATTTATATTTTTAGTTATAATGATTAACAGCTGGTTTAGATGTTATTTTCCGTATGCAGGTGTGACCTAAGTCCAGTATAAAAAGGCAAATGTTTCGAGACAAAAAGAAGTTCTGAAATACAGTTTACAAAACATGTATGGTTTGTCGCGTTACGACATATTTTTAATACTCTCATCCCTGGGGTGATGGATAGATGAGGGCTCATGCTCATCCCACAGGCACTGAGGCCATTACCTTGGTAACTCAACTCAAACCACCCAGTGTTGTGAATCTATGGACCTAAATGTCTAAATATAATGCTATCCTGGGAATATCATCTTATGTTGGCAAAACGGCTTGTTTTTTCCTATTGCCATATTCCGTGTCTTCTTTAATGAGCACGTAATGATAAAACCCGGCAAAATACGGTGCCAGCCCTGCTACCCTGTGCTGGGGGTTCATCTACACCCCCTGTACACACTGCTCATTACTCTACAGATGAGAACTAGCCTCTGAGCATAAAATATTTTAATAATGTGAAAAGAAAACTTTAAGGGGAAAATACCGTCTTTTGAGACAGCAGCTAAAAAACATCATTGCAATTTTGAGTTTTACTTAAGATAGGAGACAACGGCTTTGAAAATTGGGCAAACGTAGCGGAAGCAGTGCCCACTGAGGTTACCCAACACCCAGAATTCAGACTGGAGGCAGTCTCCAGAGTTTTCTATTCCAGAAGGCAGGCTATACGTGAGCCTGGCGCACAGCAGGACCCACGCCTGAAAGTCGTTTGGCTGGTGGATTACACTGACTTGAGTCACGCACAGACCTGCCAGGACCTCGGGTAGCAGATGATTTGTTTTCTTTATGATAAGCTCCCACAAATCCTTGCTGATATCAAACTGAGGGACAACTCAGCTTGTCTGGTACAGATTAAATACAGCCAGAGATGTTAGAAATATTTCCCACGAGTTCCTTCTTATTTTTCAGAGGCAAATCAGCCACATTATAATATTCTTGCCTTTCTTGCTCACTCTCTTCCCTTCTCTCTCTCTCTCTGTCTCTCTTTCTTTTCTCCCCTTTCCCTTTCCTCATCAAAGTTGTGACCTACAGGCCTTAGAAAATGACAAAAACACAATGTCTTGGTCCTCCACGCTTCATATTCTGGATTTAAAATTTTAAATTCACAATTTAATATATTGATAACAACATATGAGAGCTATCATTTACATAATACATGTAACTGACAGAACATCTTTGCATATGCCCTGAGTCTGATGTACCACATCGTAGCGTAAGTATCTGTAATAGGATATACATATTTTCAATGGCTAGACCTCTGTATTTATCTTTGTATCTATGTATCTATATATTTATCTGTCTCCATCTAGCCACACACACACACACACACACTCGTTTGATTGCTTTACCTGTCTTTTCCTCCAATTCACATCTCTGTGTGGCCCTTCTGGATTCCGGTCCCTGGGGTAGGAAGCTCACACGAGGGGGGCTGGGAAGACCTGACCTTGACTGACAGCTGCATAAGACCCCTTTCTGTATCTTCTTCAGTCTCCTCTGACCTCTCTTCTTTCCCCTTCCTTAGGAACCCACCTTCCTGATAACATTTCCAACTTTTGTGGTTTCCACACATGGGTACATTCCACTGATTCTCTACTACTTTATCTTTCACCTTTTTTTTTTTTTTTTTAAGTAAGCTCTACACCAAACATGAGGCTCGAACTCATGACTCCAAGATCAAGGGTCTCAAGCTCCATTGTCTGAGCGGCCATATGTCCCTCTCTTCCACCATCTTGTAATAACTTCTTCACAGTGTTTTCAATTGCCTCTCCAGGCTGAGGTCACTTGCCCCTAACTCCTTCACCAAACCCAATAATAGAGGGTCAAAAACAATTCCACTTTCAGCTGCTTCCATCCAGAAGTCTTGAAGGCGAAATTTGATAGCAGTTTGTATTTAAATAGTTTATAATGCAAATATATACAGGTCAATGACTTCAAGATAAAATGAGCATCAATGTTATATTCAAAATGAATGAGGAAATACATGTATACGATTATTGTATTATGTGTTCTCTAGAGAAAGCAAGCCCAGAAAAATAAAAACGGAAACTTTTCTGACAGGTCTCATGAAAAAACACGGAAGTGCAGGTGTGTAAATTCACTGACGATTTCAATTAATGCAGCTCTTTTTTTAAAAATTAGCACCTGTCTTCAGTGAGACTTGGCACGCTAAATAAGGCATGCATGTATTTTTAGAAAAGGGGAATAATTGATCTGGTGAGTTTACAATCCTACCCCATTTTTTTAATTTTGGGGAGGAGGAAACAAGCTTTGCTTACAAGCAGCAGAATGGTTGAGCAGTATATTCAGGTACACAGACGTGATTCGTTTGACACAAAAGCAGACAATTGCTGCAGTTAGTGACATTTCAAAAATAAATATTTAAAGTTCTCCATGTATAGAAAACACACATATAAAATACAGGTATAAGAAATTCTCAAAACAGTCATGTAAAATACAAAGAAAATCAGGTGAGGGCATGTAGGAACTCGCTTGAACTATGCCAACACTGAACAAATCATATACACCTAGTAGCTGGGATGGATCATTCTAGGCTCATCTCAAGCTCCCTCTTTCTACCAACTCCACACGTTACAGATGAAATTTCACGTTCCCTGTGAAATGATCATTCTATGCTGTTAATGCTGAAACATTATCTTATCACTAATTTTACTACTGCTCAATTCATTCTCTCCCTCCCCAGATCTCTGTGATGCTTTATGACCTAGACCTCATAATGGTCACACTACCATCTTGCTAAACCTCTTTTCTCTTTTCTTCCCTCCTTGTTAAGACATTCAGTAATAATAACAAAGCAAATCCAGACAATATTCTTTTAAGTTTGCATTCATTTGTCCAACATTTTTTTTCACATATATGTATATTTGTATAAAGATATGACAGTGTGTGTGTATATATATGTGTGTATAATAATATGCATACATATAAGACTATATGCATATATGTATATATATCACAAAATTGGTCAATTTTTCTCATATTGTTGTTCTAGATACTGTATTGCTCAGAAAATTATTGGGTTTTAAGAATAGTTTTTAATTCTTTAATTTTTTTAATTATTGATTTTTTAACTTAAATCCAAATTAATAGACAGTGTAATCATGGTTTCAGGAGTAGAATTTAGTGATTCATCATTTACATACGACAACCGGTACTCATCCGAACAAGTGCCCTCCTTAATGCCCATTATCAACATATTTTTAAAAAACCAGGATATGTGGGGCACCTGGGTGGCGCATTTGGTTGAGGGACTCATTCTTGACTTTGCCTCAGGTCATGATCCTAGTTCATGAGATTGAGTCCTGTGTCAGGCTCTGTGCTGAGCATGGATGTTGTTAGGGACTCTCTATCTCTTTCTCTCTCCCTCTCTCTCTGCATGCCTCCCCTGCTCACACACATGCGTGCAGTTTCTCCCTCCCTCCCTCTCTGTCTCTGTCTCTGTCTCTCTCTCTCTCAAAATAAACAAATAAACTTTAAAATAAATAAATAAATGAAAATCAAGACATGCTAAGTACCTGCTCTTTAGTCCCTTGTGAAATTGTGTAGAATTATAGCATTGCCTCCAAGCAGGGGACCTTAGGGGGTTAATTAACAAGCATTCACTACCCAATAAGGTGTATTTAGTGAGTAGCCTCTGGGAAGGGAGGTAAGGATGACTGGGGTGGGGGAAGGCAGTAAGGAAGGAACATGCTAATTTATTTTCCCTTCTTGTATACATATTTATGTTCCATCTGGGAAAGTGTAATTAATATATGTGAGCAAATCAGAGAACAAATTTGAGTATAAAACACGTGGTGTTGCTGCAGAAGTTGAGAGAAAGGAGAAAACTGTAGAGCTTGGAGCAGTGTAAAAGACGGATTTTTGGAGGTGGGATTTCAGCGAAATTGTGAAAGATGTAGGTGAGCAGAGAGAAAGAGCACAGAGCTGGGGCAACGATATGTAAACAGACCCGTAGGCAGTTATTTCCTCCCTCCCTCCCTCCCTCCCTCCCTCCCTCCCTCCCTCCCTTATTGCCTTCTTTCCTCCCTCCCTTCTTTCCTTCCATTAATCCTTCCTTCCTCCCTTCCTTCCTTCTTTCCTTCCTTCATTCCTTCCTCCCTCCCTCCCTCCTTCCCTACCTTCCTCCCTTCTCATTCTCTCTCTCTCAATCTCTCCCCCCCACCCTCTCTCTTTTTCTTGGTCTTTGTTTTTTTCCCCGGGAGGGAAGAACAGTAGAGTCAGGGGCAGAATCAAAGTGAAGAATGTTGAGAGAATCCCAAAAGTCAGTGATTCTCTGGGAGGCAGAAGAGAAGCAGAGGAAAGGCAGGACCCCCAGTGTCTACGTGGGGCACTGCAGCACTTTGCTGAGGGGAAGGGGAAGGATGGACTTGAGGTAGAGCAAGAGTTCCAGTTAACTCTGAAGAGAGCTGTTTCTGGAAAGTGCTGGGAACGAGACCAGTAAGGAACGTGAGATTACGGCTAGACCAACAAAGAAAGGAGTAGCTGGCCTATGCGTACATTATCTTTTGTTTCCTACTTTACATTTATCCAAATCACAAGTATTGATACATATAAGCAACAGTTAAATGTCTTAAGTAAACATGAGTATCTGAATGTCTTAACAACTAGAATTCCTTCTATAAATGGTGGCGCTGTTGACTGTCACAACTTGCAAAGTCACATTCCTTCATGCACATTTCGAAGTAGTCTCTGTCTGCAGAGCATTACTTACCAGCTGCCTTACTCTAGGAAAATTCACTTAGTCTTTTAAAATTTCAACCCCCACCCGTATAATGGTAGTGGTAATAATAGTAATGAACCTGAGGGTTTGTCTGAGGACTGTAACAGTGCACGAAGAACACCCAACCCCGTGAATAGCACATAGCTGTTATTTAATGTTTGTCGTGATTATTAGTAGCAGCCCGCCAAAAGCAAAGCTACCAGTCACACAGTAAATGATTGACTTGAATAGGAAGCAAAAGCCTTTTTCAAATTTACACTTCTAATGTGGTGTCTCTACTTTAGTTTACTTGGTTATCAAACGTGTAGCCCCAAAACAGACTGAGAGACGTCGGAAGAAAAAACATCAACAGCTGTAAACACAAGCATTTCTTTTTGGAGGTATGGAAGGAAAGAGAAGTAGGAAACTATCAATTCAAAGAATGAGGGCTCTAATTAGTGTGGTTTGAATTTGTACCAAAGGAAGCATAAAGCAGGTCAATTGAGTTCCTCCTACATAGCTGAGAAGCACAAATAGTCACTACACCAAACAGTTGAATTATTGGATCCATTAACCGGCATGATTGGATCCAAAAATCAAAGTTGCCAAACAAGAAATAAACTAGAATGAAATATGGATAAGTTTGCTCACGCATCCATCCATGGAAAGCTTTTAAACAAACACATAATTGTTTGGAATTGTCCGGTGCCAATTCCATAGAACTTGCAAGATGAACCAAAACATTTCATTGCATAATATTTAAAAGACTGATTTGTGGTTGCTCAAGACAGAGATTGATCAAGAAGACTATACAATTATCTATTTATTTTCAGGGGAAAAATGCTAAAGGATGAACCTTTTGCTTTATTTCTCACTCTAACAGAATCAGACGCCTTTCTAGCGCACAGATACGTTTATTTTATTTATTTTTACCATGCATCATTTTGCTTTGCTTCTTGATTGCTCTTTGAAGCAATGGTGGCCCTTGTTTAATTCTTCTTACACAGTTTTCTATGGAAAGCATGAAATGATAGCCGTCTTTCCAAAGCATGAAACTATAGCCAAAATCAGTCTTAACTTTATAACTTACTTAACTAGTGGCCTTCCTGTGTTTTTGTTCAGTACACCAAAGTTATTTTCTACTCTTCTTAATACTTCCTAGTCTCCACACATCTCGCTTTCTCCCGCACTTGCAGATACATAATACATGAAGTGAGCCTGATCCATGAACCTGGTTTTATTGTCTCTCAAGAGAGTTCTCTCCTCGTCATCCATTCAACAAATATTTATTGAATGCTTGCTGCGTGCCAGACTCTGCTCAAAGTGCAAGGGGCGAGCAGGTAGCAGCGAATGAGGCAGGAGTGGTCCTGCTTTCATAAGTCTTATAACTGAGACGAGGCATAGGAAGAAGAGGGTGCCAGGAAACAATGAAATTAAGTCATTGCCAAATAAGGCAATTTCAGAGAGCGAGGTGCCCTTTAAAGGAGAGAAAACACAAGAGGGTAATGGAATAAGGGGGCAGCTGAGGGCGTTTCTATGGCGTGATCAGGAAAGACCTGCAAAGAGCTGGAACCCCAGTGAATCAGAAAGCAACCACTGGAAGATTCTGGAGAAAAGCTCTCTGGGCAGAGGGAAGGGGCGGTGGCCCTGAGGCGGATGGAGAGGGTGCACTGGGAGCCCTGAGAGGGATGGTGAGTCCAAAGACAAAGCTGCAGGGAAGGGGATAAGTAATGAACTCACAGGAAAGGCGGGGGGGGGGGGGGGGGAGGGAGGGGCAGGCCTCCACCCACAAGGACAGCAGAACCAGGGATGCTCATGTGGCTTTCATGTACGCACACACCATGCACCATGTCAAATGCTTTTCATTAACAGGCACTCAATAAATAGTAGCTGATTGATTATTGTTGGAACAGCTGATTGATTACAGTACATTCCCAGTAAAAGCAAATTGTTCTACTAAGAGAAATCATGAAAAAGATGGCTGTCCCATGGAAGAGAGAATTTACCTAATACAGTCATTTATTTTGTGGGAGGCCAAATGGATTACGTCTCATCTACCCTCTATGGATGCCAGGCTAATTTGCACGGCAAAGTCTAATGCCATCCCCTCTTGCTCTTTGACAGAAGACAGCCTTAACCTGGAACACAAGACCTTGTGTGGTCTGACCCTTCCATACTTTTTCTCACATATCAGCCAACAAAGTCACCACTTCTCTCCCAGTGGTCCAGCCAAATAAATGGTCTAGTGCTGCAGACATGCCGGGCCATCTCTGCATTTGCTCACGCTATTTACTCTACCTGGAGTGTCCTTATCCTATGCCTCCAACTAGGTGACATTTCATCTAAGAAGCCTCTTTTACTGTCCTGCCTATACTGACTGTCCTCTTCCCTTCCCCTCTCCACTTGTCCTCACTGTCACCTGTGCGTATTTTTTACACCATTGTTTAGGAATGAACTTCATCATCACTGGATCACAGGCTTCTGCTGGACACAGGATTGGAGCATACAAACCTTTGTATCCTTAATATGTAGGAGTAAATCTTGAGATGAGATAGATATTCAATAAATAGTTAAAAGTAAATGGACTTATCTACGCTTTGGTGTCATGTTTCTGACCCCGAATGGAAATGAGTGTGCCTGGCTTCGTGTCCTCATAGTACCTATGCATTGTTTTATTTTTATAGCTGTAGCAACCTCTAAAGATTTATCATGAGTGGGAATGCATTCTACTTATGCTGGTATTCTCAGTACCTGAGAAAGGAAGTTGGCACATAACAAATATTTGGTGAATGTACAAATACTTGAGAAGTATCACTCAATTTACTTTATATTATGTCTGTTTTAAACCAATCTTTAAAATCAAACGTCATCCAAGAAAATGCATGGTAAGATCATGCAAAAATCTTATATTCAGAAGGACGCGAAGCATTTAATTCTTTAAAATTCATAGTTTACCTTGCCTTCTTATTAGGGCGTTGCTTTGGTGAGTGCAAGGGAAATCATTTAAAATTATAATTAGAAGAGTCTTCTGGCAAAAGAAGAGGAAAACAAGTTTACACGGTGTTGAAAGTTATAAACAAATTCCAGGTCTCAATTGTTGAGTACCACAGCATTAGTCAGAGGAACAAAATAAAAATTATAACCTGCCTTAGAGAACATAGCCTACAGCCCAACTGATGAGACTGTGGCTTGTTTACACAGCAGTGCAAATATTTTTAGGACTTAAAAAGTCAAGGTAATTTTTGAATGTAAGTTACAATGAAATATTCCTGGGTGTATCAGCTGATTTGGCTTTGTTTCATTGGAACATGATACTTTTATGATAAAGTCGGAATGCGTTCAAACTATTTGAGCAACATTCTCATAATCCTTCATTAATGTCACATCAGTCTGATTTCCTAAAATTTGGGATTAATAAATATAAGGCTGAAACAATGACCTACTGAGCAAGTGTTACTCAGAGTGGACTTTGGTCCATCACTTAATGGAAATATCTATAAGCAAGGAAAACGGTATTTGTGAAAATAATCCTATGAGAACTTTTTTCCTGAAGATTTCATTTGCGTGAGTGTTTTTTTTTTAACAGCAATGATTTATTGAAACAAATACATTACACTTGAAGTGTGTGTTACATCATTCTGAGACCCGAGAGCATTAATACTAAAAGAACCTGCAAACGCAAAGGAGTTAACATTCACTGCACTACCCTTGGACCTTGGGACCAGTAAGAGGCCCCGGGATGAGATGTGAAGGATTAAAAGGCATAAGAAGTCAGCCTTTGTAGTTGGAGAAGACAAATACAAATTTGAGGATAAAAATAATAGTGAGAGGAATAAAAGTACGAATGGCTAAAAACAACCGACTGCTTACCACCAAAAGCATGGTCCTATCCCAAGCCCTTGGTTTGAAATCATTTAATCCTGAGGTGCATACCTTTATCACTCCATTTCACAGATACAGAAATGGAAGTCCAAGGTCACACAACGGAAAGTGGCAGAGCCATCATTTGAACGTTCGTGACGAGGCTCTAAATCCTGAATGCCCTTTGTATCAGCACCTATAAAATGTCGTAAAAGTAAAAGACTGTACTGGAGGCTCTTTACAAGTAGGGACCATGACTATAAAGCATTTTTGCCTCTGTGAATTATGTACCACAGTGCTATGAAAATAAGTGCGTAATTATTTAAAGTTTAGTTCATAGCACCCAATCTCATGCATCAGTTTAAATATCCAGGTATCTCCAGCTACTTTGGCGTGAACAGACTTCCTTAGGGAAATCTGTTCGTGCAATTCCACCCCTCTCATGTGAATAAAGAGAACAAACCTGTTAAGATACAGGTTTATAGGGGTGCCTGGGTGGCTCAGTCGGTTAAGTCTCCGACTTCGGCTCAGGTCATGATCTCATGGTTCGTGGGTTCGAGCCCCGCATCGGGCTCTGTGCTGACAGCTCAGAGCCTGGAGCCTGCTCCGGATGCTGTGTCTCCCTCTCTCTCTCTCTCTGACCCTTCCCCGCTCACACGCTGTCTCTGTCTCTCAAAAATAAATAAACATTAAAAAAAATCAACTAAAATAAAGATACAGGTTTATAAACTCCTACATGGAGAAGAGTTACGTGCTCCTTATATAACCTTTACCTACACATTCCATCTCTCTTTGGTAAAGTGCCAACAAAAGATGAGAACCATCCGGTGTAGTTGTAGGATAACAATGGTCCTGTGTGGTCAAGAAAGATGTGGCTGCCCCTTTTCTTAGCATCCTTCCTCCCTTACACTTCTGTCTTCCTATCCTTTCATCAAAGATACCATTTTGACAGTCTATTTCCACGAAGAGTATGTAAGCATATGTATTCATTTATAATTTAATAATCAGTGGGATTTCAACCCTTGCTGCTTAAACTGATCAGTTATATTATCTTAGCCAAGAATCATTTGATAGCAGCTAGCTAACCTCCAAAGGGGAATTTCTTCCAAAGACGTAGAAATATTTCATAGAGGCTAATGGCAATAAGTGTAGCTGGACCTCAAAAAAGAGGAGCCAAAACCCAAGATCTCAATTTGTATTTGTTTGGCGCTTTCTTCAGCCTCTGCTCAGACCAGTGTTTCTACTTCTCAAGTGTCAGATGGCAGCCGGCCACCCAGAAGCCTCACCCTCCAGTCTGCATCAGGCAATACCAGGTTCACACAGGCTCAACTTACGGGCTGGTGGGCTACATCAACCTCACATCCTGGACTTGGAGGGTGACTCTGCAGGGTTCAGGAGAACAACTAGGAGAGGTTTGCAAGCTGGCTCTCCCCACACTGTGCTCTCACATGTCTGTATATTAGAACCACCCAGGGAACCTCCGCAGCTCAATCCTGATGCCACATATTCAATCCAAAGATCTCAGGAGTGAGATTCAGCATCAGTTTTTCTAGCTCCCCAAGTGATACCAACGCACAGCCAAAGTGTGACAAACAGTGCTGAGACCAAGTGAGGGTCTCGGACCAATACCACCAAACTCTCCAGGAGCCTGTTAGACAGACAGAATCCCCCAGGACTACTGGATCACAGTCTGCATCTTAACAAAGCCCCCTGGAGATTTCTGTGCACGGTAGAAGCTGAGAAGCATTGCTTCAGATGCATTACAGAACTAGTAGGAAGTGATTGCCATAACTGACGGAGTTGTATTTTCACTAAAAGGCTGAGTGTCACTACTTATTTGTCTATGATTCAGTTAACCAAACTAAAAATGTTGACATATGTTTGCACATAAGAAAATATCCGAGGGGCACCTGGGTGGCTCAGTCAGTTCAGCATCCGACTTCGGCTCAGGTCATGATCTCGCAAAATTAAATAAAAACATTAAAAAGCAAAGAAAATATCTGAATTAAGGAAGCATTTATGCTCTCTCAAGATTAAATAAAAACATTTAAAAAAAGAAAAGATCTGAATTAAGTAAGCGTGTATGCATTTATCCAACACATATTTGTAAAATCAAAACCACGTGATGGCTACTGTACCAGAAATTGTAGACTTCCAGTCTCCAACAAATGAAAAAATAGACTTTCTATGCCCAGGATGTAAGACGGTAATCCTTATGCACACTGTATGTTGTTGACTGAAATTCAGGTCTTTTGTTCTTTCGTAAGAATCAATTTCTAATATTTATCTACAAATATCAACATACATCTCCTGAAAGCATGAATGAGATGTGTCCTAGATGAACGCCCTATTTACTTATTTATTTCTGAAACGTGTACAGTTTCTGTGAAAGGACATACCAGAAAATCAAGGAGGGGTCGTGGGCGGTTGGTGACAAAGACAAACGTGGGCGCAAGCTGCTGCAAAGGGGAAATGAGAGAGTGGACACATACGAGTCAGTGCTCAGCACCTAACACAGCCCCGCCACGCTGTTGATCATTAAGGGAAGCCTCTTCTTTTCATTCCCGTGGTTTTTCCTTGTTTAACTCAGAAGCCCTTTTAGCTTTACTGAAATACAGCTGTTGTGCCTTCTCTTGAATTATGGGCATTTGAGGAAAAGACGCTTACATGGAGACCTCGTGTTGGAGCTTGTGGCTTCAGATCTGCTTCAGATTCTGTCTCCGTCTCTCTCTGCCCCTCACCCACTCGCGCGCTCTCTCTCTCTCAAAAATAAACACTAAAAAAATTATTTAATAAAATAAAAAAAAGAAAAACTCACAATACAGAAATCCCCATATGTAGTGTGTGGGGGTTGGGGAAGAAAGGAAGGAAGTGAAGACGATTTAAAATACAGTGACTATAGTTATAATAATATGTTATATACTTGAAATTTGCTAGGAGAATAAATCTTAAGTGTTCCTACCACACACAGAGAAAGGTAACTACATCAGGTGATGGATGTGTCCGTCAGCTTGACTGTGGTACTCATTTCACCTATATCAAAATACCACATGGGGCGCCTGGGTGGCGTAGTCAGTTAAGCGTCCGACTTCAGCCAGGTCACGATCTCGCGGTCCGTGGGTTCGAGCCCCGCATCTGGCTCTGGGCTGATGGCTCAGAGCCTGGAGCCTGTTTCCGATTCTGTGTCTCCCTCTCTCTCTGCCCCTCCCCCGTTCATGCTCTGTCTCTCTCTGTCCCAAAAATAAAAAAAATAAAAAAAATAAAAAGTTGAAAAAAAAAATACCACATATCAGGCATTTAGTTAAGGTTGCTGGTCAGCTGATTTTAAATAATTAAATAATTTTCTAGAAATTTTCTACTGTACTTTTTTTTTTTTCAAATTTCTTGCCATGGCTATTTTTGGTAACTTCCTGGGAACTTTTAAATAGCTGTAGAATTTGTCATAATGCTCCATTTTTTTCTTCCTCATATTGACAATCCTAGACCTGGCTGGATTTGCCAAGCATCTGTCAATTTTATTAATCTATTCAAAGAACCTATTTGGATAGACATTGTCTATATGGAGTCAATCACTCAATATATATATTCAATTTAATTAATGTCAATTCATATTTATCATTGTCTACCTACATTCTTTGAATGCGATGTGCTCATGTTTCTCTGACTTCTGAGATGGTTACGGTTCACTGACCTTTCACTTTTCTTTTTTAGTAATGTACCCGTGGATAAAAATGTCCTTCCAAGTACAGGTTTGACTACATTGGGCAACTTTTGATATATCTTTTCTTTTTTAAGATTTTTTAACATTTTATTTTATTTTTTGAGAGACAGAGAGAGACAGAGCGTGAGCAGGGGAAGGGGAGAGAGAGAGGGAGACACAGAATCCAAAGCAGGCTCCAGACTCCCCACTGTCAACACAGAGCCCGATGCGGGGCTCGAATTCATGAACCACGAGATCACGACCTGAGCCGAAGTTCGACATTTAACCGACTGAGCCACCCAGGTGCTCCTGATATATTGAAGATATGAATCCTTTGCATGTGGTTAAGACTTACTTTATTTTTGTACTTAGACAGCCTATGGTTAATTTTTGTATGTGCTTCAGATGAACTTAGGAAATCAGGTCAAGTTTGCTAATCATGCTGTTCAAATCCCCAACTCCTAATTTTTTTTCTGCTTGTTCTAACATTTTCTGAGGGAGGCAAGTTAAAGTTTTCTTCTAAGGTTGTGAAGTTGGCTATTTTCCGTTTTACTTGTATTATTATTTATTTTGAAGCTAGAATATTAGTTACCTCCATATTGTTACATCTTTCCATGAAATAATTTTTCGGTAGGAAATGCTATTATTTATTATTTATACAGGCTATTTTGATTTCTGTTAGTATAACTAAGCCAGTTTTCTGTTTAGTCTTATAATAGTTCTTTTCCCATTTATTTACTTTCAATTGTTACCTTTAAGGTGTATCTGTCTGGATGTCATACAGTCATATATTGTATCTAATTCAATATTGTCAAGTGGAATATTTTGACTATATACGTTTTGCTGATTTTAATTGGTTTACTGATATGTTTGGGTTGATGTCTATCATATTACTATTTACAACCTATTTGACCTATCCATTTAGTACTATTCCTGTTTTTGTTTTCTTGCCTTCATTTGACAAGGGACAGCTTTTTCCTCTTTTGCAGGCTCTGAACTCTAGCTTCTCTGTCCTTAGCATCATGAAAACGCTAGAGGAAAAAAAAATCTTTACTTTTCAGCTATTTTAAGCGTGGCTTCTTAGACTCTTGCCCTGGGTGGCTAAATCAGCAAATAACTCAAAAAGAGTGAGTGTTGGGCTCATTTTTTTGTGCCTCTCTTTTCCCTAGGTTCCTTGTTCCTGGGTCTCAAGACAAGGTTCAACTCCAAGTTTTCTCTTTCAAGCTCCAAGGCGCTGCAGAGAGCCCAGGTGCTTTCTCTGCCTCTCATCAGCTGCTCTCGCTTGGCCTGAGTGCCTGGTCTGCTGTCCCCATGTCAGCAGTCGCCAGGCGCCACTATGGGAACAGGGACACAGCACAGTGAGTCTGGCTCATGCCGGTGTCCCTTCTTGCTTGGGCCATGGTCCTTCCAGTTCTGACTGCTTCAGGAGCAAATACCCTCAAACATTTTTTTTTAACCAATTTTGTATGACTATTCTAGTTCTCAGAAGGAACACTGTCACTACAGACTATCCCACCACAACTGGGGGATGGTTTTATGTCATAAATTGGAAACGGTAACATTCCCAACCTTGTTCTTCACACACACTCCCTGGATAACTGGCAGCTATTTAGAGGCAGGGGGAAAGGTAACAAAAAAGGTCTAGACAGGTAAGAACCCTTCCAAATTCCAAAACGCTTGGAGGGTTTTTTAATGATGTGGTGAAATAAAATGCCACGAGATGGGATTCTAGTCTTCCCAACCACTGCCAAGCTGTTCCCTTAAAAAAAATTATTAGATCTTTATCCTTTCCTTTTTATTGCTTATCATCATCTTGTGCTATATTCTGCACAATTAGTGTCCAATGATTTGATCATATGACTTACATTATTACCCTATACTTTATTACTGAGTGCAATATTTGTTTTATGTGAATTATTACACTCTATGTAAAGTGTACAATAATGTATTTGATTTCTGAAAAACTGAGTAGATCATGCAGAGTCTAGTATACCTCTGCCCCCAGCAAAGTGTCCTGTATTCACATATCACACTAGTACATCTGTCATAATTATTGAAACAATACTGCACTAGGATTAACTAAAGTCTGTCGTTTGCATTAGGGTTTACTCTCAGTGTGGTATGTTCTATGGTTTTAGTAATGAGTAATGTCATGAATCTGTCATTACAAAATCATCTCACTGCCCTAAACATACCTTGTGTTTCACCTATGTATCCTTCTCCTTCCCCCAAAAGGCAACCACTGACTTTATTACTGACTCCACAGTTTTGTCCTTTCTAGAATGCCACACACTTGGAATCGTACAGTACATAGCCTTTTCAGACTGGCTTTTTTCACTTAGCAATATCCACTTAATGTTCATCCCTGTCTTTTCGTGGCTTGATGGGTCTTTTCTTTTGAGTACTAACCAATATGCCATTGTATGGATGTACCAAAGTTTGTTTATCCATTGACATATTGTAGGACCTTCTGGCCGCTTCCACGTTTTGGCAATATGAACAAGCCTGCTATAAACGTTCATGTGCAGGATTGTGTGTGCATATAAGTTTTCAACGCATTTGGGTACCTACCAAGGAGAATGACTGCTGGGTCATACGGTATGAGTATGCTTAATTTAGTAAGAAACTGCCAAGCCATATTCCACAGTAGCTGTACCATTCTGCATTACCACCAGCAATGAATGAGAGAGTTCCTGCTTTTCCACAGCCTTACCACAGCCTTACCAGCATTTGGTGGTGTCAATGTTTTGGATTCTAACAACGCCAATAGGTACATAGAGGTGTTTCATTGTTGTTTAAATTAGCAGTGCCCAAAGGACCCATGTTGTTGAGCATCTTTTCATATTCCATCTGAATATCTTCTTTGCTGACGAGTCTGTTCCGACTCTTTGCCCATTTTTCAGTTGAGTGGTTTGTTTTCTTAGGATTGAGTTTTTGCATATTTTGGGTGCAAGTCTTTTATCAGGTATGCGTTTTATAAATATTTCTCCCAGTCTATGCTTTGTTTTCTTCCTTCTCTTTAACATCACTGTTTTAAAACGTTAAGATGATATTACCAGCTACACTATCCACACGCTTTGTTCCTCTACTTTTCAGTCTCCATTTGAGATCTTCAGATTCTCAAATGGAGACTCTGATTTCTTGAATCTGGAGATTAAAATGTCAAGATACATACAAATATATAGAGCTATGTTCTATTTACACCAAAAACATTCTTAAAGATTACCCTTTGGCTTTATATCTTGCACAATACAATTTACATACATAGGTTTTTTTAGATGTACTTACTGTGTCGTTATTATTTTTTCCCAAGTTATATTTTTGTATAAGATTATTAAATCAGATGTTTCCTTTGTCAAGCATTTACATTCTGGGTTATAGAATTAATTTCTTTCATTTAATTACTTGTCCATGAGGCATATTACCAGATACTGCATATGTTTACATGTATCCAATCTTTTTAAAGTGCAAATATTACTCTTCACAAAAGTAAGAAATTGATCAGTCACAGGAGAAAAACAAGAACAGTGAACATATCCTGAAGAATTATTTTTTTATTTTTTATTTTTTTTTTATTTTATTTTTTTAAAACTCCAGTATTTTTCAACGTTTATTTATTTTTTGGGACAGAGAGAGACAGAGCATGAACGGGGGAGGGGCAGAGAGAGAGGGAGACACAGAATCGGAAGCAGGCTCCAGGCTCTGAGCCATCAGCCCAGAGCCTGACGCGGGGCTCGAACTCACGGACCACGAGATCGTGACCTGGCTGAAGTCGGACGCTTAACCGACTGCGCCACCCAGGTGCCCCAAGAATTATTTTTTTAAAAAGTCATGCTATATTATAGAGTAGTTAAAAGGTAGGCTATAGCTGAGATAGTCCAGGTGATTTAGCTTTTTATAAAACAGATATTCTTTAAGGAAACCTGGTATTTTGTAACGTGCTGGGTCCTAGTGTCCATACTACAAAGATGATCCTAAGCACAATTTGACAGGCACAGAACAGGCCCTGGGTCCTAACAGCCAGCTTGTCTTTTAGAAATATAATTCTGCACAGCCTGTGGCTACTCCAGCGTATAAAATATGGGGGCAGGGGGCACCTGGGTGCCTCAGTCAGTTGAGCTTCTGACTCTTGATTTTAGCCCAGGTCATGATCCCAGGGCTGTGGGATTGAGCCCATGTTGGGCTTTGCAGTGAGTGTGGAGCCTGCCTGGAATCTCTCTCCTCCATCTGAGCCTCTCACTGTCTCTCTCTCTCTCTCTCTGTCTCTCTAAAATAAAAATAACTAAATAAAAATTTAAAAATAAACTATGGAACTTAAAAGGAGGATTATAGGTTGAAAAGAACACTTGATAATATGCTCTCAATGTTAAAGAGATTAAACTTACTCTGCCCATCTCTTCATTCTTAAAATGAGTATTTTAAAGCTGGTGGTTAAGTCCAGAATTTGAGGAATTAGTGCCAATTAAGGCATATCCTACATGGTTATTAATAATATGCTGCTGATCTGCCTGAAAAAATGAAGCAGACACAGATGCTTCCCAAGTTAGTATCAGCGTTTGCAAAGGAAGGTCATGTCCGTTTCCGTGGCGCTGGCGGTCTCAGGGTTGGAAGGGACCATGGGTTTGGCTTCCAGACCGGGCCCAGTGGAGGGTGCAAGCAGGCTGCAGCACGCGGGGTAGTGATTTAGTCTCCTCTAACAAAACCAGCTAACTCATTCTTGGGGGATATTTGAATAGTAGTTTCTGCTTATGGAAGCATTACAAATCCATTACTGAATTCAATCTTAACAACTTAGAAGAGAAGAATAAGTTACTGTCCTATTTTATATATGGGAAGAGAGAGAGAGAGATGGAGAGAGAGAGAGAGAGAGAGAGAGAGAGAGAGAGAGAGAGAGAGAGAGAAGGGACTTGCCCAGGGTTGTACAGTGTGCTACCACTGAGTTAAGACATTTGGTCCAGGTTTCTTCCATCCTTATTCTTCGTTTGTGCAGAGCAATAATCAGGAAGCCCTGGACACTGGTCACATCAGGTCTTCTTAAAACCCTTTCGCTATTCTAACAGGATAATGCCGAAGCGTTGAGTTACCAAGCTCAGTTTTGTATTATCTCATTTAAAGGACCATCTGAGGTTTTCATCAGTATGTTGAGTCTCAGAGACTTGATTTGTTTCTGGGAGGGGGTGGGGTGGGGGAAATTCCTGAAACACACAGAAACCTGCATATGAAAGTGTTAGGACTGCCTCTGCAGTTACAAGAGTGAGAAACCTGATGGATGCAAGCATTGAACAGAGAACTGAAAACTAGCCTGCTCAGTGGAATAGCATATTATTTACCTTTGAAATGGAATGAATGGTTTCAGCTTGCTTATCTCTTTTCAGGAAAGGAAACGAAAGCCCCACCCACAACCACACCTTCCAGCAAGTCCAACGGTCTCTGAACACAGCCGGATCCTCAGAGCATGATGTTCCTAAAGAACTGTTCCACGGCGCTGGGTTTCCAGTTAATGTGCACTTGAAGATTATTAAATCTCAAGTACTAACATCTAGTCCCATAGAAATAAGATTCAGGATTGAGCAAAGGAGAGCGGATGAATCTTCCCATCCTGATGTTCAGATGTTTAACTGGGGCTGTGGAGAGTGCCCCCTGGGAGTACAACAAAGCCGATTTTAAACTTGGAAGGTTTCCTTTTTCATGAATGTGAGATCATACACAAGAAGAAGTAATATGTGACTTCAAAAAATCTTTAGGGATGTAGGTCTGATCATCTCTATAAATACCGTTTTATGCTTTAATGAAAAAAATAAACTGAGTTATGATGAGTTCTATTGTATTACTTTTTTATTTACTTCATCTTCAGATTGAGGAATCTACTGGTCAAAACACGCTGTTACTTGGATTTAAAGTATTTTGCAATCTAATGCGACAGAGCAGGTGAGAGGGGAAAATATAAAAATAATTAAGACACAAGGTAGCAAATAGGAAAATAATAGCCACATGTGTTCATATTATCAAATTACTGAATGCACTTGGAATTGCACTGTCAATACAGAACTTTACCTTTGGAAATACTTTATTGGTTATTCCCTTGTTACAATATGGAAACACCCACGATTACAAGCACTGTATCATTTGAGGTCTCATATCGTAGCATCCTGATTTTATCTGCAACTTGCTCTATGCCCACTGGGTTCACTTGCTTTTTCCCCTTTCCTGCCATCTGCCAACTATGTTTCCACAGAGGCAAATGAGGGTCAGAGTAATAAATTTCATTCTCCAAGGTTTCCAGACTGGGAATAAGTATCACATCCCCCCCCTACTTGTCAGGAAATAAAATTGCAACACAAAAGCATTTTTTGGTAATGTGAACCTTTGGTGATGTGATGATGAAACACCAGTAAAACAGTCTTGATTTGTTTCTAATAGCATTTCTTGCTTTGAGAATTAAGTGCACCATTATCGGGCCTGCACAAGATTATTTAATAGAACCGTGGTTCTCCATCTCTTTTTCTACTATGGAAACTCAAAACATAGCAATTGAAAGAGGCAAAAAACACAAACAAAATTCTTAAGGCATGCTTATGGTTCTATGCTTTCATCCAAGTCTTAGATATCATGCTGTGGCTGAAATAATTAAATTAAAAAGAAGGAGAAATTTTTTTCAGTTAAGATTCTCTCACAGTGGGAAAAGGAACACTAAAATATAGCAGTCAAGGGGCGCCTGGGTGGCTCAGTCGGTTGAGCATCTGACTTCAGCTCAGGTCATGAACTCGAGATTTGTGAGTACGAGCCCCGCGTCAGGCTCTGTGCTGACAGCTCAGAGCCTGGAGCTGCTTCTAATTCTGTGTCTCCCTCTCTCTCTGCCCCTCCCCTGCTCATGCTCTGTCTCTCTCTGTCTCTCAAAAATAAATAAAATGTTAAAAAAAAAATTTTAAATACAGCAGTCAAACTTGGAAACCCTCTACTTTATTCTAGAAAACCCAATAAAAAGTACACATTGTTTAAAACAAAACACCGTAAGTTCTGACCTCCATGATATTTTTTCTTCACACTTAAAGATTCCGGTACTGTGATTCTGCAGTTTTGTTAATGATTAATTTGTGTAATTTCTAGAAGCAGATATGCTGGATGAAATCCAATCTCTTCAGAAAACAAAGACCATTCCTTAAAAAATAATGGCATCAGAAAATTTCATTTATCTTTAATAACAATAAAAGGTACTCTGTTACTGGGGAGAAAATAGATTGACATAAAACAATTTGGAGCTACTTGCATGGAACGTAGGCGTCACTGACCTTGATTTCATTATTACCATTGAATCATCTGATACTCTCAGCCAATCTGATAATTTTCAACAGCCTACCAATCGCATGAATCACGAATCGTAAGAGATCAGGAAAAAAAAAAAACAGAATATCTTACACGTTCTTAAAGGTTTTTACCAATTTCATTGTGTAGTTTTTTGCTAAAGCTAATATAAGAAGTATTAAATGTGTCTATGCTCCTGACTTTGCTGGATAAGAAAAATAAAGAAAAAAATCAGTACTTTCCTGAGTTCCAGACGAATACCATATTGTTTTGCTAACCTTTGTCTCCCTAAGTTTTGGTTGCCATCTCTGAAAACCAGACCGCTGAATGAAATTGGTACTCTTTTGAATGTGCAGAAAATTCTTCATGTATTTCAAAGCCTTCTTGGCAGAGGCGAGGTGTTTGTGTATGCTGCTGTTATTGTGTATAACTGTGTGGGAGCCTGATATCTGGTAGGGATCAGAGTACCAAGAGAAGGGTACACGTTATTAAAATAAATGCAATATTCATCTCTGCAAATACTCGAACACAACAAAGTAATGGTCAAACTACCAAGCAGCACTCTCTAACCTCAGACCCTATCAGAAGGTACGCTGCTACAGATGCAATAAAATGAAAACGAAGAGAATGAAGAACATGGGCAAAAAATCAAATAGGCAACTATCTATGTGACTAAATGTCATTGTTTGGTCAATACTAATTTTGGTAATATTAAAATGAAAAATAAGATGTTGACTTTGATTCAAACACGATTTACAGAAATTAAATATATAAGCATACTTAATAACGTCCAAGGGAAGGATCCTTAAAACATTAGGTCCAATATGTTCTTAGTCCACTTATTTTGTTAAATTCCTCCATCAGGATGTCTTAAGGCCAGTAACTAATTATTTTGAAATAAAACAACTTGAAAAATCCCAGTAATTCTGCACGGGTCTCTTAAATAGATGGAGTTTACTTACATACACTATGCAATTTGAATATCTACTCAGAAGACCCATGTTGTTCCAAAATTGTATTTCATTTGCATGGTATCTCTTAGATTACACAAGTTAAATCTATTTAAATTGCAAAATTGTTACATATATATAGCAACGCTTAAAGCTTTCTATTTTCACTTCCGCTTTTACTGCAAACATGAGAAGGATGCCATCAGCAAGGTACTATCTGAAGACTCACAGATGTTGGAGCTAATAAATTGCTTTTAAAAGCAATCAATATTGATGATTATTTTATAATGGTTGTCTCTCTATAATATATAGGCACTCTGCTTTAAAGAAAAATTTAAAATTTAAACAGGTGGTAGCAAATGGGCATCAGCTAACAGAAATTTAGCACCCAAAACTATTCCTTTCTGGATTTTCTAATGTGCCTAGCTTTTGAGTTTTACTGGTAGCCCAATAACTGACTAATACACTCTCTTGTTTCATATATTTTTGTAGGAGGAGAAGGTAATTGGGGATTACCCAATTGTGAAGCCAGTTCTCTGAAAGCTTCCTGACTACTGAAAGAGAAAATTAAATGAATTTGGTGATGGGAAGAATTACCTACTAATTATCTGGCTATTTTTACACTGGGCCATAATTTATCTTAGTTCCTAGCAATCAAATGCTGATAAATATAATCAAGGCATTGTTATTCTTTGCATGAAGCAGATTTTCTCTCTTAAAAAATGTTAATTCCAGTAGAGAAAAGACACACTGTTATATTAGTTTCAGGTGTACAATACAGTGTTTCAACAGCTGTATACATCACTCAGTGCCCACCGTGATTGTATAATCTGACTCCTCATTACATCAATCTGACTCCGCATTTCACACATCCACTCCCACCGGTAACCATCAGTTTGTTCTCTATAGTTAAGAGTCTTTTTTTTAGTTTGTCTTTCTTTTGTGTATTCATCTGTTTTGTTTCTTAAATTCTGCATATGAGTGAAATCATATAGTATTTGTCTTTCTCTGACTTATTTCACTTAGCATTGTACTCTCTAGCTCCATCCATGCCTTGCAAATGGCAAGGTTTCATTCCTTTTGATGGCTGAGTAATATTCTATTGAAAATATTCTGAGTAACATTTTATATATATACATACATATATATATATATATATACACACACATACATATATATATGTATGTGTGTGTATATATATATATATGTATGTATATATATGTATGTGTATACATATATGTGTGTGTGTGTGTGTGTGTGTGTATATATATATATATATATATATATATATATATATATAACACATCTTCTTTATCCATTCATGGGCAGCTTTCATAATTTGGCTTTTGTAGATAATGCTGCTATAAGCACGGGGTGCATGTATCCCTTTGAATTAGTGTTGTTGTATTCTTTGGGCAAATACCCAGTGTGCGATTACTGGATCCTAGGGTAGTTCTATTTTTCACTTTTTGAGGTATCTCCAGACTGTTTTCTACAGTGGCTGCACCAGATTGCATTCCCACCAAAAGTGCACAAGGGTTCCTTTCTTTCCGAATCCTTACCAATGCCTGTTGTTTCTTGTGTTTTTTACTTCAGCCATTCTGGCAAGTGTCAGGTAATATCTCATTATGGTTTTGTTATGCATTTCCCTGATGATGAATGATATTGAGAATCTTTTCACGTGTCTGTTAGCCATCCGGATGTCTTCTTTAAAGAAATGTGTATTCATGTCTTCTGCCCATTTCTCAATTGGGTTATTTGTGTGTTTTTTTCTGTTTGTTTGTTTTGAGTTGTACAAGTTCTTTATATGTTTTAGATACTAATCCTTTATCTCTATGTCATTTGCAAACATCTTCTCCCATTCTTCATGTTGTCTTTTAGTTTTGTTGATTGTTTTCTTTGCTGTGCAGGTTTCTTTCATTTTGATGCAGTCCCAATAGTTAATTTTTTCTTTGTTTCTCTTGTCTCAGAAGATATATTTAAAAAATATATATTTGTGTAGTTGATGTCAGAGAAATTACTGCCTGTGCTCTCTTCTAGGATTTTTTTTGGTTTCAGGTCTCACATTTAGATCCTTAATCCATTTTTACTTTGTTTTTTGTATGGTGTAAAGAATGGTCTAGTTTCACTCTTTTGCATGTAGCTGTCCAGTTGTCCTCTAACATCACGGTCTTATCCCATTGAATCTTTTTTCCTCCTTTGTGGAAGATCAATTAACCATATAGTTATGGATTTATTTCTGCGCTTGGTATTCTGTTTCATTGATCTGTCTATTTTTGTGCTAGTATCATACCGTTTTGATTACTAAACCTTTGTAGTATACCTTGAAATCTAAGATTGTGATACCTCCAGTTTTGTTCTTTTTCAAGACAGTTTTGGCTATTTGGGATCTTTTATGGTCATGTACAAATTTTAGGACAGTTTGTTGTAGTTCTGGGGAAAATGCTTTCAGTATTTTGATAGGGGTCACATTAAATATAGATTGTTTTGGGTAGTATACACATTTTGACAATATTTGTCCTTCCAATCCATGAATATGGAATCTCTTTCCATTTGTTTGTGTCATCTTCAGTTTCTTTCATCCATATTTTATAGTTTTCAGAGTATAGGTCTTTTACCTCCTAGTTAAGTTTATTTCTAGTCATTTTCTTATTTTTGGTGCAACTGTAAATGGGATTGTTTTCTCAATTTCTCTTTCTGCTACTCCATTATTAGTGTATAGAAATCCAATGGATTTATGTGTATTTATTTTGTATCCTGTGACCTTAATGAATTCATTTATTACTTCTGGTAGTTTGTTGGTAGGGTCTTTAGGGTTTTCTATATACAGTATTATCTCATGTGCAAAGAGTGAACATCATACTTCTCTACCAATTTGGATGCCTTTAATTCTTTTTTCTTATCTGATTGCTGTGGCTAGGACTTCCAGTATTATGTTAAATAAAAGTGGTGAGAGTATACATCCTTGTCTTGCTCCTGATGTTAGGTGAAAAGCTTCATTTTTTTCACCATTGCCTATGATATTAGCTGTGGGTTTTTTTATATAGGGCCCTTATTATACTGAGGTATGCTCCCTCTAAACTTACTTTGTTGAGGATTTTATCACGAAGGGGTGATGTACTTTCTCAAATGCTTTTTCTGCATCTATTGAAATGACATGTGGTTTTTATCCTTTCTCTTGTTGATGTGTTGTATCACATTGACCAATTTGTGACTATTGAACCATGCTTGTACTTCAGGAATAAATCCCACTTGATTGTGGTGAGTGAATTTTTAAATATATTGTTGCATTTAATTTGCTAATGTTTTGTTAAGTATTTCACATTTATGTTCATCAGAGTTGTTGGCCTATAGGTCTCTTTTTTTGGAGTGTCTTTATCTGGTTTTGGTATCAGGGCAATGCTGACCTCATAGAATGAATTCAGAAGTCTTCCTGTTCTGTTTTTTGGAATAGTCAGAAAAGAATGGGTGTTAACTCTTCTTTAAATGTTTGATAAAAATCACCTGTGAAGCCATCTGATACTGGACTTTTGCTTGTTGGGAGTTGAATTTTGTTTTGTTTTGTTTTTACTGTCAATTCTATTGCTGGTAATTGATCTGTCCAAATTTTCTTTCTTCTTCATTCAGTTTTGGGAGTTTCTATGTTTCTAGAAATTTATTCATTTCTTCTACGCTGTCCAATTTGTTGGCATATAATTTTCCATAATGTTCTGTTATGCCCTTTGTATTTTTGTGGTGTCAGTTGCTATTTCTCCTCTTTCACTTCTGATTCTGAGTCCTTGATTTTTTAATGAGTTTGGCTAGACGGTTAGCAATTTTGTTGATCTTTTTAAAGAACCAGCTCCTGGTTTCACTGATCGGTTCTACTGTTTTTTTTGTTTTGTTTTGTTTATAGTTTCTATTTCACTTATTTCTTTCTGCTCTAATCTTTATTATTTCCTTCCTTCTACTGGTTTGGGGTTTTGTCTCTTCTTTTTCTAGTTCTGGTAGGTGTAAAATTAGATTATTTGAGATATTTCTTGCTTCCTGAGGTAGGCTTGTACTGCTATAAATTTCCCTCTTGGAACAGCTTTTGCTGCATTCCAAAGATTTTGGACTCTTGTTAATTCATTTTCAGTTACCTCCATGTATTTTTTTTTTATTTCCTCTTTTATTTTTTGGTTGACCCATTCACTGTTTAGTAGCATGTTATTTAACTGCCATGTAAGTGTGCTATTTCCAGATTTGTTTCTTGTGGTCGATTTCAAGTTTCATAGTATTGTGGTTGGAAAAGATGCATCACATGCCTTCAATCTTTCTGAATTTGTTGAGATTTGTTTTGTGGCCTAATATGTGATCTATTCTGAAGAATGTTTAATGTGCACTTGAAAAGAATGTGTATTCTGCCGTGTTAAGATACAATGTTCTCTATATATCTGTTAGATCCAGCTGGTACAAAGTGTCATTCAAAGATACTGTTTCCTTGTTGATTTTCAGTTCGGATGATCTATCCATGGATGTAAGTGGGGTGTTAAAGTTTCCTACTATTATTGTCTTACTACCAATTACATTTTTTTGTTTGTTATTAGCTGCTTTATGTATTTGGGTACTTCCATGTTGGGTGCATAGTTATTTATAATTATTATACCTTTTGTTGGATTGTTCCCTTTATGATTACACAGTGTCCTTCTTTGTCTCTTGTTACAGTCTTTGTTTTAAACTGTATTTTGCCCAATAGAAGTATTGCAACCCCAGCTTTATTTTCAGTTCCATCTGCATGATAAATGCTGATCCATTCCTTCACTTTCAAACTCCAGGTGTCTTTAGGTCTGAAATGAGTGTCTTGTAGGCAGCATATACATGGGTCTTGCATTTTTATTTACTCTGTCACCCTCTGTGTTTTGATTGGAGCATTCAGTCCATTTATATTTGAAGTAATTATTGACAGACATGTATTTACAGACAGATTTGTTGACAGACTTGTGGTTGTTTTTGTAGTTCTTCTCTATTCCTTTCTTCTCTTGTTCTCTTCTTTCATGGTTTGGTGGCCTTCTTTAGTAATATACCTGGATTCCTTTGTCTTTATTTTTTGCATATCTATTACTGGGTTTTGATTTATGGTTACCATTAGGTTTGTATATGACATCTTCAGCATATAGCAGTCTATATTAAGTTAATTGTTTCTTAAGTTTGAACTCATTCTTTACTCTTCTCCCTCTACTCCACATTTTTGGTATATGGAGTCACAGCTTACGTTTTTTTATTTTGTCTATCCCTTGACTGATTTTTATAGAGATACTTAATTTTACTGCTTTTGTGTTTCCTAATTTTCTGACTCCTAATTATGGTCTTTCCTTTCAACTCAAAGAGTCCCCTTTAACATTTATGGTAGAGCTGGTATCATGGTCGTGAATTTCTTAACTTTGGTTCATCTGGGAAACCCTTTAGCTCTCCTTCTTATTCTGAATGATAGCCTTGCTGGATAGAGTTTTTTGGCTTCAAGTTTTTGGGTTTTTTTTTTCTTTCAGCACTTTGAATATATTATGCCACTCTCTTCTGGCCTGCAAAGTTTCTACTAAAAAATTATCTGATGACTTTATGGGGTTTCCATTGTATGTAACTGTTTTCTTTTCTCTTGTTTCTTGTAAAATTCTCTCTTTATAACCACTCTTTGCCATTTTAATCATTATTTGTCTTGTGGGCTTTCTTGGGTTGACTTTGTTGGGGGCTCTCTGTGCTTCATGGATCTGGATTTCTGTTTCCTTCCCCAGATTTGGGAAGTTTTCAGCTCCTATTTCTTCAAATAAACTTTCTTCCCCCTTTTCTCTTTCGTATCCTTCTGGAATCCATAAAATGCAAATGTTACTATGCTTGAGGCTGTCACTGAGCTCCCTAAATCTATTTTAATTCTTATTTATTTTTCTCTCTCTTGTTCAGCCTGATTGCTTCACATTACTCTGTCCTCCAGGGCACTGATTTGTTCTGCTTCCTAGTTTACTATTTATTCCATCTATTGTATTTTTAATTTCACTTATTGAGCCCTTCATCTCTGATGAGTTCTTTTTTATATTTTCGATCTCTTTGTTAGGGGATCTTACTGAGGTCCTCCACTCTTCTCTCAAGTCCAGTGAGTATCTTTATGACTACTACTTAAAATTCTCTATCAGGTGTATTACTTATCTCTGTTTCATTTAGGTCTCTTTCTGTAACTTTGCCCTGTTCTTTCATTTGGGACATATTCCTCTGTCTCCTCATTTCATCTAACTCATTGTGTCTGTTTCTATCTGTTAAGAAAGTCAGCTACTTCTTCTGCTCTTGAAACACTGGCCTTATGAAGATGAGGTCCCGTGGTGCCCTGTAGTGCAATGTCCCCTGTTCACCAGAACCTGGCACTTCAGGCATGTCTCGTATGTGCGTTGTGTGTGCCCCACTCTTGTGGCTGAACCACTTTTGCCTTCAGTCCAGTTGTCTGCAATGGCTCTCTTTGCCTGTTGTGGGCATTGTTTGGTCCCTGTGTTGTTAATGGGCTGGTATAGGGATGCCTTGGGTTAACCTGAGTCAGTCCAGGCATTTTCCAGAGATATAGTAGCACTGAACTGCAAGAAAATGTGGGGGTGGGGCACAGGGTGCCAGCAAGGTCTGCACTGGTGTGCGGGGACCTGCAGCTGCCAGATCAAGGCAGGCCAGGCTAGAAAGGTGGATTTATAGAAGCAATATGGAGGTGGGACATAGGTATTAACAAGATTTGCCCATGTCTGCTCTGGGAGGGAACCTGGATGAAGGCCTGGCTGGAGGGAGTGTTTCCTCAGGAGAACACTTGGGCAGGGTGGGCTGTTAGCAACCTAAGTAGCAAGTGTTGGCACAGTGCTGCTTCCTGCAGGTGCCCCTGTGTTTGTGCTGGGAGGTATGAGAAGGAAATGGTGCCCAGCAGCTCCTTTGTTCCTGGAGAAGTCTCCCAAGGATCTCTGCCCCTCCAGCACATGCCCTTGGATTAGTAAGCAAATCTCCCTCCTGTATATCCCAGGCATTTTTCAAACTGCTGCTTCTGCGCTCTATCTCCCCGGAGCTATTTGTCATGCTATCTTTTTAGCAGGGACTCAGTTTTCTCTCACCCTCCTGACTCTCCCAGGAGCCTGCTGATTTTTAAAGTTCTAGGTTTGAAACCCCACTGGTTCTAAGAACTTGTGAAATTTGCCCCTTCTGTTTTGCAAAGCCAAATGTTATGGGGATTCATCTTTTCTGTTTGGGCTCCCTGGTGTGAGAGTCTGTTTCTCTCTTAGCTCTGCCACAGCATCCCTCCCTCCCGCTGAGGGTTCTGCAGTCCCTAGAGCTCCTGACTGCATCCCCTCCCTTCCCCCCCTCCTCAATGTGGCCTCTTTACATTTAGCTGTGGAGAGTCGTCAGGTCATTTTCTGGGTTATTTGCACTGATGTGGCTGCTATCTAGCTGTATCTGTGGGACAAGATGAGCTTAGGGTCTTCCTAATCTTACCAGAAGTCTCTTTCTCCTCTCCTCCTCCTCCTCCTTTTTTTTTTTTTTTATTACAAATTGAAGTGCAGAAATGCTGGAATCTGTCAACTAAGTCATTAGCTCCATTTTTACTTTCAGTGCATCTTGAGCTTTTTGTATAGATAGGTTACCCTTAAGTAGAGTATGTTCCTTCTACTCCGACCCTCAGGACAAAAAAAAAAAAAAACAGGAATCTGAAGGATGACCTCCACAGCCAAGGTTTCCAAAAGACACCACAACTGCTCCACTGGAAGCAAATATCCTGGGGATATTTTCAAGGTCAAGCTTACTTGCCTTCGACTACTTACTCCTCACACATAGGCACACATGTGCACACACATACATACACAAAAGATTTTAAATACAAAATTAAAAATTAAGGAAGTGAAAATATGCCCATTTTAAACATGGTGAGCCCACTTCCTCCCTGCTGTTGCATCTGAAAGTGAGAAGGACCTGAAAGTGAGAGGATCTTTCCCCCTCAGGGGACGGGATGCTGTGACTGGCTGCCTAGTTAGTCACCTGTATGTGGCGGGCAGGAAGGGCAGTCTCAGAGCAGGAAGCAGGGAAAATAGGGTAATTCCAGCTACCAGGGGTTCCACAGGGAGCACTTACGGGCATCATGTGCCTTGATTCAGCCCCCGTGCATACTGGATTTCAAAGCGTGCAAAGGGAATGCAAATCATGAGCTGACAGCTATCAGGCTCTGTGCAGTGAGCAGTTGGCAGGTTCTTCAGACGAGGAGGATGTACTTTGGGATCTCAAATGAAGAAGACAAGTTTCTATGTAACAAAGGTGAGAAAAGAAGAATAGATGAACAAGGTTCTCAAAAATCTCTTCCTTTACTTGCAACTCAGAAAACAGCATCCTTATTCCTCTGGAGTTCAAAGTAAAAAATAAAACTAAACGTAAAACATGAGTCTGAAGAGCAACCCCTCTTCTCTCTCTCTCTAGATGTTTTGTAGAACTTGCACAGAATAGCATGGCCCTGGAAGGTGATAGAGCACTTTTCTTAGAATGGTCTCAAACTCCAGGCACAGGGATCATTCATTCCTGTGTTTGACAAACCCCTATGAGCTGCAAGATGTTATCCTGTCGAGTGATATTAAATGGCTGTGTCTACATACTACTTATATACACAAGTAAAAAGTTGAATAGCCTCTCAGATTTTGAGAGAATAACACTAACATTCTGATTTAGTGGAATATTTTTGTGTTCTACATATTATAAACACAATGAATATCAACAGATTTGTCAAATCCTTTCATGAAATTTCTATAGCCAAAGCTTTCTCTTCCCCCAAAGAGTAACTCTTCAGGTGGTTCTTTTTGTTGATAGTTCATGTTTTGCATTATGTTGACAAAGTAGAGAGCAACCAGACCATTTCACTCATCTGTTAGAATGTATTTTTCCCACCAAATTCCCCAATTTACAGAAATGGCATGGTTTATTTATAAAAGCAGTGTAACTGAACACAATAATTTTTTTTTCTATTTATGTTAGCTCTTCAAAAGAAGCATCGCTTGCTCAGCACTCTGTCCATCACAGCCTTCGGTACTGTGCCTGGCACATGACCATAATCACACGACTTAGCTATTAAAATACAGTCCTACTAGGAGAAATAGACTTGGAAAAGGAGAGAGACACACAGCTCCAGCAAGTGTCTATTGAAGAAATCCTAGAAGAACAAAGGGCAGAACAGCAGACAAAACTGGAAGCTGAGAAGCTGACAGTTCAAGCTCTTAAGGATCGGGGTCTCTCCATTCCTCGAGCGGATACTCTTGATGAGTATTAAGTCATTTGCTCTGAGGCCATTGCTCTTGGGGAGCAGGGGCTCTCACTGAATGAAAGTGACAAAGTGGTCACCTCACACATTTGACTAGAGACTGTAGAGTTTCAAAAGTCATTTTTATTTTGAATTCTTTCACATGTGCAACATGAAGAAATCATGTGGCTTTGTTGTTGTTTTTTGTTTTCCTTTTTAATGACAAAATCATTGTTTAAAAGAAAAAACCAAAACATGGGGGCAATGACTCCTTTCACACATCATTGTGGAGCCAGCAACTACCTCTTTATGTTGTTCTTCTTGCCCCAAATTAACATTCACAGGAGACATTCTTCATCTACTTGTAAATAAAATACGAATCTCAAAACTCAAAAAAATAAAAATAAAAATAAAAAATAAAAAATAAAAATAAATAAATAAAACAAAAAATAAAATAAAATAAAATAAAATAAAATACAGTTTGTAAATTAGAGGTGGGAAACTTCACTTTGGAAGGGGCACAAATGAAATTTCACACATTGAGGGAACAAAAATAATTATTAATGCATAGAAGATTAATTGAAAATTAACTCCCATTTTGCTTTGAATTCTATGCTATATTTCCAGACTAAAGAGAGGAAGAAAAGAAAAATAAGGAAGAGCTGAACTCAATTATCACCAATACTTTGTGCCTTTGTAAATGTCAAAACACATGATTATTTTTATCTTTAAATTTCAACCTATCCTTTTGTTGGCTACTATTGCAAGTGACCTTAGAAAATACCAAATAGTTGTCATTAAACTCAGTCCATTACTTTCTCTCAATAAATAAATAAATAAATAAATAAATAAATAAATAAAAGTAGTGTTGATTATTAGCTCGTTAATTATATATGTGAATCTGTTGATGCACCATATTAATTTTTCTTGTATTTCTGTTATAAATTAAGAATGTCTTCATAAATTTACATCTTCAGTTTCAAACGTTACCCTGAGCTCCAGACAAATGTGTCCAATTCTTTTATATGAATAAACATTGTAAAATTCTACAAGTACTACAAATATTACCACCCCCCCCCAAAAAAAAATAACTCCTTCCTCTCTCTGATATAACCATCACCACCGTATACATCAGCTTTTAAGAAGCTACTTGGGTTGACTTTTTGGGGGGCTGGTATTTTGTGTAAGTGTATGAGTTCCATGGATCTGTCTTGTGTGTGCATGTATATACGTGTGTGTGTGTGTGTGTGTGTGTGTGTGTGTGTGTGTTTGGGAGGCAAAGGGACTGATCAATGACCTCAGTGCAAAGAGAAAGTTTGCCGAAGGAGTTGTGGAGAGAAGGTCCCATTTTATGGGCTGTGATTTTAATGCTGTGGCTACATGTTCCTTTCGAAGTTTCGCTGTATTTCCCCTTCATTGCTGTCCTGTGACTACAACTGTATACTCTGAGGTGTCTGCTTTTAAACAAGAACCTATACCTGACTGTCACGCCATCTAAGGATGGCTCTCCGTTTTGTCTTTCTAGTGTATGTGCTTCAACCTCATCCTATGCCAATACCTGAAATATCAACACCACACATACTTTTGTGCAGACTCCCCACCTACTGATCAATTTCCCGGCCCACAATGTCATCTGGCACTTCAGAGCTGCAGGAAATGTCGTGGTCTGGAATTTTGTTCCTCTAGTAAGGGCTGTGGTGGCAAACACTGTTTGTTTGCTTTTCCTTTTAGACTAAAAAATATCTTTATTGTGCCCTCCCTCTTGAAACAGAATTTGAGTCGGTATGGACTTTTAAGATGTCAGTGATTTTTCCTGAGCACTTTTGTCTCCTGGTTTCCATGGGTGCTTTAAGATGCAAATTGTTCATCTGACAGTGGTCCCCTACAGGTTGCTCTTACCACCCTTCTCTTTGTTTTGCAGTTTTGTTATATTGTCACCAGGTGTAAATCTTTTTATTTATTTTTGTTAAAATTTGGTGAGCCTCCTGAATGTGGGGATGGGTGAATTTTTCTGATTCTGCCAAAGGCTCATCTATCTTTGAACTTTGCCTCCTGCCAGTTCTTTCTTCTATCTCTAACAACTTTCGTTAGCTTAGGCAAGGGCGCTGTCTGTCCACCATCCAAGCTTCTTGGTCTCTTTTCCTACTCTTGACTTCTTTGCCTGCTTTGTAATCTGTATGGCTCTCTATCACCTCCTTACTAGTGTCTACAACTTGCAGGACGTTTCATCTCATGTATCAAAGCTTCACTCCTTAGACTATACTTTATGTTGAATATTGAATTTATATCTTATGCACTGATCCCCTTATTTCAATCAATATGACTTCTGAAAAACATTGCATCATTTTAAAACCCCATTTCCTGTCATTTCTATTGTTCTATTTCTGAAATTGTTCTAATTCTGAAAAATCAAACTCCGAATTCTTACTCTGCCCGCAGCCTTATAATTGTTCTAAACTCAGATACTTTACTCCGACTGTACTAGTCCTTCAGCCTCATGGCTGCCCTTGTCTACATTTATTATTTTTTACCAGTATAATGAAAACAACCCCCCTGCTGTGATTTACTCCTCAATTCTGATCCTTCTCCCTTGCTCTCAGTAGAATACTTCTATAACAAAAATGTGATTATTATCCCCTCCTCAATTTGTCTATTTAACAGATCCCCATTACTTCTTCATGAAATGCAAGGAGCTCACAACAATCTAAAACTGGACTATATCTCCAGCTAATCTCACCCATGCACTCTACAATGCTCCAAGTCTATACAAACTGAACGATTTTAGTTACCCATATGACCAGTACTTATTCCATTTTGCTGTGTCCTTTCATGTCAAATATTCTATTGAAATACCCTCCTCAACTAGCCACAGTTCACCCTACACATGTGTGCACACGTACACACATGGTTTCCCTCCTAATTAATTCCTAGTTATCGTTTTAGTAATCCACTGAAGTGTCTCTTCCCACTGGGAACCAACCCGTGTCCCACAGTGAATCGAGTCGTTTCTTTGTGCTACATACCATCCCGTTTATACTCCTAGTCTATAATTTGCACATAATCCACTGTATTCATCTCCCCCCCTCTCCATTATATTACTGGTGCCTTATCAGTACAGAGCGTCTCTTATCTTTGTATCTTTGGTAGCCACTGGAGTATCTTCCATGTTGTTGGCAATAAGGGAAGAAAGTCAAATGGATGAATATCTAAAAAGGCTGTCCTTCTTACCCCTCAAACTGCCAATGCTGCACTTACTCCCTAGACCCTCTTCTCTCCCTCCTCACCTCTATAGCATGTGGTTGGCATCTTTATCGAAGACTTACAGAACTAACTCTATTTTGTCAGAAGGAAAAATGGAGCAAGTATCTCAAACAAAACTTATTCGGTACTCTGAGCTTCTTGGGTCTAGGAACTTTACCAAAAAAAATGTGCATTCATCATCAGAAGATAGTCACTGAGCAGTTCTGTATAAATTTGATTCCAGGATTCCTTCCACTTCCAGTCCCGCCCACACTCACCCCACCCCCACACATTTTATCAGCAGGTAGCAGAGTCCTTTCCATTATCAGCAGTGGGTGCTAGCAAGGATGTTCAATCAAGCTCCATCAGATACTTTTAATTTAATCTGTAAAGTATATGCATTTCTTTGGGTTAGAAAAGGAGTCTGATTAGCTTGCTTTTACTTTTGCATCTGCTGTTCACGACACATTCTAGGAAATAAAGAATACTGACCCATGGATGCCCAACAACCAAACTGTAGCCATGCCTTTTGCAAGTGGCCATTTGAACCAGGACTATGGATAGCCAAATGTGAAATGCAAGAAGGAAAAGCTTGCTAACAAATAAAAGCATTAGGCGTATAATACCTTAAACAAGAAATGCCACACAGCCCAAGGATTAATTCAATTAGCATTACATAAATGTTCTGTGAAAACTGAATTACCTCCCATCTCACAGTTTGAGATAACATCCTGTCATCCATCATCGCTGGGAAAATCATGGGTTCCCCAGCCCAATTCACATTGAGATAATTATGCCAGCTAATAAGAAATGTCAAGGAGTAAATATATTCCACAACACTAATTTTATACATATTTTAAGCCTGATACTTAAACCTGTTACAGCCTTATCCAGAAGGAAAGAAGAAAAGACGATGAAGAAAAGACAAGCAAGAAATCTATGTAGATTCTTTTCAATTTTCTCAATTCTTCAACCCAATCTATAATTTTATGATTCTGTGGATTCTTCCTATGGCTACAGTCTTTGGAAAAATTACAGGAAGGAACTATTAACATTCACTTCTTCTCTAGGAAGGATTAAATTCAAGAATCCTCATTAGGTATAAAAGGGATGGTGATGGAGTCCTAAAAGCGTCTCTCATTCCATTAAAATTAAATTCCTTCTTCTGATATTTTAGGCATGGAAGTCTTCTGACTTATGTTTCTCTCCCCTCCCATAGTGGTTAACTTTCTTCTCATTCGCTCTATGTCCCATAGCCTGGTCATCACAGCCTGGCCACAAAGAGCATGTTAGAGGTACCCATAGGTATTACCAGAAAACATCCAAATGGCATCCTGGATACTAGACTCAACCAGTTACCAATGAAACTTATTATTTCCAGGATATGTCTCTATGATAGGACAGAATAGCAAATAATGTGTATTATCTACTAACCCTCTACATTTTATTTAGAAGACTTTAAAAATTGGGGCGCCTGGGTGGCTCAGTCGGTTAAGCGTCCGACTTCAGCTCAGGTCATGATCTCACGGTCGTGAGTTCGAGCCCCGCGTCGGGCTCTGGGCTGATGATGGCCCAGAGCCTGGAGCCTGCTTCCGATTCTGTGTCTCCCTCTCTCTCTGACCCTCCCCCGTTCATGCTCTGCCTCTCTCTGTCTCAAAAATAAATAAATGTAAAAAAAAAAAATTTAAAAATTTAAAAATTATCAAGAGCATTAATAGTATTTCCTTAGGGAAAACTAACTTTGATGGCAATCATGAAAAAAAAATACTCATGGAAAAATCAGGAATAATCTTTCTTTTAATTTGGATTTTAATTTTATCCATCATAATATCATTTTGTACAAGTGTGTTTCATGCAGTTCTCAAGCACTGTGTCCATTAAAAATAATTTGAAAACAGAATTAATGTCACATAATTCACCTTTTCATAATGTTCTATAATTACAGATTCTAAAAACTGAAATTAGCAAATTAACAAGAAATTTTCATGTAAGATGTTATTATGTAAGTTTTTATTTTTAAGAAATGAAAGAGAAGAGAATCTGCATCCATGAACATATTCTAATTAAATGATAATGACTACTATTATTAGTTGCAAAAATATACTCTCAGTTTTCAGGGGCTCAATGAACAGGTATAAAACTGAAATCAGATTTGGCCTAACTAAGACTATGCTTTTCCAGGATAAATATCTTTTAAAGATTTTGGAAATTAAAATGAACTTGAATTAGTTATTCTAAATTGATTTAAATTCTAATTTAATTTTTCAAGTGTTTGATATTTGTACATTATTCACTTTGATAGGTCTACTATGCAAGTTTAACTAAATTTATCTAAATTAACAAGCTATATATTCTCCTGCCACTTACTATGACACTAAATACTCAGCTTGAATGATTCTGTTTAACAGAAGGACAGATCATGCTGGTGTTACATAGGCATGTAGAGTTGCATAGTAAATAAGCCCTTATATTAAAACGTGCTGTGATGTTTCATACTCAAAGCAGAATGTTCTACTGTGTTTTCAGGTGATAAATTCTAGTGATACTTCTCATAACGTAGTACACAAAATTCATTCACCAGTTCCTTGGGGAACACATTTTCTCCTCGGTGTCCAAAGGTAATAGCCCTGAATAGAAAACCGATTAAATGAAATTGTCTTATCTTACAGCCAAAGAAGACCTTCAGAAGGTGTGTAGTGAGTCCTGCCACTGCAGGAAAGACACACAATTAAACTCTCTTCAGTAATTGGGAACAGAGTTCATTTTTAATGATCTTCAAAGCAGAAAACTGTCAAGATGTTAGTCCTTTTCTAAATGTAGAACTTAATACTTCATGCCACGGTTTAACTACAGCCACACAGGTTAAATTCCCAGTATCACTAGCTCAGGAAACACAATAAAATGTATTTCAGGCATTTAGAAGCCAATACAATATTTTACGATAGAAAATCTAAAAGGTTTTATCATCATCATCATCATCATCATCATTTCACCTCACGTGAGACATTCCATCAGCTTTTTGCCCTCATCCTTCTATAAAGACTCCTCTCAACAATGTCACCAACAGCCTCCTTGCCGCCACTGTAACAGCAGGCACTCACCCTCCTGGTGCATTCAGCAGCATGAACACAGTGGATGCTTCCTTCCTGTAAGCACATAACCAACCTTCCTCACTTGGCCCCCAGACACCACACTGTCCAGTTCTCTTGCTCATTCTCCATTTAAGGTTGCTTTTCAACTATTGTTTTTCTCATGTTATTACTTCCAGGTATACAACATAGTGACTCGATACTTGTATATACTGTGAAATGATCACCACAAGTCTATCTAATACCCACCACCATACAGTCACAGAATTTTTTCTTAGAAGTAAATCTTCTAAATCTTAGATTTCTCTAAGATTTACTCTCTTAACAACTTTCAATATATAATATGATCTTATTATTAACTATAGTTGTCATGTTGTACATCACATCCCCACGGCTTATTTAGAACTAGAAGTTTGTACCCCTCTCACCCATTTTGCACACCTCTACACTCTGCCTCTGTCAACCATCAATCTGTTCTCTGTATCTTTAAGCTTGTCTTATATTGTTGTGGTTATTTTTTAAAGATCCACATAGAATTGAGATCCTATGGTATTTATCTTTCCCTGTCTGAATTATTTCACTTAGCCTAATGCCCTCAAGATTCATCCATGCCATCACAAATGGCAAGATTTCACTCTTCTTTATGGCTGAATAACATTCCATTATATGTACACCACATTGTCTTTATGTACTCATCTGTCATCGGACACTTAGGTTGTTTCCAGTCTTGGCTACTGTGACTAATGCTACAATGAACAAGAGGGTGCATGTATCTTTTCAACTTAGTGAAAACTTGGATAAATACCCAGGAGCAGAATTGTGAGATCATACCAGTAGTTCTATTTTTAATTTTTTAAAGGGTATTTACTTATTTTGAGAAAGAGAGAGACTGCACGTGTGCGTGCGTGCAAGCAGAGGGGAAAAGAGAGAGGGAGAGAGAATCCCAAGCAGATTCCACACTGAGAGCACAGAGCCTGACATGGGGCTCAATCTCAGAAACCATGAGATAATGCCTGAGCCAAAATGAAGAGTCAGATGCTCAACCGACTGAGCCACCCAGGTGCCCCCTTTTTTCAATTTTTGAGGAACTGCCATACTGTTTTCCATAGTGGCTGCACAAATTTACATGCCCACCAACAGTGCACAAAAGTTTCTTTTCCTCCACGTCCTAGCCAACACTTGTCTTTTACATAATAGCCATTCTAACAGGTGTGAGGTAACATTTCACTGTGGTTTCTGATTTGCATTTCCTTGATGATTAATGACGCTGAGCATCTTTTCATGTGCCTGTTGGCCATGTGTATGTATTCTTTGGAAAAATGTCCATTGGATCTGTGGCCCAATGTTTTAATTGGGTTGTTTATTTTTTGCTATTGAGTTGTATGAGTTCTTTATAAGTTTTGGATATTAACTTTTTATCAGCTATAAGATTTGCAAATATTTCCTCTCATTCAGAGGTTATTTTTTTCATTTTGTTGATGATTGTCTTTGCTGGGCAGATGGGGTTTTTTTGTTTGTTTGTTTGTTTTTTCTGTTGTTGTTTTCTTTAGTTTGATATAGTCCCAGTTGTTTATTTTTTCTGTTGTTGCCTTTATTTTTTTGTGTCAAATCTAAAAAAATCCATTGTCAAGACCAATGTCAAGGAACTTACCAACTATGTTTTCTTCCAGGACTTTTATGGTTTCAGGTCCTATGTTCAAGTCTTTAATTCATTTTGAGTTAATTTTTATGTATGGTGTAAGAGAGTGGCACACTTTCATTCTTTTGCATGAGGCTTTCCAGTTTTCCCAACACCATTTGCTGAAGAGATCTCATCAACTCTTAAACTTCTTAGTGTTGTAGTGGCTCATAGCTCTCTACTTGGACCTCTTTTTTTCTCTACATTCACTCTTTTGTGATCCCACCCAATCCAATGGCTTTAAATGTTCTCTATATACCGAGAACTCATAAATGTACCTCTCTCACTCAAAAATCTTTACTGAACACTAAGCCCATATGCACACTGCCTCATTTATGGGTAGCAGACATCTCAGAAAAGCATGTCCTGACCGAGTCCTGAACCACAAAGTCTTCTTCACTGAAGCTACTGGGTATTCCATCCTTCCAGTTTTCAGGAGAGACCTGTATTCTTCTCCTTCTCACTTGCACATCCCATCTGTCCACACATTTACTCTGTGGGTTCTATCTTCCAATTATATTCACAACCCCACCACTTCTCCCCCCTTGCTCTGTCCTGCCCTAGCCACTGCCATGGCTCACTCAGGTCACCACATTAGCCTCCAAGCTGATGTCCACTTACACTCTTGCCACCCTCCCTTAGGTCTGCTTTCAACACCACAGTCAACATAAGTTGGGTCACATCACCCTTCTAAATAAAACCTATTTTTTTCTCACTTCATTCACAGGAAAAGCAACATCATTATGACAACCTACAAGGCTGTATCTGATATGCATTGCCCACCAAACCCCAGCCCACGTTATGGATTTCTTCCCTATTACTCTTCCCTGAAGAGACTTCTCTCCTACTCCACTAATCTGTAATCCATGACTGATTTTATACACTTTTGTTGCAAATACAAATTCAAGAAAATGGTTTCCCTGGATGCATTAGAAGGGAGTACTGGTACTGGAGAACAGTACCCCCACTGTTCTTTATTCTTTGCATGGTGTTCTTTTAATCTGGAGTGATATTCTGTATTCATCCTTATTTAACTTTACTCTGGCACGTTTTTCTGTATGCACTGATGCAATTTCCCAAGGACACCTTTAATTTGAGGTCTATCTGTCCAGGTGATTTTGACCCCTTTAGAGACATCAGTACTTTGGTTTCACCAGCTGACCACACAGACAACTCAGGACAAAGTGGAACAACGGCAGGTGAATGAAACAGAAAGTGAAAAGAGACAACAAATCTCCCAGTGGACAACTGGGTGCTTAGAACCTGACATACTATGATTGTTGTGTGAGATAAATTCGGCTCCAATTCCTTGATATTTGTAACTTTGACTATATATACAACTCTCATTATTTGACTGTAGAAGACACATCTGTACTTCAGCCCCCCAATGCTTAGCACCAATGTTTTACACACAATATAAAATGACAATTATCATACCAATATATGATAATTATCAACCAATTATCAACCAATGAGATTTATCATTGCGTTTACTCCAAGGCTGTACAAGATATTGCTAACACACACAACTGAAGACACATATTGTTAGTATCATGGCAGTTCTTTTTCTTGAGCAAGAATTTTGTTTTTTACACTATGGGCTCTGTAAATATGGTAACTGACAGATTTTCATATCAGCTTTGGTTGTAGTAAAGCTTAAAGATAAATTTGTGGGTCATTTCTAATAGGTATAATGTCATTTGTGGCGTGCTAACTCTTCAGAAAGTATATTTCCCCATCCCTGCCCCAGTTCAAAGTTCTGAGCATGATGTATAGTTGAATGCCTCACATATTGGTAGAAATATTTTCTCTCCTACATTATTGTTCACATTTGCTTGTATTTATTTCATCTTGTCATATGGCTTGCATTTTGTGAATTGCTTTAAATGGTTTTTATATTGGGAATAAAGAAAATATGTAAAGAGCCATAGAAGATGAGAAATGATTAAACCATTTTAAATAGATAAGCAATTGTACTTAGGAATTTTTCAGGTTTCTATAGTATCATCTTGATATCAATTCTTTCTTTATCAATATTAATCACTCAATAAATGTGGTTTCAGCTGATAAAAGGATATCCAACTATTTAATTGTACTTAATGTCACATTTAGTTACCATAAAGGATATTTTGGAGAGTCAAAATATATTTTATGAGAACCTGTCCCCCACACACTAAAAGCTAAATATTGATAAGTCATATCAGTCTTCTTTAATTCACAAAATCATGCCACAGAAGTAGATCCTATCATCACCCCTCCCAAAAAAGTTTTACTCATATTATTGAAAGATTTTTTCTCTCCAACTTTAAGTGTGAGTCAAAGGTAAAATGGTTCCAACGTCAATGCTGGTTATTGGTTTATTGTTTTGTTTTGGTTTGTTTTTTTCTTTGAGAGAGAGAGTGAGTCCAGGGGAGAAAGACAAAGGGAGAGAGAGAGAGAGAGAGAGAAAGAGAGAGAGAGAGAGAGAGATTCTTAGTAGCCTGCACATCCAGCACAGAGCCCAACATGTGGCTCAATCCCATGACCCTGAGATCCTGACCTGAACCAAATCAAGAGTTGGACACTCAACCAAATGATGACCCAGGTGCCCCTGGTTATTGGTTATTTAAAACGAGAAAAAGAGAGATCTGTTTTCCATTTCTTTATTTATGTCACTTAACAATTTGGGCCTCAGTTCCCTTAATAATTATGCAAAGCTTTAAGCTAGGAATTTTCTAAGATTCTTAAAGCCTATCTGAAGGTAGAAAAGCTGTACAAAGGAAAGTGAAACATTACTATTCTTGGTTCAACATATACATTTTCAGGCAAATTTTAGTTGTCAAAGCCAATTTTTTAAACTTAATTCTTATAATTTTCCTTGTAGAAAAAAGCCAAGTGTCTATCCATCAGAAATTGAATTAATTTGTGTAATTTCTACAAAGGTCAGAAACAAGTTCTTTACAGAAAAGGTGGGGTACTATAATTATTTGATGTCAAAAGAGTCACCTCACATCTCACCAAACCACTACAAAATCATAGAAGGGATTTTGAACTTTTGAAAAATCTCCTCCCTACATAATGGAAAACATTTTCTTACTTTGTGTGTGTGTGTGTGTGTGTGTGTGTGTGTGTGTGATGCCGGGATGAACAATTTTTATTATATATTTATTTTTATATCATATGTCCAATTTTATCAACATGTTTAAACCATAAAAATATACAGCCATGTGGAAATGTGTATCAAGGATCATTTGTTACATCGAAATGGTGACTCGCATATTTATCTGAAAACTTACACTGGTAGTTCAGGGAGTTTCCAATCTGTTCTGAAATCGCCCTTTCTCCAATTCCTGGAGGGCAGAACAGCCTGTATCGCTGAGCCATTCACCAAATAAAACCAGATATTTCATTTTATGTCCCCAAACAATAAGCAGGCTATGCGGGATTTAAAGAAAGGAAAAAAGCAACTAGTCCTCTGTTTAATTGGGCTTTCCATCTCCACTACGACATCATCTCCTCTCTGAGACCCGGGAAGCCCCCGAACTGTTTGTTCCTCTTGTACTTCAGTGAGGCCCAGCCCTCAGGCAGCTTCAGGGCTGCCGTGGGGCTGGGGAAGGGGGTGCTGCTGGCAGCTGGGGCTGGTGGGGTGAGGCCCTAGCCTCCCTAGAGCAGCTCCCACTGGCAGCTAGATGGTTCTGTGTACCCGATTCCTAGATAACTCCATCTACCTCTGTTGGCCCGTTTGCATTTGCAGAGCAGAGTCGCAAGACTCATGAGGTAGGGGTCCTGAGTAAATACTGGCAATTACTGGGTCCTCTCGTCCAACGACTTAGCACAACTGAGGGTGCCAGAATCAGGAACAAGTCTGCCCTGCGATTTCTAAGTTGTGCTCATGGAGAGTCCAGGCCTCTCTGCCCTTTGAGACTCCATGCATGAAATACTCTGTTATCAATCTAACAGCTCTTCATTTATAATTTAGCCATGGCTCATCATCTACCTCAGAGGAATGGTATGCAAGTTAATGAGATAGGGTCTAGAGGACACCGCAATCTTCCTGGAAGACAGACAGCCCATAAATAGTGCACTAAATATTGGAATGATCTCCTGAGCCTTCACTTTCAGATAACGTATTTTCCAAAAAAGCTCTAATAGCTTCAAAATCAGAAGTCACTAAACCATGCTCTAAACCCCTTACTTTTAGACTTTCCTTTCCATGTTTATGCACTATAGATACTTCTTGGAAAACGCAATTATGTGGCATTGATGTTGACTTTGCATTTTTCTTATGTTTGTAATTACATGTTCATTTATACAATCTATAATCACTTTGTGAGACCTTAATGTGTGCTAGCTAGCACTGTCCTGGTCCAGAGACCCCGGAGAAAGGGGGCAAGCTAACTCGTTTTCAGGAGATACTCATTGTAAACGGGAAATGTTAACAATACCTTCTCTTATGCATGATTTTGGCATTTTTATTTGCCTTTACATATTAGTTTTTTCAGTCATAACCAGTAATAACAGTCACTGTTTAAAAAGCTGTGCAGACAGCAAAGGAAACATCAACAAAACTAAAAGGCAACCAACGGAATGGGAAAAGATATTTGCAAATGACATGTCGGACAAAGGGCTAATATCCAAAATCTATAAAGAGCTCACCAAACTCCACACCCAAAAAACAAATAATCCAGTGAAGAAATGGGCAGAAAACATGAATAGACACTTCTCTAAAGAAGACATCCGGATGGCCAACAGGCACATGAAAAGATGCTCAACGTCGCTCCTCATCAGGGAAATACAAATCAAAACCACACTCAGATATCACCTCATGCCAGTCAGAGTGGCCAAAATGAACAAATCAGGAGACTATAGATACTGGAGAGGATGTGGAGAAACGGGAACCCTCTTGCACTGTTGGTGGGAATGCAAACTGGTGCAGCCACTCTGGAAAACAGTGTAGAGGTTCCTCAAAAAATTAAAAATAGGCCTACTCTATGACCCAGCAGTAGCACTGCTAGGAATTTACCCAAGGGATACAGGAGTACTGATGCATAGGGGCACTTGTACACCAATGTTTATAGCAGCACTCTCAACAATAGCCAAATTGTGGAAAAAGCCTAAATGTCCATCATCTGACGAATGGATAAAGAAATTGTGGTTTATATACACAATGGAGTACTACGTGGCAATGAGAAAGAATGAAATATGGCCCTTGGTAGCAACGTGGATGGAACTGGAGAGTGTTATGCTAAGTGAAATAAGCCATACAGAGAAAGACAGATACCATATGTTTTCACTCTTATGTGGATCCTGAGAAACTTAACAGAAACCCATGGGGGAGGGGAAGGAAAAAAAATTAAAAAAAAGAGGTTAGAGTGGGAGAGAGAGCCAAAGCATAAGAGAATCTTAAAAACTGAGAACAAACTGAGGGTTGATGGTGGGTGGGAGGGAAGGGAGGGTAGGTGATGGTCATTGAAGAGGGCATCTTTTGGGATGAGCACTGGGTGTTGTATGGAAACTAATTTGACAATAAATTTCATGTAAGAAATAAATAAATAAATAAATAATAAATAGCTGTGCAGAAAAGGTTATATCACAGAAAGTGCTTGAAAATTACAAAACATCACATTCTGAATGTCACTTTAAAACCGCTCTGCACATGTCTACCCAAGTCCCAACTCTGATCCAAATAAATACAAACAGCAACACGTGATGCAGACACAGGGCATTAAGGGAGCAAACCAATTCAGTCCCACATAAATGAGAGGCTGGGGCCTGCCGGAAGTATCGGATTCCCTGAAGGAACACAGAGCCGCTGCATGAACAATCGAACATCTGTTATTTACAACAGGTTTACAAGCAGCGCTTATGGGAGCTCCTCACAGAGGTTTACCAACACAACCACGTTTTTCAGAGATGAACCACATCACAGCGTATCTGTCTCCCTCATCTCAACAGTGTTTTCTGTTCATGTTTGTGAGCTCGGCGGAGGAACCAAACAACCAAACACTAAGAAAGCAATTGTTGGTTCCTTTTTTTTTTTTGGAGAAAGGCTGGCGAGGAAGGGGGGAAGTGCTTGGGGAGATAATGCAAGTCAGAACAAACACGAGCACAATTCAGAAGTCGTATCTCTGCATCCACCCTCCTACTTGCTGGCTCTGCCAGTTTTATTATCCTCTCTAGGTCGGGAAATTGTGCAGATAATGATGCAGCAAATTCTCAGTGATGAAAGCTTCACTCGACTTAAATGATGTTTGGAATTATTTGGTCTCACCCGATGATTTTTAATGATTCACAGAAAATGCAAAATAGCTGCTGTGAAATCCTCTTTTAGGAAATTAATCCTGTGAACTTCACCAGATGTTGGTGCACAGAGATAAGTTTATGCCTCCAGTCGACACTCACACATTAAAATTGCTCATGAAGTTTGGTAAATCTAAGACCATCTGAAGATAATTAGCCGATATGCACGGAGGTGAATCCATTATATAGAAGGACGGATTGAGACAGGCATCAGCAAGGTGAATTGAAATAAAATCCTGAGATGCTGGGGAAAAAAAAAACACACACACACAGACAACAATCTCTGACACCGACTGTACAAACATTTTTCTAGATATATCATTAGGCAAGGGAAACAAAAGCAAAAACAAACTACTGGGACTACCCCAAAATACAAAGCTTTTGCACAGCGAAGCAAACCATCGGTCAAATGAAATGGCAATCTTCTGAAAGGAAGAAGGTATCTGAAAATGACACACCTAATAAAGGGTTAACATCTAAAATGTATAAAGAACTTTTACAACTCAACACCAAAATAAATAAATAAATAAATAAACAAATAAATAAATAAACCAATTAAAATGGGTAGGGGACCTGAACAGACATTTGTAAAAGAAGACATCCAGGTGGCCAACAGGTACGTGAGACGATGGTCAACATCCCTGATCATCGGGGTGCCAATCAAATGACATCAAAGATCACCTCACCCCAGTCACAATGGCCTAGGGTCAAGAAGATGACAAGCGTTGGCGAGGACATGGAGGAAAAGGAACCCTCGTGCGCTGTTGGTGGGAATGCAAACTGGTGCAGCCACGGTGGAAAACAGTACGCAGGTGCCTCCAAAAATTTACTCAATAAAATGAAAACACCGATTCAAAAAGATACGTGCACCTCCGTATTGATTGCAGCAGGATTGACAATAGTGAAGATATGGAAGCAACCTCAGTGGCCATCAGCAGGTGAACGGATGAAGAAGATGTGGTATATAAACACAACGGAGTATTACTCAACCGTAAAAAAGAACGAGATCTTCCCATCTGTGACTGTATGGATGGACCTAGAGGGTATGATGCTAAGTGAAAGAAGTCAGAGAAAGCCAAATATCAAATGATTTCACTTATTACTGGGATCTAAAAAAAATAAAATAAAACAAACAAAGCAGAAACAGAGGCCTAAATACAGAGAACAAAATGGTAGTTGTCAGACGGGGGTGGGGAGATGGGCAACATGGGTGAGGGGGAGTGGGAGATCCAGGTTCCCAGTTATGGAAGAAGTCAAGGGGACGAAAGGCACAGCCTAGGGAATACAGTCAAGGGTACCGTAACAGCACCGAATGACGACACACGTTAGCTACACTTGTGGTGAGCACAGCATAATGGATGGACTCGTCGAAACACAGTGTTGTACACCTGAAACTAATGTAACCTTGTGAGTCACCTGAACTTCAATTTGAAAAAAGAATCTGAAATGCACATAAAGAGAAGGGTCACAGTGTCTGGAAAAATAGCCATATCCTCAAAAACATTCTCTGACACATACACACACACGCGCGCGCGCACATGCTCACGAGAACACAGGGAGGGTCAGAGTCTCATTTATTCTGGCATTCTTCAGATTCTGGGAGTGAGCATGAGGGGAGGGCCTTCAGTGAGGCCTCTAACAAAGACATCTCTTTGAACCTGTTTCCTCATGTAAAATAGGGGTGAGGGTGTCTTTCTTGTGAGGCTGTTACAAATGTGAAGTGAGCTACTGTACACGAAGTGCTCCTGATCCATAGCAGGTGATTCCAATGGTGACTCTAACCTTGACGTTCTGTTGCTGTTTGCCAGTAATTGCCAAGACTATGTTCCCTCTGGGTGTGTTTCAGGATCTTATCTACATTCGCCTCGTGATGCCTGTCCCCATCCATCCTTCTACAGAATAATTCACCTTCATGCAAACCAGCTAATCATCTCCAGATGATCTTAGATTTACAAAGAAAACCCACAGAAATTAAACAACCAATGAGCAATAGTTACCTGAAAACTGTGCATACACTCTTCAGCAAAGAACAGAAGTTAGTATAATAGTTCCTGCCCAGGAGAAGGTCGTATGCCTAGAAGGAATGCACCAAAATGTTGATGGTGTTTATTAATGTGTGATGGGAAATATTTTGGTTCTTTTCCTATAATTTTCTGAGCTTCAATTTTTTAAAAGAGGGAGAGAAGGGTGAATCTGAAGCAGGCTCCACGCCCAACACGGGGCTCGATCCCATGACCCTGGAATCACGATCTGAGCCAAAATCAAAATCAGATGCTCAACTGACTGAGCCACGCAGGTGCCCCTAGAAATGATTTTTATAATAAAAAGAAAAAAATGCCCTATTTGTGTTCTTAGGGTAAAACTGCATTGAAAATGCTGACCTCCTAAGTTTGTAAAAGAATTAAAATCAAGACCATCCAGTCACAAACATGGCACCCAGCAGAGCAGACATTCGGACCGTGTAAGCTCTCTTCGTCCTCAGTTTTAAGGCTCCAGTCTCCCTGGCCATGCGGTCACCAACGAACACACTTGCGTCTACTAGCCAGCTGTGAGCCATCATTAAATACGTCATGAGTTCTTTCTCCAATACATCCAGTGTCACGAGACCTTCCCAAATAACTTGTGAAACGTAAGATTAACACAGCTACTATACTTTCAATCTAATAATACCTTTCACCTATTGTCTAGCCCTTAACCTTTTAGAAAATAACACAACGTGCATTATCCTAGGAGGGGAGCTCTGGTGCAGGTCTCACCTACAGCATCCAGCATATGACCCAGCAAGGAGAAGTTGCTCAGCACAGACACAGAGCATGAAAATGGGGTTCTCGTTCAACCGCATTGGGCCAACATTTTTCTTACCATTTTGAAGAAAAGGAAACAGACGGCCAGGGTGGAGACCTGCTGGGACACTTATATTTAATGTAATCCTTAAGCGAAATGGAAATTGTTGCCTTTCTTACATCTGTGGTTCTCTTACGTCATTCTTGGTCTCGTTACTTCAGAAATCACTACTTTTTTATGTCCACTGCCAGTGACACCAGTATGTTCCCTCCTTCCCCACAAGCTCACTCGCTGAAGTATGGCAGGCGAATGCTGTTGTAACGTTCTCCACAGAAAACCTTTCTCCAAGGTCCCCACTCACCTGCTCACCATAGACCGACGCTCGCCGACCGACATCTGTCACCTTTGGCCCCTCATCAGCCCCCCCCTTCCTGTCCCTGCTCATCACACTTCCCTGCTCCTCCACTGTTTCTTCTTCTGCACCCTCCCATGGAGAGGCTGGTATCCCACGAGAGCTAAACAGTCACTTCCAGCCCAGCAATGTTCACGGCACCCACGCATCCATGTCTGACCGCAGAGACACCTACATCTGCATTATAGCGAATTCTCTTCTCAGCGGCACGAGCTAGAGACCATCCTCACCGACGCAAACGTCCCAGCCTCGTTTTCCATCTCATCCCTGGGCACATCTCATTATTCATGTTGCACTAGCCCACGCTGTTTCCTCTGAACTGTAGGGCCTTCTTTGCATTTTATTTCTACTGAATTGCCAACATTTATTCGTGTGTTCTTTTTTTTTTTTTTCAAATAGCCTTTATGCGATCCATTCGACACATCATGCAACGTGATGGGCCCCGTGCCTGCCCTCAAGGGGCTCAGACCCAGACAGGGAGAGACTGACAGAGAGCGATCAGTCTTCCAGTGCTGCGATGCACCCATGCGCGAACCAGGCAGAGGCCAGAAGGATAACCAAAACGTGCCTTAAATAAACATACAACTATAAAACAAGGTGTTCAGAACTCTAGAAAGGGAAGGGCTTTCCTGGTTCAGAGACCATGGAAAAGTTCAGCGTGGCCAGAGTCCAAGGCCAAGCAGTGGGAGAAAATGCTGTCGAAGTAGTTTTCTCTTATTGCCCCACCCCCCCGACTTCCTCCCCAGCTACTCAGAAGTAAGATTCTGGTGGAAGCTTGAAGTTCAGAAGTGAGGACTACTTTTTACCAGCTGAGAAGGAGGCAGGCAACAGGGAGCCAGGAGGTGTAGTGGGGTTTGTTACAAAGAGCAGAGGCCGGCCAGCCCGAAGAGGGACAGTGGGGGGGTCCTCTGCTGCGTGTGGGCAAGGGAGCGGCCAGGGGCTGGGGCAGTGGGACGGAGACACATCTCTATGCTGCTTTTAAAGGTCCAACCCAAATATCACCTGTCATCTTAAACTTTCCCTTCCAGAAGAAAAATGGCATGCCACCAGTAGACCGGTGTGAGCTCTCCACACCGGGGTATGTGTTCCCGCAGCCCCCACGGCACCTGCTCACAGACAGCACCATCACCCAGAAGATGCCTGCTGTTTACATGTGATTACAGTTGTTCTTTTTTTTAAGTTTTGTTTTAATGTTGATTATTTATTTTTGACAGATAGAGAGAGACAGAGCACGAGCCAGGGAGAGGCAGAGAGAGAGGGAGACACAGAGTCTGAAGCAGGCTCCAGGCTCCGAGCTGTCAGTACAGAGCCCGATGTGGGGCTTGAACTCATGGACTGCGAGATCATGACCTGAGCCGAAGTCGGAAGCTTAAACGACTAAGCCCCCCAGGCACCCCAGATTAGAGTTATCCTAATGGCTTGTCCGTGGTGGGAAGGAAGACATCTTTATGTATCTGCTAAAAAATGCTAAAAGTGTCTTCATCATATTGCTTTGTTTCTTCCTCAGGAACCTCCAGAAAAAGGTAGAAACGCATCATTAATCACACTGAAGTCCTAAAGTAAGTGTTGACCACAGCATTCTGCCTAAGCCAGGAAGGCTTTTCAAAGTTAAAATAATACTCAGGGGAAATTTCTCAACTGCAAGAGTGTTCCAACAATTTTAGCAATCCCATTATATGTGTACACACAGAATCCTTACTTTCCTTCTCCCTCAAATCTAACCTACTGTGGCCTATGATCTAACCCGAATAATCTGTCCAGAGTGTAATACATTTATGGATAAGGGTTTCTTTCTTTTTTTTTTTTTAATGTTTATTTATTTTTGAGAGAAAGAGAGCACAGACAGGGGAGGAGCAGAGAGAGAGGGAGACATAGAATCTGAACAGGCTCCAGGCTCCGAGCCGTCAGCACAGAGCCTGACGCAGGGCTCGAACTCAGGAACCACGAAATCATGACCTGAGCCGAAGTTGGACGCCTAACCGACTGAGCCCCCCGGGAGGCCCAGGACAAGGTTTTCCGTCCTAAACAAATGGCCACGTACAGGCTGGAGAAGCCACGTGGCCGAGAGATCAGGCACAGGTGCAACAGAGGCCGGCGAGCAAGTTCCGTGTCCTTACCAGTTACATAACCCGGAGACCACTGGAAAAGCAAATCCCTGACGGCAAGCGAGGCCCGTGACCTGGAAAATGACACTGACAGCTGTCAAGAGGAAGGCCAGACACCCTGTGTGCTCCCTCTCTGGAAGCAAACACAGGGCGGGGGAGGGGGGGCGCACGGGGGCGGAGCACAGCTCCCTGAGGCAGGCCTCTTGTCTGTGTGTGTATTTATACGTCCACAAATCTACCTTTCAGGAGGATTCCAGTGGGATCTGCCACAGTATCAGAACGCTCGTTAGTGAAAATACCATCACTCACGACATGGCATACATCTTCTTGGTCAACCTGGGTCTTTGGTGTAAGCCCTTCCAGGCCCAAACCCCTGCCGTTCGGAAGGAAAAGTGGCGTGAGACGTGTTCACGGATGACGGCACGTGTACCAAGCAAACGCCCTTGGTGAGTCCAGAGCAATCAGTTGATTTGAAAAAAAAAAAAAAAAAAAAAAAAAAGCACACGGACTGTTATTATTTGGACATTAACGGTTTAACCGAACTCTTGTTTGGCATTGTCTGCACAACACAAACATTTCTTAATTACCATTTTTGCCTCATTAAATAGTTGATTTGATATCATGTGGGCATTAGATATGCTGAGTGTACTGTGTCAGAAAAGAAATGTTTTTACTGCCCTTTGTCTGGTGGTTAGACCTCGCTGGCGGCTGCCACTTAGTTTCGAGCAATAGACTCTTTTGTTAAATTTATTTATTTATTTTGAGAGAGAGAGAGAGCCAGCAAGGAAGGAGCAGAGAGAGAGGGAGAAAGAGAACCCCAAGCAGGCTCCATGCTCAACAGGGAGGCTGCTGCTGGGCTCAAGAGCACCAACAGTGAGATCATGACCTGTGCCGAAATCAAGAGTCGATGCTTAACGGACTGGGCCACACAGACGCCTCTCCGTCACTAGCCTTTTAAACGTGTGTTATTTTCACAGGATCCCAGTTTCTGTTTCCACTTTATGTGGCTCTTTCACTCCTGTCCCCCACCAGCCCCCGGGATCATCACATCTACTTACAGGGCATCGTATGACCTGTGTACGTGGTCATCTCTGAATCACTTACCCCCAGGCCCTGCCTGCCCTGCCCCATCTCACGTCTCCCCTGACCTCCATCCCGCCTGGCCTGGCCTCACCTGGCTGCTCTTGCTATAGCCCCAGGAGGTGGAGATGCCCGCAGATTCTGCCTTCTCTACCCGGATGTGCGGGCGCGTCTTCCTGCCCTCCCCACCCCGCCCCGCCCGAATAGCTCCTACTAATCAACAGAACAATACAGCACACAGCCCCTGATCCCTTGTTGCTGTGGCAAATGCAGTCATGCTGTCATTTCATCCTCACTGACACAAAGAAGCAGGTTCTGTTCTCTTCGTATAAAGAAAATGAGGTTTGCAGTGGTTTCCCAAGGTCACACAATAGAGACTAGGGAGCAAGGACAGCATCCATGCCTGGGCTGGGCTTGTGCACAATCTGCCTTTGGGACCACCTCACTGAATCCAACCCAGGTTCCCCCCCCCAACCCCGAAAGCTCTTTCTGGCCCCACTGAGAATGTCAGGGCACCTTCTGTGGATGTACATTTGCAATCAGGTGGCAAACTTCTGTCTACCACCCCCTCACGCACCCAATCACAAATAATTAGAATACGCAGCCCTCGTCTTTGACTGTCAAGAGTTAGCTAATTGTGCTGAATATATCCTGGAAGTGTGATCAGGAGAAAGGACCAACTTAATTTGAGCTGTTGCCCACTCTGCCCTAAGATGTGTGCAACAGCTCAGGCCAGCCCTCGTCCTTGCACAGATCTTCGTTATTATTACAAGGAAACAATACCGAAGGTCACTGTCATGGTGCAAATCCGGCTGAGGTCAAGAACGTCAGTCATATACAGGGATTTAAAAATGGATTCACTTCCTCCACCCTCTTCTTGCCACTAATTGCAGGGGCTCTGGTGCAGGAGAATGTCAGGACTTTCCTCCCAGGAAGGAAGATCCACCCACTGTCAGATTTCTGGAAGCTCTAATTAGAAACTGTCAGCCTCGGGTAGAATGTCAGAGCCTGTGACGGGACGAGTGCACGGCCCCCATCCTGCGACCCTCCCTTCCCCAAAGCCACTTCACGGACTGTCACTTACTTCCTGGAAGAACACCCAGGCCTGATCAGAGGGGACTGCTATTTGTTCCTTCCTTCCCTTGAAAGTGTGCAACCACATGAAGTCATGTGAAGATCAAATGACCATTCCAGACCTCACGGCCTTGACAGCGCATGTGCATTAAAAACATTAGTTTTTTCCACCGAAAGAGTCACAAAGATGGAGTAGGATACCGTGTCTCAAGATGAGATGGGCAGTTGGCATTCTGGGTGTTATGGCTTGAAGATTCTCCCTTTAAAGAGCTTCAGATACTCAAGTGCAGAAGAGTGGAATGAAAAATCCAGGGCACCCTTAGCTTGGGCATAGTGGACAATACAAAAATATGTGAGTTATCTGGAAAATGTGAAACGATTCAAGGCTGGCCAGATGGGCTGAGGCTCCTTCATAGGGCTACCCCGCCCTCTGTCATGTCGACAAGACATTGTTATGACAGCATCGTTAAATGAGATTTATATGATCTTTATCTTTCAGAAATATTACTCTAGCTACAGTTTAGAGGAAGGATTAAAGGGAAGAAGATTTATATTTGGAATATCTACATATCTCAAACTTAAGTGATATAAATATATATACCATTCTAATATATGTGTCAAATATGTACATGTATATACACCTATATGTGTATATCTCACATTCAAGTGCACACATACATGCACATTTTAAAAAAGAAAATCATGCTTGTGTTTATTTGGGTTATAAGACTATAACTTAACTTTTTAAAAAATGTTTATTTATTTTGAGAGAGAAAGCACAAGTGGGGGAGGGGCAGAGAGAGACAGAGAGAGACACAGAGAGAGAGAGAGAAAATTCCAAGCAAGCTCTATGCTGTCAGCACAGAGTCCGACTCAGGGCTCCATCTCATGAACCACAGGATCATGACCTGAGCTGAAATCAAGAGTCAGATGCTCAACCAACTGAGCCACCCAGGCACCCCAAGATGATTTGACTTTTAAAGTCATGTAAATTGGGGCACCTGGGTGGCTCCGTTGGTTAAGTGTTCGACTTTGGCTCAGGTCATGATCTTGAGTTGCATGGGTCTCAGACCCGCACTGGGCTCTGTGCAAACAGTTCAGAGCCTGGAATCTGCTTCGAATTCTGTGTCTCTGCCCCTTTCCCCTGCTCTTTCTCTCTGCCCCTCCCCTGCTCACATTCTGTCTCTCTTTCTCTCAAAAATAAATAAACATTTAAAAAGCATTTAAATCATGTAAATTACTTTATTAGAGAAAAAAGGGGGATAATAAAATATAAAAATGACAAAAAAATCCCTGTAGAATATGAAATATCTACCTGTTCAAACACCCTACAGATGATGAGACACTGCTCTAAGTGGACATATGTCTAGACACAGTAAATTGGACTTCTGATGTCAGGGATGTATATGAACTGGTATAAACCTAACAGAGGAAAATACAGCAATATTTATCAAGATTCTTTAAAAGGCTAAGCATTCTATTTTATTGTTCCCTTCCTAAAATTGTGTTGTAGGAAAAATCAGACTTGGGTCAAAATTGCCTAATCAATTATGTTAACAACAGTGTTACAGTATTTGAAAAACCAAAACTAAACTGGATGTTCAACGAAAGGAGAACACTAAAATACTTCATGGCTAATTCACATAATAGAATATTATAGAGACATTAAAACGATTTCTTCCAAGAATATGTGAAGATGCCACAATAAACTGTCAAAGAAAAAAATACAAAACAACATAAAATATGATCAAAATATTGTTTAAAAGGTTTTTTAATCATTTATTCCCTACTGCGTTTAATCATGTTATTCAGTCAACACAAGTCTGTGATTGTATGATCAAGGATTAAATGTGAAAGCTAAGATAATGAGAACAAAGAAAACAAAATAGTAGAGACCTTTGGTTCAGATCCCTTAATGAAGTTTGAACTGAATTTTCTAGAACACTTTGCATGTGTGGGTTTAGAGTGACCTCTTCTTATTTTGTAACCTTTTATGTGTGTTTCTGCCACAGTAAATTGTGAAAAATGCCCCCGCACAGCAATGGCCTGACTATTTTCTAAGTGGAATCATGAATTATCGAATTTCTTACTAACCAGGCCATGAACAATTACAGAACCCACAAAGTCCATTGTGTGTGTGTGTGTGTGTGTGTCAAAATGAAAAATAATCCTGGCTGGACTACTTTTGAAGCCGGTGACCTTCTCTGAAACACTCACAGAAGCGTAGGGTTTACACATTCAGCTTGCACTTGAAACAGCTTTCTCTTCCCCCGAGGAACCTGAAACACTAGAGGACATTCTTCAAGCGGGGGGATCAATTGCGCCCCAGCATGTGCCTGCTGGGAAGGTGCAGAGTGCAGGGGACAAAAGGGGCACGTGGACAGCAAATCTCCAGGTGTGCACTGCACAAAACATTCTAGAATGACCCATTCACTTTATCTAAATGTTTCCACAGCTCCAGAGACAACAGTGCCCTGTTCTACCTGGCCGTGCACCATGCCACATCCCGCTCGCTGACTTCTAGCAGGTGACCAACCTCTCTGAACGTCCGTTTCATCCGGCAGACCTCACCAGGCAGGTCAAAAAGGATTTAGCAAAGAACTGGAGTTTCATGCAGATTTTGTTCTCCTTTCTGGGAGGAACTTAAGGCAGCTTAGATGATGATTTACCCGACTTTCATCTCTGGCCGGCACACTTTATATACTCTGGGATCGCTCAGCTTCCTAGAGTTCTTTTAATGTTTTTTAATTCAAAGTGATGTTTTTAGGTCAACAATTTAATATTTCATTTTTCACAAGCTTGTCCATCTTTTCACATAGATTGATAGTAACCAAAGACGCCTGTTTCAGACTGCTTTATTTAAGAACTTTAGCCCTCGTTAGCTACAAATGGTGCTAGGCTAGGATTCTAGCTGTTTTCTTCTCTATCAATCACCCCTTAGGTATACCGAGTGCTTAGCATATAGTAATTGCTCAATAAATATTCGTGGAAGCAAAGACTGTCTACAGCAGAACCTGGGGCTGGGGGGTGGGTGGGGCTGAAGGTCGGTTGGAGTCGTGGTCCATCATAGACTGCAGCCGCTCAGAGCCAAGCATCCCTCTAGAGGGGCAGACTGTCCTGCAGGGCCTCGTGCCCTGACAGGTCTGAGCCCCACCCTCAGGGCCTCCACGGGGTCTCTGGCAGGTCCCTCCCTGACTGTGCCAGAGCCCCGTCACCATGCGCTTCCCTCCTCAGCTGTCCTGCTTTCACCCGGCTTCTGTCCTCTGGCCCTGTGAGTTTTTATAGCACTGAACCACCAACCTCTGCGTGGAGAAGACAGCCCTTCACAGGGAAGCTGCACCCAGCTCCCTGTTCGTGAAATTTGCAGCGCACCTGACTTTAACTGAGAATCCGATCTGTCTTCAGGGCTCTGCACTGGGATATATTTGAGTCTAGCGACTATACACAGTTCCTTTTCTGAGAAGCAGGGACACATTGTTCGCTACTCCCCCACTGGATGGGCAGAGCACATCTGAAAGCAGTCCCCCAGCCGGGACACAGGGGATGGTGGCTGCGGGAGGTCCTTCCACCAAGGAGACAGGTGCTCCCAGGAGCTCTAAGGGCTCAGCAGCAGGTCAAGAGGGGCCACTGCTGCCCGGCCAACCTCCTGCCATAACTTGCTGTGGGACTTTCACAGAGAGTAAAACTCTCCCTGAAAAAGCCTATAGTGACTGTGGTGACAAGCTTCTTTGGCACTGGAGTGCCCAGGACAACAATTTCCCAGTTTCTGGAGGGCTGTCCGGGCTCCTGCTCTGACACCAGCCCCACGAGTGTGCATGCGTGTGAGCACACGCGTGCAGGTATATAGCGTTGGCCAGTTTTTCGGGTTATCATGTTTTTTTTTTTTTGGAAGTACGTATTTGAAATAGTTTAGTTATAGATGAATAAGTATGTAAAGAATTGAGTTTTTAGGGGTGGCTGGGTGGTTCAGTCGTTTAAGCGTCCAGCTTTGGCTCAGGTCATGATCTCACAGCTTGTGGGTTCGAGCCCCAGGTCGGGCTCTGTGCTGACAGCTCAGAGCCTGGAGCCTGCTTTGGATTCTGTGTCTCCCTCTCTCTCTGGCCTCCCACCCGCTCATGTTCTGTCTGTCTCTCCCTCTCTCAAAAATAAATAAACATCTAAAAATAATAATAAAGAATTGAGTTTTCAAACAGTCACTAGAAATAAAATTATCACCCTTGAATTATCTTTTCCTTAGTATCGGCTCTTGGCCCTACATTACTTCACAGAAGAACAGGATACACACACTGTATTCAAGGGATCAGCATCTCTACTGCAGGAAATGTGTTTTTCTACCAGCGAAATAAAGAAGTTGGCTAGGTCAAGGATCCAAAACCCTATTTATTTATTTACTTGTTTATTCATTCATTCATTTGTTCATTCATTCACTCATTCATTCTACTTACTCATGTATTCTACTTATATGTGTATATGTATGTGTGTGTAAGACTGGCCCGTGCCTACTTCAAATGAGATTATATGGACCATCTCTAATCCCTGGGACTGAAATAAAACAGATACTGATTGTGTTGAGCTTGGGTTTGGGGGACAGGCTGCTGGGTCTAGCCCCTCACTCCCTCAAAGGTCCTGGGGTGCATTCAGGAACCCACGGATCCAAGGAGAAAGGTTTGGGGAAGACACCACTCTTTTCCACAGTCTCAGTGTCCTGTTAATCTCTACACCTGATTATCACGTAGGCTCCTGTAGACATGAGGGAGAGCCAGGATGGCCCCCGGGGTGAGCGGGGTAGGCTGAGCCAGAGCAAATGCAAGAACAAAACGTCCATACCCCAGGGAGGCTCCACCTTGTGACCCTGCACTGTCCTGGCTGCTACTGTGCCGACAGGAGGCCATCCTCTCCAGGGAGCCCGAAGTGCTCCAGAGCCCCCTCTGTGTCTCCTGTCATCAGTCTCGACGCTGCTTGTCCCAGAAGCATCGCCTATTTATAGATGCGAAGCCCGGGAAGCAGCAAAGGAGAGCAGTGGAAATGATGCAGTGGCCTCATTGACTCACTCCTCTCCAGAACCACCCAAAGAGTCGTGAGTCTGCTTCTATGACAGTGTGTCCTCGTCTCCTGCTGGAAGCTGAAACCATACAGCACCCAAATGACCCCTGGCCATTTCACTGACAGACGGGGCTACCCAATGCACCTGACACCCCAAAAGGGGTAATTTCAGGATGTGTTATGAGTCTGTAAATGTCTGTCCCAAACTTTCGAAAACTCCACATAGATTCAGATTCAATTAACATCGAACGAGCTGTCGTGTCCTAGCCTCACGTAAACCCCCCTACGTGGCATTTATTCTTCTAAACCCCTAACAATTCCGTGATAGAAACAATGAATTATTGTCTCTATGCTGAAGATAAAGGGGGGGAAAATGCAAAATGTGTTGTAAGAAGCCAAACATCAGCGTGGGGTTCCTGGCTGGCTCAGTCGGTGGAGCGTGTGACTCTTGATCTCGGGATCCTGAGTTCAAGCCCCACATTGGGCGTAGAGATTGCTTAAATGAATAAACTTAAAAAGAAGGAGGAGGAGGAGGAGAAGGAGGAGGGCAAGGAAGAGGAGAAGGAGCCACCAAACAACAGCAAATGTGACTGTGATGTCATCATCAGGATGGGATCGCCCACCGACCTCCTGCCCATGTGGGGTACCAGGGCCCCGCCCTCACCCCTCCTCAGCCAGGCCACCGTCTTCCCTCTCAGCCTCAGCACCGCAGGTACATGCTGTTCCTTCACACGGTTTTGAGCCCCGCTGAGCCTTCTCCAACACACTGCCAATCCGCCTCTGCCCCCCTGGGTGCTCAGCTCAAACGCTGCCGTCCCAGGAAGTCCCACAGTCTCCCAGCCCAAACCAGGCTTCATGCTCATGCTTCCTAGGGGCTCCCGTGACCTGCTTCTCCCAACAGTTCCTTCAAACATGCAATCATTTCAGTAAAGACGTGTTCATTTATTCAATATCCACCACTCACACTGGACTATAGACTCTGCAAGGGCCAGACCCTGTCTGCCTTGTCCATTCTGCACATCTATTTAGTACAGGTCCCACTGAAGGTGCCATACCAGTGCTTTTGGATAAAATAGTCTGAGACTTGTTACAAGGAGCACTTTTACTGGAGCCCAGCATGCCTTGCAATACACCGCTGGTGCAGAGATGGCTTCAAACGATTTCAAAAGTCTAATTTACTTTTTTTATAAGTCTAAAATGAAATCATAGGGGCGCCTGGGTGGCTCAGTCAGAAGAACGTCCGACTCTTGATCTCAGCTCAGGTCATGATTTCATGGTTTGTGAGATCGAGTCCCACGTCGGGCTCTGAACTGACAATCCAGAGCCTGTTTGAGGGATTCTCTCTCTCCCTCTCTCTCTGCCCCTCCCCGCTTGTGTGCTCTCTCTCACGCGTGCACGCTCTCTCTCTCACCCTCTCTCTCTCATTCTCTGTCTTTCAAAATTAAAAAAAAAAAAACTTAAAAAAATTAAATTATATTTAGGGCTAATTTTAATAACAGATACTCCTTTTTTCGTATTCAACTTTCCGTAGTTGATGCGATGTGTAGAAGGTAAGGTAAACATAAGCCGTGATGTAAGAATGCATGATTTCATTTTGACGTTCCCCCAACCTTTTAAAACCTACTTGGTGAAGAAACTTTCTTTGCCGCTGGTAAAGACCTCTAGCACAAGCCCTGTGTCGTTTATGCTTCTGCATCGTCCAGAGACAGGGCCAAGGTCATTTCACGTTGCAAAATAATCTCAATTCTGTAGTTACAATCTGCACGTTACGTGTGCGATTCCAAACTCCAAAATTAACTCAGCACTGAGTCCCCCCATTTCCCACGCTCTGCCTGCAGACGGGAAGGAGAACTGGGGTGTGCCTGCTGGGTTCCCAGAGAGGCTGCAGCGGGACCACAGCTGCCGCTCTTTACTGGGGACACTGGTAAAGCCTCTTCAAAGATTTCCTGCTGGCTCCTCTCTCTGTGCCTGTATCTATTATCTTGCGCAGGTGACTTGTATTCTGGGTGCTCACTTGTGATCTCCCTCAGCCTCTGGGATCCCAGACAAAGGCATCCTATGGGGATCTCCTGGACTCCTGAGTCAGGGGACCCACATCAACCCAACACAAGCCCTTGTCTCTACAGCCCACATCACTTGCATGAAAGGCACTTAATGGATCCTTGCTCCAAAGACTTTGGCCAAAGGCTACTCCTGCGGCCACTCCCAGGACATCCCCTCAGCCATTTCTTCTCCATCTGGGCTGCCCAGGGCACATGAGCCCCAGGCAACACCTGCAACTTTCTCAGGCTCAGGCACAGGAGAACCACCAGATCTCTGAGCCTCTCAAGTGCCTCACAGCTCTGTGTGTGTGTTATAGACCCCCACGCCAATCCCAATGTGTTTACAGTCAGAAGTAGTAATTCCCCACCTATAGCCTTACTTCATGTGGTGGGGGGCCCCTGTACCTTTTTGAACCTTTATTCTTCTCCTTGAACTTGCTAAGAGTCTGAGTCTCAGAACCATGTCTGAGGCCACCTCCTGTGTGAGTGCACAGAGTGGGGGGCAGGCATGTCTGTGTCACCCTCACTTGGCTGATTCCTGCCCGTAGAGGAGCAACTCAGGAACCAGAAGGTGGAAGAACCCTATTCCAACATTTTGATCCACCCTTGAAGGCAGGATGTGACACTAACACTCTAGTCCTCAACAACTCTAGACACATGGCATTTGTCAGAGCAGGGAGCAGTCCCAGGTGGTAGCAGAGAGGACTCAGGGAAGAGAACGAAGGCAGTGGGACTCCAGGGAAGTTGACATCTCTCTGCCCCACATTCTTTCCAGCCTGACCATAGCTTTGAGACACAGGTTCCGAAGACAGAACACTGTCAACAGCATCTCGGATCTTTCAGCATCTCAAACGCTCGCGGTTGGCAAATCGTGAAAACATGTGCAACTTCGGCTCGGTCGTCTCTTCTGGATTCTCTAGCTACCGAGGATGAAGGGATACTCGACACTTATCGACAAGCACGGATGTGGCCTGACATCTTCAATCTGGTGCCAAGTTTCTGAATAAAATAACACCTCTGCCTCTTTTCGACTAGTTCGCATTCGCAGACCTGAATCCTGAAGGTGTCTGAAGGCCCATCGACTCCTATGCTGCCCCACCGAGACTTTCCTTCCTACTGCCGAGCAGGCCTTTACTCCCCAGGCTCATGAGTCTGGGGTAACTGGTGCCCTCTCCCCTAGGTTTTTCTGTGCATCTTCCTTCCTGATAAAAACAAAAACAAAACAAAAAAAAAACCCTCCTCAGAGACAAATACTCTCTTTTTGTCATTTTTACTTCCTCAATATTATTAAAGGTAGGGAAGGAACATCATGAGGACGTTGAATATTAAAGTATTTTTTAAATGTATCAAAATTGGCTACATAAGAAAAACAAGTGCTAGAATTCAAGCACAGAATGACAGCAGCTTGAAATAAAGAACAGTCTAATTTAAAAAAAAATGAACAACTGTATATTAGCTTGGATTCTTGATGGATGTGTGCAGATGAAGAATTTAGAAAGAAGGAAAAGATGTCACACTATATTGCTTTCCAAAGGCACATTCATATTGTAAGTGGGGATTAATGATAGATTGTATACATTACTCTAACCATGTCTCTATTCTGTTAGGACATGGAATATATATGATTTTTTTAAAGGGGAAAACTTAATCTTAACTGAAGCTAAATTTTATTTCAGCAACATCCCTCTAAATCTTTAATGGGTTGGTGGATTTCTCTACACATGCCATATTCAAACCAAATAAAAGATAACAGCCCAGAGGGAAAAGGGATGATACATGAAGGCAAAGCACAGAGATGTAAGTGATGACATCATCCTGTTGATTCATGGAACCAGTCCAGTTGGAGCACCTGGGCTCTGCCACCTCTGTTCTGAGCTACTGGTTTTCAATGGTGACTGTGAGAAAGGGTTCCTCCCTCACCGATTTGCATTCTGGCTGGGGAGGAGCAGATAACGAACACGTGACCCACAAACATCACTGCCAGTGGTGCCAGGAAGAACAGACAACAGGCTGATGTATAAGAATGCGACAGGACAAGGGTGTCAAGGCGGGGCATGGTGTGGTGGGTGGTGAAGGATGCCTTCTTTGAAGGATTGGTGTTTGATCTAAGAATTTTATGTGAGGACCTGGGGATGTCTATGGTCTGTCCTGAGGTTTCAGGGTAAGAGTAAGCCTAGTATGTAGGAGACACAGCAAGAGGGCCAGTGGGAAAGGGTATGGAGTGGGGAGAGTGGTAAAGAGTAGCAGACGGGGTGGGAGGGCTGCAAGGGCCCTCCCTGCAAGTGAGGGTTTTGTTTTAACCATGATGGGCCACAGGAGTGGATCTAGGTAGGGATGTATTCACAAAGTTTGCTGGGATTGTTGTGTGTAAGATTATAATAATGAAAGTGCGGCCAACATGGCAGCCTTGAAGAGTTCCAGATGGGTTGCATCGAAGGCTGGGACAGGAGTGCAGGCATAAAGAAGATGAGAAGCTTTGAGCCTATGGCTGCTTGACTCAGAGAAAGAGACAAACAAATGAGAGGTATGAATTTTCCCCAAGGATCGCAAGCACTTATACTACGTATCATAAATACATCCTACAACCGTGCAAGGTTTGAACGTCTATAAAATACACTCACCCCGTTTGTCCCCCATGACCACCCCACGAAGGAAGTCATGTTGTCCCCATTTCTCTGCCCCCCCCTGCAGTCTGTCCCATGATTACTCCAACTCCCCTTGTCTTAACAATAGTTTTAATAATTTAATAAGGAAAAGCATGGGTCTCAGAATATCAAATTTTGTAGTCAGAATATCAATATTTTGTAATCTCAGAATATCAAATATATGAGACTTCAAGTAATTATGAATTCAGTAATGATAACTTTAAGCATTTAATAATTTTTTTCTTTAAAGTTTGAGAAATTACAAAAGTCAGCCTACAGAGACAGGTGATCAAAACACCTTCTCTTCCTTGTACTTCCATATTTCATTCACTGCTGCTATCTCTGTTGAGGGCAAATGATCATAGGTATTTCAGATTCCTTATTCTTGGGATTTACATGTGTGGATAACTAAGGACTAATATTACTTTATTTAAATCTGTAACCCTTGCTCACTTGGTCTCTACCCCATGGCCCAGCTCTCGTGTTTTACATTACCTGTACACCATTTAACACCCAAACATCATTCCACTTGACTCAAAGAAAACAAGTAATTTTCTGAGGTTAACCAGAACATTTTCATTTATTTGGCTTCTCTTTTACAACCAGTTACCAATTAGGTTCAGTTCAACATTATTTAAAGACTGTGACTCTTCCCAGAGTATCACCAAGAAACCATGCATTTCCTAGGGGCACTTGTACCCCAATGTTTATAGCAGCACTCTCAACAATAGCCAAATTATGGAAAGAGCCTAAATGTCCATCAACTGATGAATGGATAAAGAAATTGTGGTTTATATACACAATGGAGTACGACAGGGCAATGAGAAAGAACGAAATATGGCCCTTTGTAGCAACGTGGATGGAACTGGAGAGTGTGATGCTAAGTGAAATAAACCATACAGAGAAAGACAGATACCATATGGTTTCACTCTTATGTGGATCCTGAGAAACTTAACAGAAACCCATGGGGGAGGGGAAGGGAAAAAAAAAAGAGGTTAGAGTGGGAGAGAGCCAAAGCATAAGAGACTCTTAAATACTGAGAACAAACTGAGGGCTGATGGGGAGTGGGAGGGAGGGGAGGGTGGGTGATGGGTATTGAGGAGGGCACCTTTTGGGATGAGCACTGGGTGTTGTATGGAAACCAATTTGACAATATATTTCATATATTGAAAAAAAAAGAAACCACGCATTTCGATTCTAAATATTGGTCACAAAATGAGGTGGGGGTGAATTATAATATGTCTTATATGTTCTCAATATAACTGAGTATAGTAATTTCATCTCCTTAAAAAAGTAAGTCGTCTAGAGCCACGCTGTCCAATACTATAATGCTAGCGACGTGTAGCTATTTTATATTTGCAGACAAAATACTTGGTAAAAGTATGTCTCCATGCCATTATATTGAAAATGTATTTGTTGTTTGTTTAAAACTAACATTGAACTGGATATCCTCTATTTTTATTTGCTAAATCTGGCCACCGTAGGCTATTAAAATAAAACTACTTAAAATTAAATATAATTAGAAATTCCAGGTAGCCAATTGCACTAGCCATATGTCAAGTGCCAAACAGCCACATGGAGCGTGTGGTCCTGCAGACCCGGGCCAGCTCCATCTCTGCAGAGAGGACTATTGGATAGCACTGGGAAGAATGCCTGAAATCTCCAAACCAAACATTAAGAAATATAATGCTAAAAATAATGACCTTCATCTAAAGACCTCTCATGCAGCGTTTTAACATTTCTAAATAAAATATACTAATACGATAATTCTCAACACTATAACAATGGCTCACAATTCTGGATTGCTTTGTATGTGCAGATTCTGTGCTAAGCATCGTCACCACATTCTCACGTCACTGTCATTACAATGTGATGCTATGGGCTTTCTGATAGTAACGGTGATCTTATGGCCATGAAAACCAAGGCCTGGGGCCACTCATTCACTCCCCCGGGGCTGCTGCGACGTCATGGGCCAAGCACCTGCGCCATAACCACTCTTGCCCCTTGACGTTACCGAGAAGTTGCAAACCTTTTGCATGAGGGTAAGGTGGGACTTTGTCCCAAATACTGGAAAGCTCAACAGTAGTAAATTTCAATTATGTGCCATCTCAGTTCACTTCAGTGAGCGGCAAATAATCACAGAAAGACCAGCATCGGGAAAAGATGGAACTCTGTTTGGAACAGTATAAAATACCTCAGACATGCATGGCAGAGCTCCGGGCAATTGTTTTTTAGAACTTAAAGGGGGGAAAATGATAACAGATGACAGTTCTAAGGGGCCTATTCAAAACAAATGCAACCGGACTTCTATTTTTTTTTTCTGCATCAGAAAGATTTTTGGGGGGAAAACCCAGGGGTGGCGTCAAAGGCAGCATTTCTCAGTGTCATTGTACAGCTCTTCTCCAGGCTACCTTGGCCCCGAGGGCCAAGGACCTGCTGGCTGACAACTCGAGGAATCTGCTCGGAGAATTCAGAGGTCACCGACAGAGGCTGGCGGAAAGTCTGGTGGCATAACTGCATTATCTAATGAAAATGTCACCAAAGCAAGGCAGACGAGGATCTCCAGGTGGAGGTCGTTGGTGAGGATGACGGTAAGGAGGAGAAGCAGGGAGGCACTCCAACATGGAGCAGAAGGACACAGTGACACAGAACACAAAGACCCGGCCCTAAAAGCCGAGCATTTTGTTCCGTCATTGGACTGGGCAGGAAAGGTTGATCAGACAGCTAACTGCCCTGGGGATGCTGTCTCTGTAGTCCCCTTGAAAGATCCAGAGAGAAGTCGCCTTGCCAACAATCACAGAGATGCTGGATGTCTGCAAGTGCTCTCCAGGGGTCAGACTTTCAATTCCCCCTCCCCGGCCCCAGCTGTGCTGTCTCACCTTTCCTTGGGCCTCTCAGCCTTGACCTAACCAGTCCCCTCCTGCTGTCTGGCCTTGTATTTCTCCTTTCTCTTCCCTCCCCTTACTGCGTCCTACTGCTAAATTTTTTTATGATGACAATACTTTATAACTGATATAATTCATAACCTCTGACTATCCTTTGTTGTAGGATCCCAGTAAATAAACGGGAGTTGAATTTTTATAGCAGCTTTCTGATACATGAGATTAAAACTATCCTAATGAGGGGTGCCTGGGTGGCTCCGTCGGTTGGAGCGTTCGACTTTGGCTCAGGTCATGATCTTGGGGTTCGTGGGTTCAAGCCCCACGTCAGGCTCTGTGCTGACAGCTCAGAGCCTGGAGCCTGCTTTGGATTCTGTGTCTCCCTCTCTCTCTGCCCCTTCCTGGATCCCTCTCTCTCTCAAAAATAAACATTAAAAAATGTAAAAAGAAAAACCATCCTCATGATAAGTTGGCAATTAAAAGGAACATCCCTCAGTCCTATGGCCCTCTGCAGAAAGGAATTTCAAGGGATGGTCATTTCAGCCTAAACTGGAACTCTAAGGATAATAATACTGGAAGATTTAGTTTAAAAAATATCAGGCACCAAAGAGTCAAGTCACATATTTTCAAAAAATGGCTTTACTTAGGGGGATTTTTACATTCCCCACACAAATCTGGGAATGCAATAGCAATGGAAAGAAACATACCTTTTCTTTCCAAAAAGTGTTCAGATTCTCGATATGTGTAAGTGGATAAGTCATGGTAAGTGTGAAAACATTCCACTCCTGTCTCTTAACTAGATTTGATTTATTTGCCTCCATTTCCTTTATCAAATTGAAGACACCATCATAGGTCACATCTTGAATGGTATTATATGTTATCATTTAAGTGATTAAACAATATAGCTCCCTGTAGATATAACTAAATCTCAACTTGCAATCTTTCTGAAGCAATTATTACTTAATATAGCATTTGAGTATGTAAAAGGAAGTGAAAAAAAACATGCAAAGACAAGTTTAGGAAAGGAATGACACATTTTGCAGTTAAGTGTTAGAAAACTTAGTACTCGTAGCAAAGCTTAGAAGTTAATCTTCCTGTCCAGATTTTACAGATGAAGCATGGGAGCGTAGCGGGGTTGAAGGAATTGCTTCAGAGAACAAAGAAGAAACTGAACTGAGATTCAAATTCAGTTCTGCTGTGTTCCCAAGTCCTTGCTTGGTGGGTTCTACTATGATTTGAAGCTTAATGCCATCAAAACGTCCGATGAGACTGCTCCCAGTACAAGAACAGATATGGTGAGCCACCAAAAGGGAAAAAAAATGTAAATTGGGGAACATCATGTTCTTAATATGCAGTTCACAGGTTCAACAGCATCTAAAAGTTTCCAGGGCTTGACTTCTCCTGGGAGAACTCAATGTAGGACATTCGGAATGACAGCTTTTAGGTTTATTTCTTCTGACAAGCTGAAGTGGTTATTGCATTGTCTCCTGGGGAATTAGTGATTTGAACTGAAGAAACCATTCAAAATTAAGATATTTTGATTAAGTGGAACAGATCAACTGTTTACATTGAGAGTGCTCATCTTAATATCTCAGAAAAAAAAAGACTAAATGGTGGGTAATGGGACTATTGCAGATAAAAGTAGTAGTGGGGAGTGGGTTGAACATCCACCTCTTGATTTTGGCTCAGGTCATGATCTCACGGTGAGATCTTGGGATCTTTCTCCCCCTCTCTCTCCAACCCTTCCCTGCTCACACACTCACACACACTCACTCTCTCAAAATAAATTAATAAACTTAAAAAAAAATAAAGTAGTAGTGGGGAAAACCCCTTCCAGTCTAGTTCAGTACATCTGGTTGGAACAAAGACTTTGAAGGCACAGTGGAGGACAGATGACTGATGACACTGAGAGTGGCATCTTAACCAAAGGGTCCAATGCTGCGGTGGAGAGGATGGAGAAACAATGACAGGGAGAAGCTTAATTATTCGTACAATAAACGCTTGTGGATAACTTCTAACAGTCACAAAGAAGGTATACAACAAAACAAGAGTGTGATAAGAATGTAGGTTACTCATGCATTCTTGCAGAGATTTGGAAAATCCATTTAGTTTTATGTAAATCTGAGCTAACAATTCATGACCAGTTATGGATTGAATAGTATTCCCCCAGAATTCATGTACTGAATTTCTAACCCCAAATACCTCAGAATGTACCTCTAGGTAGAAAGAGATCACTGTAAATGCAATTAATCCAGTTCAGATGAGATCATTAGGGGGGCGGCCCTGATCCAATGTGACTGGCATCCTTATTATAAAAAGGGGAAATGTGGACACAGACACACCCAGGGAGAATGCCACGGGCAGATGAAAGCAGAGATCAGGGTGATCTGGGAAGGCCAAAGAACGCCAAAGATCACCAACAAGCACTAGAAGCCGAGGGAGAGGCTTGGAAGGGATTCTCCCTCACCACCCTCTGAAGGAATTGACATCTTGGTGTTGGACTTCCAGGCTCCAGACTGTGAGGCAGTTTCTGTTATGTGAGCCACCTGGTAGTACTTAGCTCTGGCCACCCTAGCAGGCCAATAAAGTGTCCAAAGATGCATTCTTCATCTGGTTTTCTATACGGACTGCATCGGATCATGAAAGTGTGACCCACGCACACTTTGCATTTGATGTTAGAATCCAAGTAAAACGAAAAGGTCATCTTCTGTCTCACATGAATCAGAGTTTTGTTTTTCTTAATAATACAACCTTTTCAAACTAAAATATATTCAGAAGCAAATTAATAATTGAATATTGAAAAAGGCGAGCATCTGAAATTCATTTATACCGCACAATGTATTCTCAAGTATTACATATGAATGTTGTGCTTCGTTGGATCGTTTGTGATGGATTCCACCAATGTGAAAACAAAAAAGATATATGAATAAAACAAACATAGGTAGAATCTGAACAAGATTGGGTAAAAAAATGTATGTTTCTTAAAAACAAAAATTAAACCACAATACTCTAAACCCTCCATTATAGTGTGGATGAAATGAGAATAAGCTGATGGCATATCTTTTTCACATTCACCTATAAGCATATTATTTTAGCACACTATACATGCTTAATAAGTATTTCTCCTATCTGCAAATGAGCGTACCATAACTTCAACCACAATTATTCATACAAAAAAAGAGACAAATAGAGATGTATTGAGACTCATAGATAATTCACATTACTTAAAATCATTCACCTGATGATTCTGACATATAAGAGAGTCACAGATAAAAACTTTAAGGCATGACTCCTCGAATGAGACCCTAGTGAGAAAGGGTGGTCATCGACGCCAATTTTCTGCTACCTTCCTGTGATCCACACCCAAGGGGGTTCCTGAACTTATTACACATAATATGTAATGATAATTTTTCCAAGTATTACTATCTTATGAAAAAAACAAATTTGGTAATGTGTTGGGTACCACATTTTGATACAAATATGAAATGGAGGCAAACACAAACTTTTTTCATTTAATCTCAATTTTCTTGAGAAATCAAATCTAAATTAGTTTTGTATTATGCAAATCAGGCCCAGTTTGAAGTAATCTAGAAATTACTTTAATTGTGGCTATTGATGGCTTTAAAGAGTTACACTTGCTACTAAAGAAACCCAGACTACATGCTTCTTAGTAGCTTCTTTTGGGACTGCCATCAAAATCAATTAAAAAATGTGATAAATCAAAAGTCAAACTACCCGTTATGAGAAAATTTTCTCACAAACCTCAACAAAAACCATACAGGTGACATATTTGAACAAAGATTCTTTATTTGATATATATTTACGGCTATGCCAAACCAATGAGTCCACTTAAGAGATGCGTGGCTAGGGGCGCCTGGGTGGCGCAGTCAGTTAAGCGTCCGACTTCAGCCAGGTCACAATCTCACGGTCCATGAGTTCGAGCCCCGCGTCAGGCTCTGGGCTGATGGCTCAGAGCCTGGAGCCTGTTTCTGATTCTGTGTCTCCCTCTCTCTCTGCCCCTCCCCCGTTCATGCTCTGTCTCTCTCTGTGCCAAAAATAAATAAACGTTGAAAAAAAATTAAAAAAAAAAAGAGATGCATGGCTAGAAATCTACCAATTCACTATGCACCCAAATAACTAAAAGACAATAGCAGCCCTTATATGAATATTAATAAAAAATATATTTCTAGAGTAAATAAAAGAAACATTTTTCAGAGACAGGTGCATGGGAATCACCATTATTTTATATGTGAGTCAAATCTCTTTTAGAAACTCATTTTTCTTCTTTTTCTTTATAACTGGGGCAAAAGGGTACCCAGTTCCTCAGCTAAATAATTATTCATTTCTGAATACTTTCTGCCATGTTCTACGTGCCACTGACTCTGATCATCTGACGGGAACAGAATGTTTCTCAGGGAAAAAGATGTCATAACTGGACACACTGCATATAAAGATTTTGGTTTTGGAAATGCTAAAATGTGAGTCTCAGACACAAGAGCCACAGTCTCTTCTAAGTACTGCACTAGTTGTTTCCTACAGTTATTTCATGGACCCTTGCAAGACCTCCTGTGGTGAAAATCACACTTATTTACAGATGAGGAAACTAAGAAGGAGAATGATCAGATTACGCACGTAAGATCACAGAAGGAGAGATAACGTGGCCAAGTACTTTATCACACCGTCGGATTTCTCTGCGCATGGCCATTAAACGACAGAACTAGATAGAGAAAGGCTTGTGCTGCAGGCAGAGTTACTCTACGTAATAACCCGCAGCCGGGAGCAGTGCTCGTTAAAAACACGGACAGGGTGTTTTCAAACAGATGTTGAAGCAAGAAGGCACTGGGAGATGCTGGAGTTAACTTCTCAAATCCTAGGAACTCAGGAATTGAACTTCTCAGCCTCATTCCTCATTTTAAAATCAGCTGGCAAGTTACTCTTCACTTCTGCCTGCTCCAACACTCCTTACGTTTCTACCTACTTTATGAATTCACTCTTTTCCGGCTCTCCATTTCATTTTTAATTTGATGATTTGAGAAGTTAAGGGAAGTCTGACTTCCAGTCTCTATCTATCTATCTATCTATCTATCTATCTATCTATCTATCTTCTATCTACCTATCATCGATTTATCATTCATCTGTCAATCTATGTATCATCTATCTATCTATCTATCTATCTATCATCTATCTCACTGAAAAGTCAAAATCAATTGTGAAGCAATGACTAGTTTGCATGGGAATGAATTCCTAAGAATTCTGATACATTTAATTTTCTTTCATGGGCGAGGAGAGGGGAGATCACTGGAGATTGGGACCTGCCAACAAGCCGCTTAGGTACCACCAAATTACTAATTATTTAATTGTATTTGTGGCACATTTTCTTAATTTTTGCAATTTTTTTACTCAGATTCTAATTATATCTGAATATTCCCTATTTCTTCAGCAAAAACAATAAAAGCTATACAATTAAACTTTATTTTAAAATAGAGTTATTTTTCCTCCTCTGCAAATTCTCTGCTTCTATGACATTATTCTAGAATTGGTTCCGGTTATAGATCACAGCTCCCCAGCTAACTTGAACTTCAGGAAACTCCTTACCTTCCAAGCCTGTGTTCTCATGTCTGACACAGGACCAATAGAATCTACCTTTAGGATGAAAAGAAAGGAAAATACAAAAGCACCCCCCATAGGTCTAAAAGTCAGAGAAACATAAGTGTGTTCTAGGAGAGTTGGCAAGAAAGAGCCACCGTGAATCTGGATGTGTAAGTAAGGTTACAACACTTTTTATACCATAACTTCAGCTTTGTAGGACGATAGGCATCTATCTGGAACAAATAGGTAAGAAAAGCACAACTGGCCATAAACTATGGTAAAGGCACACATTGACCAATTCAATTAGCCAAAAGTCTCTTTGAAAGCAAATCGTACTGTACTATTTACTGCAGCAGAGAGACAGTAAGTGTATCCATACATACTTGGAATCACTGATTAACACTGTGTTAATGTGGACAGTCTGGAATTTGGGGGTCAGATAGATTTGATTTAAATTATACTTCTTTCAGGGCACCTGGGTGTCTCAGTCGGTTAAGCGCTTGACTTCGACTCAGGTCATGATCTCACGGTTGGTGGGTTCGAGCCCCGCATCGGGCTCCATGCTGGCAGCACAGAGACTGCTTCTGCTTCAGATCCTCCGCGTCCCTCTCACTCTGCCCCTCCTCTGCTCACTTTCTCTCTCTTTCTCTCTCTCAAAAATAAATAAACATTAAATTTTTTTAAATTATACTTCTTTCATTTACTCTTTCATTGACATTAGCAAACTTACTAAAATTTCATGACTTTCCGTCCCATTCCATAAAAGTAAGGATATGAGTAGCAGCTACTGTAATTTATACAGGCAACAGAAAATTTAAAATATCAATTTCCATTACAAAGCTTATTATGACAAGTGTCTCCTATCCACCCTTCTGACTCACTAGTCTTGCTTCTCAGAAGCAATCATTACCATTTGAGTTGTTTCTTTTAGCATTTAAAGTTATATTTCTTTTAAAAAGAACTCTTAAAAAATTAACGCTTGAATTATACGTTTTAGAAATTCTCTACTTATTTTCCATTATAGTGGGTGGCTATTCTGTCCTATCAAGCAATATCTTAGTTAAATTAATCATTAGCTTACATGTTTTGTGACTATTTAAATATTGTTCCCTGTGGGGTGCTTGGGTGGCTCAGTATGGTAGGCATCTGACTCTTGACTTCGTCTCAGGTTATGAATCTCATGTTTCATGAGTTTGAGTCCCACGTTGGGCTCCAAGTGGCAACATGGAACCTGCTTTGGATTCTCTCTCTCTCTCTCTCTGCCCCTCCCCCACTAGCACTCGTTCTCTTCTCTCTCTGTCCCAAAATAAATAAACTTAGTAAGTGAATGAATGAATGAATGAATGAATGGGTAAATAATGCTGGGCCCAAACATTGTAATATGTGTTTATTCTTTGCATAAATTGTTTCTTAAGGTTAACAAATGGATGCTATCTCTTCATTTGCCTAATTGTTTTTAACATATCCATTGTGAACATTTCCCAAAGATCTCTATAAAAAAATCCTACCAATCTAACCCACTTATGTTCAAATGCACCTGGGAATCCGTACCTTTTCCTCTCTTTTTATTTTCTCTGGAGTCCTTCACCCTGGAACTTCTCCAGATCTGTCCCATAGGTATGTCCTCTCTCCTTTCTTCTCCATTAAAAACCCTGTTTCCTCGAGTTCCTGCTTTTTCTTTTCCTGTTCGTATCCTATTCTTACCCATAGGCAGCAGTGTTTACCTTGAGTCAGCTGAACTTTGAAGGGTTCCCAAATTTTCACATCACTAGTGCTTTGGTTTTGGGTTATTGATTTATCAGAGGAAACAGTTTGAAATCTCCAGCTTTGGGGACATATGCATGGCCACAGACACTTTCAGTTAAAAGTACATGAAGACAGAGGATCCCACCTGTAAGTGTGTAGAACGCCATACACCCATTGTTTTTATTTCTACACTTTAATCTAGAATTGATGTGTCCTGAGTCTCAGTTTCTCTGGCTCACTTACTCCAGAGAACAAGTGGGGGTGGCCGGGGGAGGGGGGTTTGGTGGGGGGAGGGAAGGAGAGGAAGAATGTCTCCTAGATGTCTAGGTCCCTACCTAGTTAATGCGCAAATAGACTTTCAACCAGTCTTCCTATGAGCAGTCCCATGCCTGGCCTATAGAACTCAATGGAAGTTTGTTCTTCCATGTTCTGACCTTCTTGTGTACCTGATGGACCTGTCTTTAAAGACATTCTCTCATTTAAACTTTATATCACCCATATGAAAGAGATACACATATTAATCTCTTCTATAGACCAGGCAAGAGGTATTCCTGAGGTCAAGACACCATAAAATGCTAGTGATGAGACCCAGGCCCAGTTTCATCCAACTAGAAAGCTTATGCTACACAATATATATTATATTATATGGGTAAATGTGTATATATATTTACAGTTGTAATCCAAATTGGGCCATGTTTGTACAGTGACATATAAAGTATAAAACAACACAGAATTTGGCAACGATCACAATAAGAGTGTTATCAAACATAAGCAAAACATCAGCTTGGAAAGAGGGCGAGAAAGTAATATAATTGTCCTTAAAATGGATTCCAAAGCCAAGGCTTGGAATTACAAAACAAAATAAAACAAAACAAAGCAAAACAAAACAAAACACAAAAAAAACCCAACTTGAATTAGCTAGCACCCTCTGCTGAGGACAAATGAAAACAATGATACCACCTTTCAGCATAAGAAAACAGAAACAGATGCTTTAATAAGGCTTACATAAACTTGGGAGTTTGCTTTTATTATTATTTTTTTCCACTGAGAACTTATATTTGGGAATAGATTTGCAGCGGTGAGAAGGGGGTTGGCAAGTGATTTTTCCAGCCGATAGATACTGCGGATATGGAGGGGGGATTGTTTAGTGCTACAGGGGCCGTAACTCTGAAGGAGCCACCAAAAACTGAACTTAACAGGGAGCCTGAGTTTTAACTCCAGCGACACCAATGACTGTAACATAGACATCTGGGATAATGACAAGTTATTCAGTGTAAGGACACATTCCCAACATCCTGCTAAACTGTAGAGAAAGAGAAAGCTTTATGTCTGCAGTATTCTGAAACATTAAGATTTAATCTTCACCGGCAATAAAATGCCTGAAAAATGCTTCCTCTGGATTCTCTGTGCAGGAGGGAAAGTCAAATTATTAATCAAAAATGTAGCCAGAACTCTGTTCCCTTCCAGACAGAATGAATTTCTTTTTTCATCCTGCATTTCCTTTGCTATGAATACGTGATGTGCAGAAGGTAAGGGCAACAGCTCTGCAAGACGGATCAGGATCATGTAGGCAGTTACTTCATTAAGCCTGATACGGATTCGTGTTATACTGAGATTTCACAGATGTGTCCCTTCGAATAGATGAGTTTCATCCTGAAGATTTCATTCTCCTATTTATTTCATTATGGCTATTTGCCCCACTCCCCACAAGATCTGTTCTCAGTGCAGATTTAAATTTAGCATTGAATGCAATCCATTTCATCTGGTAACCTGAAAGCAAGATTGCTCCTGAGCAAAACAGTGTCATCCCCAAAAAACCAAAAGGATAGATTTTTTAAACAGAGAGAATATAATCCCTGCCCCCACTCACATGGGGGCAGGCTACAGTCAACCGAGTAGAATGAGTGTTTGTCCTCAGGCTGGTTCAATGACTGGATATACTGACGGTCTCCAATTCTTTGACCTTAAAACGTCCTATCTTCCAACCCAAAATATCAACAAGAAATGTTTCTCTCTTAGCAGTTTTCACGTCATTAGTAGTTTAATGCAATTGCTTAGTTCTTTAAAGAACATGGGGAGAGAATTTTGTCCTCAAGCTTTTAGAATAAGTGCATTCATATGAATATTGTTTCGCTTGGCCATTCAGGTAAGCTGAAGTAAATCTAATAATCTGGCAAAATTTAATTTCCTTGCTTTCTTGAGTCATAAAAATGATGCATCCGATGTCAGTGATAAAGAGCTTTAACCAGGTTTGATGTCAAATAAGGCTTTTTCATTATTTGTAGTTGCTTCATTTCAGAATCTCCTTTCGACATTTCAAAAAAAAAAAAACCCCACCTCATTTTTTCAGTTTTCAGATCCAAATTGAAAGTTTCAGACGCCCCCTTTCCCCTCCAGCACCAAGGCCCGGACAGGACATAGGGCTCCAGCTCCGCCAACGGCCAGCGCTCACCACCACCCCCCTCCTTTGGAAAGCTGATGATGCAGGAAGTAACTGCACAGAACAGGTTGTGGTGAGGGTTTCCAGGGGAAGCAGTGTTCACTGTCCCGCAGATGGTCATGGTGATGTCCTCATCCGACAAGATAGTTAGAGGACAGACTGCATTGTCGCCAGCTGCATAGCTTTCAAACCGGGTTTGCTGGCTTTCCTAGAGTTTCCATGAGCCACCTAATAGCCTTAAATGCAATTTATTTTTATGCTTAAATTAGTCATACAATTGGCCAATGTCCTTTGCTTGCAAATAAGAACTCTGACTGATATTGTGTTTTCTATTTGCTCTAATTCTTCGGCTTTGGGATTTCTATCTAGACCAGGATGATACACAATATCCCCTGATTTGGAAATGCATGTTATTCTAGTACAAGAATTTTAATCTCCCTCAAATGCTTTGTATGGGTAGGTGTGCTTTCTGGATGGTGGCAACGAAAGGATGAATGAAGTCAATTTGCTGCCATCTAGAAAATGCTCGTATCAATGTTTTATATCAAGATAATGATGGGTACCTTTGAAAGCCATGATAAAATTTGCTTCCGGGGAGTAGTCTACCCTTCGGTAAAAATATATTGCTTTCATTTTTTTTCCATTACATCAGGAATCAGTGTAATCTTGTTGTGGAAAAAGAGCAATTTTTATTTGAGCCTATAACTACCCCTTAACATTGTCTTCCTTTTCGGCTGAAAGTCTATTTTATGGATACTCTCCAGTTACTTTTACCTGATCTCCCAAAACAGCCTCCCCCTTAACACACGTGTAGTTGAGGAAGGGTGCTGGCAATAGGAGACACCATCCATATGAGCTGTGGAAGCCAGGGAATGACAGCTAAGTCACAGTCCTCATCCTCAAGAATCTTACAGTACAATCTTAAGGGTAAGATTAGTATTAAACAATAGAAATTAAAAAAAAAAAGAAAGAAAGAAAGAAAGAAAAAAAGCTTTCGCTGGCACCTGGGTGGCTCAGTCGGTTAAGTGCCCGACTTTTGATTTCAGCTCAGGTCATGATCTCACGGTTCGTGGGACCGAGCCCCACATCGGGCTCTGCACTGCCCCAACAGAGCCTGCTTGGGATTCTCTCTCTTCCTCTCTCTTTGCCCCTCCCCCTCTAGCTCTGTCTCTCTCTCTCAAAATAAATAAACGTTAAAATAAAAAAAAGCTTCCGTTATCTTAAGAGACATATGTCAAGGATCACTGTGGTTTAACGACAGAATTCGTTTCTTTTGGAGGCTCAGAGAAAGAATCATGAAGAATATGACTCTAGACAGAGTCTGATTAGAATTTGATATTGTTGGCACAATTTCAACCCACAAACATAACCCAACAACTCCACCACCAGCCAATTATTTGATAACCCTTTTCTTCCTCGTTGTACAAGTTTCCATTTTAAAAATACAACGTATTTATGAATAATTAACACATTTATATATATCAGAGGTAGATAACAAGCAGAGCTTTGGGGGCAACATGAAAATAAACTGTGTACAAAAAAAAAAAAACAAAGAATAACAACAAGAATACCATCCATGATACTTTAAAAAGAAAAATGGCTAAACCAAAGCTCAAAAAGCCCTGTTAACACTTCAGATGATCTGTTCCAGCTTTACTGAAAGAAAGGTCTCTCATTTGTTTTATGGAATATTAAAAATAAAGCAACGTAGAGTCTACAAATACCACTTCCAGGAACTCAGTTTCACTTATATTGGGACTAGAGTGTGAACAAAATTCCATCAAGACATACACTTGTGTATATTACAATATAAAACAAGTTGGCATGAGTGATGTTTATATGGCAGGAGAAATGAGGCATGGGAATCCATTCGTGTGTGTCCAGCACTGTCCCAGGAGCTGGGCAGAATTTCTGGTGAATTCCAGTGAAGCATGCTCTGCCGTGTGAATGGGGATAATTCATCACGTTCTCTCAGGCGTCTAGATCAAAGGACTCTGAAAGGCTTCAACTCTGTGTGTTAACCAAACAACCGTCTGTCCAAAGTGTGCCTCACAAGGTAACTTATTCTGGAAAGGAGATAACCTAGATGGCAAAGGTATCACTGAGAAAACTCCTCTCATGTAGAACCTTTTGGAAAACTCTGGTTTATCCATTAGTCCCTTGTGAGGTTGGTTTCTGTTGGTCAGCAACTGCAATTTGGTAAAAAGCCTTAGCCTGGGCGTGGGTTATAGAAACTCTTCTACACCATTTCGCATTTTAAGAAGCTCAGGGTAAACATTCAACAACACCTTCTCTACACCACTGGAAATAATTACAGCATATGACAATCCCAACTGGGCATTGGCGGCATACCAGAGCACACTGCAACACGTTCAAGGTCCATCCCATGATGCCCAGCCCCAAATATACAGCATTGCTAGTAAGTTCTCACCACGCCTCAGATATGATGAAAACGACTCAGTAAATAAAAGGGCCTGTACCCACATCACGGATGTAACACAAACGTCCATACTGGATGTCCATACTTGGTAATTACTTATGGAAGAGTTGGCAACCGTTGCTAATGAGATAACAAATAAAAATTCAAACCCCCCAGACTGACTCTCTCTTGGAAAGAGATTCTCATCTTATTATCGTCGCCAAAATCTTATCATCCTTATCTTTCTACCACACCCACCATTGCTACCATCACCACCCACAGTCATCATCCCTTAGTGTGTAGACTGAACCCAAGACAGGAATTTTCAAAACCCCAGAAAGAATCCCCAGGGGCTCAAAAGCTGTAAATTAAGGCTACCTTTCAATGAGTTATTTAAAAAGATATTTGCTGGGGCGCCTGGGTGGCTCAGTCGGTTAAGCGTCCGACTTCAGCTCAGGTTACGATCTCGCGGTCCGTGAGTTCGAGCCCGGTGTCAGGCTCTGGGCTAATGGCTCAGAGCCTGGAGCCTGCTTCCGATTCTGTGTCTCCCTCTCTCTCTGCCCCTCCCCCATTCATGCTCTCTCTCTGTCCCCAAAATACATAAACGTTAAAAAAAATTTTTAAAATAAAAAGATATTTGCTGAATCTCTTAAGCAGTGAAAAATTATGGTTTACCCTCAAAGGAACTTCAGGGCACTCCTGTCCAACACAACTTTCTAAAAAAATGAAAATGTTCTATATTTGCACTGTCCAGTATGGAAGCCACTACCCACATGTGGCATCTGAGCACTTGAAATGTGGCTAGTGCAAGCGAGAAAATGAATTTTTAATTTAATTTAACTTAATTCTAATCCATTTAAATAGATGAACGTGGCTAATGGCTGCTGCAGGGGACGATGCTGGTTTAGTGGACAATGGTCACAAAATATTTCTTGTTTTATTATATTCTACTCTTTCAACATTTGCTCTGTAGGAAATAAACAATATGGTTATTTTATAAATTTCTTTTTCAGGATGAAACAATCAAAATGTTACTACCAGAAAATGAACAAGTAGTGAGTATTACCATTAATTATATATACATACATATACATATAGAGAGAGAGAAAGAGGGAGGAAGAGGGACATTTATAAATGTCTATGAAATCTTTACTATTAATTTGATGTCTGTTCCTGTGATGATAACTTCCTTGGGGCTCGATAATTTGGCCAAATATGAACGCACAGGCATCCAATGGAAAGGACGTAGGTAAGATATCACTTATCCCAAGACGCTCTGTAGATAAAGCCTATGCTTGATGCTTTTGATATAAAGTTAAACTTCATGGCATTAAGATGGTTCTATACAGGGGCGCTTGGGTGGCTCAATCAGTTGGGCAACCAACTTCGGCTCAGGTCATGATCTCGCGGTCCGTGAGTTTCAGCCCTGCATCGGGCTCTGTGCTGACAGTTCGGAGCGTGGAGCCTTGCTTCAGATTCTGTGTGTGTCTCTCTCTGCCCCTCCCCTGCTCATGCTCTGTCTCTCTCTGTCTCAAAAATAAACTTTAAAAAAAATTTTTAAAAAGATGGTTCTATACAAATCAGCATGGATACTTCCCTCTGGCATCTACCTTACATGGGATAGCAGTATACAAAAAAGCTTTTCCTAGTTTTTATATCTCTGTGGGTCTTATTTGCTTGGGAATGGTTGAATCTATTATTTTATTAAAATTATTATATGAGATTATTTTATGCAAAACCACTGGAAATGGTAATGACTTATTCAATGTTTCCTTTGTCTTCTAAAGAATGTGATTCCTCCTTCTTCTGAAATGCTCAGTAATTTGCCACTCACAGACAGATGTTACAGTAGTTTTAAATTTATCTTATTACCCAACTACATTGTAAGCAGCTTGAGAGAAGAGGCTGTATCTTGCACATCGTTGTGTTACCTGCATGGACTACATGAGTGCCCTTTCTTTGTAGATATGCCAGAAAGGTCTATGGCGTTGAAGAATGTTTTATACTATACCACACTCATAATTCTTCTTCTATAGCGTTCCTTATCCTTCAACCTAGTGGGAATATACACATTGACAAAGGAAAAAGCAGTCAGTTGTATAAGTACCAGGGAAAATATCCATCAATATGCTGTCACGTGCTTCTTTACCATCTTGGGGGTATCTATGTTCCATGAGGGTTTGTATGGTGGCTTTTGTAACGAGAAGAAACGCCTTATTACTCCACGACAAAACCTCAGGGTGTTCAGCAGGAATTTCAAATAGCATTCTCAGGAGCACATCTAAATACAACTTCCTTAAGAAACAGACAAGGAGGTGCCTGGGTGGTTCAGTAGGTTCAGCATCGGACACTTGATTTTGGCTCAGGTCATGATCTCCCTGTTTGTGGTATCAAGCCCCACAATGGGCTCTGTGCTGACAACACGGAGCCTGCTTGGGATTCACTCTCTCTCCCTCTCTCTCTCTCTGCCCCTCCCCCAGCTCACTTTCTTTCTCTGTCTCAAAATAAATAAACAACATTAAAAAAGAAAGAAAGAGGGGTGCCTGTGTGGCTCAGTAGGTTCAGCGTCCGACTTCAGCTCAGGTCACGATCTTGCGGTCCGTGAGTTCGAGCCCCGCGTCGGGCTCTGGGCTGACGGCTCGGAGCCTGGAGCCTGCTTCCGATTCTGTGTCTCCCTCTCTCTCTGCCCCTCCCCTGTTCATGCTCTGTCTGTCTCAAAAATAAATAAACTTAAAAAAAAAAAAAAAGAAAGAAAGAAACAGGGAGACAGGCCAAGAAAGCATGTTTTTACTATAACTTTAGATCTTTTTTTGTTCTCCAGTTAATAGGGAATAATTGAATATAGCTAATGAAAACAATACTTCAGGTCTGCTGCCTGAAATAACAATGTATTGATATGAAAACTGCTAGTTTATTTTCAGAGAAGAGAAACGGGTTTTTATATGGACTACCTAAAATCACACGCACAAAATGCCTGGTCGCAAGAGACAAGTAAGGCCCTAATTACATCAATCCCTTCCATACCGAAAAAGACGCCCTTTGAATTTTTACCTTAATTAAGTTACCTTAATGCATACATACCTCAATTAAGTTATCTTTTAATCCTATAATATGCACACATGCTATAAACTGTGCCTTGATTTGATAATAAGGATCTGAATAAAAATGGTCCAAATGGAGCATGACTCCCTTAAACTCAGACGTTAACATTTGGATTTGGAGGCTTTTCGCTGCCTCTATTTTATCTTTTTCTGTTCTCCCCTGGAAGAGGTATTAACACACAGTGACATTCCCAAACAGGATTCAAAAGCCAGAAGGAACTCCAAACAAACACACAGATGGTACTAACACAATAAAAAAAGAGGTGAGGGCAATGCATAGCCTAAAACACGTGAGATGTGAGCCATGAACACAAACGAAAGTTCTGACATCCTGAATCAAGCTGAGATCCAGGATGATGCACGGAGGCCTTGAGAGCCATAGAAATGAATTCTGAAGGTTCTTTTTCAAGATTTGATTAACAAGTAGGGGAGACAGCACAGAGAGTGCAGATGTAGGAGAGCAGGAACGTAAAATACAGAGCACCCCCTCCCCGCCCCAGCTTCGTTTCGGGGAGAATGAGTCTTGCCAGATGGTGGGCTGCTATACTTATAATTTTACTGTGGCATGTGCTAGGAGGAAAAAAAAAATGAAAGCACTGAAAATGTCACGCAGTGTGAAAGGCTTGTATGAAAAGGTACAGAGCTGTCTTTCAGCAGACAGTCTACAAAAGCTTTTCAAACTGTTGCCTCCTAACAGCTGCAGTGGTTTGATTCCTTCAATTCGAAAGGCTCTCTCTTGGATGCTATCAAAGACGGAAGCTGGCTGACTTGCTAACCCGCCCACCAAACAGGCCCAGAGTCTTGAGGTCTACCCAGGCTCCGTGTCCACGTGGACGTGGACCTCGTCCAGCCCGGTAACCAGGCGAGGAGCTGGAAACCCCGGTCCTCTGCTTCCGAGCAGCCATTGAGAGCTGTGTCCCCGTGGCCGCAGGGACACCATCCTGACCCAAACCTGCCGGTCACGCCGCGGCCACGTAAGGGACAGCCACTGCAAGGCAGCATCCAATGTTCCCTAGAAATGGCACCCTTAAAGGTATTTTCTAATTTAATTATGTTCTTCTGATTGGGCCTGTTCCTTCGGAAAGCAGGACATTTCAAATATTGATTATGCTTTGGGGGAAATTAAAGCAAACTAATGGTTTTACCCTCCCCGGGTAAAATATAACTGGTCATTGCTCCTTTCTTAATTCATCACGTACTAGTTCCCTTCACTATTCTCTTTTAAGGACTCTGCTTTTTTTTTTTTTTTTTTCTATTGAATACAATGATATAATCTTACAATGACAAGGGTGCTGTTTATCGCTTGTGGACTGCAGGGTGGGCGCTGGGCCACGTGCCTCAGTGAATGACCCCGTATAATCCCTACAATGGGACTGTATGGTGGACGCTTATCATCTACATTGTACAGATGAGACCACCGAAGACTCCAGAAAAGAAATATGTCATCTGAGGTCACACCTCCGATTAGAGAGGGGGGTTGTGTAAACTGGGGTGCGCTGTCACAGCCTTAGCTCCATATGTCACTTAGCGCCATATGTCACTCACCTTAAGGAGAAGGTGAGTGACAGCCTTTCCTGCATGGTCAGAAAAAGGATCACTGACACTGAATAAAGAAAAATGATTGCATTGTGGGCCATATTCTGCAGAGACTAAAGGAGAGGAGTGTTTTTAAACAATTAAGAGAAAAGAATAAAAATCAAGCTGCAGAGAGAGACAGAAAAGGACGCAGGAAAGATCTCATCTGTGGAGTCAGAAGCTTCCCTAACTTACTTCAGCGTTTACAGCCAGTGGGGCCTTCACTCTACAGACTTCAGTTGACTTCACAATATAACAAAATAGATAATCACCAAAGCCTCTTGCAGCTTTTTCTTAAGTTCTTTTTTAATGTTTATTTATTTTTGAGACAGAGAGAGACAGAGCATGAGTGGGGGAGGGGCAGAGAGAGAGGGAGACAGAACCCGAAGCAGGCTCCAGGCTCTGAGCTGTCAGCAAAGAGCCCGACACGGGGCTCGAACTCACAGACCGCGAGATCATGACCTGAGCCGAAGTCAGACACTCAACAGACTGAGCCACCCAGGTACCCCAAGCCTCTTGCAGCTTTTAACTCTATGATTACAGACTTTAACGTAAGGATTCCATTCTGTAGCCAACGTTCCATCCATCACTGATCATGACATGGGATGATGACTACATTTGTGAAAAGCTTCGAATCCACAAGAAGACCCAAAGTTGTCCCTCAGGACCTTCGGGCTGGCCCCTTCCCCATCTTCTAAGCACCCGCAGGCAGATACCCTGAAAGTTGCCTAAGTTATTCCTTCCACACCCAGGTGGGCACCTCCCTAACCAGATCAGAACATGTATCTCTTTTGTATATCCGTATCCTGCTTTGATATTCCAAGTTTACCTCCTCTGAGTTTGCTGCAGATGTGTCTGTATCAATATAGTTCCTACTTTAAATTCCAAGAATCCAGGGATGAGGTCCATGGCAACATTCTTCACTTAAAGTTTTGTGCCTGAAATAGTTTCACGTTATGAAATGTCTCAAAAATTAACTAACTTCTTCAATAAAGGGTACTTTTATTCCAAAGGTGTCTACTGATAATACATTACCATCCACAGCAATATAAAAGGCATAAAGTGAGAGTGTTTGGGAACCGGTTTATAACAAGTTGATAATGCATGCCAATCTCTGTGTATGATCAGAGGAGTCACCTTACTGAACAGGGTATCATGCACTTGGAGGGTTTTGGGGACTCAGTAATGAGCTGCCTGCGGCATGGGCTCTGTACAGTCACATGCAGGAGACCATCACTTGGTTAGGATGCCAAGGAAAAAGTGAGCCCTTGATCGCACAGATTTTGTAAAGCACCACCCCATAGCACATATGTCTGCCACAGAAGCCTGGAAAGTGTCACTTTGCTTACTCTGTGGTTGGCCACAGCTGGCTGGATTAGCAGGGGGTGTCTTTGAAGGTTTGTTTGTTTTTTTTTTTTTTTAAGTTCATTTATTTTGAGAGAGAGAGAGAAAGAGAGAGCAGGGGAGGGGCAGTGAGAAAGAGAGGCAGACAGAGAATCCCAAGCAGGCTCTGCACGGTCAGCACAGAGCCAGATGCAGGGTTCAATCCCACGAATGAGAGATCATGACCTGAGCTGAAACCAAGCGTCGGACGCTGAAACATCTGAGCCCCCCAGGCACCCCGACCTTTGAAGTTTTTCAATGAAGACAAAGGTCCAAAATATTGGGATGCCAGACTTCCTGCAAAAGGACAGAAGTACTTCCTATAATTATGAAGATCTCACCAATGAAAAGGAAATAAATGCACATAAAGGATACAGCATCTATGCAATTTGGTACATGCCAGCCATTCTTTCTGACTCTGCTCCACCAAAGTTTGCCAAGTTCAACGCACTGGAACATGGCTAACTTGGGGAAGCTGAAAGATGGATGTTAGCTGTAGAAATCAGGGTGTCCATCTCAGACAGTAATTCAAACGCATTTATGTCACCCTTCACGACAACATTCACATCCCAGTTCACCCTTATCAATGCTTCCATCAAGCTCATTCAAGACTTCTGAAAGGCTTCAGACTCATTTGCACTTCTTAGCGGGAGTTATTACCAAGGAAGAGAGAGTGCTGAAAGGTTCAAGATTCATCAGAGTCTGTGCACTTGGAAAAGAGAACTTTCAGTCACACCAGAACAGTGCTCCGTGATTTCAGCCAGGTGTGAGACCCAGCAGGGAAAGAGTCAGCGTGTTACACGTCACTGCATACCTTCCTCCTCCGTCCTCGCAGCCGAGGGGGCATCGCCAGTGTTCCAGGTGAAGGGCGGGAGAGGACAGCTTCGGTACTTCTCCCTCCCGATCTACTCTCGGTCCATCCGGGGTCACGGCGCGATGAGGGAGAGAAACGCTGCACTGAAGTTACAGACGAGCGGCTTGGGTAATTCGTCTTCGCTCCCGTGCGGGCTGCTGGCACATCCTGAAATCTTCACAGGACATTATGCTGAAAATACCTCCTTCCCCAAAGTGGATACCACAGTGGCAGCCTGGCTGGAGACAGGAGATGCGAGCATATTTCAACACAGACTTGCTTTCAGGTGAAATTTCTGGAAGGGCCTGGTTCCACGGGCCACACACGGGGCCTGCCCGGAGAGTTTGGTGAGGGCTGCGTTTGGAAGGAAGGGTTCATACTCCATACCACGACTGGCAGCAGTGAGCAGAAGGCTGGTGTTGTGAAGAGGAACTCATTTTTACACCTTTTTGATTGTTTGAATGGCAGAGAGCCTTTCCGGGAAGGTAAGGGGGGCAGGGCCACTTGATGAAAATGTTGAACTGGAGAGAGAATCAAACTCACCGCGTATCAGGGTCTGGAGGGAGTTTAAAGAGTCCCTGCTCCACCGGTGCATCCGTGCTGGAGGGTACGGCCATGCCCACAGTGTCCTCCTGCCTCCCCAACATCACCCACAACTCTCCACGTCCCCACACCCTCTCTACGAGCTCGGTTCTTTCTTTCCTGTACCTTCTGCACATGAGTTCTTGTCCATCCACTGGGACCAAACATCAAACATGGGCAAATTCCTTCTTCTGACAACCACGGAGATACTGAGGCAGTCACCATCCTCCCCAAAGTGCAACCAATATTCTTAATCCGCAAAACTCCCCCACGAGTGACACCCTGACCAGCAGTATAAGCATCACCTTGGAAGTTACTAGAAATGGGGAAGCTCAGGTCTTACCATAAGTAACTGGGCTAGAAAATTCTTGAAGGGAAGGAGAGGAGCAACAGGGGAATCGCAAGTGTCAGATCGGGAGGGAGCAGACAGTATGGGGGGGTAGCTGGGGGGTGCTGAGTAAGAAGCTTGCTCCAGGACCCAGGGCACGGCCAGCAGTTATGAGCAGGAAGGGGCAGAAAGGGTGGCTGCATCCAGACAGCAAAGGGCTCATTCTCAGAAATGAGACCAGGGTCTATCTTCTGCCCTTACCATCTTGCAGACTGCGAAGTCAGGAAGGGATGGTGTGATTTCCTCCATCCGTCTGCCCGAGTCCCTAGTCATCAGTGTGCATTCAAATTAAATGAGGTAAGTTACACAGAGGGCCCAGCCCCCAGCGGACACCAGGAAAGGATATTATCCTAATCACCTTTCAGGTTACCAAGTCTGCTGCCTACACCTATTTCCTCATATCTAAGCTCCACAACTACTGAGATCTGGCAAATGTCTGCAGACGTTACCGAGAACCTCTTGGTTTACAAATTCACAGAGTTCCTCGAAGTGTCTCTCATTTAATTGCACTTGTATCTCTGAGAGCATTTGTATCTCTGTGAGACGTCCAACAGGGCTGGTCCTGTCTGCCCAGGGCTCCCACGACAGCCCCTGGACACGACGTCTAGATCTCTTTCTTCCTTCTCCCTGAGGGGAGGCATGCATCGTTCTTCCCTCTACAAGCACCCTCTTTTTTGGTAACATGGTCATGCTTTCCACGTGGGTTATGCCTTTTTTTAAAAAAAAATTTTAAATGTTCTTATTTATTTTTGAGATAGAGAGAGGCAGGGGAGGGGCAGAGAGAGAGGGAGACACAGAATCCAAAGCAGGCTCCAGGCTCTGAGCTGTCAGCACAGCCCGACGCGGGGCTAGAACTCACGGACTGTGAGATCATGCCCTGAGCTGAAGTCGGAAGCCCAACCGACTGAACCACCCAGGTGCCCCTGGGCTATGCCTTTTTAAAGAAATTTCCAGGGGCGCCTGGGTGGCTCAGTGGGTTGAGCGTCCGACTTCAGCTCAGGGCATGATCTCACAGTCCAGGGGTCCGAGCCCCACGTCTGGCTCTGTGCTGACAGCTCAGAGCCTAGAGCCTGCTTCCGATTCTGTGTCTCCCTCTCTCTCTGCCCCTCCCCCGCTCATGCTCGCTCTCTTTCTCTGTCTCTCACATGCATGCTGTCTCTCTCTCTCAAAATAAAATAGATAAACCTTAAAAAAAAAAAAAGGACATTTCCAAAGTGTATTTATCCTACTCTGATCTTTCTCTCAGCCCCAGATCCACACTTCTACCTGCCCACTCGCCATCAGTTTTAGATGCTTCAGCAACACAAACTAACATAACCCCAGTCCAGCGCCTGAACCCCTCTCACCTCCAACCACACTCCCCTCTTTCCACAGTCCGCTGCTGGTGATGGTCATTTGCAGGGATCCAGCCTTGAAAGCCCGCTGTCATACCTATACTCTTTTTCTTTCTTTCTCAACGCATAGTCTGGTGCTCCTGCCCATCTCGGCCCTTCATGGCCTCTAACCCAAACTCCAATAAAAGGGCTCTCCATGGGCACGATCCTGGGCTCCCCCACCCAAATTCATCGCAAATACGGCTGCACGACTGATTTCTCTGAATACAGCAGCACATAGGGCAGCATTACGCTGCTCTCTTGCTCCCCCCCAGTGATCGCTATGTCCTCCCTCCCTCTGCTCCTGTCTCTCTCCTTCTTTGGAACGCCCACTCCTTCCCCACCCCCAAATCACTCCACCTTGGTCATCTGTCACCACCTCCGTGGAGTATCTCTTGCTCCCCTCCAAACAGACACAATTTTTATCCCATGGCACTTTGGTCTGCCACTCTTGAAACCTGTACGTGGCTTCCATGCATTATCACATCCCCTCGAAGACAATCATAGGCTCTGCCCGATTTCGTCACAGCCGTATCTCCAAGTATCACACCTGAGCACGAAGTTCAGTAATGCCAGTTGAACTGAATTTTTAAGTTCTGCATTTGACCACCAGAGAGACCACAGGAGCAATTTAGCCAAATCAAATGACAGAACTTGGCTGGGGACACAGACAGAGTTTGTTACTTCCCCAGCATTACCCATCTGTCTGCACCGCAGTTCTAATCCGTGTCTTTTAATGACTGATCACTTTGGAGCAAAATCCTGCTGGGCTGGGGGTAGTGGTTCCTCCCACCTTCTGGGTAAACACAGGTTGAAACACATCTGTTTACACCAAAGGTTGCACGCATGCTTTTGCTTTCCATACTGAGAGGAATAACCCAGCACAATTCCACTTGTGCTGTCTGATCTGAACTGAGCCCTGAGATGACAGGAGACATTATTTTCTAAATCCATTTGTATCCACGTGAACGTTAGTGCTGCTTGTGGGCATTTCATCCTGTACGTAATGTGAATGCCCCCCTGGGATTTGAGAATTGCATTCTTTACTCTGAAGCAGGTTAGCTGAAGACCAGTTTGATGCTGGATCTTGACGCATACAAAAGAATGTATAATAAAGTGACCACAACTTTCACTTCTGGAAGAGATAACCAAGGGCAGGACTGTGAATGCTCTGGATAACACCCACCAAATTGTATGAAATAAAGTTAATACGTGAAAACGATGTCGATTCTCAGGGGATCCCACAGAAGGTGGCTTTTTGGGGGCCGCTTGTTTCTGCTTGCCCTCTCCACAGTGAGCTGGTCCCTCGTCCTCCTCCCCCAGCACCCGGGACTCAGGACCAGGAAAACCCCGTCCTCCCCAGTCCCGCACAGAGCCCTGCCGGGCCTGCGGGAGCCCCGTGAAAACACATATCATGCACATTGAGAGAAGTAAGGGGTGCAGGCAGCCCGAGTCCACACAGACATCCTCGTTTTCAGTGCGAGGCTGCATTTCAAATACATCCGGCTTAATATTTCAAGTTTCATGTGCTCCTGAAAAAAAATATGCAGAATGCAGCTTTCTAGTGTGGTACCAATGTGACTTTCTCTCTCTCTGTCTCTGTCTCTGTCTCTCTCTCTCTCTCTCTCTCTCCATTCGGATGGGAGAAACCCCTGGTGGAGGCGAACAATATATAAAATCCTCCCTGCTCTGTCCTGTGAGTCAGAGGAACTGCAGGGGACCCAGGCATTCTGGCCCCTGCAAATCTCCCAGATACATTCCTACCCTCGTCTCAGGATTATTTTTAAACTTTCTTCAACTACCTATGCATTCATGAGGCTTTTGGCAAGCTCTGTTTACCCACGCTTCCTGGCTACTGATAAATTGGAGAAGTCATCATAGAGGGTTTTATTCAACCTTTGAGATTGAAGGCCATCATACATTCCAAACGCAGGGTTTAGCAGGTGAAGAAAGAGACTTTCCAGTGTAGACCATCACCTAAACTGTGACAGACAGACAGGAAAGGAGAGGCAGAGGGAGAGAACATTATGTGATCCAATCATGGAGAGAAGTGGGATGGCCAGAGCCTTTTTCTATTCAGAGAACCCCCAAACGAAGGGAGCGGGGAGGAACAGTCTAGGAAACTGAATGACTGGATGGTTCATGTAACAGGAACTGGGGAGGAACTCAGCCACATCCTTTCTGGCTCTGGCTGTCTTCACTTCATTATTCCAGAACCAAGGGGGCAGAAGTAGCACCGTCTGACTCAGGCGTGAAGCTGTGAGTCTGTTCCTCAATGGAGTGTTTTCTGTGGAGCCTTTCTGCGGTCCCCTCAGAGCGCCAATATTTCCCTCCTTAAAATGTCTGCCTGGAGCTCTAGCAGCTGAGTATGGGAGAAAGGCTTTGTATCCAGACAGACTTGTGATCAAACCTGGTACATCCAGCATGTGCACCAGGCAAGTCACTAAACCTCCTGCACCCTTATTTCCATCTGTTATATGGAGGACAGAAAATGCCACTTCCGGAATTGCTGTAACAATCTCAGGTACGGCATGTAGAGCGTTCGGCCCTAGTGGGGTCAGATGGTTACAATGTGGGACGAATGTCAGTCCCAACGCTCCCCACTGGGAACCTGTACTACAATACACAATGGCACTGAGAAGACCCCAAAGGGTGGTTATTATAATGAACGCACAAGTTAGGATTTTCTATGCATGCATTTGTTATAGATTTTCAATATTTAAGAAAGCCTTGCAAGCCATCTGGTTAAAATTTACACCCAAACCTGGAACTCTGATTATGGTATTCACTTATAATGTTGGGTCAGTACGCTGGCCACCTGAGAAGATGATAAATGTGAATTGGGGCATGTGATTCCTGGGGTATGCCTTCATGGATGCCGATGTGCCAGAATGCCTCATTGCTTTGGCGACCCCTGGTGGCTCTCTCTTTTGTCCGGCAACTCTCACTGCAACATGTAGTATTGGTATCCTCCAGACCCTGGAAACTCACAGCTCAAAGAGTCCATTTTGGTAAGCCCTTAAAATATGCTAAAAATTAAATTCTTTAGAGACAAAGACGGAAAGAAAGGTGGCCGAGAAATTTTCAAAGATGGAAACAGGAAACTTAAGAGACCCTGTGTATCTCCCCTGCACAAGGTGCTGTGCTGGAAGCTGTGGGGAGTCCAGTCAACAAGAACATCCTCAATTCCCAATGACCTGCTGCGAAACCCTTCTACACGTGGAACATACACAAATCAAAACAAGTAAGATATGACCTGGCAGCAAGACCAATGATAAGATAAACTTTTTAAGATTAACTTCAGATAAACTATTCCAGGGTTGTATCCTTTATGATCCTTAGCCACCTCCAACCACTCGTTCATCAGATACCATGTCTTAATGAGATTCCTTCTCGCTTTCTGTTCCCTCCTCCTTAGTCCCCCGAGCTCAGTCTGTCAATTTCTTACACTTGGTTTTAAACACTCTTTAAATATCACCTGTGTTTACTCATTCAGCCCACTACCGAATGCCTAATATGTAACAGGTAGAAGAGACACCATCTCTGTCCTCATTGAATCATGTATACATACACACACACATACAGGTACACACACATGAACACACACGTAAGCTCTGTGATAACAATAAGGGGTTACACAAGGAAATTATAAGAGCACAAGTAAGACTTGCGACACCTGGGTAGTTCAAGGCTCAGTTGGTTGCACGTCCAACTCTTGATTTTGGCTCAGGTCATGATCCCAGGGTCATGGGATCAAGCCCCATGTTGGGCTCCACACTGAACATAGAATCGGTTTAAGATTCTCTCTCCCTCTCTCTGTGCCCCTCCCCCTCTCACAACCTCTCTCTCTCTCAAAAGCAACAACAACAACAACAAAATGGGCCAAACGTGTAAACTTCTATGGCAGAAAATGCATTTCCTTGAGTTAGTGAATGAACAACGGAAACAAAATGCACACTTTTGATGTTTTCCAAATGGAAAAGTCTAGAATTTTCTCTAGTGATTATATATGACAGGCAGCTATACAGATTATCCATTAAATACAAAAAAAGATCAGTGATGATGCTAAAGTTACACTGCATCTCTCTTCCAACCGTACCTCTCCACACATCCCAGAAAGTCATTTTAAACTGTATAATACCAATATATTTCTGATATAATGTATTTCTCGGTCATTAGGGAAAGGAACCGTTAATTAAAGATTTGTAACATATACATGTATTACATTTTGACGTTAGGCTCTCAAAAGGAGCAAAATCTCTCTTACAATGCTGTCAGACCTGTATGTACATAGTCAAGATGTAGTTAACTTACACTTAATACGATGATTCAATTTCCAGAGCTATGTGCTGCCAGCATCCTGTGTGAGTAGATTTTTTGTTTGGTTGGGTCTTAAATTACTTTTACTAAACAAGCCCTGATTTGGTGTGGTTAAACTATAGAAAACAGAATGGCACACATGAAGGTATATATATTTTTTAAATAAAATCATGGACAAAAATTATATCTAATTTGTGCTTGTATCAAATTAAACTCTCCTCCATAAAATTTATTTATATCAAAAAGTTTCTTTGCTATTTAGGTCTTATGACGTTAACCGAGTTCAGTTAATTAGAGTCTTACTTTTTCTACAGATAAGACTAAAATACATTGCCTTGATGTCCTCCATCTCCCACTGTGAGGACATGTATCCAAGGTGCAGTCAACAGCTACATCTATAGGTGACATGTTGGAGAACTGGACAGGTCCGTCTGTCCAGAACTGCCACAGTCTCACTACCATCTGTTTAATTTGTATGGATGTCAAGTGTTTTCCAACAGAGTAGAAATACTCTAGTGTTAACCCTTTCCAGCCAGATCTTAGAAAATAACACCTAGTTAACAGTCAAAAAAAATTATTTGGTTGACAGTGGACAAACAAGAAAAGAACGGCACCAAAGATACGCAATGCCTACGTTAATAGGATTCTCTTTGGCAAATCTAAGGAAGTTTTGCAAATTGAGTTTCGAATTCTTCAACTTTGAAGACTGCAGAGACACATTGGACCACTAGAGTTAAGAGTATATTTTTAAAATTTAAATTAAATAATCAGTACCTAACAAGTTATTTTTAATTCAAATTACTATAGTTAAATATGCATTGCATATAGTATATGCATTACATATAGTATATGCATATGTATATGTATAGAACAATGTATAAATCTATGATATATACTACATGAAACATGGTTGTAGTTTATATATGTTAGATGCTATACTATATGAGTGAATACATATTATACTATATGTAAATATATACTAAATACAGCATTAATATTTATCATAAAAATACATATAATGTAATAAAAGTTTCTTGCTAATTTCTTATAGCTTGTCCAAAAGTTGAGTTTCACTACCTATAAGAAATGGATGTTTTTATTACACATTGCCCACAAAAGCAGAGAGGGTAAATTTGAAATCAACAGGGTCCAATACATTTTTTTAATTTTTTAAAACCGATCTAATATAAGTACAACGCTGGTTAAACAATGTGAGTAAAAAGGACAAAAAATGCCAATCATGCAATTTAGAGATAAAAATTCCCCCTACAGCAATCAGGCAGGCATTCAGTGGAAGGAGTGGCCTGATTTATTGAATTGCCCATAAAACAATTCTAAATAACCAAAGGGGGCTTCATAGAAGGTTCATTCAAATAAAGCGGACCCACACCTGGGTTGTGATTTTTCTGTCATTTCCCTCACACATTCCCATCTTTATTGGGCTTTGGAAAGGCCTTTTTCATGTCCCATCTTTAATACATGTTTCCCAGACACCTCTTTTACTGTTTATGTAACTTTAATATAAAAACTATCTAAAGAGTCAAAATGCTTTTACGTATTGTTGTATTTAGCCAAATTCCTTACCTATCCGTTTGGATTTTATATTGGTAAAGACAAATTCACAATTAAGTTTTAAGCTGAATAATTCAGGTTGAAAAATAAGGGATTCTTTTTTCATAGGAGAGCAGATGGTTGCAAATTAATTTGCAAAGACACACTATTGCTTACAAAGAAAACAGAAAATTAAAGATGAAAATGTGAGGTTTGTTTCCTGTATATTTTTCAGGAGAACCTCAAGGCTAGTTTGCACCCCCAATTTCCAAATAGTTCTCTCTCTGTTGGTTTTATTTTCTAAGAGCCATTATTTTCAAGGTTTGGCAGTTTATGTTTTTAACAACTCTTCATTTTTATTTTTCAAAGTTTGGGATTCATGCCTGCTTTATGGTGTAAACCATACAACCCTAAGAATTCAACACGGCAGAGCAGAAAATTGACAAAAAAAAAAAAAAGTTTAAATGACATGAGACTGCCTGGATACAAAGGAAATGGAACGCTTTGAGGCACAGACTTGAGATTAGTGTGTCTTTTGTTAAAAGGAAGGACAGAAGCACAGCTTGCCAAGGGGCGGGGGCGGGAGGGGGGATGTGAAAATATACATAAAGAAATAAACTTAAAAAAATCTTCTAAAATTTTCATCTGAAAAGATTTGAATGGGTAGATGCATTACTTCCTTATCTGCATTTGACTTTCTATGGGTCCTTCCAAAAACTCTCCATGAGGAATATTCTGGATCTTGCAGCTCTTCTCATGAGAGTTACACAGGTTGACAATTGTCAGAACTTAGGAACTGCTATCCTTCCCTTGAAGACCTGCACGCCATCACACCCCCATACCCCGCAGTCTCAGGAGCATCCCTGGGGATAACAGGGAAAGATAAAAAGCTTCCCTGAGTCCAGCAAGAGGCATCTATTAGAATCCTTGCTTTGGGCACCAGTGCCTGTAATTTCTTCAGCATCTGAATCTGAATTGGAGAAGAATCCAGCTGTGAGGAAACGGGGGAAGCGTTGTTAGACTTTGAACCGCACAACCTGGGCAGAGAGAGTGAAACCAGTCTCCTTCAGAGGTAGGCAGAGCAGCAATGTTGGGTCCAAGGGCAAGGGAAAGGCTTTTATAGCCAACAGGCCAAAAGACATTCACTGAATAGGCTACAAGAAGGGAAAAAGAAGGACACACAATAGTTAGAAGATATTCTGATTAATTTCTTGAGATTAATAAGTGATCTACATATGATATATTTTGTCATCGTGGGAGAGACGGCCAATTGAAATGATGTCCCTCATGGGATGTGCCAAGTAGCCCTTGGAAAGAAGGCGTTTACTCTTTGGGCCACTGACAACACACTGAATTTTCTTGAGCTGGCAGACTACAGTCCCATATCCAAATGCATCTGTTTTGTATTGCAATGATGTAAGAGAATTTTTACATTTTTAAATGGTTGTTTCAAAAATAACACAAAGAGAGGCACCTGGGTGGCTCAGTCGGTTAAGTATCTGACTTCAGCTCAGGTCACGATCTCGCAACTCGTGAGTTCGAGCCCCACGTTGGGCTCTGTGTTGACAGCTCAGAGCCTGGAGCCTGCTTTGGATTCTGTGTCTCCCTTTCGTTCCGCCCCTCCCCTGCTCACACTCTCTCCATCTCTCTCTCAAAAAGCAATACACATTAATTTTTTCTTTAAATAACACAAAGAAAAATATGTGACAGAGACTATCTATTGACTGCAAAGCTTAAAGCCTGAGACATTCACTATCTTGCCCTTTGCAGAAAAGTTTGCCAGTCCCTGAGCTGAGCCCTTATTTGGCCGATCTTGAGTTCTTTTTCTGCCTCATCCTAATGGGATGCTATGTGTGATACACTGCATTGCTCCTGAGAAAACACAAACGTGGAATCTAATGAATAATAATACCCCGACATCAGGTATTAATGCATTTTTAATTTTGCAAGCTGGCTTAACATAAGTCAGACTAACTGGAACTGTGCAGCTCACTTTGGTCAAGGGTGATTATACACCGGGTGGAAAAACTGATTGAATCTACCTCAAGCATTTACCAAGTGCCGACTCGAGACAATGCAGTCAAAATATATTAAACTTCCTAAATCTATAAAACTCTTGGTTAGTATAACCAAAGCCATCCCTGTGGATTATCAATAACATAATCTCCTATAGTATCTGTTTTCTGAGTCTGCTATTCAAGTTGCCACAGGAAAGAGCAAAGACCTGTCTATTCCAGAAAAAGAGAGAGAACACATTCACAAAGTAGACTTGTACATAATAGACCTAGTCAAGAATCTCCCTCTTCCTCCTTCCTCCTCTCCTTCTCTTTCTCCTCCCCTTCCTCCTCCTTCTTCCCCTCTCCTTCTTCTTCTTCTTCCTCCTCCTCTTCTTCTTCTCCTTCCTCCTCCTCCTCCTCCTCCTCCTCCTCCTCTTCTTCTTGTTCTTCTTGTTCTTGTTCTTGTTCTTGTTCTTGTTCTTCTTGTTCTTCTTCTTCTACTTCTTCTTCTTCTCCTACTCCTTCTCCTCCTCCTTCTTCTTTATGATGATGATGATGATGATTATTATTATTTTGCTTCAAGTACAGTGATTTCACAGAAGTCAGCACAAATAAGTTATTGCAAATATTGCTGATACATGAAAGCTTTTTCATGGTTTGCTTATCACAGTGGGATTCTGGTTCAATCAACACTCTCCTATCTAATGACTGAGACACATTCTTTATCACATGAAAATTAAACAGACCATGGTTTCTGAATTTGTTTTCATTTTTTTCGTGACTGACATTAGCTTCTGACTTTTTTGTTTGTGTGTTTGGTTGGCTGGTTGCTTTTTGGTTTGGGGGTTATTTTTTGTTTGTTTGGTTGGTTGGTTGTTTTTCAACCTTTAGCCATAACACAAATTCAACTTACACCTTCAGTTTGATTTCGTGTTTCCCAGTTGGGTGTGTTCATTGATTTGGTTCATTGACTAGACTGGAAAATGAGTCCCTAATAATTCCTAGTGTTCCAATCCAACACGTAACAACTTTCCTTAACAGACATTCAGTATTACCTTGTATTCATCTATGATATCTCAGAAGCAATTTTTTAAATGTCATACAGAAATCGTGTTCAATGTGGTTTTCAATAAAAATGTCATATTTCTTTTATGCTTTGGAGTATGTTATTATTGTATAAAATCAAGTAAACATCTGGGAATGACTTGTCAGCACATATTTACCTTTGACTGTAAGTCAGGAAGTGAGTAATATAATCCAGAAGAGGTGCTGGTGATTTTGCAGGAACCTAGCAGCATTCCTCTCTGCAGGCTATTTTAGTAAAAAGATGATTTTGTGATCACGGCTTCTAAAAGGGTCTGTTTGAGGCAGTGCAGGCAGTTCATTTGCTCTTTCCTCTTTTGCCACTTACCCTTCTCCCAGCTGCATCTAAGAGTAAAGAAAAATTAAACATATGTGCATTCAGATGGGGACTTTAGAGAGGTGAGTTTCTCTGATTTCATAGTATCTTCCAGAATAAAGTGGGCTAGTCAGCATTCTAAAGCCAGGAGAAGAAGGCAAGCTGCCAGGACTCAGATATTGGCTGAAAACAGTTGGCCACTCTGTGTAAATTAATTATTTCATTCATCCAACCACGTTATATTCCTGATCACTTGGAATCTTGAGACGCCCGTTATTTAGTCTGCCACAAAGGCGTATTGGCTTCGGTATGCCTTTACTACATACAGTAGATCCAGTTGTCATATGTAGAGCTAAAACTTGATCAAAACCACACTGCATTATGAAAAGCCTCTTTCTCTGGAGCTCTGATGAGAATAAGTGGCCTAGGTTGCTGTTGCCACTTCATCAAGATGAAGTCTTGATCGGTGTTTCTGAGCTCTCAAGTGTTTCTTAACCAAGATCCCTGGTGGAAAATTGTTTTTGCCATGGACAGGCAGGCTCTTCTGTTTGCATCTATAGTTTCTATTCCCAGGACCGATGGTCTTTGATCTCTGGGCACCCAGGTGGCACTTGGCTTACCAGTCAGCTACTGTCTAACTTCCCCACCTGGAGGGGGATTTACAGCACTGTCTGTACTTTGGCCGGTAATGGTGCCTGGAGTGTCCTGGGGGAACGGAAGTGGAAGGAAACCATCATTTGGAGGTTATAATGTAATATTATACAAATCGTCAGCATACAGTGAGAGACAGGCCTGTCAGTGGTAGTTCTCAACATCATTATTAGCAATGTGAGTACATTCCATACCTTTTAAATTTCATCCTAATAGCATACCTCTGACATAAGTGCTATTATCTATATTATATAAAAGAGAAAACTACGCTCAACGAGATCAGCCTCTCATCCAAGTCACCCATCTACTGGCAGCAAGAGCCAAAAATTCATCTTTCTGGATCCAAAACTTACGAGGATTTTTTTTTAAGACCACTGGTATTGCAGCAGGAAAGTGACTATGTTTTCACTGTTCTGCAGCTAGCTCTTGGCTCTTTCCTTAAGTTCACTGTGATGCTGTTGAAGGAATGAAAAGGATCCTTGGGTTTTCTCTTGCCTTGCAGTGCAACACCATAGATGCTCCCAGTGATGACCTTCCCCGAGTTCAGTTGCAGGAATCATCAGTGGGCTGATGCTACTACATTAAGTGACGTGGTAGCAAGGCCAAGTTCTTCATATGCCTTCTGTCTTTTGGCCTCCCTATTCTGGGGAGTAGATATGAATTATATCCTAGGAACGACTCCGATGTCACATGATATGTTGAGGTAACTTTATAAATTAAGCTTTCTAATGAGCCTGGTGGCTTTTATTGTCATAATTTTTCTATTAGGTTTTTTGCTATATGTCATTGATTTATCTTCATTATGAAGATTAGTAACAAGTAAAACTTCTTTCCTTAGTTTTAAGGTAATACAACTATATTGCTATTTTAGACTAATACTAATATATGCCTTGCTTTTTTAAAAAAGAAATAGACTTAGGAGGTATTACTATCTCTTTATGTAATTTTGCTTTGTTCAAGGCACATCAGGACAAACCAAAATGCATATAATTGCAAGGGGCATTGAAATCTCTCACACAACCCCAATTCTGTCACTGCCTGTAGAAATTCAGCAAGAGGACAAAAGAACTAAGATATAAGCCCGTCTGAATAAACAGAAGGCTTCAAAAATGGCTAGAGTAGGAGTTTACTCTCTTGAGTAGAGCAATCCAGGAGGATCTGCAGTAAACCATGGGGACGTTCCAGGAGGTGGTGACAGGAAAGTGGTTCTCAACATGCTGCTATGCCTTCTGTAGAACAACACCCCGGGTCACTTAGGCTGATAAAGACTAGACATGTGTCTCATTTAAGAAACTGCCATAAGGAATGAACAACTAATGTATTAGTGCTCTAGGCACTTTTTTATCCTAATGGAAGAATTTATTAACCCAAAGAACTGTCCACTCTATCTACAGGATGTGAATGAAGGTGCTCTTGATCCAGGAGTTCCTTCTCTTCTCCAGGGGTCTACCTTTATTTAATTCATGAATTTTCATACTAATCCATTAAATTAACACAGTTTTTCTTTCTCAAGCAGTGGTTCCCTCACTGAAATATCTTATCACGTTAGTAAAAACAACAGATACTGTACAAAGGGCTGTAGCCTTGTAGATTTGAATCCACATCATTAACAGATTATTGCCAAAAGAATACAGGCTTGCCTTTCAACATGCCCTCGCCCACAAAATGTACTGGTATGAGCCTAAAGCAGATGTGCACAGGGCCCTGGAATCTGGAAGTCGCACCTACTCAGCTACTGGATTTGTCGTTGAACACATTCTTAGCCAAGAACCATAGCTGTGTACTCTTGAACTCCTGACTCTTGGTCAGCAATTTTTCTCTGTTCTGACTTGCATGCCTCTCTCATGGCATTTATCCCATTTTACCATTTTTGCAGTTATTTTTATGTTAACATTATGCTCCCTAGGAGACTATGAAGACTCTGAGGGCAAGGACAGTCCCAGCATATTGACAATATGTGCTGACTGGTTGTACAATGCGATTTACAGCCCAATGGAAAGTAAGAGAATAAAGGTGGTGTTTTATGGCTTCTTTGACAATTGCACCGAGGTGGTGTGTGCATGCATGCATGCACACACACACACAAACACCCCTTGTAAGCTGTACCCAACAGCTGCAGTCTGCTCCATGAGAAATTTGGACACCTGCATGTGCACACAGAGGCACTGGGAGAAGTAGCTTTTCTGAGGTTGCATAACGTTCCCCTGCTGGAGTTCGTTCACAGGATTGTTCCCACAGGTTGATTATGCCCTCACTACTTCTGCCTTCAGTAGGTTTCCCTGAAAATAAGATGCTGAGATTCATAGGCAGGAATAAATCCACACAAATAAGCAGCAAACAGACCCATTCCTTTGTGCTTAGTTATGAATCTTTTTAAAATGCACCTACTGTTAGTTCTCTAAAGAAATCCCAAGCACAGAGCACGGCTCCAAGTTACATTTTACATGCCCACAGTTTAATGTGGGTGTTAGATCCACCATTCAAATGGTAGGGGGTTTAAATGGTCCTTTTTCTCAGCTCAATCCTGTTACCTCTAAATTCTAGTCATTCAAGTTACTGCCTTTAGTTAACAAATTATGAAAACAGCCAGAGTGAATCAAAGACTCATAGATAATTTGGAGTCTGAAGAGGCACTGATAGACGAGAAGAATAAAGGCTACGAAAGAAGGGCGAACATAGAGGCGGTCAATACCCTTCTCTAAAATTTAAAAAAGGAAACAAAAAATGAAAACCACCCCACAATATTAGCCTCATGTTTTCTACACTAGCTTGCCAAGGGATTCCCAGAAAGTGAGGAAATCCCAATGGCCTGCCAACCATTGGAGCAGGTTTACATTTCTAATTATACGTATTTCCATGAATTGTAGGGTCATGGTTTGTCTGTTCAACCAGTTTGGAAACCAGCTGAAGACCACATCAACCTTTCCATGATGTTCCTTTATTCTGAACACTAAAGTATTACTATTAGGTCTTTGTAAACATGACTGTTAATAGCTGCATGACAGTATTTCATACAGAAGCACCCGTAACCTCTTTATTAGCCATTATGTAATTTCCAGTTTTCATGACTATTATCAATGATTTCATGAGACCTTTCTCAACACTCTGTTGTTGCTTCTACTACGCGGATAACAATAAATGAAATTCCTGGGTCAAAACTGATGAATATTTATAAGCTTACTGAGCCAAATGATTTTCGAAATAGGTTTTATCAACATTCCAGTGCAATGCAGAATTCCCATTCACTGAATCCTAAATAGCATCGGATATGCTCATTTTATTTTTTTTTAATTTTTTTAATTACGTTTATTTATTTTTGAGAGAGAGGGAGAAACAGAGGGTGAGCAGGGGAGGGGCAGAGAGAGGGAGACACGGAATCTGAAGCAGGCTCCAGGCTCCGAGCCGTCCGCACAGAGCCCGACGCAGGGCTCGAACTCACAAGCCGTGAGATCATGACCTGAGCTGAAGTTGGACGCTCAACCGACTGAGCCCCCCTCCGGCGCCCCAAGGATATGCTCATTTTAAAACTAAATGATTTTTAAACTACTGATCGGAAAAACTGGAAGATCACTATTATTACAATCTGTATAATTCTGATAATGATATGTGATTTCCATATTTATTAACCACTTACATTTCCTATATTATAATCATTTTTTTCTTAACCCTAAAAGATTAAGGTTTCTTAACCCTAAAAGGAATAAAATAAAACATTAGATTTTATTTAGTTTCACTGTATACTCCCGCACAAATAACTTCCAGAGGATCTAAAGGAACCAGAGTAGAAACACATTTCCTAACTACTTATAGATTTCTTTTCACATTTTTGGAGGAAGTATCAGTGATCTATAAAAGTATTGCAAATGACCCATAATATTGTCTGTGTGCCTAATAGAAACAATTTCCTTCTTCTTTTAACATACAAGTCAGAATATTCTTTCTGAAGAATACAAAGTGCATCCATGTATGATTTGGGAGGAGAGATAGTAAAACACATGAAGTCACTTGGAAAGTACAGAATTTCTGCACAGTCATAAATATAAGCACACAAGTAGCAGTAAAAATGCTACTCATTCAGTCTGATATTAAGGCACAACACTGAAACATCTAAAAAATATACTCAGAACTATTTTACTGTGGAAAGGCAACAAAATGAAACCTAAGTCAATATCACCTACTAACCACAGGTCTCATTCAAGTATTGTTTCTAGGAGAAACCTGGTGATATTTTTGAAAATTCTTTTTAAAATTGTTAATAGCATTTATATTTATGTCCAGCCACAAAAGAAAAGGGTACCGTAATGCTTCTTAAAATGTTTCCAATTAATATTTATGCGTACATATGAGAAGCGTGCTTTGGATAACAGGTTGTCATTTTCGGTTCTGATGGTCTTTTATACATTCTGTAGACTCATGACCTTGACAGACAGTCTCCATCCAACCAGACCAAAGGCATGGCAACTATATTAGTTTCAAGTGGCCCTGCATTTTGCCCAATCTTCCTGCTGTTCCTCACTCCTTGTCCCCAAACTCTTTCTCATCCTCCTGACACTCCACTTGGGTCAAATAATCAGTACCTTAGGAAAACACACTGAAACAACGGCAATACCACTTTGCTCAATAACAAAGATCGTTAAGAGCTTTCCCCCTACAACTTTAAAATGGGTAAATAGGGGCGCCTGGGTGGCACAGTCGGTTAAGCATCCGACTTCAGCCAGGTCACGATCTCGCGGTCTGTGAGTTCGAGCCCCGCGTCGGGCTCTGGGCTGATGGCTCAGAGCCTGGAGCCTGTTTCCGATTCTGTGTCTCCCTCTCTCTCTGCCCCTCCCCCGTTCATGTTCTGTCTCTCTCTCTGTCCCAAAAATGAATAAACTTTGAAAAAAAAATTAAAAAAAAATAAAAATAAATAAAATGGGTAAATAAAAAGGCAGTTGGAAATGGAGTCAATACATTTCCAAAAGGGCTGTGTACAACTTGCAAAAAGAAAACTGAAGTGAGATTTTATCATCAAAGGGCACGTCCGCTCAAAGGTCTGACTGCAGGGTCTTCTGGACATACATCGGACAAACTCTCACCTGCTGGTACTGACCTCACTGAATCATCAAGAACTATGGTGACCAACACATATCTAATGCATCACTGGACTATTGCCAGACCAACTGTGCAAGGTAAACTGCTATTTATTAGGATCTAGAGGAACTGAGCTCTACAATGTATTCAAATCAGTATGACTTTATATATGCTCTCCATAAATTATATTCCAAAAATAATGTTTTTATAAAGTTCAAGTAAAAAACCACCTCTATGAATACAGAAAAGTATACATTCTCCCACTGGCAATGACAGACACATAATGAAAATATCTCATTAAGAATAGAAACAAAACCGTAGAATAGAATCAGGATAGACACAATCCATGAGGTCCTGTTGCTAACATTATATCTGCTCTCTTTATCTATGGAGATTGAAGAATGGAGATTTCAAATTACTATTTTTGGTTTTGGGAGGCATTAGTGAAGAAATACTTAAATATCAATGAAATGTAATTTCTACTGAATTTCTTGAAATTACACAGCATCTGTCCTTGCATTATTAATCACTATTAATCTTTCAGATTCAACTGTGAAGTATAATAAAATTAATACCTGCAATTATAAAGCTAAGAATGTTTGCTTATTAGTTTCACCTACTTTAGCATAAATCAAATGATGAGTAACTTAGATGACTCTCAGATATTAGTGAATGTACTCAGTCCACATGATCATTTTATGAATAGGCAACATTTTGCATGCATCACTTGTCTAAGAATGGTTTGCCAAATGGTTAGAATACTCTGCCGGTTCCTGCCAGTTTTCTTGGGGGTCAGAAAAATAAAATCACACTGGACCTTTCACAGGGAGGGATAAAGTATATGCTCTGAAATGTAAACAAAAGCAAGTAAACTATTTCTGTGTGTTAAAGGGGGTGAGTGGGGGTGGGGGTGGGTGAACATGAAGGTAGTACAGAACACCTTCAGATATCATCAAATTTAGGAGCTAGAGTAGCAGCGACCATGATATTCATTCATTCATTCATTCATTCATTCATTCAATACACATTTATTTGTTCCCACTATATGCTAGGCATAACACTGATTCTCTTGAGTAGCACTTTGTTAGTTATAATACAACAAAATCAAATCACTATTAAGATAATTCATTCATGACAATATGTATGGATTCATCAATGGCATATCTGATATACAAGTCCCATATATATTATTTACATTAGATTATGGTGCTAATTGGATGTTGAAATTCCACCAACTATTATGACTTTCTCTGAGTGTTGGTTTCCCAAATGGCAAATGTGGTTAGAATATTTCCTACCATTTCACAAAGAAACCTTGCTAAATAGTAATTCTACACCGGGAAATAACTTAACCTCTCCTAGGAGAAACTTTTGCAAAAGGATAAATTGATCAAGGACATAATCAATTTACTTTTAATTTAATTAATTTAATTTACTTTTAATTTAATTTAATTATTTTGTAGATAAAGTTATGAAAAAAGGATAAATGCTTTCATTATTAATAAGAAACAGCTATTGAGAACCTATTTAACTGTTTTTATATCGTCTTTCTGAAAGGCACTCTTATTGAATTCATATGCCTAAAGCCACTATATAATAATTGGGAAAAAAAAGCTTTAAATAGATAGGCTAAGATTTTTTCTTAAGTGTGAAAAGACAGCCATATAGAATCATGCTCACTGGCACACATCTCAGTCTTGAAGCCATACCCACTCGATTTTTAAAAATTCTCTGGATGTAGTTTTTGCTTCTTTAACTTAGCTGTGGGCAAACACAATTTGCTTACAGGTGTCCTTACTCAGCACATACAGAGGTACCCTCTGTTTATTTCCTTCCTTGTTTACTGGCCCTTCTCATGGTTGGTGAACTTTATAATAACAGCACTGATAACAGTCTTGTTCGTGGATATAGTCACAACCCCTAAAGCACAGGGCCTGGCATCTAATAGATACCAGAAATACAGTTTGAAATGAAGGAGCAAATGAATGAATGGCACCATGCTAAGAATTATGGACACCATTAAGAATACAGAGACAAATCCACAAAATTTTTCTCTGGAGGCATGCGACAGACACCTGCAATCCTACCCACACACACATTTCCCAGGCACATTGTGTGGTTCTATCTTTCTCTGGTTTGACTGGCTCAGCCTTCACAGGCCAGGTTGGATGGGCTAGGGAGTTAAGTTTACCTGGGCGTGGCCTTCAACCACTGCCATAGGGAATTTAGCACACAGTAACCCAACTTCTTCCCTCGGGGCAGGAACACACTACAAAGCCTCACAGAGTTCCAGGGGACTGAAACTTCAGCTTCTCAGACCATCAACCTATTCCAACCATACATCCTTCCCTTCCCTCCCCCATTAGGGGATCAACTCCAAAATAAATTGTTTGCACTCAAATCCTTGTTTCAGCCTTAACTTCTGGAACAAGGCACTTATATTCTGGTAGGAAATGGCACACTTCAATCACTCTGGTATAATATGAGAAATAATAGAGGCTCTAACAGAGGAGGTGCAGATCAAGTGCTATGGAAGCTCACGAAAGGGGCTATACTTGAAGCATCAGTGGAGATGAGATGGTATTTAAAGAAGAAAGGAACCATGGATTATACATCAAGTCCGTCACTACAGGTCCCACTTCAGTGGGTTAAGTCATGAGTGATGGTTAGGATATAGGATATAAGAAGAAAGGGAGGATATTCTTAACAAAGTAAAAGGGATGAGAAATATACAGAGGCTGTACAGATTTGTATGAAGAACAGTGAGTATTTCTGTTTGGCTGGGCCATACGCTGTGTGAAGTGAGCAGGAAGAGGGTTGCAAGGGAATGCTGTAACTAGACACAGAACATACCGTAAATCTGCCCAAGAATTGTGATTATTGTCTGTAGGTGATGGGAACCCTTAATGATTTTTTTTAAAGGATAAGTGACATGATCCACATGTGCCTTAGGAAAATTGATCTTTCCATTGTGTAAAATACATTAGCACTGGGAAAGAGAGCTGTGAAATCCTTGTAGAAGGCTAATCCAATAGTCTAGGCAGCCAATAATGATGCCCAGAAGAAGGTTACAACAGACAGAGTGGAAGAGAAAAGGCAGAAGTGTATATATTAGAAGCAGCCAGGTTGGCTGTGGGGCAAGGACGTGACTATGAAAAGGAAGCACAGAAAGCAAGCAGACAGAGAGGGCTTTGAGTCAGACAGTCTTGGCTTTAACCCAGTGTGAGCTTTTGCAGGCTCCTTAAATCCTCTGACATGTGAACATTTCCATTTGCCAGAAAGGGAAGAAGACCTCCCCACAGGCTTGTGAGGATTCAAACAGATAATGCATTCGAAGTCAAGCACAGTGCCTGGCGAATATTAAGCATGTGATTAATTGATGGTAGTTACTGTCAGTGTTGTTAAAACACAAACAAGTACCCAAAGACTTAAAAAAATGATATCCCCAAGGCCAAAACTTAGCCAAAGACATTAACATATCCAAATAAAGAATTTACCAATGAGAAAAACGGTGAGGTGTATCATCCTAGAATTAATTATTCAAGAAAGTAGGGGTAAAGACAGGCACAAGCCTATAGCACATTGGTCTATGTGAATCATGCAATTCATGCTTCTTCCTCTACATCCATGATCTCAAAAGAAACCTGAGATTATACTTCAGTTTCACTCGTTGGTCTGACTACAAGAACACAAAATGGTGGCCATGCCGACTTGAGATATCTGCTTTCTGTGAAAGTGGTACTCTCATTGGAGTTCGATAAATTCCCATTTGAAATGTATGCATATTCTCCTATGACATGGTTTAGCATGATAATATTCTCAAAATTAAGACAAACTCAAGTTTCCAAAAGTACAGACCTTAAGATTCATGTCTAGGCCAATAAGAATTTAGCAAAAAAGATCTGCTTGTACATTTCCTTTCACTTCCATGTGTGGCACACCAAGGTCCTCGACGCTCCTTGTGGGAGGGTCCCTTCCCTAAGGAAAGAAAAAAAGCCTCAAGGCAATGCATCCCTCATGACCTTGTAACATGAGAACATTTAATCCAACTGCATGTTTGTGTGTTACCATATATGGAAGACAAAAGGAGTAAAAAATATATAAATACGCCATGTGGCATTCGGGGGCTCAGTTCTTCAGGTATGAACCCAACTGAGGGATGCCAGTAGGAACAAAGTTGCTTCCTGGAGAGAAAAGCCTCAGTGTCAGGACTCTATGTGGGAATCTGGCTACATCCTGAATGAATGATTCAACCGTACAGCGTTTCCATCCTCCTTCGTTTATATTCATGATCATCTCATCGGCAACAAGCAGGTTGGAACCATTACGAACTTCAATATAAATCTCTTAACAAATATGACCCTATACATACTCCGATCTACCCTGGGAAGTTCTGCAGCACAAAGTATAGTACACAGAGCAGACACTGGCTTTCCACTGCGCCTAGAAGGCAAGTAAAACAGAAACAAGATGACACACGGTTATACTGACTTATTTTTTGATAACTTATGAAGCAAGGTTTGCTGTCCACTGATAGAGAGTTGGGCAGAACAAGACTAAAGGCAGAGAATATCTGGACACAGTGGGAAGAGGGAACAAGGAGAGACGACATCGGCTAGCGCTTCTGTCTTACAAGAGCTGGGAGTTACCAAACTGCTGTGGCTCCCCAACACTCAGTTTCCATAAACGCTCCTGAGACTATCGCATGAGATTATGGAAGCTTCTTAAAGTTCTAACATCCTCTCTGAAGCTGCTAATGCTCCTTAGCCAACACAGGTCCAATCTTACTTCTTTTTATTTCATAATGGGATTCCCATAGATAAATAATAAAAAAATTATAAAATATTTATCACGACCTATGTTATTTTTTTCTGATTAAAAAAAACACTCTCAAATCAGGGTATTCCTGTTCTCGAACATAGCGCCAATATTTATTATTTATTACAGCCAGTGAGGCAGAGCGGTAACTCAGATCCGGGCTCACCTCAAGGTGCTTAATAAATATTGATGACTCAATCTTGTGTCTAAAGGAAATAGATGTTCTGTTGGTGGGGGGGAGCTCAGGTTTCCTCTCAAGACATGACACAAAAACATTCCATTAAAGAACTCAATTTTTCACTGTTTAGCACTTTGCTTTAGCAGAGACTTTTGAGATCGATTGTTCTTTAATTCACCCACAACTGCACTTAGCAGTTACTCTCTATTTACCTCGAGATGTTGCCATCAAAAAGTCTGTGTTCTTACATAGCTCTTTTCTACATCTTCCCCACAGATGCACTAAAATTTTGAAGCTTCTTGTCAAGATATAATTGGAAAGAGACATGGTGTAATAACTCTTTAAACAGGGCCTTCAAGCAAGCCTTCATATGTTTCCCAAAAATCAGACCGAATGAAGCATAAATGTTCCGTCCTTCATGCAGGCATCTGACTATCACTCTGAGATAGAACCGGTTCCTGTTAATAAATGTAGCCAGAGACTACCATGGCTCCTACCTTCTATCAGAACATCAGTGAACATGTATACCAAGCCCTAAACCCAAAGGCACAATTTTTGACCTTCACAGAAAATTGGCAGTCAAATTAAACTTGCCTAAAAACATACAACACCAGGTTGTGTTCAATAACATAGGAAGCACAGAAGCGCCATCTCTGTTCCAGGTCCATAAGAATATCTAAAACCACACAGTCGAGCAGGGGCTCACAGCCTATGACATGCGGACAATGATGAGGGAGAGCGACTACTGACACAAGATGCCATTATCCCCCAAGACGCCACTACCTAGGTTTTGTAAGGACATCTCCAGCGCTGCCAGGAACAGAACCAACAATAGGGTGTAGTCAGCGTCCAATACCATCGCTGTCACCCAACCCACTCAACACAAAACAGGGGATTTTGCCTGTTTTTGTTTTGTTTTGTTTTTTTATCTCCACATTCCTGACTCCTCCCTTCATCTCCCAGTTACTGGGCTCCTTTCTGCCCTTTATCTTACATGTTTGCTTCCACCCCTACTCCCATTCTACACCTCTGTCCAGACAAAGTCTTGCCTTGTTCGGAAAGACATCTTTCTTGTCTATTGTCCCCACACTCTATGAAACTATTGTTCAATAGATTCTTAGATCATTTTACTATGTTCCATGCACTTTACCAAGTATTTCCCACATCTTAATTTATTGAATGCTCCTAATAACTCTACAAAATCAGTACGATTATTATCTCTATTTGTAGTCGGGGAAAGAGGTAGAAAAAGGATATTCATCTTCCCAAAGTCTTCAGTAAGTAAGGAACACAGGATGTGAGACTGGGCAGTGGGGTTGAAGAGCTCCTGCTCCTCTCCTCCCCTAAACCCTACTGCCAGACCGCATCATTGTGTAATATGAATTCTTCAACACTGATTAAAATTTGTTAGGATGTGCTTTATGTATCGCTTAGTAGATGATTTTAAAAAATAAATGCACAATATGTAACTAAAAAGAGCTTATATATACACACTGTAGTTTTAAGCAGTTTTTAATAAATAACGTTTGTTGTTCAAATCTCTATTTTTGCTTATTTTTCATATTCTTGACCTATCAGTAATTGAGAGAGATGTATTCAAACTTCCCCTTATGACAGCAGAGTTCCACAGTTCTATCAATTTTGCTCTGTCAATTCTTTAAGCTTTTTTGGTTAACTGAACCCAATTCTAAAAGACTGTATCTGTGTGGGGAACTACAGTGAACTCGGAGTGGAAGAAGAAAAGCGACCACAATGATTCATATTCGAGTGTGAAGGAATCCCCACTCAAACTTTCCAAGGCCATTTACATTTTGAATCAAATGATTAAATAATCTTTTTACTTTAAAAATTGAAATAAACCTTTTACTTGTGAATGTTTTTTTGAAGTTATTGATGGACATATTTCTATGCAAAAGTAGTTTCCTGAGCTGCTTGAATCTCACCAGGACTTTCATCTCAAAGAAAGCTGGCTTCGGGCTCACAAATCTTGTTTCTATCCAAACCAATACTCCTGCAAATTCTCTCCACTCTGATCCATTTTACTGACAGACATTCCTACAGTTCATTCACTAATTGTATTTTTTCATTGTCCATTGCATAAAATGGGCGTCATGACAGTCAAAATCTTTACAACCTGACTTCTATTTCCATGTTGAGCCCCGAATGCTTACACACTTACCTTATGCTATAAACAAAGCAGTATTTGCTGGACCTTGACCATGATTTACATTTTCTTATGTCCACATGGTTCTTCCTGTTTGTAAGGCATTTTGTTCCATCTCTACCTGTAAAGATCAGCCATCCTGTGCAGCTAATTGCAAATGTTTATTTTGTGACGATCAAGCCTTTCACCAAATGGGATCTTTCTCCTACTCTACTGAAACAAAGGTTCTCTTCCAACAGTCAGGAAGTGAACTAAAAAAAAAAAACAAACTTCAGTTTTGTTAATTGTACATTTGTTTTACCTTCCTCTGCCTGTCATTCTCCATGCATTCTGAGGGCAAAGACTGTTTTACTTATTTCTTCATTTCCCCAAACACCTAGCTCAATAAATATTTGTTCAACAGGCTCATACTTTTGCAAGATGGTGAAACTCAGGTATAAATCTAATACGAAAGGCAGTGAAGAGTCTCATATGTCCATATTCTGTAATCCACATTCATCACGGCTTTCACTTTTGTTTGACACCAATAACCAAAAGTATGTCATGTAATGATCTTCTGGAAGATTAATGGAAAGAGTAGTGTTTCTTCAAGAAGAGTTCTGGGCATTTTTTTCAAATTTCAACAAACGTGTTCAAATCTGGATGTTTCAAATCGAACATTTTACATCTATTAAAATGTATAAATGACTCTCTACTGAGATGGTAACAAGTTAAAATTGAAAAAAAGGGAGGGGCACCTGGGTGGCTCAGTCTGACTTCCAAGTAGAGGCGTCCAACTTCAGCTCAGGTCATGATCTCATAGTTCGTGAGTTTGAGCCCCGCGTCAGGCTCTGTGCTCACAGCTCAGAGACTGGAGCCTGCTTAGGATTATGTGTCTCCCTCTCTTTCTACCCCTCGCCTGCTCCTGCTCTGTCTCTCTCTCTCAAAAATAAACATCAGAAAAAAAATTTTTTTAAGAAAAAAAGGGAAAACATTTACTTCTAAATTTAATTATTTCTGATTCGTTTCCTGTGTACGATCAGCAGCATATTTCATAGAACGATTTTATGTGTCACCAAATACCATCCCTGTTCTGATTGCTAATGAGGAGCATCTTAAGTGAACCAGTTGTCAATTGAAAGAGCTCCTGTTATCTCTGTAAGTGATGTTTTCAATTCTGACAAAATGACAAAGGTGAATCTCAACTACAGTAATCTAAGAGTTCTTCCAAGGCATGGTGAAAACATTCCCAGATTCCCTACTTCTTACCAAGGAGCAAACGGGATGTTATATGTTAAGTCATTCCAAAAAGAGTAAAAGGCACAAGAAAATGAAAAGCTGTAAATTCTATCAAGTACTGGTCTGTCTACCTTCTCGGTAGGTAACTTTATATTCTTTACTAATTTGAGGTATGTAAAAATATTTCAATTGTAGTTTGCAGTTAACAAGACACAAAACTCACCTTTCTTTTACATTTGTTATGTACAAACGATTGCTTTGAGGCTGCACATAAGATCTCCTCCACATAAGGAGCAGAATGGAAATCTCAAAATAATAAGTGAACAAGTCTGTATGCTACAGCAGCATTGGCTATTTTTGCTAAATATACTGCATTCCTTTACCGATACGATTATTCGCCGTGAGTTCAGATTATTAAATTCCATGTGTCTATTTCTCCTGAATCTCCAGTGTTGACAACACAGTTCTTTGAACAATGTAAACTCAATAAATATTTGTTAACTGACCTGAGAATTAATTAATACTCATTAGTCAGGAATAATTTTTGAATCAGAAGCATTGAATGCCCTCTGGTAATTAGCTTAATATCTTGAATATGTAATTGAAGCTAGTAATAAGAATTAGAAATGTTTAGCATATGAAAATCTATGTGCTAAACAGTGGGGTAGGGAATCTCATGCACATTACTTGATTTACTTATATTATTTGTTCTTTCACCTGCCAAGGATGAGTCTGAGGATGTGGGAATGAATGAGAGCAGAAAAGTGAAGAATCTAAAGTCAACCAGCTTGGGGCGCCTGGTAGCTCAGTCAATTAAGCATCCGACTTCGGCTCAGGTCATGATCTCCAAGTCCATGAGTTCAAGCCCCACGTGGGGCTCTCTGCTGACAGCTCAGAGCCTGGAGGCTGCCCCAGATTCTATATCTCCCACTCTCTCTGGTACTTCCTCTGCTCGTACTCTGTCTCTCTCTCAAAAATAAATAAATAAATAAATAAATAAATAAATAAATAAATAAATAGAATTAAAGTCAGCCAGCTGAAAAAAGGCCACTGAGCCACAGGAGAAAGTGTCAATATCTCCCACTCTTTCTGGCACTTCCTCTGCCTGCACTCTGTCTCTCTCTCTCAAAAATAAATAAATAAATAAATAAATAAATAAATAAATAAATAAATTTAAAGTCAACCAGCTGAAAAAAGGCCACTGAGCCACAAGAGAAAGTGTCAATATACAATACACATGTAACATATGGGGGAGTCACGAGGCAAGGCCACGTCGTTTGTGCCCTGAGACTAGAAGATGAGCAGCAAAATGAGTAACATAACCATTAATACAGTTTCCAACATCTGATCATCTGATCCACAGAATACTATTCTGGGGTGACGCTCCTTGGAAATCAATTTGGGAACTTCCCTGAGATATAAGGGGGCCCCAGGGGTTCAGTTGGTTAAGTGTCTGACTCTTGATTTCAGCTCAGGTCATACACTCACAGTTAGTGAGTTCGAGTCCCATGTCAGACTCTACGTCGACAGTGTGGAGACCACTTGGGATTCTCTCTCCCTCTCTCTCTGCCCCTCCCCTGTCTGCACTCTCTGTCTCTCAAGGTAAGTAAATCAACATTTAAAAAGAAAGAAAGAAAGAAAGAAAGAAAGAAAGAAAGAAAGAAAACCCTAAGAAACCTTTTTTAACATTGTCAAAAACATATTTTAGAAACTGCGTTCTAAGATGATTTTCTCTTAAATGATTAAAAAGGAAAGAATCTGTAGTGACAGAGAAAATTTTAAGTTGCGTGGGAACTCACTGCCAAGTTCACTTTTACATAGAGAACTGTCAGTGTCTCTGCCATCTGAACAGCCAGAGCTGTATATATAATAGAAATACAATGCGTGGGGCACCCGGGGAACTCAGTCAGTTAAGTGTCCAACTCTTGATATTGGCTCAGGTCATTGATCTCACAATTTGTGGGTTCAAGCCCTGCATCGGACTGTGTGCTAACAGTGCACAGCCTGCTTGGGATTCTCTCTCTTTCTCTCTCTCTGCCCCTTACCTGCTCACACTCTCTCTCTCAAAATAAATAAACGTACAAGAAAGAAAGAAAGAAAGAAAGAAAGAAAAAAGAAAGAAAGAAAGAAAGAAAGAAAGAAAGAAAGAAAGAAAAGAAAAGAAAGAAATACAATGCAAACCATACAGGTAATTTTAACTACTCTGGTAACCATTAAAAAGGGCAAAAGAAACAGGTGAAATTAAATTTAATAATAAATTTTATTTAATATCATATATCCAAAATCTTATCATTCGGCATGGAATCAAAATAAAAATTATTCCTGAGATGGTCTTTCTCTTTTCATACCATATCTTTGAAATCTTGTATTTTTTTCCATTAGCAACATATCTTAATCATATGCTAAAATGTCAAAGGTCAAATATAGTCCTAGCAAAACAATAAAGGTATGCTTAATGTGAATTTATTTTATACTGCATACTTAATTTAAATCGGTAATTTAATTTAAACTGACTGAACTTAAATAAAATTGTACAAATGCATTCCATCAATCTCACTTGACAGCATTTCAGGTGCTCAATAGCCACATAGCCGGGGGCTGCCATATGAGACAGCACGGGTTTAGAAGCTTAGCGTATCATCTGCACGAAAACAGAGCCAGCTTACAGCAAGGATGTCATCCACCGAGACGAGAAAAGGTGCATGAGCATCCAGCTGTCCAACACGAGGGTCTATCCAGGTCTTACACAAGGTCACCATGGGAACTGAATTTCTCAAGGAAGGGAGATAAAATGATTTGACTCGTGTTTAACTCATACTACACTGACCTAGATCATATTTTTTAAAGTCTCGTCATAAACTACAATCCATTTAAACTTTTTATATCTGGATGTGTTTGGGAATGAAATGGATAATACACGAATTCCTTTTTTTTTTTTTTTTTTTTTGGAAAAGAAAAGGGAAGGAAAAAAGAAAATAAAAGTTACTCTTTGGGACAAATCCCTAGCCACGACAATATTATTATTTTTGGTAAATAAATAAATAAATAAATAAAAGCAAAAGCAAACACAAACTCACAAATAGTGATGTTAAAGTGTTAAGTAACAACTTTTAAGTAGACGCTAACTTTCCATTAAAATAATAATTATACCATATTCACTTCATTGGGCAATTCTAACAGAGAATCGTAGACCCTAAATGATATTTTCTTAAATGTTACCATGGAAGTAGTTTACACTAAAATGTCATAAAATAAAATATTTAAAATTAGATAATATTTAAAATTAGAAAATAAACTTCCTTAAGGAGTATTTATTTTATTAAAAAGCTAAACAGTACTAAATTTGAAATAACTGATTTTTAAAATCGGATCTATAATGTAGGGTAACCAAAAAAAAAAAGCGACAGAGAAAGCCTCCTTTAAAGGGTGCATCCTAGAGTTCAGAGGTGCAGGTCTGATGGGTGGTAAGTTTAATTGGGAAGCCTCTTGACTGAGTGATAAAACAGAGCAGAAATTGATTAATCTCTGTGAGTTACAATGCTGTGGGAATGTGCTATTAAGCATTCCAAAGCGGCAACTTCATTTCCTCCGGGGCAAAGCATACTTAGAAAGGAAAGCTGCTCTCCCATAAAATAATCTATTTTGTAGGCTTAGGAGGTTTTAGCTGGATGACATACCTTAACCTTCCTGGAGTGGGTAAATTATTGTTCAGACTCATAGCAAAATACCAGAGTGTGTTCCAATAATATTTCACATGGCTTTGCCCAAGGTAGAGGTAAAAGAGAAGTCGCATTTGTATTCTTACGGAAGCCTTCTTTCAGGTTAAAGATAATAAGAAACTGACCTTGAAGAATATCTCTGTTTTGTAAAGAGTTGGAGGACATTATTTAGATTTTAAAAAAATAAATAAATGACAGCTATCTGGTGCCAAACAACTGGTCTTTGAATTAACCACAAATAACTAACTGAGTTGAGTATTTTACTTTAAAACCACCTATTTATTTATCAATTACAAGATTGGATCAATTTACCTCATACAAGTACAGGTTACAGAACTATAATAATTATTCCTTAAAACAGACCTAATTAATTTTAACAGAACCTTTTACTGTATGTATCACCTGCTCAATGGTATTGAATATGTATGAATGCAAATCCTATTAAGGCACTACCTTGTAAAATAATTATGTCTCAGATGTTAAATCATGATGAGAAATATACTGCAGAAATTCATAGATATTATCCTCTGTGAATGGTTGCCCGCCTCAAAATAACTTAAAGGAAACTCAAACTTACTCAATGCTCTGTTATTGACTACAAACACATTATACATATTTATATACACTTTAAATTAATCTCAAATGAAATTGATGTAATCAAGGCACACAGAATTTTTGAACATATATCAAAAATATAAATTTTAAATTTTGCAAAATATATTTACTTCTATTACCCTATCAGTGTTGATCTTAGAAAAACAGTAATATATGAAATAAAGGCTTAATCATTGCTACATGGTACACAATGAAACAAAACTATTAAATGACTTGAATTTAGTAATTTATAGCATGTCAGATATTTTACCTGTGTATCCAACATAGCTTCATTACACAAATTACACAACACTTTTTCTTTTCTTCTACATTAGAATGCCAACCTACAAATTTTCTAATTATCTTTCACAGTTGTATTAGCCAACATTTAGACTGGCTATACCGTAGTACTATGGTTTAATAAGATGAAAGCAGATTTTTATGAGATTCATAGTTGCTTTTTAAAGCCAACTAGTTTATGTTCTAAATCCTTCCAAAGAGATTCCAGATTCCTAACAATTTGTTCATAGTCAACTTGCCACCTTTTAGATAAACAGTCCACACAAGAACAAAGCTTCTTCCTTAGGAAATAGTCCTTCTGGCCCCGGCTCTCTCTCTGGCCATCTGCCCTTTGGATGTTTGTCCTCTTATCGAAGGCCTTTCCTAGAATATTGACACATTTCTAACTTCTGCAAGTCTTATTACTTTTCTAAGGTGTATAGTCATTTTTTCCAATTTTTAACTGGCTTCTGCTTACAGGTTACCAACGAACTTCAGTCCTTGATTCTTCCAGACCCCAAATCTATTGTTCAAATTCTTGGCAGCAAAATAAAAAATCTTTCTTGTTACTGTTTTAACTTAAACAAATCTGATCATGACAAAAACAGTGGAGACTTCTTGAAAATTCTGAACAGACGATGAATAAATACAACGCTATTATTTGCCAAAACTTGAAAAATTGAAGCATTTATGGTCAGCTGAGCTTCAATAAAAGTTCCAAGAACACACAATAGGGAAAGGACAGTCCCTTCACTAAATGGGGCTGAGACTGGTTTTCCACACGCAGAGGAATGAAATTGGACCCTTAGCTCACTAAAATCAAATCACCATGGATTCAAGTCTTAAATGTAAGACCTGAAACCATAAAACTTTTCGAAGAGAACATAGGGGAAAAGCTTCTTGCCATTGGTCTGGATGATGACTCTTTGGACGTGATCCCAAAAGCTCAGTGAACAAAACAAAAACAGACAAATGTTATTGCATCAAACTAAAAACCTTCTGCACAGCAAAGGAAGCAACAGAGTGAAGAGGCATCTACAGAATGGATAAAAAATGTGCAAACCATGTATCTGATAAGGGGGTTAATACCAAAATATATAAGGAGCTCAAGCAACTCAACAGTAAGAAAACAACCCCGATTAAAACATGGGCAACGGATCCAAACAGACATTTCTCAAAGGAAGACATGCCACCAGACACATAAAAAGGGGCTCAACATCAACGAGTAGCAGGGAAGCGCAAATCAAAACCACGAGACATCACCTCAGACAAGTTAAGACAGCTATTATGAAAGACACAAAAAGATAACAAATGTTGAAGAGGATGTGAAGAAAAGGGATCCCTGGTGCACTACTGGTAGGAATGTAAATTGGTACGGCCATTATGGAAAGAATATGGTGATTCCTCAAAAAGTTAAAAAGATAGAACTACCATAGGATCCAGAATTTCCATGTCAAGGTACATATACGAAGTAAACAAAATCAGTATCTCAAAGAAATATGTGTATTCCTGTGTTCTGTTCACTGCAGCATTATTCATAATAACCAAGATATGGAAACAACCTAAATGTCTATCAGTAGATGAATGGTTCAGAAGAAACACATATACAGTGGAATATTATTCATCCCTGAGGAGGCAGGAAATCCTGCCATTTGTGACAAGATGGATGAAACTGGAAGACATTGTGCTAAGTGAAATAAGTCAGACAGAGAAAGACAAATATCGTATAATCTCACTTATATGTGGAACTTTTTTTAAAAAGTCAAGCTCATAGAACCAGAGAGTAGAAGAGTGGTTACAAGGGGCTAAGGTTTGGGAAGAAATAGGACGATGTTGGTCAAAGGGTATAAATTTGCAGTTGTGTAGGATAAATAAACCTAAATATCTAAAGTACAGACATGGGGCACCTGGGTGGCTCAGTCAGTTGAGCGTCCAACTTCAGCTCAGGTCATGATCTCACAGTTTGTGACTTTGAGGCCCCCCATAGGATTCTGTGCTGACAGCTCAGAGCCTGGAGCCCACTTTGAATTCTGTGTCTCCCTTTCTCTCTGCTCCTCCCCTGCTCACACTCTGTCTCTCTCTCTGTCTCCTTCAAAAATAAATAAACATGCAAATTAAAAAATTTTAAGTATGGACATGATGACTATACTTAATAACACTGGGGCGCCTGGGTGGCTGAGTTGATTAAGCGTCTGACTCTTGATTTCAGCTCAGATCATGATCTCACAGTTCGTGGGATCAAGAAACACATTAGGCTCTGTGCTGACAGCACGGAGCCTTCTTGGGATTCTCTTTCTCTCTCTCTCTCGCTCTCGCTCTTGCTCTCTGTTTCTCTCTGCCCCACTCCTGCTTGTGCTCTCGCTCTCTCTCTCTCTCTCAAAATAAATAAATAAACTTAAAATAATTTCATCCCAAAATATTTAAAAAATAATAATACTATATACACTCATCACACAGCAAAATATGCGAACTGTGAGAAGATGTTACTTTGCCGGTAGTAATCATTTCACTCTGTGTATTTATATCAAATCATCACATTGTACACCTTAAATATATAGAATTTTTATTTTTAAAAACCTCCTTATGAAAAAATGTTAAACAGATGATGAAGAAATACAATGCTGCGTTTGCCAAACCTTCAAACTAGCAGAATTTTTTTAAAACTGATTCAATTTTCATTTGTCAAGGCAAATGAAAAAATGACACACTATTGATACACAGAATACGTTCTATGAGGAGTTTTATATAATTTTTCTGCTCAAATTCTTTTGACAGCCTGAAGACATTGTAAATAAACTTTACAAAGATACAGCACCCTTATTTTTAAAGTTCTCAACAAATGCCAACACTGGGGCCAAATTAACAGGATATAGATGAATACAAATAAATACAAAGTGTTGCCTTTAGGTTTAAAAAGTTAGTTGCACCAATAAAGATGTGGAGTAGCAGCTCTGGGAATCTGAATGTAAGGTGAACAAAGAGATTGGAGAAGCCAACAGAAAAGAGCTAACACAGCTCGTGGCTGCACGGACACAAGGGCACATCCAAACAGGAGCAGACTACATTGAGGAGTACTGTGTTCAGTTCTGATTGGACGTTTTAATAAGAGATATTTACAAAATAGAGGCCACACTGAAGAGTGCTTTCAAAATGTTGGTCTCTGCTGACCACAAAGACATTTTCTCAAATCCAAGGAACCCTTTGAGAAAAATAAGAACTATATCGTTCATAGTTTTCCTACATATGACAAAATTAAGTTGTCAAATAGGGGTTGTTTCATTGTGAGATTATTTTCTTCCTACTTTTTAAGTGAAATTTATATCTTTATTTATGCAATAAAAATGAAATTAGGTACATGATAGTGATTTTTGTTTAAGTTTGTTCATTTATTTGAGAGCGAGAGAGAGAGTGCAGGAGGGGCAAAGAGAGAGGAGAGACACAGAATCCCAAGCAGGCTATGTGCTGTCAGTGCAGAGCCCGATGCGGGGCTTGAATTCACAAAACGTGAGATCATGACCTGTGCCAAAACCAAGAATCAGATACTTAATCGAATGAGCCACCCAGGCACTTTGATAGTGATTTTTAATGCAATCATCTGTGAAACTTTTGATCTGATTTGAATTTATTGGTCCATTAGATTGAAAAGTCTGGGAACTAGTCCAAAAACTGATACCAGAATATTTGGAAATTACACACACACACACACACACACACACACACACACACACACACACACATCTGAGGTCTAAATAGAAGGAAAGGATGTGTTCTCAATTTCTTAATTTGGGAGTCGGGGTTACAAACAAGCAGATCACTGGGTGATTTTATTCAGATGTCCAATCAACTCAAGACATAAAGAGCTTTCCAAAAGCTGTCTTGAAAATTTTGGTGAAAAAAACCTGTCATTAAATGAATTTAAGCGAGGGGCGCCTGGGTGGCGCAGTCGGTTAAGCGTCCGACTTCAGCCAGGTCACGATCTCGCAGTCCGAGAGTTCGAGCCCCGCATCAGGCTCTGGGCTGATGGCTCAGAGCCTGGAGCCTGTTTCCGATTCTGTGTCTCCCTCTCTCTCTGCCCCTCCCCCATTCATGCTCTGTCTCTCTCTGTCGCAAAAATAAATAAACGTTGAAAAAAAAAATTTAATAAATGAATTTAAGCGAAACCAGCAGGGAAATCATGAAGGAATCAAAAAGGATTTCTGTCCTTTGTATGAAAGTAGAGATGTCTCTCAATGACGTTTTCATTCTGAGACCACGTGAGTTTGTAGTTCACTACAGTCAGAAAAGTCTGCACATCTGTCTTCTAAATTCACTGGACTGTTTCCATCTACCAGTATTCACAAGAATAATGTCTTCCTACACCTAGGCTATTAGAAAGGGTAGAAGATGTGCATATTGTGGTGTCGAGTCAACCAGAATACTTGGTCTTCCATTTTTGGTATTTGTTTAAACATCATTTTATTTTTCTGGGATTTTGCCATTTCACTCCATGGCTCATCATTTTTGGTTTTCTTGTCTTTGTTCACACTGTTGCTTCCAGTTGAAATGCTCTTGCTTTTTTCTACCTGGTGGAGTGCCTCGTTTCTTTCAAGGTTCAATTAAATACCAGTTTATCCAAGAATGTCTTTTTGATTACCCTGTCCAAAAGTAATCAGGAGCTCTTTTGTTGCATTTCATTCCAAAGTGATTTCTGTTCAACTTATTTTGCATACTAGATTATAAATGTCCAGAAAGCAGGAACTGTTCTCTACTTATCTCTGTAACTGCCACAGCTCCTATAATGAACTTCGGTTGATAGACAAAACTATTAGCTGCTCAAAATTAATCCAAAATATGCTTGAGTGCACGTGTATTTGCACACATATGTATATATATATATATATATATACACACGGGGGGAAGCTACAGTCTACCCTATACTTAGGACTAACCCGAAGTTACAACTGGTCGCATTTGTCAGCATATAAAATGTTGTTCAGGACAACCCGGAGCCCTGTTACTTAAGTAATAAAAAGTAGACCCAGGGGCGCCTGGGTGGCTCGGTCGGTTAAGCGTCCGACTTCGGCTCAGGTCATGATCTCACAGTCCGTGAGTTCGAGCCCCGCGTCGGGCTCTGTGCTGACAGCTCAGAGCCTGGAGCCTGTTTCAGATTCTGTGTCTCCCTCTCTCTCTGCCCCTCCCCTGTTCATGCTCTGTCTCTCTCTGTCTCAAAAATAAATAAACGTTAAAAAAAAAATTAAAAAAAAGTAGATCCAGCTAATTCATTTGGCCAAAGTTTTTATTTATATATAATTCTATGACACTTTTATAGAATTCTACATAATATAGAGATGTGAAAAGTAAGGAAAAATGGGTCACAACCGAGGAAAACAAAAACCTACTTTCAATGATATTTAGGCTTGTTATACACAGAGTATGTAATGAAATCTTGCTTTCCAGGTACCTAAAGACATTGTGTCTAATTTTCACAATATCACATCTGTGTGACCTCAGAGTAAAATCTGCATCTTCCAGGTGGAAGCTAGAAAACTTTTTTGTGTGTGAAAAATATTAAATTATTTCTCTAGGGGCTCTAAATTTCCCAACAACAATGGCAGTGTTTCAAACCCAAATAGTAATTCACATTAACGAAGAGTACATTTCATCGAGATGTAGAACACTGCTCAAACTTTAATGTGCATAGAAAACATCAAGATAGAGTTTCTTATGAATTCCAACTTTGACGTAGTAGTTCAGGGCAGCACCAGAATTCTGCTTTGTAAAACTTTTGTTTTTAATTCCTCATGTGACAATTTGCTAGAGATAAAAAACTTTTTTTTTTCCAATGGGAAAACCAAGAATTCTTACATGTTACCTGGAAAAAAACAGAATTTCCCCAATGATATCTGGTACTTTAAGACCATGAGAAATACCTTCAAAAGAAGTGTATCATGACGATATCATGTTTAGTAGTGTCTGCTTCAGGCCAAGTTTGAGAGGGAGAAAAAGTGAGTTTAAAACAGAAAAGATAAAGATAAACCGTTGATGAGAAAACATCATTCAGTGAAAAAGAACACTTAGAAAATATGACACTAGTGTTTAAGATAAACTACCTCTTTACCCATAATGAAGGTCCCGTAATTCACAAGACAGGTGGCAGGAAAGCATCACGTGAAAAACCCAAAGCAGATGATCCTCTTGACTAACACCAATGGCACTGTGATGACTAATGTAGTCTTCTCTTTGATAAATTCTGCGGTAGTCATTTCAGTATGCATATTCTGGAAGGCTCAGATGCAATCTGTACTTCTCAGAGAGCTAGATCAATAAGTCCTCCTCAGAAACACTAAGGTCACAGAGATACTGAATTACCACTAGGTAATTCAACTTCTATTTCAATTTGCAGAGGTTTCTCATTCTGATAAACCACAATTTTTAATCCATAGGCTGGTGGTCTCTTCACCTCCACCTGGATCTCTGTACTGGAAATCTCTTCTATCAGATAACTTGTTTTGCTTGAAACTTGGTCTTCTGGTAGTAAGAGCTGAGGACAGTGATCTCAGTGGCTCACAGGACTGCTTCTTATGCGTTCAAGGATCAGCTCCTTTCCCTTTTTCTCTCCTAAACCCGTAGGGTCAGTTTGGATTCTGATTTTGTTTCATGCTTTGGATGCTTCCTTTGATTCTAAATTTAGGAATACTGTAAGAGTGTGAGAGAATACACTGGAATTCCTCAATGCATTTCATGGTCATCTGTATTAACTGATCTTTTTTCACGTGGTGCTTTTCTGCTGCCTGGAGGACACCAGCATTGTAGGCAACATCAACAACTGTATAAACACGCAACGTATCAGACACAGCGGCTGGCCGGCCGGCACTTAGAGGTGCTGGATGAGTGGTTGACTGGGGAGCTGGGGCCCTCTCCAACTGACAAAGTTTGATAGAAAGGATTTTCTTCTTTTGTTTTGGGGACCCTGGTTTGTAGACAGAGAGCTGCAGTTCTGGGGCAGAACAGAGCCATCTCCCCTCTTCCAGCGGCTGTTGAGTGAACTGCTCACAGCTCTGGTGTTGCCTCCGGCCGGCACGTCTGGGAGGCTCCGGAGCTCACTGACCTGAGCAAGCAGACCCTTTCAGGATGAGCCCGGGATTCAGATACATGGGCCGTTTAAGTCTCATCTCTTGGTCTGTTGCCCTGAACTCTGCATTTTTAACAAGCTTCCCCCATGAAGCAACATTGCTGGTCCACAGACTGCACTTTGGGGAGCAAAGGTGCAGACTGGACTCACACTTGAATCTGTCATAACCAAATACTAAATCTGTTTAATATCAATGCATATAAAGCATAAACACAAAAATGCGTATAAAACAGAAGTAGGTAGGGGGCGCCTGGTGGCTCAGCTGGCTGAGCTTCTGATTCCTAGTTTGGGCTCAGGTCCTGATCTCCTGGGCTCAACCCCCACATCAGGCTCCACACTGACAGTATGGGGCCTGCTTGGGATTCTCTCTCCTTCTCTCTCTCTCTCTCTTCAAAAGAAACTTTTTAAAAATGTATACAAATCATGATGGACATTATTTTAACATAAAATAAATGTTAGCCCAGGAAAGCCTGACACGGCTTTTGTAACCTCACAACTGTCACCTTAAAACATACATGCCTAACTATACTGAACACCTCCAAGGATCCGCCACCATTTAAATTATTCCTTGTGGCCCATAAACCATGGATATCAATTTTCACAAGAACGTCACAGGTCTGAAACAATCCCCCAAGGCACAAGGGAAGAGGGTGAGTGAGCCGTGAAAGCAACAATTAACCTCAGTAAGCAGATCCACACTTTGCCTTTTTGCACGGTAAACAAGGGCGGATGCCCCAGCGCATTGCAAAATTAATTGTTTGGTCGCAATCAAAGGTTTAAGGATCAGATTTTGTTATAATGACATTAGGCATAGTGGTCAGACAAATCTTCACAATTAGTCTCGTGACTTCTTTGTTGCGTTATTATCTTAAGTTTCACTTACTAAGTTCATATTTAAGGCTACAAACTGGCATGTGTGTCTTAACTTCTAGTTGTCCATCATTATAAATGTGCACTCAAAGTTTTGTAAAGGAAAACATTACATGCAGATGTAACACGGGACTAAAGACTTAGGTGAGGGGGCGCCTGGGTGGCTCGGTAAGTTAAGCTTCCGACTTCCGCTCAAGTCATGATCTCATGGTTCACAAGTCTGAGCCCTGCATCAGGCTCTGTGCTGATGGCTCAGAGCCTGGAGCCTGCTTCAGATCCTGTGTGTGTGTCTCTCTCTGCTCCTCCCCCACTCATTCTCTCTTTCTCTCTCTCTCTCTCTCTCTCTCTCTCTCTCTCTCTCTCTGTCTCAAAAATAAATAAGCCATTTAAAAACTTTTTTAACTGAAAACAAGACAAGTTAACACAAAAACCTTGCACTACACAAGCTCTGAGATGATTCCAGATGTGGTCTGTGCCTTTAAACCAGGAACAAGGCCATGGTGAGGCAGTATGTGTCTTGTGAAGCCATCACAGATAAAAGCAGCACAATCCAGGTGAAGATGTAAGAATACATCTGAATTAGCAGTAGGGAAAGAAGACATTCCGCAGATGTCGTGGCGGGAGAAAGACTGGACATCACTGTAATGGAGGCTTCATTTGGGAGAAATACCAATTTGGAGGAGGGGGAGAGCAACATTACGCACAGCTTCACATTCTGCTTAACAATGTGCTTTTTCTTCCTTCAACAGATAACTACTGAAAGTCTATTTGAACAGCAAGGCACTAGATCTATAAAGAGGCAGGCCCTGATACTAAAAAACTTGCAATTTTGTCTAACGATAGGAAAGAGTTCTTGTAGATATACACAGCTGTACATATCACTATTCCCAAAGTATCTCTTTCAACAATTCTGGAACACTTAGGTCAGTGTATGTTTCTGTGTAGGAACACACTCTCTAGTCCGAGAAAGACTGAGCATGACTGATAGGAATAATGTCAGTTGCCTGGTGGGGAACCACGGAGGTCTCAGAGCAGCGGTATGAAGGATGCTTGTCGGCGGGGGGGGGGCCTGGATGGCTCAGTCAGTTGAGCACCTGACTTCTGCTCAGGTCATGATCTCACGGTTCGTGGGTTCAAACCCCGTGTCAGGCTCCGTGCTGACAGCTCAGAGTCTGGAGCCTGCTTGAGACTCTGTGTCTCCCCCTCTCTCTCTGCCTCTCCCCTGCTTGTGCTCTGTCTCTCTCAAAAACAAATAAACATGAAATCAATTTTTTCTTTAAAAAAAGAAAGATGCTTGTGGGTTTTGCAACAGACTCTGTCTTATGCTGAGGAGTCAATGGATGAAGAAGGAAGAGCAAAGTGCAAGTCGGGGGGGACAATTACCGGCAACAGTGTCTTGAGGAGACTCCTTTACTTTGGTAGAAGTGGGTAGAGGTAATGGGCACATGTGTGTCTCTCATGTCCTGCACACGGGTCTGGCTCTCCTGAATCTGGACCCATATTCCAATTAGTGCAGGAGACCACGTGCCAAACAGAAGCCATCAGCCAACACTCCGTGTTTTCTCTGTCCTACCGGCTCAGCACCTCCACCCGTCCATGCTCTCTCTTTGGAGCCTAAATTAGCTACCTTCAATGGCATTTATTTTTGCCCCTCTCTTTCAGACTTCATTGCTGGGAACTGCTGATCTCTCCCTAGGGGGCCCGTCACTCTTACCAGAGTGTCTTCCGCTGAACCCTATTGCCTCTTTCTTCCTGCTGTGTCCTGAGGGGAACGGAGAAGATATCCAGAAACCGCTATGCTCTTTAGTTTATGTAAAGCCAGAGCAGACTTCCAGCAAGAACTTCTGTGTCATTTTCAACATTCTAGAGGGTGAACTATCTCTCTCGTAATAACCTATAATTCTACTAAAATACCAAACTATTCCTCATTCCAATCAGCAACTATTTATGACTAAGATAGAAATATGAAATAAATATATTTGACATAAACTTGTCAATAAGACACCAACATAATTCTGTTGACTTAAAAAGGAAAACGATTTTCATATCTTTTAAACACAGCAGGGAAAGACAATAATTTAAGCAAAACATTAATTTTGTAGTAACTCTGTTTATAATTCCTGTCTATAAAATTGAATCCCATCACCATCGTCCAGTTAATGAAAACGGAGGGCCACTATGAGGTTATATCTTCGGCACACACAATTAGTTCTTATATTTTCTTGCTTTCCTAAAGCAAAGATTACCACAAAAAGGAGATCAATGTAGACTGTACAACATTGGCAAATCCTTCCATATACGACTGGGTTTGGTTGTTGTTACTATTTGTTAAGGGTTGAATTGTTTCCCCTGCCAAAAAGAAAATGTGTTGTATTTCTAACCCCTAGTACTTCAGAATGTGTTGAGATTTGGAAATAGGGTCATTGCAAACATAACGTCAAGATGAGGTCATATCAGAGTCGGGTGGGTCCCTTATCCAATGTGAATGTAGATGACCATTGTAAAGACACAGACACACAGGAGATGCCAGGTGAAGACAGAGGACTGGAATGAAGTAGCTTACAAGGCAAGGTAAACGTGGGCATGACCAGAAGCTAGGACAGAGACTGGCCAGATTCTCCCTCAAAAGCCTGTGAAAGTATCAACCCCACAAACAACTTGACATTGGGCTTCCAGCTTTCAGAATGGTAAGACTATACATTTCTGTTCTTTTACCCCATCTAATTTATGACACTTTGTTACAGCAGTATAAGGAAACTAACATATGATTAAATATTGCTGATAAAAGGAGGTTCAGTAGAGCAAAATGGAAGTTCGGCTGTAGAAGCAAACCATGTCAAGTATGCTAGCCTTTCAGCCTTTATCTCAAATACACACCCACAGACACACACATGTGTATCTATATATAGTCACTGCATCCAGGTAAATTTCTCATTCTTTTCAAAGAGATACATCTGATTTCCGTAATGTGGAATGTTGTGCGTGTAGCGAATGGAACTTGGGGCACCCTGAGAAGGAGGACTCACTCTCTGGAGTTCAAGGAAGAATATTTTAAGTCAATGTGATGCATGTTGGGCAAGAGAAAAGGTGAGCAAGATAAGGAATAACAAGAGCAGCAGAAAGGCACACGGTGCCTACTCATGGGCCCTGGCCAGTCCCATTTATGTGTGTCGCACTCACTTAATCGTGAAGCTTCCTCTTCCATTCACAAAAACGTCCTGGCTTGATGATGAATTACATTTTCACATAACAACCTAGAAGTACAACTTCTCGTTCTTCTTTGTACCCTAACCACTCTTATCTTCAGCAAGTCACTAAGGATCCTTTGTAAAATGGCAATTGTGATAGTCTATCTCCCCTCCCAAGGTCAGCCATGAAATATAAAATAACATGCGAGATGTGAACATGCTTTCAAAGTTAGAAATATTATTCAAATGCCAGATGCTTTTGTCACAATCCCCGCAAAGTATTAGCACTCAGTTACAGGAGCTGTTTTCTGTAATCTATTCTCTTCTTCTCCAGCTGGTACCAGTTAGATTAGTCTTCTCGGTGGCCGTTTCAATATGCTCCCAACCTAATTCCTTCGCGCTAGTAGTTGCCTCTGACTTTCTCTACTTAAGGGGAAAGAAACAAGAAAGGAACCAACATTTATTGCAAGCCTACAGCCTTATAAGCACTGAGCAAGGCACCTGCCATATAGTATGGCAATAAATGCTCTTACTTATTAAACTTTCATTACAAATCAGGCATTGGGCTAAGCAGCTTGCACAGATCAGAACACGCAATGCTGACCACCCGTATTTGAAATTGTTACAACGACCCTTATTATAAATAAAGAAATGGAGGCCCAACATATAAAGCAACAGTAGTTCAGATTTGAAGTGTCTGAGTCCAAGGACAGTTCTCTGCTTTTGAGCTAAATGACCTTGAGCCAATCATTTAGCATTTCTGTTCTCCCTACTCATCTGACAAAGGGGCCTAATCATAGTACCTAATGAACTGGTTTATTATGAAGATTAAATGAATTAATACATGGAAAAGTTTAAAAAGGACCTAGTGCATCGTAAGTGCTCCGTATGTGACAGTGATGGCTGCCTGCTACTACTGTCATGACTGTTGTCATTAAAATTATAATTATCGTATCCAAGGGCATACAACCTGTAGGTGGCAAAGAAAATTCAAATTGGGTATTTTGAGCACTGACCTGTTTATTCAGTCAACAATTTATTTAGTGCGTGCTACGATGCCAAGAATAAAATGATGGGCTGGACTGGACGTTCTTCTTTATATAGCTACTGGTTTTACTCTCAATGGGCTCACATTCTGTCAGAAAAATAAATGTAAGCTCATTGTTGTGATACTTGTGAGAGTACACACAGAGAGCACACAGTAGGTATACATCTCCCATTCTAGGGGTGTCCTGTTAAGTCTACATCTGAAAGTTGAGTCCAAAGTTAACCATACAATGTGGGGGGTGGGGGAGAGAATAAAGGTCCTGAAATTGGAGGCTGAATGGGGAATGGAAAGACTATGTGCCTGTACAGCAGGTTTTGACATGAGTTAGACAAAAAAATCAAACAGCACAGACAGAAGCCTGAATTTCCAACCTCCAGATATCAGCCTTGGAGGACGCTGCAAAAAATAACAGTAAGCACATCTGTTCGGTACTTTTTTTTTTTTTTTTTAATTAAAAGCTGTCAAATCTTAACCTAAAGAAATGAATGAATTAATCATTTTCTGGCAACCAACATACCATTGGAAACCATTTTACATCTTTTATAAAAATCTCCTAAACACAGTACAACAGAATGATACAAGTAAGAAAATCAATATCAACACAAATAAGAAATATCAATTAAAGTGCTCTTAAACCTCTTCCTCCTCCTCCAAGAATTAGTCACCGGTCAACTTCGATGGATAGAAATAGCGACTCCAGTAAATTAAGTATCACTAGAAACTATCCTCCATATAATGTCCACTTATCTCCTTAAAATAGTTACTTAGTTGTCCTGTTATTATTTTCTTCAGACTAAATCACTGGTTCTCAAATTATGTACTCTCAGAACATCTGGGATCTATACTATACTTTTCCATACCAAAATAAAAAACAAAAATGGCAGGCCTTCCCAGTTCACTGGGGAGAAAAATAGTAGACAAGATTGTTTCCATTTTACGTTTGCTTCAAGAATATTTCTTCAAGTTCTGGGGCCTACTTCTGCACGTCTGAAACACACATCATTAATACAAAGGCAGCAATGGGGCGCCTGGGTGGCTCAGTCGGTTAAGCGTCCGACTTCAGCCAGGTCACGATCTCGCGGTCTGTGAGTTCGAGCTCCGCGTCGGGCTCTGGGCTGATGGCTCAGAGCCTGGAGCCTGCTTCCGATTCTGTGTCTCCCTCTCTCTCTGCCCCTCCCCTGTTCATGCTCTGTCTCTCTCTGTCTCAAAAATAAATAAAACGTTAAAAAAAAATACAAAGGCAGCAAACAGGTATTACTAGAAAACTTACAAATACAGAATGACTTCTCTCATTGATTTGTGTGCTTGTAGTTATGTATTCTACTGGTATAATTTCTACTGTTTTGTATCACTGAATTAATACACTAATATTATAAAATTATATAAATATAGAACTACCAGGTATCTAGCTGCCTGGATGAGTTTCCCACCAAAGGCCAAGAGGTCTACCTTCCTTGATCACAAGTCGCCCCACCCCTCTGGCACCCCATCCCATGCGTGTTACCTACAATTTTCTTCCCCCTGATCTGCACCACATGTTTACATGGATGTGATCGCCTCAGCAATTCGATCTCCTTGGTTTGGTCTTTGAACCTTTGTGTTCACTGACCTCTGGGAGAGCCTGCCAGACAGCATGCAGTGAGGTACCATGACGTCAAGGAAATTTCTCCACTGTGGTGGCCTCTTTGTTTTCTGTTCCCACCTCTTGCAGCCAGGGTGGAAATACTATGACAGTGTTAGGAAAGGAAACAGACGGCTAGATACTGCAACACCATTAGGTCAAGCCTTATTGTATGTGTATACATACCCACACAATATCTGTAAATATCTATATCTGTCTGTATCTATATCTATATACCTATGTCTATATTTGTATCTGTGCATATACAGAGAGCTACAAAGAGACACAGGTAGAGACCTTGACATCAACATGTGATAAAGTACTCTAATGAAGGGACTGTCTCATCTAAGTGATAGTAATGTAAGAAAAATCAAGAAAAGGAAAACCGAGCACATTTGACTTCTTCAAGCCAGCACCTAAAAATTACTGTGACTGTGTCAAAATGGCCATCTTGTGTTGTCAAACATAACAGCTAATACTGAGAAGTCTCTTCTTTCACAAATACTTTCATCAGATGACCAAGATCAGTAAAATCAGTGGAAACGGTGCAAAATCGCCAGGAATGGACGGAGACATATTTTAGGGGAATCTACAATGTTTCCAGCAAAATATTCTCTGAGCTAAGGTCAACTATATGATATCAAGTCAAACCCTTTGAAGAGCTCTGTTTGATCTGCAATTTCCCAGCCATTGGGCTGAAAGAACCAATACAGATTATAAAGGGATTTATCTCACAACTTGGAAGGCATCCAGTCCCTGCTTTTCAAGTCAGTGCAAACTACTGTGTCCTTAATAAGTGCTGTCTAAAGCAAGAGTTCCTCCTGTAGCAGACACATATCTGCTGCTTCACTGAATGAGACTTACCACCGAATGGAAAGGAAATATGCCCGCTGGGATTGGCGCACCAGACACCTCCCCCCCCAACACCACCACACGGGCAAGCAGCTCAGCAGAAGGATAGTGAAATCTCACAACTTCCTTCATTTCCCAGCTTTGCTGTGTTAATCGCAATTTATGGACTTCTGCTGCACGGCAAATGCTCAACAGGCCCCAAACACCCATTTCCAAAGCACTGGGTATCATCAGAGTGTGTTCTGAATAAACACAGTCCAACGGGGTTCCTAAATCTCTCCCTAAAATATTTATCTAACCACAAAATTCCAAGGGGAATATCTGGTTGATGTGGATGGCACCCTACAGCTTGCTTATGTAAGTGATGGCATACTGAAGTGCCATCTTGTCTTGATTAGTTATTACAGCTTAGCCCACAGGCTTGCAAGCCCACTTACGTAATATTTACCTATTTAGTTCCAATTATATGCGTATGCGTCCAAATGTATATCTTTCTGCCTATAATGGCAGAATGGTTACAAATGGTTACGCTTTTTAAGCACAGATTTAAAAAATGAGAATAGGTTTGCAAATGAGGACAGATTTAAAAATGAAATTGAATGGCCTCTCATGAGACCATGTAGTAAATAGAATTCCTGACTATTCACATTCATAATAAATGAAAATAGATACCTTGCTCCCATCGTTTATAAAACCTGGTCTCACTGAATAGTCCAGAAATACCATCTTCATTTATTTAAGCCTACTAAATTAATAAATATTTCAACTAATAAATATTACCTAGATTTGGGGGGGGGTGAAGGAATGAAATATTTAGAGAGTACCTATTATTAAACCTTTATAAATATTTGAGGAACATATTATGTCGGTGACAAATCACATCCTTTAGGGTCTAATCAACTAGCTGTTTTAAATTCCTCTCTATCTAGGTCACATTAGCCTCCTTTTAAAAGTAGCTATATTTTAGCTATTTTTTTCTTTGTTCACTGTAAAAATACAAAACATAAGGAAAAGAAAGACCAACCATAATAGCGCCATCAGAGGCTACCAGTGGTTACGTTCGAGGATGATCCTTCACGTTGAGTTACAAAGTGGGTGTCATTGTACATACAGGTGCAGCTACGATGAGCTTTTCTGCAGTTGCACCCCTTTCTTCCAGGAGGGGACTGTGGCTGATGGCCCCCTGAGAACCTTAGTCAACCTCACCGAGGGCAGTGTTAATAAGATGAACCCGTATCCTCCCTAGCAATCAAGCAAATAAAATAGACACCTTTCACATTAGACACCACAGTAACACAAACAATGGCTTAGCAATTCCAAATGTTGCTGGACAAAAGGATATGTTGTGAAGAACAACGTGCTCACCCAAACATGATCTTTTCAAATCAAATGAAACCAGACATAAAGAAAACGTATGATGAGGTCACTAAAAATTCATTTTCTTTCAAGGGGAATTTTACTACAAACCAGATGGAAATGCAGACCTATTAGCACTAACAAGGACAGGAGAAATACATACTGAAATCTGCAACCAATCAATCGTCTCACGGATTGGCTGGGTTAATGATATGTATAATCAATACAGACGTAAACAGATGGATTAAGTGTCAAGCAGAATATTTCAGAACTGTGATCAGCCTATGGGAAGCTTTCTATCCGCATATGTAAAACATAAGAAAAACCTCTTACTACAAACATATTGATGCTTCATGTTAGAGCAACATTCAAACAGCACCGATTTCATTTACAGTGTAAAAAAATTCCATTAAAATAAACTGATGTAGCCCAACTTCTAAACTGCTGATTGTCATATATTGATTTCACGTATTCAGTTCAAAACGGTCACAGAGAGGCACAAAATGTGGACTTCGGTTCCACTCTTTGTTTTAATGAGCATCTGATCCCTAAAAGGAATCAACTAAAAGCTATAGAAATAAAAGCAAATTAGTTTTTACTGACTGTCATATCACAGAAAGAGCCCAAACTGACTCAGAGTTATTTTTTTTATAATTTTATTTTGTACTATGGCTAAGGGAAGCAGGCAACTGATAACAGAAAGAATTAGAAATTGAGGTTTGGGGGGACACGAGAGCCCGGGGGGGCTCAGTCGATTAAGCGTCCAACTTTGCTCAGGTCATGATCTCATGGTTCATGACTTCGGGCCCCGCGTCGGGCTCTGTGCTGACAACAGCTCAAAGCCTGGAGCCTGCTTCGGATTCTGTGTTTCCCTCTCTCTCTGGCCCACCCTCGCTCGTGCTCTGTCTCTCTCTCTCCAAAATAAATAAACATTAAAAGAAAATTCAAAAAACAGAAGAAATTGGGGCTGTGGGGAAAAAAGCATCAGAGAGCCAGAGGGAAAATGCAACAAGAAATGGGGAGCTATAAAGAGAGATTAGGGTGCAGAAAATGATACAGAGGTACCTTACCCCCCTCACCATGTGCTTCCCTGACATAGAAAAAAAATAAATGTCCCATGGGCACAGAAACAGAGAAAAACGTAACAACATGGAGATCCACACCACATGACCTTCCTTCTACGTAGTTCCTCCTAAGTTAAAGTCACACTGTGCTTTGTGACTAGATGCATACATGGTTTGTCACTGCCTGTTCCTGCCTCCGAGGCAAGATGAACGATTTCAAGGACAAGGATTCCCTCTCCCTGTGCAACGTTTGAATGGGACTGCGTTAGTGTTCTGGGCAGCAAGAAGTGGTTACCAAATGCTATTCTAGTGTCCTAAAATGCTCTACAGTGGTTTGTAAGATTTAGTTTCATGGTCCATATCAGAATACTCTATGGGCACATATTCATGTATCAATTAGGGGACAAGAGCAGCTTCTGAGAAGTCAGCATGCATCACGAGTACCTTCAAGTTAGGGAGAATGTTATCCACTGTCTCACATGCTCTCTTGTAACAATGCAAGAGTTACACGGATGCTGCTCTATACATGTATGTGTAGTTGCCCACTGAAAAACACGGGGTCCACTTACGTGCAGATTTTTTACAGTACAGGTCTGTAAATGTACTTTCTCTTCCTTATGATTTCTCAATGACCCTTTGTTTTCTCTATCATATTCATTGTAAGAATACAGTATATAATACATATAGCATACAAAATATGTGTTAATCAACTGTTTATGTTATCAGTAAGACCAGCAGTCAACAGAAGGCTGTTAATGGTTAAGTTTATAGGGAAGCATATGTTATATGCAGATTTTCTTTTTTTTTTTTTAATTTTTTTTCAACGTTTATTTATTTTTGGGACAGAGAGAGACAGAGCATGAACGGGGGAGGGGCAGAGAGAGAGGGAGACACAGAATCGGAAACAGGCTCCAGGCTCTGAGCCATCAGCCTAGAGCCTGACGTGGGGCTCGAACTCACGGACCGCGAGATCGTGACCTGGCTGAAGTCGGACGCTTAACCGACTACGCCACCCAGGCGCTCCCAGATTTTCAACTATGTGGAGGGTTGGTACCCCTTATCCCCAGTTGTTTGAGGGCTGTGTGTGTGTGTGTGTGTGTATGCACATGCTCACAATGCCATTTATAGTAGACATTTTCTCTGTGTATTCATGTCAGCATACCCTGCTCTAAAACATACCTTAAGGCATTCCTAATCATTACAAAGTGTTTTTCTCTTTTCATGTTTCTGTGTAAGAAGAGATCCTCTTAAAGAGTAGGGAGGCACTTATAAAGGAAAGAGACACAGAGAAAGCAAGAGTTCCCAGGAATCATGACTAGGCACTTCTCAGGACCTACAGAGAGAGCAGGAGACACTGGGAGGGAGACTGGCCTCAATGCAAGTCTCAGCTCTGTCACTTGAGTCCTGTGTCCTTGACCAAGTCATCGCACCTATTTCAGGCTCAGTTTCCATAACTGAAAATGACGTCCATGAAAACTGCCTTCTGGGATTCGTTTCAAAATAAAATCAGATGTTGCATCTACAGTGCTTTGAACAGTAGCATCTGGCCTATAGTAAGCACTCAATAAATGGATAATAGTTTATTTCTAAAATTATGGCTCTGACAGGATGTATATTGTACACCTGTGGCAAGTTATTTTACCACTCCGATTCTAGGCTTTTCTTCTGCAAAGTGAAAATAAACACCTATCTATAAACAGAAGTCCTTCACAGGATGAGGGATCTTCTATGAAACTTCCCCAACACGAAGAGGCACGATAAATAATATTAACATAGTAATTTCAAGAACACTTAGGATATGAACAAAATCATTGGGACTTACTTTTTTCTACTAATTGAGACCTCCAGAAAACATTTATTAAGAATAGGATTGGACAGGGATGCCTGGGTGGCTCAGTCGGTTAAGCATCTGACTCTTGGTTTCCACTCAGGTCATGATCCCACAGTTCGTGGGTTTGAGCCCCACATCAGGCCCCACACTGACAGTGCAGAGCCTGCTTGGGATTCTCTGTCTCCCTCTCTCTGCCCTCCCCTCCTCGCACTCTCTTTCTCTCTCTCAAAATAAGTTTTAAAAATACATGAAGAACTGTTCCAGTAGCCTTAACTGAACCAGCTAGTCCCCCTGAGATCAAAGGCTGCATACGGACCCAGCCATGTCCTGTTCCTGCACTCGGTTATGGTCGCTACTTTGAAAATCCATCAGCGTAGATCCTCCAAATATCTAAACTTCAAAATCTACTTTAGTTTGTCCTAGAATTATGATAGTCTCCAACAGCAGCCAGTTATCTAAGACATTCTCTTGATTGTCTCTGTTGTTGAGAGCCATCTAAAATTCAGAGGCCATTGTGTGAGGTCTCAGGACCCGGGGAGTCTTGCATTCTAAGTATCAATGAGGGCCAAGGTCAACTGTATATGTGGTACAGCTGTGTATGCCTAAAGTTGTAAAGGTCAAACAGTTACCTGACATTATGCCTAGAAAATTATTCACAGATATACAGGATAGTGACTCTAGTTCCCTAATCGAGAAGAGCTTGAAAGATACTTTTCATAATTATCCATAACTGGGCTTTAACTTCTAAAACAGACCTGAAAGCACCATGGTTTCATAGGTAAATAATACAGACTCTTTTATCCAATGATCTTTCTAATTGCTTTCAAGCCATTATCCAAATATTTTTCTCAAAAGTGCAGGGTTTACCAGTAGCCTGTCTGAGAGTTGTCTAGTCTAATTAGGAAGATATGTTAATGGCCGGGGTGAAATCTCAATAGGACCATTGCAAAAGGTCGTCAGAAGGTTCTGTTCTCTCTGACTTTGAGTAGTCAATTAAATCTTGAACGACCTAAACCGTCATTTTTTTTCTTCCCTTTTTAAAGAATTTCCTTTTCACTGTGTCTACTTTGCTTCTGGCGATTCTTTTGTTGCATTCTTGGTTTTGGCCTAAATTTTCCTTGACCTTTTAGCGTCCTTGTAGTCATTTATCTTCTTCCTTCTGAGGAAGAAGGGAGTTTGCATTTAACACCTTAAATAAAATCACTGGACACGCATTTCTTTTTCCCCAAAGGGGCATAAAACCATTTCATTTGAAAATGTACTTATAATACATAGAATATTTTACCTTGCAGTTTAGATTTGTATTATGTTAGTGATTAAAGCTCAAAAAAATCTAACCAAAGTATAAAACTAATACAACCTTTAACTTTACTTTTTGGATGTTTCCAAATCCCAAATTCCTAGATTGGTTTGAGATTATATCTTAATATAAACTTTTTATTAGTGTAAGTATTTGAATTTTGATTTTTAAAGGGCTTTGCAACTGAACATATAAATAGACTTTAGGCCTACATATTATGATCATAATTAATACAGTGTAACATTTAATGGCTATCAAATAGATTGGAAGCCATCATTATCTATCTATCTATCATCTATCTATCTATCTATCTATCTATCTATCTATCTATATTATGCCTCAGTGAGGCATTTGAGGAGTTATATGAAATATTATGTGAAAAAAAATCTCTTATTAACAAAGTAGAAAATATATCAGCAAAGGATAAATTAATCTGAAATGTGCAGTATCATTTACAACAGCCTTTCCTAAAACATACTGAATGAAGAGAGAAATTCTGTGGTGAAATGACTGTGGAAAACACAGTAATTAGATCTCTTCTCGGGTCATGGTTTTGCATATTAGCCTATTATAATAAAAGCTCGGGTCCTAGGTAAGAGAAACATTTGTTAACAACCTCTGAAAGCAGGGTTCTAAGGAACACACTTTTTAAAATGTGGTATTCAAAAATTATATGCAAAATCTCTATCATTTGTGATGGTTCCCAGTTAAAAATTAATGTTTAGGTTTTATGGAATGGAAAATTTCAGGATAGACCTTTATTACCTATTACATTAAAAAGAGGTTTCTTACATCTTATATTTGCTTTATTTAATGAACATTAAATGAGTATCTAGAATGTACTTTGCTAAGCACAAGTAATTTAGGATGAATAATTCACAGTTCTTACTGAATTCAATTTCATCAAAGGATATAGTGAAAGTGCTAGTTCTTAATTAAGGTCAACAACATATTGGCTAGGCGTCTACCGAAGCTATTGACTTGTGATACGTGTTGTATTCAGATCTTTGACATATTCCAGCCTGCTCATATTCTACCTTGATGGATTATTTTCAATTTTCTTATCAGAAACATGAGGTGAAAACAAAAACAGCCCTAGAATATGTGAACCTATCTTGATATATACGATAAATCACTGGTCAGGACCATAAATCATACTCACGGAATAAGCGAGGTTAAAAATAATGCTGAATACAGACTGCTATTTTCGTTTGCAGCTACTATTATGTCAATTCTTGGAAGCTAGTAATAGAATAATCTTGTGATTACTTTGCCATGGGGTGAACAAAAAAAGAATTTTATAAAATAATCTCAGGGGATTGATATTTTGCTCTTGTTCTAATCATCTATCTCCATTTCCCCCATAAATTCTCTAAAACAAAACAAAACAAAACAAAAAATTGTCCTACAAAAATTTTCTCTTATACTTAATAAAAACATGTCTGTGTTTTAAGTTTTGATTTCTTTATCAGTGAAAAATAACAAGACATATCACTATTTGGTATGAGTTTAAGATCAACTCGGTTGTAAAGGTCACTTTATATTTTTAATCCTGCTAAAGACCATTTTTTCCCCTTAAATGATAAACTTCAAGTATCTTTAAGAGTTCACCATTCAATTAATTACTTAAGTCGGCCTGTTACGTTTCTATTCATCAACCACTAATTGAGTGTCTACTATGCTACAGATACTGAGCTAGAATATTTACCCCCAATGAATTTGAAAAGAGCAACACTTATTTCAGTCATTTCTCTTGACATTTCCAGTGCACTGAAGAAGGCTCGTTGAGGTAGCAGTAATTCTGGGTCAATCTCAATGTGCGTATTTGTCTCCATGTGCACACATGTTGCTGCAGATCCCCAAATTTGTATGTCATGCCCTACATTTTGCAAATGGTTTGCAAATCCTACTGGTAGGTCCTACAGGGAGCTATCAGCAGATTCAATTCAATTCAATTCAATTCAATTCAATTCAAAACTCTCATCTGACTTTTAAAGCAGCTAGGAAAATGAACACTGTAAGAAATCACTATTGTATTCCAAAGCAATTTGAACACGATTCTATTCTGGCATTTCTTTCCAAATTCGGAGGGCAAAACCCTTTAAAAAATGCAGTCACAGATTTTCCAGAAATGTTATATTCAGTTCACTTTTCCTGATGAGGTGAACTGTTTTGGACAAACTACAACCTCTCCCAGTCTAAATTTTTCATCAGTAAGTTGGAGTTAAAAATACCTCTGACCTAACACAGTATATCACTTTGGGTGTTACATTTTCTATTGTTTACTAATTCACCCAGCAGATATTTATTGAATTCCTAGTGTGTGCAAGGGTCTATGCTGGGCAACTGGGGAAGGGATTCTTGGGAAAACAATCATGCCTCTGCACCTGTGCCATCTAGGCGAACACATCACTGTGAAATTACCCACGGTCTGAAGGAGCCGAGCAAAATTTTCTTCAAGGACCGGACAGAAATCCCAATTTTTATGGACCTTCCTCTCTCTTTTCAGAATGAGAAGGGATCTTTCCTCCCTAATAGCTCCATATTCTGCATATGTCTAGTACAATATATCTCAGAGACCACATCATACTGTAGTTATTGATGTGAGTTCTTCGGTCTCCCACTGGGTTATCGGTGTCATTTGGGTGAGAAAAACAAGCTTTACCCTAAACTAGCCAACATTTCATGGGCTCTCACGTGTGATTTCACTTACGCTTCCTAACGGTATGAGAAAGTGGGTCCACCATTTCAAAGACAAGGGAACCACGGTTTAGGGAGGCTCAGAGTATCTCAGCTTAGTTAGGAAACGACCGAGCAGGCTGGCTGTGATGCACGTGGCCTGGAACAGCTCGGTGGCGATATCTTAGTAACACTGACACAGTAAAACTGTCCTAAAGTGCCAGCTGACCTTGTTTTCCCACATGCACAACTTGCTGGGCTCGGCAGCCAGAGGGAAGAGGGAAGTGCCGTGGCCCATCAGCTGCAGCTTCCAAAAGCAGTCAGGAGAGAACAAAACAAATGTACAAATTGACCTAAATCTGGGGTCAAGTCTTTTTTTAAATCGTTATTATCAGTGGAAACACTGAGCTTGGGCAACTCAGCGGGGTGAGAGGCAACAGAGGGCACTGATGAGTTATCTCGGCTCCAGAGCCAGACAGGCTGGGTTCTGGTTGTCTCCATCCTGCCCCAGGTGGGCGCGAGCCTCCGTAAGAGCCTCATCCCCTCTTTCCTCAGCTTCCTCCTCTGTAAGAGGGGGCTGGTGATCAAATCTGTGTCACAGGGCCGTGGCGAGGATTAAATGAGAAAGTGCATGCAAACGGTTCTGGCACACGCTACGCTTCTAGGCATAACAGTAACACAGCCGTCAACACCCACGGAACAGGTCGCAGGCTTACACCAGCGTTATATCCTGATAGGCGCTATCACCAAGCCAGAGTCAAGTGTGACTCATGAGCTCTTAGACTCTATCACATCTTCATTTATTAAGCCATTTATCACCTGAATTTCAGGAGCGTTTTCTGCAGACCTTCTGTGCACCACAGGAGCCATGGCAGATCTCAGGGACACAAAGCTGAGTAGGAAACAGTCTCCCTAGGACATCATAGATTTCAGAACAATCAAAAATGTGAATGCAGGGGCGCCTGGGTGGCTCCGTCGGCTGAGCGTCTCACTTCAGCTCAGGTCATGATCTCATGGTTCGTGGGTTCGAGCCGCACATTGGGCTCTGTGCTGACAGCTCGGAGCCTGCTTCAGATTCTGTGTCTCTCTCTCTCTGTCCCTCCCCCACTCGCACTCTCTCTCTCTCTCTCAAAAATAAATGAATAAGCACTTTAAAAAGTTTTTAATGTGAATGCATACTTGAAAAATGCTTGAAATGGGCTTTGATAGAAGTGCCGAAATATTTTTAAAAATTCCAGATTCAGGGGTAGTCCAATAAAATAGCCACTATTTTATTATTTGATGCCTTTCTGTTTGTGGCAATTTGTCTAACACTTCATGTAAGGTATCTTGTGTGATTATCGCAGCATCCTCACAAGTGTGCCCATTTTAAAGGTAAAGAAACAAAGGTAAGAAGACAATTTCAAATTCACCCTACTCGTGCAGCTGGTAATGGGTACAGCCACACGTCTGCCTCTTGAGCTCTGTCACTGTTTGGGAAAGAGCAGCAAAGAAAAGGAGACGTACCCGTGGGTCCCTTTCAAGGACAGAACGTTAATTTCATGCATGTTATAGGAAAGGAAGCAAAAGAGACATTAAAGAAACTAGAGTAAATAAGCCAAAGAAATTATCACATGTTATATAAATTTTATATAACATACGTCATAAAACTGGTAAACATATTTTTGCCATGTATTCCCAGAAATGTCCCTGGTGTCTGTGGCCTGACACTGTGCTCGCTTTCTGCTTCGTTCAAATTCTCTGATTCGTTTGCTGGTGAATTAAAAATGTAATTTAATAAAGTAGACTTCAACTGCACACCTTAAGTTTCAAAGAATTGACTCCAGATCCCAAAATGAAGGAGACCTAGATAAATAACAGAACTTGTTACAAACACCCAGGGCTTTTAGGGTGGCTGCATATTTAACATTAACGGGAGTAAACTGGGACACTTGGCTGCCAATCCCTTGCAAACCTAGGCTGCGGGAACAGGATTCAGAACAAAGGAAACATCTGTCTCCCTCGATTCCTTGGTGTGTGAAATGGATTTGGAGCATCATGTTTAAATCTGGGCACCACATTTTAGGAAGGAACTTAATTAGAGTGTGTCCAGAGGAGGAGAATCAAGAAAGTAGAAAGTGAAAGTGATGCCCGGTGAGGAGCAGTGAGAGGAAACAGGAACAAGGGACCTGGGGGGGGTGGGGACACTGAGAAGGGGCATGACCACCCAGTTCACACCTGAAAGACTAGGGTGAAAAGGACCACCAAACTGGGGTGGCTCCTGAATGCAGGCCAGGGTCAGTGGTTGGACATTCGATAAAGGCAGATGTCAAGCCAGTGGAGATGGGAATGGGGCATCTTAGTGGGGGGATAAACTCCCTATTTCTAGAAGAGTCTAAGCACAAGTTTTCTGTTTGAACAAGAGATGGAGGCCATGACCTCGAACGTCCCTTCCAGCCTTTGCTGGACCTTCCACTTCCTCCCACCCCTCACTCTCCAATTTGTGCAAGTCTACAAGCATCCTGTGCACAGGGATTCTTTTCCAACAGCCAAAGGCTCTCGACAGCTTCAGCTCTCATTCTCCAATGATCACCTTCTAAATCTGTATTTTTCAGCCACAAATTGTGATTTTGCACTACCAATCATTTTTTACTAAAAAAAAAAAAAAAGTATTACTATTTAACTGTCCGTAATCTTACATCCTCTACAGCCAATAGGTTATCAAGTTCTTCTTTCATTTTTAAGTGATAAGATTTGTATGAACATCTTTATTTCATACTTGGAATATCTGGGCTGAATTACCATAGAGAGATGTGGTAGGTAAGTTCCCAGCGTGATGGTTTCCCATACATAAGTCTCACAGACCTTCTTTCATTTCTCTGTGGTATATTCCAAAATCTTGTCGCATTGATCTAAATGCGGACAAACATCTTCACACCTGCACTGTTATAGAATTAATTCAAATATTTGAGTTTGTGATTTCTTCTTAGGCTATTTCAACCTTGCCAGTTGTTGCCCTGAACTGGAAAAATCCATTTCTAATACCACCTTCATAACTACATGTGGAACAGCATCGTATCTTCAAGTAATTTCCATGTCCTTATCTCATTGAGGGAATGAAATACAGCTACAGACCAGATACTTCATAATCTCTGATTCACACATATAATAATATCGTTTCCAAATCAGATTTCGTGGCTTTCCAACACTGGTATGTTTCCATGTGCCTTTCTGATCATAATAAGTAGAGGAAGGAGCCATGCCCTAATTCTTTCCCTGGACATTCTCTTCCTTCTCATATTCTCTCTTAGCCAAACCATTCACAGCTGGTGAAAGGGCATTGACTCTACGCATGCCAAAAGCTAGCTCTTTGCTACTCTGCCTTTCAGACCAGGTTTTGCATTGGGATTTTCATACGTTAAGCCAAGCCGAGACCTCCAGGGACTTAATTCGTCCTGTCCAGCTGTCTTTTGAATTTCTTCTCTTACTCCCGTTCCACCTTCTCCTAAAACCTCAAGGAACTTCCTTTTACTTAGGAACCAAATACTCACAATTCAATTTCATTTCCATTTCATGCTGAGACCTTGAAGTAGGACACCCTCTGCTATAAAATTTAAAGCTGATTCATGGTGTTAAGCCCTTCGGAAAACAAAGTTGTATTTATTAAAGTGAATACAAAAAAATTTTTAAAAAGTGAATACAGATTTTTTTTTAACTTCCATACAAAATGAGCTAGTATTATTTTGTTCTCCATATCCAAAACGTATATATTTTCCCTAAGCTCACAATTGTCATTCTCGATATTAGAACAGTATCTTGCCCCTGGTGCTCCTTTATACAATGCGCTGCCCTCAAAGATGAACACTTATGGCACTTAGCCAATCTCAGGCTTTGCTTACTACTGGCAATCTTTTAACTGTTTGTATTTTGCTTTCTTTCTTCATTTTTTCCTCTTCATTTCCATATCTTCTACTTCCCACCCATCTAAATACTTTAACTTTTATTCCAGTTTTTTCTATTATTCAAAGTTTTTTTCATACTCCAACGATACCATCTAACACATTTTCCCTGCCTTTAAGGAAAGTCCTGGCTCCAATTTGAAATTCGTTATTTCTTATGTGAGAGTGATAAAAATGATAGTTATTTCTCAGAAGTGTTTAAAGTATCAAATGAGTTAATGTGGTTGAAAAGAGAATTTCTGAAGAGTACTATGCAATGATGGCTATTCCAATGTAATCATTTTACATGGGCCCCAAACTGACATCAAAACCCTTATGTAGAAAGGCATCCTTGTTCATGGATTGGAAGGATTAATATTGTTAAAATATCCACACCATCCCCAACCATCAGCGGACTCAAAGCAACCCCTATTAAAATTCCAATGGTTTTCTACAGTGAAATAGAGCAAAGACTCCCAAATTCGTAGAGCACTTCAGAAGACCTCAAAAAGCCTCAAAAACACAAGCATGTTTGACAAAGAACAAACTGGCAACATCACACGTCTTGATTCCAAACTATATTTATAAAGCTATGATAATCAAAAGAGTATGACACGGGCATAAAAACAGACACATAGATTAACAGAATGATGAGGGCTCAGAAATACACCCACACAGGGGCGCCTGGGTGGCTCAGTCAGTTAAGCATCTGACTTCGGCTCAGGTCATGATCTCACGGTTCGTGAGTTTGAGCCACAAGTACGGCTCCGTGCTGACAGCTCAGAGCCTGGAGCCTGCTTCAGATTCTGTGTCTCCCTCGCTCTCTGCCCCTCCCCCGCTCATGCTCTGTCTCTCTCAAAAATAAACTTTAAAAAATTTGAAAGAAAAAAGAAAGAAAGAAACCCATGTATCTACAATCAACTAATATTTGGCCAGAGAGCCAAGAACAGTCATTGAAGAAAGGAAAGTCTCTTCCATAAATGGTGTTGGGAAAACCAGACAGTCATATGCAAAAGAATGAAAATGGACCCCTATCTTACACTAATCACAAAACTAGCTGAAATTGGTATCATAACTTAATTAGGACCTATCACCATTAACACTCCTGGAAGAAAACATAGGGAAAAATCTCCTTGACACTGGCCTTGGCAATGACTGAACACCAAGAGCACAAGTAACAAAAGCAAAAATCAGTAAGTGGGGCTATGTCAAACTAAAAAGCTTCCATGCAGGGAAAAAAAAATTAACAGAATGAAAAGGTAACCTACGGAATGGGAGAAATCATCTGCCAATCGGATGTCTGATAAGGGCTAAATCCAAAATATATAAAGAACTCATACAACATAACAGTGGAAAACAAATAATCCAACTGAAAAAACAGGTAAAGGACATGAGCAGACATTTTTCCAAAGAAGACACAGAGTCAACAAGTACAGGAAAAGGTGCTCAACAGGACTAATCATTACAGAAATGCAAATCAAAATCATGAGGATCTACTGCTTCACACCTGTTAGGATGGCTATGATCAAACAGACAAGGGAAGAATGTTGGTAAAGATCTGGAAAAAAGGGAACATTGTGCACTATTGGCAGGAACATAAGTTTACACAGTCACTGTGGAAAACGGTATGAAGGTTCCCCCCAAAATTAAAATAGATCTACCATGTGACCTGGCAATTGCATCTCTGTATATTTATCCAAAGGAAATAAAACTACTATCTCACTGAGATATCTGCCCTGTTCAACTGAAGCATTATTCACCATAGCCAAGACATGGAAACAACGTTAAGTGTTCAGCAACAGACAAATGGTTACCCCAAAAAATGTGGCATGTATATGCAATGGATATTATTCAGCCATTCAAGAAAGAAAGAAATCCTACCATTTGCAACATTGGTGAACCTTGAGAGCACTGTGTGAGACAAAATAGATCAGACAAAGAAAGACAAACACTGTATGACCTTGACCCTTATGTGGAATCGAACAAAGCCAAACTCGTCAACAGAGAGTAGCTGGTGGTTGCAGGGGCTGCGGAGTGAAGTAACTGAGGAGACGTTGGGTCAAAGGACACACACTTCTAGTTATAAGATGACTACACTCTGGAGATCTAATGTACAGCATGGTGACTATAGTTAGTACTTAACTGCATTATTGAAAATTGCTAGAAGGACAGATCTCAAATGTTCTCACCATGACAACACCACCACCACCAACAACAACAACAACAACAAAAATGGTAATTATATGAAGTGAAAGATGTTAACTAACCTCATTGCGGTAATCAGTTAACAATATATAAGTGTATCAAATCATCACACTGTATACCTTAAACTTACACAATGTTATATGTCGATTATATCTCAATAAATCTGGGGGAAAAGAACCTCTTCTGCAATGCTTTCAATGGTAGGATATGAGCTCTTGGATAATGGGGAACAGGTTTTTACTCATCTTTATGTTCGTAGCATTTAGTATATTGCCCATCACAATTTAGATGTTCACTTAGTGAATTAGTTAATCACTACCTGCTATTTATCAGCTGCATAAACTAGAACTTGCAAAAATGCTAAATATTTATCCAATTTATGGTGAATTTGCAGCTCACTTTTTGCTTAGGGTTATATTACAAATTATGTTGTATGCAAGGGGAAAAATAACCAATATTGTCTATGCTAGTATAATATATATGCTAGTACTGTCTATGCTATATGTATATGCAATATTGTCTATGCTGGAATAATATATATGCTAGTATTGTCTATATAGTACCCTAGCATATTTGTGTATTTTTGGAAGCAGACATGTCTCTACAAAAAAGAAAACTCATTTTTTGGTCAATGAATCTTTCCCCACATTAATCATTCTAAGGCAAAACAAGGTGTTATTATGAGAGTATATCTACCTGAAACAGAGACTGTATTGCCTGAGCCTTAAGAGATTTAAAAATCAACATCCTGATGACGACACAGCCTAGGTAATTGTTTTCCATCTGATCTACATTTTGGATCTGTACGAAACTTGCATTCAGCTTGCCCTCAACCTCCACATGTAAACTCTGTCCCTTTGCTAACGCAGGTGCTACCCTAGTCTATCCACATCTGTTCCCATCACTAATAATATTATATGTTTGAATGGTGTGTTAAGTGTGTGATGTTTGGTTTGATCACTTAAAATTTATCAACAACTCCTGTTAATTGACAGAAGCAGAAATTTTCCAGTTGACTAGACCGTGTCAGAACCCTACCCTACTCTTCTGCTCTTCCTTAGGGCACTTCATCTGGGAATCTAATTTTCAGTTAGACACCTCTAAAAGCTCTGGTCCTCTGATTTTAATTATTTATTGAATTAAATGTTGCCTGCATTAACCATAACCATTTACGTGGATAATAAGTATATATGTTTTATTCATTATAATATCCTCACTGGCTGGCTCAGTAAAATCTGTTGAATGATAAATGAACCAGACGACTGACTAATCTATGGTCACGTTTGTGACGATTTTTCTGCACAATGCTGACTCCTGCGAACCAAACACTGGGATTTTTATTTGTTTGTTTACTCCTTAGCAGATGATGAAAATTACAGAGAAGGCCAAGTTACATTTCTGGGCGCCAATCTCATGAAATCTTATGAGAACCCCTTAGTTGGTAGAAGGGACCGGACTCCTTCCTCTGTAGGGACAGAGCTGAGCTCCGCGGAGGCCGGCAGGTCACAGAGCTCCGATTCCATGCTACCGCTCCCCCCATTTAGGGGGAGCGACTGAGCGAACTCTTTCCCCAACAGCCTTAAACAGGTGTCCCCTGCGGATGGCGTATGAGACGCCAAGCCACATCAGACATCAGGAAACGTGTGAATACAGCAGGCGCTACACATATTCCTCATTCATGACAACACAGCGCCCACAACCACTGCCCTGCTTTACTTAAGTGACATATGGCAAACAAAAATTGGGACTCTGAGCAACCAAAACAGGAGGAAATTGTGCGTTGCCGGTGACCACGGAGGCAGCAATCGTCTTACGCTGTTATTCAAAAGCGGCACCAGTACCCGGAAGAGCCGATCCCTGTGTCCCTTGACAAAGATTTTCCCTAGTAAATCACTGACCCTTGTTTTTCGTTATATAGAACAAACAACTCGGATTGTATAAAAGCGTCGCGGGTGAACCAGTTGAAGTCTTACTCTGATCAACATTCAAAAAGAAATCGGTAAGAAGTGTTGGTCCACGGAGATGCAAAGGAGTGTGTATGGCAACTGTTCTCCCGAACAAACTTGCTAACGGTTTTATTTCGCTAACAGTGGTTCTCAAAACCTACAGAGGCAAACGATAATTCTCCTGGACAGTATTCCAGACTCTAGGATCTTGACAGGATATACAGATGGTACTCAAATTGGCATGACGTGAGGTTTTTTTTGCTTTGTGGAAGTTGTTGTTTTTACAACAGACAGGATGCGGGGATACCCTGAGGGGTAGTGTAAAACCCAGAGGCCAGCCTGATGCTAGCTTTTCCCACCATCGATACCCAAAATGACAGGGGGAAGGAAAGGAAGTTTCGGAAGGGTCTCCTTTGGAAGGTCAAAGGCCTGTTGAGGACCCGGCCAGGACAGGGCAACATCCAGGAGAAGAATTAAGAGAAGACTGCAGCCATCGCTTCCTCCACTGCTCTCCTCATCTTCCGAAGCAACCACTATCCCGGCCCAAATGGTGAAGGACCTCAATGACACAGAGCTTGGAGTAGATGGGATGGCTCCAACTCCCACTGCAGAGCAGACAATGGCAGAGATTGGATCTGGTGGGACAAACAGGTGTCAGTGTATCTGGCATCTTCATTTCAGGGATGAGAACACTGGGCTCCAGAGAGGCTACCACGGCTGCTGAATAGCGCTTTCATATAGTCACTTCAACACAATTATTCCGTCTCCCGCTTTATGCTTACTACCGACCTACAATGAAAATCTCCTGGGCCTTATGCTATTGTATACATCTACTATTATGTAGTACTTCTTTATTAATATTTTAAGCTCTCATCACTATTTATTACTGAGAGTAAAATTTCTTTTAAGCAATTCTGCTGTAGAGCCATAACCGAAAATGCTCGTATGCTGATGAGAAATCCATACATATGCATACACACCAACTATTTTGACCAATCTGAAACCCTAACCTTAAAATTTTCCAGTAATAGCTGCATATGGCAGGAAATATTATCATCACAATTGTATCAATGAGAATGTCTAAGTAAGTGGGTTTATTCAGAGATACAAACTTCATTAGCCTGCTCAAAGGCTCTACAAATTCACATGAGTTGAGTCCTGATTACGTTCTTTCTTCTTTTTCTGATTCACAGTTCACACGTCTTTAATTTTACAAAATATGATACCAGACCTAATGTTAGATGCCTCATGGTAAAGGAGTTCAAAGCTATTGCCAATATTTGTATATCTTCTTATGAGCCTTTGAAAACGATATTCACAGCTACCTGATCTGGCTACCTTCCTATAACTAGTGTATCATTTATTCTAGTGAGTTTGTAAGTAAAATTAAGTATTTACAAAGTTTTTTCATTAGAAAAATATTACTGCCAGTGTGGGCACTCTTGCAAACTAATACGTATAACTCATAGACTAAGGACTCTTCTCTGAACATTCTACTGTATGTGCTTCAATCAACTGTTCTTATGTGCTATCACTCATTCTTTTAGACCTGGTGGTTTCATCCATTACTGTGATTCATGAAACTTTAATTCATATTTATATTCCTATCTCCTAATCAGGTGTGGATCTGCCACACCTGTGGTCACTAATTATGCCATGGCCATCCCAAAGCCAGTATGCCCATCAGTCTACATTTTATATGGTTTGCTCAGTGGAACCACCATTGAAACATTTGGGTCCATCTGAACTTTAGGTGCCATCCACAGCATCTAAATCTTTTCTGCCTTCCACACCAGAATCCTGCCAGTGCTGCCTCCGTATTCTTCTCTTTTCTTCCATTCCAGCATCACTGTCCTAACTGGTCCCCCTTGTTTCGCAACTGCAGCAGTCTTCTAATTATTACCTCAGTTTCTGAATTGGCCTTTATCAGTCTTTTGTCCACACTAGGGCCTGAAGGTTAGTTCTTAAATGCCAACCTGACTGTGATTTTTTTTCCTATTTTTGATCCTTCTATTTGGGCCATTCATGCTCTGGCCTCACCCTTCCCTGCTCTCCCTCCACTGGTGATTATAGGTTAAATCTCGTGAAAAGAATGCACCTCTCTGCATGTGTTATCATCACTACCTTCCTGCCTAAAGTAGCTTCCTCCTCTTTCTTCGTATGGTAGCCCCTATTTGAACTTCCACATTCATGCCAGCCCTCTCGATTGTTCCTCCTAGGGGATTCCACAGCTCCATGGGGTAACAGTTACTACTGGGCTCTTGTCCATTTGCAACATCACCCAGTAAAAGGCCAGTTGCAGACACCAGGGACTTGTCTTGGGGACCTCAGCATCTAATGTGGTGACTGGATATATCCACCAATGAATGATCATATGGTTTGGCTCGGTTTTTGTCCCCTAACGAAGTATTTTGTCAAGATGTTGAAGGAAAGGGGTAGTTGGAAAGTTGGTGAAGAAAAATTTATGATAATTATTAAAAATGCTGGCCCGGAGGCTGATTATCACAGAAAACAAATATGTTTAGCCTCTTGGGGGCGCCTGGGTAGCTCAGTCTGTTAAGAAAACAAGTATATTTAGCCTAGTTAACTTAATGGAACCTTAACTAGATTGAAGAGAAACCCAAGTGTGCGTCACAACAATGGAACTGGGATTGGAGTGAGGAGGCAGGGATGACAGAGGGGCTCTGGTCCGACTTGACTGATCCCTCGGGTTCCAAGGGAATGAAACAAAGCCTCATCTGAACTGGACTAAGAGTAGAAGTTGGGAAATATTGCGAAACAAAAGGAAGAAATTGTGTGTGTGTGTGTGTGTGTGTGTGTGTGAGAGAGAGAGAGAGAGAGAGAGAGAACGCTCTATGATATCAATGGAAATCTTCACTGTCACGCCTAGAACTGGTTATGCCAGAAGAATTGTTCAAACACATGAGTTAGAGTGTGAATTTAGCGTCAGTCAAAACCATCTCATTATATTTATCCTATAAGATGCTCTACCCGATATCATGCAAACTGCTGCCTGATATGTTGTACTTAACCTATTTATATAATTTCCCCAAACCGCATTAGCTGACGCCAAGCACAGAACAAGCAATACCTGATTCTGCTTCTATTAACAAGTAGGTTTATGTCAAGGTTTCAGTATTAGCATTTTTAAAACCTCATCTCCAAAGTTGCTGTCCATTAACGCGTCTCAAGTTTGAATCAGACTTAGTTATTCTGAATCAATTTCTACTGTAATTTTAGGTTATAAAGTCTCTCCCACCTACATAGCCTATTATAAATTCTGGTATCCAGACATAAATAAACCCACCTCAGCTTAACTACTTTCTTTAGTCTCTAAATTGACAATGAATCATTACAGTTTTTTTTTTAATCTTAGTCTTTAAAAGTTGCTTGAAATATTCTGGAAAAAAAAGTATATGAGCTGGAATATGAATTCAAGAGTTACTCATGCTAGTCACTTTTATTTTCAAGCATGGTAACTAATACCGGAACCATTCCAAACAGGTGACAGAATCTTCAGAAAACAAGAGTCAAATATCTTCTGTAAATTTCCCCACAGTTTGAATTTAACTTTAAGCCAACTTATCTAAAGGAGATGCATCGTACAGGAGGAGCAGCACATCCCTTCTTTTTCACTGTGCATCCATGGAAATGACGAACAGCTGCCTGTCACCCTTTCGTTCAGTCTGAAAGCTCTTGGATTTTGTCACTCTTTTGGGTTGTTGTTTTTTTGTTTTCTGTTTAAATATTTTTAAACATTTATTCATTTTTGAGAGACAGAGCACAAGCAAGGGAGGGGCAGAGAGAGGTGGAGACACAGAATCTGAAGCAGATTCCAGGCTCTGAGCCATCAGCACAGAGCCCGATGCGGGACTCGAACCCACAAACTGTGAGATCATGACCTGAGCCGAAGTCAGATGCTTAACCGACTGAGCCCCCCAGGTGCCCCTGGGTTGTTGTTTTTTTTAACCCAATTTGGCTTCTCCCCTCTTGAATAATTGCTGTGTCCTAACTGTTAGACTCCCGAAGTGGACAGAGACTCACAGAATCTGGTATTAGTGATTATAATAGGAAAAGTCCTTTCTTCTCTATTCAGAGTATCCTATAGTTCTTTTAACCATCAATATTAAATACTTACCACAAAATATGCCAATATGTTATAAGACCGTTTTTTTCAAAACGTCCCTCATCCACAAAAACAAAACAACACGAAGCAAAAAAAAAAAAAAAAAAAAAAACCCTACTAAAACCTGCCAGGTATTGCCAGTTTCAACAAGTATTCCTGGAACCTACATAATTGGGTTTCAAAAAATCTTACTGTCCCTATTTTCTACCTATGGGACATTAGGAATAATGTTAACTCCATCACAAGAATTTAATATCCTGTAAAGCAAACTTCAATCACAAAGGAAGCACTGAATAATTACTGTACTTACACCCTTTGAGTGCTTATAGGATATATTCATGCCTAAAGCTATGTTTAAATTGAACCAAATAATTGGTGTAAGTTCTTGAACAAGAGGGAAAAAAAATGTGTCCAAACAGGTTCTTCTCACAGTGAAGACATAAGAATATCTCTGGGTCCATCTATTCCCAGTCACCTATCTCTGGAGGGTAGAACAATGAGAACAAAAAGGGAAAGAAAAAATGGAAGAGGCAAAGTGAATACGCACGTTCACTTCAGAGGGTATTTATCTGCACCTACAAATAACTGCAAACACAGAGTGCATGCCAGGCAAACAGGCGAAGATTAGCTAAGGTAACATTAGAGCCACACATCTGCAATTTTTACTCGGAACACGGGGGTAATTACAAACCATGCCTGCGTTTCTGGATAACATAAACTACAGTCAAACAATAGTCAGGTCAATGGAATTTGCTCACTCTTGGGCCATACATACATAAATACACATTCTCATGAAAGAAGGGGAAGAAAAGTCACTGATCAAAAGAAAGGAAAAGCTGTAATTAACAAGGTTCATCATTCAAATGCAGTAAGGCATCCCTCTATACAAGCCACAGGTCAGCAAAGAGATGGAAAGTCTCACTGAACTTGGCCAGTGCACCCCTCTCTGGGTTAGCTCTGCCTCTCTCTATAGGCTACACACCCCTAGCCTTCTAACAAGGTGAGGCATACAATGATGGAAGAAAGGGCCTTTACGTTTTTCTGTATAAAGTATCCACTCTCCTCAAATAAACTCCATACTCAGATGGTAGAAGGCTCTGTTCTTTTACGATTTCAACATATCTCTTTATCTTAGCATAATGCTGAACACACAGCGATTATGATGCTTATTATCTCTAATAACACCACAGTGCATAGAGCACTTTACATTGTGCCATTCGTAAAGCCAAATTCCCACAAGCTAATAATGAGTGAAGGCTTAACATACATTTTCAAGATTCCATTGACTATAACATTCTGGAAGAAAACATTTTCTTCTCCAACTTTATTCTCCGTTGTCTTGTGCTGAGTCAGTACAAGTGAGGAAAATTCTCCTACACTGTAGAACATTTTTTTGTTCTTTCTTTCCTCCTCCTCCTCCTCCTCCTCCTCCTCCTCCTCCTCCTCCTCCTCGTGGAGTTTTAAAACCTATCTTGCTTCTTACCAGACTGATGCCTGCCAGACTCAAAAGTATATCAATATAGTCTATTTGTGTCTTATTATTTTTCTATGCTACCATTTTTTCAAACATCAAGTATTGATAGTTAAATCATTTACATCAAAACATGCTTTGATGCTAATGTAAGATAATCTTTGTGTGTGTTAATTATCCACACTAATAATTCTCCTTAAAGAAATTTCCCTCTTCAGATTTAAAGTCATGATTATTGGATTTCCTTTTATTTGTCTTATGTACTTTGCTTCTTTCAACTTTCTGAGTCCTATAATAAATTGAGCACAGTTTTTAGTCACATCAAATAGCATCAAATTTGCTAACATTCATTTTTCCCCATTATGGGACTACTCTGCTATATTTTTTAAAGTGAATTTTTTTCTAGCATAATATAATACTTTGCTTACCATTTCCCTTGTATTTAATTTAACGGACTCTCTTTGACATTGCAATTATCCCAATTTTCTCCTTCTATTTGATAGGGCCAGTTGAGTGAGATGTGTTTAATCTTAATTTCCATCGGCCATGATATGTTGCTATCCCAATGCCATCTAAATTTTCCATGAATCTGTATTTCTCCCAATAATTACTAATCATCTCTGAATGTATTAATCTCTATTTTTATTGATCTTTATTATTCTTCCACCTTCTCTAAACACTGATGTTATTTTATGCTTTTAACGTGTCCTTCCCCTCTATCACTCATGAAATAGCCTCCTTGTTTCTTCCTGGTGGTCTGAAATCCAATTCATTCTCCAAGACGCCATCAGTTATCTCTCTGAAATACCCAACTTACCCCTTACGTGAACAAAATTTTTCAATGGCATCCCTCATTATGGAATGAGGAAAAGCTCCTGAGTAGGAAAACTCTAACAGTCTGACCCATGCATGTTCTACCACATTAAAAATCACACCATACTCAGGGCACCTGGGTGCCTGGGTGGCTCAGTCAGGTAAGCACCTGACTTGTGATTTTGACTCAGGTCCTGATCTCACGGGTCAGAGGGATTGAGCCCCTTATCAGGCTTGGAGCTGTTAATGCTAACAGCTCAGAGCCTGCTTGGGATTCTCTCTCTGCCCCTCCTCTCCTTGCATGCATATGCTCTCTCTCGCTCAAAATAAATAAACTTAAAAAAAAAAGTACAACATACTTCTTATGTTATTTTCCTAGTCTGCACAAGAAAGAATTTTCAACAGACTTAACAAAATGCATTTTAATAGAAATGGCTGAAGATGATCATTATATTTTTCTCTATCTTTAAAAAGTTTGGAAGCAATTTTCACCAATTTAAATAGCATACCTGTTTCCCTCAGTTTGGGTTACATGGTTCTATGGAAGTCTTTCAAAAGCAAGGCATATTGCTATGATTTGGAAAACAATATTCTTGGCCACAGAGATGTGTTGACATGGAAGGAAGGATACACAATTTTCCCCATAATTCATGCTTCCTGCTTTTATCCTCATGGAGACAGGACGCCTTGGCAGCTATCCACTCACTAACAATCAGTGGCAGGCAATTTTCTTTTTGTGTATTTTCTTCTCCTTTGCATGCAACATTATTTTTCAGAGGGCACAATGAAATCAAATTCACATTAAATATAATAATGCCCGTTGAGCATGCTGGCTTCTTATCTCTAGAGGTTAAGATCTTTTTCATTCAGAACTGAAACACTACTGTTATTAATTGTACTGCTGTATTGTTAGCAACACAATTTTCCTACTAGCTGCACAAAAACTACTGAAACATAGCTGCAAAATTCCATGTGATGACAGCCTTGCAATGACACCATTATCATCGATCCCTTCCTTCTCTTTTATTCCTTCATTTGTGTTCTTCCTGTCTCTCCTTTGAATTCTGAAATATATTCAAGAAGCAGATGAGCCAAGACGTAGTGCAATATAAATTATTAGGAATTGTGTACAGAGTGGAAAATCTTTCCATTTGGAAGAGTCTTACAGTTTCATGTTAAGCATTTCTAAGTAGAGTGTGCCATTGGGAGATAAAACAACACTTTGCTCCCAAACGGAGTCCTCCTGGCTAGTCCGACACTGAATGCATCCCACGGCACAAAAGCGCTGGCAATAAGAAAAAACAACCTACCCAAAATATATTGTGGAATGACAATTGATGTTGGCCAAATTCGTGAAAAGAGTGAAAACATAAATTATGGCCTTTCGAGCACGTATAAATGCCAGGAACTTTATGTTTTCTCTTTGAAGCTCACAAGTCTCTCAAAATTAGCCTCAGGTTACAGAAAAACCCAGCCTCAAGAGAGCCCAATAAATTTAAAATCCCACAACCAGGAAATGGCAGACGTCAGTGCCCCTAGGCTCATTGATCCCCAAAGCCCGAGTTCCCAACCAGGGTATATCCAGACCTTCCACTCAGCTCCTAATCCTCCCACCCCACCACACTAGGGGAAAACCTCGCGAAAATGACTGTGGCCTTGGACATCACTGCAGTGATTGAAACACCTTCTGTAGGGATATGAAAACATCACTGCAAAATCAGAAGCAAATTATTCTGGTGCAGCCACCAGCCTCCTCTCATTACGCCCCATTTACAGCCTCTTCCACGGGGCTGGCTCAGCCAGGACCCTCTGGGTGCTGACATGGAGGGGGCATGCCTTGCTCAGCACAATGCCTGGGTATTCACTCCGTGAGTACTGGTTTTCCAGAACCTCCTTTGGGTCTCCCTTCCCCTTGGATATGTAAACACACAGATGGTGGGAGCAGCAGAGAAATTTCTATTTCAACAGTTCTTCTACAGACCCCCAGGTCCCCCCTACTTGCCCCCAGCCCCCACCACAGTTAAAGGCTAGAAAGTGGACTCATTGTTTACTTTTACAAGTAACTCTTACAATTCACAGGGTTTGCTTTGCTTATAACAAATTTCAGGGCAGAAGGTCTGGGACTAATTCTTAAGTGCTTCTAAAAATAGAATGAACACATACAAATGTTTTATGCAAAAGATCACCAAAAGAATGCTGGGAATTTGGAAAGCATAAGATGATGAGGTCAGTGGATGGGAGCAAAGGGGCAAGAGTGAGCATCCAAATGTTGGTCAGGATGCCTTGACCCAACAGAGGAAGAAGGAGCATGAACGGGTAAAGACTCTGGGATTGTTTACATTGTTTTTTGACTAATTGTAAGAGAGGGGAGAAAGTCCACATCAGCTGAAGAAGAAACACACAGGGAGTGAGGGAGAGTAAAAAAGGAAAAAGAGGGAAGGAGAAAGAAAAGGGAGGAGGAGGGAAGGAGGAAGAGGCAGAGAGGGGAGAGGGAGTTGGAAGAAAATAGAGGGAGAGGAAAGAAGGGGGGGAGGGGGGGAGGCAGGCAGAGGGAAGATGGGGCTTAATAAATATTTTGAAGAACCAAGCTGTATCTAACAACTTCTTTTACAATTGTCACCCTTAAAGGCCTATCATTAATATTTGTTGCTTGACTGGAGTTTAGGACCGAGAAAGCAAGGAAAAGAGAAAGAAAAGAAAAAGACAGTAGAGTACAGCTGAAGTTTGGAGTTAGACATTGCCTAACTTTTGGGGGCAAGATAACTGATGCTGAAATGAAGTAGGAAGCTGAAGATACTTCACTCTCAAATTTGACATTTTGTAAGAAATCTTCTTTAATTAGTTTAGCGTCCTATTATTGTTATTCATATTGTTTTTCTAGAAGCTCTGTCATGGCTTGCATTTGTTCAATTGCATAAAATGAGTTTAAAAACAGTCAAAGTAATTTCTAAATTACAAATGACAGAACACTCAAGCCTTTCTCTCAGGATCACTTGGACTGAGTTAGAATACTTTGCTCTTTCTCTAAAATAATAAACTCTAGATCTTTGGGGTTGTTCTAGAAATAGCTTTTATGCCACAAACCGATTCTATATTACTCCAGCTCCCCAATCACATTTCAAGGGAATTGGTTTGCATCATTTCTTTTGCTACAGGCTCTATACAATCTGTCACTTAAACTATTTAAATGCCCTTAAATACCGCTTGTCCTCATATGTTTTGACTGTCCTCCAGTCTTGTCTACACATTGATAAAAAATTAAAGGTACAGTATGGAGCATAATAGTAAGATATTTGTTAGAGAAGCATTTACACTACAATGTCATTTGCTGTCACAGAAATCTGGAGATTCTAGATGACTGAATGTAATTATTTCATTACAATTATTCTCCACTGCCTCCGTAGCTAATTTTCTTTCCCAGGTACCCATGCGTACAAAGCACAGCAGTGACACAGCTCCGAGATATTTCCGAAGAGCAGATCAACTGTACCATGATGATGTCAATTTGTTGTAAAATATTTGCAAGCAAGGTCCTGAATAGATGAACAATTACTAAGGAGGTGCGATTACAATGCCTTCCTAGGTGATGCTCAGGTACCATTCTTCCCTCGTGTACAAGGAACTCCAAGAAAAATCCAATAAAAGGTAATAATAACAAGACAGATGGTTTGGGCAGGACCTTGGCAGCTGTCGATAGAAATTATAGATCAGTGCATTCCATTCCTTACAAGTTTTTCTAGAAACTGACTGCAGAAATTAAAATCCTGTCAGGGCCAACTAAATGTGTGCCCTATATTGCTAACATAATATTCAGTTGGATGTGAACAGATTTTAATTTCATATCCTAATTAACACTGATAGAGAACAATTTCAAAAATGTTTCACAAGGGTGAACCAAGTCTACTCAGCTCTCTAAAATTGGTCGTGAATATATGCATACACATAGACTCCCTCATTGTGCACCTCCTTCCTCTTTCCCAGCACACACCCTGCACTGTGCTGGCTGAATGAAATGATTGTGAATTACTCTCTGTCTTTTGCACATTTCATTGCCTGAATTCTATCACTATTTGTGTATCAGCGGTTTGAGGACCCATCTTGTTTGCTTAAGTTTTTAGGTGGGAATGTGTTTTAGAAATTAAAAAAAAAATTGCAAAAGGAAATTTGCATGAAATGTACCTCATGCAAACGCCTGAATAGGAAAAGCTCTTCACTGGCAAGGTATTTAAATCTATTATCAAGGAATTATTTGCTGGATGGCTCCTCTCACAGATAAAGAAAAGATACTTGTATCAAAAATCAATATAGGTTTCAAAACTTTTGTGTCACAATTTTTATAATTGTTTTGTTTCAATTTGTAAGACTGTCCCTTTTTCTTTCATTGGAGAAAATGTATTTTTCACTTAGCAGGTTACAAATTAGTATGCTGTACAGATATCCCAGGAAAATTTCACATTACCACAGGTAGAAATGACAACATTAGCAGGCTTCCCAACGCATGCCTCTGGGATATTTTCACTTTTTCTTTCATAGGCTGCATCTATTTTATCTGTATATACTACAGATGACTAAAAGAAACACAAGCTTTGCAAATAATACCAAAACCATACTATTTATAAAATATATCCTTATATAAATATATATAGGATATATATAAAATATATCCTATGCCATGTAATAAGGATCTGAACTAAGGCTGAGAACTTTGGAATAAAGAGGAAATAGCCAGGGAGGGGTGAAAGCTTGAAGTTTCCAGCCTTGCTGATGTGAGAACAATGGTGAACGATGGCGTTACTTCTGCTCCTGCTGGATGTAAGCATTCACCAGAGAGAAGCATTTCAAATACAACACAGCCATACCTCTATCTCAGATTGTGACTCAGGGCGTTATGCCTTTGGTCCTAGCAGAGAGGGAGAAGAGAATGAGCCAGGGGCACAGACAGGTACCTGGGATGTGGTGGTCTGTGCAAATAATTGAGATAAAGGAGGGCTTGTAGGTACGTCGAGTGTTGGCTCAGTTTTTCTCCCCACCGACCCTAAGTGTTTCTTCACCTCTGTCACACCTTCTGTGAGTCCTGTAGGAGAACATCTTTTCTTTGCTCGTCTCCTCTGTGAGCCACAGCATGCTGCACTGCCACAAGCTCAGCTAGACACGTCCAGTGGCTCTGTTTCTGTTTTCTGAGTGGGAGTGGACACCCACAGACGGTAAGTAGATGGAACAATTTAGGCAGGAAGTGATCTGTTTTCCTTTAAGGAGGGGCTCACCTCCCCATTCATCTCATTATTGGACCAGAGTGTATAATTACTGAGTAACGTTCTTGGCTTTCAGAGCTCACATCAGCACAAGTTTCGCTTTTCTAGACCCAGAATGGCACTAAGCTTTCCAAACTGGTGGGGGTTTCCCAGGCCATAGTCTTTCGATCTCCTTTGCCCTTAATTATAAAAAAGCTACTCTAAGTGCATGGCTAGGGCTACAGACCCCAAGGAAAACCTCAAACTAACACTCCAGGAGCCACCAATCTGAGCAAAGACAGAAGGGCGAGATACTTGTCCTGAGTAATGGAGTCTTCTCTAGTTTTCCACACCAGCTTTTCTGCAAAACAAACACAGCATGCCCCCCGTGATGGTCACTTCTTCCTCCTGGATCACTGATTTGGACAGAGGGTAACATCTAATATTTCCTTCTTCTTCCTTTATTCTCAAAGTGAGCCAGTTCATCACCCCGCTTCTAATCTCGGGGGATTGCCCACATCATAAAACTGGTAGTGTCACGGAGTGTTTCCCCGTCATGATGCATCACCAAGTGCTGTCCACTCTCCACTCAACCTGTCACAGTTTATGTTCTCTCCTGTAGTTTCCCGGGATTATCTTTCCAAAGCAGAAATGCAATCATGCGAATCCCCCATGGTAAGACCTCCCACTGATGCCAAACACAGCACAGACTAAAATCCAGCCCTGCTTCCTGTCCCTCCCCCACCCCCGCACCCCCACCCCCCCCTGCATCTCATGGTTCTTCTCCGTGTCTTCAAGACCTCGCGTGCGCCCACCTCCTGTCCGGCATGCTCCTCGGTCATTCATTGGAAAAACGTCTTCTGCATCCGTTAAGCCCAAGGCACTGCTCCAGTGCGGGAAAGTAGGAGCAAAAACGCTCCGGTTCTATCCTCATTCTTTGCATGTCCTCCTTCTTCAGTGGGGCTTAAAGGCCATTTCCTTTCTCGAAGAAGCTTTCTCAATCTTTGCCCAGCATAAACTCATCTCATATGGTCCCACCGTGCAGCCTTGGGGATCTACAGTGGAATGACCCCCGGCTAGCAGGTGAGCTCCCCGAAGAAAGCGATGGTCCGTCTTAGCCCGTCACAAACCCACCATGCAGGGGGTACCAATACACACGTGCTGAACTCAACCAATTTCTTTGTCACCATGGAAGAATATTGCTGCACTCTTATGTTGCCTCTACTGATCTTATATATTACACACAATCTTCTTAAATGTGCAACATGTCGCCATCGATTTCCCCCAAACCTATCAGTGTCACTGGCACTGACAATTCCAAACAAGTTTCACTTGCAGGCTCTCTGGCACAGGTATAGGTAATAGTTCAGATGTCCAAGGTACTTTCATTCCTTGATAATTACAAAATAAACATGCTTATTCTCCATCCTCCCAGAGGCTCTTTTATTCTTACTGAGGAGGAGACGGGCAAACCTATAACAGACTGCAGCCTCTATCCACCTTCTCCTGACCCTTTATTTCCATGCAGGGAAAAAAAAAATGCACGGTTTCCATATTTGTAAATTACATTGCATGAGTAAATGCACACTGACCTCAGAAATAGTATACTTTATTTAATCCTATGTGCAATCAACTCCCGAGATTTGGATCACAGGAGCAAATTATATGCAAATTCAGCATAGTTTTATAGTTTCAGAAGTCTTGGATAAATATTTTGCAAGCATCTTCCTCGTGAATTGCTAACAGTTCTAACTCCTGTCGACGCTGGATTTTCAGTTTAAATGCCTGTGGCTTCTTCTGGCCCAGATCCCTGACGTGGACAGGGCTGCTGATCATAAAATCATGGGAGATGTTTCATGTACCAAATTAAAAGGGCTAGACCCAACACCTGTCATTTAAAAATGAGGTTTAAAGTGAAAACAGATTGACTGCCTTCAAATATATTTTTACTGTTATTCAATGTTCTAAATAGATTTTGTAGAATTATATAGAAAGAAACATTCAGAAAGCTCATCCTTTTATAACAGTTTCAGACTGCAAGTATTCTGAACTGAGCATATAAACCTCAAAGTGACCTAGAGAGAAAAGGAATGTACACGGATTTGTGCAGGAATGACCTAGTTTCTAATACTAAATATTCCGCTGTGCTCCAGGTTCTGTCACTGACAGCTTTAAAATTCTCTATGCCTTTAGGTGTTTCCTTAATGCAGTCACTGATGATGTGGCTTCAGGCTGACCTTTTAATTTGGGAGAAGATGAAATAAATATAACGTGTTTTACTACTTGTAAAAACGTTAAAACACTAAAATGTTAAAACATTCTAGATGAAATTAAGGAAATTCTTTTAGAAAGGAACGAAAAAAGGGTAATAAATCTCGGGGCACATCATCTTTTTACAAAGTCGGTTATGGATTGTGTCCATCTCGTGTTATGATTTCATAAAACTTTTAAATGATAACAATATATAACTTCATGAGTTTTATAAAGCAACGGATTGTTCACTTATCATTAAGCATGGTATCAGTATGTGACATCTCGTAGGAAAAGTAGAATGCCTTTGTGTGAGGTTGATTCAGTACACCAAGTAGATGAGAAAAATCTGAAATTCACTGGAAGAATATTTCTTACAAAAGTCATTTCTTAATCTCTGACCTACCATTAGGATCATTTCCAAAGAAACTGAAATGTCTGCATTTTCTTTTCTGTACGTGTCTCCAACTACAGGTAATTGAGAATAAAAAAGTCTTTTTAGTAGTCTTTTAACCCCAAGAATTTAAATGCAAGGAATCAATAACACATGCTTAAAACCTCCTGACTCACACGCATGATGCTACTTTACTTCTTTTCTTTCAAAATCATCCTTATAAATCATATTGCTTTGCTAACAGACACGCTGTAATTCTTTTTCAAAGTTAATACAATTTTTGGCAGGTTCCTCCTATTTCTATTTTTGTGATTTCTCATATGTATTTAAAACTTTAAATCTCCAACCAGTAGACACTTATTGAAATACCTAATAGTAACACATGCTTGCAAAAAACATATAACATGAAGATATTTCATTTCTTCTAGTATTAATCACTTCGTGAGTTCTTTATAAGTTGTTATAAAATATTCAATATGAAAGTATGATGATTTCATTGATCTGAGAGTCGGCTTATTCAGCTTCATAAAGCACTTTGTTTTATGGCAAAGTGTAATTCTCAAAATCGAATGTGCACCCAGAATACAAACTACCACCATGCGTAAATATACAATGTGGTGGGTTATTGACTGATATTGCTGCACCTGGCTGACTCGGCAAAAAATCAAATATCAAGGAGGTAAAAACAAAAGGTTTAACACTTCAAATCCTTTATCCGCAGGCATCTAAAAATCCCAACAAAGATACGAACGTTTTCAAAAGACATGAACGTTAATTTTCAGCAAAAAGAAAAATCAAGCAGCCCTTGTAGATTTTATATTATTATTTCCACACCACATTGCCTACCTACATATTGGGATAAAATAGTAAATGTTATCGATGATAAATAAACACAGCGATTTCAACGCGGCTCCTTCTACAAACAGTTACTATACGCAGGAAGCAAATATTATCTACTGAGCTCTAGGCCTTCCTCAGCCAGGCTATTTAGGAAAATTACGTTATTTTTTTTTTTTTCTTTTCAGGTCTCGTGTAGTGTAGGTATCCGAGGGGACCATAATGATAGCTAATCTGTAAAGGTACTATGGGACCCAAGTGCTTTTGTGGCCCAGATATATATTCCACAGGGAATACTTTATAAGACTACCATGTAAATGACTGCAGCAAATATTTATAATGAAATGCTTATGCTATTTATTTAGATTTTTTGATACTGAAGGAATCTCTCCCGACGCTTTTTCCCCCCAGAAAATATAAATTTCACTTATGTTGTTTAAAATTTTTTCCAAGATTGTTACTACCTTTGACTTGTTTCAGCCTTTCTCTTTCTCCTGACTTCCTATGCAATTGCACTGTTTTAGCTTCAACAGATCCTCTGGCTGTGAACATCAACGGTGAGCAGAGGTTCTTAGAAAGACACCTGACTCATCAGAAAAGAAAGCTTAGCTGATAGAGGGAGAGGTCTCGCCGATCTTCATTTTCACTTCTAGTTGTGACAGAATCCTCAATACACAGATAAAAAGTACTCCTTGGGGGGCACCTGCGTGGCTCAGTCCATTAAGCATCCGACTTTGGCTCAGGTCACGATCTTGTGGTTTGAGAGCTCAAGCCCCGCATCAGGCTCTTTGCTGACAGCTGGAGCCTGGAGCCTGCTTCAGGTTTTGCGTCTTCCTCTCCTTCTGCCCCTTCCCCCTTGTGCTCGCTCTCTCTCTCTCTCTCTCTCAAAAATAAATAAACATTTAAGAAGTACTCCTTGGACAGATTAGGAGAACAATGTGGAAAACAATGCAGTAAGAGAAAAGGCATTTGGAACATAACTTCCTAAATCTCTTAAAATTTATCTCTCTGCTTCTGCTCATAATATGAGACATAGCTGGGAATAAGGTCGAGCCGCCTAAAAAGGCAGGTCCAAATCCAAGTGCTCTGTGGCCAGATTGTTCCATTTAGGACCCACTCCCATGGCTGGAAACAGGTGACTAATCAGTCTGCTTTTCTTGACTAACATCAAGACCAGGGCTAAGAAATCTTGTTTCCTGACATCAAAGACCATGCACATGTTTGCAGTGAAAATCACACCAGTGAGAAGGAAACAATCCGCTCTGAGAATCTGAGCCCAGACCATGCGAAGCCACTTCCATGTCAACACAGAGCTTCAGACCAGAAGCCTTTGGATTCAGTATTCCACATTTCTCTTAAATGTGTAGTTTGCAAAGAAAATAAAACCCCAATCCCACATCCACTCCTTCACACCACTGTGAATCAGACCATGAATTTCTTAACAAAACCTAGGAGTGTGGTTTTTGTTAAATATGAAATTTATGGTCAAATTGGTTTCCATACAACACCCAGTGCTCATCCCAAAAGGTGCCCTCCTCAATGCCCATTACCCACCCTCCCCTCTCTCCCATCCCCCCATCAACCCTCAGTTTGTTCTCAGTTTTTAAGAGTCTCTTATGCCTTGGCTCTCTCCCTCTCTAACCTCTTTTTTTTTCTTCCCCTCCCCCATGGACTTCTGTTAAGTTTCTCAGGATCCACATAAGAGTGAAAACATATGGTATCTGTCTTTCTCTGTATGACTTATTTCACTTAGCATAACACTCTCAAGTTCCATCCACGTTGCTACAAAAGGCCATATTTCATTCTTCCTCATTGCCACGTAGTATTCCATTGTGCATATAAACCACAATTTCTTTATCCATTCAGCATAGTATTGGCACAAAGACAGACACATAGACCGATGGAATAGAATAGAAACCCCAGAACTAGACCCACAAAAGTATGGCCAACTAATCTTTGACAACGCAGGAAAATATCCAATGGAAAAAAGACAGTCTCTTTAACAAATGGTGCTAGGAGAACTGGACAGCAACATGCAGAAGGATGAAACTAGACCACTTTCTTACACCATTCACAAAACCAAATTCAAAATGGATAAAGGACCTGAATGTGAGACAGGAAACCATCAAAACCCTAGAGGAGAAAGCAGGAAAAAACCTCTCTGACCTCAGCCGCAGCAATTTCTTACTTGACACATCCCCAAAGGCAAGGGAATTAAAAGCAGAAATGAACTACTGGGACCTCATGAAGATAAAAAGCTTCTACACTGCAAAGGAAACAATCAACAAAACTAAAAGGCAACCAAAGGAATGGGAAAAGATATCTGCAAATGACATATCAGACAAAGGGCTAGTATCCAAAATCTATAAAGAGCTCACCAAACTCCACATCCGAAAAACAAATAATCCAGTGAAGAAATGGGCAGAAAACATGAATAGACACTTCTCTAAAGAAGACACCCGGATGGTCAACAGGCACATGAAAAGATGCTCAATGTCGCTCCTCATCAGGGAAATACAAATCAAAACCACACTCAGATACCGCCTCACGCCAGTCAGAGTGGCTAAAATGAACAAATCAGGAGACTATAGATGCTGGCGAGGATGTGGAGAAACGGGAACCCTGTTGCACTGTTGGTGGGAATGCAAACTGGTGCAGCTGCTCTGGAAAAGTGTGGAGGTTCCTCAAAAAATTAAAAATAGATCTACCCTATGACCCAGGAATAGCACTGCTAGGAATTTACCCAAGGGATACAGGAGTGCTGATGCACAGGGGCACTTCTACCCCAATGTCTATAGCAGCACTTTCTTTTTTTTTTTTAATTTTTTTTCAACGTTTATTTATTTTTGGGACACAGAGAGACAGAGCATGAACGGGGGAGGGGCAGAGAGAGAGGAAGACACAGAATCGGAAACAGGCTCCAGGCTCTGAGCCATCAGCCCAGAGCCCGACGCGGGGCTCGAACTCACGGACCGCGAGATCGTGACCTGGCTGAAGTCGGACGCTTAACCGACTGCGTCACCCAGGCGCCCTATAGCAGCACTTTCAACAATAGGAGCGTGTTCTCAACTAGACACGGGCCACGTACACAAGTTTTCTTCCCAAGCCACACAGCCCTCCTGTGTAATCACCCTTTCCTTTCCAAAGACACCCCTCTTGGGGGCCCCACCGCCCCCTGCAGCTGCTGAGATTAGCAACTGACTGCCGCCTCGCCTCGTGACTATGTGCCAATCCAAGTCATTCTCCAATTCACTTGCAACGTTCTTCTAGTTACACAGCAAAATTTCAAACCCTAGATAGCCCCTCTCCATCACCTCTGCGAATACACACTGCGGGCATGCTCTCTTTTGTGCAGCAGGTGACAAAGAGCTAACAGTCCCACTGGAAAATTAATTGCTGATGAATATTGGGATACAATTTCATAGCTGCTTTACTCTTGCGATTTCCTCAGGATGAATGCTATTTCCCCTTTGTTCACTTAAGATATTCTACCAACCCATCAAACCCCAACTTACATGCCACAGTGCTATGACTATCCCTGAGTCCCAAATCAGAAATCATCGTTCCTTTCATTCTGATTATATGCCTTTTAGTCTCTATGTTACACTTTTTTTTAAATGTTTGTTTATTTTTAAGAGAGAGAAAGAGACAGAGCGTGAGTGGAGGAGGGGAAGAGAGAGGAAACAGAATCTGAAACAGGCTCCAGGCTCTGAGCTGTCAGCACAGAGCCCAACGCGGGGCTTGAACCCACGAACCGTGAGATCATGACCTGAGCCGAAGTGGGTCGCTTAACCAACTGAACCACCCAGGTGCGCCCCGTCTATGTTACACTTTTTATATTTTATGTTGATTGACGTCATAGGCACCAGCCATATATATCCACTCTAATTATGAGTTCACAGAAGACAGAAAATGCATCCTATTAATGTTTACAGCTCCCCTAAGGTCTAAAACTTGTTTTTTGGTAGACAAAACTTAAACCTCTGCGTTTTTGCATAATTTCGTTGTTTTCACTGGCATCTAGAAAAGTTAATCGCAGCAGTTAAAAAAATGTCCCTCCTCAATATTTTTATAAATAAGTGTGAGAGATGAAATCAAAGAAATAGAAACTATTTTAATGTTGTATACCACACAGGGTTGACTACTGAAATATGATTATTAATAACTGATGAAATCTTAAGTCCCATGAAAAGATAAAGCTTCACTCATTACAGCGAGATATACGCTACATTAATGAAAAGTCTGAATGTGGAATAAATGCTCTAATATCGAGTATACATGCAGGTATTTTTATTTCCATCAAGTAAACATAACTACCAACCACATTTTGCTCGTGTGAGCACTTTGGACCTGCTTTAACGAATTAAATGTTTCTATGGTAATAGTATCCCTTGACTGTTCCAGTGAACGCCTCTAAGATATCGGAAGACATTTTTTTCACTTGGATTAGAGAAAAAGACCGCTTGCAATGGGTTCATTTAATGAAGGTGCTGAAAATATGCAATGCTGACATATCTCAGCCCAGCTCCACTAAGGAATGGGCTGCTTTTGTCACGTGGATGAAAACGTACTTCTCATCATGGCTACGAAGACTGTGCTCAGATATTAATCCTCGAACTTCTCCTTACTAATATATGTATATATTACACATGGATCCTTCCAGAACTTTGTACAACTTATTTAATATTTGGCATGTAAAACTTCTCATGATTCTAGTATTTATTTTTATTTTTCTCAAGCCAAATCTTCTGTTTTCAAGATGTGTAATGTTATTTCTAAATAATGCCACGATAATTAATTTCTATCCACGATATTATGAGATTTTAGAAAGCTTATTCTGCCTTGGCCTTATATAGGGATAAGATTAGCCACTTTCTTAATATGTAATGATTGTGGCACAAGCTTGGTCAAATTTTCATATATTGTGAATTGTGAGCTTTGAATAAATATGCTTATTTGTATGTGTCATTTGACCACAGCAAATTAATCGCAATGAACAAAAAGAAACCAAAGCTATAATTAAGTTGATAAAAATGACTATTACATTCTGCAGCAGCATTATAGGTCTTGAAGGTGGCTGATTTAGAAACACAGATTACTACCTAAATAAACATCACGTGAACCAGAGAAACCTACCTGGAGAAGACCAAAATATTTATTTCCTCCCATAACATGTCCGTTGTGGAGAGCTCATAAAATAAATTTTGGAAAACTCAAACTTGTTTTAATATTTGCTTCTTTGTGTGCTTTTATATTTTCCTCTAACGTTGGCTATATATCAGGCATTGTTTATTATGTATTATTACATATAATACATGTCATATATTTTTTACATTTGTTAGTGTTGTGTAAATGACCCATATACCCATCAGTTGGTGAAAACAACATGCGGCAGAGCCATACCATGGAATATTATTTGGCAATAAAAATGAATGTAGCACTCACATAAACATGTTAGTGCTCTACCTGCCAAAACTCTGTTTTAAAAACTGTGGCCAGACCAACCTCCCTAAAGTACAAATCTGTTTATGTCCCTTTGCTACTTACAAATACTAATCGCTTCTCACCGACCACTCGGTAAGATGGGGACTGAAATTATTGGTTCTCTGACACTACGGCCCCTGAAATGAAGCAAAAGCCTCTATCTAGACATTCTCTTTCTCTCCCTGTCTGTCTCTTCTCTCTCTCTCCCTTATCCGTCTGTCTTCTATCCTTCTCTTACTCCCCCCACACAGATTTCATAATCTATACCTTCTAGATTTCATAATCTCTATCTGCCACTTGTTTTGCATGGTTTCTGATTCACAGTCATGTATCTATAGAGTTGTCTAAGCTGGTTCTATCTGAAACCAGTTTCTTCTCCAACAAACAGAGTCATTCACAGGGAATCCAGAAGCTGAATCCTTGAAATGCACATGACCGATTTCCCGCCCCGATCTCAAAGTCAAAGCGTTTTCTTCTCTTAACCCAGCCCTGTCTCATGTGACCCAGTTGGCAGAACCCTATTCCCACTTCTTTGTCCAAGAAGATCATTCGGACATCTACGCTCTTACGTAGACACTTCTTCAGAGGGGACTCTTTCTCTCACACACCGTTTGCGCCCTCTGCAGTGACACACAGTGTTTCGAACAAGGCAAGGTCTCAATAAGTACCTGTTTCGTGATGATGTACTGTGTGGTGTTTTGTGAATGCAAGATTTTCCTATTTCTCCAAAGGAATTTTTATGGTCACTAGACTCGTCGATAACCGTATATTTTCATGAGTATAACTGACTCCGACGTCCTGACTCACATTCACATTCTCAAAGTTGGATGTGCAATCTGATATTTACTTTGCATATGTTATTCCAGACTTTTCATAGTGCATCACACAAGCCGGCTAACACTGCCCTCGGCCCTGCTACCTGAAGTTCCCTATCTATCAACCTAGTAAAGGTGCTGCCACACAAACTTAGTTTTTCGAAACCTGCCAGGCAGAAGCTTATGGTATTTAGGGAGTCCAAAAGCCCTAAATGACAATTTCCAAGTGAATATTGGGAGAGTTCATCTCTTTCCCCTTTTCCACTATATAAATCTTTCTCTTCGTGCTCAAGGGCTTCACATTTTAATAGAAAATACATGTTTCCCGGTACCCACTACATTGATATTTCTGTCACAGTGCCTGCCGCTTACAGAGATTTTCCAATTCTAGTCTCTAGCTTAATAACCACAGGAGACACTGATTTGGCAAAATAGGATATTATTTCATGATGTAGTTCATAATGAATGTTAGAAACCTGGCAGCAAATTGCCCTTGCCATATATTTACTCCAGGTATTGGTAAAAAGCACCCTGTGGAATGTGCACTCTTGGGTACACAGATAAAATGCATAGCGACTTCTTTTGCGTACTCCCTCCCCTAGCGTTTTATCAGAAATAGGCACACACAAACTATAGTCACTATACGTACCTGTGCATCACAGCCTATGTTCCTTACTACAAAATGTGTCCCTAGTGCTGAAAACAAATGTTTTTTTTTTAAGAACTAAAAATATTTCTGTGTTCGGGGAGCCTGGGTGGCTCAGTAGGTTAAGTGTCTGACTTCAGCTCAGGTCACGATCTCACGGTTTGTGAGTTTGAGCCCCACGTCGGCCTCTGTGCTGACAGCTCAGAGCCTGGAGCCTGCTTCAGATTCTGTGTCTCCTTGTCTCTCTCTCTCTCTGCCCCTCCCCTGCTCGTGCTCTGTCTCTCTCTCTGTCTCTCTCTCAAAAATAAATAAATATTAAAAATAAATTTTAAATAAAAGTATTTCTGTGCTTAAGTATGCTTTTTTTTTACTTGTTTATTCATAGTTTTATGAACATGTTTATCACATTTTGGTCTATGATAGCAATATTTATAAGAAGAAAATGTTCTACCTGATTTCCTGAGGACTTACACCCCAACATCCTTCAACCACTAAAACAGGAGTTGGCTCAATCATTGACTATTATGCACGTATTACCAGTTACCATCAGCAATTGTAACAATCTGTAGTTATATAAGCACAGGCATAAATCTAAGAGCAGATGATGCTGTGATGTCCTGTTGCTATCATGCCTCCTCTTATGAGGTGTCATGAGGTCATTTCTTCTCTGTGGTATTCTTTTCAAAACCTCATAACCCCAGTCAAATCTTGAGAAAAATATAGACAAATCTGGCGTGGAGACATTCTACAGCATGCCCAGCCAGAATTCTTCAAACCATCACAGTCATGAGAAGTAAAGAAATAATGAGAACCGTCACAGACCAGAGGAGACTAGAGAGGCGAGACAACTAAATGCAATGTGGTCACTTGGATTGGATTTGATCCTGGAACAGAAAGAGAACATTCATGGGGTAACTGGTGAGATCCAAGTAAAGTCAAATCATTAACCATGCTAACAAGAAAGGAAATAAGAGTTTAAACCAATTATTGAATTTAACTCATTTGTGAAAACACTGTGTCATTCTCCTCCTCCTTCGTAAACCTTTAAACACCTTCTCTCAGGGGCACCTCAGTGGCTCAGTTGGTTAAGCATCAGATTCTTGACTGCGGCTCAAGTCATAATCTCACAGTTCATGAGATCAAGCCCCACATCAGGGTCTGCATTGTGGAGACTGCTTGGGATTCTCTCCCTCCCTCTGCCCCTCCCCTGCTCATGCATGCGCTTGCTCTCTCTCTCTCTCTCTCTCTCTGTCTCTCTCTCTCAAAACAAATAAACAAAACTTTAAAAAAGAAAGAAAGAAACAACTTCTCTTAATTATATGATAATCCATCTTTACATTCAAGTATGCTTTTTAAGGACTATACTGGCCTTGGCACAGTACAATTTCCAAAATAACTCTGACAGCGCAAGAGATGTGGACCATGGTGATGCATGAACACACTTTCTTTTGTCGTACTATTTAGACTGTGTACATAAAAAAAATCAATTGCAAACGTGTCTCTTTTAGAACGTGTGTAAGTGTATCATTGTGAGAGGCATGCTCTCTCCAAGAACGTGGGCCAGGGGCGCCTGGGGGCTCAGTTAGTTAAGCTTCCGACTTAAGCTCAGGTCGTGATCTCACGGTTCGTGGGTTCAGGCTCCGTGTCGGGCTCTGTGCTGATAGCTCGGAGCCTGGAGCCAGCTTCGGATGCCGTGTCTCCCTCTCTCTCTGCCCCTCCCCCACTCACACTCCGTCTCTGTCTCTCTCCCAAAAATAAATTGAAAAAAAAAATTGAAACAAAAAAAAAAGAAGGTGGGCCAACTTCTGCCCCTTTGTGCAGCAATGACGAAACCCATCTTGCCTGACATTCCTTTCCACAGAAGTGATTTGTGTGGCCCAGCTCAGCTCTCCCTCCAACCCTCCCTGTTGTTCAGCGTCATGTGTTTAAGACCACCGTCCCTTCCCACTAGCCATTCTGAAAGTGTGGTTTCTATGCTAGCAGCATCAGCATCAGCCAGAGCTCCTTGCAGATGCAAACTTAAGACCGAGAGAGCCAGCAACGCTAGGACAGGCACCAAAATCTGTGTTCTCACCAGCCCTACAGGTGTTCCCACAACGCACCCAAATGTGAGAGCCATCACCTCACCATTAAAGCAATTTAATGAGGAAGTGCTTTTACACCATTAACGTGGACGGCTATACAGGCTTACCATTGCAGCCGACAAATGACGAATGCTGTTAGAGTCCTGGGCTCCTTCTATTTACAACCTTTTTCACTGTTTTGGTTATACTTTAGCACTGAGGTGATCGAAAACGTCCCAAGTTTTGACCCTACAGTTAAAGGGATTAGATAGCGTGAGCTTTCTGGAAAGACAAGAAGACCTAAAGAAATTGTTAAATGTAAAAAAGAACAATGAAAAATTCAGGTGTGAAAGATTGTCCCAAAGATTGAAATGGTCAGTTAAACTGCTATAGTTACACCAGAAATTTATGGTGTGTGAATATTAGTTCACCCTTCTGAGGAAGTCTGCTCTTTCTTCAAATTGGGTTTTAATAAAGTGTTTGCCGGTGGCCATAACAAATAATCGAGTACCACTGTGGTATACGGAGAACGAGAATCTTTGTAAATATGCTGGACGCAGCTGACCAAGGGAAATGCTGCTGTTAAGAGCATTTGTTTGGTTTTACTGTGACAGTTCAATTACCCAAACTTCCTCTGTCAATGTCTATCTCTTTCGTCTTCAGAGAACAGCCAGTCACCCTCCTTGTCTGCCTGGCAAACCCCTGCCTTTCGTGCCCAGTATGGCTGTTACTTCCCTGTTGGGTCTTCCCTTAACAGAGACTCAAGTACAACGAAAACTCCTTCGTAGGTGGTTAGCCAACTGTTGACTTCACCGTTATCACCCTTGCACACACCACCATCATCTCTCACTGGGTAGATGCAACAGCCACATGGCCCACCCTCCACGAGCCCCTCTGCCCTGCGTCCAACTGGTCTTGGTACATAATCATGCCAACCCATTGGCTTTCCACTGTTCCGAGATTGAAAACAAATCTCATCACCATAGCCAAGAAGCCCGTCCCTCCTGCCTCACCTTCCACGGTGTTCTAGTCCCACTGGCCACCACTGGTATTTCCCACTGCCTGTGCACCCTCCCCGGGGGCCTCTGTCCACCTGCCTGTGATAATCTCTCCCTTTCCACCAAGTGATGTTGTACACCAGGTTATGTTCTACACGGTCTTTCAAAGGTCAATCTTCAGAGAAGCCTTCCACGACTTTCCGGAGACCTTCTGCCCTCTTCTTTGGATGCAACTTTACAAGCATAAGATGTCAGAGCCAGAAAACTTGAGTTTTAAATATTGTTTATGCTACCTGTTAGCTGTGTGACATTGGGCAAGTTATTTGACCTACCTGTTCTCAGTTCTCTCATCTAGAAAACAGGACTGGTAATAGCGCTTAGTGCATAAAGCTGTTGGGAGGAACCAATCAGCTAGTACACGGTAAGTGCTTCTTGTACTGCTGGCATCCAGAAAATGCTCAATGTCATTATTGTGATTATTGCTCTTACGATTATCCGCCATCAGACTTCATACTCTTTAAAGACAAGGATGCTTTCTCTTTTTTAGTCTTGTATCACCTGCTAATGGGACATGGCTGGCTTTCAATAAATGTTCACTGAATTAACAAATAGCTATTTCCTTAGCATCTTTTAAAATAATTATCATAGGGGCGCCTGGGTGGCTCAGTCAGTTAAGCATCTGACCTTGGTTTCAGCTTAGGTCATGATCTCACGGTTCGTGACTTTGAGCCCCATGTTGGGCTCTATGCTGACAGTGCAGAGCCCGCTTGGGATTCTCTCTCCTTCTCTCTCTGCCTCTCTCTCTCCCCCACCCCCCTCTCAGAAAAAAATAAACGTAAAAAAATAAAATAAAATCATTAGTATCAGTAGACAATTCTGTTTTTTCACAAGATGGTCTGCTGTTAATAGCAGGAACTGCATCAAAGTCATCTGCTTTGATTCCAGTACCTAATAGCGCCAGACATATAGTAAATCTTTATTGAATGAGTAACCAAATTGGAAAAGAAATGAAAATAAAGTGTGAATAGATTAATTGTCTTAAAGCCATTTTCTTCGATAATTTCCTTAACTACTTTCCTTTTGGCTGATGCTTCACTGAAATGAAAAGTCTATAATGGAATTCATTTTCCATTAGCATTTCTGGGGAAGCACTCCTCAGACTTGAGAACACAAGCAAGACGGAAGGATAGAAGCCACCGATCTGAGAGTCCAGGCAGGAAATTCTGGCCCAAACAAATCCAGGTTAAAGGACTAAAATAACGGATTCCGGGGCGCCTGGGTGGCGCAGTCGGTTAAGCGTCCGACTTCAGCCAGGTCACGATCTCGCGGTCCGTGAGTTCGAGCCCCGCGTCGGGCTCTGGGCTGATGGCTCAGAGCCTGGAGCCTGTTTCCGATTCTGTGTCTCCCTCTCTCTCTGCCCCTCCCCCGTTCATGCTCTGTCTCTCTCTGTCCCAAAAATAAATAAATGTTGAAAAAAAAAATAAATTTAAAAAAAATAAAATAAAATAACGGATTCCAACAGAAACTGCTCATCTTACAACTCCAGTGGGTGTGTGCGGGTTCCTCCATTCCTCATGAATAAAAATGGGAAATCACAGAGTTCTAGGACAGGAAGCCTCTGCCATTGCTGCAGTCCACTTGTGTGAGCGCACACGTTTTCCAGAATGTGTGTACTGGGCCTTCCCTCGTTCTCCAGTCCTGGGCCGTGCCTGCTTTGGGCCACTGACCTTATGAATTTTGGTTTCTCGCTTCAGTGGCCAATGCCAGAAATGTGAGAGTAGAAGATAAAGTAAGAAATTGCTTGCCACCTCTCCTGAATTCAAGGACATAATCCCAAACCATGAATCTAGTAGTTACACTGCTGTTCTTATTTATTTACTTGTTCATTTAGATTCCAACAGTATTTCGGATGTTTAGAGAGGAAAAGCAACACTGTGAATAGTAAACTCATCATTCCCAAAAGTCAAAAGCAACTGTCAGTTGTTAAGGTAGAACTGGTATATTCCTAGGCTGGGGAAGAGTTAGAATTTCGGGCCTATGTGACCAACTGTCCTTGTTGTTTTGTGATAAGCAACCTAAATCTAGTTTCTGGACACACCCTTACCAGCAAAATGAGGATATAGGTCTACTTTGGATGATCTCCGTGATTAGAAGGCTTTGTAACAGTAATTTGTCTCTCTCTTTATATTTAATGTATCATGGCCAACCAAACCTAAAAGAAGCATGCTATTTAATCGGTGAAGTGCTATTTTTTAATATCAAAAGTCTTAAGACATAAAGAAAATGTTGATGCTCCTTAATTATTTTTTTTAAAGTTAGATTTATAATCTATCATGAGAACCTACTTTCCTTCCCCTGAACTCTTACCCCAATCCATTTTTTTTTAATTTTTTTTTCAACGTTTTTTAATTTATTTTTGGGGCAGAGAAACAGAGCATGAACGGGGGAGGGGCAGAGAGAGAGGGAGACACAGCATCGGAAACAGGCTCCAGGCTCCGAGCCATCAGCCCAGAGCCTGACGCGGGGCTCGAACTCACGGACCGCGAGATCGTGACCTGGCTGAAGTCGGACGCTTAACCGACTGCGCCACCCAGGCGCCCCTACCCCAATCCATTTTTAGACCACAGTCATTACACGCCACGCTGAAAATACAAGTCACAGGGAGGATTAACTGAGTAAATCCTGAAAATAATATTTAATAGTCAAAGCTGGGAAATAATTAAAAATAAATAAATCTACGTACTTGTAGAAAATAACTGATTTCCCTTATCACGCATATAAGCAGTGTTTCACCCACACAAAACCATGAAAAACAGAGACTTCATAAACCTATTAAATAAGCCGTCACCGTTCCAAACAAAGTTCAAGAATATATCTATGTTTTGGCTACTACTGATATAACTCATTAAAGACTAAAGGCAGCCAGCGGGTAGTCTTTGAAATGTAGCCACTTTGCTGGAGACTGCAACAGAGTATTTCAAGCTGAGAAAATGAGAAAGAAAGGAGAGGAAGGAAGAAAGAAGGAAAGAAGGAAGGAAGGAAGGGAGGGGGGAGGGAGAGAGGGAGGAAGGAGAGATAAAGAAAGAAAGAAAAGAATCAAAAAGAGAAAAGAAAAGAAAAGAAAGAAAAAGAGAAAATGAAAGAAAGGGAGGGAGGGAGGATGGAAGAAGGAGAAAGAGAGATGAGGGAGGAAAGAGAAAGAAAGAAAGAAAGAAAGAAAGAAAGAAAGAAAGAAAGAAAGAAAGAAAAAAGAAAAGAGAAGAGAAGAAAAGAAAGAGAAAAAGAGAGACAGGGAGGGAAAGGGGGAGGGGGAGGGAGGAGGGAAGGGAGAAAGAGTGAGAAAGGAGAGATGGAAGGAGGGAGGAAGGGAGGGATAGAGGGAAGAAAGGAAAGAAGGAAGGAAGGAAGGAAGGAAGGAAGGAAGGAAGGAAGGAAGGAAGGGAGGGAGGGAGTGCTGGGGACTGAGAGAGCACGCACACTCATCTGAGATCCTTGAAAAGCGGTCTTTCTGAACTAGTCCATTTCTGTCTAGATGCCAGATTTCTCCTGCGTGTGTGTGTGCGCGCGCGCATGCGTGTGTGTGTGTGTATGTGTGTGTGTGTGTGTGCACGCGCGCGTGCGTGTGTGTGTGTGTGTGTAGCCCCTACCATAGTGTAAAGTCACTCAGCCAACAACGCAACCTGAGAGAATATGCCTCTGGGAACGCCGGCAGGTGAAAAGCTGTCAAGCCCAGCGTGAGGACAGAACATGATGAAGGCAGGAGCACTACATGCATTCTCAAAGCAGAAGAGCACAGCCTAGAAATGGCGGGAAGGAGGGGTCCCTCTGGAATGGTCCAGCGTGAACGGAGAGATGCCAAGGGGCTCCAGGATCAAAGTGTGAACCAGAAGAAAATACCCTTCATAAAAAGAGAAGGCAGCTAATAAACTCTTCTCAGCGAGGGCAGCCTGAGTCCCTCTGTCAGAATCTATCTACTGTCACTTAGCTCGCAGGAGCACTACCGGGTCATGTTGGAGCACCCGCCTGCATAAAACATGTACAAACCAGCGAAGACCGTGCTCGGCTCAGAGAAGATGATGGCTCCCTCTGGACACCTGTTTTAAGCAATTAAATCGAATACTGCTGGAGTCATCTTTTAAAGGAAACAATTTTTTATATTTCATAAATTCTGAAAATAAACAGCAGTGGAGTATGTATTCAAAAAATAAGATCTTTCCTAATAAAAGGCCACTCTAGACTTAACTACATTTGCACACACCCTCTGCATTTTTTTCCTTCTGTTCTCTTCGCTTTTCAGTGAGCTGAGAGTTTGCCTTAGCTAAAGGAACATAATGATTCCTTCTTAATGAGTTATAGCTTTCCTTTAGAAAGATTCCACCCGAGCACCCAAGAATAACATTTGTCAGAGTCAGAGTCTGCTGAAGAATCACCGAGAACAGACCTATTCCTAGGAGCTAAACCCAGGGTCTTTCCAGAAGGAGCCCTGGGCATAAAAGAGCATTACAATTCAACAGCCGAAACCCACCCTCCCAGGCCAGCAAACGTTAGACCATCTCTAGGCCAATTCATTCCAGGAGGAGGGAGGGCCTCAGGGATCCCTTTTCACATTCATGGGGGCTTCACCCCTATAACCTCATCACCTCCCAAAGGTCCCACCTCCAAATACCATCATCTTGGACGTTAGGTTTCAACATACAAATTTGGGGAAACATATTTGATCTATGGCACCGTGAAAATCGATAGCTTAATTTTATTCAACAAACATGTTTTTAAAAAACACTCTGGGGGTGCCAGGGTGGCTCAGCTGGTGAGTGTCCAACTTTGGCTCAGGTCATGATATAACCATCCATGGGTTTGAGCCTTACATCGGGCTCTGTGCTGACAGCTTGGAGCCTGGAGCCTGCCTCACACACTAACTCACTCACTCACTCACTCACTCTCTCTCTCTCTCTCTCTCTCTCTTTCTGTCTCTCTAGCCCTCCCCTACTCATGCTCTCTGTCTCAAAAATAAATTTAAAAATTTTAAAAAAACACTCTTCTGGGGTGCCCGGGTGGCTCAGTCACTTAAGTGTCCCACTTTGGCTCAGGTCATGATCTCATGGTTCGTGGGTTTGAACCCTGCTTCAGGTCCTTTATCCCCCTCTCTCTGTGCCCCTCCCCTACTCACGCTTACTCTCTCTCTCTCTCTCTCAAAAACAAAAACAAAACTCTGCTTTATTTGCCACAGACATATAAAAATGGGATAAATACATCTTTCTTTGTCACTATAGTAGTGACTTGGAAAAGAACAACAATATTATAATTACCGGGTACAGTTTTAAGAAAACTGAGCTTGTGTTTGGAAAGGGCAGTTAAAAATATGTCAGCACGGGGAAGATCGGTTCCTCTGGGAATATCCACACTCATCTATTTCTCTGAACAAACCCAGCAGGGGCCACGAATGAACAGGCAAGTGCCTGCCCCTCTGCCAGGCTCTCCCAGCTGTCACTCAGCTGGCTGGGCCAGCGTGTGCCCATGGTGCCGGGCACACGGCAGATGACAGTGGTCTTACCGTGTCCGAGCAAACTGAAGGGATCCGTGAATTAGACTTCACATTATTTCTTGTTCGGGCAATTTTCAGGTTAGTCTTAAAATGGCACTTACATTCAACGACACGATGTTATCCTTCTTTCTGAAAAGGTTCTTATGAGTACTTAGCATCAAGCTTCCCCTTAGTACCACCTGCATTGCCAACTTTGTTATTATTACACAGCCCATGTTCATGGCACAGTGTGTGGTTCTAATCTACAGTCACAGCAGCGAGCGCAGGAAGCAAACAGGCCTCAGGTCTGGCTCCGTGAAGAATGGCCCCAGCACACATCAGTGTGGGCTCAGCGTTGTTCTGTAACGCGGCTTATTAATTTGATTAAATCACATCACTCGAAAAGTAAAGTGTTTTTTGAGAGTTGAACCAGAGCGATCTTGTTTTTCCCCAAAGACAAACTATGAGGGAATTCAGAGTCTGTAATGATGCAAAATAAATTCAATCACAACACGCGCATGTGCAAACACACACATGCGCACACACACAGGAAATCTCCGCTAACAACAAACGCGGTTTCCATTTCTAGTGCATCCAGTATCTCTTTTCAGGGAAGATTTATTTCTGCTTCGAGAAGCCGATAAAAGAATAATAGCTTATCAATTGCTCATCTATTCCAAAGCGATGCAAAACAGAGGTGAGTTCAAATTTTCACTTGAAGACTAGCAACTCAGTCTATACGGGTAGGGCTGTCGTGTCGGATCAGCGTGGAGGAACAACACCAGTTTCACAATTTGGGTTATAGGTGTATCATCACCAGGACAAAGACTTTCTCTAAGCAGTTAGATTGTGTCCACTGCTTTTTTGTTTTGTTCTGTTCTGTTTTTTTCTTTCCTGGCCCAGGACTCAATACAACTTGTATTCGTTGTCTCAAGGTAGAACTGAGTTTTCAAAGTTAGCTCAAGCTTGTTCTGCAGCTAAGACTGCAGCTGGCCAAATGAGCAAAAGCGAAGACACAAGCCTGAGATCAGAAGCATATTACCATGGAGACTTCCCATTACTATCTACTCAAAGCAAAGAGAAAAAGAGATCTTCGGCAGGTGTCAGAAGGACATGGAGGTGAAATAAAAATCCCCACCTCTCCACCCTGCTTCCTTATTTGCTCCACACTCTCACCAGGAAACACAGTCTTAGGCAGTGACTGATGTGTTTCTAACAGTGTTGGTTGGTCAAAGCCCGTGACTCGGATGGAGTCACGTCTCACATTTGCCGTGAAAACCACAAGCATGCTTCAGAAATTTACTAGACGAACAACACAACAGTGAACTTGACAACTCAAGGTTGACATAAGATGAGTCCACAACAGAAAGGAAAGAACTTTTAGAAACTGAGCTATTTGCTTTCTTGGCAGTGGCCACAGAACACCAGGCCTCCAAATACTTTCAGACAAAAGCACTGACACTGAAGGGGTCGTATTATCAACGGAATTTCCTTTTTGCATTTTGATATCAGACTAATGATAATATAACTTAAGACAACTGTACTAATTAGGAAACAAAGTGTTATCAACGCACCAAAATAAATTATGAAAAAAGATCATGATGGGCTAACTCGTGTCTGAACGCTTTCTAGTAAGATACGTATTCGTAAATTTATGTGTTTGTCTCCAGTGAAGTTTACATGTATATATTTTTCAAAATCACTAATTCATTATATTCTGTAAGGTTTGTGTTGTAACAGAAGGCTCTATTGGGTTAAATAGATATTTTTTTTTAATTTTTTTTTTTTAACGTTTATTTATTTTTGAGACAGAGAAAGACAGAGCATGAACGGGGGAGGGGCAGAGAGAGAGGGAGACACAGAATCAGAAACAGGCTCCAGGCTCTGAGCCATCAGCCCAGAGCCCGACGCGGGGCTCGAACTCACGGACCGCGAGATCGTGACCTGGCTGAAGTCGGACGCTTAACCGACTGCGCCACCCAGGCGCCCCTTAAATAGATATTTAACATAAATCATTTCTCTTTAGGCAACGGTCCTCTACAAGGGAGGTTGTATATAGTGTTCAATTTATTCACAGTGTCATTGTGTTGAGAAGGACACGGAAATCACAGTGAGGCTTCACAGGAAGGAGTAACATGATAATTTCACAACCTAGGTCAGCCCTAATCCACACAGCCTCTGTCTACATGATCCCCCCCCCAAAATGCTATCCATACCCTTGGGAACTCTCATCAAATAAGCAGGAGAAGTACTTTGACACCACTTTGATCCACCTGCCTACGGCCCATGTTACCCATTCCACCTCCTACTGTAGCATGTTCAAAGCAGTCTGACTCACTGTATGGTCAGCAAATAGATAAGATGGATAGTTTACACTTGGCAGACAAAAATATCTGTCTTCCCAAACTGAACCTACGTATCCGATAAACAGAAAAGTCCCCATTTCTCCCTCACTCCAGCCCCTGGCAACCCACCATTCTACCTTCTGTCTCTACGAATTTGAAATGTTTAACCCTAGGAAGAGGGATATGTTTTTTTTTTCAGTGCAAATATGGATGTTATTGGCATAATTTTATATCAGGTTCAAAATAAACTCTCTCTGTACTGGGTGCTGGTTGGATTAATGGTCACCTCCTTTTTTTTCCCTGCTGAGAGAATTCTTTTTTGAAAAACTATTCTTGCTAGTTCTCTTATTGCATTGGCTACTTCTATCTGTTAAAAACAATCCTGTGCATTCCAATCTCCCGATCATGATTTGAACTATGTCGAATTTACTTAGTTTTCCTGCGTGCCATGTTTAATTTTATTTTTCACTCGTGTTCAATGGTCACCACTCACCATTACAATCATCTCTGATAGAAAGATTTTAAAAATAAGATGCTTTATGGAACAAAGCAATGGATTAACTAATAAGTCAAAAATCTCTCGAACAATTAGCAAAAGTGTCAACATGAAAGCCAAGATTTATCTAACCTAAATGTCCATTGATAGATGCATGGGGTAAAGACAATGTGTAGATATACACAAGGGAATATATCCAGTCTTTAAACAAGAAGGAAATTTACCATATGCAATTTACAATATGGATGAGCCTGGAGAACACTGTGCTAAGTGAAATAAGAGAACCAATACTCCAAGACTGCACTTAATGAGGCATCTAACATAGTCAAACTCATACAGTATAGAAGGGTAGTTACCACAGGCTGAGGCAAGAGCAGAGGGGAGGAGAAAACGGGGAGCTGTTATTCAAGGGGTCGAAAAGAACCAGTTATACAAGATTAGTGCTGAATGCAGAGCTTATATTTAATAATACTTCTCCGTTTTCTTAAAATTGTATTGAGAGGGTAGATCTCAAGCTAAGTGTTCTTACTACAATAAAAAAAAAAATGAAGAAAAGAAAACCATGGTTTCTGACCACATCATTATCTCTGGCATCATAAACACCTTCCGTGAAAAGGTACTGTTCCGTAACCCCGTTTTACTTTCTTCTCGTAGCAACATTTCAGTTTTCGGTATTTTGCACAGTTAGGATAAGGTGTCTTTCATTCTTAATAATGCCACTCACCAACGTAGGTATTAACTCTGGCAACTTTGAGGAGGAAGTTTCAAACATAATATTAAATGAGACCGTTTCTGTTTTTTATTTGAGTCAGAGAACACGAGACTGAATTTTTACGTATCTTTTAATAACAGTAAGTCTCTTGGCACTGGAGTCAAGAGAGTGGAGAAATATGCAGTGAATCACCCCTACTTATCAGCCAAGCTGCGAGATGGCAGTCATCTGGGTCCTGGCCCAATGAGGGTGGCAATTAATGATGCAACAACTGGGTAAACAATTAATGGGCATAATTAAAAAGATTCTGAATTTCATGTCTAAACGTTACCCCAGACAGCTGGATCATTTGCCTGGAGAAGAGCTCTCCTCTCCAATTTTTGATAAGAGAAACAGAATTATTTTTCATTCTCAGACACCCTATTCGGATGATAACGAAAACTCTCTCAGGAGCATATACATTAAGATATTTCAACTCTGGTGAGGTATGGCACGCAATTTAATTTTGAAAGTTCTGTCAAAACATCATTCACCTGTGACGTTACTTTCCTAACTGTGGGATGATAATTTCCTGTATAACCAATCACTCAGGAAGTTTCCTAAGGAAACGAGACGAGAGTACCGGGTAATGCCAGGTTTAATACGGCAGCAAATGGCACTGAGGAATAAGGGAAGGTAATACACAGGAGAGCTGCTGTGAGCGATAACCTTTAAGGACTGACTTTGGAACAACACAGCAGACACAGATACGTTACCACCTTCCTTTTCCTTATGCTCCCTCCGTTTGTGGAAATATATGATCGTATATCATCCATGACATCTGATATAGGGTTAACTAGTAGTTAATTACTGATTTTTTTCTTTGATGCGGCATTGGTGGTCATTTACAAGATCGATGTCAAGACAGAGGGCCACAGGACACACGGAAGCACGTAAGAGCTTACGCCAGGGCATGTGTAAAATGGCTCATAGCAATATTTTTCTATTTTTAGATACACAGAAAAATAAAACCCTTAAACATTTCGTTACTTGTCATTAATGTCTTCCCCCCGGAAGGGTGAAAAGACAGATGACTTTCACCCTTCCCCTCCTAACTTTAGGCACTGTAAAAGCTCTTACAAATTAGCATGATTTACCTTCATGGGTGAAAAGAGCCATTTTACCCAGCCACTCACCTCCACACCAAACAGAAGGCATAAACCCTGACTTTGGGACTGTCCCTCCCCTCAGCTGATTGTGCTCTGAGAATGAGGGAACCAGGAACATTTGTTGCCAGATGCCTTGTGACACCGATCTTGAGGTGATGAGAAACATGAAACTCGGTCATTCAGTCCGCTCAAGCAAACTTCAGAGGAAGCATTGAGATCACCAGACAAGCCAGTGACTCAGGACTTAGCTTGTTATTCACATTTTTGAAGTGTATAAATTGTATGTGACATTAAACATGCGAAATGACAATGTTAATTAACAGAGCTAGCATTCAGTCGTGCTTACTCTCTAAGAAGCTATGTGTTTTACATTATGATTTTATTTTATTTATTATTTGCTTTATGTTTGAGAGAGAAAGAGAGAGAGAGAGAGAGAGAGAGAGAGAGAGAGAGAGAGAGAGAGAATCTTAAGCAGGCTCCACGCTTCAGCATGGACCATGACACAGGGCTCAATCCCACAACCCTGGGATCACAACCTGAGCTGAAATCAAGTTCAGGCACTCAACAGATGGAGTCACCTAGATGCCCTTACACTATAATTTTAATCATCACAACAACAGCTTGAGCCCAGGCAGTGTCACAGAGTACCAGCCAGACACTGAACACAATACAGTAACGATTTTATGTAAATTTTAGGAAACATTTTGTTTGCTTGCAACACTGTCTCACATTATTCATATGTGATATAAGAAGCTCTCAGGAGGGTATCATATACCTTGAAGCAAAAGTAGTTGCACAGTATCATTTCTATGGTGCTATTTTCTTGTTAAATATGCCAGCAAGGACATTATCAAGAATGAGGATTTTCTCTCTGAAAAACAGATTAGCCCATTTGCTCATAGCATTTCTAAAAAATTTTATACAATTATGGTTTTAATTAGGAAAGCAGTCGAAATATACCACACCATAAAAAAAGAAGATAAAGCAGGATTCCATAATACTCTGAAATACATACCAGTCTATGCTGGAAGACTATGTATGTAACAGCATTTTCCAGCAGTGAAAGCCCTGACCCAGCTTCAGAACTCCTTTAAAATCCTCACTAGCCAAGTGACCTCAGGTGAGTTGCCCAGCATTCGTTGTTGAGGCAATTTATGTAAAAAGCTTTGTAAATGGTAAAGCATCCAACGAACGTTGCTAACACTAGAGGTCATTCACAACGCTTTTCATAAGGCCACCAGTCTCGAGCGGTGTCCACCATGCAGAAGAAACACACCGGCTGGTGCCCAGAGAGGGTGAGACAGCAGCAGACACTCTCACACGGCTTCAAGTTCAAGTCTACGAGGTGCAGAGCTTTGTGGGCTCACGAGAACTCTTTCTAGCAATAAAGGGCCCTTCCCTCCCACTGTCAACACCTCCACATGGTTCCTCAGGCATCCACCTTTTGGGGGGAGGGGGGTCTGGGGTGAGTCTGTAAGTACAGAAGATGCTGCATAGAATGGGTCCTGAAAATAGTAGGGGAAAGGGGGTGCTGAGAACACAGAGACATATCACAGCGTGAGCCATGCAAAGACCTGGCACAGTGTGGGGAGACTCTCGGGACCCTGGGTGCCCTGCCAGCTGCACAGCCTCTCCCTCCGGGGAGAGTCCGCTTACCCAACATAGCGCTTCACAGCACCACCCGGGTTTCAGAAAAGACATCTGATGAGGACGATGAATGGAAATGAGACTTTACCAGCTCTTTCTGCTGAAGGAAAAAGAGAGCCTGAAAACCTCCAAGATCATTTCAGGGAGGCTTCTCTGGGAGAAAGCAGTCATAACTGACTTACGAGAGAGCACCCATCACTAGGTTATCCAGATGCTTTAAACCCATAGGTCCAAAGACTCCTGTTTGACCGATGTCCTGCACACACGGGCTCTGGTTTGATATTTATATCCAGTGCTCAGCATGTGAGTAGCAGCACCTGAGGCTTCCAGTTTGGGTTGAACTTCTAGATGCTGGAAACCCAGAAAACCAAGCTCGAGAACCACTCACGACAGTAGGGCTCCCCCCTCACATCCACTAACAAGCGACTCCCTTATGCCACGAATGCAGCTTGAACACCAGCATCATCAGCATCACCTGGGCGCCTAGGAGAAATGCGCTCTCAGACCCTCCCCATTTATGGAATCAGAATCTGCATCTTAACACCCCAGGTGATTCATGCACACAGTACCAGAGGCACTGCCATGGATTACTTTTTCCTTAAGCAGTAAGATAAAATGACATTGAAGGTTCTTTTTTTTTTTTTTTCAGCTCCAGTATTTTTTTTTTTTTCTGTAATTGCACACCCTGCACAGAGCATCCCACTTGGAAACTGGGGAATTATTTTGTTCTTCCTAATCAGAGGGGGCTCAGGGACACAGTTCTTAAAGGCATCTCAGACTGCATTCCCACGCAGTTGGTGGGAAGCATGCTTCATGAATATGCATCCAGGCTATACCATTGATTAAAGAGGCCTTAGCAGAAACAATGAAGACAGCAAGTGTGTAAAAAAGTGCTTTGGAGATAGATCTGTTTTAGTCAAGCTATCATTTCAGTGAATGCCAAACAAACCACCTCCACTGTAGACTCCCCTGCCCCCGTGATCTCACTTGGCTTTATCAAATGCTGTTAGAGGTTCCGGTTATTCCTGAGCAGGTGGGAGGGTGAGGGAGCTCTTCAATCACTCATCTGCAAGGAGTCTGGGGATGTTTCGAGTACAAAAGTCATTATACAAAAACAAATGCTCTTCTATCACATTTTATTGGTGAATAATTATTATGTTCTAGCAAGTGAAGAGTGAACAGTACTGCCTCGCAGGGAGACACCAGGTGTTTCTCCCACACAAATCTCAGGTGCCTTATCTTGGGCTGAAAATTCAGATTCAGAGTCTCTGACTCGGGGTCTTGCCCTCTCAGAGACCAAGGATTTATGATGATGACCTCTGCCACCCTGAAGTAAGTTAAAGAGTGCCATCCCTGTGGGAGAAACACACCTGACTTGTAAAAAGACTGTGGGTAAAAGGTTGATATTTAGTTGGCCTAACTAGGTTAGGGCTTAAACCAAACCTTACAGCGGAGACGAACACAGGCTTCCAGCTCTGATTCTGGTCACCTCTCAGTGGAAGCACTTAGTTCTTATTTATACGGTGTTCTAACACCTGTACGTTACCCTTGTTCCTTCCAGTCCATCTTTCAAAGTCCAATCTCTTTAACCAACCTAAAATTCCAGGTTCCTCATTCAATATGCTTCCGCTTCCAATTTAAATGGTTTGCTATGTTACAGGTAGATCAACTCTAAACTCCGCAGCTTATCATGGAAGGATTTCCGCTACAATAATTGCTCATCATGTGACAGTTTGTTAGTGCCAAGCACGGTACAAGCACCTGCCATATAGTAACTCAATTCGATCTCTAGGGTAAATTCTATACTTCCCCCATTTTCCTCGTGATGAAATTAAGGGAGAGAAAGTTTAAGAAACTCGCCCAGGGGGGCGCCTGGGTGGCGCAGTCGGTTAAGCGTCCGACTTCAGCCAGGTCACGATCTCGTGGTCAGTGGGTTCGAGCCCCGCATCAGGCTCTGGGCTGATGGCTCAGAGCCTGGAGCCTGTTTCCGATTCTGTGTCTCCCTCTCTCTCTGCCCCTCCCCCGTTCATGCTCTGTCTCTCTTTGTCCCAAAAATAAAGAAAAAACGTTGAAAAAAAAAATTAAAAAAAAAAAAAAAGAAACTCGCCCAGGTTTACCCAGTTAGAAAGCAGGAGAGTTGGATTCCCAACTCGGGGTCCGTAGTGTAGAAATGTATGCAAGTTTAAGACAAAAGTATCTTTTAAATATTACTTGCATATTAGATGAGGGAGCTTCACAACCCATAACAAATTTGGAAGCCAAGGAATAAATGGAGAAAATAATAAAGATGGTGAAAGGCTATCACTTTTAGTATCTTACGTATAACTTCAAGACAATTCTGTGCATAATTTGAAGTGGTAAAACGGTATGGTATATTATATTCAGTTTGCATTTGAACTCACATCCTCCTCCCTTTAACACACAAAGACACAAACATAAATCCTCTACAAATACATATATACTATGGACTTCCTATATTCTTGTGTAGATAAAATGAGATCTACCACGTGGTCCTGTGAATATCCCAAGATCTAAGTATAAACTAAAAGAAGTGAGCACAGCTGATAAACCTCTTTAGCAATGTCATTGTCATATGTATATTTTTCGGTCACTTATTCATGCATGCTACGTATAACAGAAAAATCCCAAAATAATAGTGGCTTCAAGCAGGTGATTTATTTCTCTGGTTAAAAAGGACTACTCAAAGTAGTCCCCAGTGGTTTAGTGACTCCAAATACTCATCAAGTCCCCTGGTTGAACTGCACCAGCTGTAGGATAACAACCTTCCTGGTCAGGGGTCAAGAAGCCCGCTGGGGCTGGAGAACATCACACTAGAATTCAAGTAGCAAAGCAGAGACAAAAAAGACAAACAAATGCCCTTCCCCTTTAAGATGGCCCCTCAGAAGGAAAATCCTGCATTTCTATATGCGTTTTCTTGGCCAGTATTTGCACTTGATCATATGGCCCCTTAAAACCACAACTGACCTCAGGATATTGGGTTCTATTAGAAAATGGGAAAGAGAGTGACTATTTCTCTATAATGTATGATCCTACTCATTCTTATGGCTCAATTGAAAAACCACTTCCTCGGGGTGCCAAGGTGGCTCAGTGGGTTGAACATCTGACTCTTAATTTCGGTTCAGGTCATGATGCCAGGGTTGTAGGATTGAGCCCCGCATCAGGTTCCATAGTGATTGTGGAGCCTACTTAGGATTGTCTCTCTGCTCCTCCCAGGCTTGTGTGCGCTCTGTCTGTCTCTCTTTCTCTCTCTCCCTCTCTCTCTCTCTCTCTCTCTCCCTCTCTCGCTCACACACACACACACACACACACACACACACACACACACAAAACAAATAACAACAACAAAACCACTTCTTCAATAAAAGCTTTCCTAATCCTTTCTTGTTAAACTTGACCTTTTTCTAGTGGTTCACAGCATTCTGTCCTGGAATACAAATGGTTTTAAGCAAAACTTACATGCCATTGGAGGACAGGGCTCGTCAGCACATTGATTCATGCACCCATTCAACAAACACGAATGGGGTCACTATTACAGGCAGTTCCCCCATGATCTGCATGTGAAACATGTTCGAAACGTTTTTGCTAATTTATGCAATTATACCTCAGCAGACTTCAAATACTAAAATTTTAACAGCACTGTAGGTCTCCCGATCCGTTGACGGTCAAAGCAATTTGGGAATGTCTGTGCCTCATCTGCCACTGCCAACATTACTGCCGATGGATCTTGCCATGGAGGTGCCAGGCCTGGTTATGGATGCTCCCAGGGTACCATCCCAAAGGGGAAAGGGCTGGTCAAAGGCAAAGACCACCATTTAGCACCGTGGATGACACTAGGGTGTGCTACTCAGGAGTCTTTTCACTTAAATAGAAAAAAAAAAAAAATAATGCTACAAGGCTTGAGCGGAAGATGTGAGAAATCCCCAGTGCTGAAAGGGTCTATGTTAAGTAGTACCAGTCAAAACTGTTCTCTCTTCTACCAGTTCTTGGTTCTTCTTTGTGAAAATGACACGGGGCTTTTATTACCCGTCCAAAACAGAAATGCAAAAGAAAAGCTGAAACCTCTGCTAAAAGTTTTTAAAAGCCCAAACTGGAAAAAACAAAAATGTTTTCAATTCTTTGTTTAACTTTGTTTTGTTTTTACACACCACATTGCACAAAGACTGTTTTCACACAGCCACGGGAGAAACATATTGTTTGAGTAAGTTTTGTGAAAGACATTGATCGTATGCCTGTTTTACCTTTTGTAATAGTTCCTGAATGCTTGACCTACCACTGAAATCTCAAATATATTTGCAAAAGAATGCTTTTCACAAACCATACGTAGAAATGTGCGTCTATATTTAAATTTCTCTCCTTTTACACAAAATATTTATGAATAGCTACATATGAAAAATCAAAATACGCTTCTTTCCACTTCTATTTTTTATTTATAACTTGATGAAATATATTCTTTTTATATACACATGGTAATTTTTTTAAATAATTATTTTAGAATATTTTAGCCAATTTGACTTCTACGTATAGTAAGGTAAGACAAGTGATTGTTGTTTTTCTTTAAAATACCAAATATATCATTAAAGTAAATGCGATTCAAAATTCCTATCATCAGAGATATCAGAATTGAAACATACAACATATATATTTCAAAAAAAGATCTATTTCATCATTTACTTGTACACAAAGTATGCTTAAGTTATAGATAAGAAAATCAAAACTGAGAGATCGAATTACTTGTGCAAGGTCACAAAGAAATATATAAAGATTAAAGGTAGAAATTTATATATTTACCAACAAATAATGGCATCTGTTCCAATTCTCTTTAGTGTTGTTTATTTTACAGTGTTTCCAGTTGTACTGGGCTTACATCCCTCACAATGCCTCTAAAAGAAGAGTTTCATGCTTAAACAAGTTTGGAGATTCACAAAGCACAGTGATACATGAAAGGCTCTGAGTAGACCTGCCACAAAGAAATATAATTAACTTTTTTTTTAAAGCTACTAATTCTCAAGACATTTTTGAGCACAACATCTTTTGTCTTTCAACATCTTGTAACCTCCTGTGTAATTAGTCATTCCCCAGCACAGTCTTTGGGAAGACTTGACAGTGATTTACTCCAACCTTGACAAGTGTCTGGGAAGAAGACATCTGCCAATGTGATATTTATGTCCAGCTTTTTATTTAGGTATCACTAGGACACTCTCCTTCCCAGTACCTCAATCACCTTTTGTATGTTCCCTTCAATTAAAACATCACCCAGATATTCTTGGACAAGGCAAGGAAGTGCTCAGTTTCCACAGGCCAAGTACACGTTATCCAGGCTATTGATATTTGCCTGGGTAGCAGAAATACATAGGACATTTAAGTAATGATGTTAAGGATGTTTCAACAGTGACTGATGGCCAACTGCTATGTTTTATATGCCAAGTATATTTTGTTTATTTAACAAGTGCCTCTATAGCATTAACAATGGGCCAGACGTGGCACCTGGGTGGCTCAGTCGGTTAAGCGTCCGGCTTTGGCTCAGGTCATGATCTCACGGTTTGTGGGTTTGAGCCCCGCATTGGGCTCTGTGCTGACGGCTCAGAGCCTGGAGCCTGCTTCCGATTCTGTGTCTCCCTCTCTCTCTCTGCCTCTCCCTCACTCATGCTCTCTTTCTGTCTCGCAAAAATAAATAAACATTAAGAAAAATTAAAACAAACAAACAAAAAAACAAAACAACGTGCCAGACGCTATTCTAAGGCTTTAGTAACTTGGATTTATTTAATCTTTCTAACACAGCCCAAGGAGCTGAGTGCTATATTCCTCCTTTTATTAGAGATGAAGAAATTGAGTTAGAAAAGTTAAGTAAATGTCTTGAGGCCACAATGATTTTAAGCTGCAGAGACAGAGTTTGAATGTAGACATCCTGGTTAGGAAGCTCGGCACCACTTACCGAATCACCCCTATGACCTGTTGCTTGACCAAAGGAGATATTGTCATAGGACAGGAGCTTCTCAAAGTTCACCACATGGATGGCCAAGTCTGCCTATTCATGGCACACGGCACAACCACATAATCACGGATCTTGTAACACTGATCTAAGGGCTGGAGCAAACTCATTTGACTCTATCAAAGAACCGGCAATCACCTGAGAGCTTCTTACTGGGGGTCGTATATTTTTTCATGTGGATAAAAATGACTTTTTGGTAAAGGCCGGGCCACAGTGAATTTTAATTACACCTCACCTTATTCATTGCTAAGAGTGCAGGGTATACGCAAGCTGCCCTTATACCCTCTTGGTGCTATAAAAATCCATTTAGTGGACAGATATGTATGAAATCACTGCTATTCTCTAGAAGTGTGCGGCTCAATATGGTAGCCACTAGCCACATGTGGATATTTAAATGAAATATTAGACCAATGAAATTTAGATTTAGGAACTTAGGATTTATTTCACCCCTGTTACTGGTCACATTTCAAGTGCCCCGCTGCCGTAAGTGGCTAGTGGCTACTGTCCTGAATGGCGAAGCCATCAGACATTCCGATTACTGTGAAAGTTCTACAGAGCAGCATCACTCCTGGATACCATCAGGTAAAATATGGTTAAGACTGTAACTTGCTCTGCAAAATAAGGGACGACGCAACCTCACTGTAACTAAAGAATTCTTGGGCTCTTTTACATAACTTTTGAAGGATTATTTTACATTTAAGATAAGAAAATATAATAGTGCTGTGTGTTTATAAAATAGCACTCTGAAATTTGATCTAAAAATGAAAGCTTTGATTTTTTTTCAACTTCTGCTTGGTGTTTTTTTTAAATGCCTGAATAATTGCCCATATGCGTGTGATTTTCTAATTCTGTAACTGTTTTTCTGAGCCTCATTTGACTGATTCACCCTCCTTTTCTCCCTTAGGAGCTCTGAATTATATTAGGAATCTCCTGGATATATGAAATTAATACTATACTAGCAGTAGGCTATGGCCAGGACTGTTCATGGAAATTCCCAAGTGGATAGAAATAGAAATATAGAACTAAGCCTGAGGTAGACAGGGAGAGGGGACTCAGACGCTTGGATGAGGTACACCTAAAAGTGCAGAATATCCTACTTATATGGGACTTTATACAAGAAGAAATTATTTCTGTGCTGATATAGGTGGAGGTTTGAAAAGGTAGCAAGCACAGAGGTGAGTGGATGTGTCTCCACAAGAAATCAACTGTCTAGAAACACCCCGGCCCCCCATGCCTCTACCTTATTTCTATCTTCAAATTGCCTCTTTCCCCATGGGTAAAAGCTAACTTGATCCCAGTCTAAGTCAGAAGTTCCCAGAAGGCATCATGGTCTGGCCCAATACCATCTCAGACCCATGACTCAGCATCTGATTCAGATTTTGACACTGAAAGTTAAGCACATTATATTCAATGAGCTGAAAATACTCCAAACCATCACAGAAAACCCTAAGATAAAATGGAAAAAATGTCATGCATGCTATGGTCTTTCACATTATTGCCATAACAAATGAGCAATCTCTCAGTCTAAATATGACTGTTTTTAGGAGATTACCCATTTAAAATGGACATTTATGCAAATAACTCAACAGAGTTTGACAACTTTTATAAATTATGGACAAGTTTTTAAACAAATTAGACTTCTGACATTGAGAATTCCAAAGTTACAGTAATAAATAACATTTCAGGTCATAGAGAAGAAAAGTCCTACATCTAAATGGAATAAGATATATTTCTTAAACAGCATCAGAAGAAAGAAAGAAAGAAAGAAAGAAAGAAAGAAAGAAAGAAAGAGAAAGAAAGAAAGAAAGAAAGAAAGAAAGAAAGAAAGAAAGAAAGAAAGAAAGAAAAGAAAAGAAAAGAAAGAGAGGGAGGGAGGAAGGAGGGACGAAGGAAGGAAGGGAGGTGAGGTGGGGAGAAAGAAAGAGAGAGATGAAGGGAGGGAAGGAAGGTTGGTTTAGTATCACATAGGCTGAATGTATAGAACATTTTTAAGGCGAATTAATTGAAAACAAAATGGCCAGGATGTTAAACTTGACAAGTAAAAGCTAAGTAACTTTTTTTAATGTTAATTTTTTTGGGGGGGGGGGGGAGCAGAGAGAGAGAGGGAAAGAGAGAATTCCAAGCAGGCTCCATGCTAAGCGTGGAGCCTGCCTTGAGGCTTGATCTCACAACCGTGAGATTAGGACCTGAGCTGAAATCAAGAATCAGATGCTTAACCGACTGAGCCACCCAGGCACTCCAAAACTCAGTAACCTTTTTGTAATATTCATTTATTTTTGAGAGAGAGACAGAGTGTGAGCAGCTGAGAGGCAGAGAGAGAGGGAGTCACAGAATCTGAAGCAGGCTCCAGGCTCTGAGCTGTCAGCACAGAACCTGATGTGGGGCTTGAACTCACAACCTGTGAGATCATGAACTGAGCTGAAGTCAGATACTTAACCGACTGAGCCACCCAGGCGCCCCAAAATTTCTTAACTATGAACCTTACAGCATATGAGATTTACTTTCTTCATTATTATGCGCAAGTTTCTATCCTCTTCATTTTATTCACTTTTTATAGGCGATGCATTAATTAGACAAACTGTCTAATGTGTCTAATGAAAAAATAGTATCCTTGAGTATCTCAATTATGATGCAAACATACCGGATGGATATATGGCATATACAGTAGATTTGTGAAACAGACAGTACGTATATCTTAAAGCAAGTAACTCTCTTTGCTGTAGGCAACCGAGAAGTATGGCTGAACTTAGACTATGTCTGTTTTGTGCTTTTCCATGACGACTCTTCCGTTTCTGAGATCCCCACCTATTTTGTTTGAAAGCCAAAATTAAAGAGGAAGTATCTGTTTGGAAGAGTCAAAGCATCACCTCCATCACTGGGAATGAATGCCCACATGAAGTGTGAGTGAGGGTCTTTAAGAGAAATGCCTTTCTTGGAGTAGGTTGGCGTAAGTAATATTCTCTGTGGCTGGCATAATAATGAAAAGTTTTTCAAGCAGAGACCATTCCCTGAAGGACTGAGTACAGAGACTGTAGTAAAGCACTTGAAACCAGAGAAGACCAAACTCGATAATTACAGGACCTATGTCATTGTCCCAGCAAACGATGGACTTTGTACCTAGCATTTCCAGACATTTTTATCAATTAATTAAAAATAATACAAAGAATGTACACTCTGTGATAAACTGACAAAGAAACTCAAGAATAATCTCTTTCACCAACTGGCCCGCAAGGTACCAGCTTCAAGGTACTGCTCAGCATTCTCCTCCGGTGAAATTAATTTCTTGGAGTCTACTGAATGTCCCTGCTCTCTCCCCACAGCCAGGGTTCCCTTGACTGAGTTAAGGGAGGATCTTGTTAAAATGCAGATTCGGATTCGGAATGCACGAGGTCTGGGGTGGGGCCCATGACTCTGTTTCTAACAAGCTCCCCAGTCAGGTCTGTGTTGTTGATCTGTGGAACCCACTCTGGGCAGCAGGGAATCTTCTGGGATGCTTCTCTCTGCCCTGTCCCACATACCCCCTTGCTGGCGTCAGGCTTCACCTACACATCACCTACACCCCCTTCCTCTGAGCAGGCTTTCCAAAGCCTTACGTAGAACCCAGACATTCCTAAAGTAGCAGTTATCACACCACACTACAATTACCTATTTGCTCATCTGAGTCTTATTTGCCTTGTTATCCAGCACCTAAGAGGCGCCTAGCACATAGCAGGGTATCGGTACATATTTCTTCAATTAAGGAATGACTTACTCTCCTAGTGTGCAATTCAAAACTGAACCTCAGTGGTAGTCTAAATGAAACCTACAGGGGCGCCTGGGTGGCGCAGTCGGTTAAGCGTCCGACTTCAGCCAGGTCACGATCTCGCGGTCCGGGAGTTCGAGCCCCGCGTCAGGCTCTGGGCTGATGGCTCGGAGCCTGGAGCCAGTTTCCGATTCTGTGTCTCCCTCTCTCTCTGCCCCTCCCCCGTTCATGCTCTGTCTCTCTCTGTCCCAAAAATAAATAAACGTTGAAAAAAAAAATTTAAATGAAACCTACAGGTAATGGACAATCATAAGTGTCAAGGGTCTGCTAAAACAAAGGAGGGGAGGAGGTAAGCCTTCTCATTGGTAGTATCGTCTCAAATCCCACACACCTGCAGCACAGAATATGGCCCATGCCATGTACTCGTATCATGGCAATGACCTTGGAAACTTGGAAGTGCAGAAGCTCAGGACCCAGGCTCCACATGTGAAGGACCAAAACATGCATGGTCTTTACTTTCTGCATAATTAAACCTGATGTGAACTAGTAAATAATGGATCTTCATACTCACTCTCTTCTTAGGAAATTTCTAAAGGAACTTCTTTTTTGTAGGGTTCTAAAAACTGTTCATTAGAATAACCATGGGGCATCTTGGTGGCTCAGTCAGCCCAGCGTCCGACTTCAGCTCAGGTCATGATCTCACAGTTCGAGTTCGAGCCCCACGTCGGGCTCTGTGCTGACAGCTCAGAGCCTGCCTGGGATGCTCTCTCTCCCTCTCTCTCTCTGTCCCTGTCCCACTCCCTCTTTCTCTCTTTTTCAAAATAAATAAACATTAAAAAAAAAAAAGAAGAATTTAACATTCCCTCCTCTAATATTTATCCCTGGAGAAAAGTGCAGTCTGTTGAGTAGCAAGTTATAAACAGCTATAAATAAAATATAGATTTTTTTTCTTTTACATCTAGGATATCAGTAACTTTGCAACATATTCTTATGAAATGACTGGAATAAAACATGATAACAAGCATGAATTTAAGCTGGAAAGCCAAGTCATTAATGCCAGAGGAGTTCTTTCTTTTTTTTTTTTTTCAGGATGTTAATAAGAATTTGAAAATTCATTATTATGTAGGTCATTCTTAAAATATACTTCAGTGGGGTTTTAAGGAACAGAATGTCTTGCCTCTGGATTCAATCTTATTAAAGGAGCATTCAACAATAACTACAACTAAATTCAATATTCGACAGTTCTCACTCAGACAAGTTCTTCATACTTCATCATTTCTTCGTTCGTCATAAGCCATTAAAATACCTTCAGCCCTTCAATAAAGCAAATCATAACACAGTCATTATATGAATCATGCTTTGATTTGAGGAAATCCAACCACTACTGATAGTTTGACAATGGAATGAATGTACTTTGAAATAAAGAGATGGGTTTGTTTAACTTCTTTTTCTCTAATTCCAACAAGATTTTGACATGGTGACCCAGCACGACTTCACCTAAAAACCACACAGAAAAAGACCGGAAGTGAGTTGTGCCTAATTTCCCCAAGCGTGTAGCACAAGCATGAGAATTCCTGGGAGTCACAGATTTGGTTACCCAACTCTTTTTTTTTTACATTTATGAAATTAAAACTAGATTTTCTTCAAATGAATAATATGTCTTCAACGAATGTTTAGTGAACAGCACCAAGCGTAGTGTAAGGATGAATAATGCAGTCCTGGAAGTAATTCTACAGAGCACATTAACTCTGAGTCAGTAATTATACACGGGAAAAAGAGAATATATACAGAGCTTAATAGTCACGTTCAGAATGTTCAGAGGACAGTTCCATTTATGGCCAGGGAAAACCCAGAAATATGTATTTTTTGATCCTTAACTTCACACCCTTTTATCACTTTGGCCTGACCCAAGTCCAGACAAATTCTGCTAATTCTGTTTTCTCCTTAAATACTGAGATGATGCTATTGGGTGGCATATGCTTGAAATCATTTTTAATATGGTAATGAGGTACTGCAGTAATCCATTCCAACTTCCTTAAACCACCAGAAGATCCAGTGCAAGCTGTGGAACAGAGCTCTCTGATGTCAAAGAACAGATGGCACTTGAGGTACGCAGGGCAGTAGTAAACTTGACTCTTATCCTGTCTGCCCAACAAACTACTTTCATTGAGTCCTCCACGCAAACACATACCAGGTCCTCAATAAAATCGGAACCAGAAATTAGAACATTATCTCCAAACTGTGTTTTCCATTTTCACTGAGCTAGGTAACCACCTTAATGAAGATCAAGGACTAAAGACAAAAATGCAGCCCTCAGAAAAATATCTGGCACTCCAGAATTGGTAAAAAAAGAAATAATTCTTCTAATACAGTCGGAGAGTTGAAGGGAGAGAGTTTCCAGGCCTCTGTTCATAAAAGCAGTTGCCCTAAAGTGCCTTCATGTTTATTTCAAATCCCACTGCTGAAACCTTTAATCTGAACTTAGTATTATGGGCAGCATTCCAGACAAATGGGATTTATAAGGATGAATAAATAGGCATATGTGATTGCTGGATTGGACTGAATGAGTCAATCTTTTTGTGAGAATTGTAAGTCACCACTTAGAAACCACGGGTTCTAAAGATCCACCAATTTACACTAAAATGTATTTTAGGAAACAGACTGTATTCTTCTAAAGCAATTATGTGATATTTGTTATTCCATAATTATAGCAAATACCTTAAATTTCAAGGAAATATTTCAAGGCAAATTTAGAATCTAGCTTCACACAGAAACAATTTTAGAAAAAATAAGAAGGCTGAAAAATGCCTATTTTCAATTTCTTTAGTCAAAATACCATTTTCCCTATGCAGGATCATGCCTAATAAATCTTCTACTTACCTATGTTCCTAGAGTAAGACGTACTTATATTTCACAATGCTGATGGTTTCCCCCATTTACAGTTAAACATTTATCAAATATTTCTTGATTTAGTAGCAACATAAAATAAAAACATACATTTATCTTGTCCGAGATGATGAAATAATATGTGACACTGTCTTTGACTAGCTAAAGAATAATGTGTTTGAGGGACCTTTAAAAGTAATGGACGTGCAAATGGTCTCTAAGGTGGCCCCATGATTTCCTGTTATGGTCTTTATGTTCTTGCGGAGCCCCCACTGCATGTACTTCCAACAAACAGAATAGAGCAAAGAAGGATGTCATTTTGTGATGACATTACATCCAATAGTAACATCTGTCTTGCTGAGACTCCTTTCCCCTTGTGGCTTTGAAAAAAGCAAGTTGACAAGTTGTGAGCTGTCTACAGAGGGTCACATGCCAGAGAACCACGGGCAGCATCCAGCCAATGGGCAGCAGGTACCTGAGGTCCTCCGGTGCACAGTCTGCAAGGCACATAGTCTACGAACAACCACGTGGGCTTTATCTGATCCTTTTCTAGTAGAGTCTCAGATGAGACCCCAGCCTGGCCCACACCTTGATGTGTCCTCGCTGAGGACATATCTAAGTCATGTCCAGACTTCTGACCCACAGATATTGTGAGATAATAAACATGCAGAGTTTTAAATCTCTAAGTTTGCGGTAACTTGTTACATGGCAATAGGTAACTAATACAAGCTATTAGTTATCTACTTTTGTTTTCTTTTTGCAAAGAAAGAAAAATAAACTCAATCTTCTTTACTTCTTTTTTTTATATGAAAATTATTGTCAAATTGGTTTCCATACAACACCCGGTGCTCATCCCAACAGGTGCCCTCCTCAATGCCCATCACCTACTTTCCCCACCCCCTACCCCCCATCAACCCTCAGTTTGTTCTCAGCATTTAAAAGTCTCTTATGGTTTGCCTCCTTCCCTCTCTGTAACTCTTTTTTCCCCCTTTCCCTCCCCCCTCGTCTTCTGTTGAGTTTCTCAGGATCCACATAAGAGTGAAAACATATGGTATCTATCTTTCTCTGCCTGACTTATTTCACTTAGCATCACACTCTCCACTTGCATCCACGTTGCTACAAATGGCCAGATTTCATTCTTTCTCACTGCCAAATAGTATTCCATTGTGTATATAAACCACAATTTCTTTATCCATTCATCAGCTGATGGGCATTTAGGCTCTTTCCATAAATTGGCTATTGTTGAAAGTGCTGCTATAAACATTGGGGTACAAGTGCCCCTATGCATCAGCACTCCTGTATCCCTTGGGTAAATTCCCAGAACACCTAGACAGAGAATAAATAAAGAAACAAGGGCCCTGAATGATATATTGGATCAGATGGACTTGACAGATATATTTAGAACTCTGCATCCCAAAGCGACAAAATATACTTTCTTCTCGAGTGCACATGGAACATTCTCCAAGACTGTTCACATACTGGGTCACAAAACAGCCCTTCATGAGTATAAAAGAATTGAGATCATACCATGCACACTTCCAGATCACAATGCTATGAAACTTGAAATCAACCACAGGAAAAAGTCTGGAAAACTTCCAAAAGCATGGAGTTTAAAGAACATCCTACTAAAGAATGAGTGGGTCAACCAGGCAATTAGAGAAGAAATTTTATATACAGAAACAAATGAAAATGAAAATACAACAGTCTAAATAAACACTTTGGGATGCAGCAAAGGCAGTCCTGAGAGGAAAATACATTGCAATCCAGGCCTATCTCAAGAAATAAGAAAAATCCCAAACACAAAATCTAACAGCACACCTAAAGGAACTAGAAACAGAACAGCAAAGACACCACAAAGCCAGCAGAAGAAGAGAAATAAAGATCAGAGCAGAAATAAACAATATAGAATCTAAAAAAACAGTAGAGAAGATCAATGAAACGAAGAGTTGTTTTTTTTTGAAAAAATAAACAAAATTGATAAACCTCTAGCAAGGTTTCTCAAAAAGAAAAGGGAGAGGGCCCAAATATATAAAATCATGAATGAAAATGGAATTCTTACAACCAATCCCTCAGAAATACAAGCAATTATCAGGGAACACTATGAAAAATTATATGCCAACAAACTGGACAACCTGGAAGAAATGGACAAATTCCTAAGCACCCACACACTTCCAAAACTCAAATGGGAAGAAATAGAAAATTTGAACAGACCCATAACCAGTGAATAAATTGAATCAGTTATCAAAAATCTCCCAACAAATAAGAGTCCAGGACCAGATGGCTTCCCAGGGGAATTCTACCAGACATTTAAAGTAGAGATAATACCTATCCCTCTCAAGCTGTTCCAAAAAATAGAAAGGGAAGGAAATCTGCTTTACTTCTATCTACAGTTTAAAAAGAAATCTAATCCAGGGGCACCTGGGTGGTTCAGACGGCTAAGCGTTCGACCTCAGCACAGGTCATGATCTCACAGTTCATGAGTTCGAGCCCCGCGTCGGGCTCTGTGCTGACAGCTCAGAGCCTGGAAGCTGCTTCAGATTCTGTGTGTCCCTCTCCCTCTGCCCTTCCCCCACTCATGCTCTGTCTCTTGCGCGCTCTCAAAAATAAATAAACGTTAATTTTTTTTTAAAAAAAGAAATCTAATACATTATCTCATTTTTGGAATAACCCATGAAAACTGGAAACTACTCTTGAATAAAAAGTCTAGTAAGTCATTCAGGAAACTAGTTGGTGCTTTTGTGACAATGGTTCACCTCTTCATATTCTACCTAATGGTTGGATGATGCCACTTGCTACTGATTATACCAGACCCAGTTTTCTTTTGTGATTCCTATGAATATTAGCCTTCAATGCTTCCCAAAACATTTCAGGTAAATTGAATATACAAATGCTGTTTACAATATTCCAAAGTTATGGCTCAAGTGCAGGAGCAAAGATACTGTAATAGTGTAACAGATACATGAAAATGCAACTACTTTCTCCTAAAGAATAGTAGAAACTCAGTTGTTGTTGTTGTTTTTAATGTTTATTTATATTTGAGAGAGAGAGAGAGAGAGAGAGAGAGAGCATGAGTGGGAGAGAGACAGAGAGAGATAGAGACAGAATCTGAAGCAGGCTCAGGCTCAGCAGAATCTGAGCAGAATCTGAGCTGTCAGCACAGAGCCTGATGTGGGGCTCAAACTCATCAACTATAAGATCATGACCTCGGCTGAAACTGGATGCTTAACCAACTGAGACACTGAGGTGCCGTGAAACTCGGTTGTTAACAGAATCTCATGAAATCACCCACTTGTTATAAATGACAATAAATGATTTAATTTCAAGAGGATGCATTCATTATGGTTTCTTAATTTTAAAATATTAAAATACGAGGATTGCAACAGAATATTCCAAATAAGGCAGCCTTTAAAATTGCCTGTTTCAAAAACTGAACACCTACATTAATTTCCACTTTATTTGCCACATTATGGATACACAGTGGAACACTAGTAAAACCCAGTGATAGAAGTAAGAAACTGGTCTAGCTGGACGTCCCAGAGGATCTTGCTATATCTCTCCATGGCGCTGTTCCTATGTGCAGCCTCAAACGGTATCTTTTTGGTTATATTGTACACAACCCGCTCATGGGCATCATCCCCTATCATACATCTCCTAATTCCTCAGATGATGAATTGGTCACAAGAGTCAATGTATGAATATCTGCTGCTAAATTAATTAAATGAACTGGCAGGGAAAAATGTCACAGTAAGAGCTTCAAGAAACTAAGCAGCATTACCAACCAGAGAGGGAAAGAATTCAATAAAATACATGAGGCCATATAGGTGGTTTGGGATTTCTTTGTTCAATTTTCATTGGTTTTACTCAGTGGAACCTCTCACACAATGAAGGATCATTCAACAACTACTGAACACCGCTTAGTTTATTGCTAACAAACCACCAAAAATGTAGTTTAAAACAACCACTGTATTACGGTCTAAGATTCTGTGGATTCGAAAAGTTAAACTACATCAAAGGGGTAGGGTAACTTTTCTTTCCTCTAAAGAATCTGGTGCTTTGAGAAGATTTGAAGGGCTCAGGGTGACTTAAAGGGCTTGCATTGACTCATTTGGAGGCTTTACCCATGTGCCTGGACCTGGTCTAGGACAAGTCAAAATCTGGGTTCAACTGAGACTAAGAAAGCTTACCCTGGCCTCTCTATGTGCCCTGGGCATCCTTACAGTAGGGTGGTCTTGGGTTATGTGAACATCTTCAATGCCAGCTCACACTTTCAAGAACGTGTCTCAGCAGACAGGGCTCAAAATGCATGGCCATTTATCAGCTACCACGAAAGTCACAGAACATCACACATGCCCCAGTCTTTTGTACAAAACAGTCACAAGCATGCCTGGACCCAAAGAGTGGGCATGCACGAACCCTTAGATGGAGGGGTACTGAAAAATCTACAGCTGTTTCATAACCATCACAACCTCCTTTTTCTTCTTTTCTCTCTTCTTTACAAGTGATTAGACAAAAAAAAAAAAAAAGGCATAAGACATAACTCCTAGCTTTAGGAGCACTCTCAAAATCTAACGGGAGAAACAAATGGGCGAGTATATACGTACAGAATTCATTTTATAGGTTTATCATGTAAACCATCCACACGTTGCTGGAAACTGTCCTCAAGCAACAAGTGATACCTGCTTTTCTTCCTTTTCAATAATCTGTAATATCTGAAAATCAGGACTGCTTCTGTACCATAGCAGTGTGACAGAAAACAAGCAGAAAACCATTGTTAGAATAAACTTTAGTTACGGGTCTTCTGCCCTAGGACTTTGCTTCCTCATCTACAAAATGAAAATAATTATCAGACCTACCTCAAAGAATTACATAAATTGGTCTGGCACCAACCCCAGGTGCATAATAATTGTCAATTATTATGATCTTAACAAAGAATAGAACTGCCCTCCGGCTTTGGGCATAACTCTGCTGCCTATCCATGAAATAAATTAAAATTAAAAAGCAACATTTAGTTAAATCATTTATACTTACAAAGTAAGTATTTATATCAATTGCTTTATATCAATTATTTGCCCTTTACTTGGGTTACTGATTGATGTCAAACTTTCTTCAAATCAGACGACAAAAGCAGTCACAGTACTGATTTGTGTTTGTTTCTATGTGAGTAATACATTGCCACCGAAAGCCCACGAATGGCCACTAGGGGTTCAACTTCTTCCATGGTTTATTTCTAACACTCGAGCTCATTTCATAATGCGAAATAATCAGAGCAATGTTTGGAAAGTGCTATTTTAAAACATCTGCCTACAAGTAATTTGAATTTCGGGAACTATTTGAACTGTCTGGGTGATTTCTCAGGTAATATAATAATTTTGCCGCTCTGAACATCCTGGTTAGGTATCTGAATAGGATCTCGCAAAAAAGAAAAACAACATCTATAGCTTTTATTTTCTGGTTGGATTAATGAAAAAGTTTCTATTAGGCTGTTAGACAGTCTCTCTTGCTTTTTCTACGAAGTGGAATATTTTCTCTTTCAATCTCTTCCTGATTTTGGTGCACAGTATGATCAAGACACAGTGTCTTTCCAGTTCCTTAAAATTCATAAACTAATCAGCAGCACCAAACAGTGACATACTTTTCTTAAGTCTCCTAAATTTGGGAAACAACACTGGATTTAAAAATTGCTTCTCTGGAAAGGTTCAGAGATGAATAGTTATTTCTCTCTTTAAGTGGCCAGATTAAGGAAACACGCATCCCCAGTGCAAGCTATGGAGTAATTACACTGCTGTTTATGATTTTTCAAACCCATAATTACCCATAAAGAAGCATGTACAAATAAAATACTCTGTTTATAGTTCCCGTATAAAAAGCTCTGTTGTTCAGTAACAAAGATATCAAACAGCATATTTTATAAAATTGGTATTTTATAATTATCTGACTTATAGCCTGCTGTATTTCAAGAAAAAAACCATGACATTTTCATAAGGCGGCTGTAGCGTGGTCCTAATGTCAAGGCTCTGGGTAAAATCTAATTTCCACTTACAGGTTGAAAATGGGACCATATGAAAAAGAAAACTTGTTACCAAGATTGTTTTTCTCAGTAACACATTATGAGCACTGCAGCTTCTGGATTAAGATATTTACATGCCTTTAATCTTGTTCTTAATTATGTGCATCTCGAAAAAGAAAAGCCAGTATTCTCCTGGGTGTTCTCTCACATTCCCTCCTTTCCTTATTTTAATAATCATCCTGTTTATATATAAATTTACTTTTTTTGCATGTCCATTTATGAGTCACACAGGATGACATTTCTGATTATTTATTCTTTTTTTAACTAGGTGCACTGTGGGATATCTTTTATCTCAGTGTCTAAATTACTGCTGCCATATAATAATAGTGCTCAGACCATCCAACAACAGTTTGCGCTAAAGATCCCTTTTTAGAAAGCAATATTCATTTGTCCCTACACAAATTTTTCCTATTTAGTACACAAAGATTTCATGACAAAATGCATTCCCAGAGGCAATGATTACAAATTAAATTATTAAAATGTTCCTTATGCAGCATCCTTTAACGCATCTGGTGACAATTACCATATCCTCTGCAAATAATCTCTGTGATCATTCTGAGAAAATGCATGCATTCTCTGCTGTGTGGACCTTTATTTGGCCCCTCTGATGTACCTACTCATTCTGCAACAAGAACGGGCACTTCTAGAGTCCTGAGCCATTAATCCGAGAAGTCACAGGAACTTGGTTAGACTACCCCTTGAGAGACTCTCCTTAACAAGTGACATGAAATGCATCAGATATCATCATGGTGTTTTTAAAAATTTAGGCTAAGAATAAGTTCAAAATTGCCCAGAATGGACACGGCACTACACAGCAAACGCATACTGTGGTAATTGGTCAGGGGTAGAAAATGGGAACTCTCAGATACCATGACACGTTTTCCTTGATCTGGTGGCACCATGAACTCAGCTACTTCATCTGGTCCTGTGTATTTCAAATGTCGGGCCATTAAGATAAATTAGTATAGCATCCAACTCTTGATCTAGGCTCAGGTCACGATCTCACAGTTCGCAAAATCGAGCCCCAAGTTGGGCTCTGCATTGTCAGCGCTGAGCCTGTTTGGGATTCTCTTCTCTTCTCTTCTTTCTTTCTCTCTCTCTCTCTCTCTCTCTCTCTCTCTCTCTCTCTCTCTCTCTCTCCCCCACGCCCCCCAATCTTGTGTTCTCTCTCTCAAAACAAACATTTTTTAAATATAAATTAATATATTTGGATGAAGATATGTTTTTTCCCCTAAATCGTATCTATCACGAGTCACCTTTTCTACAATTCATCTACCTTAGTCTTGACTCGGGGGAAAAAAAGGAAATTGTTGAGTGCTGCATAGTGCCTTTAGCTATATTGTTTTAGTATTATTAATATAATCACGTCATTAAAGAAATGCAAATTTGCACTGCTTAGCTTTCACACTTCTCTGTTTAAAGTGGATACTGTGGGAAAAGTAAACATCCATCCAATTAACAGGTAATATTGGAGAAGTGAACATCATTTCCTCAGCGGTGATGCACCATGTTTCTGACAAAGACCGTGAATCAAAAATGTTGATTACCAATACACCATTTCAAGTCTTTGGGAATATGTTATTTGTCTTAACTGTGGTTATGTATTGGTCTTATTTTTCTTTTCATATGTGGATACAGCAAAATAGAAGCAAGGAAAAGCTTACAGCATTGACACTGGAGCATGGGAAGTAAAGGACAGTTTACTCTCCAGCTAGCACATCTGTGGGGCTGCGCATCTGGACCACGTGACAGGCAAAGATGAGCCCCTTCATCAAAGGTAACAATTACTCTCGCAATTTGGACCTTTTAAAAATCTCTACCTTTTATGAAATTATTGAGGAACATCAAAAATTAATCACTATAGCTTTAAGGAAACATTTTAGACTTTTATTATGAAAAGGTTTGAGTTCTTAATATCGCATACGAGATGTTAAGATTAAAGATTTGGGACTTATAAATATCAATGGATTTTGTAAACCTTCCTCATATTTTGAAGTATCTGGATTTGAGAAAATTATTGGTCAAAGGCTAAATAAATCAACGAGCAAAATGTTTGGGTACTCTTAAAGTATGCTTATTTTTGCCAAAAAACAATAGATAGATAGATAGATAGATAGATAGATAGATAGATGATAGATAGATGGATAGATAGCCTTTTGGACTCCTGGGAGGTAAAACAGTCTATTATACATGATTGGCCCATTTTATCCATTAAGTCCTAAGAACAAAAAATATACATATCTAAATACCTAAAGATTTAACTAATTATTTTAATAATCTTTAAAAAAAAGCAAAAAATTGAAAGGGGAATTCAAGTCCACGGTTGAGCAGGTAACAAGTATAAGAGTTGAAAAAAACAAATAATCCATGTTCATCATTGAAATCCAACTATGCCCACAAGGATTTTGCTTACTGAGACTCGAACGCCCTCTTCTTTACTGGAATCTGCAGACACACTGAATAAAACTGAAGTTTAAAAATTCCAAACTGAAATGATACAAAAGGATTCATTTCTCCTAAGTGACTCAAAATTTCAATATACCTTTGAGACACTTCATGAGACACACAGAACATATCTGAAACTTGTCATAATCTGCCAGCCCTCCATAGAGCAGATCCATGGGGAGACTCACAGCTCCAATGACAGCAAGGTCATTTGCATTTGCGTGTCCTCCTTTTTCCCCAGGACTTCCCTTGGACTTGGGCTGAGGCCACGGCCTCAGAAAGCACAGGTGCCCCAGACAGAGCTTCTTGCCTAATGGCTCCTAGCAGCCAGCCCAGTTGTCACTACGGGGAAGGAGATATCCTGTTTTTAAGGGTTTAAGATTCAGAGGACCTTTCTAAAAACAGTTGTTTCTCTTCAGACAGATGATCCCAGCTTATCTAGGGTCACTGTGATTCCCAAGGTTAAATATATCACAGGGCTTTATGGAAACTAAGCTCAAGATCTCTATCAGGCAGTTGATCTGAACTAGAAGGACAGCTTTGATTAGAAGCTAATTACTGGATTAGAGGGACAAACCTGTCAATGTTTCCTACCAGCTCAGTGTCTACACAGTAGGAAGAGGGGTGTTATTCAGCCTGGCAGTACAGAGCCATTATCTCCTTCCAGGGTGGCTTGAGCTGAGAGGAAAACTCGCCAGCTACATTTTATTATACACCTGCCCTGCTCCTCCTCTCAGTGACGCTTCAAACTGCATAGCAGCACCCCGAACTCATAGGACCCGGTGGAACAGCAATCTGAACCTTGACTCATCTTTTAGGCCCTGTTTGTTCCCCACACCAAGCTGCTGCAGCAACAAGAAATCTAGATGAAGTGTCTTGTGTTTCTTTTTATGTGCAAAAGAACTTTATTTTCCATCTAGTCTAGCTGCTTTCCACCCACATTCTCCGCCCTAAAAGCGAAAACAAAAACAAAACAAAACAACTAGACATGAGCAACAATTTGTGACAGTGTGATATAGTAACTAAGTTAAGTCTCTGATATTAAGCACCACATACTACTGGGTTTGAATTCTGGCTATGCCACACTCACCTGTGAGAACTTGAGCGCATTCCTTAACTGCTCTAAACCTCAGTCACTGTCACCCCATTTGCTGATAAAGCTAGTTTTGCCCATGATATTGGATTGTTGTAGGGAATAAACAAGATAGGAATGTTAGAGTTATCAGCATTGGGCTTGTTTGTGGTAAAAACATAATAAATGGGTACAATTCGATAGCAGTGTGCAATTTTACACAGTAATTTTGTTCCTGGTGATAATATCCCCAAAGAACTGGATATGGGGGGGTGAGTGAATGCCTGAAAAGAAGTGCCACAAAACAAATAGAGAAAGGTCATTATTCACCTTTTCCTTCCCAGTCTGACCATGTTTTTAAGTCCTGCTTGAGAGTTAGTAACAGTGATTGATGTGTTTGTGATCAGAAGATAACAGAAGATAAATGTTTTTGCAACTCCGCAATAACCAAAAAAAAAAAAAAAATTTCCTTATAGATTAGTCTAACTCCATTCCTATATATCCTCAGGATAAGCATATGTAGTTGATTTGTTCTTTTTAAAAGTTATTCAGACTGATAACAATATGAATAGGAACCAAAAAATAAATAATTTAAAGTTGATATTGTCAAGACTTTTATTTTGCAAAGTATTATTATTATGAGCAAGGTGCTAGGCTAAGAAAATAGTTATATTTTCTGTGTAAGATCATTTTTCTCTGACAGGGATTGACACTAAGTACAATCTCACTGCGCAAAGTTATCTCTCCTGGGTCCTTCATTTTATGCCGAAGGCTGTTGTTTGGAATATTTAAAATCGTCTGGTCAACCAGCAACACGAGGGCAAGATGCCCCCCGTAGGGTCAGAGCAGATCGCAGATCGCTCCCATCCCATTTGCACATCTTCTGTAGCAATGTGCTCTCATTTCCTTAGGCAACTGTTTCCATTGTACCCTTTAATAGAACACTCTTTCTTATAGAGAGTAAAGATATTCCTGCACAAAACACCCATATACAGAGCCTAGAGCCATGCAAAGTACTGGATAACAAGTCTCCCCTTCCATATGATGATTTTTATCTAGTTAAAGAACCTTGCTGGGTCTCTCTGTGTCTTCCCTTTCTCAGGGCAATCATGTTCCCACTCACGATGCACAGCCCGTCTTTTATTCTCCCCATTCAGTTTCTATATCTTGGCACTTGCCATGTTTGCCTTTTGTGCTAGCTCTGGTTCAGTATCGAGGCAATCTTTTACCCAACTCCCTTTCCCAATCAATAAAAATACTAAGTATGGCTAAATGGGTAAATGTGGGTCAGAGCAAAAAATTACAGGGACGCAAAAAACAAACACAAACCCAAGTATCTAGAAAGCAGGGCAAAGAGCCCCATCTTTTAAAATGGATTTTGAAGGCAACACTTTCCAATGCCTCACAAACTACTTAATACAGAAGTTTCCCCCAGAATTTTGTTTTAACCAATAGGGTCCCAGGAGATGTTAGATCATCACAGTGGTTTCCCACTTGTCCTCTCAAAACAATTCGTGCACAAAAGGGCTCAAACCCCCCTGGACTAATCTAAGAGAATCCACTCAGTCTAAAACCCAACACATGTTCATTTTTCACCTAAAATAGAGCAAAACTCGAGCTTTAAGAATGGAATATTTTCGCTCCAGATGAACTTTTGTTTTCTGTTTTATTGTAGGATTGTTCAATAATTTATTCACCTTTCTAGAGAAGCAGAAGGAATGTAGATGTAATAAAGCTGAGAATGTTATCATGCAAGATGAAAAGTCTGCTTATAAAACTCTGGTAAATGAGTGTTGTTTACCAGAAAATGTCTGTGAGATCTCAAGAGAAGACTATGTTAATTTTACTGATTTTCTCATAGCTTTTCCCCCCATGGCTTTTAATAACTTGTCACCATTTGTTGGGCATCATCAAGCCCTAGGTTGGGTATATTTATATGCATGGGAGTCTTTTGATTTCTTCCCTATTACCATCTTATAGAGAGAGATACTAAAATCCCTATTTTAAGTAACTCGGGTGATAACATATAACTAATAAATGGTGAATCTAAAGAGCTGAACCCAGACTATCCTCATTTGTTCTTTTAACCATTATACTGTATTCTCTCTTCAGTTTAAAATTAATTTCTATTTCTAATTCAATAATTTTTTAAAGAAATCCTATAAAGAAACGGCCTCATTCAATTCAGCGGACTCCCTAAACACACAATTAAACCCCAGGGCAACACATTCCTAAAGAAAATGTGTACAGTAACACATAGTATGTAATTGTTGATATTTACAATCAGTAGTTATTTTATATTATTTGAAAATGAATTTCCTACTACATTTAAGCATATTCAAGATGACAAATCTGTTTGTTTTCTGACATTCTGAAATTAAAGTTTTGTTCTTGTTCAAAATATAAACAAAACAAGGGATCTGAGATGTACAGCAGAATGCACACAGATACAACCTCTCCTCCTCCCCAAGGCTAAGAATAGATGGGAGCCTATCACCTCTTCTTTGGGATCTGGTGCCATCGCTCATTTTTTTGTGAGTCTGGTACTCTCTGTCTCATATACCTATCTGGGTCCTAGATCAAAAGTTATGAATATTCTAAAGTTTATTGCATCATAAAATATTTATTTCTTTAAATTCCACATCTTTCCACCTACCCCGTTCTCCTCCTCTTTTCTCTCTTAAGGAAGAGTAGTTCAGATGAGCCTTTATCTCAGCTCCAATTTATTCCTTAGTCCATCACAATTTGACATCTCTCCCTACCAATCTATCAAAACTACTCTCATAATCAATAAGGAAAATAATTGCCAAATCCAGTGACCTAGTCCTGGGCTCATCCTATGTGTCCTATCTGCAAGGTAAGACACTCTTGACTGATTCTGCACCTTTCTTAAAATCCTTCCCTATACCTTTCAGATCAGCACATTCTCATGATTCTTTCTCCGTCCCCTCTTCCTCTGCTTCTCCCTCTCCCTCCTCTCTCTTGCACATTCATCCTTCTCCCTCACATCTTCACTCTTATTCCTCATTCTTCTCTGTCTCCTTGTCTGGTCCCTTTTCAGCTCAAACCCTCAGATATTGTTCTTCCTCAGGATTCATCTTTGGCTTTCTGTCCATATAATTTTTCGCTAAGTCATCTAATCTCTGTCCATAGCTTCCCAAATCAAACGCATTTGTAGAGTGTGAACTTCACCACCAAACTTCCTATCACATGGTGTGTGATCTACTGGGTATCTCCTGCTATCATTATCTATAAAAATGAAGTCCTTGTTTCTTTCAACAATCTCAATTCCAACTCATTCTTCCCTCTGTATCTCTTATCTCTTCGAATGGTATCAACACCAGGGTTCCTGGGTGGCTCACTGAGTTAGGCATCTGACTCTTGATTACGGCTCAGGTCATGATCTCAAGGTTTGTGGGGTCAAGACCCACGTCAAGCTCTGCCCTGACAGCACAGAGCCTGCTTGGGATTCTCTCTCTCTCCCTCCTTCCCTCTGCCCCTCCCCTGATCACATTCTCTAAATAAATAAGTAAATAAATAAATAAATAAATAAATAAATAAACAAACATCAGTTAATTGATTAATTAATTAACAGAAGGTATCAACATCCATAATCTCACTTTTTATAAATTTTGAATCACATCTTTCCTCTGCAGTCGGAAAGTTTGAAATGAGAAAAGGCTCCTGAATCTTGCCTTTCTTCTCCACTTTCATAGTCACTGTAGTCATTCTGCCCAACATGGTAGCTACTAGACACTGAGGCTATTTAAATGTAGACTAATTTAAGTTTAAATAAAATTTAAAATTCAGAACTTCATTCACCCTAGCCACATTTCAACTGCTTAGTAGCCACACACAGCTAGGGGCTACCATATTGGACAGGGTGGAGTATAAAACATTTATTTTGTCATAGAAAGTTCTGATGAAAGGGCCGCCTGGGTGGCTCAGTCGGTTAAGCGTCTGACTTCAGCTCAGGTCATGATTTCACAGTCCGTGAGTTTGAGCCCCGCGTCTGGCTCTGTGCTGTCAGTTCAGAAGCTGCCTGCTTCAGATTCTGTGTCTCCTCCTCTTTCTGCCCCTCCCCAACTCACGCTCTGTCTCTATCTATCAAAAAATGAATAAACGTTAAAAAAAATTTTTTAAGAAAGTTCTGATGAAGAATACTGACTTATAGCCATCATATTACCCCTAAGGAATACTGCACATTCTGAACAGATCTCTCTGGCATTACTTCACCCTGTTCCTGCCTATTATCACATTGTTGCCAAAGCTAATTTTTGAGAAAAACAAAGCATCCCAAAAGAATCCTTCTTGATTAAAATTCCTGCCTGATATTTTATCATACAGACAATAAAACTCAAAGACCTTAGCATGGGATATATGGTCCTTCACAACTGAGCATGAACATCTCCCTAGAGCTATTTCCTACAGCAAGATTTTTAACAGTTGTTAAATCGACATGGAGGTATATGTGGACTTATTATGCTGATCTTTTCACTCCTTGGTTATGTTTGTAATGCTCATAATAAAAGAAAATACATTAAAGTGACAAAGTGAACTTGATCTTTATTTTTTTTAATGTTTATTTAGCTTTGAGACAGAGAGAGACAGAGCATGAGCACAGGAGGGGGAGTGAGAGAGAGGGAGACACAGAGTCCGAAGCAGGTTCCAGGCTCCGAGCTGTCAGCACAGAGCCCAACACGGGGCTCGAACTCATGAGCTGTGAGATCATGACCTGAGCCGAAGTCAGACGCTTAACCAACTGAGCCACCCAGGCGCCCCAAACTTGATCTTTAAAACTGCCCGGCTGTTTGACCTTGGAATAGTCAACTCTATGTCCTCACTTTACTCATCTGTAAAATCTGTGATAAAATTACCTCATATAGAGATGATGCAAAGATTAAATGGATTAGACAAGTTTCTGACTCCTGATGAGCTCTAAAGCTTATTAAACAGCTACTGTTGAAGTTTGCTCCAGCACTTAAACTTACGAGTGATTCAAGTCATTTTCTGCAATAGCTAATCCGTTGTCATGATCGTCCATTTACACCTGAGTTCAATTTTTTTTTCAAATAAACTAAGCCAGTGGTAGTTCAGTGAGAAAGAGACTGATCACTTTTGATGGCGGTAGGGATACAAAGAAAGACCCCTTAACTTTGCGTTTCCCATGGGACGCAAGGCCGGGACATTCGGCTTCCAGGGGCCATGAGAGGAAGGTAAGAAAACTGGAGGGTGGAGACACAGTTTTCACTAAAGCCCGTTTTCCCTCTTATACAGAGTGAAGCAGCTGACACACCTAATCCCCAGGCATTTCCATAGAACCGACTTGCATTTACCCATCATGTTTTATGTGTGGACATGCTACTGCCACTGCTAAAATCAGTAACAGTGTTGAGACAGACAGTAAACTTCCATGTTTGTAAAACTTTTTTTTTTTTTTTTTTTTTTTTTTAACCGTCTCTGGTAGCTGAGACGACATTTTGTCTATAGATGATTGAATGTAGAAACAGACTACCGAGGGGTGGTGGGGATTAATCATTACCTTTTCACACTTTAAACAACCAAGGATTAAATATTTTCATGTAGTCCAACACAATACGTACTGCAAATTGGGAATTATTTATTACTAAAGAAAGACAAATGTTAACTATCTCTTGTTTCCAGTTGTAAAGAATCAGAGTAAATTTACATTTCATTAAAGAAATTCCATTATTTGGATTGTAATTACATTTAATTCCTATGAGATAAAACTGAAATTTAATGTTTCACAGCATCTTATAATCTAAAATGTTAAAAATGAAATGATTCATATTACAATCATTTCCAAACAGAACAATAAGATCCTCTTAAAACTAATTCCTAAATTAAGCTGTTGTAATCCGTGACTGCTTATGAATGTCAAGCAGTTACTACAGTAATATAGAAATAAGTTAAAAAAAACAAAAACAAACAAAAAAACCATGGCTTATCGTTACAATAGAAGTGAAAAAGAATTATAATTTCCTAGGATTGATAAAATTAATTAATTATTTAATGCTATGAAAAGCCAAAATGTTTTCTCTCACAACCAACCATGTACTTTTTAAAAAGTCTGAACTTTAGCCATTTACATAGGCTAAAATTACAGACAAAAGTAATGAGACTGGGGCTCCTCTAATCAAATAGCTGATCAGTCTCAGGAAGATAATCATTGAGTTCTGCGCTCATGTGATCAGCCCATTATTGAACACTAGTATGGTTACCCAGTTCTCCCTAAAAGAAAGAATTGCCATAGCCAATGGGCCCATCCTCAAATCTCTGGTCTTCTCTGCATCCAACTCCTTCTCTCCACGTTCTTTCTGGGCATATCTCTTTCCCTTTTCACCCAGCTGGATCATTTTTCATCTATTCCCTCAATCTAGTTGCTACATATTTGCTCCCCTGCACTCTGGCTATGTCCTGTTACCTCTCCCACTTTTCAAAAATATCTGAGCTCCATTCTCATCACATGAGAGTCACCAGGAAAACTAGAAATGCCAAGCCCGTGACACAAGCCAGACCAATGAAATCAGAATCTCTTTGGCACTAAGATCTTCTTCACAGATCCCCGGGACATTCCAGCGTGACCCCAAGGACCATGATCCAGCCTAAATGTTCACTGATATTGAAGAACCATCTCCACAGTATATATCAATATAAATAAAACAAATGACAAAATGTTTGGTGCTGAGTTCATGTGAGGTTGATATAGAAGATAAAGATTTAAACAGGAAATTAGGAATGGAAATTAAAGCAACAGGTCAGATAATTCAAACCAAATGTTCTCTTGTTTGAAGTAGTTATGTGTATATTTGTTCTTGCATAATCAACTTAGCAAAAAAAGATATCTTAATGTATTATGATATGTATGTGGGGGAGCACTGGGCTGAAAGAATTCTTTGATCTCCTTTCCTTCACACTTAATTCACCTTGCATATGCAGACACCAACTTCATCTAATTACAGTGATTAACCAATGTATAACGGCAATTATTGAAACTTTGTGGATATGTCCTATATAGCTACTAATCTGACCCAGTTACAAGCTCAAAGTAAAAATATTTGTTCTTTAGTCTATAAAACAAGCATCTAATATTAAGATAGTCTATAAAACAGGCATCTAATATTAAGATAAATTTTGGGGTGTTTCCCTATAAAAATAAAACACAGATCATAAATCAGTAGTTGCATACAGAGCAAAAACATAATAAATAAAAAATCTGGATCATAAAAATGATTATGATCATGGTGTTCATCTTATAAATTACCTTATTAATGGTTAAAGTGATCATCTGCATGGTTAGACTATTTGATTTTTCAGATGAAAATAATTAAATGGTAGAATATAAAAAGTCGTATTTGCAGATTCATTCCACACTTCTGAACAGTGTCATAATACCCTCAATTGCACTTAATCAACAGCAAAATAATATTTTAGTAGAAAGAATTGTAGGATATTTGATTTTCTTTAAAAATATTATTTCTTAAGAATTTATAGTGCATGACACCAAAATAAATAAGAACTTAAGAAATGCCTTTTTTTCAAACTGCAAATTATGTAACCCAAATTCTACGTTATCAAATTGGTTACTGTTTGTAAGTGGTTCCTGCAAATATTACAGAAAGCTTCAATTATCAGAATTGTTACACATGCCTAACACTGGCAGAGCATCTCTTTAGTCAATGTCTGTTAAATAAAAATAGGCAATAGAATCTGCTTTAATATGAGACTATAAAACTAAAAATATGAGAATGCATATATTCTTGAGAGTATAAAGATTAGACTTGTGCCGACAGAACTAAAATACAGATGATGTAATGATTTATGTTAGAATCTAACCTCAAACCTGCTTTCGCTGACCATCTGTCTTAAGGTATAGTAAGTAAATAAAACTAGCAGTAACAAAAACTCACCTGCTCACACAGAATTTTGTATTCCCTAAGTATATTTATATACATATATAATATATGTATACAATTTTTACACATTTTATAACATTAATTTTTATAATATATACATTTTTGTAATTTTTATAATACAGATTTTCAAGAGTGCTTACAAGCTAAAGAATGGCATATTTAAGGGAAAATCTTCATTTAAGTAAAAAAAATCAAGTATGTTCATCATGTACATACGTAATTTTATATCTTAGAACATTATATTTTTAATAATATCACCTAGCTTAAAATTTTTTAAATATCTGTTAGATTCTTATTAAACATATCAAAAAACACTATTTTGAAAAACACTGTGAATCACTGTCATATAATTTTTGCTGCTTTATGTAATATAGCAGCTTGAATGTTATAATGTAAATGACACATGCAATAATTTTTATTCTTTATTTTTTCATAAATTACTTCCTAGATAAATGTGTATATTTTCTTTAAAAAAAATTAAACCAGCTATTTCTCAGAATAGTAAGAAATTTTCTTGGATACAAATGATTTCTATTATATGTTGAAATACAAAGGTTTGCTAAAGTAAATCCAAGCTGTATTTGATCTCCAATTACTTTGGACTCAAGACCTTATTATTGTATTAGATTAATAGTAAGTTTTTTTTTTCAACATAATGGATCAAAAAGCCTTTTTAAAAAGTTAAACAGAAATTAAATTTAATCTAGTTTAATTTTACACATACATGCTGTTGGCAGTTTTCTAAATGGGGGGGGGGGGACTAGAATATAAAACTAGAAGGTAATTAATATATGTCCTAACTTTTAAAAGCTAGAAATAACTGCATTGATCATTTGATTATATATCAGTACAATAAAGTTAGTATATTTATCCTAAAATATGAATTACAATAGTTTGTATACCTAATATCATTAAGTATTTTATGTCTATAACTCTGTAAATATATTTATAAACTATCAAAACTGGATTTTTTCATGAATACATTACCAATCCCAGAAATATAATGCATTTACTTTTAATGTAGCCTAGGACTTTGTGGCTACCTTAAAATATGGAAAATTTCACATAGAATGTATATTCTGAACAAGGCCCTTGATGATAGTCCTCATTTCATAAGTTTGAAATAAGTATGTTTAGAAATAACTCACACACATCTTTCAAATGTGTGCAAGTAGCATTTGAAGCCATATAACATAATTTGTATTTGGATATGTTTGTGGCCTTTGCAGAATCATAAACAAATCATACATTAAACTAAAAAACTAAGCAATTGATTTGTGAGTTATCAACCAAAAACACTGACACCTTAAATTTGAAACTGTAATTTTTGAAAACAGTTACTGTGGAATAAATATGTCAGATTGACAAATCAACTGAAATCACACAACCAAGAAATAGCTCCAAGACATCCTGGGTAACAAATTCTGTGTGGTGGAGATAAGAAATTCAATTGTCTGTATTTACTTTTCCATGTGAAGAAAAGGAACTGATATTTGTATAATATGCTTTTGTGTATGCAGTTAATGATGACTATTTTATACAGATACACAATACAGAAGTAGTTTACAACATCACAAGTTAGTTTAACCTATACTATACTTTATAGCAATGAATGATAACATAGTTATAAAGTTGAGATTTATGTCAGGTCAAAGAGAAGATAAACATTTACATATATTTAAAATCTGGGTATTTGAACAAAAATCTATTTGACATGTTTATCTGAAAATATGTTGCCGTCTATTGAAAATACAGACTATGTTTTAAATACTGTCCTATGCAAATTGGGATTACTAGAAATTTCTATAAAAGTTTGCATTCAGGGAAGCAAACAAAATTATATTATTACAAGCTACCACTTTTGAACATAACTACAGTGAAATCTTTGCAACCTTTTTATTAGCAGTGTAATTAGCAGACACATGAGTGTCCTTATCTTTACAATTCTGAGGCAACATATCTTGTCAAAATAAATAACTATGCAATAAATATGCTAGTCATTCATTAACTTCTGCCATTAAGAGTAAGTTTGATCCCCAGGCATGAGTTATAGTGGTATGTTTAAGAAAAACAGAAAGTTTAAGATCCCTTTATCTAGTGAAGTAGCATTCCAGATTAATGTTGTAAACTCAGTATTACTATCTGAAAAGAAGCCCTATTTCTAGTCTTTTAAAGAATGTTGACAAAGCAAGTTTAGTTTGAGTTTAGCTTAATTGTCAAAAGCACAATTAATCAATCCAAAGTAAAATACAGCCCTTGAACTATGTTCATTTTAAACAGGTATCCCTTTGCCCAGTTCTCTAGTCAAAGTATCACAAAAGCCTTTGATCCATACTGCCCTTGATTACACTTCCCCAATACAAAGTAAGTGAGGCAGAAGAGGGACAGTTCTGTTTCTGAGTGGACTTGGGGGAGTAGTCAAGAGAAAGGAAGAGACTGTGGTGTATTTTTTTCTTCTGAAAAGCAATAGTATTTTCTTGTGCTGTTTAAGAGATTACCCCTGGGATGAAACATAAAGGCTTATTGAGATTCTGTCATCATTTCTTCCCTACTAAAAGGTCACTGCAGTATATTCATCTTCAACAGAGCTCTGGGGCAAATCTCATTTCAGCACCACGGACAGAGACACTTCTACTGGCACTGGCGCCCTTGATTAATTACATTGACCATTTCTTAAGAAACTTGCATTGGCTTCTCCTTTGTCAATCAGCAAGTATTATATCCATTATTATATTCAACAGGAAGAGGCTGAATATAATGCACTCTATTAAGGAGCTCATAGCATCTAGCATTTGCCATTTAGCACTTCTGTAGAGGATCCTGATAATTAAAGCTAATTACGTAAGGTGTGTTAAATTAGCTCACACTGTTCATCGATCACCAGATATTTAAATAAAACTTTCTACTCATAATGAGTCTCAGATCAGTTATTATACAAATGTCTAAGAGAAAACAGGAAACTTATGGTGAATAAATACACTTAGGTAGGCCTCCATACTTCCCAAACAACCAGAATTACCCCTGTGAAACAAGTAAAATGCTTTTTCATTCTTCCTGCATAAACAACTACAAACACTTTCTTTTGTCCCTCTGGCCAACCAACTTAATGATGTCACTATATCAGAGAGAACATGTGTGCAGGTCCATAAGCCAAACCACACATGCCTGTCACTGACTGATTTTATCTGGGGTCATCAGTATCCAGTTCCATCTGTCTTCCTAACAAGCTGCATTCAAATTCCATTAAAAAAAATGGTAACAGAGTTTGAACCAACTGCATAGATGTAACAGATAGCAAAGCATCAGCTTTATCATCTCAGAACGCCAGGGTCTTTCCTGAGCTTCCAAGGATTCCCAGAAGGCACCAGTCCACCGGCAATCCTCAAGGTGTTCCCAACTTAAGCAAGTCAGGCCCTCCTAACCACAAAAACAACAAGTGAAGTAACAAAACCAGAGTCAAAAAAAAAAAAACTATTTTAAAACTCTAGAGGACATCTCCGGCCAAACACACAGACAGTAAAGCTCAAGAGGAGGGGGAAAAAAAAAAAAAACCACTGTTCCTACCTTACAGTCTTCAGGACAGGATTTCACCGAGTACTCCTCCGACTGTAAATATTTATGGAGCACACTCTCAAACTCTTCGTATTTCTCCTGAGCGTGGTGGTCGTAGTCTTGGTAAGCCTCGACGCACTGCCGGCAAGTGGCCATCTCGCCGCCCTCCTTGAGCACCACATCCAGACTACAGTTCAAAGTGTTGGGACTGGATAACCCCGAGAACAATTCCCAAAGTGTGTAGGAATTACAAAACGAAAGGTAAAAATCTGACAAGTTCCAGAGCGGAGTTGGATGCGTCCCCCTCACCTGCTGCTCCTCCCCCGCGGCTGCCACCCCCCGACTCCAGTTCCTGGCGCACACGGCGTCCGCGCTCTCCACCGTGAAGCACTGGCCCGAAGAGGCGCCCTGGGGGTAACAAGTCTCCAGGCGCCACAGCGGTTTGGCAGAGTTTCCTAGAAAAAGAGCCTTGCTCCGGTTGTTTTTGCCTCGGTCGCCCTTGCCGCCGCCGCCGTCTCCCGGGGAGGGGGGCAGGGTGGGGGACGAGGAGGCGGAGAGGAGTCTGTGCGCCTGGGCGGCGGGCGAGGACTCCCCCATGCTCGCCAGGAGCGCGGGCCAGGAGGGCTCCTGCTGCCGCTGCCGCTGCTGCTGCTGCTGCTGCTGCTGCCGCTGCCGCTGCTGCTGCTGCCGCTGCTGCTGCTGATGCTGCTGATGTTGCTGCTGCTGCTGCTGCTCCTTGTCCCGGGCCCGGGTCAGCTTGGCCTCGGCGCAGAACCACAAGTGATCAGAGAGCAGGACTGTGAAAAACAAGAGAGATGCCAGAGACAGTCGCCATTTCTGAGCCCTCTCTGAATCGATGAACGGTTTCTCGTTCTCCCGGGGTGCGGCCAACCAGATTTTTAAGCCGTCGTCATACTGCCGACACATCCAAGCACCCCTGGTCATATTTTGGGAACGCACAGCCCTGGCCGACTCCACCGTGAGGGCTCCTGTGCCGGTGTCACCACAATATGCATTGACTTAAAGGGTTTAATTTCCTTATCCCCTCCTCCCGGTTCTCTCTCTCTCTCTCTCTCTCTCTCTCTCTCTCTCTCTCTCTCTCTCCCTCTCTCTCTCTCTTTCTCCTTTCTCTTTTTGCCTACATAAATATTACCAATCTTTGGAGGAAGATCTGACTTGCTCCCGACCTAATCATAAGCCGACCCCATCGTCTGTAGAGTGGAAAACAATAATGGAGAGAGAGAGAGAGAAAGAGGGAGAGAGAGAGAGAGAGAGAGAGAGAGGCAGTCGGAGGAGGCAGGGGCTGGTGGCCGGTGGTGAGCTGAGTGCAGGAGGTGATGGTGGAGGTGGCGGGGTGGCTGGCGCTGATCCTCTCTCACCCAGGCATTGTCACAGCGCGGGTCCCCATGGCCCCGCTGAGGACAGCCCGCTCTCCCCTGCCAGGGGCATGCCGCGTCTCCGCTGCCCACTGACGGCGACCAGAGCGCCTCCCCAGCTCCGCTCCTCTCCTCCTCCTCCTCCTCCTCCTCCTCCTCCTCCTCCTCTTCCTCCTCCTTCCTCTCCTTCTCCTTTCTCTCCTCCTCCGCCTGCTCCTACTTCTCGCTCGCTCTCCCCGAGTCCGGAGCCTGGGCAGCCGCCGCCGGCAGGGCTCTCCCTCCCCCCCACCCCCCACCCCGCGCTCGAACTGCCGCCGCCGCCGCCGCCGCCGCCGCCGCCGCCGCCGCCGCCGCAGGTCTGCCCGCGGGCGCCGCCGCGGCCGGGCTCCGACTGCTGACGCCGCCTCCCCCGGACCTCGGGGCCGAATCGCCTGGGCTGGGCCTCCCGAGAGCCACAGTCATCTTCAGTCCCCGGCTAAGTTGCCGCCATCTTCGTCCTGGAGAAACACTTTTTTGGGGGGGAGCACTGGCTTTTGCGTCATCTCCTCCCGCGCGGAGATCTCTCCATCCTGGCGCATTGGCACCGGACTGGGCCCCGGGCGCAGCGGGAGGGCGAGGACGCTCGGGGGCCGGCGGGGTGGGGGCCGGCGGGGTGGGGGCCGGCTGCGCCCGCGGGCCCCGCCGGAGCTCCGAGGCCGCTTTAGGGTTTTCTCTTCTGCTCCCACTGACCGAGGTCAGATTGCCGAGCGCACGGCCGAGGATGCCGGCTAATGTCTACAGCATTTCCCGCTCCCGCTCTGCCTCCGGAGAAAGTCCGAGCGGCAGGCGGGCGGGCGGCACTTGGGAGGTTTCCGGCGGGGCTAGGGTCTGGGTACTGCCTTCTCCACTAAGGAATGATGGAGGTCAGATGAAAGGATGGGGGCAAGAGAGTAAATACGAATGGCCTGGACAAGACAGGAGAGGACATTTGCTCTCTGCAGGTGCCTAGGGAGCCCCAGACAACTGGAGATCAACAGCCTCCAGTGTATTGAATTGTCAGATGATTTTAGTGTTTGGAAGGGATGCTGTGTGTGTGCGCGCACCTGTTATCTACAGTCGCGGCTGCGTATGTTACAGCGACATATGCCAAAATAAAATTAGGAGGTTACAGGCAACCTCACAGGGTCTCAGGAAAAAACAGTTAAGACGACCTGGGCTACCGGGGGTGGCCGCCTAGCGCTCTGCTCCCGGTTCGACGTCCTGACCACGGAGGATTCCTCCTCGTATCTGGAGCATCCCAGACCCCCGGGACCCCCCCACCCCCTCGGAAGGGGTGCGCCCCAGCCCCCACTGAGTCCGGCTTCGCTACCGCCAGGACTTCCGCAGCAGCGGGCTGCCGGGCTGCCCCGGAGGCGGCCGCTGCAGCCCGAGCCTCTGGTGCCCCTTAGCGTTGGCTCCGGGAGTTCCGAGAATGCAAAGCAACAGACGCGCTGGGAAAACCTGGGGTCCCCCTCGCTCCCGGCTCCTGCCGTGCTGGACGAAACTGTGGGCAAACGTATCGTTTTACCCGAAGGCCCTGCCCACTCCGCCCCCCACCCCCGCTCCCACCGGGCGGCGGGAACAGGAGGCCGCGTGGGGCCAGCTCCCCGGTGCGCACACCCGGAGCGCAGCGCAGTCTCCAGCTCTCTCTAGCTGTCACCTAGGGCAGGGGTTTGCTCCACCTGGCCACTTACGGGTCAACCTTCCTTCCTCTGCTTCCTAATGACCTACATACTCTGTCCGGTGCACACTCACATGGGCAATACTATGTGCCATCGTTCTAAGTAAATATCTCCGGAGAACCAAAAGGATGGATCCCCATTCGTATTCATTTTCCTCTCAGGGGGGACTGTGAGTGTTGGCACAAGGAGAAGGGGGTCTTTTCTTTTCTTTTTTAATGGCAAGTTGAAAACCGTAATGGGCAGGATTCAACCAGGCAGCCCTTTCCGCGCATAACATACATACTAAATTTTACTAAACATGAATCCTAAGTTCATATAAAATGTACGCGGTAACCATCAAAGCTTGGTGCAGTCTGAGGGCTGGTTGATTTTTCCGTGTCATGTAATGTGTTAAAAAAGACCATTCGTGTAGGTATATCATTCTGGCACTTTGGATTTCAACATGTTAAATTTTTTTAACTACATAGGAGATATAGAAACTAACCGATATATATATCCTATGGCAAGTTTATCCTTACTTACCTCAAAGCATCTTTTAAATAAGCAAAAATTGAGGTTCTGTTGAAGATTAAACATGGAATAAAACTTTTTTTTTCTGAGCTTTGTATGTGAACCCAGCTTCAGCTGAAGAGATAGTCTTTGAATTCTTCTCTCTTCTGATAGCTTAGATATTTTGGCATTGAATAAAATATTCTTTTCTCAACGAGTGACATAGACCACGATATCCTTTGGAAAAAATCCCTTAAAATTTTAGAAAGCATTCTTCCCCCCCCTCTTATCGGGATTACTCTTCTCTTAAATTTAAATTTTCAACCCTCTTAAACCAAACCAGATTTAAATACAACATAAAGTCGGCTTGTGGACATGAGTATAGGTCTGGCATTTTCTATTGTATAAATAAATATATGCGGAAGATATTATCTGAAGTCTGCATTGCTATTATGCAATAGGAGATTCTGCAGAACCTGAAAGTGAACATATCACATTCTAAATCCTGAGATGATTCTCTCTCCCTGTCGTTTTGAACCGGTTGTGCCCTTGTGATGAAATCTAGATGGAATGCAATAATTCAAGGCCTTTCTTCTTATAAACTCAACGTAAGGATTTTGTAAATTTTTTAGGTTAATGTTAAGATGACTTTTTCTTGATTATCTCTGTTGCCTATCTACCCTTATCTCTATCTCTAGATTTAGTTGTTTAAAACCTGGGTGGCATGATTTAATTTCACTGCTTTCTCCTATCTACCCCTTCATTTTTTGTCAGTTTGTTTCTTCCTAATTTGACAGGTTTATATTTCTCTTGAGCTCTCCTGTGAGAGATAGAAAGTTCAGAAAATGCTTGGCTCGGGAAGCCCACAGGGTCCCTGAGCTAAGAAAGCTCACACAGAAAGCTCACAGGCAGACCAGACAGAGTTCCAAAACACAAATATGATCTGAAGGCAGCTACCATTTTAACATGAATATGGGAAATCCATTGGAGCCCTCCTGCTACCCTAAAAGGGAAAAGGTGAGCACAATGACTGCTGTTAAGGGTTCTCAGGCTGAAATTCCCACACAGACAACCACTGCCCAGCTGTGCAGCAACCCACTGCCACCCAACCCAGTGCCCTTTGCACCCCATGTGCCTCCAAGCCTGGCAGCTAGGACTTTCAGCTCAGGTCAAACTCTTGTTCACAGTAATTGAAAGCTCCTTGGTTGAATATGAAAAAGACCTTAAGTTTCTGTTGCAAGAAAAATATGGCAAAAGTTCTGCTGAAAGGAACCCTCGTATTTGTTCTTAAAATAGATAACTCTTTCTTCTCCCAAGTCCAGTATACTGTCGTCTTCTACTAACTCCCTTCCCCAACACAACCACTTCACGTTTACTCTCAGCTTCAAGTTTCATGTGCAAGCCTGAAGCTGTGCTTCAGTGAATGTTCCTGTTATTGACAGACTCATAGAAATTCCTAAGGGATGTATTTTAAAGCTAAGGACCAGCACTACTATTGGGATCAAGCTATTCACAGTTACTCCAACAGTGTTTCTCAGCCATCACCTCTATTGAGGTTCAGGGTCAGATAATTCTTCTTTGCGGGGAGGAGGGAACTGTCCTACATTTTGCACAAGGTTCAGCAAGCTTCATATTCTCTACTCACAAACATCAGTAGCACACCCAACTCTCCCCAGTTCTGGCCACTCAAAATGTCCGCAAGCATTGGCAAATGCCTGGGAGCAAGGTCACCGCAGCTGAGAACCACTGCTCTAGGAACACACCAAAGTAATAGTTACTTAATTCACATCTGTATGGGAGAGGTTCTGGCATCCAAGATGAAACTGTAACTTTTTCCTTATATTCAAGGAATTTATAATCTCAGAACTCCTCACCTGAGAATCACCACCTCATCACAGAATATTTTTAAGGGACTAGAAAATGCTGAAACTCTCTTAACTTCTCTGCCTAATACAAAGTTAAGCGGGTAATTGACAATTATCGTTTAAATCTGGTCAATGTCAGAATTTGTGTGTTCATATATATTGTTATTATACAACTACTGTACGTACATTATAGACAATTACAACAAATAATCAATTTTAAAAGTTATAAGTAATCCCAACACCCATATATAGTCATTGTTTCCACTCTGTAGCATCTAGCATTTATTTTATATTATAAATCCCATTTGGTGACACTTACTAAACCAGACTTTTAAGGACTGAAGTCAGAAGTATCATAGCATACATATCCACATTTATTAGATAATAATGCAAATTTCTCTTCAGTATTGCATTGTTAATTTTAATCAGAGACACACAAATTCTAATAGTGTCTCAGAACATTAGCATCTCTCTCTCTCTCTCTCTCTCTCTCTCTCTCTCTCTCTGTGTGTGTGTGTGTGTGTGTGTGTGTGTGTGTGATTAAATCACAAAGAGTACTAGGAATGGGGAAATTTTAAAAAAACAGACAATATATAAAATTAAAAGTCCATTACTCTCAAACAAGGGGAAGAACCAAAACCAGGCACTGTTATTTTTATCTTGTTGTTATTCATATCTAGTCAAATTATGTCTCACAAAATATTTCAATGATGCTTAGTAAAAGTCTGATATACTGCATTAAAATAACTGTTTTATCTGATTTTTTTTTATAACTGGGACAGAAATACTTTCTACGATAGACTATAGTCTGTTCTTTGTTTTTAAGGAATCTGAACCTTGCCTTCCTCTAACAGTTTCCATGAATTAAGATGTTTTAAAGTAAGACACTTCAAGGGTACACGCCCCCTGAAAGTAAAATGCCAACAACCCATCCTATTCTGCTCATTGTACATCAGTTCTCTGGGGAGACCAAGATGTCTGACCTTGGGAAGTTTAGTCAAGGAGCAGAGAAAAAGACTAGTCTGGCAACCACAAAACAATAAGGAACGCTCAAGGATTACCAATTTAGGAGACTTCGGAGGAGGGCTTGACTCCAATCTGATTTTGAGAGGGACCCCAGGATAGAAAGCTATCAGGGACATGGAGTGACATTAGGAAGGATTCTTGAAGAAGACCTCCAATGTCCAAAGGCTCCGGTGCTTGAAGGAACCCAGCAGGGAGAATTTTATGGGCAAGTGGGCCGCGCTAGAGTCTAGGGGCATGTGGGGGTATCAAGGACGAGACTAGAGAGAAGGGATGGAGTGCCATCATGAGTGACACTGTATAATAAGCAAACTGGTTCTTCTGAATGTGGTCGGGATTCGTTGAGGAAATGTAGGTAATGCTTTGAAAGTCTGTCTTCAGGAACATCACTGTTCATTAAAATCAACATGACATAAAATATATTCAGAGAAGGTGTTAACCAGGTTAGTAAATGTTGATCCTTGTTGGCTTATCAGCTCAAATGTAACAAACACAGTAAAAAAGAAGGGCAAATAGCTTGGCTGGAATGTAGGTTTCATTTATCAGAAAAAGCAGGCTGTGGAGTCTGGAAACTCCTACGTGGGTTTCACCTGAGAGTGTGACTAATGGCACAGAGTAGTTTAATAGCACAGGCACATTTCAGGAGGTTGCTGACTAGTACACAGTTGCAAATACATTATCTTGAGGGATCTGGCAACAGGATGAGCTTTTTGCAAGAGAACACTGCAGAAATTATCTACACACAGAACAGAACTCCATGTGTACTGTGTTCAGGATGGCATCTATGCTTCTATCTTTAAAAGAATTCCAAGTTCTTAATATGATTAGACTTATTTTCATGGGAATCTGTACTTTTATTCCTATTTAAATGGCAACGTTTGTTATGCATCAGAAGGGAGACAGTTTTCTTACTCTGTTTTTACATTATAAAATATATAAAACAATACATTGGTTGTCTTCTCAAACATTTGCCCCAATTCCTTAGAGTTAACATCTGCCAAACCATTTTACCAGAGAAAGTGAAATCTAACATCTTTTTTTCTGGTGAGAATCGCTGCTTGAATATTTCCACCCCATAAATCAAATATATAACCACCCTGAGACATTTTCTTTTTTCATTTTGAATGTCTTCTGGGTGCACAAAAATAGGCACATCCTCTTTGACTTTATTATACACTATTTATGCACCACATATAAGTGAAAATAAATTGCATTCTTATATACCTATTGATCTGGAAAAGAATGTTATGCTTTCACAATTCATAGATAATGTACAAATTCTTGGCCAGCATAACTGTATTTTTTTTAAACGTTTATTTATTTTTGGGACAGAGAGAGACAGAGCATGAACGGGTGAGGGGCAGAGAGAGAGGGAGACACAGAATCGGAAACAGGCTCCAGGCTCTGAGCCATCAGCCCAGAGCCTGACGTGGGGCTCGAACTCATGGACCACGAGATCATGACCTGGCTGAAGTCGGACGCTTAACCGACTGTGCTACCCAGGCGCCCCGAGCATAACTGTATTTTTAAAAGCAGATTAAATATAAAGAGCTAATAAAGAGTAGCCTGTTTATTTATAAAGAAGATAAGATTAAACCTTTAGCTTTTAGGCCAACTAGAGTTTACTAATATAACCTCTCTGTAAAGAAAAAGGCAGGTTCTGGCACCAACAGGTGTCTGAGGACTCTGCTTAATTAGCAACAATGTGCCAGAGTCTCTTGATGACCTCAGTTGACCTGGACTCAATTAGGTTCACTGAGCAAAACTAGAATTTGCTCCCTCTCTGTATACTTCCAAGGTGATGTAGCTCATTGGTTTCCAAAGGCTGGTGGGCAGAGAGTCAAGTAGGGATTGGTAACCTTGGACCTCTCCCCACAGACCTGCTTCAGTAGGACTAAAATGAGGTCCAGGGAAACTGCATTTCTCAAAAGTCCCTCTTGATAACTTTACACAACCAATGAATCCTTCTATTGAAGGTGAAGGCCCCACTGGATAGAGTGGCCAGTGTTAGTCAAATTAGAATAGACACTCTAAAACAATATCAAGATTCAGAATGTTGGAGAATGTAATGCTAAATAATATTATTTGTGATTAAGAGTTAGCACATATAGACTTAAGTGCTTCCATGAATGCTTTCCACCGAATGCATGTAAGTGAGTGCACCACACATAATGAGATCATCATCATCATAGAAATTGCTTATTTTTGGCCAAATACTGTGCTGAGTATGTATGTCAACACACACATAGAGTTTTGCAAGTAAAAAAGTGACAAGGATAAAACATGTCTTCCAAGACTCACAGAGCAAGGTCCATATGGAGAAATGAACAGAAGTTAGTGAAGAATATAAAAGATTTGAACAGTAGGAAAAATATGCCTGTGTCTATATAGGAAGATGATTGTTATAAAGATGGAAAGTCTCTCCAAGTTAATTTACATATACCTGAAAACAAGGTGAGATTATTTTTCCTGAAAGAAATTATCCCTTTTAACAGAGGGAGCTACCTTATACTTGAATCCTTACAAAATCTGTCATGTTATAGGGACTATTTTCTTTCAAACTTACCAATAAGGGAAGATACATTCCCCTAAAATAATATCCACTAAGGGCGCCTGGGTGGCTCTGTCAGGTAAGCATCTGACTTCAGCTCAGGTCATGATCTCAGTTTGGGGTGTTTTAATTTTTTAATATTTTTTTAATGTTTATTTATTTTTGAGAGAGAGAAAGACAGAATGTGAGCGGGAGAGGGCAGAGAGCGGGGGAGGGAGGGAGACACAAAATCCGAAGCAGGCCCCGGGCTCTGAGCTGCAGCACAGAGCCCAATGCAGGGCTCCAACTCATGAACTGTCAGATCATGAGGATCATGACTTGAGCTGGTCAGATGCTTCACCAACTGAGCCACCCAGGCACCCCTCATGGTTCCCCCACTTGCGCTCTGTCTCTCTGTCTCTGTCTCTGTCTCTCTCTCCGAAATAAACGTTAAAAAAAGATTTAAAAAATAATATCCACTAATGTTGGTTTTAGATGTTTATAAGGTTACCAGATGAAGCTGTTAATGTAACAAAGGAAATTTTTTTTAAAGAAGGTAAATTTAGTGATCATTTCCGGGAAAATGATTCAACGATAGCAAGTATTAGATGTCATTCTAAATAAAGATTTTTAAGATCACAGTAGAAAACAATATAATAAATGGTCATGTGGCAGTGGTTAAGAACACATTTTCAAGGATTTTTGTTTGTTTCTTTTAAAAGAAAAGAAGAGTCTTACCATTATACAAATGGATTCTCCGGTTTGGTACAGTATTTCCCAGTGACATTCTCATAGAACCACCCAAGTGCTGCTTTACCATTCCAGATAGAGCTCCTGGTTTGTTGATCCATTTAACCAATATATATTGAGTTATATACTCTTTACTTTTTGAGGAATATAAATACGAACATGTCTTCAATGTGTTCTAAATAGAGTTGCCATTTTACTACTGACTACTTCCCTTTTTGGTGTTTCCACAATAATCTACACAGCAGTGCTTCTTAATCAGTTTGGGGGTGAGGTATCTCTTTGACTATCTGACAAAAGCTCTTCAGAGTCTCCCCAAAAAAGATTACTTATATGCTCATATACTCAATATTTTGCCCCTAATTTTGCAGGGTTCACAGACTTCCTAAAACCCCATCATGAGTCATTCATATCAGATGAACATTATCTGTTGTAGACCTTTCTAGCCTGACATATGCCTATAAATACTGCCTGTGTTTGCTTATACATCTGCTCTTCTAAGAACAACAACAACAACAACAAAACACTTTGTTGTAAGCTCCTCAGGGGCAGAATGTCTTTCTCCATTTACTCTGCAGCTAACAGAGTAACAGCACATATCAACATTTATTGAGTGAAAGTGTGTATGTGTAAATAATAATTGAACAGGACCACACAGATCCTTTCTTCTAAATTTTTTAATGTTTATTTATTTTTGAAAGAGAGAGTACATTGAAGGGGCAGAGAGAGAGAGGAAGACAGAGGATCTGAAGAGGGCTGTGAGCTGACAGCAGAGAGCCCAATGCAGGGCATGAACCCACAAAGTGCGAGATCATGACCTGAGCCGAAATTGGAAGCTTAACAAACTGAGCTATCCAGGTGCCCCATCACTTATCTTTTCTTCTAATACATGCTCCATGAAAGATGCTTATGCCTGTATAATGCAACTATACCAGAGACAGCTAGCCACATGCAGCATCAGTTAAGATTCCTTCTATAGAAAGTGATGGGGGGGGGGGGGGAATCCTAAACAGGTCCAAACAGAGATCATTTTATTGGCTCGGGTAACTGAACGGTCCAAGGGTAAACTCCTTTCCAGGCATAGCTGTATTCTTGGGTGAGCACTGATTTCCCGGCCAATTTTACTGTCCAAATCTGTGCTCTGACTTCTAATTTGTGGGCTCTGCTCACATGCTGGTGCTTCACTCAATTATTATAATCTCTGAATTTAGAATCTGGCCCATGAATGTGCATTTCTTTACTCACAAGCATCCAGGCTCAGACCTTTGAGTTACAAGTCTCTAATTTAGTCTGTGCCTCCAGACAATTTGGATCAATGCTGGACCAACGGCTTGGGGTCAGAAGGCACAGATCTTCCTCTGCCCCTGAGCTACATCCCAGCACCGTCCTGACTATAATGAGCTCCTCCTCTGGCACAAATGGGCAGGGGGTGCTGAGCTTGGACTCTGGGAATCAGGGTTCTCTCAGGTGCCAGGACACATCTCAAGGTCTCCCCTCCTTGCCAGCGTTTTCTCTAAGTTAGCTTAGGACCGGAGGTTTGGCTTTTCCAACCAGGCAAGATCCCAACTATTAGAGAGCTAAGGCTTTGCAATCACAGGCTGAAAGCAGAGTTGTCCCTGTTGTCAGACAGACCAGTGTCAACCTGCTGACACTCCTTCCTTCCCGTAGCCTTTAACATCCTGAATTTTTCCAACTAAGTTTCCAATGCTTGCTCTCCAGGTGCATGCCCTAAGTCTCGATACTTACAAGGTGTGCTTAACTATCTATTTTACCTGTTTCATCTGTTTTTTTCAGGCCCGTTCAAATTCTTAGAGTTTCGCCCCCATTGCGGGTTTTTCCATGGACTAGAATTAGCGACTACGGGTCATAAACAGAACTGTGATAGATATTAACTTTAGAACAAACAGCACTATATTTGTCACAGTATTACCATTCTACTTCAAATAATACCTTCAGGCTTCATCTAAATACAAAATCATCTGGCATTATTCATCTCGGATTAATTGAATTCAACACTAGAGGTAGTGCGTGAAGCGGAGTCATTCTTAGCAAATTCATTGTTAGGGAGAATGTCAACTGATACAACTGTTTTGCAAAGTAATTTAACAGTCGTTAGTAATCTCTAAACGTCTGTATTTAAAAATCGATTGTTATGTAAGAAACGGCATGTATGAGATTGCATAAAGTAAAAACGCAAATATACCGATTTTTTTGTCAGCTTGGGCTGCCATAACAAAATGCCATGGACTGGGTGACTTGAAAAACAGAAATTTATTTCTCATAGTTCTAGAGGCTGGAAAGTCCAAGATCAAGGTGTTGATTTAGTTCTCAGGTGAGGGCTCTCTTCCTAGGTTGCTAACAGTGGCTTTCTCACTTTCTCACTCTGTCCTCACTGGTGGAGACAGACAGGAAGAAGTCTCTCTACTGTCTCTTGTTATAAGGGCACTAATCACATCACAAGGACACTACCTTCCGACCTCATTTAATCTTAGTTACTTTCCCAAGCCCCCAACTCCCAATATCATCACATGTGGTGGTTGGGGCTTCAACAAACAAATTTGGGGATGGAACATTTCATTGCATAGGAACCAGAATATATTTGTTTTTAAGTTTATATAAAATATTTTAAAAGTCCAAAAAAAAAAAAAAAAGCTTAACAGTGGCTGTCTCGGAGGGGTGGGTTTGAAAGGCAGAATGGGAACTTCTACTTCGTATCATTTAATGAAAATTAATGGGTAATTAGCCAGCGATGTGATCATTTTGGCAGCATAATCTTTGAATATCCAAAATATTCTTTCTGAAAAAGAATCAATTAGGACAGTGAAAGGAAAAATGATGACGGTATATTCCACACAGCTAGATGAGTAAGAATCTCAAAAGACCCCAGGAAACATATGCGTGAGGTCAAACCAGCATAAAGCAGTATCTGGGGGGTGGGAATAAACTAAACAGGACAAGAAACGAACTGATCCACAACCTGTAAGTGCTGCAGAAACTACTGTAAGGTCAACCTTTTCTTGCCCCCCAGAGAGGGGGTTGAGCCTGGAGTCTGGAAGGCTGAGAGCTACAGGAACACCAGGAAGCCCTCCAGGCTTGCCGGCCAGTTGCTGCTGCCGAGCACAAATACCCAGGGGGGCAGGGCTTCGAACAGTGCCACCTGCAGAAAGGGGTCCAGAGCCTTTGAAATTCCCACAAATGCTTTCCTCCAGAAGACGAGATGGTCACTCGTGCCAAGGGACAATGAGAGAGCCAAAGTCCAAACTGAGCAGAGAAGGAGGACGAGGGAGAGAAGATGCCGACGGCCCAAAGGGGAGACTCCCAGGAGGAGCGGGTCCCAGAAGTCCCGAGAAGCAAGATGAGAGGCAGCTCCCAGGCAGCAAAGCCCATGAGCTCTGGGGGTGCAGCATGGGGCAGAAGGGGAAAAAAGACCTGGAAAAGACCTCATTTTGAGACACCAAGGAACAGCTGCCTGAGAGAAGGGAGGCCAGACTGTAAATCTGCAGGAGGACAACAGAGCAGGGAGCCCAGGAGCCAGCCAGGAAATGGGCAAAGCCTCCCTACCCCAGGGCCGTCCCTTCACCTCCTGCAACAGAGGGATAAAAGAGAATAGATTCTAATCCATGTAAAAGTCACAAGGACAATTACAAGGAGAAAGGTAAAAATAATCCTATTAACATTTCGACAGATAGTGAAAACACACCAGAAATATGTGGCCACAAAGTGTTGGAACTGTAGCCTAATAAGTAATAGTGGTCTAGAAGAATTAAGAAAGCAAAGCCTTCAGGGGTGCCTGGGTAGCTCAGTTGGTTGAGCTTCCGCCTTCCGCTCAGGTCATGATCTCACAGACTGTGAGTTGGAGCCCTACGTCGGGCTCTGTGCTGACAGCTGGGACCCTGGAGCCTGCTTCCAATTCTGTGTCTCCCTCTCTCCGCCCCTCCCCTGCTCAGGCTCCGTCTCTCTCTGTCTTAGAAATAAATAAGCATTAAAAAAAGAAAGCAAAGCCTTCAGATAACCAATCAAAAGTGGCAAAGTTCAGAAACGGAGTGGATGGATCAAGCCTATATTACTGAATTATTTTGTAAACAGGTTCTTGAAACATCGGCCCCCTTTTGTTTAGAATTGGTTAGAAATCTTTAATCCAAATATTCAGTGAATAGAGTGCTAAGAAGCTTCAGCTTTTGGATAACCGGTCAACTTGCAATTACTGAAAACAGACCTGGCCAGCGAGAAGACATTGAAAATTACTCTGACAAAAGGAAGGGAAAAAGGGAACATATCAAAGAGTGAGAGCTCAGATGGCACACAGAATTTAATTCTGAACTTCTGTAAGTGCGATTTGGAATATCTTGGATTGTGAGAAGAATTTTTGATGAAGTTCCTATTTTAATTGAGTAAATTTATGTTCTGACTGGGACAGAATGAAACAGAGGCGGCCTATGATTTCCAAACATATAAATTTGGTAAAACATTCAAAAGGATCCTAAATAAGAATCCACTGATTTATAGTGATTTTTTACATAAAATTTTTTTCAAAGAAAGATGATTATTGCATAGAAACTAAAAAACAGTACCTGGAAAACATTTTGGTAAAATAATTACACATATAATGTTTTCTAAAGAGACAAGAAAATTATCCAGTTAACAGAATTTGCTATAATCCTACCAGTCAATTCAAAACCTGAAAGGAGCATTTTCCCAAAAAACTTGGGTTTACAGAGGAAAGCCAAAGATCTCAACAAACAAAATTATTGACCATACATTAAAGATTTGAAGATTTCAGTAGATTTTACAATAAATTATACATAACAGTGGGTTGAAAAACAAAAACTTCATTTCTGAAAAAGAACTGACAGGCTATTACAAACAGATATAGGTAAGAAATGATTTTGTAACTATTACCAAGACTAATTATTCTGTTCTTATTACCTTTTAATGCTGACAATCAAAAAAGATTTTAAAGACTTGCTTTAATATGTGTAATATTGCTATAGACTGTAAGTTTGTGTCTCCCCCCCCAAAAAAAATTCATATGTTGAAAGCTAATCCCCAAGGTGATGGTATTTGGAAGTGGGTCCTCTAAAGGTGATTAGATCAGGAGACGCCCAGCTCACAGGAAGAGGGTCAGTGTCCTTCCCAAGAGGCTGGAGAGAGCTCCTGTGCCCTTTCCAACACGAGAGGAACCAGGGAACACAGCGTATCAGGAAGACTCTGTATCTGCTGGCACCCTAGTCCTGGACTTCCCACACTTCAGAACTGACAAATGAATTTCTTCAGTCTAGGGTATTTTGTTAGAGCAGCTGGAACAGACTAAGACCATGGATATATTGTATAAATGCTACTTTATTTTTCAGAAATAATTTTATTTTTTAGGTTCCTTTTTTCATTTTATTTTTATTTTTTTTCACCATGCTTAAGTATACTCTTTAATCTCCATGTCCTATTGGATCCATCCCCCAAGCCACAGATACTTTTATTTTTAAAAATAATTTTGAATAGAACTTTCTATAGGTTCCCCAATATAAAATAGTTGAGTTGCACATAAATATTTCCAAAAATTCACATAATTTTATTTTTTGTGCCTTATTTTATTCTCATAGCTGTCTAGTTTGGAAAACAAATTACACAGCCATCTTCATTATTAAGTTGTAATAAGTAATACAGTGTAGTATTGGATGACAAATACTCATTCAAACCCAAAGGAAAGAATGGAAGGTACAGAAGCAGAAACAGATCCTTCTTAGGTAGAAGCTTCATGTATGAGAGACACTGCCGTGCAAGATAGTGGAAAATGTCTCAATGAACATTTTCATAACTGAAGTCAATACATGGTTACAGAATAACTGTATTAACATATGGTAAATGCAAAGGTTGACATTAACCTTACAAAAACAAAAATCAACTCCAAGTTGATTAAAACCCTCTGTAAAGGGGAAAGTGATAAAACTCAGAATACAGGAAAATACCTTCCGTATTTAAAGATAGGAAGTAATTGTTTAAGCAAGACACAAGCAACACTACCCATAATTTCTATTATTTAGGCATGAATGAATTAGTATCCTAATACAAAAAAAATTACTTAAATCTGTAGAAAGAGAGAAATTGGCAGCACATATATGAGAAAGACATAAAATCCAACACACATGTGCAAAAGAATAAAGAGGTACTTCAGAAAAAAGGACATTCACATGGTTAATAAACATATGTCAAGGTTGCTGAACTTCACTTAATCAGAGAACTACCACACAAAACAACAATTTGATACAATTATATACAAACAGATGGACAAAGAATTTTTAAAAATCTGGCAATACTGAGTAGTGAAGATGTAAAGCAAAAGGAATTCTCACACATTTCTGGTAGCAGGTGTACATGGATGCAAATACTTTGGATCACAGTTTGACCCTATTTCTAAATGTAAAAACATGCATATCCTGTGACCCAGAAATTCAGTTCTAGGTACACTTTCTTGAGAAATGTGTGTCCTTCATATAGGCTATATGCGTGTGATCTCCACGTTACTTTTATAGTTTCCTCAGGCTGGAAACAACCCCAAAAATGTCCCATGCACACTAGAGGACGAGTAAATAAAGTGTTGTCTGTCCGTAAACTGGAATATGATACATCAATGACAAGGACTAAATCACAAGTGTGCACAGATAAAACCATAGCACCGGAGTATGTTGTTCAGGGATACACACAGGTGGTAAAACTAAAAAGAAATATGCCTAGGTAAGAGTTATCTCCAGTGGGAAAGGAGAAAGGGGTCATACGCTCCTCTTTCTGAGTCCTATATAAACTCCCTCGCATCCACCAGAGGGGAGCCTGGAACCCAGACCTCTCCATCGACAGCACATCTGATGAAAGGGAGAGACTGTTTAACAGAAGGGCCTGAACTCCAAAGAGCCAATGAGGCTCAATCTGAGGATTTTTAGAACTCCTGGGAAGAGAGAACAGTACTCGCACAGGATATGCCAGTGGCTGGATTGCCATAGCAACTACGGGAGACAAGGACAGTGAAGCAGAGCTAGAAGTAGACAATGTGGGGCCGTGTGTTCAGACCATCATCACAACTTGTGAATCTAAACTAGACAAAACCTACATCTACAGCAGACTGGTTGCTATCTGGGCCAACAAGCTGACTCTTTGCTTAGGACAATGTGATTTTTCTGTCCCTCGCAGCTAAGAGACCCGACGTCCCATAAGTTATCAAATTGTGACACCCCACAATTTCATCTTGTGGTGATTAACTCTGACTGCCTCTGACATTTGCATGTGGTACACAATTAAACAAAATCCAAATACTCTATACTTGAAATGCAGGAAGCAAAGTGGGTCTTGACCCCCCCCCCCCGGAGTTTTTCTTTTTTTCTTTTTAAATTTTTAACATCTATTTATTTTTGAGAGACAGAGAGCACGACAGCGAGCATGAGGGAGGGGCAAAGAGAGGGAGACAGGATCTGAAGCGCAGGCTCAGCGCTATGAACACAGAACCCAGCTCGGGACTCAAACTCATGAGCCGCAAGATCATGACCTGAGCTAAAATCAAGAGTCCGCTGCTTAACCGACCGAGCCACCCAGGCGCCCAAAGCCCCAAAGTTTTTCCTTGTGTGTTACCTATCCTTCTGGCACTGGTTTCCACTTACTGTTACCATCCGTGCTAGTCTCAGGGCAGATGACCCACCACTGCCATCCCTTACATCCTGAAGCACAATGAACACAGCCCCACATGCTTAGCAGAAGCTTTTGACGTCACGGTTAGGTTTAAATCTGTCTTCACAGATTACTACGTTTGTGACTTGTTACAGGTTAATTAGCCCAGGTTAACTGAAATGCAACACCCTCATCTGTAAAGGCGGTATGAATGAGAGTATTCGCTCCCAAAACTGTTGTGAGGGCTAAATAAGACACTTGCGGTGACAAGCTTCCAAGTGCCTATTCTGGGCCAGTCGCTGTGCGCTCAGATGCTGGCTGCATCTCTACCGGCCTTGAGACCCTGAGCGGCTGCAGTGTCCTCGTGTGAAAAACCAGGGCAATAGTGGCAACTCGGTCACACTATTGTCGCAAGGTTTAGGCAACAAGAGTGTCTACAACAGTGCTTAGCACTCAGTGACTGTTCAACAATTATTTACTTTTGTTACCTTGAAAATGCATGGCACACAACAAATGTTAACTACTTATGTTAAACAACATCAGTAATATAAAGATGAAAGATTAGATATTACTACTAATTCTATAATCACTAGAGAATAACACGACACGTTATGAACAATTCTATGACAGTAAACCTGACAACTTAGGCAAAATTGGCAAATTTCTTGGAACACAAAACTTAACCCAAACTAACACAATACAGTCTGAATAGCTTCATGTTAAAGACATTTAATTCACAATCAGAAAATTTTCCACAAAGAAAATTCTGGTCCCAGGTGGTTTCACTGTTGAATTCTACCAAACGCTTAAGAAAAGAGTAATACTGATATACAAAATATTTTTCAGAGAATACAGAAGGAACCCTGTGCCCTCGTTTTATAAAGCTACTGTAACTGTTACCAAAACTGAACAATGATATTACAAGCAAAACAAAACAGAACTGCAGACGATGAGCCCTCATGAACATTAACAAACATTAGAAAATCAAATCAAGCAAAAATCCACAGTTCAATCCATGATAACCATGTGGTTTTATCCCTGCAATGCAAGGTTCAACTGAACGTTGACAACTGAAAATCAATAAATAATTCAACATATAAACAAAATGAAGGATAAAAATAGAAATATTCCAATAAATTCAGAAAAAGCATTTGACAAAATTCAACATCAATTCATGATAAAAAAAATTCTCAGCAAACTAAGAGATAAGGGAACCTCCTCATTCTGAATCAGGGTATGCATGCGATGAAAGATATAAAATTCAAGATGTAAGATTCGGACAATAAAATTCAGACAGTAAAATTCAAAAGCTCCAATTACAGTAGCATAAACATATAAACTATTCAGGAATAAATTTAATACAAAGCAAGAAACCTTTGTACACTGAAAAAAAATATTAAACATTGTTGGGAGAGATGAAAGAAGACTGAAATAAATGGAGGTATGTACCATGTTTCTGGTATAAAAGACTCAAAATTATTAAGATGTCAAATGCCTTCAAATGTATCTGTGGATTTGATGCAACCTCAATGAAAATTCCTCATAGGCTTTTTTTTTAAACTTATTTATTTTGAGAGAGAGAGAGAGTGTGTGCCTGCAAGTGGGGGAAGGGCAGAGAGAGAAATAGAGGGAGAGAGAGAATCTCAAGCAGGCTGTGCTGTCAGCATAGAGCCCAACACAGGGTTCAATCCCACAAAAGGCGAGATTATGACCTGAGCCAAAATCAAGACTCGGATGATTAACCCACTGAATCACCCAGGCACCCCTATGCCATAGGCTTTTAAAAAGATATTTCATTCTAGGGGCGCCTGGGTGGCGCAGTCGGTTAAGCGTCCGACTTCAGCCAGGTCACGATCTCGCGGTCCGGGAGTTCAAGCCCCGCGTCAGGCTCTGGGCTGATGGCTCAGAGCCTGGAGCCTGTTTCCGATTCTGTGTCTCCCTCTCTCTCCGCCCCTCCCCCGTTCATGCTCTGTCTCTCTCTGTCCCAAAAATAAATAAACGTTAAAAAAAAAAATTTAAAAGATATTTAATTCTAAAATAAAAAATGAAATGGAAAGGATCTAGAATAGCCAAAACTACATTGTAAATCTGTCTGAGGGATTTATATACCTGATCTTAGACCTTACTATAAATCTATAGTAGTCAAAGAGAGTGTGGTATCAGGAAAAGGACAGAACAGAGATTTCACAGTGGAAAAGAGACTATTTTCAACAAATGGCACTGAAACAACGGAATGGAGAATGAGTAAATGGGAAAATGAATGAACAAATTGTGTCATATTCACACAACAAATGGATTCCTGCCAATAAGATGAAAGTACTGACATGTGCATCAACGTGGATGAATCTGAAAAACCACTGTACCGACCCATACGCAAGAGAGTACATACTAAATGATTCCATTTATATGAAATTCAAGAAGAAGAATGAAATCAATGAATCTATAGTGCTAGAAATAAGAACAGTGGTTATCTATAGAGGGTGAAGTTTCACTAAATGGGAGAAAAATGGGAATTCCTACCAAGACAGAAATGATTCATATCACGGAGATAGGAAGGTATTATTATATGTCGAAACTTATCAAATTTTCTATTTAAAAAGTCCACATGGAAATAGTGAAATGGGAAACATGAAACAAAACTTAAATACTCCAGTAGAGCAGAAGGAAAATGAGCCCAAATAACATGACCTGGAAGCTGGGCTTCCCGCGAATAATGTGGTAGATTGGTTTAGAAAAATCCTCTCCTTGGATCTATCCCAAAATATTTTTGTTTTTAAAAAGGAACATCCAGAGAAGTGAGCTTGATATTTGGTGTCATTTTTCCCATCAGAAAACGGCTCATTTAATTCTGAAACTGAGACACCTAAGCCACAATGACAGCTGAGAGGCTAAAAAGTTGATCAGGTCTTTGCACAGGATTGAAAAGATAAAAATTAGACACAATATAGGACAAGGATCGTCATGATACCCCCCCTAGGGAGATATGGTTTTTGTTTTTGTTTTTGTTTTTGTTTATTTCTAGGATGAATCCCACTGAAGTCTTTTAGGAGTCAGGCAGTAAATTCAAATGAGCTCAAGCCTGCCCATTTGTGACCAGCTCCTACATCAGAAAGAAATCCTTGGTCACCAGCCAGAGTCCTGAGCGGGGCGAACAGCAGTGGGTGTCCACTGGGGCCATGTCACCCCTGTACCAACCCCAGCTTCTGGATCCCAGGATGGTGCTGCAGAGGCCAACATCACTGTTTTTCTGCCTTGCAACACCGTCTTCTCTTGTTTCTCCTGCATTCGCTTCAATCATTGCAAGGGTGTAGAATATTCTTTGGTCTCTCACAGAAGCCTCTTTTGTTTTGTTTTCAATACTTTTTTTAAAAAATATATAAAGAGGTTGCTTCCACAGCAGTTTTATCGATAGGGCTGATTTTCTAAACTGCATTATAGCTGAAGTATTTGCTGCAGTTTTTGCTACGCGAGAAAATGAACATCAAAATTCTGGGAACTCTCCACATCACTTCATACTAGTTCACATGCTCTGCACATCACTTGAGAAACGGAGGAATTTGAGGGTATGCGACCAGATATAATTCTTAATGCCAGGCCCTGCAAACTTTCCATTTATATCTGTCACTTCCTGTATAAGGCCTGTCATTTCTCTAAAATTTTAGTGACATATTGTAACGCCAACTCACAACTCTGCATTCCTGTTTCTGGCACCGTGTTTCCTGCAAATGTTTCTAGGTTCTGATAACACCAGGAGTTCAGAACTATGCTTGAGAGCCAACCCCTCAGCAGCTAGCCAGCCTTGAGGGTCTCCCGAGTCCTCAGGGAAAAGGGCTTTTGTGACACGATGCGCGTGCAGGGCCCACAAACATCCTGCCCGATGGCGAGACAACTCCAATCTCTTGATAAAAGTTTTCATTCTCAAAGCCTGTTTACACTTCAGTTTCCACCTTTTCCTATCACCACGTGGTTTCTTAGCCTTTCTCTAGTAAACTCACACACAGGGCTCCAGGGCCTGTCTCCTCGCCTGAAACACCAAGTCTTAGAATGTACAATTCATCAAAGTTCCAGTTAAGACCTCAGACTGTTCACAGTGTCCTGACTTGGAGGTGGTGTGTTAAGGATCATCACAGGCCCAGCCTCACGTGTCTCATCTTCTGGTCACCTCACACGCAAGTATTTAACAGGTATGGTGAGAGTCCATTTGATTTTGTTTTTGAGAGAGAGAGAGAGAACTCATGAGCAGGGCAGAGAGGCAGATGGAGAGAGACAGACAGAGAGAGAGAATGCTAAGAAGGATCCAAGCTCAGCACAGAGCCTGCTATAGGGCTTGATCCCATGACCCCGGGGTCATGACCTGAGCCAAGATCAAGAGTCGGATGCTCCACCAACTGAGCCACGCAGGTCCCCCCAATTTAATTCTAAGGGATGGTTTAATCTAACACATATTTGCTATTTCATCTTAGCACAAAAACCCTACGTGAAAAGGTATGTCACTGAAGACTCCCAGATACTTCAAGAATGGAAAACTTTAGCTCTGAGCACCTCTTCCATAGCTTTGAAAATATAAGTTGTCTCTAGGATTTCTCTGAAAACCTTCATCTTTTCCATCGTATTCTGGTAAGAAACTGTTTTCCTGCTCTGCTTGTATGTCCGTGCCTTGGCTGCATTTCTGTTCAGCCTATCCAGGTCCCAATCAACATGGCCTTTCCACAACCATACTCTGGATATTGTACATTTCTGAATGAGTAAAAGTTTACAGGGAGGGTTCTATGAAGCAGTGGACAGCCCCCACCATCTCCCCGGCTCTTTCCTTCTGCTGTGTCTCCATACTGAAATCTTCCACCTACCCTCTGTTCTAGGTTAAAAACCCTGAGCAGTGAGTGTGTCTCTTTCAGGTGCCTGCCCCACCTTGTTGGTGATCCTTCTAGCTGTCTTTGAAGAAAATACTATTCACAGATACTTACTAAGCACTAAATACGCAAGTCTGGCTTGGTGGGCACTATGAAGCATTCCCTTAGGAATTTTGGGTCTAGTTAGGAACATGCTCAATTCTTTTTTTAATTTTTTTTTCAACGTTTATTTTTGGGACAGAGAGAGACAGAGCATGAACAGGGGAGGGGCAGAGAGAGAGGGAGACACAGAATCGGAAACAGGCTCCAGGCTCTGAGCCATCAGCCCAGAGCCCGACACGGGGCTCGAACTCACGGACCGCGAGATTGTGACCTGGCTGAAGTCGGACGCTTAACCGACTGCGCCACCCAGGCGCCCCGGAACATGCTCAATTCTTAACCTTTCCCCAGTGTCCCCAGCCCAGTGCTTATGTTATTGGCTATGCTGGTGACTGTCTTAGATGCTCTAATTATTTCAATGGTACCTTCTCCAGTATCCCAGATGCCTAAATTCCCCCTAGCCAGCCCTGTCCATGAGCTCAGAATACAGTGACCCACTGGAGACCTCACACTACTTTATCAGCAGCAATTCATTTGTTCTTTGGTGTTTGTAGTTCACAAGGAAGAAGCAGAATTGTGGTGGCTTGTTCTACTGCAGATTCATGCTTCTGAAATTTAAGTTTGCCTTTCTACCATTTCGTAATCCTTTCATTCACCCTGATTCACTTCCAACTCTCAAAGCAGTTGTTCTGTATTGTAATTTTTCTAATTAATCTCTTATTCTTCCAACTCCAAATGTTAGTAGAGGGACCACACTGTATACAGAACCACAAAATAAGCAGTAATAGTCCCAGCCACAAGACTACTCTCCCTTCTTGAATTTTCACTGCTCTCATACCATCTTCGAATATCACCCTCTCCTGCCAGAGTGCTCTTAACAGGGAGTACAAATGGTCTCCCCCAAGCACTGTGGATGGTTGTATAAACTTAAAGAACCTTTCCGGAGACCAGCTTATCAATATATATCAAAATGTAAAATGAGCACATGTGATTCAAAAATGGTCTTTTCCACGGAACAGTCTGAAAAAAAATATTGCTACAAAACAAAAACGTTATGTTCAAGGATGTCCGTTAGAATTTTTAACATAACAGCAAACATCAAAGGGGTGGGGAAGCATGATCTAATAAGCCGTATAAAAAAAGGCTGGCCAAATAAATTATGATGTGTACATATGTGGCAGAATCAATTTTTCAGAAAAAGAATCAATCTGGATCAATTTACTGATGTGATTTCAAGTGTTACAGTTTTTGTGATCCTATGTAATAGACCTTTTTCATATTTTGGATAAGCAGTATCTGGTCTCTTTCCTGTTAACGTCTTCACTACTTTTGGGAAATAATGGCTGCCTCCATCTACAGACAGAGACGTGATCCTCATCTTCACGATGGTATAATCAAGAGGCACACATGAGGCAGTCTTGGCCAGTTGACTGGCACCTCACGAGATTTTGGAATTTAAGCTAATAACAATGGATGGCCGGCGAGCACATTCATTACGGTTTAATGCAGAACATGACACGGTCCTGCACTTACCCATAGTTACTGCTGCCTGACGTTCACAGGACCTCGTTTCCCATGCCTGGCTATCTAGTTCCCATTAAACGCATGTTTTTAAGTAAATACAAAGGAGACAATGAAATGTACATATTCAATTGAAAGACAAACAATCCATCTGTTTTACTTCTGTCCATTTATTTCCTGAAAACTTTTTCTTGATGAGTCTAGTTAAATGTATGCTTCCTAACTCATTTGTTTGTTACAACTGGGATCTGTCATCTGTCACACCCCATTACATTTCGCTCTATAAAATAGTAGTTTCCACACATTTTTTTCCTGCTGTAGGCATAAACGAAGATATTCCCATGTGTGACACGCGTCCGTGATACATCCAGATTTTCTATATCCAACCTTGCTAATTTTGTTGGAAAAAAAAAAAATCAATCTACTTTTTTTTTTTTTTTGCTACAAATCGTGAAGGAACAGCAGTATTCACCCAAAGTAACTGACTACATATTTCAATTATTTTTGGTATGCACATATTTCTGCATCTTGCGTAAACTGCTTCTATCTCTTCAATTCGAAAAGGCAATTCTGGAATGCAAGTTAGTGAGCCCTATTATTTGAGGAAAAACTTACATCTGTTTTATTGTGTCTATATTTATTGAAAAGCAAGTAATTCACAGTATTCACTAGTGAATTTCTTATCACCTTGTTGATTTTATCTTCCCTCTCCCTCTTAATATTATCTTTTGTGTTCATTCTCATAATGAGTGGTTCTCCACTCATTAACTAAGGACCCAGGTATGGCAGGACAGGAAAGTGGGATTAGCCTTTAGGGTGAAAGTATTCAGCGACATATGTGGACCAATGAATAAGAAACATAAGAAACGTATTCTACCCAATCTCCACACTCTCCCTGGCCCCAGTTATTTGCAATGTGTGTAACTGTATGGCTGTGTCCCAATATGAAAGGTGTAAATTTTAACGGTACTCTGTTTTAACAAAACAGAAGCTTTGAATGAAATAGTAAGTTGAATGGGAAAAAAATTATGTCTTTTGCACACCTGGAATTGTATGCTGAGATTTGCATCTTCTCCACACATTCAATAACCCATCAAGACACGGGTGTATCCCGACTCTGCTAGCAACAGCTGTTTCCATAGGAAACTACAGCATGAACACCTGATGCTCTTTCAGGAAAACGTCTGCTTCAATTGCGATGTTCCGCCATTCTCAGTGGAGTTTTTCAACCAACGTGTCTCATGGGTAGCTTTCAACGATAGAAATATAAACGTATTAGGGTCATGTCTCTACATATACATACTAGCAAGAGAGTTCTTTTTAACTAGATTCAATAAGGCTGAAATATGGTTTATCATCAGACTCTAAGTAGGTGCCTTGATCAAACTCAGGTCTGTAGGGTTCTTACGTCATGTCTGTATTTGTAAGTATGAGCGATGATCATGTGAGAAAGAACAAGTGATACACCAGAAAAAGGCAGATCATTAGTAACTGATAGGCAATGCTTTTACGGCCATTGAGGGCAGTCCAGAGGACGAGGCAGCTGGGGCTTAAGAGTTACTTGGGCGCCTGGGTTAAGCATCTGACATGATCTCACGGTTCATGAGTTTGAGCCCCACATGAAGCTCACTGCTGTCAGCGCAGAGCCTGCTTAGGGTTCTCTGTCTGCCTCTTTCTCTGCCCCGCCCCCACTTGTGCTCTCTCTCTCAAAATAAATATTTAAAAATTTACAAATTTTTTATAAAAATTAATATAAAAAATTAATAAATTTTAAAAAATACTTAAAAAAACAGACCCATAATGGTGTGGTTCACTGAAAAGCACACTGATAACCACAATTACCAAAACAGAAGGTAGAAAAGACTTGGAGCCTAATGCAACAAGCCAATTGTGTATGTAATAGGACACCTAGGGTACACATTATTTATTAAAGGAATAATTGTGGAATATAGCATTCTGTCCATTTCACTCAGCCAATATTCGAATGTCTACTTTAGGTGACTATAATTTTCTTGGATATAAAAAAGTTAATATAGGGGCGCCTGGGTGGCTCAGTCAGTTGAGCATCCGACTTCGGCTCAGGTCATGATCTCACGCTCCGTGAGTTCGAGCCCCGCATCAGGCTCTGTGCTGACAGCTCGGAGCCTGGAGCCTGTGTCTCCCTCTCTCTCTGGCCCTCCCCCCTTTCATGCTCTGTCTCTCTCTGTCTCAAAAATAAATAAACCTAAAAAAAATAAATAAAAAAATAAAATAAATTTAAAAAGTTAATATAAATTTTTACATAATGTCAGTAGGCTCCCAACCTAGCAAGGATACAGGCATAGAAATAACTAACAGTAAGTATGTTAACATATCCACAGTCTTCAGGGGAAAAAATCATCAGGGAATACAAGGAGCATTGGGCAAAGGTAAACGGTCCACAGATGAAGCTCCACTACTGGCTACTAGTAAAGGCGATATTCACTAACAAAACAAGAAAATATTAAAGGAAAAAAGTGAGCGAAGAAATTTGTCCCCATCAATTTGGCGAAATTTAAAACAATGAGATACAACAGTGGTGAGAAGGATAGGAGTTTGGAGCAAGCAGCATGCATAAAATTTTTGAATAACTTATTAATATTTTTAGTATTTATAAGTACAATATGGATATATTTACAACCAGTTAAAATTAATGTTCTTTCTGAGTCAACAATCCCCATCCTAGTTATTTACCAAAGGAAATAATCACACCAAGGTATGAGACAAATGTATCTCTCATATGTGTATGGTTGTTCATCCCATCCTTTTGGCCACCATATATTTTGGTGTTGCCAGAACGTGAGATATCATTCAGCCACCGGAGACAATGCAGCAGAGTTACATGCACTAATTTAGAGACCTGTCCACTTCAGGAAGATAAGGTGAGACATACACTGTTAAAGATAAAGAAGAAAGCAAAGTGCAAAATAAAAATAGTAACTGAGTTCATGTGAAAGTCTCTTGCTCCCATTGAAACAAGAAAACACTGGGTAAAATAAAAGCATGCTTCTCTTTAACACCACCAAGAGCTATGTATGCAAACAAATCTAAATTAAATAAATTATGGAGAGAATAAGGCCTTCTTTGGGGAGCAAAGAGAGACAGCTGCCTAAACTAGGGCCACTTTTGCCTAAACTATGAAGCATATGTGACTGCTGAAACTAGAGAGACCTTCCTAGGACCAGGAGAAAATGGCCAAACTTTTAGTAACATTGTTGCCTGGAAAATCTTGCTGGTAACTGGAAGAGCCTCACACACACACACACACACACACACACACAAAGGTTATCCTGACTTGACAGTTCTTCTCCCCTGGAATTTTCTAAGTTAACTGAGGCAGAGCAGAGCTGAAAAACAGGGCATCACTGGAGTTGAAATTAGAGCTAAGCTGAATACAACTCAAGCTACAAATAGACGCAGTCCCTCTGTCAACTCAATACGTTCAGTGTTGAGGGGTGCCTGGGTGGCTCAGTTGGTTAAGTATCTGACTCCTGATTTCGGCTCAGGTGATGATCTCACAGTTGGTGAGATCGAGTCCAGCATCGGGCTCTGCACTGACAGCGTGGAGCCTGCTTGGGATTCTCTCTCTCCCTCTCTCTCTATCCCTCCCTCACTCACGTGCGTGTGTGCTCGCTCTCTCTCAAAATAAATAAACTTCAAAAAGAAAAGAAACCAAAATTAAAGGCTAAGATAAAATCATTAACAATTAACTAAATGATATCATTAACAATTAACTAACTAAATGATAGAACTACCGAAGACAAGGATTATTAATTTATAGGAAAAGATGGTTAGAAGGTGTGGACAGAGATTTCAGCAAAGAAACAATGGCTTTAAACTAAAACTAAATAGGCACAGAACTAAAAGATTAAAAGTATCAACAAAATATATAATAACATTTACAACACACTTGACATGGCAGAAAAAATCATCACCAAATTTGAAAAAAGGTAAATAAGTATTCAAATCATAAAACATCAAAATAAAGCAAAGAAGAAGAAATCAAACATAGTATCAGAGACGTGTAGGAAATCAAATAAACCCACCATACTTGACACTAGATTTCCAGAAAGAAAGGAGAATGAAATAGAAAAGGATCAGAAGAGATACTGAGCTAAGTTTATCAAAACTGATAAAAGATATCAATCCAGAAATCTAAGAAGTTTGGCAATGCCCAAGGAAGATAACCACTGAAAACCACATTCATGTATATTGTAGCCAAGGCTAAACACTAAAAATGAGGAGAATTTTAAAAGCATCAGAGAAAAGTGACTTTTCACATTCATAGACCGTACAGTAAGAATAACTGACATTTCATCAGAAATAATGGAAACACAAAGTTAATGGATGACATCTTTAAAGTAATGAAACTGAAAATTACCAACATGAAACCCTAGTTTTGACAAAATAGCTTTAAAAGACAAAGACTAGGGGAGCCTAGGTGGCTCGGTTGGTTAAGCTTCCAACTCTTGATTTCTCTTCACGTCATGATCTCATGAACCGTGAGATCAGTTTGTGAGTTTGAGCCCCATCTAGGGCTCTGTGCTGACAGTGTGGAGCCTGTCTCTCTCTCCTCTCTCTCTGCCCCTCTGCTCACTTGTTCTCTCTCTCTCTCAAAATAAGTAAATTTAAAAAATAGTTTTAAATCCTTTTTTTAAGTTTATTTATTTTGAGAGAGAGAGAGAAAGAAAAGTGGAGGAGGGGCAGAGAGAGAAAGAATCCCCACGCAGTGCTCAAACCCAAGAACCATGAGATCATGACCTGAGCTGAAACCAAGAGTTGAATGCCTAACCACCTGAGCCACCCAGGTGCCCCCCAAAAATAGTTTTAAAAGACAAAGACTAAATATAAAAGTTTTTAGGGAGATCTGAGTTTTCATTTGGCAGTTTTTCTTTTCAGTCTGAAGAATTTCCTTTAGCATTTCTTATGGTGGGCCCACCTGTCCACAAATTTCCTCAGCATTTATCTGAAAAGCTCTTTAGTTTACCTTTATAAAGTATACTTTTTAAAGTATACAAAGGCACACACCCACATAGCTACCATATCATTCAAAGTATGTAACATTTCTGTCATTCCATAGAGTGTTTTTGCCTACTTTGAATGCAATCCCAGCCCACCTGTCACCTAACCAATTTATGTGATTTGTATCCCGATATATTATTTTCTCTGTTTTAGCACTTCACATAAATAGAATCGCAAAGTATATATTCTTTTGTTTCTACCTTGTTTCATATAGCATGGTGTTTTTGAGTTTCAATGATGTGTAAATCAGCATTTAATTATTTTTTTTGATGAGTAGTATTATATTTTATAAATATAAATTATGTATTCATTCACTTATGGAATGATATTTAGATCATTTCCATTTGAAGCTATTATGAATAAGTGGTAGTTGTGGGTGATAGTCTTTTTGTACACATTTTTATTTCCTTTGGGAAAACACCTAGGCAAGGGATTTCTGGGTTCTATGTTAAGCATATGTTTAAAGAAAATGCAGTAAAATTTGCCAAAGTACCATTTTACTCTACCATTAGCAAAATAAGAGAGTTGTAGTTGTTTCATATTCTGGCCAATACTCTGTTTAATTGTATCCACTCTACTGGTTGTGAAATAGGATGTCATTATGATTTTAATTTGCATTTCCCTATACACCAATGCATTTGAGCACCTGTTCTTGTGTTTATTGGCCAATCCTATGTCTTTTTTGTATAATTTCCAAACAGGAAAGAATACATAACCAATTCTTACAATTAAGTAACAAGAAGATAAAACCTCCCTCTAAATGGGCAAAAGACCTCTTTGGTCTCCTGAATATAGTTATAGCTACAAAAGTCCATAAAGAACCACACTATCTCACAAACTCTGTCAAGAAAGGCACAGAATAGGTTATCTGAAAGAGTGAGGAAAATTTCACTGAGCAGCTATAACTCTGTATTTAATGCCTCAGGTTGTGGTCAATAATACACCTTTTGTGTGCTGTATTGCCACATGATAACAGCAAGATTAAATATCTGTCTGGTTCCTAACAGTTTATAAATCTTTTGGAATACATTATATTATTGACTTTCAAAATATTTCTGTGAGGACAATATTATAAGTTTTCCTATTTTTTTCTATTTTTTTCTTTTTTCTCTTTATAGATGAAGAAACTGAGCTCCTGAAAATTTATGAATTTCCCTGGTCCAAACAGAAGGTGATATAATTTCTGCAGGACTGACTGGAATCTAGTTTCTCTGTTCCCATTAAAATTATCTTCTCACTACAACCAAATTTTAAGCCCATTCTTGAAATAAAGTAAAACTTATAGCTTAGGATGTATTCAAAACAGAATTTGCAAAGAGGAGACAATGGACAACCCCTACCCCCAATCTTCATGCACCATTACATGCTTCCCTGAGTGTCTGAGAAGAGGTGCTGACTCTCACACTTAACTTTCCTGCATTAAAGGATGGTGGCTGTTAGTTTATTGCATATCAGCATTCATTTTCTAGATTCTCCTCTCTGACTAGAAATATCGCTTCCACTCCACTCACCATGGTAACAAAACAGCTGAAGATTCTTACAGCTTGCCTACTGAAGAAAAATACTTGAAAATATCTTTTGATGCTAAAATTGGTTTTGTTTTCACAGTATCGCATGAAGCAACCAAGGATGAGGGATATCACCATACATTTCAGATGGATTTACCCAGCAGGAGCATTGAGAAAATACAGGAAAGGAGAAGAGAGGAGAGCAGAGGAGAGGAGAGGAGAGGAAGGGAGAGGAGAGGAGAGGAAGGCGATATCAAGTGTACATACTTGAAGATACAGTTATCTACACATGTGCTCCCACAAACCATCCTTCACTTATATCACTGCATTCACTTGGTGTTGGGTATTTCCCATTTATCTGGATTTCACTGCCAATTTGACCATGATATCTTTGAGGGCAGAAACCACTCCTTATTCATCCTTGAACCTCCATCATAATTTTTAAGTGTGTGTTGGATAAAAGAATACATTAAGACTTGGGACGCCTGGGTGGCTCAGTCAGTTAAGTGTTCAACTTCAGTTCAGGTCATGATCTCTCGGTTCGTGCGTTCGAGCCCCACGTCAGGATCTGTGCTGACAGCTCAGAGCCTGGAGCCTGCTTCGGATTCTGTGTGTGTGTGTGTTTCTCTCTCTGCCCCTTCCCTGCTCATACTCTGTCTCTCTCTCTTTCAAAAATAAGTAAATATTAAAAAAAAATAAAGAATAGATTAAGGCTTTTATATAAGAATCAAAAAATATACAAACCAAAGAATAGTTAATTCCAAACAACTTTAGAAATCTTGGCATGAAAGGAACTGCAAGGATACTATTTTTCTTGAATGTATTATTTGTGGTAAAACATGTGAATCAGTCTCTTTTCCTTTCTCCCAAGATAGGTTGCAGAGCCCTTCTGTCAAAGGTATTTGCTCAGATGCTTAACATCCGATTGAGTTCAACTAAACACATTTGGAAAGGTAAATAATTTGCCAAATGAGGTAGATGATGAATTACAAAGCCATGCTTAAATGATTATTTTTCTTCTCATAGTTCTTATTAGTATATGTAAGTGAGCTTTTGTTCTATATCTTGCAGAGTGGCTATGTTGCAGCTCAGTACTGAAACAGTCTTCTGTGTTTCCTATGTAAGAGAAAGGGTTTCATTGGAGCCACGGTTTGAGTCTGACAGTCATGTTGAGAGCTTCCTGTTCTTGGCTCCTAGTCATCAACAAACACTAATCTCCATTCTGGGAGAGGTAGACCAGTGGTGTGCTGTCCAACGTTTAACCAGCTCTCCAGGAGAAAAAAATAAAGCCCATGTTTGCAGTGTTTGCCATTTTCCACAGGGTAAATACGCCTACCGTGACCAATTTCAAGGTGATAACACAATGTCACTGAGTGCAGACTTGGGAAGAAATGCACAGTAGTACACCGTGATATAGTAACTCCATCATAGAGATATGATAAATGTCAGTAATCTTAAGAGCACAGATAATAAAACAGTTAATAAGTGATGTGTCTTGAGTATGTTATTAGTTTGGTTTTAATAAAATTCATTTAATTTTATGTAATTTAATTTGCAATAAAGGCTATTTTAAAACTTTAACAATCATCTGTCATGAGGGGGCAGGAGCCCGCTCCAGCATACCACTGGATATTGGCTCTGTATTTTGCCCTAGATTACAGTGAGCCAAGGGTATCTTGCCTGATTCCCTTAAATGGCCCCTCCTGGCCTGAGTAAAGAGGTGGGCAGTCTCCCTCTCATTGTACAACTATGGCACAGACACATAGCAAGAGACATGGGGTGTTCTTCACTTGTAAAACCAGGGATTTTCAGAAAATTAGAGGCAGAGAAGTAGTATAGTGCCAGGTTCCCATTCTCTCACCACTCTCGCCTTTGTGTTGGGCAGGGCTGACCACAGCAAGGAAGTACACAACAAAAGGATCCAACCCTCCATATCAGCCTGTGTATTATAGAGGAAGAAGGACAAAGAATATGAAGTCCACTATGCAACAATGACATCTTCCTGCTGAGGAAATAACCTTATTTGAAAGTAAGAATTTCCAAAGCTGCCATTGAATCAACTTGTATATGCTGAGTCAGATTTTGGTGGACTTCTAGAAGATAGAAGGAACTGAGCCTCTAGAACACTTTGGATGTGCTTTTATTTATCCCACACCAACTTAGGAGAGTCCCAAAATAGAGAAATGCCGGCTATAAGATGTCGTTTTTGTTTTGTTTTGTTTTTTTCTCTCAGGCTGGACATTTGCTTTCCCAATTTTCCTGAGTGGTGTAGACTAATCCAAGAAGTTGCTGGCTCTCTTTATGAGGTAGGTAGTTCAGGTAGTTCAGGTCTTCTGGTGGAGTCCGAACTGTTGAAGGGAGTGATGACCTTACCATCAATCTGTGCCATGGATAGCCTAGTCAGAAGACAGAAAGTGGCAGTGGAGGTAACTGAGAGAGGGTCTGCAGAACCAGCAAGAACCCAAGTGCATAATGTCAGCAAGATGACCGGGCTTCAGTCAAGCTGAAAGGAAATGGGCTAGATGCTTTACCAGACACCGTTTTTAGCAGAAATTCCAGCCAAAATGACCAGGGAGTGACCTTAACGAACTACTCTTTAGAGAAGGTCACTGGAGAATGGAAGAACCCTACTCTTCTGCTGTCATGTGTTACAGGAAGCTCCGTCATACACATGGGCATCATCCTGGGTGGAGGAATGGGGGGGGGGGCAGTAATATTAGAGACAGAATATGTTTATCTAAAAACACCAAGCGATTCCTCAAAGGACTATTTGAATTATCCCATGGGACTGAGTTTAATATACTGGGATTAAATTCTATTTTCCCACTTGCCATTGGAAATGAGCCATAAGAGAAAGGAATGCTTCAAAAAAAAAAAGGTGAAGGAAGAAAGCTAAGTTTACCTTGCACATTTGAGTATGGTATTGATAAACCCATGACTTTTCCATAAAATATTCTTAGCAATCCAAGGCAAGGTTCACACAGAGAGTACCAATCTTAAGTGGGACCACTTAGGTAAGACATTAAATGTTCTCTATTATTTTAATATTTCCACGTATTACTATTTCAGCATCCTTCAAACACTGGTGGGAAACCAATTACTATACAGTATTTTAAAAATCCAAATACCTTCCATCTGCACAGAGAACATGAAAATCACACACAAAAAAGTTAAATGACTTGCTCAAGGTCAGTCATTGGGTAATGGAACTAGTTTACAGCCTAACCCTCCTGATGCCTACTGGGATGCTATGTCCACTTAAATGTGTCACCCCGTTTACTAAAAACATCTCCTGCGCTGCTACTCATTTGTTCCAGGCCCAGGAATCCTGTTCTTTTAGAGAATTCCCAGGAGATTTCCTGTCTCTCACCAGCACCTCATTTATTTAACTGGTACTTTTGATAAGGCTTTGAATGCAAGGTTTAGAATGACCAGAATCAGATGTCAGAAAAAAAGGCCTTTTCATCAAAGTCTGTTTCATTTCCATACGATAAAATGTGAAATAATCCAAACATTTCACCCACACTGACTTCACCACTCTCCGCCGAGAAAAAGCATCTGCACTAAAACATCCTTCAAGTTTTTGCTGTTGGACAATTTCCCTTAATGTTTTATAACAATAAATTTAAAACATAGTTATTAAAATAAAATAGGTCTGTTTAGGATTTCTAGATCTTCACTGATTAGTTCTGGTCATTTCTAGTTTTCTAGAAAATATTGCCTCTCACCCATGTTTTCAAAATTATTTGCTTAGCATTGAACAAAAAAAAAGTCTCACGAGTTTAAATTCCCTGTCTGTAGTTAGTTCTTATCTAATGTCTGGATTTCAACAGTTGTGCTTTGCCTGTCCTCCTGTTTATTTTTTCCTTGGAAAGAGTGAGCTAACAATCTGTAGACCTTATGATGCCCTTTACTCCTTCAAAGATCAAACTATAATATATATATTTTTGTAATTGTTTTAGAGATACTCTGCAGTAACAATTTTTCCTCCGCCCACCACCCCTGTGCCTCCAGTCTTAGCCAAAGGTCTTTAAAGAAAGTGTTCAAATGCTGGATGGTAATTGAGTTTATTTTCTTATTTTTCTTCATTCATTGTTGTTGCATTTGGATACTATCTTTATTCGTCCTTTTGGGGATGGTTTGAGGTTTTCTTTGTCGAGTTTTGTGACTATTGAAGGATGAACGGCCACTTTGTTGACAAGAGTCAATAGTAGGTAAAGTGCAGGTAAATCAACCAGTGTTTGTCGGCACACTTACGGGCAGGTAGCAAAGAGATCAGCAATGTTTCTACAGACAAGATGAACACTTGGCCCTAAAATTCCTCCCTGGAGAAAACGGGGCTGGAGAATGCTCACAGTATGTGAGTGAATGAAGGTCGCTCTAGAACTCCTTGGAGCTTGAGTTCCTTCTAGATCCAATTTGGTATATTAGGCTTTAGAAATCCTACCAGTAGTCAAATCTGAATCCATGCCAGAGAACATCTCACCTGGGCCAGGTGTGCTTCATCAATCTCTGAGACACCCTGTGCAATTCATCACTGCGGGGTAATAGTGCCCTTAGACCTGAAGAAGTCCTCATCCATCATTCACAGACTCAGGTTGTACAATCTGGCCCAAGCCAATTCATAACTTTAGTGTCTGAGAACCAGGACAGGGGACAATTTTCCAAACAGCTATGAGGGTCACGTTTAAAATGCCTAAAATGACCTACAGTTTCCTCGGACTTGTGGATGAGCATATGGTCACTTGAAAAACAAAAGGCATATTCTCTGTTTTCAAGGTACAGAATTCATTATATCAAGTAGGTCCTTTTATTCATAAAATTATCTGGGCCACCTTTGTCATTAATTTGTACACATATTGTGTCATAAGAAAGGTATGCATCAAGGTATTTATTGCATTGCTTTTATTTCTCCTTGAATTGTCTGTTATTTTGTTTCATGAATGTTTATGATTTTTCATTACATGCATAATTGCTATTAGATTTTTGTTGTGGACTTCACACTTAGTTGGTACTAATTGCCCTTCTTTGTGTCCTATAGGGATTAATAACTCAATAAATTTAACACCGCCTGGTATCAGGGCTACTGCCTTCAACTTGTGCCCCATGCTTCAAACATCCGATTATTTTCAGTGTTTTCGAGGCACTTTGTTTTGGTGGTTTACATGAAACACACAATTGCATTTTATTCTTTGATGCTATGTGGGAGTATTTTTATTTTAATAGATTAGATGAAACCTTCAAAGTTTCCTGATATGATAAACATGGCTGTTGTTGGTTTTGCATTAATATTTCATATAATTCTTATTGTTTCTTATTTTTTAACATATTGCCTATGTTTTTGTGTTTCTGTGTGTGCTCTTCCTCTGACTGATTGGAATTTTTGTAATTTTGTTCTGTTAGTCAACTTTGCAACTAAAACATTATTATACATACATGCTGTAGTTTACTTTTCTCTGACTTATACCAATTAATTATCTAAGTCCAAAATGAATATCAGAAATGTCTTCTAAATAAACGTAGAGTTAATAAATGATAATGATTAATGATAATTATGTAGAAACATTAAATTATTTTAGTTATAAATAATTCTTCATGAATTGTCTGCATATTACAAATTTTGCTGGTGTCCCCACACAACTGTGTGTTTCTCTGGATGTGTCTTTAATCTGTTCTCAAGTTGGATACACTGGATCAGAGCAAGAGGCCTGGAAGTCATGAGTGAGGCTTCACTGAATTTTGATACCACGAAACGTGGTGCGTCGGCATGGAAATAACTTACACGACGAGCATAGCTCGGTTCTGCTTGTTTTACTGACTGCAGTCTTCTCTCTACCGTTTTTTCCTTCTATTCCCCCTTCCTCACTTTCTTCTCCCTCATTTTCCTTATGTGAGATAAATATAGGGTTCAGATAGGCTGTCTTCTCCCCACCCTCACACTCTGCATTAATTCATTGAGTCACGATATCCATCACCCTTAACAACTCCGTTTTATAAATATAATGTAATGAAAACTGTAGCAACTGAAGGGGAACTAGAGCATCATAAATAGTCTGTGATCAGCTTCAACTTTGGTTCTCAAACAACCAATTAACGCTGCCAAGGCCTTCAATGCTAATGAACTACTGGAGGACCACCAGATTCTTTTAAAATGTCATGCATGTAGAGGCGCTGGGGCGGCTCAGTCAGTTAAGTGTCCAGCTTCGGCTCAGGTCATGATCTTGTGGTTCGTGGGTCGAGCCCCACGTTGGGCTCTGTGCTGACAGCTTGGAGCCTGGAGCCTGCTTTGGATTCTGTGTCTCCCTCTCTCTGCCCCTCCCTCACTCACTCTCTCTCAAAAATAAACATTAAAAAAAAATAAAATGCCATGCATATACATGCAAGGAGAAAAAAAGCTGAGTGCAAGCACAATCAATATTTTTAAAAATATCTAAGCACAGAACAGAAGATGACTACTCAGAATTTTAAATTATTATTTTTGAATACTTAGTATAATGTTGCTTAATTAGAAAACAAAATAATATATTTATCTCTGAGAATAATTTTTCAGAATAAAATTTTTATTCATTAATTCACATATCCATCCATAGATTCATTGAATATAAACTGAATTCCAGCAATAGTCTAGGGAATATGAGTGTCATAAATGCAAATATGACATAGCCTTTTGAATACCTGTGTATTTTTTAATTACAAAATTCATGTACTTACAGAAAAGGCAGAAAAATAATGACAGAAGTAAACAAACAAAAAAAATAGAAGCTAGATACACAGATAAAATTAACACTATATTCATTGCAGTATATAACTTTCCATTTTTCAAGTCATACAAAACCATAAAAATATACATTAAACATTCATATTGTAAGTGCTTTCTTAAGCTTTTTTTCACTTGTTAGGAAATACAATTATTTTCCACGTAATTAGATGGTTAATGATACATAGTAATCTATTAAATCAATTCACCTAACTTCTTTAAATGGCCCACTATGATTGGACCTTTAGACTGAATTCTACCCTTCAATATTATGAACAATTGGTCTATATCATCTTTAGATTGTACAATTCTTCCAGTAAAATTCTGAGCAAGAACCCAAAATAGAAATATTTATTAACTATGTGCCACTTCATGTATCTGTTTTTAATTTATGAAGGAAATTTCAATTATTTTTTCCAAAATTATGTAAAAAAGAAAACTGGATGGATTTCTAAAAAGCTTTTCACTGTGAAACTCTGTACGAAAAAACAAATTCTGTGTTCCCTCTGCAGTCTACTTTCATGCTTTGCTAGTACAGGAACAGGGTAGCCTTTACTCCACAAAAAGTTCTTCTCTTCCACAAGGCATGACCATACGGGTTTCTGCTAAGTGCCTCAATGAACCACTGAGAATTCTCCACTTGGTCCCGCCAACTGGAGACCAATTCTGTACCTTGTGTGAGCTCTGGGGAGCTTTCAGCTTACTGTCCCTTGGTAATTCTTCATTTAGCATTTTGAAGGTCCACCCGTCGCATGCATGGCCTAGTACCGAGTGAGCAAAGCCTCCACAGGTATTCCTGTGCGGACTGTGAACACTCCGTTGCCCTGAGACTTCCTTCCTTCTAGAGTTCTGTCCCACAGCTTCGAGGCCCCTCAGTCTTTTGAACTTCCTATCTCCTTCTCTTCCATCCTATGACAAGTCTGGGTTCTGTCTGCATGCCCTCTTATGCTCCTGGTCCAAAAACTGCCTCCAGGCAACAAGTTGGATAACAATCCGAGGACTCCTCTCATTTGTTTGCTATCTCTGAAAGCTCACAGAGGCTACTTGTTATCCAGTGTCTGAAAACAGTTGTTTCATGTGTTCTTGCTATTTTTCTAATTAGTTATGACAGTAGGTTAAGTGGAGTCCTTGTCACTCCAACACAGCTAGGGGCAAATTTCTACCCATTTAAATTGAGCTAACAAAAATAAAATTCACTAGACACGCTTTCTTTCTTGCACAAGTTTTCTGTTTTTATCTTTCAATCTTGCTTTGATGCTATTTCCTTTTGGTTAGAGAAATTACCTGGTCAAATTCTCCAGCACAATACCATGGATGGTACACCTACTAAGCATGTGCACATCAGACTATATCCTTTTGTTGTCACAGATGATTGCTATACTGCATATGCAATAATCTTGGACGGCAGTTCTGTCACTGAATAATCTTTAAATATTGTTTCTCTGCCTTCTAGTTTCCAGGATTGTAAATAAGAATTCTGATGATGCGGTTCATGATAAATTTGTTGAAGCAGAGTCAGTATTAAATACCTTGATGCTGCTGCAAGATAGGTATGTGGCATGAGAGCTCTTGGACCAAGTGATCCAGATCCTGACACTTCTGCTTAGTGGTGAGTGACCTTGGGTGAGTGACATAATATTTTTGTGCCTTATTTTCCTCACCTATAAAATGAGGATGCATGGAAATACCAACCAGAGAGTAATAGTGAAGATTAAGTAAGTTTTTACGTATAAAGGGTTTAGAATACTGTGTGTAACTACTCACTTGATGGTGAGTAATAATATGTGAAACATCATTGCAAAGTCTCTTTGCGATAATCTAGACTAATTCACTATCTTTCATGAACGATTTCTTTTACCCACTAACCACACTGAAAATAAACATCAACCACACACACTGCTCCCCTCTGCAAAGGGAGGCCTGCATAAGAGAGCTTAATCTTATTGTCTGTTATTAAAAAAGCCACTTTTGGTAACACAGCATATCCGCTTAAAAATCTGACTGCTTTTGGAACAAACCTGATTATACGAAGCACTGTTTATAATAGATAAAATCTTAATGTCTAAATATTGGGAAAGAGTTGATATGGTCTCTCAGAATAGCATGAAGCCTCTATAAAACATTTTTTGCATAAAAGGCAATAATATATGGCTAAGCTGTTAATGGAATTTTAAATAATAAAGGTAGAAATATATATATATATATACACACACACACACACACACACACACACACACACACACACATATATATATTACTTATGTGCTATTACCTTATGAACCCATACAAGTATTCAAAAAAAAATCAACACGGGGCGCCTGGGTGGCTCAGTTGGTTGAGCATCCAGCTTCTTGGTTTTGGCTCAGGTCACGATCTCACAATTTGTGGGATTAAGCCCCACATCAGGCTCTGCGCTGACAGTGTGGAGCGTGCTTGGGATTCTCTCTCTCTTCCCTCTCTCTCTGCCCCTCCCCTGCTCTCACACATGTGCACACACATGCGCCTGCTCTTTCTCTCAAAATAAATACATATTTTTTTAAAGATTTAAAAAATTATAAAAAGAAAAAAAAAATAAAATTGGGGCGCCTGGGTGGCTCCAGGTTAAGCATCTGACTTCAGCTCAGGTCACAATCTCCTGGTTTGTGAGTTCAAGCCCAGTGTTGGGCTCTGTGCTGACAGCTCAGAGCCTGGAACCTGCTTCGGATTCTGTGTCTCCCTCTCTCTCTCTGCCCCTCCCTCACTTGTGCTCTGTCTCTCTCTGTCTCTCAAAAATAAATAAATGTAAAAAAAAAATTAAAAAAAAAAAGAAAATCAACACACATCCCATTATTGCACAGTGACTATCTTAGGGTAATGTTTGTTAGGTTGGGCTTTTTTTTTTTTTTTTTGATTCATCTTTTTCTAATTCATCTTTTTCTAATTTTTAAAAATAAACACATATTACATTTAAATTCGGAGAGAAAACTGTTTGTTCCAAGCTATTGTAGGGAGTTGTTAGGTATTATCCTTCTCTGCCTTTGGCACTACTGGTCCTATGAGTGCTCTAGTCCTCTTCATGTGTTTTCTGTCCTAAGCATGGATTCAACAACATTTTTGTGATATGTACACAACCATGTACATAAACACACAGAGATAAAAATTAAGATAACAGCATAGTATCTTCAATATACAGATATGCATTTACATTATTTTTCATTCTCTTGCATAATTCTATCATGTTGTTTCAGTGTTACGTTGCTCTTTCTGTGGCTTTCTTCTCTCTCCTCTTGTAAGCCTTTGGGAACATCTCAAGAGAGAAGTGGTGGAGATAATTTGTTTTTTTATTGTGTGAAAACACTGACAAATGAAACAAGATGGCTTAAAAACAATCTTCTCCCTTGCAATAGTTTAAATTGGTACATTTCATAACCAAGACCAATCTTGTTTGCAAAGAAAGGACAAAATTCCCCGGGTAATGACTCCTTAAATTCTGATCGTCCATTTGATACATGGCCAAAAATGTCTTCACAATGTTCCTTCTTGTCAGAATCACCAAATTAACTCATGATTCTCAAAATTCATTTTGAGCCCTAGGTTTGGGCATCAATTCAGCCTATCAAACCCCACATCCAGAATTTTTCTGGCCACAAATTTTCCAAGATGAAGAAAAAATAAGGTACAATGAACAGGTTATCACAGGTTTTTAATTGGTCCTTTAGGAAATAACCACGGTTTCCTTATCCTACTAATAATTTTCAGTGAAAAAGAAGTTCCAGTTTGATTTGCCACAATTTCATAATTGTCATTCATGTTAATGAACCATTTTCTGTTGGGGTGCAATTATAGACTCTGGGTCTGAAGTTCTCTCTTGTCCAGCAAGAGAGCAGACACAGGATTAAAATGCAAGAGAGGCTAAGGTCTGGAAGGAGACAAGAGCCCCGAGTAAGGGTCCTTGCTCTGTTTTTACTAGGATCAGAAGGCTTACAAACGTTGACGGGTGTGCACAAAGAGACAATAAATCCGTGAGCATTAACTCATGGGTGTGAGGGAAAGGGGGTTTTGAAGATACGCAACGTCAGGGGTTTGGGTCAATACAAAACAAAGTCCTGGTGTGGAGTTACTTACTGCAGGCTTGAGGCACCATGTCTTCAGTTTATCTTAGCTAGCTTAGGGGACAAGAGAGAGCATGCTACCTCAGGGTCAACAAGGCAGCTTTCTTCTGCTAATTAGCTCCACTCAGGGCAACTTCACTCTGCTGCCTCTAAAGTCCTGTTTACCTATTTACCTATTTTGGTCCTTCCTTCCTGTGAAAGCAGCTTTCTGCTATTGTACTAAATTGAGGGGCTTTTCTGCCCTGAATACCTAATCTTGTTTACCTACTTTTGGATGCTTTCATCCTGAGGCTTCCTATTCCTATACCTTTGTCCTATACTGGGGGCCTTTGCCCTGTTTACCTAATCTTATTTACCTAGTCTTGGGTGCACTCATCCTGTGGCTTTCTATTTCTTTATGCCTTGTTAACCCATCAGTGCAAGCTCAGAGAATTCCTAAAGCTTATTCCCCACAATCCTCATCACTAACACTCAATGGCACATATTTTTTACTTCCAAAATGCTGTAACAGACAGGAGTCTGGACGGTTGATAGATCTGGACAGACAGAACTAGCAATTATTGGGAATACACACTTTATGACTCTTGTCGTTTTTTGCTTACATGAACTGTGAAATAGTTATTCTGCTTCCCTTTATAGATATTTGAAAATCAAGACTGAGACCAACTAAGAAACTCAGCTGGGTCACATAATTTACAAGTTGGGGGACTCCTGTGTTCTTCCACATTTATTCTAATGTTTCTTCTACTTTGCTTCACAGTTCACTTACCCTCTTACCTCCAACCACTTAAATTCACCCCAAATCTTGATCCTTGATCATGCTTCCAAAATGCAGTTCTGAGAACACTAGCCCCTGGCTCCAAGTCATCATGCTTCCCATGTCATCCTCAAAGCTTACTAAAATACAGTCCCCAAACTAGCCTTGCAGACTTACCTGCCACATTTTAAAACATTTACTGTATTTTCCAATCAAACCAAACTAGCTTATTCATGAACATATTCTATTTCATATCTTTATAACGCATTGTCTCTAGAAGGTAAAGCTGTCCTACTCGTCACAACTCTCAAGATTACTTCACTCCTAAACCTCATCACAAATGTCCTATCAGTGGAGCTTATCTGATTACCTCTCACGTTGAAATGAACTCTTAGGCCACTTTTAATTCCAGATTATATGATGAATGTTTGCACATTCTTTGGGTTTCCAAATGTAAACCCTACCTTGTAACAAAAAAAAAAAAAAATGTCAAAGTTTCTTTCAAAGATACCCATAAGTGACACTGTTAAATAAGAATGGACTCTAAATTCATCCAGGTCTGAACCCATGAGAGTAGGTATTCTCTCTCCCTGACATCTTCAACTCCTCATATTCTTAAAGTTTCTTATTAGAAGTATGAATTCAGTGGCGCCTGGGTGGCTCAGTTGGTTACATGTCTGACTCTTGATTTAGGCTCAGGTCATGATCTCAGACTTGTGAGATTGAGCCCCACATATGGCTCTGTGTTGAGCATGGAGCCTGCTTGGGATTCATTCTCTCTCTCTCTCTCTCTCTCTCTCTCTCTCTCTCTCTCTGTCTCTCTCTCTCTCTCCCCCTCTGCCCCTCCCCCACATGCACGGGCAAGCACTCTATCTCTAAAAAATAAGAAATTTTTAAAATTTTTAAAAAAAGAAGTATGAATTCAGGAAATGCCAGTTAACTTCATTTCACCTTTAAAAAAAATTACCTTAAAAATTAAAATAGGCCAATAACACAATTAACCATGCTTTTAATATTCATGTTTCTCTCTTTCACTCCATTTTTTTTCTTCTGGTGATATTCCATCCTCAGAATTCCTATTTCAAAATAGTGAAGAATCTGATGCTTACGTTGGCATGATTTAACTTATGTTTACTTGGTTCTTTTTAATATTTATTTATTTTTGAAGGAGCAAGTATGAGCAGGGGAGGGGCAGAGAGAGAGAGAGAGAGAGAGAGAGAGAGAGAGAGAGAGACAGAGGATCTGAAGCAGGCTCTGTGTTGACAGCAGAGAGCCACCCAGACACCCCTAACTCATTTTTCCATGGATGCAAAATTTCCACATTAACGATTTTAATCTTTAATTGTGTAATGAAAGAAAGAAAATGTTCATTGCATGGAGATAGACATGATCATTTGGGGAGGAATAAAAGTCCCTTAATCACTGAAGTCTTATTAGTAAGCATGTTTGTAAATCATTTTCCAATGGGGTCAGGATAGGCATTATGAGGCTTGGCTACACTCTTCCTTTACTGCTTTCCTTTCCTCCATGCACATAACCCAGAGGATTTCATGGTTCCAGAGACATCCATGGAGTGTTCTCTCACCATACCTTTGTGCCCATCTTGTTGTGGATCCAACGCTCCCTCCTGCAGCAACCTCACTGACTAGAGTTTCAACCCTATGCCCGCTAATCTCCCTGGAAGGAGGAAGACCACAGAGGCATCAGCCTCTGGTTCAGGATGCCTGAACCATAACAGTTAGTTATGACCCAGGAGGGAACAGCCCATTGGCTATGGCTGCCATATACCTGGCCCGAGACCACAGCTCTTCCACCACGGCCCTTAGCCAAAGACAGGTTGGTGAGAAATTACAAAGGTCTGGCTATACTGGTCCAACTCAAGACAATTACGAAAGGCCGCTCTGTTTCCAGAACCTAATTTTCTATGCATTGTAGTTTGGGTTTCCTGAGAAGCAAAATCTGTGAGAGAGTTTAGCATGAAGGATGTTTATTAAGACATGCCTTTGGGGCCAAACCTTGTGGAAGGAAGGGAAAGGGCAGAATCAAGGAATCTAAGTACTCTGAGTGTCTGTCCCTGTATACATATGTGCTCATGTGCCTGGTGATTAGTTTCTGCCCCAGTTACAACAGAAAAAAAAAAAAAAATGGAGGGGCAAAAAACAAAACAAGGCTGGATTATGTCAAAGCAATATTTCCATTTCTACATAAAATTCTGAAGTTGCTGAATGTTGGGCTTATCTCATTGGTCATCATGGTGGGTTTAGAGAACAGAGGTCAGATTCTAGGGCATCACTCAGATAATTGTAATTGAGGGTGCTTACTTGCTTTCTATTTGCCTCTGCCCCTTGGATGTGAGCTCTGTGAAGTCAGGGACATTTTCTGATGACCTAGACACTAAAAGTTTATGTTGCATAAAATTTATTAACAATTAATTGTTAATAATTGTTGAATGAATTACCAAATTGTTTTTTATATGATGGTGTGAATAAGAGCCATACACACACACACACACACACACACACAATCTTTATTGTCTGGTGTTCATTTTTCATGGCTGTCTGTTCACAATTTATACAAATTAGGCAGCACATTGCCCTGAGACATTTTCGTACATGATTATTGCCAGAATGGCAAATACTTAAAATTTAGGGTCATGTCTGCAGGAAAAACTGCTAAACTGACTGTGAAAATCCAGTCTTTTGGCACTGGAGCACTGGTAAAAGAAAAGATCAGAGATGCGGACCATGTATCAGAAATGGCCTGGTGCCACGTTCTACGTACCACACGGCCTTTTCCCTGTGGTATACCTCCCCTCTGTCCTTCCTTCCTTTATTATAAATCAACATCCACATTATCAATATAGTTCATTTTCAAAATCAGCCTTAATAAGAGAAAGATGATTAAATTCAGAAAAAAACCATGGCAGGCTTTTCCCAACAGCTCTATAAAGGCAGAAAGTATGATTATAGGCCAGTTATAGTCTTCCTGTTAAAAATATTCTGCCAATAACAAATGTATTCCATGCTCACTGTAAAAAATGCGTAAAAGTATAAAGAAAATAATTGCTTCCCTTTATTCCCACTAGTAAGAGAGAGAAGCATTTTTTTTTAATGTTTCATGTTTGGATTATTTTTCCCTTATGGTCTTTATGGGTATGTGCGTGTATGCACATATGTGCACATGTGTCAGGTCTGGATTTCTCTACAGCATTTAAAGAATAAGGGGCACCTGGGTGGCTCAGTTGGTCAAGTGTCAGACTTCAGCTCAGGTCATGATCTCACAGTTCATGAGTTTGAGCCCCACATCGAGCTCACTGCTGTCAGTGTGGAACATGCTTTGGATCCTCTCTCTTTCTGCCCCTCCCCTGCTAATGCTCTTCCTCTCTCTCTCAAAAATAAGCATTAAAAAATTTTTTAAAGAAGTACCACTTTTTAATTTATATCATCAAACCAACTCTTCCTGAAGAGCCCTCTCCTCGAGACTGGGGAGAAGTGTTGTTTTCAGGGTTCCCTATCAAGTCCTTTTATCAGAGAAACCTCAGCATTTCTATCCATCCAGACAGCCGGGAAGACCCTGGCCTCTGGTCAACGCGCTGGTCTCCTTATCATTAGGCATCCGACCCAACAGTATGAAATCTGTTTGAGGGCTGACAGCTTCTCTACAAATGCAACATTCTTTCAGCCAAGTTTGGTCACCCGGGAATTTCACATCAGCTCTACAGTCTCTTTAATTGGCTCCTATACTTAGTTTTAATTACATTTTATATTTGTACCAAGTTTTCAAGCAAAGTTACAAATCCTAAGGGAACAAATTTTGGTCCATTTATCTGAACTTTCAGGACAACGTTATCTTTCACTTCTTCAAAAATATGCCTTTATAAATCTCCTCTTGGAGTTATCCATTGATTATCCTTAGACTTAAAATTTTCCCTTTACCAAATGCAAGCCTGTGGCTGTCTATTGACCTGATTTCTGGCCAAATCCTCTTAGGTCTCCCACTGGATAGCACAATGTTGTGCAGTGTTCCTAAATGATTTCCTTGTGTCTAGAGGGTTTTATCTAGTGCCACTTTGCTACTCGAAATGGGATCATCCCCTGCGTCAATTGTCTGGGTGTCTAACATGCTGAACGAATGCCATACAGACATCTTATTACTCCTGTCATTAAGATAAAAATAGTTACTTTAGAAGAGAGCATCTGAGCATTACCAGCCCAACTTCCCCTCTACATCCATCAGTCACGGAGAAGGGAATGTCAAAGACACAAAGTCACTCATCTCAAGTTTATCAAGCAGTAGGCTTGATGTTTCTGAGCACGATGAAGCAGCAGGGACTCCCACACCCATGCCAAGAACTGGAGGGAGACTGATGGATTTGCCAACTAACAAAAGGCCTGTTGACAGCGTATAAGGCCACGGAAACTGTCTGGCTGATGGTGTGAAGCAGGAAGTCAGACCAGAATGAAGGAAGGCTGGACGAAGGCTGGCCCAGGGAGGGAGGGGTCGTAGGGGAAGAGAAGGCTGGACCAGCGACGGGGAAAGAGGAAGGGGGACAGATTCGGGTGTGCCCTTTTCTCGCCGCAGCACTGCTGGGGGAAGGCCACGGGCTCCATCACCACAGTGTGGAACTCAGAAAGGACGGAGGTGATCAGTGGGTACAAATCAACCGGCGGACATTTCAGCTTCAACCTGATCCTAAACCTCTGCCACCTCAAACGCCAGAGGACCTCGACGCAGTAAGATGACCTTTGAAAAACAGCAGTGCAGGGTCGGAGGCGCGGCGGTAGAAGGCCGGAGAACTTCTGTCTCGAGACTTGCCCGAAACGCCCTAAATTCATCACAAGCAGCCAAGGACACGCACAACGTTTACAAAAGCCGGAGCGGCACACCCACCAGCAGAGGGACCCGAGCGAGGGCCTGGGCGCCACGTGCTCCGCGAGCCGCAGGGTGGGACTGCAGCCCCGCCCCCAGGTCTCACCTGTTGCACCCCGTGCCCCGCATAGCGTCCTCGTCCTCGGGCCTGCACGGCGACTCCCCTGAACGTCCGCTGAGGGAGGGTGGAGGCCTCCGGACCCCAGCCCGGGTCTCCCAGCTACCGCGAGCTCCGCTGGGGAGGGCCCTGGAAAGCACCAGAAGCAGCAGCATGGCGACCACAAGCCACCTCCCTTCGGCTTCATCCCTCCGGGAGCAGTGGGCGAGGCCTCTGACAAAGGAGGGGCCACATCCGCGCCTGCGCACTTCAGCGAAGGAGACTGGGGCGTTTCTGGCCACCTCCTTTGCTGTGGTGCCGCGCTGCATTCCGGGAACCACATGGCCCGAGGGGCGTCGGGCTGCCGGGGGTTGGCCAAGACCAGGGTCTCCCGCAGGCAGCGAACTGGAGCTCTGCAGCCTAAGGCCTGTTCCCGTAAAGGGTAGGCATGGGCCCCAGTGAGTTTGGGCTCCAAACCCAGCAGCGAGAGAGCTGGAAGTGATGGGCGCATGCGCTGCTGAAACCTCAGGGCGGGAAGACAGTTAAGGACAGAGGCCGCAGGAGGGACTCCCCCAGCTAGGACGAGACAAGACATCTCTTTTTGACATTGTTTTATGGTTTTGAGACTGTCGGGGAATTGTGCTGATTGGTGCAGAGCCCATGATTATGTGACACCGGGGATTATTGTGGCCCAGGGGCCTGTGCCTCGGGACCTGGGTTTCCACCGTGGGACAGACGTTGCTTTTGTTTCCCAGCAAGCGGGCCCAGAGTAGGCTCGAGTTGGGAAAGGAAGCTGGAAAGAGCCTCCAGACCTGCTCTGGGAAGACAGGATGTTGTTGATGCCCACATGTTAGGATAAGTCCTGGCAGATCCCTTGGGGAGGCCTTTTACCTGCACCTGTATCTTTCAGACCACAGCAGGCCCAGGACACATTGTCAACTCAAAGGCAGATTCTAGCTTTGTGAATGACGTGAAGTCAGGTGTAGCACTAGAGGGGGGTTTCTTTCTTTCTTTTTTATTTCTGTATTTTTTAACATTTATTCATTTTGGAGAGACAGAGTGTGAGGGAGGGAGGGGCACAGAGAGAGGGAGACACAGAATCCGAAGCAGGCTCCAGGCTCTGAGCTGTCAGCACAGAGCCCCGATGCAGGGCTCAAACTCACAAGACTGTGAGATCATGACCTGAGCTGAAGTCGGACGCTTAACGGAGTGAGCCACCCAGGTGCCCCCCTAGAGGGTGTCTTCCAACTTCAAAAGCAATTTTAATAAAAGAAGAAAATTGGTAGTATTTTCAAGTGTGTAAGTAAACAATGTTAAAACTATAGTTTTGTATTCAGCTCAATCATCACTGGATTATTTCATTTCTCTAAAATGTTTATTTAAGAGAAAGAGAAGAGGCAGAGACAAAGGAGAGAGAGAGAATCCCAATCAGACCCCGCACTCAGCACAGAGCCCGATGCACGGCTTGAACCCACTAACCCTGAGATCATGACCTCAGCCAAAATCAAGGGTCAGACGCTTAACTGAGCTACCCAGATGCCCCTGGATTATTTTATTTCTTAAATGACAAATCTTAGGTGGAATTTAAGATGAACATGGGGCTGGGGGTGGTGGGGAGATAGTGGCAAACCATAAAATAGACTCTAAACTCTAGAGAACAAACTGAAGGTTGCTGGAGGGAAAGGTAATGGGCTAAATGGAAAATAGATATTAAGGGAGGCACTTGTGATGAGCAACTGGGTGTTGTATGTAAGTGATGAATCATTCATTTCTACTTTTGAAACTAACTAGAATTAAGTAAATTAAATAAATAATTGAAGACGGAAAAAAAAAAAAAGACAAATACTTAGACTGGTCCAAAAAAGAAAAAAGAAAAAAACCATCAAGTCTAAACATATGCCATTTATTAGAGACAATGAGAGTTAAACAAAGAGATGTCGGGGGCACCTGTGTGGCTCAGTCGGTTAATCGTCCAACTTCGGCTCAGGTCATGATCTCGCAATTTGTGAGTTCCAGCCCCACATCGGGCTCTGTGTTGACAGCTTGGAGCCTGGAGCCTGCTTCAGATTCTGTGTCTCCCTCTGTCTCTGCCCCTCCCCTGCTCATGCTTTGTCTCTCAATAATAAACATTTTAAAAAAAATGTTCAGCTTTTCTTTTTTAAAATTTTTTTTTCAACGTTTATTTTTGGGACAGAGAGAGACAGAGCATGAACGGGGGAGGGGCAGAGAGAGAGAGGGAGACACAGAATCGGAAACAGGCTCCAGGCTGTGAGCCATCAGCCCAGAGCCTGACGCGGGGCTCGAACTCCCGGACCGCGAGATCGTGACCTGGCTGAAGTCGGACGCTTAACCCACTGCGCCACCCAGGCGCCCCAATGTTCAGCTTTTCAAGGCATCAGATGGTTTACCATACCAAGATCTACTTACAATCAGTCTTAGGAAAGTACTTGAGTAGGAAGAAAGCAGTATCACGAAGGGATGGTAAGGGCAGATGGAAGTAATGGTTTCACATAACTTAGTAAAATTTAATGTTTTCACATAAAACAAGGAGAAAAATAAAATAAAAAAGCAAGCAACCGATGTAGATCCTTATCAATTCAGATGTAGAGTCCTAGATGTTTCATGCATTGGCTGAGGAGGGGTGGAGCATGCAAAAACGGAGACAGAAATGTGAATACGAGAACCAGCAAGGATGCTCATTTTGTTGGGCTGATGATGTGGACAATGGCCAACTGTAACCAGCAGGGAAAATAATTTTACCCATCTGTTAAGAGAAGAAAAAGGACTCCTGAGACCAAAAGTTTCAAGAAGCACTGTTTTTGAGCTACATGAAAATGTTGAAATAGGATAAACAACTCGTCTTGGATGAGGGGTGCCTGGGGGGCTCAGTCGGTTAAGCGTCTGACTTTGGCTCAGATCATGATCTCACAGTCTGTGAGTTCGAGCCCCGCGTTGGACTCTATGCTGACAGCCCGGAGCCTGGAGCTTGCCTCGGATTCTGTGTCTCCCAATCTCTCTCTGCCCCTCCCCTGCTCGTGCTTTGTCTCTCTCTCTCTCTATCTCTCAAAAATAAATAAACCTTAATTTTTTTTTAACGTCATCTTGGGTGAATCTAAAAACAATGCTGAGATATAAAAAGCATGGTTGGAGAAGAATAAATGCAGAACCAGTCCATTTTTACATAGCTGACAAAAAAGCAAAATTAAAACATGTATGTATTTTTTAGGGACAAATCTACAAAGATATAAGAGGAAATAATTATCACTAAATTAAGAAGAGCTCATACTGGTATGATGGAACCCTGGGAACAAGACTGGGGAGTATGCCACAGATACTTCAAAGTACTAACATACTCACTTTAGTGAAGCATTGGTCCGTTGTATCCTTATTCTTGAACTTCACATATTTGTCATACACGTGATTTTATGCACAATATATTTCCCAACATATTTTTACATGTTTATAAAATATGTATATAAATATTTATTATAATCGCTGGATTTTCTCTGCTTAATGGGTGTCACATAACGAATTTTCATAAGTAACACACTACATGCTCGAGAAAAATTTTCATTATTGCCAATAACATAGAAATTACATGAGTGGAGGCACATTCTTATTTTCTTCTGAAAATACTTCTGAAAAGAATAGATACAATTCTTTCATCTGTGAGGGGTTTGAAAAGTTTGCACCATGCATTTTGATGTTTCAAATACCACTAATAAAAATTATATGAAGTTGTCCATGCAGTGATAGTATGATAGTACTTATAAACTGAGGCACAAAATTATTTTGAAAACCAAAGTATATGTGATGAAATATTGTGAGTGGCACAGAAACTATAAACATTTCCTTGTTTGGTTTCTCTTTGAACTTTTAAATAGGCTGTTGCAATCTAATGTGTTCTTAGCTAAAAAGATTGTTTCATATACTAAGAAAGGTGTTTTTTTTTAATTCCAGAATAATTTTCATGTCTGGTTAATGCTATTCCATCCATCCATCCACTCAGCAAATATGGGTCAAGTCCCCCAGAATGTCTCATACATTGTGCTAAGTATGTAACACAGATATGTAACACATACGTGTTCAGTCTTTAACACAGGATTAAAAACCAAGGGACAAGATAGGTGTGATAACATGAGATTCTGGTAGGTAAGATCCTGGCTCACCATAGGCTGTTTTTGTTTTTTGTTTTTTGTTTTAAGTTTATTTATTTGTTTTGAGAGAGAGAGAGGATACAAGCAGGGAAGGGGCAGAGAGAGAAGAGAAAGAGAATCCCAAGCAGGCTCTGGGCTGTCAGCACAGAGCCTGACACAGGGCTCACACTCACAAATTCTAAGATCATGACCTGAGCCAAAACCAAGAGTCGGATGCTTAACCACCTGAGTCACCCCAGGACCCCTCACCATAGGTTGTTTTAAATATTTATTGAATAACCGATTTCTGCTTGAAAAATGAATAAATAAATTGGGAGTTTACTAGAATTCATCCAGTTAGTCTCAAAACTGGGATTTGAGCCCACTATTTGTATCTGTAGCCTTTATATCTGTGCTGTTCATTTAGTACATATATGAATTATACCTTAATTTCCAGTTTGGGCTGCTATTTTCACCACACACCACAGCTATCCAATTGTTTGTTTTTCCTGTTTGCATTCAAACTGCCCTATGCCTTAGAAGATCAGTTTAAATGAATCAGTATATTATTGAGCTACTGTGAGATTCCAAGTGGTACCATTCCTTGTAGTTACACACATAAATTTGAGTCAGGAAAAATTTTGTATCAACAAACACATGGAATGTTTGGGGGTGATGAATGGGTTTCTCAGGAAGGAGGGCATGACTAAATCTCATCATTGCATTTTAAAAATTACATTTGAGATGTAAATTAAACTAAGAGCCTAAATTTTTAAGTGATATATGAAGATTGTCTCACTAATATTCTGGCTTCTACATACCACATTAGGGAATCACTGGGGAGATATTTCATGACAAGAAATGTATTGAGGGAATATGAAGGCCTACCTTCATTTGTGCCAAAGATACCAAATGTTAAAAATGCAAATAGACACACTCCTTTCTCTGCATGCCTAACACTATGCAAATAAAAACTTAAGGAAAGGCCCAATATCATATGCAACACAAAAGTAAATAAGCAAGCACACTCTCTTGACATATTTTGTGGTTCAGTAATGTGAGTCTTCTGTTTACAAAGGAATTTGAAAATGCTAGTCTTCCTGTTTGTACTCTGCTGCAAGATGTCTGAGTTGGAACCTTTTTTTTTCTTATGTGTTTTAACATAAAATTCACATGAGATTATTGATCTAAAATACATGTAAATATTTTTGCAAGAACCTGCATGATACGGGTAATCCTTCATTACAAACAGAGCAGCAACCAGCACTGCAGGCTAATGTTTAATACACACAAGGAAGAAAAAATAATAAATTAAATTTAATAAGTGATGTATGATATTAGCACATACTGAGTTGTAATGAATATCCACTACAATTCTGACTGATTCTACTCCATGTTATGTCAGAAGGCTATTGCTTTTACTGTTCAAAATACTTCTTTAGAATATATAATGCTTACATAAAAAGTGTGTATACCAGAATAGTACAGTTTTCATTATGTATGCATAAACACATGGGCGTGTACAGGAAATAAAAATGTTCTGGAGATGTATTCAATTCAGAAGGAAGGCATTAGCATTTTTCTAAAATGAAGTATCTCAAAAGAACAAAACCAGTATTATGTAATATTAAAAACATATATATCTTACATATCACTTATATTTCACAATAAAATCATATTGGAATAGCTGACGCAAACATGGGCCAGTATTTTTGTGACATGTACCAAGGCCTCTGAAGAATATGAAAAATATTGGGAAAATGCATCCAGATAAGAAAGAAGCTATCTTTAAGGCACATTATTTGGCAGGGGCCAGAATGCCTCAGTCACACCCTCTTCAATGTATCTTACACACAGTTCTCAGAGTTCTTTTTCTAACATGAAAATGTAATTATGTCACTGTCCTTTCCAATTTTTTCAAAGCCTCTTTCTTTTCTACAGGATAAAACAGAATTTCTTTGTTATAATATCATGGTCAGTTGAATGTGGAAGTATAGAAAAAGATAGTCCATGCAAATAGTAACCAAAAGAGAACTGAGGTGGCTACACTAATATATAAAAAGACTCCAAGTCAAAAATTGTCATTGAGTCAAAGAAGGACATTATATATTGATAAAAGTGTCAATGCATCAAGAAAATATAGCAGTTATAAACATACATGCACCAAACAACAGAGACCCAAAATATATGGAGCAAGCATTGACAGAGTTGAAGGCACAAATAGACAGTTCAGCAACAGTAATTGGATACTTCAATATCCCATTTTCAATGTAGAGAACAACTAGACAGAAGATTAACAAGGAATCTAAGGGACTTGGCCACACTGTAAATCAACTCCTCATAACAGATTTACACAGAACACTCCCACCTGACAACAGCAGGGTACACATTTTCCTCAAGTGCACATTGTACATTTTCCAGGATTTGTCATGTATCTTAGGCTATAAAACAAGTCTCAATAAATGTAAAGATATTGAAATCACACAAAGCATCTTTTCCAACCACAAGAAAATGATATTAGAAATTGATAACATAAGGAAATCTAGAAATTTCACAAATAAGTGGAAATTATACAACTTACTCTCAGGGCACCTGGGTGGCCCAGTCGGTTGAGCCTCAGACTCTTGATTTTGGCTCAGGTCATGATCTCTCAGTTCATGGGCTCAAGCCCGTGTCCAGCCTCACATCAGGCTCAGCACTGACAACTGACAGTGCAGAGCCTGCATGGGATTCTTTCTCTCTCTCTCTCTCTCTGCCCCTCCTCACTTACGTGTGCGCACACTCTCTCTCTCAAAATAAATAAACTTAAAAACAAAACAAAACAATAACACTCTCAAGCAACCACTGGGCCAAAAAATAAATAACAAGTAAAATTAGAAAATACTGTGAAATGAATGAAAATGAAAATACCACATTACAAAACTTAAGAGATATGGCAAAATCAGTATTCCAAGAGAAATCCAGAACTGTAAATACCTACATTAAAGATGAGAAAGTTTGCAAATTAACCTCCTACCTTAAGGAACAGGGAAAAGAAGAGCAAACTAAACCCAAACCAGTTAATAAGAAAAAATGTTTAGAATGGAAATAAACCAAATAAAGAATAAAAAACAATAGAGATAATCAAGTTGCTAGAACTTTCACCTTTGAAAATACCAACAAAATGACAAATCTTTAGCTAGACTGACTCCCCAAAGAAAGAAGACTCAAATAACTAAAATCAGGACTAAAAGTAGACATTGCTACAGAGTATACAGAAATTTAAAAATTAAAAAGCAATTAAAATGGGGAATGAATAGTCTTTTCAACAAGTGAAGCTAGGACAACACATAGACAAATGGAAAAGAATGAATTTGGATCCCTCATTCACATTATTTTAAAAAATTCAAAATGGATCAGAGATTTAAACACAAGAGTTAAAAACTATCAAACCTTTAGAAGAAAATATAGGTGTAAATCTTTGTGACCTTTTAGTAGACAACACTTTCTTAAATATGGCACCAAAAGCACAAGAAAAAAAAGAAAAATGGATACATCAGACATCATCAAAATTAAAAATGTTTGTGCTTCAGAGATTACTATCAGGGAAGTCAAAAGACAAGCCACAGAATGGGAGAAAATGTTTGTAAAACATATATCTGATAAGCCTCAAGTTTCCAGAATACATACAGAATTTTGCAACTCAACACCAGAAGACAAACAACCCCATTAAAAAATGAGAAAAAAGCTTCCATAGATATTTCTCCAAAGAATGTATGCACATGTCCAACAAACACATGAAAATATTCTCAGTAGGATGGAAATAGTCAGAAAATGTGAAAAGTAACAAGTATTGGCAAAGATGTGAAGAGATTGGAAGCCACATACATTGCTGATAGGAATGTAAAGCAGTAAACCTACTATGGAAATGTTTGGTGGTTCCTCAGGATATTAAACAGAGTAACCATATAACCCAGCAATCTTACTCTTAGGTATATACCCAAGAGAATTCAAAACAAGCATAAAAACTTATACACGAATGTTCATAACAGCATGATTCATAATATCTAAAAAGTGAGAACGACTCATACGTTCATAATGTGATGAGTAGATACACAAAAAGTGTAACCATACAACAAAATATTTGAACATAAAAATGAAATACTGATACATGCTTCAACATGGATGAATCTTAAAAACAATATCCTCAGGGAAAGAAGCCAGGCACATATCGTGTGTCTCCATTATTATGAAATTTCTGTAATAGGGAAGTCCACACAGACAGAAAACAGATATCGTAGTTGCCAAGGGCTAAGGGCAGGGCAGGAAGTGGGGTGTGGCTGCTTAATGAGTAAATGGTCTTTTTGCATAGTGATGGAAATATCATGAAATTAGATAGTGTTGATAGTTGCACAACATTTTTAGTGTCCTGAAGGCCTTTCAGTTGTACACTTCAAAATGGCTTGAGTGGCAAATTCTATGTTATATGAATTTTATCTCCGATTTGAAAAAAAAAGTTCACAGTGCAATGGAAATACTCAATATAGGTCCTGACAGATTATATTAATGATTTCTCAATCAATTAAATACTGATTTGAGGTTATTTCTTATATCATCTAAAGCTTTATTTCCTTCCACTGACCACAATTATTTTTGAAACATTAATGTAAACATAATATACATTAGTATTAATATGTGTAATTACCTTGTCTTCTTTTGCCTACTTGAATAATCACTCAAATGTTAGCAGATAACTTCAGTGATGAATAAATTTTTTGTAACCTCAGTTGGTCATGTTTTTTTACTGAAATCTCTTTGGCAGACATATTTTTTAAAAGAATAAATATTTCGGGGCGCCTGGGTGGCGCAGTCGGTTAAGCGTCCGACTTCAGCCAGGTCACGATCTCACGGTCCGTGAGTTCGAGCCCCGCGTCGGGCTCTGGGCTGATGGCCCAGAGCCTGGAGCCTGTTTCCGATCTTGTCTCCCTCTCTCTCTGCCCCTCCCCTGTTGATGCTCTGTCTCTCTCTGTCCCAAAAATAAATAAACGTTGAAAAAAAAAATTAAAAAAAAAAAAAAGAATAAATATTTCTTAAAAGACATATTTTTTAAAAGAATAAATAATGTGGCAAGAAGTCTACATCCTGAAATCTGTACCTTGTTTTCTGTACTGTTGACAAGGGCAAAATATTTAAGTGAATGGGTACATCTTAACTATTTAGGTGACACTGTGGAGAGACCCTGGAAAATCACTCAGCAATAAATGTGTGGAGGAAAAATAATATGAGAAGGAGATTCATTGATTTTTCAAGGAGATTACCAATGATGTAACCAGGATGTGCTAGAAGAAGCAAAATAAGAAGTAGCAGGCATCCTGGGTTCTGGGTTCCCTAAGGATGTGGAGGTTAGAGGAAATCAGTCATTCAAGAGTTATTTTATTTCTTTGTTTCATTTTTAATCATATCTAGAAAGAAATGTTTGATTTGGCATTTGAAAGATATGATATAATCATATCTAGAAAGAAATGTTTGATTTGGGAAAGTGTATTGAAAGATATTTTTGGGGGGAAGCGAATTCAAGAAAAAAAATGGTGGCTAGTTGAGTTGCTTCCTCGTTTCCTGTTCATCCCTCAGATCTGGTAACAGCTACCACAGAAGAAAGAAAAGCAGACTAAAACCCAAAATGAAAGATTTTTACATTCTGTTCTTCATGTAAAGTGTATTTGTAAAACCTTAGAAATAATTTGTTTTTATGGGTTTTTTTTTCATAATCAGGGCAACATCACTAAAACACAATCATGATGTCTCTTACAGTTGACAGTCACAGGCTGGCTGTATTTCACCCTCCGTGCTGTCTCACTGATCAGTCGTATGCCGACATGAACACTGCCACGAATATTGTTCTGCCTGTACTTAGTCTCCTTAAAATAATATTCACCAACTAATCAAAGCCCTAGGTGAAAAAATATATCCTCTGGGAAAAAGTAGTTTGAAAATTTAGAGAGAAAAGAATCTATTTGATACAAGGCAACATACCAATAAGATGAAATACAAACAAAAAACATTACCCTATTTCTCTTTCCATCGCTTAGGTAAATTTTAGAGTGCTGGTAGATCTCTTTTCATAGTATATTAGCAGATTAAGCATATCAGAGTAATGATAACCAGGTATGTTCTTCTCTTTAACGCACAATTATCTGTGAAAAAAAAAAATACGCACTTATGCACCTTAAGTTGAAGGACTTCTTCCCCTATATCCAGACTTTTATCTGTGTTTGAAAATGAGACAAATAAGACAGATTTTCTAAAACAATGTCTTGTTATGAATGAACACTCTTCTCTTTTTAGCTCCTTGAAATCTATTATTTAGATAAATGTAACATTTATCTAAAAATGGAAGAGATGATGTCGAGAAAAACCAGCTAATAGTGCAGCTTTGTAACATTTAGAGGGTTAATACCAACCCAGATCCTAAGCCTGTTTTAGAATATGTGAAACTAGATTTTGCACCTGGTCATCAGTTCCACAGTACCACACTGGAACAAAAAAGAGGTACCACCGCTTAACATTGTCAAATGTGATTCAGAAATACTAATTATTAGAAACACCCTTCATTGATTCTGACCGTAAATATAATATGCATTGCAAACAGGTCCTAACTGCACCTAATGCTGCTCATGTAAGAAAAGCAAAAACATTCATTTTGTAGCTAATATTAAAGCAGCTGACATCAAAATAAATCTAAAGGATAATTTAAACAAGACAGATTGGGTTTGATTAGTGAATTGAAGAAAATCAATCCTTACGTACACATGTGGATGGCTAGGTTATATCTTCTAAGATATTCCCCTGGTAAGGGATATTTCTCTCTTTCTCCAATGGTTGGCTATTTACTGGCAAGTGAACTCAGAGGGCCAGATGGCCAAAGCCATACGAGATCATTAGACAGTTCCTGTTAAGATTTTGGACGACAATTAACAGGAGCCTAGCAGGAGTCCCCCACTGTTGACCCCTAAAGGGTGGCTAACCAGCAGCATATGTGTTTATTTATACCAGCAGGCCCTTTTAATTAACAGCTCTGAGGTGTGTACTTTGTGGAATTTAGTACAGTGTATTAGGAAACAGTCCTGACAAGACCTAGTTATAAAGCACAAGTCATATTAAAATTGAAGGCAGAAGATGACAGAACGTCAAGAGGTCTAGTCACAGTACAGATGGATCAAATATTTATAGGATCCCCCCAAAAAAGTCCTCTAGCTAGTTCCAAGGGTTGCCAAGAATTGGTCCTGTCTTCACTCCCCTACCCCAATCTGGACAGGTTTACATCACCTATGATCATAGTACTTCACTGATACTCACAATGTTGTTTGCAAATACTGAGTCCATAATATTCTCTTCCCTGCATCTTGCAAGTAAACCTGTTATCAACATCGATGCAGATATCATTGCAGGTATTAGATGGGCCTCATGATCTATGCAAAACATACTCTAGGCTGTAGGGCACTGCGGATTTGACAGGAATATTGCTTCTTTAGCCAAAACGCAGACTTATAATTAATGCCTTTTAAAAATGCCATATTCAAAACCAAGAGACTACAATTTTTTCTTTCTTTGTTTTAACCTATTTATTCTTTAAGCACATGAGATGTTATGGTTGAAGACTGATAAAGAAATAGAAACACCATCTTCAACATCAAATTTACTCCTGTGTGAGTCACTGGATTATGATTATGTCATAAACAGTGTGGCCCTCTGGCAAGAACTCCATCAATCTTGATCAAATGAATTTGTGAGAAGTGTTGGACTTAACTTCAAGGTCTCCAAAAGTAAAAGTAACCAGAAATATTAATGATGCAAACACACTAACATAAGCCAATGTTGGGATTATTCATTTTATTTTGGAATGTTTGCTTAATTCCATCCTCAGTAAAGCAATTTTTATTCTAAAAGTACCTCTGAAAATCATATTGATATCTTCGTATAACTATCTTTGCTCTTTGGATATGCATTTCATTCCCACATTTTTCTTTTTTAACGTTTATTCATTTTTGAGAGACAGAGCAGGGGTGGGGAAGGGCAGAGAGAGGGAGACACAGAATCTGAAGCAGGCTCCAGGCTCCGAGCTGTCAGCACAGAGCCCGACACAGGGCTCGAATCCACGAACCCCGAGATCATGACCTGAGCTGAAGTCAGCTGCCTAACCGACTGAGCCACCCAGGTGCCCCACAAAAGTACCTTTTAAGCAAACTGTATCCACTAGATTGAAGTACTGTTTGTGAAATGGGTGGTAATTCCTCTTGATTCCTGCTTAAATTTGGGGCTCAGTTTACACTTTTCCCTTTTGTTCCCTTACTAACGAATGTGCTAACACAAAGGACGCACCCAGGTCTAAGAAAGAGGACAGCAGTCACATCTGCCTCCATTGTTAGAGTAGGCTTTTCTAGTCTTCCATTACAACTCACCCATTTTTCCTATGTGAAGCTAGCAGAATTTTGTGGGTGCTATAATGTATGGGACAGGTTGTCTATGACAACCTTCATTTTTGTCTTGGTTACAGAATGAATGGTACATTATCATCAGCCCTTGCGTTGATTTTTATCTGAGTACCTAGGCTTCAGTGATTGCCAATATGGCTATTAATCACAGGCTCACTCAAGCTAATATGATACTGCTGTTTTGCTGATGACTGCTCTTTGAGTTTTAGCATTTCTTATACTTAAAAGCCTTGCAAAAAATGAAAAAAGTAATGCTAAAACACATCATTTTCTACTAGAATTTTGTTGAACAAAAATGTACTATATATTGTACATATATAGTATGTATACTATACACACTATACATACTATGTATACTATATATACAAAATATAAAGTAGAAAACTGAACCAATTATTTAGATAACAAAGGCAAAGCAATGCTGTAGCCACATAATTGAAATACTACTACAGTTGACCTGCGAACAACTCTAGGGTTGGGGCTGCCGAACTGAATAGGCAATTCTATGAACTGAGGCTTGCCTGTGCCACTATGAAGGTGGTTTCCTGTCCTCGACTTATTCTTTATGTAGCACCCCAAAGTCACTTCACTGGTTTTTAAAATTGATACCTGATAGTACAATTCCAAGAAGAGACACCATCTCACTATCGTCACTAACATTGGTACAGAGAATTTCTTTCAAAGATGGAGGAAGTGAGTTCCAAGAACCCAGGATGAAAGTGTTTTCCTAATATCTGTCTTTGCACAGTTGGAAATCAGAGTGTAACTTTTGACTCCCCCAAAACTTATCTACTGTTAACCTACCATCTACCAGAAGCTTTGCCAATAACATGTATAAATAGTTGATAAACATATATTATGTTTGTCATATGTATTATATGCTGTATTTTTACAATAAAGTAAGCTGGAAGAAAGAATGTTATTAAGAAAAGCATAAGGAAGAGAACATACAAAAACAGTACTAAACTGCATTTATCGAAAAAATCCACGTATCAGTGGACTCACACAGATCAAACCCAAGTTGTCCAAGGGTCAGCTCTATTTTAAACTATTCAAAACTAGTAAAACATTAATTTGCATTTTATTAACATTCTATAGAATATTTCATGGTTTTCTTCATAACATGATGTTTGAATCTTGCCCACACTAAATTTCCTAGAGACATCAGCAAACCTGGATTTATTTTATAAGGGACTTTGCTCAGAAGGAATCAAAAACAATATGTTATCGTTGAAAATACACACCAAATTATTCTAGTTTGTAAACATGCATGTTACTTTTGTTAAATCTTAGTGAGGTCCAGCTATGTTTCAAAATCAGGATAAAAATGGGGCTCCTGGGTAGCTCAGTCAGTTAAGCATCCAACTTCTGCTCAGGTCATGATCTCACAGTCTGTGGGTTCAAGCTCCACGTCAGGCTCTGTGCTGATAGCTCAGAGCCTGGAGCCTGCTTCAGATTCTGTCTCCCTCTCTCTCTGCCCCTATCCTGCTCATGCTCTGTCTCTTTCTGTCTCTCAGAAATAAATGTTAAAAAAAATTGTTAAATCAGGAAAAAATTAAAAGATAATTTTCTATAGTTAACTAGTGATCAAGTTAGAAGCTTTAATTAATATTTGAAAATATTCAATTTGGAATTTAAGACGTCACTGCTGTAGTAGAAAGCATTTTAGAAATGTTATGTATGACTGTAAATTCAGTTACGGGTTAAATTGTGTCCCCCACCCCCAAAAATCTTTGGAGTCCAAAATTCCACTACCTCAGAATGTGACCTTGTTTGGAAATAGGGTCTTATAAATATAATTAATTACATTATAAGTGTACTGGAGTAGAGTGGGTCTCCCTAATCTAATATGACTGTGTCCTTATAAGAAGCCAGCCATGTGAAGAAATGAATCTATAGGCGAAGGAGTGTCGAAGATGGCCTGCAGACCCCCAGAAGGGACAAGAATGCATTCTCCCCTACAGGTTTCAAAGGCAGCATGGACCTGTGCACCTTGATTTTAGACCTCCCACTGCTGGAGATGTTAAACAATACTTTTCTGTTGTGCCAGGCCACTCAGTTTATGATACTTTGTCATACCAGTCCTAGGAAACTAATACAAGGTCTTTCACAAATGATTGGTAAGCACCAAATTGAAGACCCTCTCTGATATGGTAAAGGAGGTAAACTGAGAGAAATAACAATGTGTCTAAGTATTTCACCCAATCTCAGCAACAGATCACTGATGATTTAACACTTCTTGTTCATGCCTTTTTTTAAAAAATTTTTTAAATGTTTATTTTTGAGAGAGAGAGAGAGAGACAGAGCACGAGTAGGGGAGGGGCAGAGAGGAAGGGAGACACAGAATCCAAAGCAGGCTCCAGGCTCTGAGCTGTCAGCATAGAGCCTGATGTGGGGCTCAAACCCATGAACCACAAGGTCATGACCTGATCCGAAGCTGGACACTTAACTGACTGAGCCTCCCAGGTCCCTTCATGCCTTCTTTTTTTTTTTTTTTTAAACGTTTATTTATTTTTTTTTTGGGACAGAGAGAGACAGAGCATGAACGGGGGAGGGGCAGAGAGAGAGGGAGACACAGAATCGGAAACAGGCTCCAGGCTCTGAGCCATCAGCCCAGAGCCTGACGCGGGGCTCGAACTCACGGACCGCGAGATCGTGACCTGGCTGAAGTCGGACGCTTAACCGACTGCGCCACCCAGGCGCCCTCTTCATGCCTTCTTATGTAAAGTCAAGTCACATGGATACATCCATATAAACGCCTTTGTGGTTCATATTGAAAGGCCAAACTACAGCCTTTCTCCAGTAGGTCTTTTGAAAATTAAGTGTTCTTAATTAAAGCCTGTTTAGGTGCTCAGCGAGTCTCTCCGTTTTAGAACAGAAGCACCTAACTATTGACAGTGAAAAGAGCAAAAGTGAAAACAAAGGGAGGAATGCAGTGACCTGAGCCGCCAAAGGCAGGAGGACTCCTGGGCTAGGTTGCAGAATGGATGCAATTATTCCATGAACAAGGGCATTCTGGAGGGAGAAAATGTGGGCCAGGTCGAGAGGCCTCAATGCTCACTTGGCGCTTCAGTCACGTTCCCTGCACTAGTCGAGGTTAGAGTCAGGCTCCAGGCTGACTTCGGGCTTTCATCCCTCGTAGCATCAAACAGTGGCTTTGTCAGGGAATGTAAAATAGCAACGCATTGATTAACTCGGTGTTTCTGCAAAAAATAATGGAAAGGAATTGCAAACTGCAGGGCACTTGGCTAGTCGGTAGGAGTAGAGCAGATCCCTCTTGGAGATCAGCGAAAGGTTCGCTTGCCTTTAACCTCCCTCCCCTGGGTCTCCACCATGAGCATCCCGCCCCAGGGTGCCACATGGTTAATCAGTCGACTCACTTTCCTGCTGACAAGAGCGCAGGCAAGAGTTTTCTCTCTCTCAGCCCTGAGGCGGCCATGGTTACTCGGGTGATGTGTGTGCGTGTGTGTTTGTGTGTGTGTGTGTGTGTGTTAGTGAAAGGGTTGTGGAGGACTTAGAACTGCAGGTTCCTCCAGAAGGAGTGAAAGATGGAGTGGGTCAGGAGATGAAAAAAGGTAGAAAAAGAAAGCATCGTCTCGTATGAGGCTGGGAGAAAATACGTTTTTACTTCCTCGGAAATACATGCTCCCTGGTACAGGTTTCATTCATTTGTAAGAAGCTTTCGCTAGCCTTCGTGCAATTCTACAGCCGCTAAACCGTCATTAGCAGATGACAGCAGCCTGCTCTCACAAGTGCGTTTAATATAGCATAATTTATGGATTTCAGTTTCAAAATAAGCACCATTTAGCCTGTCTGGCACCTCTTCCTCCTTCGTCTTCTCCATCACCAAGTGTCAACTGTGAGCAGAGTGGCCTCCAGCAACGAGACGTCTGTACAGCCTTTCTTCCCTTCTGGCTCAGGGTACCCGCTGGGGGTACATCGCTCCCGGAGCTGCCTGGGAAGCAAATCCAGTGCGGGCTGAGTCCCACAGGACGGCTTTGCCACGTCCTTGAAGAAGGACTGCTTACCACCTTGCACTACTATCTGCTGAGAATTAAGCAAATGGAACAAAATGATGATTCTGAGTTAGAAGTTTGCACGAATGATCTCGGCTGTTTGCACCCACAATAAGGCGCACGTTTTCATCCCTCGATGCACAGTGAGAGGAAACGCTTCAGCAGAGGAGGTCACTTAGAGCAGAAATGATACGCTGCAGGGCCAACTTTCCTCAGATACTGTTGTCTTTCTGCGGCGCTGGCTACCTAGTTTGCTGGGCCCAGTGCGAAATAAAAAGGTGGGGCCCCTTGAATATCAAGATGACAGCAGCAGGCCATTATACCAAGTGTGGGCCCTTACTAACCGCATTTATATTTATTGAATCACTACCGCATCTAGTATTTCCACTCCCCAGTGAGCCCTTCTCTTTTTACCTTTGGATGGACAGACTCTTCTCCCCATCATTCACAGTCTTTCTTGAAAGTGAGAAAATAAACGTTAAGTACAGTTTTAATTGATTCGCCATTGACAAATTATCAGATTGTTCCAAGGCAGTCAGGATATCTAAAAGGAATTCACAATTCTGTGCTTCAAAAGAGGACATAAACGACTTGAAAACTGATCATTATTTTTAGGCATCATTTGACATATACTAATAATAATGTAAACAGTAATCCAGGTGCCCTTATGTGGCATAATTCTTAACGTTATTTTTCACCGACTTAACCATTCTGATGTCAGCACTGCTGAGTAGAGAAATGATCTCCCCAATTATTAGAAATCTCAAAAACAAGGGACGTGAAATTTTACAGACCAGATGTGTTCCAATAGGTCGGTCCCCCTTGTGCTAATTGATGTGCAGATATGGGCTGCTTTACTATTTCCTGCTAGAAGCCCAATCACATAATTTGTTCCATTCAGAACTTACTGACTTTGATTTCTTCATTGAGACAGAAGAATTAATATCCAAATTGATTAATCTGACATGCATATATTACTTTTCTTAGCAGCTTCATTGATAACAAATCCATCAAAAATCAGTTATAAAATGCTTCCATCCCACAAATAACATTCCTCATACCCATTCATAGTAAACTCCATTCCAGCCCTCAGCCCCAAGCCACCACTAATCTATTTTCTGTCTCTATAAATTTCTTCTGCACATTTCACATAAATAGAATCATACAATATGCATTATCTTGTATATGGCTTCTTTTACTTAGCATAATGTTTTGAGAGTCACCCATGATACAGAGTGTCAGTAGTTTGTTTTCTGAAGAAGAATAATCCATTGTATAAATGTACCGCGTTTGTCTATTCATTCCCAGTTGATGAACATTTAGGTTATTTCCAGTTTGGGGTATTAGAAATAAAGCTGCTGTGAACGTTCATATGTAAGTCTTAATGTGGACTTAGTTTTATTTTCTCTTGGCTAAATAGCTAGCAGTGGAGATACTGGCTCATACAGTAGTTTTATGTTTATCTTCTTGAGAAATTGCTGAAGAGATTTTCCAAAGTGTCCCATTTGACATTCCCACAAGAAGTGCATGAGGGTGTTCATTTCTCCGCATCCCTGCCAACACTCGTTTTGGGCTGTCATTTAATACAGCCATTTTTGTAAGTGTACAACTGTATCTCATTGTGGTTTTAATTTGCCTATCCCTAATAATAAATGATTTTGAACATCTTTTTCATGTGCTTACTAGCCATTCATATACCTTATTCTGTATGTCTGTTCATATCTCTTCATCTATTTCTTTTATCAGTTTGTTTGTCTTATTGAGTTGTAATTGTGCCTGGTAAATTGTGGCTCTAAGTCCTTTATCAGATAAGTGTTCTATTCACTCTGAATCTATTGCTTATCTTCTCATTTTCTTAACGGTGATTTTATTTAATGACTTTATTTCTTTCAGAGAAGTTTTATATTTACAGCAAAATTAAGAAGAAGGTGGAAAGATATCCCACATACACCCTGCCCCTACACATGCACAACCTCCACATTATCAATATCCCTCACCAGGTAGTACATTTGTTACAATGGATAAACCTGCCTGAACACATCATAATCACCCAGCCCGGAATTTACAGCAGGGTTCACTTTTGGTGGTGTGCATTTTATGGCTTGTATAATGGCATGTGTCTACCATTATAATATCATATGGAGTGTTTTTACTGTCCTAAGAATCTTTTGTGTTCTCCGTACCCATCCCTCCCTTTCCCCTCACCAGGCTGGCAACCACTGGAGTTTTTACTGGTCCCATAGTTTTCCCTTTTCCAGAATGGTCTATGGTTGGAATCACATGGTATGTGGCCTTTTCAGCCTCACTTCTTTCACTTAGGAATATACGTTTGAGATTCCTCCACATCTTTTCATGGCTTGATAGCTCATTTGTTTTTAGGGCTAAGTAGTATTCCCTTGTGTGGATATACCACTGTTGATCAGTTCACCTACTGAAGGACATCTTGGTTGTTTCCAAATTTGAATCCAATTTGAATCCAATTGGTTGAATCCAATTCTGAATAAAGCTGCTATGATCATTCATGTGCAAGTTTTTGTCTGGACATAAGTTTCCAAATCCTTTGGGTAAATACCAAGGAGTGTGAGTCCAAGATCATATGTTTAGTTTTGTAAGAAACCACCAAACGTCGCCCAAAGTAGCTGCACCATTTCTCATTCCCACCAGCAGGGAGTGAGGATTTCCATTGCTGGGCGTCCTTTCCAGCATTTGATATTGTCACTGTTAGGAATTGTGGCCATTCTAGTGGATGTGTATTAATGGTGATTTTTGGTGAAGTTCAATGGATCTTTTTTTGTTCTTTAATGGACTGTATTTTTAGTGCCACATCTGAGAAATATTTGCCTAACCCAAGGTCTCAGGGATTTTCTCCTACGATTTCTCCTGCAAGGTTCATTGTTTTAGTTATTTCCTTTAGGTCTATGATCCATTTTGAGTTAATTTTGTGGGTGCCGTGAGGTATAGGTCTAAGTTCATCTTTTTGCTTATGGATATCCAATTGTCCCAGCATTATTTGTTGAATAGAGTGTCCTTTTCTCAATTAATATTCTTGCCACCTTTGTCACAAATAGAACGATAAATACAATTATTGTTTCTGCACTCTTAATTCTGTCTCATTTGCCCACTTGTCTATCTTTACTTTCTTGGTAAATGGAGCTTTCTACCAAGTTCTGGAATTGGTAAGTGAAAAGACCCCCAAGTTTACCTTTTCCCAGAGTGTTTTGTCTATTATATGTGTTTTGCATCTCCATATAATTTTTTTTATTTGCTTGTCTATTTCCATTTTTAAAATGCTGCAGCTTTGATAGTGAGTAAATTGAAAGTACAGATCAAATTCGGGGAGAATTGCTGTCTTAACAATATGGAGGCTCTCAACCCATGAGTGTGCAGTGTATCTCTGTTTATTTATACTTTCTTTAATTTCTCTTAGCAAAGTTTTGTAATTTTTCGGTTTATAAGTCTTCACTTCTTTTCCTTAAACTTACTATAAGTATTGTTAATGCTGTTTTGAATGGATCTTTATTCTCAATTTCATTTTTAGATTGGCCTTCACTTGTAAGCACATATTTACTTTCATAATACCTGAGACAAGCTGAGCAAAAGGTCCTGACTGCATTTACAGAGGAGAGGAGAGAAAAAAACTCAAAAAAAAAATCCCAGGTTCATCTCCACATGAATGCATGTGCCATACATGTATGTTTTTTCAAATAAAAATCCTGTATTTCTTTTTTCTTACCTTTTTGAACAATAAATACTCATTGTGGAAAATGTGGCTATAAGACAAGAGTCACTGGAGGCTGCAGTCACGGGGAGCTGAGTCACATCTGCCTTAACCTGAGCTCTCTGGTCCCATGTCTCCGTACACCTACACAGCCGAGATTGTGGCACCCACTGATTCCCAGGCTCCTTTCTTGCCGTCCTTTGTGCAGAGAATTTTCTTAACTGGCTGAAGAGTTCGGTGGTGAAGCACCAGGCACAGAAGTGAGACACAGTTGCTTATACTCTAAGTACCCCCATGTCCTCCCTTGTAAATGGGGGTGACAGAACCCTTGCTCATTTCCTCCTTAGATTTCCCCCACTTCCCTCTCTTTCTTCCTTCCTTCCTTCCTTCCCCTTGGGTTCCACCTCCTTCCTACGTCCGTGTCAGGCTCTCTGAAGTAACTGCCCATGGACAGGACATCATCTCAGAACCTCATGCAGCGTCCTCATCCCACCTCTGATTTGGGGACAGCATTCCAGGGACCAGTGCTCCCTCCACAGAGTCCCTCTCTAAACCCCCCAAAGTGCCTCCCGGTTTCCCCTCTCTTGACCCCAGATTACGCCCCGGGTGCAGTTTGGGGCCGCTTACCCTTAGAGTGCTGGGTAAGTGCACATTCCCCAACCTCAGTGACTCCAGCATCCCACCTCCCCCTGTGTTTCCTCTGGGGTCTCAGCCTCCACTTTTCCACGCGTGTGCAATGTTGTGTTGCAGCTGTGGTCTCTTTCGCTCACTGATAGGCACATACGGGCTCCTCTACTGTTGCACCGGGCTGAAGGGCCAGGCACAGTCATGCTTCCGTGGATTGTAAAACTTCCATGAAGACACAAAGCTGTGCAGGGAAAGCTGGCCTCACGGATCACGGGTTGTCTACAGTTTCGCTGCCCCCCCACCCGTCATTCACCTAGGACAGCCCCTGTTCCCACAGGCCACCAAGGCAGAGAAGGACCCCTGCTTCCTTCCCCACCCCAAAACTCTCTCATGCCGCGAAGCCCTGCTCAGGGCATTGGACTTCCCCAGCCCCTATGAAGTTCTGAAAAGTGACAGCAGGGTACTTCCAAAAGCACCTGTATTTGTGATACCTGGAATTCAGCACTATTATTGGGATCATCGTAAGCACTTCCCTTTTCCTGTGGCTCTTGAGTTTTCAGACATAACCGAACCTGTACAATGATGGAGACTCTACTGTGGTTAAAACAATCAGATGATTAAAGCATAGTAGTGTGACCCTTAATACACACACAAAAATAAGTCAGTTTGACTTATTTTTCTTTGTGTTTTATCAAGGCGGTGCTGTGTGTCAGCACTAAATTAAAGTCAGAAATCCTAACACTTTGCCAGGTACTAATTACATGCCCTCGAGGAAGGCGCTTTATTTCGGGGTGGGGGAGGGGAGGGCTCCAATTTCCCTAACTGTACAAAGAAGGAAGAGGTTGTTTTACTCGACCTCTATGGTCCCACCAGGACAGTAATCTACAGCTACAAGAAATGTGCGTGCTTGTACAAGCTTTGTACAAACCTAAGCTGAAATTGTCTCCCTTCTGAAAAAAAAAAAAATTATTTTGCTTCTTTAGTCCACGTGGAGTTCTGTAACCATGGATAAAGATACTATTATCACAGTATTTTGTGATCGTTACACATTCCAAAGAGTTTATGCAATGCAATGTTAAAAGTTAACTCAAAAACTAAACTGATACAAAATCTTAAAATAGATCATTTGTACTGGAGAAACCCGGGGTACTTGTGGTAATGCTGGGGCTTGACGAGTGTGGAATATTGGTCCTTGATTTTGTGTTTGGAGAGAGGATTTAAGGATTTGTGCCGTAATTTCTCCATCTAGAATAATTGCTAGTTATTTCTCAAAGCTCTATATGTTTCGTGATTTAAACGATGTTCGAACTCAAATGACAATAACTCATCAAGGACAAAATGTCATAACACCACTTAAAGTAAAAATAAGGGCTTAGTTCACTCAGAAGGCTAAAAATTGTTCAATGAAAGGGTTGAAAATAAATGGTCTTTGGTGACATAAAGCCTCACTCTCAGTCCCCTGAGACTGAAGAGTGGACATTTATGCCATAGTTCTGCATAATAAATAGAAAACAGAACTTAGTGAGAAAAAAAAAAATCCTTGCTCACTGGGAATAAACCACCATATTCCTGATGCTTGTCACGGCCAGCCATTTTTGACGACCTAATTTGGCCATTTTGGAGTGGCTCTCATTCTGCAGCTCATGAATTAAGAGCTGTTATTAAGCTTTTCCCTTAAAACCCTCACACCCACCTTTTACATTTACTGGCTTTAACTGTTGATTTGCCTGGCAGGGCAGCATCGGTGTTGTGACACTACTTAGTTCTCAAGAATAGCTCTGTGGTCATTTTTAAAGAGATCACGAGTACCGGAACCTAAATTCCATAAGGTCTGAAAACAACTTCGTGATGGGTGGTAAACACAACACCAGTGGGAAGAGTAGGAACATCTTCTAAGTCCATGTAGCATTAATAGCAGGCTGTTGAATGTTCTTTCCCACATACAAGTGGTTCCATCAATAATATGTTGCCAACCGAGGAGGAGGATATACCCAGCAAAACCAGAGGTAGGTATGGCAGGGTAATGCCTGGAACTTGAGTCTAGAATGTTTAGGACTGCTGTCAACCCTCCCCCACTCCTACCTTCTACCCCCACATAATGCAACAAAGCAAGACTTTTTGAAAGCATGAGTTTCTATGAACTTAAGATATCGTTTCCAGGTCCCTTCTGGCTCCACATCCCTGGTTTTATGAAAGAGTTGTGTTGGGTTGCCATTGCTGGCCAATGGATGTCTGATGCTTGCAGTCACAGGGCCCTGCAGTCAGGAGAGCCCCGTGCTTCGTGCAATACTCTGTTGTATCATCTTAACGTTTCTGGTGGTTTTTGAGCAAAGGGCCCACAGTTTTACTCCACACTGGGTCTTACAAATGTTGTAGCCAATCCTGGCATATTTGAATCAAAAGTTTTATTTGTTTTTTACTTTTTTTTGTATCAGAAGTTTTAGATCAAATTCTATGTGTGATCTGGAAAAGTAACACTAAGCTTCCTTATGAATATAATAGATGAGTATGAATCTATTCAACCAAAGGATTTCAATGAAGCATGGCTTTAAAGAGGTGGGCAGCACTACTAAGATTATATAAGAGAACAAAAGCGGCTAACTTCTTTGAAGGAAAATAACTATAAATAATAAAAATGAAAAGGGGCACCTGGGGGGCTCAGTCGGTTAAGCATTCAACTTCAGCTCAGGTCATGATCTCACGGTTTGTGGGTTCAAGCCCCACATCGGGCTTTGTGCTGACGGCTCAGAGCCTGGAGCCTGCTTCAAATTCTGTGCCTCCCTCCCTCTCTGTCCCTCCCCTGCTCGCACTTGATCTCTCTCTGTCTCTCAAAAATAAATAAACATTAAAAAAAATAAAAAACAAATGAAAAGATGAGTCCAAAAAGCTATTTTCAGACCAATCCCTTTATAAATAGGAAACAAAAATCCTAACTGTTAGCACATAGAATCCAGCAAAAGCTTTAAAAGAATAACAGAACATGACTAAATTTGGGTGAATCCAAAACATACAAGTTTTCTTTTTTTCTTTTTTCTTTTTTTTAGAATTAAGAAATGTATTAAATCATGCATCATGTTTGCAGATCTAAAGTGAAAAATAAAAGATCTTCATTAGTCCTGGAAGAACATTTTAAGATCCAAAATCTGTTCTTGATAAACATGCATATTGATAAAGCTGAAAATGTGTATTGATAATATCGAGGTAGACTAACATGTTTTTAGCACAATGTAAACAAAAGCAACGGCACTGGCTTTAGTTGTGAGCACTACAGGCCTCAGAAGAAGGCTCACTGTATACTGTTTAACGCTGTGCATACCCGGGGAACCCAATGCTTTATATTTAAGTAAAATAGTGACATTTTCTCCTATTTATTTCATTAAAATTGGGCTCTTTATATTTCCTATCATTCCTAGAATCATCTTAGAAAATCATATATTTCCACTAAAGTATTTCACCCAGATTAAAACATAGATCAGTAACAGTTTTAAGAATGTCATTCTAGGGAAACCTGGCTGCCTCAGTCAGTAGAGCAGGTGACTCTTGATTGCGGGGTTGTGAGTTCGAGCCCCACGTCGGGTGCAGGGATGACTTAAACATAAAACCTTTTTTTTTAAAAAAAAGTTATTCTATTATGATTCTTTTTTTTTCACATAGTAAACTTAATCTGCAGCAAATAAGGAAATCATGGGAAATAATGTCCAAAGCCGTGACTTTTATGATTCTTTTAAATTATTTCCTCTTGCTATCTTTTTTTTTTAATGTTTGTTTATTTATTTATTTATTTATTTTGAGATAGAGAGAGACAGAGCATGAATGGGGCAGGGTCAGAGAGAGAGGGAGACACAGAATCTGAAGCAGGCTCCAGGCTCTGAGCTGTCAGCACAGAGCCTGACGCGGGGCTCGAACTCACGGACCATGAGATCAAGACCTGAGCCGAAGTCGGATGTTCAACCGACTGAGCCACCCAGGCGCCCCTTGCTATCTTTTTTTTACTTCATTCTTTTCCAAAATTTTCAAAATTCAAAATTTTGACTCTCTTCTTTTACATTAGACAGAAATTTATATATTTTGCATATTAACTTTTTTTAAGTCAGCTTTTGGGTTTATTTACTACTCTCTTCAATCTCTACTTTCTATCTCATTAGATTTTTGCCCTCATGCATTCATGTATTAAGATCTCCTTTGTTTTCCTGTATTGCTCATTCTCTAATCAACATAGCAAATCAACATTGGTCCTTTAACTCTGCCTTTGATGTGAAAAATACCATTTTCTTTCTACTACTTGGCAAGGACCCACTGAAGTCACCCTAATGTAGTCTGCAAATATTTTCACTACAGAACATCTCACTACTCTGTTGTATTGATGAAATCACGCTAATTGAACCTGATGAGCAGGTGGTGGCAAAACACTAAAATGCCTTTACCAGCAGACACGTGTGGCAGAGTATGTGGGATACACCCCCTGAAAATTCAGAAGCCCATCGCTCTGAATGTCCAAGGATCTGGAATGTGTGCCTACCCTTCTGAAGTGGGAGATAAAATGCTATACATTGCACTCAAATGTGGCACAGTATATATGTCGGTCCTTTTTACCTCTGTAGTCAGCATGTAGTATATTTTGGGGGCTGGGTTGATCTACGTGCTACATGTCCCATTGAATAGCTATTTTGAGTGAGGCCCAGGACAAGAGAAGATAGAGACTTTCCGTCAGGTCCAGGCTGCTGGAGCTTCTCTAGCATGTGGGCCTTAAAAGCCAGAATACCCGATGGTAATTGAGGCGTTTAGGGGAGATGGACTTGCTTCTGGAAGTCTCCAATAATACCAACACAGACTTCTCAACGTCTAGAGAAAGGTTCCTGCCATTGCACATATAACGATGCTCCACTAGGGAAACTGCTCCTGGCTTCTCCTGAGACCCAGCAGAGACTGAATGCATGTCTCTTCAGACTTTACATAACCACTGCCCATCATGAACGGATGGCATCTGACCCCAACACCTGAAGACTGGGCGTGCTCAACAGCCATCCCTAATCATGCGGGAAATGGTTTGTAAGAGATCGGGTGTGATCCGGTCCGCAAGGTCCAAATAAGTCCACGTGAGCCGGTGGCTTGGATGCAGACCGGTGTCCTCAGGAGGAATGAAAACAGGGGCCTGTGCAGAAGCCACACTCAATGGGCAGCGGACTGCCACTTGGTTACGCCTTGTCAGGAAAGTAGCAGAAAGGCAGTGATGAGGCCGACCTTCCCCGTAGACAGAAAGTCTAGCTGCCTATGTGGTTGCTCACTTTGTGTTGGAGAGAGGTAAGAGTAAGCTGCCTCATGAAATATCTGATGTGAGGAAGAGAAAAACATGAAAAGTCACAGAAACTACGAACACAACCGATTTTATTGTAATTAGCCATTTAATATCCAGTGAATCACGCAAAACTTGTGTGTGTCCCGCTTACATCCGAATCCATGAAGAAATATTACCTCTAAGTTCTATACATGAACAGAATCTACGTGTTTGAAGTTCCACTTTGGCAAAGGCTGCTCTTTGACTGAATTCTATTTCAAAAATTTGAAGAACGGATTGCCGGAAATGTTAGAGACTGCAGTCTCGATTCGACTTCTTCTAAGGTCTTAATTTAGGGACCAGTGAACATTTTCCATCTAAGTGAAATCCCTTTCACAATAACAATATCAACAAAGCTTAAATTATGCAGAGATGACAACAGAGAGAGCGTGCTCACAAGCTGGGGAGGGGCAGAGAGAGAGAGGGAGACACAAAATCCGAAGCAGGCTCCCGGCTCTGAGCTGTCAGCACAGAGCCCAACGCAGGGCTCGAACTCATGAACTGTGAGATCATGACCTGAGCCGGAGTCAGACACTTAAGTCAGACACTTAACCAACTGAGCCACCCAGGCACCCCAGGACTCTTTATCAGTACACTACCAAGCCTGACTTTTTTCATGTTAAACATTTTTTTAAGGAAATGAGAGAGTGTTAGAAATAAAAAATGTTTTAACTGACTATTTCCCTTTAAATTAAGTATTCTTGGGGCACCTGGGTGGCTCAGTCGGTTAAGTGTCCGACTTCGGCTCAGGTCATGATCTCGCGGTTCGTGAGTTCAAGCCCCACGTCGGGCTCTGTGCTAATGGCTCAGAGCCTGGAGCCTGTTTCAGATTCTGTGTCTCCCTCTCTCTCTGACCCTCCCCCGTTCATGCTCTGTCTCTCTCTGTCTCAAAAATAAATAAACGTTAAAAAAAAAAATTTTAAATTAAGTATTCTTCCCATTTTAGAAAGTGGAAAGAGTGGGCTGACACTGGTTCACAAGTGCTCAGGATCATACCTGGAATGTGGCTCAGTTGGAATGCAAACTCAAATTTCTAATCATGCAAAGTCCATGATCTTAATTTTTTAATTTATTTTTAAATGTCGTATATAAAATTCATAAATATATTTATAAAATGTCATAAGTATATATGTGACTGTATTTGACTTGTATATAACACATATACACACACGCAGTTAAAAATAATATTAAGTAGTATACTGATGTCTCCCGTGCAGTTTAAGAAATTGAAAATGAGCAGTGTTTTTGGTGTCTTCTGAATTCTTCTCTCTTCCATTACTCATCACCCAGAGGTAACCTCTAATCTCAGTTTCATGTTAGCCATTTCTGTGTTTTCTTTTGTAATTTACTGTCTATTCAATCTCTAAGGTATATATCATTCACTTTGATCTGATCTATAAAATTGTTTTAATGCTTATTTATTTATTTGGAGAGGCGGGGGAGGGGCAGAGAGACAGGGAGAGAGGGAATCCCAAGGAGGCTCCCTGCTGCCAGCGCAGAGCCCAATGCAGGGCTCGAACTCATGAACCATGAGATCATGACCTGAGCCCAAATCCAGAGTCTGATGCTTAACCAGCTGAGCCACCCAGGCGCCCCCTTTGATCTGCTCTTAAGTGACAGAAATACTGTGTCTATTTTCATTGCTATATTGTACTCCGCAGTCTGAGGACATAATTTGTCCATTTTCCATTTGTGAAGAATTGAGTTGTTTGCTTTTTTTTCTCTCTCTAAACCATGCAGTCCACACTGTCCTGCACACGTCTGACAGAGGGAGAAGTTGGGGGGCGGGGGGAGGCGCAAAAGCAGGCGGCCGCTGGCCTGTGTTGCAAGCCTCAGCTTCCTTTGGACTCTGTCCCCCAGGTTGGTAAGTGCCGGCCGACAGGAAGCTGCTATCCACAATCCTAAAAGCGGGATCTCAATGTTGTCTCAGTTGTTGAATGCGCACCCCCCCCCCCAACTCTGGGCATCAGGATATTGGCTACCTGCACCTCCCCCCGCCCTCCCCCCCCCCCCCCGGATTTCTTTCCAGGGCCCTGGGACTCCTCTTGTATTCTATCCTGCCATATCCCCTACTTCTGTACTATCACAAATAGAAAATAGAACTTCTGCTTTCTAGGAGAATTCTAAGGGCACACAGCAGTGGGCGTGGTTGTGGATACAAAACACTGAGAAATGGGAAAAATGGGTGTGTTTAGCCACATGACAAATGGGCTTGCACGATGAATTGTTTTGCTCCAAAATCCTGTTTTTCGCAGCAGAGACTTTTTATTTGCATTCCTCTTGTAACATTACTCATCTTCTCTGCAGGCAAATGAACCGCCTGGGGCCACGAGGCTTCAAGTTGTGCATTTGTAAGGATGTTTCACAAAGACACATGAATACCTCTCAGGATTTTCTCTGTTGAAAAACTCAGACGGAAAATGTGCTGCGGGTCAGCATTAGGTGAGCCGAGTTCATTTTCAAGGTGAGAGGAAAATAACGGTGGGATTTTAAAACAATGGATCCAGTTTGGAATGAACACTGAACACTAAGACACAGGAGCCAACTGTTTACAGCTTAGGCGCTGAGATGCCCGCAGGCCATAGATGGACGCGAGAGGCTCTAAAACAGGGTTCATCAAAACCGAGTCGAGATTATCACTTCAGAGTCTTGACATGAGCTTTTTTTTTTTTTTTTAAGTGAAACCGTGGGCACCTACCTACCCACTGGGAATATCTTAAATCCAGGAGTTTGGAGTGGCTTAAGATTCTGCATTTTAAGAAATGGAAGTTCTCCAGATGATTAGAATGAATGGCTTAGTTAAAGGAGAAAGTTCACAGCCTACAGGAAGCACAGAGGCACTGCACGCACACTCTTCTCCATTACACCCCTCTTCCTAAAATTACCACTTGCACAGAGGAGGGTCGCTTTGCAGGCACTAAGGAAAAACGTCCTCGCGGATCCTCATGAAAGAATTTTAGCTTTGCCCACATGGTGACGACAGTTGCCATTGTTGTGTGGTGCGTTTGACAGTTGAGAGACTTGGACTGCAAGAGTTCCAAGAGGGGAAAATAACACTGTTTCTCGACATATGAAATGACAGATGTCAGCTAAACTCACGGCGGTCATTGCACGATATGTGTTCGGTCCCATCATCCGGCCGTGTGCCTTCAACGTACCAAGCGCATCACACGAGAACTGGGGAGAAAAGGAAACCATTTGTGAAACACTGGCCAGGTTTTTATTCTGGAGACGCTCTTTGTCACTTCTGTGCAGTGTGCCAATGAACAGAAAAAAATCTGAGGGTTCTAAATGACTCTGTTTCGTGAGCCAGTGTTTGATGACCTCTTCTTTTTGCCAGCTGACTAGTACAGATCTGTCCTGTGCCCCAGCTACCGATGGGGATGTGGCTGAGCAAACGGCCAAGTGCTCAAAGTGTAAAATCAACCCGGGGTTTCAAAGGCTTAGTATAAAATAACAATGTAGAGTATTTCAATAACTTGCATACTAACTACTTACTGACATAATGACGTTTTGGATATTTGGGGTTAAACAAAACATATTGCTGAAGTTATTAATTACTCCAATTACTCAAATTCACCTGTTTCCATTCACGTTTTATTTTTATTTATTTTTCCAAGTTTTTTTAAAACTATATTTACTTATTTGTTTTTGAGAGAGAGAGAGAGAGGCAGAGAGAGAGTGAGAGAAAATCCCAAGCTGACTCTGCCCTGTCAGCATAGAGCCAGACACGGGGCTTGATCCCACGAACCGCGAGATCATGACCTGAGCTGAAACAAAGATTTGAATGCTTAACAGACTGAGCTGCTTAGGCGCCCTACATTCACTTTAAAAAAATTCTTTTGAATGTTTATTTACTCTTTAGAGGGACAGGGAGAAAGAGACAGAACGAGAGCAGGGGAGGGGCAGGGAGAGAGGGGGACACAGAATCCAAAGCAGGCTCCAGGCTCTGAGCTGTCAGCACAGAGCCCGACACGGGGCTCGAACTCACAGACTGCAAGATCATGACCTGGGCCTAAGTCAGACCCTCAACCGACTAGCCACCCAGGTGCCCCAACCCTACATTCACTTTTTGAATATGGCAATCGGAAAGTTTTAAATCACCCATGTGACTCTCACAAACTGCCTTGTATTTATTTCTATTGGAAGTACTTCTCTAGTGTGTTAATTCTCCTAATCACGATTACTTAAATAAAATTATGCTTTTACTCAGATGTGTGAAATAAATCTTTATGTAAACAACAGAAAGCCTGACTGGCACTTAAATAAAGCAATTAAGCAATAAGCTGCAAGAAAAAATCGTATCTGGGTGTTTTGAAAGAGAAATGTGCATTAAAATTCGATCTGGATAATTTAAATATTCCCTGGCTTTCGAAAGCATGAATTTTGTTTTAAATTGTCTTAATGTCTTCACACATATCTAGGCATATATAATTGCATGTGGCTGCGTGAAATATCACCCCTATTTCTTTTTAAGTGCCTTTATGCTCAACTGTCCCTTTTCCTATATCACAATCTCCAAGCTGACCTCCACATGTTAGCCAGGGGAGTGGCCTGGCACAGAATCTTCCTCCTTTTCTGTGTTCACATATTCACGCATGCATACGCATAAACTGACATGTATATTGTGTGTATGTGCATACATGTATCGCTTCTCATTTTGCTTTGCTAAAAACGGGTTCATCCCGTGTACATTTTTTCTCAATTGTTCCTTTTACACTCAGAGCTCCTTGTGGGCACCACTCCAAGTCAACTTGTGATGTTTTAACTTATTTTCAATGGCTGGAGAATATTTCAAGATGTGAGCACAGTGGGATATATTCAGCCACTTCTCTTCTGATGGGCACTCTTTGATTTTAGGTTTTGCTTTTGTGTCTTTTCCTTTCTTGTTTGGGGGGAGGGGACATCACATGCAAGGCCTTCATAAACACCTGCACACTTTTGTCATTTGTTCTTGGACTTTTATTTCTGCGGGAGAGTTTGCCAGAGTTGATAGCACTGTTGAGATTTATACGTGGCACATACATGTTATGAAGCACGTAGTAAGTAAATATTATTTTGCATTTAAAAATGATGCATTGAGAGGCACCTGGGTTAAGTTGGTTAAGCGTCCCACTTCGGCTCAGGTCATGATCTCGCAGTCTGTGGGTTCGAGCCCTGCATCAGGCTCTGGGCTGATGGCTTAGAGCCTGGAGCCTGCTTCAGATTCTGTGTCTCCCCCTCTCTCTGCCCCTCCCCTGCTCATGCTCGGTCTCTGTCTCTGTGTCTCAAAAATAAATAAACGTTAAAATGTTTTAAATAAAAATGAAAATAAATAAATAAAAATGATGCATTGATGCATAGTTCTCTGGGAACGGTGAGAACAAATTGATCCCAAGCAGAGGGAATATTCTTGTTTTTCTCAAGTTTCGCCAGCGTGGTGCCCACCTCCCAGATCACTGCTGCCTGCACTCCTTGCGAATGGGGACATTGGTTTGTGTCGGCCAGTTGGACATTTGCATTTGCTCTTGTATAAACTGACAATTTGAAACAGCACTCTTCAATAAAATTTTCAGATGCCAGAAACATCTTTTGAAATGCAGCAACGTGACTGAGAAACTGAATTTTTAATTTTTTTTTAATTTTAATCATTTTATTTATTTATGTTTAATTGTTTTTTTAATGTTTATTTATTTTTGAGACAGAGAGAGACAGAGCATGAACGGGGGACGGTAGAGAGAAAGAGGGAGACACAGAATCCGAAGCAGGCTCCAGGCTCCGAGCTGTCAGCACAGAGCCTGACTCGGGGCTTGAACCCACGAACACTGCATGAGATCATGACCTGAGCCGCAGTCTGACTCTCAACCGACTGAGCCACCTAGGTGCCCAAATTTTAATCAATTAAAATGTAAACGGCCACCAATGGCCACCGGCTCTCATAGTGAGCCTTGCAGACTTGGATTCTTATCTAACTTTTTATCCACTTTTTTTCTTTAATTTGTTCATTTGTTATCAAAGAGGACTTTCCATATTATAAATATTAACACCTTGTCATCTGTATTACATTTCTTTACGTTTAGCTTTTGATTACTTATTCTATTTTATGTTTTGAAAGGGGTTGGAGGAATAGGCATAAGGCATATATGCAAATGACATACATTAATATGTCTTCTTTTTAAATGTTTCCCAATAAAACTTGATATGCATTTATGCTTTACAAAAGTTTCACAAATAGAGTGACAGAAGAGAGAATATCTTGCACAGTGTTTTACTGTTTCTCCTTAAACATATAAAGTATATTCTAAACTGTTGCACTTTTTATATTTGAATATTTAGTGCTTAATCCATGCCATAGCTTTGTTATTCATTCATTAGAATCTATTGTATGCCAAAAGCAACCTGTGGTTTTATTGTTCTACAGATTAAGCCACTGGATAAACTAGAAGCTCATGTGAACCAGATTGCTAAATACTAAATCGAGGTTAAATGGTATTAAAAAAAAAAAAGATAACTTCAAACTTACATAATTGACTAGAAACCTTTACTGTGGGAGTGTCACAAATGGCTGGGAGCATATAAGATAAAAGCGGAGTAGATTCTGGTTTAATCTCTCTTTTTTAACATACAGCAAATTTATGTGTGTCAGTCAGTTAAGGAGAAGTTGTATTTTTATTGCATACAGGCAATAAAAATAGGACAGTTGTAGTTTTTTTCACACCAAGAAAATTGTGAATGCTTTCACATATGTTACCAAGATTTTACTTGTGCAGAGACACAATATTGCAAATTTTCTTTGAGGTTATAATGCACTGTTGATTCAACAGACATTCTACTTATACCATTTCATGAGAATAATTTGTCTTCATTTATTTTGGGTTAAAGGATTGACAGTTCGCTCACTTTTCACCATTGTCTCAACGTTAAAAATTTTGCATTTACAAAATAAATAACAATATTCTATTCATTAATAATGTATTGTAAAATAAATAATGACACCTGCTTATTGAAGAAAGTATAGAAAACCTGAACAAATCATAAGGGAAGAACTAACAACTAAAAAGTATAGGAAAAACATGAAGAATGAAATAAAACCCAACTCTCGTCAAATTAGAGATATGTTTTATTTATTGAAGTGACACTGTGTAAACCATTCGAAAAGGATTAATGAAGAATTATGTAACATATCAGCGACATAGCTTTAGTTTGCTACATGGTATTTCATCCTATGTCAGACCACAAGTATGGAATCATCACTTAATGCCATCATCCGCAGTTGGCAAATTAGAGGTTCTACTCACGGAAACAGGGCAGGATTACTCCAGTATGTTCAACTTGAGGGCTAGGTATCCTAGAGCAAAATGGATTTCAAACCAATGAGGTCAAAGTGCCATTTACTTACAGAATCTGGTTTCTTCTAGGGCCTTTACTACTAAATTCCCTACTTTAAAATGTTTTAAAGTTTCCTTTTAGAATAAAAGTTTAATCTCAAAAACATTTCTGTGTATCTGTCAGAGACTTTAAGTTTCAAGGCCCCGCATTTACACAAGGTCCTTCCAAGTCCCGATACCTGTGTTTTTATTTCTAACTCTGGGTGTGCTCTCTCCCCCTTATCGTTGGCTATCCAAATTATATAAATTTCAGGTCCCATGAAACTTGGATGCAACCCTAGTGTCAGTTAAGTATGTTGTCATCACCAACTTTTTATCTTAGAGCACAATGTTATGGATCCAAAGTATATTGCAAAGTATAAATATATCAATCTTCTCTGATATAAGCTGTATAAAGCATGTCAAGTTGCTACCTTCTAGAATTCTCTGTAAACGTCATTAGATTCTCTTCTTTGGCCCCCACCCGCCATTTCCCCCCTCACCACTCTATTGGTAAATAACAAAACAACTGTCCCAGGCATCTGACTCCACGGCCTCTTTGCCTGTTTTTCACGTTAGCAGACTTAGTGCTCCCGTAGTGGTCCACGGTTTTTAGATTGATACATGACAGATGCAGGTATCAAGCAAAGATGTTAGCAAACAGAATGGAAGTTCCCATGCAAAGAAAATCCACAATGGAGGGAAGTTTCTTAAGGAGTAAGTGGACTGGAAGTCCATATTTGGCTTTGTTCTTCCCTAAATGGAATCTCGAGAATCTTGTAGTTGGCTTTTGTAGATTTACCGATACGATCTCAAATTCTTTTGAAAATCAGACAGAACACATACTGACATTTCGTTTGCTACTTTATGGAAGATCAACATTTTCTAACCACATTTGTCTAATTACTGATTTTATCATCAAGGCCATCTACAGTTCTGTGCAACGTTGATGGTTTCAGCAATCCTGATTTTTTGCAATTTTGCACTCACATCTGTGTTGTCAGATGTAATATAAATTATAAATTCTTACATAGTTACTTTCAGGAGAGGCAATAGCATGTTTATTAGTGAGATTGATTCGTTGTTGCCAAAGCCTTGGGGACTTAAAATGGAACTTACTAGAAAAATAGTATGTATAGAATTGACTCTTGGAGGTAGTTTGGTATGATAGAGAAAATCTACATGGTAAATAGATTTGTAAATTCTTGCTCTACTATTTACTTCTCCCTCAGAGAGTTACTTCATTTCCATGATTTCAATTTCTCATCTATAAAATGGGAATGATGGTTTAAGCCTCCATTGGCCACTTTGACTTTACTCCTTCCTTGACAACCAAGTAAGGAAGTTACTCTATTATCTTCAGCATCATTTCCTTGGATCTGTTCTATTTTTATGGGGCTATGCCTTTGAATTATAGTGGACCACTCCCCAAATCTCTATAGTCTATGGATATTCCTCCTTCCCATGAAACTGCCACCCTCTCTAACTCACACGGATTCTCTTCCCTGTTTGTCCATGAGTATTCAGGAAGACATACTCATGGTAACCTTGTTAAGTGCCTAGCATTTATTAAATTCAATAATAATAACAATAATAATATTATGTGATCAATATTTGCTAGTATTTCAATAGATATTTCCTCAAAGGAGTTGGGTTAAAACCCACATATTATGTCCCGATTTGAAGAGCAAATGTTTTAGGATTGTATTGAAATCACAGATTCTCTTTCCTTTCCAGAAATTATCATAGTTCTGGTAAGACATGAAAATGGTGGTTTCATCTGAACTACACTCTACCTTCCTTCCACACTATGTTTTACCAAATATAGAAACCAATCAAGGGCATCTGGGGGGCTCAGTTGGTTAAGCATCTGACTCCTGATTTGGGCTCAGGTCATGATCCCACAGTTCCTGAGTTTGAGCCCAACATCAGGCTCCACAGACAGTGGTGAGGCTTCTTGGGATTCTATGTTTCCCTCTCTCTCTGCCCTTCTCTCTCTCTCTTTCAAAAATAAATAAATAAACATTAAAAAAAAAAAAGAAACCAATAATACTGGAAAAAAAAGGCAAAAGTAGTCCCAACCTATCACTAACTGCCAGATGTTAAGACAACTCTTCACTCTAAATGTCCTTTATTCTAAGAGAGAGAAAAGTATTGTTGTCTAGAAAGTGCATAATAAATGTAAATACCTTAAATATTTGATTTTAAATATCCTTTCCTCAAGGGAAATTTTAAGCAAAGAGGAGAAAAGTAGATGACAAAGCCAAATATTACATTTAAATGCAGTTGGGTTTATATGGAAAAAGACCTACAAACAAAAATCTATTTACCCATGCCATTCTTGACGCTCATGTATGCCTAGATGTTATAAGCAAGTCCCACTCTTGTATTCGTTTTTCATTCATTTATTACTTACAGGCATCTATGCTGTGTGAGGCACAATGCTTCTCAGTTTATTTAATAAATTACATAATCCACTTGAGAAATCAGGAAATATATTTTTTTTAATCTGTAATTCATCTGTATTGGTTTACCCAATGTACTTGATTCTTCCCTCTATTTAATGATTCCATGTGGCCTCACTTTTGCCCCTAGACCAGAGTTCATTCTCATGAGTGAATAAGTGATATCAACCTAGTTTGTAAGTTACAGCCACTTTTCTACATTATTGTGAGACAAGTTTTAAAAAAGGAACATGAAGAGGGGTGGCACCTGGGTGGCTCAGTCGGCTCAGTCGGTTAAGCATTCAACTTCAGTTCAGGTCATGATCTCGTGGTTCACAGGTTTGAGCTCCTCATCGGGCTCTGTGGTGACAGCTCAGAGCCTGGAACCTGCTTCAGATTCTGTGTCTTCCCCTCTCTCTGCCACTCCACCACTCACACTGTGTCTCCCTCTCTCTGTCAAAAATAAATAACGTTTAAAAAAATGTGAAGAGATTTCCAGGGAACAGACTCTCCATGGCTAACCACAGAGAGGAGGCCACATTCAAAAGGGCAGCAGGCGGGGGGCAGGGGGTGGGGTGGTGGTGGTGAGGGAGAAGAGCCTATGAAGTAAAAGATACTTGTGGCAATTAGGAATGGCCATTTTATGGGTTTGTTCATCTATCCAAACAACAGATAAGCAAGATACTGTAATATGGAAGAGTTTGTGCTTTAAATTTAGATGCGGTCAAAATCGTGGCTTTCTCTGTAACTTAAATTTGACCCAGAGCAAGTTCACTCCTCTAATTTGCCTCATCTGAAAAATAACTCAGGGTGTGGGTGGTGTTGTGAGAAAAGACGCAGATGTTTTCCCAGAAGATCTTACTGGAACTTGGACCTGAACAGAAAGGAAGCTTCAGAAGTGGATTTGCCACTGTCTAGTCTTTGAGAACTCGAGACCTACCTAGATAGACACGTCAACATTCCAGGGTGGGGTGGCCCAGGACCACGGCGACATCATTATGTCCTGGAACACTGGAGAAACCAGGCTTGTCACTTTCTGGGGAGATTTATTTCCTCCCCAAAGGGTTAGAGGAAGATGGTTCAAAGCAGACTCTACGAAGGGAGAGGGAGCAGTGGTCTGTCCCCTTCCCAGTCTACTCAGGTAACGTTGGTTTTCCTCTGTTCCTTGCCTAAACCAGACTCCTGGGGCGGGGGGGGGGGGGGGGGGGGGGGAGGAGGTAGGACATTTGCCCTGGCTCTCCTCATGATGGCCCAGGGATAAGAACTAGGAGAAGGAACCACCTCGCTGTGTGCTCTGGGGTAAGGAATAAACCTCTCTCTGATCCAAAACCCCTGTGGGCGCACTTACGACAAATTAATACAGAAGAATGGTAAAAACGTAACAGTTTGTAGTGAATTTTCAATATTCTGATACGTGAAAATGCTTATCACAATACCTGGTGCATCCTAAGTACTCAGTTTTTGTTAGCTACGATCACAACCTGCTTCTAGAGTGAAAAGTAATTTTCTAGGCACTGACTCATGGCGCATCCATAGGATAGATAGGAAATGACAGGGTTCTTTAAAGTTGTCCGCACACTTTATATAATTTCGGAACAAAGCACTCATGAGAACTCCCAGAAGAAAGTCTATATTTCATCCATCTCTGTATGCTTGCATTTACAAGTCTGACCGCTTCTCGGTGAAACTGTACGTAGCGTGGGCCATTTAATTACCAGTGTTAATATTTACACATATGGGAAACTTGATACCAAATTAACTTAATTTCAAACTTCCATGCTCCAGTTGTTTTTATCGATATCGTAACACAGCAATAATTGTACTGCCAGTTTCTTAGGATGTAGCTCGAACCATTAAAATACAAAAGAAAAACACGGGATGTCAGTGCACAGCTGTTGTTTAAACAGAGCAAGAAACCACATTGGCAATCAGAACATTTTAACATCTAAAAATGGTTCTAAGATAAATTTAAACACTCCTTTAAATACTCTATGCCTTTGAAAGTGATGAAAGATAAACAAAAGAAGAATTAAAAGAACATGAGGTCTGAATATAGACAATCACAGGGACATACACACACGCAAAAGCCTCCATTTTCATTCGTAAATAAAATATTCAGTGAAGTTTTAAGCATATAAAGTGAAATAAAACTCAATCTGCTGCTCTACAACTAAATTTCTTTTAAGTTTATTTATTATTTTTGAGAGAGGGAGAGTGCACATGAGCTGGGGAAGGGCAGAGACATAGGGAGAGAGAGAATCCCAAGCAGGCTCTGAGTTGTCAGTGCAGAGCCCAACGCGGGGCTCAAACTCACGAACCGCAAGATCATGACCTGAGCAGAAACCAAGAGTCGGACACTCAACCGACTGAGCCACCCAGGCGCCCCTATGATTTCAATTTTAAGTAATCTCTACACCTAACGTGGGGCTCAAACCCACAACCCTGAGATCAAGAGTTTCAAACTCTACCGACTGAGCCACCCAGGCGCCCCTACTCAGTTCTACTTTGGTACCATGGAAGTTACTGTGTTTCTCTTGTGCACCGATAGTGTGAGGGGAATGTTGTAGGATTGCTTCTGGTCTGTCCTTCCTGACACACCCCTCAGCCTCTCCTCCCTTGTCTCACCGCCTTCCCAGGGCTCCACCTGGAGCAATGAACACACACTCTCGGATCCCACACACCTTTCTGTTCATTCTTGCCTCCCCATCTCAAGGCTTCTTCCTATCTCCCCCAGGTCTGCGCACCGCCCGCTGGCCTCTGATTCTCCTTCTTCCATCAACCCCAAGGACCATGAAGCAGGTCGTGGGAGGTATGCTGAGGAAAATTTGCAATGTTCTCTAAAAGCTATAGATAGGCACCTTTTTCTTGCTTTCTCCTGTTTCGAACTTTCCTCCAGGAAAAGAACATGATACTTTATTTGACTGAATACTGAGAGGACCAAGAAGTAGAAATAAATGCCAGGAAGGATCATGACACCAGAGAAATCTGACATGATCTAATAAACCTCAGCATGCTGCCTGATGCGAGGAGGCAGCTTTCAGAATATGACATGAGAAAGGTTGCTAGCATTCCCAGGGGGCAGTTTGTGAAACAGAAGAAGTTGATCCCCATGGTTTAAAGAGGAGTTAAGTCAATATTTAATGTGTGGTGTTTCAAAACTATCTCAATGCCTGATTAATAGTATTAATAATTAGTAACTGATCATTACAATAATGTATTAATATTGATTCGTTAACTGTGACAGATATATAATACTAATGAAAGATGTCAGTAGTAAATGAAACTAAGTATATGACACATGGGAACTCAGCATTTCTTTGTAACTGTTAAACAATTTTTTTATTAATTTTTTTTTTGAAAGAGAGAGAGATTGAGAGAGAGAGAGACGGAGAGTGAGCAGGAAACAGTAGAGAGAGAAGGAGACACAGAATCCGAAGCAGGCTCCAGATTCTGAGCTGTCAGCACAGAGCCCAACGCAGAGCTCGAACTCAGGAACTCAAACTCGAACTCGAGATTGTGACCTGAGCTGAAATCTGACCCTTAATCAGCTGAACCACCCAGGTGCCCCATAACTTTTTTTAAAACTCAAAACAATTCTTGGGCACCTGAGTGGCTCAGTTGGTTAAGTGTCTCACTCTTGATTTAGGCTCAGGTCAAGATCTCACGAACAGAGGGCTTGCGCGTGGGACCTGCTTGGGATTCTCTCTCTCTCTTTCTGCCCCTTTCTCCCACCTCACACTCTTGCGCTGTCTCTCAAAATAAATACACTTCAAATCTAAATAAATAAACTCAGAATAATTCTGAAATGAAAGGATTTTTAAATAGATTTTGAACTTTTATTTCCAAGGAGAAGGTGATGCATTTACCTAAGAATTGTTTATTTCATTTTCAAGGCTGGTTAATTATGTACTAGACAGTATCCAAACTAACACTCTTCCAAAATTGAATCAATAACTAGGAACAAGTCCACTAACTTTTAAGAGTTATGCTTTCATGCACATTTAAGTTGCCATTTTGAATTACAATTATAGATTGCTGACATGGCCGGCGGGGGGAGGGGGGGTCCCTTTTAAAACTCAGTAGAAAGCTATTTTTTCATGTATTAAAGAGAAAAGAGGGAGAAATCAGTCAGTTTAGTGTCTGACTCTTGATTTCAGCTCAGATCATGATCTCACTGTCGTAAGTTTGAGCCCCATGTTGGGTTTCAGGCTGAGCCTGGTGCCTGCTTGAGATTCTCTCTCTCTCTCTCTCTCTCTCTCTCTCTCTCTCTCTCTCTTTCTCTCTTTCTGTCTCTCCCTCTCCCCCTATCCCCTGCTTGCACTTGGTCTCTCTCTAAAAAAAGTAATAAAATATGTAAAGGCGAGAAAAGTCCCATTGCTTGTTGTGTTTATATTGGTCTACACATACGCTTGTTTCCTTTTTTCACATGAATTAAATTAGGGACTTTGCAGATGAACAGCAGTTAAAAGAAGTGTCCTCATAGAAAACTGAGCCTCCCAAATTATATATCACACATCAGATTCCTGCTACAACCCTGGACCCCTCGTGCTCTCCCCTTGAAGCGTTTCTACTTTTCTTGTGATACCTTCCCAGAAGCATTCATTTATTTTCCTGGTCTCCTAAAATCACTAGAGTTTTAGATTCGTGAATTAAACGTAACTGATCTTTCTTTACAGAAGACACAAAACCATGTGAAAGCATTCTGCCGTGATTTATACACCAGACTCTACTAGGATCAAATCCTGGGGAGCAAATGAATTATGCCATTTATTTCAGAGTCTCTAAATGACTTCATCAGTGAGTGTTTTCCCTTAATTTAATAAACTAAAAGAAAACTGGGTATTTTTTATTTTTTATTTATTTTTAATTTTTTTTTTTACATTTATTTATTTTTGAGAAACAGAGTCAGACAAAGCATGAGCAGGGGAGGGGCAGAGAGAGAAGGAGACACAGAATCCGAAGCAGGCTCCAGGCTCTGAGCTGTCAGCACAGAGCCCGATGCGGGGCTCGAACCCATAATCTGTGAGATCATGACCTAAGCCGAAGTCGGACGCTCAACTGACTGAGCCACTCAGGTGCCCCTGAAAACTGGGTATTTTTTAATGTATTTTCAGAGTTGTGTGCTTTAGGGAAACTTGAAAATAAAATCGTTGCGCACATTTTGATTTTACTGAGGAAAATAAATCCCGTTAGCGTCATTCCTCTTCAGTTCTGAAAATTGTTGTTTGATCATCCACCAGTTTCTCTTATTAATAGGATAAGCAATAAATTCAACCTCATTATTGTTCTAAAGGATTTCCAAGATGAACCAGAAATGTTAAAAATCTCTATTACTTTAAAAGGTCTATTGATACAACAAACAGAAAACTTGACATTGCAAATTTCTACTGCTGTCAGCTTCACAGCATTTGTTTTCCAGAGGGTTATTTTCAGGGAGCATTTCATGATGCAGAATCTTTAGTTGTTTAGAAATATTTGGCATGTCCAACGTTGACTGATGCTAACTAAAGAGAGAAAAGGAAGAAGAGGGAGAATGAATAAATCAATGAACTATCAGAAACAGTGGCTGGAGATCTGGTGGTTCTTCAACCACACATTCAAGAGTTTAAAAAAGAACTTATCAAGATTTCCACTTCAGGTCAAGATGGAGTAACCATTTTCTACACTCTGAACAGCAGGCGGGAAAGGACATTAACCCCAAGAGACCGGTAACAAGTAAACGAGTCCTCTGATTCCCTGAGATGACTGTTTTGAGAGCATGTCCAGACTAGGTCTGGGGTTCAGAGAATGCCAAATAAGAAAAGACAGTGAGAGAGAATTCCAGAGATCAGCAGAGAGACCCCTCCAGTAGCCAGCTGATCAACAAATGCAGGTGACATAAGACATGTGGTCAGTGGGAAAACCACAGAAAAGTCTAGCAGAAATAGGGCCCTGTTCTTGCCCAGGGCTCTGAGTAGTATCTACTCACACCGGCCAGACTGGCGATCTCATGATTCTCGGGGCTGCGGGCACAGCGTGCAGAGGGTCTTGCCTCAGGACTGGCAGCAGGTGGTCCTAGACTTGCCACTTCTCCGGTCCTGCCTAACACGTCTCAAAAACAACATCTGGAAGGATGAAACTGTTTCCAGCTAACTCTGTCCTAGAACACAGAGCAGTAATACTTTTAGGGATATAATATTATTCACCACCGAGTAAGGTAAAATTCACAGTGTCTGGGATCCAATAGGAAAAATTACCAGGGATGATGGGGCCCCTGGGGGGCTCAGTGGGTTGAGCGTCTGACTTCAGCTCAGGTCATGATCTCACAGTTCATGAGTTCAAGCCCCCGTATTGGGCTCTGTGCTGACAGCTCAGAGCCTGGAACCTGCTTCCCATTCTGTGTCTCCCTCTCTCTCTGCCCCTCCCCCGCTCAGAACCCTGCACTCCCCAATCTCCCAGCGCCTGGCGACCACCATTCTACTTTTTCTCTATGAATTTGACAGTTACCTAAGTCTTTTGTGTACATGTAATCATACAACATTTGTCCGGTTAGTGTCTGGCTTATTTCACTTGGGGTAGAGTCTTCAAGGTATCGATACTACAGCAGTCACAATCTCACGCTTCTCTGATTTCAAGAGTAGAATTCAGTGATTCATCGCTTACATGTAGCACCCAGTGCTCATCCCAACAAGTGCCCTCCTTAATGCCCACCACCTATTTAGCCCATCTCCTACCCACCTCCCCTCTGGTAACCCTCAGTTTGTTCTCTGCATTTAAGAGTGTCTTATGGTTCGCCTCCATTCATTTCTAAGGCTGAATAATGTTCCATTATTTGTCCATACATTTTGTTTATCGGTCCATCTGTTGACGGACATTGGGATTGTTTCTCCCCTCCTGGGGCCATAAATATCTGTTCTAGTCCCAGCTTGCAATTCTTTTAGACATATTCCGGAAGTGGAAATGCATACGGTAATTCTGTATTCAATTTTTTGAGAACTATCTCGTTGTTTTCCACAGTGTCTGCACCATTTTACATTCCCACTAGCAAGGCCAAGGTTTAGGGGTTCTCCGCATCCTAACCAACCCTTCTCCTTACCCATCTATTTGATATCTTTTCAATAAATGATATTAGAGCAATTTAATATCCATATGCAAACAAACTTAGTTATATCTAGCCTCGCTCTTTCCTTAAGGTGATGTTTTTTTCCAGGACTCTAGAAAATCTGAGATAGATTCCTATATGAAATATGGATGGAAATTTTTTTTCTTTTTGCCAAAGGTATGATATGATATATGAAAGGCAGCTCACTTGGTTAAGGTAAGATTATGCATGTCTGAGAAAGAATAGTTGGGTACCTATTTCCTCAATGTGACAATGGGATTGTGAGGTATCTTAGCTCATTCAAAAATGAGGGAGTCGGATGATAATTTTTTAATCTATTTTTATTTATTTTATTTACTTTTTTCATACAATAATTTTTGAAAATCGATGATACAGTAAAGTCAGCACTAGCAGGTAAATTATTCTAGTGAGATATGGATTCTCTGCTACTTGGGAAGATTACCTAGAAGGCAATTAAGAACCTCTGTTAATCCATTGTCAAGAACTCTAAGCCCAGCTGATAGTTTTAACACAGAAAGCTGAAATCTGGTTTTGCATTACTAAGTATTTATACAGTTTCACAAGCTTTTTATTCCTTATGAGTAAGAGCCAATTTGGGCAAAATTTTAAGACATTTTATTTCTTCTTTTCAGATTCATTATTTATAGTTATTATAAATGAAAAAAAATTAATTTCCTTCCTGCCCACCTTCTATAACATTTCTTATCCATACGTTTGTGTCTGTCTCTCTTCTCTTTTATTCTGGGGAAATCTTCATGACAAATATTTTTTTCTCTTTGGAGAAACAAAAGCTCACTTTAACAGCTTGCATACACAGCTGAATGTCTGTCACTGTAACTCCCGGTATAGTCTCAACAATCTATATTCATTAAACTTTTAGCCAAAGTAACTCACTTATATTTCACAAAATACAACTGGAAGTTTTATCTTGAGAACTGTGTATATAATATGCTATCATTTGACAGATTATCAAAATGTTGGACAGCTGTTGCACAACTTTCTACACCCTCGGATGCTACATTTGCCCTATGTTTAGCGACATGACTCTTGATTTTGGCTCAGGTCATGATCACACAGTTGGGAGATCGAGCTCCACATCGGGCTCTCTACCTCCGACAGCACTGAGCCTGTTTGGGATTCTCTCTCTCCCTTCTCTCTCCTCTCCCCTGTGCACGTGCTCTTTCTCTCTCAATAAATAAATAAATAGCAACAGTATACAAATAGCAAATAATGTTTAATAGTCAAAATTTTATTTATTTTTTAAAGTTTATTATTTATTATTCTGAAAGAGACAGAGGGCAGAAGGGGCAGGGAGAGAGGGAGAGAGAGAGAATCCCAAGCAGGCTCCACACTGTCAGCACAGAGCCCAAAGTAGGGCTCAAACTCACAAACCACAAGTCATGACCTGAGCCAAAACCGAGTTGGCCACTTAACCAACTGAGCCACCCAGGTGCCCCAATAGTCAAAGTTTTAGTACTCACCCGTACTTAGAATTTATTTAGATATACAAAGATTATTCATCAATCTATCTCCATGTATTGTAAAACCAAGTTTGTAAGTTATCTTTAAAATTATGTTTAAGCTGACATACTACAAAACATAATTACTGTGGATATTAAAGAGTTGCCAACATAATGATTCAATGTAGTTAAATAAAATAAATGAATTTTTGTAATTGTATATATTACGTAGGTATATTGTTAGCTTATTTGACCAGTAAACACATAAGAAAAGTTTAGGAAGTTCAGATTAGTAGAGGTTTTTTTTCTTCATGAGAAAACAAACCCAGAGCTTAGTTTTAAAATCAATATACAGCTGCATTATACTTCACATGAATAAATCAAAGATGATTCTCTTTCTTAAGCAAAAATTATTAAGCTGGTCTTATTTAGTAAAAAGATTTACCCTAATTATTTGTCTTAGGTTCCATTATTTAATGTTTTTATTTGCTTTTGAGAGACAGAGAGAGACAGAGTGGGAGCAGGGGAGGGGAAGAGAGACAAGGAGACACAGAATCCCAAGCAGGCTCTAGGCTCTGAGCTGTCGGCACAGAGCCCAACATGGGGCTCAAACTCCTGAACCGTGAGATCATGACCTGAGCTGAAGTCAGACACTCAACTGACTGAGCACCCAGGTGCCCCAGTTTGTCTTAGATTCTTAATATATATCTGAACCAGCAGGGTTTTTTTCTTCAAAGTCTAGCACATGTACAGAATCATCAGTTTCTCATTTTTGGTGAAATTTGAAATTACTAGATTTTTGAAAACTCTTAAAAATTCGTATTAGCCAGTCAAAGAGAGCATCTTTGATTCAAAAGATGTTACATCATATTTATTCATGTCCTCTGGAGTTAGGAAAATAGTTCACACTCCTATGGGACTATTTCTTAAACACGGACAGGCAGGGCCACAGATCCATGAAGAGTGTATAACCTTACTGTCCAACCTGAACTAGCAGTGAAAAGAAATAGACAGAAAGACAATGACACCAGATCAAAAGAGCTATTCATTCCCCTTCTGACTGGACACAAACATCTTAATGGACCTAATCAAAGTCACAATTAGACAAAACCTAAAAGACTGACAAACTGAATTCTCTACCTTCTCTCACCCAGCAGAAGGTAGCTGTCCAAATTCTGCCCGGTAGGGATCACCAAATACCCAGACCTTTGAATCAAATTCCCACGAATGCTACCACTGAAGGGAAATGACTTACTGTCCATGCACAAGACAGAAACAAAACATCCAAGGAGAGGGAAGCAGGGAGTTCAGTTTAACTGCTGCCTGGAACGCACTCCAAGATGGGAGAAAAGGGGCACTTGGACTTCAACTGCCCATGAGGTGTTTTCCCAAACAGCACGGTTCACTTTGCTCCAGTTGTGTTTCCTGGTAAAACTTCCAAAACTTTCAATGTCTCATTTTCAAATATGCTTTTTAAATGAAATTTATAAAAGTAAGATGAATATATACCAAACATTTGTTTAATCCATCAATTAAAGGGACTGGTTAAGATATTATACCCAGTTCAAAAAGCCCTTAAGAAGGGCTGCCTGGATGGCTCAGTTGGTTAAGCGTCCGACTCCAGCTCAGGTCATGATCTCGAAATTCGTGAGTTCGAGCCCTGCGTCAGGCTCTGTGCCGACAGCTCGGAGCCTGGAGCCTGCTTGGGATTCTGCATCTCCCTCTCTCTCTGCCCTTCCCCTGCTCGTGCTCTGTCTCTCTGTCTCTCTCTCTCAAAAATAAACAAACATTAAAAAAAAACAAAGCCCTGAAGAAGGGAGAGGAAATTGGCAATCATAGGGTAAGAGTGTTGGGTTAATATATAAAACTGACTAATGTCAAAAGAGCCATATATTCAAAAACTTCTAGCTTATCTCTGGAGAAAAGTCACTTGCATCTCTACCAGACAAAAATCTACAAGTTAAAATGTCACCTTACTTAAATCTTTGAATTACCCCAGCCCCTTCCAGACTTTCCTCCATTCCACACCCACACACAGCAAAGTCTACCCTATGTCTCGGCGACACGTTTCTGCTCTTCCTGGACATCCTGTTCTACTACAGTGATGCCTACACATGGAATGGGGAAGCAAGAGACCTGAGTTCAAGTCTTAGATTCACCACCAACTAATCTTACGACCCTTGGCAAACTATTTTCCCTTTAAACTCCAATATCCTTCTTTACAACATGAAGATGACAATACGATATATTGATATGATATTGATATACGATGTGATAAACAAAAGGGTAAAACGCACAATGGCTGTCTTTCCGACATGGCGCTGTCTCCCAGATTCTGCGTGGCCCCGCTTCCCATCGCTGTCTTTCTCGGGGAGGTTGGCTATGGGTTCCCCAATAGAAATTTCTGAGATGATGGAAATGTGGTAGCCTCACACGCGAGTGGCCGTTGAGCATTTGAAATGTGGGTAGGACAAATGAGAAACGGAGTCTTTAAAAGTAATTTCACTTTAACTTACGTAAATGTAAACAGTCTCCTGTGGCCAGTGGGTTGTGTGGAGTAGAGCGTGGTGCAAGGACAGCAGTTCAGAGCAAGAAGTTGTAGCCTCTTGGATGTTGGGCTGCATAGTTAATTCTTGATGATCAGAGATGAAGACCGGACATAGGAATTAGGCTCCCCGAACTACCTAGTTGACTATATATTAAGTGCAAGCTCAGTACGATCCCTTTCACTTCCTGAATAATATTTTTTAAAACGCAAAGCCTCAAGCCTAGCTCTAAATTTGGAGAGGGGGTGCCCCTGGTTCCTGGAATTTCATGCATTCAAAAAAACGTGTCCATAGTTTTGATATTATCTGCGGTTTTTTGTTTTGTTTTGGGGGGTTTTTGTTTGTTTTTTTGTTGTTTTTGTTTTTTGGGGGGTTTGTGTTTTTGTGCTTGTTGTTGTTGTTGTTTGTTTGTTTTGTTTAGCTCCTTCACCTGAATGCCTTTTAAAAGCTGTTTAGTTCCAGGGCGCCTGGGTGGCTTAGACAGTTAAGCATCCAACTGCTGATTTCTGCTCAGGTCATGATCTCAAGGTCTCAACTCTGCTCTGACAGCACGGAGCCTGCTTGGAATCCTCTCTCTCTGACTCTCTCTTTCTCTTTCTCAAAATAAATAAATAAACTTAAAAAAAAAAAAGAAATAGAACTGTTTAGGTGCACAATAACTTAAATTCTTTGGACGTTCTGTGTTTGGACATTGCTCCTGGGCAGCTGTCTGGTACTGAATTGCCTGAGCCGCTGAGGGTGTCTAATCTGCATGATATACACAACATTATTTAATAGACTTTGCCGACCGCCCCGCTAAAACCTCACCAGTGCATGCGGTAATAGTACGAATGCAAAAGAGAAGCCACTGACAAGTATGGCAGAAAACGTCTTGGTTTTCAGAAGGAGCCTTTATTTCAAATACTCTGATTTCCCACAAAGAACATGGGAACGTCAGATCAGATATTTTAAATCTTGATTCTTGGTTGGAGAAAATAGAAACCCCTTCTCCATAGGTGTTAAATGCGCGTATGTTAATTTACCACGTGTGTGTGTTAATTTACCCTATTAATTAGTAGGTTATAATATTTAAAAATTCACTTACCCCAGTCATTTACGTATAAAAATGGAATGTGGAAGCTCAAATTACCAAACTTAAATTCCAGGGAAACAGGTGGCCTTTTCGCAAACCTAAGAGTCTTAATAACAACAGAAAAAGTCAGTTTCCTGCCCATGTGAGAAACTGTTACATCACGTAGACACAGTCTATTCCCTTAAAATTCCCTTAAAGTGGGGCCACGTTCATTTCTTTATTTCACCATCTATCGGCTGGGAGCCCACCAGGCTGTCCAGACCCCAGGCGCTCAGGATACTACAAAGGACACAACAATATTGATTCTTACTCCTAGGAAACTCACTTTTTTTTTAACGTTTTAAAAAGTAAATGGCTGGAGTAGGGTAGATGATCATGCTACGTTAGAAACTACCTACAGAGCCTGCTTGCAAACTGTAGCTGAGGAAACGTTAGCCAGTCTGCATCAGCGTGAGAACCTAAAGATACTCACGTAGCTGCATACTCCACCTTCGCTAACAGCACAGACAAGAACTTGAATAATCCACAAATATTTATTAAAATGTTCCTTGGGGTTATCTTTGAAACTCTGATAGTCCCTCAAACTCACAAAAGTCGTGATTGTTTCGTTTTCTCAGATAATTCAAACACAAAACATTTTCAGATTTTCAGGACTTCCGTTACTGCCATTTATTATTACCCATTAAAAGGTGTTTCTCGGGGCGCCTGGGTGGCGCAGTCGGTTAAGCGTCCGACTTCAGCCAGGTCACGATCTCGCGGTCCGGGAGTTCGAGCCCCGCGTCGGGCTCTGGGCTGATGGCTCGGAGCCTGGAGCCTGTTTCCGATTCTGTGTCTCCCTCTCTCTCTGCTCCTCCCCCATTCATGCTCTGTCTCTCTCTGTCCCAAAAATAAATAAACGTTGAAAAAAAAATTTAATTAAAAAAAAATAAAAATAAAATAAAACGTGTTTCTCTCTTTTACTCTTCTTATCTTGTGCTTAAAAGTAATAGGCGTGTCTGCCAATCCACCATTTCAGCCTTGGAGGGAGCAGTGGCTGCTTTCTTCTAAAATGAAATGGGAAAAGAGACAAAAGAACTAATAAAGCTGAAATGATAAAGGTTCAAAACATAGCGATCAAATATGACCTTTCTGGAGACTAATGCTACAAACAATTTTGCAAATATACCACGTGGGAGAAAAACAAATAGCGATGAAAATGTGCTCTGCCCTCTCTTATTTTATAAACATCAGCACGCAAAATGTGTACATTCATCATGCTGGCTGAATACCAGGTAACAGTAGTGATTTATTTTTCTTGGGGGATTAAAAATTATTACCTGGAACTTCATACTGAAAGTGTTAAAATATACACATATTTTAGCCTTCAGCTAATTCTATGATAAACCAAAAGTCTTCATATTCTCCCCCAATATTGTTAGATGTACTCTCATCCAAATCAAAACTATAGAATTGCTGGCAAAGAAGAAAGCTGGAATTTTTTGTCATTACGTAAGGAAGCTGATATCCCTAAGTCACTGGTAGGCACCAAGGAAGCAGAAAAATGCTTCTCTATCTATTCTAAATTCCTGGCAACTGTATAAAAATAGAATTCTATGTTTTGCCTCTGCATTAAGAGTACATATCAATTGCTTGTGGAGGGAAAACCAGACAACTTTCTCATGGTAAACTTGGGAAAATAACAAAAAGAATAAAGGAGAAATTAACATGACTCTTATTTCACTATCCAGAAGGAACAACTTATTATATTTTTGGAGTCTGTCTAGGTTATGTGTGAGGGGTAGGGTGTGGGTGGAGCGATGTTTGTCTTTGTAACTTGCTTTTACCAAACTGGAAACAGAGGTTATGTGCAGTTGAAAATATTAATTTTAGTAACACATTCTGAATTATTTTCCAAGTCCTTAAATATCCTTCAAAAACATGATTATTTAATGTCTTCATAATAACCTATTATATAACTGTACCATTGTTTAATTAATTAATCTCAATGTTTCACATATAGGATGTGAAACCTCACGAGGTTTTATTATTATAAACAATACAATCTTAAATATCTATTATCAAACGTTCCTACAAATGAGCTTACTCGTGAAATAATGTGAACTTAAAAAATACTATTTTCCTTCATTAAAATTAATATTCAATATACCTCCTTGTACAATATAAGTCAAGGGCACAGAAAGCAGAATTAAAATAATCGGAATGATTCATAATCCTATCCTGTCCTCAGTTTTTCAGTTTATATGTCCTGTGCATTTTTTCAAAAGTGAGATCCAACTTTACCTACAATGCAAATGGTTTTATTTTTGTTCCAGAGTCTTCCTGCCAAACTGCTTTTTCAAAAGATTGCACCTATGTATGTTTTTCACAACCATTGTTACATTCTTAGCTAAAATAAATCTGTTTGTATTATAATCTCAGACTTAGCTCATTTTAGAAACATTTAAAAATGCATATAAGCCAGTTATGGAGCATTTTAAAATAAGCGTCATCCCACTCCAAGGACATGGTCATTGTTAATATCCTGGTCTCCCCCTTGCCGGGCAGGGGAGAAAGTTGCTGCGGGGGAGGACCCCGGTCAGCCCGTGGAGGTACACATCCTGGCAGCTGTGGCACCTGCCTGTTTGTGCCTTCCTTTCCTTGCCGGGGACACGGGGAGCATGACAGTGTCTAAGTCGCTGAGCTGTTTCGAGGCTAGAGTGAGTAGTAGATGTGGCACGCTTAAAACCTCTGAAGGCCCAGAACAATGCTGCAACCCCACGGCGCGTTCAGGAGAAGCAGGGAGCCTTCCTCGTGAGCTTACCAGCCCGCATCAATAGCAGCCTTAGGAAGGCTGAGCACCCCAGGGGGCAGGAGCTCCTTCTCTGGGGCTCCTCAGGGTTCTGGGAATTGTCCAGTCACAGCTACACAACAGTAACAACTCCTCTCTCAGCCTCATGGGGTTTCAGCAACACAGACACAGCTGAGTCCTCAGGCAAGGACTTAAACCCTAATAAACTTGTAGCCCCCAGTCTCTGTGTACCCGCACCCCCCATGCCTTCCTGCCTCCAGCTGCGGGTGCTCCAAAATCATTCCTGCTCCTCGGCCCAGTGAGCCCACCGTCGGCTGCTTGGTGGCCAGTCCTGCACCGGATCGGGAATGTGCCTTCGGCCACAAAGTCAGGCAGGGCACCAAGGAGCTTCCCTCATCTGTCTCCTGTCTGCCTCTCTTCTGGTGTCTGGAAAATGTTTGTTTAACATCTTGTCCAGTTTTTCAGTTGTTTACAGTGAGAGAGCAAATCTGCTACCACTGTGGAATGAAATGGAAATCTCACACAGCTCTGGGCACTTTAAAAAAAAAATCATCCAGGGCTCCTGGGTGGCTCAGCCGGTTGAGCGTCTGACTTCAGCTCAGGTCATGATCTCATGGCCTGTGAGTTCCAGCCCCGAATCCAGCTCTGTGCTGACAGCTCAGAGCCTGGAGCCTTCTTCGGATTCAGTGTCTCCCTCTCTCTCTGCCCCTCCCCCACTCATGCTTTGTCTCTCTTTCAAAAATAAATAAATGTTAAAAAAATATCATCCAAGAACACACTACAAATAACTTTTAACACCAGCCAACATTCATCATATTATCATTTTTATGCCTGACTAATAGCCCAGTTCACGGGGGTTTAGGGTTTTATCTCTCTTAAAACACACATATCATATTATAACAACATTCAGTATATTTATCACCAGTGCAAAGTTAATTATTCCTCAAATTCAATCATGGCCCCAACTCTATCACTTAAAGCCTAAATTATAGTTAGTTACTACCTGCAACTCTTATGCAAATTAATAAGGGGAAAGGAAACAGGAAAATATCAATATATAGATGACAGATAGGTAGATAATGAAGATAGATGATAGATGGATAGATAGATAGATAGATAGATGATAGATAATAGGTGATGGATAGATAGATAAATGATAGATAGATAGATAGATAGATGACAGATAAATGGTAGGCACACACACACACACACACACACGGGAGGAGATAATAAGCAAGAACACGGTCCACACACGAACATGCATATATCAAACAAATGAGAGACAAATGACCCACCAAACCACAGCTCTCACTTCTATAACTGAGCATCTCCAACCTCTTTCTTCCATTAGCCATGCCAGCTGGCCTTTGCCCCTTCCTGGAACCTTAGCTAGCAGGTGTCTTTAACTAACGTAAGACTGGAACTTTCAGTGTTTCCTAAACGCTCCGAGGCCCTAGCTCGATTTGATTGCTGTAGTTTTCCATTCCCTGTCAGTGCGTGACGTGATAGGTTAAGAGATGTTCCGGAGAATCCCTGAATCCAGGACAGGCTCCCCCTGCCCACATCGTACAATAGCGACCAAGACCTCCTGAGTTCTTCTACCCTAACTGAGGAATACAGATTTCATAGACTCCTGTTTTGTTCTTTGTCCCCCACTCCTTTTGGAGAGAGGACGAGAGCTCTTCATTTGTATAGAGGACACTTTCATCCCATTAGGTGAAAAAACGCAAGTGTTATGGCTGCTTTGGGGTCGCACGTGCGTGTGGACGTTGGTGCGCGGCGGCTGAGCGCCCAGCACAGGGGGCTCCTGCGTCTGCTGCAAGGTTCTTCCTCCCTCCCTCCGAGCCACCCCTGCGCTCTGCTCGGACGCTAGAGGTAAGTGCCAGGTAGCTCTCGGTTAGCTCACACCTACAGGGGAGAAGGTGAGGCAGGAGGAGGTGGGTTTGATGGTTGGGTTTGCCCTTCCAGCCTCTCCACCAGTAATGTCCCTTCCCTTTGGCAGCAGTTGTGGGTTCCAATGACAGCTGGCTCTATTTCCATTTTCCTCACCCCAGAACCACTTCATCACACCTTCCAGAAGCAGTAGCACCAGCCCAGGGGCAGGCACCTTCAACCCCTCAGACGTTCGGGCCCTTGTGTGAGATCCTGAGGTCCCAATAGCTGTCCACCAGCACCTCTTCCTTCGATGTCGGGGTCCCAGCTCAGCAAAGGCTTTTCCAGGTTCAGGATGTGGTGGCGAGCCACCTCCCTGCTGGGAGTCCAGGTCTGTGTCCACAGCCCGCCTCAGGTGAGGGTGCACTTTCTGCAACCCCCCAGCTGCTGCTCCTTTCATCAGTAGCTCGTAGGCATAATTCACGGTGGCTCTGCCCCACTTCCTCTTTGTTTTCCCGTCTTCCAATACGTGTTTAACCAATATCCTGTATTAAATTCTCTCAGGTTAAAAAAAAAAAACAAAAACTGTTGGGGTTTCTGTTTTCCCGACTTGATCCTGTCTGATACAGGTGTCAAACTTCCTAATTTGAAAGCCTATTAGTAAAAACAGTCTGTGAACATAAATGTATCGCAGTTATACTAAATTTTCCTTATTTTCACTAAACAGGCTTCCTAGGTTGTCCCCCCCTCCCCATAGTCTCTTAGGAAACAAAACTAGGTCCTAGACACTCTCTATTCATTGGGCAATTATGTTAGTAATGATTATAAAGATCAGCAGGCAAACTTTTCCTCGGCTTATGGACAGCAGATAAATAATTAACTTTTTTTCTCACAGCAAATAATTTTTTTAATGTTTATTTATTTTGAAAGAGAGAGACAGACAGAACATGAGCAGGGGAGGGGCACAGAGGGAGGGAGACACAGAATCAGAAGCAGGATGCAGGATCCAGGCTCTGAGCTGTCAGCCCAGAGCCTGACGTGGCTTGAACCCACGAACCACGAGATCGTGATCTGAGCTGAAGTCGGACGCTTAAGCGACAGAGCCACCCAAGTGCCCCAAGTGTTTGTTATTTAATGTTATTTAATTTTGAGGCACTTATAACAGAGAAAATTTATAAAGGAAGTATATACAACAAGAAAAAGTCCAGTGGTCGTTTCTGATACTGAAATGAATAAAAAAAAATATGTTAAGACATGTCACTAAACAATGCACAAATTTTCAACCAAACAATCCCCGTTCCTTACCTTATGGGTTTTTTTTAAACAGTTTTATAGTGAGTTTTACAGTCTTATGACCATGTAGTGTTGGAGTTCTTGAAAACCCACCAACTGACTTCCCTCTTGCACCTTTAGAGGTTTGGTTTTTAAATCATGGCCCATGTAACAGGTTATAGTTACAAAAACAAGGATGGGGAAACCCACAAGGGATCCACAAGATTCTAAAAAATTCCATCACCCAGGGCATGAAGAAAAGACCATGTCTAGCTTCTCCGGGACTTACACCTGTCTATGAGGCTGTGGGTGAGCAGAAGGAAGAATCAGTATGTCCGTGAACCCCTTCTCTATGTTGAGAACACTCCCTGCCTCAGTTTTTGTGGGGGCGGTGGGGGGCAGTCGTGTATCCCCTGGACCCACTGTCACCGTGGCCTTCTGTCAGCACCCCAGCGAGGACGTGGGAGGGTAACCCTCCCGCCCAGGTGTAGCAAACAGGTGCCAAAGTGGCAAAGACTGGCTCCTGGGAACTGGGATAATCGGTTTCTTGGATCACCTGCTCTGATATGATCAACTGATCAATTTTCTATCTTACCTTGTATTCACATTTTAATTATTTTCCCCAAATACCGCGCTTTAGCTTTTTCCTCTGCTCACTTTTCATCGGTAACAACAAATTCCCGTTTCCTCACCTATCAGATAGAAGGAGTTGGAATAAGTGTTATGAATTTTATGGCTTGGGCAATAACAGAAAACATTCTAAAGGAATTGGGGTTTCTTTAAGTTTATTTATTTATTTGGAGAGAGAGAAAGAGAGTGGGGAGGGGGGCGCAGAGAGAGAGAGGGAAAGAGAGAATCCCAAACAGGCTGAGAGCTGTGAGAGCAGAGCCAAATTCCGGGCTCGAACTTGCGAACCGTGAGATCATGACCTGAGCTGAAGCTAGGCACTTGACTGACTGAGTCACCAGGTGCCCTGATAGGAATTTGTTTTAAAGAAGATGTGGTAGGGGGCACCTGGGTGGCTCAGTTGGTTGAGTGTCTGATTTTGTCTCAGGTCATGATCTCACGGTCCATGGGTTTGAACCCCATGTCTGGCTCTGTGCTGACAGCTAGGAGCCTGCTTGGGATTCTGTGTTTCCCTCTCTCTCTGCCCCTCCCCCACGCTCATGTGCTCGCTCTCTCTCTCTCTCTCTCTCCCTCTCAAAAGTAAAATAAAATAAAACCATAATTTTTTAAAAAAAGATGTGAGATATATATAATGGAATAATAGTGGGCAGTGAAAAAGAATGAAATCTTGCCGTTTGCAACAATGTGGATGGAATTAGAGGGTATTATGCTAAGTGAAATAAGTCCATCAGAGAAAGACAGATATCATATGACTTCACTCATTTGTGGAATTTGAGAAACTCAGCAGATGAATGTAGGCAAAGGGAAGGAAAAATAAGATAAAAACAGAGAAGGACATAAACCTTAAGAGACTCTTAAATACAGACTCTTAAAACAAACTGAGGGTTGCTGGAGGGGCTGTGAGTGGGGGATGGGCTAAATGGGGGATGGGCATTGAGGGCCCCTCTTGGGGTGAGCACTGGGTGTTATATGTAAGCAGTGAATCACTGGGTTCTACTCCTTTAGTCAAGACTACACTGTATGTTAACTAACTTGAGTTTAATTTAAAAGGAAAAAGAAAAAAGTGAAATTAGCTGTAAGGGGCTCCTGGGTGGCTCAGTTGGTTGAGCATTAGACTCTTGATTTCGGCTCAGGTCATGATACCCGGGTTGTGGGATAGAGCCCCGTGCTGAGCATGGAGACTTCTTGAGATTCTCTCGCTCCCCCACTGCCCCTCTGCTCTGCTCATGCTCTCAATACATAAATAAGTAAATAAATAGGGGCTGGCTCAGTCAGTTGAGAGTCTGACTTGGGCTCAGCTGATGATCTCACAGTTCGTGAGTTTGAGCCCCGCATCAGGCTCACTGCTTTCAGCACAGAGCCCGCTCCAGATCCTCTGCCCCCCCCACCGCCCCCACCCCATCCCTGCTCATGCTCTCTCTCTCTCAAAAATAAACAAACATTAAATGAATAAATGAATGAATGAATGAATAATAAAATATAAAATTACCTATAAGATACTGGATTTAAACTTTACGAAAATAAACCCTAGGGAAAGGTTTTCACGTGTTTCACTACCCAGAAAGTCCTAGAGCCCGAGTCATTGTAACCACGTCCTCTTGCCTAAATTCAGTATGCAACTTGGGCCCCCGAAAACACAGCATTCATTTTACTTTTCAAAATACAGCCACCTATCATCTCCCCAGGGTCTCAGGACATGACACGTACCTTTCAGGATGGGTCACATGAGTGAGGCAGAAACCTCAGAGCCATTCTTTCGGTCAGGACCACAGCTCGGCAAGTTGAAGGGAAAACGTATTTACCAGACGGGGAGCTGCTCTCAGATTTGCAGACTCCCTAATTTATCTTTCTTCTTCCAGGGCCAATCTGTTAGCCTTCCACTCTCACCGCAACAGTAATAAGAGTATCCCTGGGAAAGCACAGGGCTGGCTTCAGCTAGTTTCCTGCCCGAAGAAGTGACTGGAAGTGACAGCGTGGACAGCTCATTTTCTCACGTCTCCCCTGTGCTCGGGGTAGGACCCGGCTGCCAGTGTGTTTCCTGACACACGTGTCCCTTTGCGAGCAGGGTGTCTGCCCCACGTTGCCCACGAACGAGCAGATGGCGGGCAGGTGGATGGCCCCCAAAGTCCTCTCTCTGTTTTCTTGGATTGATACTGTTTACAGTTTCTTTTTGTCCTCTTAAGCCCTTCCTCCCAGCTGTAGGCAAATAGCTCGCTCCGTCCTACACCAGCCCTGCCAGAATCTGTCATGAAAATTTAGAGAAATACAGAATTTCTGTGTTATGAAATCACAGTGCGCTGTGGCCACTCTCCGTTCCCCCCTGCCCCACCCCAGCATGCTATTGCCCGACAGTTTCACCAGGCCTCTTCTGACACGTGTGAACCTGCAAGGGGAAACTTCTGTCCTCTGAAAAGCTGTTGACTTTCTCCTAGACAGAGCTCAGAAGTGTTCTACAAATTAAAAACCAAACATCTTCTTCCTTAGAACCCAATACATTTATTACTATACTAACCATTTGTTTTTCTTATGTTTATTTATTATTTTTGAGGGAGAGAGAGAGAGAGAACATGAACGGGGAGGGGACAGAGAGAGGGGGAGAGAGGATCCGAAGCAGTCTTTGCATTGACAGCAGAGAGCCCAATTCGGGGCTCTACCCCACAAACCACAAGATCATGACCTCGCCGAAGTTGGATGCTTAACTGATTGAGCCACACAGGCGCCCCCTGTACTAGCCAAATATAATCACACAAAAATCACTTTGCTGCTTAATATAACATCTAAGCCCCAGTGTATGAGAAGTGGTACATGTGTTACTAAACGACACCCATCAGTGTCCTGGGGCCGAGGGGGGTGAAGCTCAATCTTAGGGTGTCAACGTTTTGAACTAATTTCAATAATGTGACCAAAATACAGATAGGGCTTCTTGATATCAACTCGATTAGAAACCAAGAGGCTAATGTTCAGTATCATCTGGCTAAAACATCCCCGTTCTAAATGCCGCATGAGGCGACACATTCCCATCATCACTCTGTACCTACTTTGTATTGTGCTAAGGTGATTATTTGTGCTATTTCTATGCATATTGCTAAATCAATCGTAACAATATGAACGGCGAGAGACAAGAGCCAGTACCTTGATATTCAAAAGAGAATGCAATGAGTATTATCCATTTTCATAAAAATACTAGGGCACGTGCCAAGCAGTATTTCTGAACATTTTATGTTAACACAATGCCTGCTTATATCTTCCTAAATACCAATTCATAATTTAAATATTTTTAAGTAATGTCAGATTAATGAAATATTTCTTCATGGCATATTATATAGAAATAAGACATACAAGAAAAGTATTCGCATCAGCTTTCATTTCAGAAACTCCAAAATAATCATTTTTCTGAAACAAACCAACTGCAAAGTCATTTTCAAGGGTTTCAGTAATAATAATAATTATTATTATCCTGCCGAATGGATACATTACATTGTCTGTGTAGAAAATGCTCAAATGAAATTTTTTCCTATTGTATCTTCATTTAAATGAAGGCCCAATAAAGAAAATGCCATGGCCTTAATAGGAGATTTTCTCAATTTCAAAAACATATCTTCAAACATACAAAAATGCTGGTGAAAATAGGATTAGTGTTCTTAATAACAATCGCGTGCTTAATGAATATCTGTGTGGCCGAGTCTTGGTACGACTTTCCTCCCATCTCCTCCCGAGACGTACATCAAATTGCACACATCAGTCAAAGGCAACTAGAAGCATTTCCGTCTTTATTCAAAGAGAGAGGAGAGTGGAATGCATACTTGCTGCTGAGAAGTATCCAAATCTTCTCTTACCGTGGGAGCCCAGCCCGCCATCTTCCTGGGGTTGGCATCTGTCCCAAACACTCCGCTTCTACACTCATCCCTCAAACCTACAAACTCTTCCACTTTCCCTAGTCACTACTCAAACCTCCTGTTAGTCATTCTACCTTCTTTTGTAAATTCTCTCTGTAGACTCCCACCTTGCTCCTCCACATCTGCACAGAGCCACCCCTTGTGAGCCGGACGCAAGAGGGATAGGAGAATACACCTTATTTGTATGTTTCCTATAATATGAATGTATTGACAGTTTTGACTACACATCACACAAACATGAGTTGCTTTTTTCATACTACTGCCTTCTCCCCCAAATAAGTCACCCACTCCTCAGATGACGAGGTCCACACGCACATACATAATCAGAGAACAACACTGAGCTGATTTTTGATAGCATCGACCACAGGAATTCTCAACTGCGATGGTATTGAACCCAAAGGGCATTTGGAAATCTCTGTGTCTCTCTTTTTTGGTGGCATCATTGGCTCAAGATTGCAGCTGGCGTCTGGTGGCTCCACAGGTACAAAGAATCATTGTACCCAAATGCCAGTCATGCCCCACTAAGCAACACTGAGTCAGAACGATCAACGTGGCATCCTTTGGAACTTTCTGCCATAGCACTAGAAGGGATTAGACAGGGCACTTGGTTGTTTGCATTTGAACAAGAATAAACATAATCTTCCAAAATCGGGGAGGCTGGAAGAGAAATCAATGAGAGGATTGGAAGTCCAGAAACCTCTTTAAGAATGTGGAGCAGGTGCAGGGTCGGAGAGGACCCAGCAGGGGGCCATCTGCTGCTGTGCAAGGGGGTGGGATCCCCAGGAAGAGAAGGGAAGGCACTGACACCCCACCCCCAAGCTGATCCAACTAATATTGCTTATCTGGGGGTCGGGGCTCATGCAGCTCATGGGCTCATGTAGCCCATGCAGCTACATCCCTCTCGTACAAGCTGCTAAAAAGACTGAAAATCGTAATTTCAGCAAATATCTGCACCCCCATGTTCACTGCAGCATTATTCACAATAGACAAGATTTGGAAGCAACCTAATTGTTTGCAGACAGATGAATGAATGGATAAAGGTGTGGGGGGTATAGATATGCACAACGGAATATTATTCAGCCACGAGAAAGGAGGAAATTGCCACTTGCCACAACAGGAATAAAAACAGAGGGCATTTTGTAAGTGAAATCAGCCAGAGAAAGTCAAACATTGTACGATGTCACTTATATGTGGAATCTAAAAAAAAAAAAAAAAGGAGTCAAACTTGTGAACACAGAGAATGGGATGCTGATTACCAGAGCATTTGCCAAATCAGGAAATTTGTGATAAAGGTTTTTTTTTTAAGTTTATTTATTTATTTTGAGAGGGAGAAAACAGGAGAGGAGCAGAGAGAGAAAGGGAAACAGGGAATCCCAAGCAGGCTCCACGCTGTCAGTGCATAGCCTGACACAGGGCTCAAACTCACAAACCATGAGATCATGATCAGAGCCCAAGTCAGATGCTTAACCGACTGAGCCACCCAGGTGTCCCTGTGATAAAGATATTTTAGGTTCACGGTGTGCTAGGGTCAGATGAACCCAGGACTCATGAAGTAAGCAATCTAATAGGAGATTCTTCTCCCATAAAGTGGGACCCCCCAAACAGCTACTTCCTCAGGGTAGACATAAATAGAAATTACTATTCCTCATTACAACTCCTGTCACACCCAGGAGTACAAGAGAAATCACCACCTGAGGCTGTGCAGAGGGAGGACAATTACATCTCAGAACACAAGACGACAAGGTGCTCTTCTGCGGGTTTACATTGTAGAGCCCTCCTGAGCAAAGCCTAGAATCCTATGTGATTCGCCCTGGCCCTCCTGTCCCCCAGGTGCCAGGCAGACACACATGAAAACCCTCTCTGAAAACTAAATTCTCATTCCTGGCCCCTGTTTGGGGGCCCCAAAGAAATGTCAAAGAAAACACGCAACCTAGCCACGGAATAAGCATAAAGAAAGGAGACTCCACAGGCGAAGCCTCATGATTTAACAGAGAAAGTTAAGGAAACAACAAGACATTTGACCTATCAGAGGGAAACTATGAAATAGCTGTGTTCTATAGGCTTCGTGGACTTTACAAAAGGTTTGAAAATATATGGACAAAGAAAGCATGAAGAATTAAGAAGCAGATTTGAAAAACCTGGGAACTGGGATGAGCTAGAAGAAGAAAAGAGGAGACGTGACCTCATAACAAAGCACCAAAAACTGGGTGGCTAAACCGACCAAAGTTTATTGTCTCACAGTTCTGGAGACCAGATGTCTGAAACCAAGGTGCTGGCAGGGCTGTGCTCTTGCTGACGGCTCTGGGACAGGATTCTTCTGGCTTCTTCTGCTTTCCGGTGTTAGATGGCGATCCTTGTCACTCCTTGGCTTCTAGATGTGTGACTCCAGTAAGAAGGCTGTCCTCCCTTCGTGTTGTCGTTCCTCTCTGTATGTCGGGTGCGTCCAAATGTTCCCCTTTCTGTAAGGACACCAGTCATGCTGGATTAGGGCTCATTTTAACCTATAACTTAGGGCTCTCATTTTAACTTTCTCATCTCTGTAAAGACCCTATTTCCAAATAAGGTCGCATTCTGACATTCTGGGGGTTATAACTTTACCACATCTTTTGGAGAGGACATAACTCATAACACCAAGTCTCTGCTTTTTTTTTTTTTAATCTTTAACAGTAATTTTAAAATAAAAACCCTATGTATTTTAAAATTACATTTTTAAATTATTTTAGCTATTATTGGAAGGTCAATCCTTTTTTTACGAAAATTTTTTAACGTTTATTCAATTTTGAGAAAGAGAGACAGAGCATGAGTGGGGGAGGGGCAGAGAGAGAGGGAGACCCTGAATCCGAAGAAGGCTCCAGGCTCCGAGCTGTCAGCACAGAGCCCGACGTGGGGCTCCAACTCATGAACCGTGAGATCATGACCTAAGCTGAAGTCAGCCGCTTAACCCACTAAGCCACCCAGGCGCCCCTTGCTTTTGTCTTTTAAAAGTTTATTTATTTTGAGAGAAAAAGAGAAAGCATGAGCAGTGGAGGGGCAGAGAGAGAGGGAGAGAGAGAGAATCTTAAGCAGGCTCTGTGTTGTCAATCCCATGAACCATGAGATCATGACGTGAGCCGAAATCAAGAGTTGAATGCTTAACTGACCGAGCCACCCAGGCACCCCATCTTTAAGTGAATCAGAAGCCAAAAGTTTTGAAATATTCTTTTATCCTGGTAAAATGAAACCCAAAAGTTACAAAAGCAAAATTATGGTCCAAGTATTCCAATATCATAGCAGAGGAGGACTTGGCAGGGAGGAGCTATATCCGGCAGTATAAGAAACAATTCATCTTAACAATGGATGATTACACTGACAAAAATGAAAGATTATTTTAACAAGGCCCTGGGTTTTATATGCACGCATGAAATAATGTTGTTCAACAATAAACAGGAATTAAAACAAAACAGATTTTAAAAAAGAGAGTTCATGCACTGGAGAGTGGATCTGAATAAATCATCCAGAATACAGAACAGATGGACAAAGAGATAGAAAATATAAAGGAGAGGTTAGGCCAAAACACTCACCTAAAACCTAAAATCGCAGGCTGAGGAAATTCTGTGATCTTAAATAAAAAAGTGAGGGAGGTAGGAGACATGGGAGAAGGAGAGAGAACACCAAAAACATACCAAACCAGAATTCTGGAAGAGGTTAAAAAAATGGGTCACTGGAAATATTTGAAGAGATAAAAAACTAAGAATTTTCCAGGTCTCTGAAAAAAAAAAAACCCACAGTTTCTGGAAACCAGTGAATTCTTAAACACATTTTATATGCTGTCAAGTTGAATATTTCTCCTTCACCAAAAATGAATGGTTTATTTTATTCTACTTCCATTTTCTAAGCTGAAATGGCATTTCTTGGTTTTATCTAAGACTGTAAACGTTATCATTTTGACAACAACACAAATGAATTTTTAAAAGATTATTAATCTTTAGCATTCAATTTTTCCATCGTATTAGACAATTTTATTTCCTTTAAAAAATTTTTTTTAATGTTTACTTTTGAGAGAGAGACAGAGTGTGAGCGGGGGGAAGGGCAGAGAGAGGAAGACAGAGAATCCGAAGCAGGTTCCAGGCTCTGAGCTGTCCGCAAAAAGCCCAACGTGGAGCTCGAACTCACGAACCGTGAGATCATGACCTGAGCCGAAGTCGGACTCTCAACTGACTAAGCCACCCGGGCGCCCCTAGATAGCTTTGATTTTTATATGATTTCAGGTAATGGCTGGCCTGCTACTGGTATGCACGTTCATATGTGCATTTTCTACTATTTTAATATATACTTACATAATATGCCTCATTTCTCAGTGGCTCAGACTTCAGATAATATTTTCGGGAACTGCACATAGGAGCTCAGGGTAATGAGCTAAATATCTGTGAGGGGTATGGATGTCCTGGCCCAAATGTTTGTACTGGTTCAGCGTTTGTAGACACCACAGCGTTATTTTTCTGGTTTGTTAAATAACTTGAAGAAGCACACTGTCACTTTATTTGCACTATTTTATAAATAACTTTAAGTTTTCTTTTTAAAACATGAATGCCAGTAGTCACCTGATTACGACCAGGTGCACCTCTTCACATTATGTAACCTTCAACCTTGGCAACCCTTCCTCTTACAGAATCAGATGCTCTTCTATTCATCCACAGACCCTTTTTTCTCTATTTGATTACATCTTTTCCTTCAGTTGTTCCATTCTTCCTTATGTATTACAAGGGATATGTCATTTATTCAGTATTTTATACCCTATCCTAACCCACTTACCTCTCTCCTCTCTGTGATTGGTTCACAGATGTGTTAAGCCACTAATTCAATTTCTGTTATATAAAACCTGTTTTTTAAAACATCGTGTCTGTCTTCTTTTTCAAAAAACCTTTGCTAACATTTTCCACTCCAACTATTTTCAATTTTGCTTTTACTGTCTCTAGAGTGACCTGTACTTTTATCCTAGATAATTTTTTTTTTTTTTTTTTACTGAGAACATGAAGACACTCTACTATAATTCTGGTTTCGCAAAAAAATCTGTTTCAGAAATGTGTATTTTTCCTGTGTTCTTGGCATATGCTTTCATCTCCTTTTGTGGCAATAATTTTCTGTATATCCCAACTGAATTTGTCTCTGCTAACAATGCAAAAAGAAATCTATTTTGACAGTTGACTCTCCTGCCCTGCTCCCTAGAGCGTCCTTCCGGGCAACAGTAGCAATAGAGAGACAGGCCGAGCCCAGAGTGCATTTGTGCTCATCTCTCTGTGAAGCAAGACGAACGACCAGCCTGAGCAGTGCCCAAGGTGGTCTCAAGAAATCTTCAAGTTCAGTATATTCCTGTTTACCTGCCCTGCCGACCACTTCCCCATTACTTCAGGGATTTTCCTTGGTATGAATTTCCCCAAATTGGACCTGAATTCCTTCCTCTTGTGGTTGCAGAAACATAAAAACTGGATAATGCATTCCTTTTTATGATCACTGTATCATTCTTTTATCTAGAAGTGTCTTGCTGAGGCACCTGGGTGGCTCAGTCAGTTGAGTGTCCAACTCTTGGTTTTGGCTCAGGTCATGATCTCACAGTTTGTGAGTTTGAGTCCCATGTCAGGCTCTGCAGAGCCTACTTGGGATTCTCTCTCTCTCTCTCTCTCTCTCTGCCTCTCCCTGCTAACTCTCCCTTATCTCTCTCTCAAAAAATAAATAAACATTAAAAATAGATAAATGAATAAAAGTATCCTGCTGAATGAGCCTTGTTATACACTTCTTTTTTAAAAAAAATTTCTTTAACGTTTATTTATTATTGAGAGACAGAGAGACACAGAGCATGAGCAGGGGAGGGGCTGAGAGATAGGGAGACACAGAATCTGAAGCACGCTCCAGCACAGAGCCTGATGCGGGGCTTGAACTCATGACTTGAGCCGAAGTCAGATGCTTAACCGACTGAGTCACCCAGGTGCCCCATGAAAACATCAAAATGAATACAGGAGGGAATCACAATCTGTGAAGTGCTGAAATCTGCATTTATGTCCTGGGAAGGAGCAAACCAGAAGTCTGGGGAGAGGAGCAGAGAGAGAGGGAAAGAGAATCCCAATCCGGCTCTGTGCTGCCAGTGCAGAGCCTGATGCAGGGCTCAATCTCACGAAACTGAATGATTGCGACCTGAGCCGAAACCAAGAGTCAGACACTTAACCGACTGAGCCACCCAGGCGCCCCCTGAATTTCTTTCCATCCATCTTTCTTTTGAAGTTGTGACATCATCTTTGCATTCTAAAATATTGAATGGCATGCAAACAATGTTAGTTAACAGCCATATATGTTGGTTGTTTCATAGCAGCTGCCATCTAAATCATTGCTCCCCTATTTACATACAAATGGCTGGTTTTGCAAATACAAGTGTGTTGGTAGAAAGCAAAACACATGTATCCATACACACATAGTGAAAGACTTGGGCTTGCTTATGTCATTTCCTTGAGAGCCAACAAGAGGGCAGGTGGCCTGAACATACTCCCGATGGCCTACAGCACAGGGAATAAGTGTCAGACTGTCTTCCAATCTGCTGTGTGATTCTATTTTCTTATCTCAAACCAGGCTGTTCTTACATGTGTTTGCTTCCTAGCGCTGTGCAGACACACAAACACAAAAATATAAAGGCAATGAGGTAAAACATGATGGTGAGTATAATGTATTTTTAGGTATCTGTGTATGGAGTTCTATGAGTATTTATAACCAGGTTAATCTAGACCCTTATAATAAACTTTCTCTTTCAATAAACGTTGACAGTCTTGTCGTATCTCCAGTGCACATTTCTGTGCATAAGAAGTATTTGTTTGATGAACGCCGCAAGAAGCAGGCCGAAGATAAACGAAATCACAGAGACCAGCTCATCTGACACAGTATTATGTTTTTGTTTTTTTCCCCCCAGGAAAACTTTACAAAAATAGTTAAGTCTTGGGACACCTGGGTGGCTAGTCAGTTGAGCATCTGACTTGGTTGGGCTCAGGTGATGATCTCCTAATTCACGGCTTCGAGCCCCACATCGGGCTCTGTGCTGACAGCTCAGAGCCTGGAGCCTGCTTCAGATTCTGTGTCTCCCTCTCTTTCTGCCCCTCCCCCTCTCACATTCTGTTTCTCTCTCTCTCAAAAATAAATAAACGTTAAAAAAGTACTAAGTCTTTTTGCAAGATGTTTTTCAGTTGAAACCAAAGATTGCAAGGCTTTACATTTGCACCCAATTTTAGAGCATGTCAGGTCAAGCAGATTTGCTTTTACATGAGACTCGAGAAACTTGTGCTGGCCTTTCATATCTGTCTGTCTCTCTTTAACACAATTAAAAAGCCTCTTTCTTTCTTCACAGCAATCAGAACATGACATATTACCTGGTGTTCCAAAGGTAGCCCGTGGGGATCCTTAGCATGTCTCTACAAGGCTCTTGGGAATTCTGCACAAATGTTGGAAAAACGCGTGCTGGCAAACTCATTAAAAAGGAGGAAAACAGATGGTTCCTTGGCTTGAATGTATGCAGGCAATTTCACATGTTCAGGACAAGTTCAATTAAATAAACATTTCTGTAGTGTTTTTAACGAACAAAGAACTGTCTGGCCATTTTCTGTTTTAGCAAAAGTAATTGGGTTCATTCCACTTCCCACCCCCCTCTTGTCCCATCACCCCTGGTGAGAATATTTGGCTTTTTCCATGAGAAGATATCAACCTTGAAATAGGTTACTCTACTCTGCCATCATGTCTTTTTTTTTATGCTAATTTATTCACTTTGACAGAGAGAAGGAACCTACGCATGTGCGAGTGGGGGAGGGGCAGAGAGAGAGGGAGAGAGAATCCCAAGCAGGCTCCACCCTCAGCGTGAAGCCCAATGCAGGGCTTGACCCTACAACGTGGGGATTATGACCTGAGCTGAAATCAAGAGCTGGGCGCTTAACCCACTGAGCTACCCAGGCGCCCCACGTCATAATGTCTTGAATTTTTGTCTTTGACATGGGGAGGCCACAGAGCATGGTGGTTAAGAGTTTCTGCTCTGGGGTAGACAGGGAAAGCTCAGGTCCTAGGACGATTAACCATTTGTGTCTTGGTTTTCTTTATTGTTCAGTATGAGGTACAATGACAGCATTGACTTTGTGAACCTTTTGTGAGAAGATGGTATTTGGTAACCAGCGCCTGGTACTTCAGACGCACCCAATCCAACCACCGTGTCTTTATAACGCTTATGTGTTTGGGCCTATAGGCACAGACCAAAGCCAGCCTCCACCCCACACCCCGGGGTGTGTTGCTCTGTAATAATGTGGCTTAGAATAAAGGGAACACAAGGGAACCTCATCTATTTGAGTCGTTCCCTTGAACGGCTCTTCACTCTGAGACCCAGTGTCTTGTCTCTAATGGCAAGCAAAGGTGTCCAACAAAACAGTGGGGTGTTAATAGGTTGAACTTTGCCACTGGGAAGGAGCTGCTTAAGATTACTTATCACACTGGAGCCTGGATACATCTTCTGCCTCATCCCATAGTAATATTATTTGGAGGGAGAAAAATAATAGAGCCAATAACTCATCCATTGTGAATAGAGTGATGTTTCATACAGTTGTGTTTGTCCTATGCTCACACATTATTATCAGAGACAAGTTTGTGAGTGTATATTAGGAAGTACAGATGCAGTGACTGCTGTACCCACAACGATAAGCCACTCTTCCCAATTTTTCATACATCAAAATAACAGAGAATCATCCCCCAAAACTAGATCCTTCCGACCAAGTGACTGAAACCACCCTGTCTGTCACAGGCTAATTGGAAGGATAAGGAGGCTGTTCCCTATTATGATCAAAGGGGTAGCTCTTTGTAGTCCTTTCCATACATCAGGGTTAGAGACAAGTTTTTTTTAGCGGCCCAGTTGAAAGAAAGAAAGAAAGAAAGAAAGAAGGAAAGAAAGAAAGAAAGAGAAAAGAAAAACCAGGTCAAAAGAGACTTTTCTATTATCTGGAGTAATTACAGTGGAAGTTTTGTAGTTCATGTTTCCATTTCCTAAAGAATGAGGAGGATTTAGAGCAGCTGATAAGTGAAAAGCACATTGATTTTATATAGTACATCAAGGCCATTAAACATGAAGCCCCTTTCCAGGCCTTGATTTCATCTTTGGTACTTACTTTTTTGAAATGGAAACATATAACCATGAATTCTAGCTTCACTATAGCGAAAGAAGAGTTACACTGGAAAATTTCTGCTGAAATGTTTAAGCCCCAAATACCTTTTAACCATTATCGTGCCTACCAGAATTCTAGGTACTGTAGCCAAAAACTCTGATGGGTATGGCCCATAGTCCCCTCACACTGTTCCCTGCACACAAGGACCAGAATGATACAAAGAATTTGTGTTGCACAGAAACAAGAAAGGAAAAAGGAGTCTGTCTACGCCTTATGAGGTAATCCAAAGTTGAACTGTTTTCATTGCTAGTAATGTGTCTAAAATTCAAATCTGCTCCAAAATTCAGTTTTAAAACTCTGCTGATAAAATAAGCCATGACATACCAACTTTCACATGCATGCACAACATTACAGAAAGGAGATAATGATCTTCACATCATACACCCCCATATTTGCAGTGCTTTCTAGTTTTTAAAATACTCTCGATCATAATGTGATAGAAAAGGCCATTTCTTGGAATAGCTTATAACTTATAATTAGGCCATTAAACTATTTTATTAAAATTATGTAGGGGCGCCTGGGTGGCTCAGTCGGTTGAGTGTCCGACTTCAGCTCAGGTCACGATCTCACGGTCCGTGAGTTCGAGCCCCGCGTCGGGCTCTGAGCTGATGGCCCAGAGCTTGGAGCCTGCTTCCGATTCTGTGTCTCCCTCTCTCTCTGCTCCTCCCCCGTTCATGCTCTGTCTCTCTCTGTCTCAAAAATAAATAAACATTAAAAAAAAATTAAAAAAATAAATAAATAAAAAATAAAATTATGTAAAACTAACCTCTCCACAGACATAGCTAGAAATACAGGAACAAAAATCAATATAATGGTGCAATCACTGAAATCAATACTTAGATTGGTCTGTAATTTTAAAATCCAGGTTGGTGAATCATTTTTTTCTTTTGGACTATTAAAATATACCCTCTGGTGCAGCTGAAGTGTGGATCTTATCCTAGTCGGCTTATCTTGAGCTCCATCAAATAAACTGGGACACAGCAACAGCATAGCCCTTCCCAAAAGTTCCCATTATTTCAGATACACTTTCCCATCTTGAAGAAGTTTTCAAAAACATCTTCTTTGAATGTTGTTCCTATTTAAAATTTCCTTTCTTATTATTTGAAAACTATTCTCGTGATTTGTCTTCAAATTTTGCATACTTCTAAATTGTTTACAAAGGCAAAGCTATGCTTGGGTTTTCTGCCACAGGAGAAAAATAATGAATGTTAAGGCAGATTTACATTCTCATGAAAGTAAAATTGACACATTCTACACTGACTGGTACTATTGATTCTGAAATCAAGAGTTTCTGACATACATTGTCATTCTTTAGAAGGTCCCTCAATTGGAACAAAAGCTTCAATGGCATCAGGAAGTTTTAAATTTCCTTCGGTGTCTTAGAAATGTGCAATGATTTTAAACTAATATTGCAAATTTCTTATTTTTTATAACTAATACATGTTCTTAGTTAAAATAATTTTAAATTATTAAATTTCAGAGATTGAAGTGAAACTATTTATAAAATTACACCCACCCCCCACTCCCCAAAATAAAGCCCTTGGATTTTCTTGTTGTTGCTGCCCATTGAAGGAGTCAAGTTGAGCTGATTCGTGGAAAACAGAATTAAAGGAAAAGGAAAAGTCATGTGAGGAGATCACTTTTCTTAAAAAAAGAAAATAGGTAAACTGCCTTTGTAGATTTCAAAATACTTGCTGAGATAGCAAGTTTCACATATTTTGATGATCTTTTATTAGGTATGCACACAGGAAGTGTTGTTACATCTTCTTGTAGACTGCTTTATCATCATGTAATGTCCTTCTGTTGATCTTTGACAATTTTCTTTGTTCTGAAGTATTCTAATCTGAAATTAATACAGCAACTCCAGTCTTCTTTGATTTGTGTTAGCATGGTATCTTTCTCCAACCCTTTACTTGCAACTGATTTTTGCCTTTAAATTTTAAATGGGTTTCTTGTAGACAACATATTGTTAGGTCATAGTTGTTTGTTTATAATCCACTCTGACAATCTCTGCCTTTTCACGGGCGTCTTTGGGCTATTGACATTTAATTTTTTTTAATGTTTATTTATTTTTGAGAAAGGGAGAGAGAGAGAGAGAGAGAGAGAGAGAGAGAGAGACCAGAAGTGGGGGAGGGGCAGAGAGAGAAGGAGACACAGAATTCCAAGCAGGCTCCAAGCTCCGAGCTGTCAACACAGAGCCTGATGTGGGACTCGAACTCACGGACCATGAGGTCATGACCTCAGCTGAAGAAGAGGCTTAACTGAGCCACCCAGGCACCCCTGGGCTATTGACATTTAAATTGACTATTGATATGTTTAGATTGATATCTACCCAGTATATGACATACTACATCTGTCCAGTGGGTTTTCCAGATCTAGGGCATCTGCAAATGCAGGGTCCTCCAGAGTGTAGCTCCCAGGTCTCTCATTTGTGCTAGCTCCCCCTCACCTACAGCATTTGGTCAAAGTTACCATGTAAGTGAATTCTTACCAGCTTGTGGATCCAACCAGCTCTGTGCAGGTAAACTGATCTCACCTCTGATTCTCTACATTTACTGTTTCTCCAGAGTTGGAGGTGGTCATTCTCACTGTGACCTGAGTTCTTGGCCTGGCCCAAGAAAGGTTGGGGTTTTTTTTTTTTTGTTTTTTATTTTTTTTCTTTTCGTTAGTTTTTTCTTGTTGTAAGGACAGGACTTCCCAAGATCTTTACACGTAGGGCTGAAACAACAAATCCTGCAATAATGTTTAACATTCAAATAATCAGTGTAACTCACCACATTAAGAAAATGATGGAAATAATTACCTAAGGATGTAGAAAAAGTATTGGGCAAAATTGAACAAACTTCCTTATAATTTTTTTTTTAATTTTAAGGAGAGATTCTACTTAAGTAGAGATTCTATTCCTTTTAAGCTTTTTCATATTTAATCTTTCCCAGGTCAAGATATTTTTGATAATGATCACCCCACCATATCTCCTATCAGCAGGATATGCCATGACATTTCCTCATTTTTTAACAAAGACATTGACACTTGGCCAGCTGAGCTCTTGATATGAAGTTTTTCTAAGCTGCTCTCTTTCTCGATTCACTTTCACTTCAATATTCCATAATCAACAACAACAGAATCCTTCCATCCTTAAGCGAAAATCTCTAAGTAAATCTCTCATAAAATCTATATTGCAGTGACAAAGACAGAATGGATTATATTAATCTTAGACATATTAAAGAATATGTAATTTTGAATGGAATTATCCACATATTAAAAAAATGTGTTGTTTTCCTTGGGACTCTATGTTTCAATTTTCAGTTACTAATATCAAGGACTGAAAACATTTCCTAACAGATTGCACTGAAATGTTCATAGATTTGTAATCAAAGACTGCTGATGTTCCTTTAAATAAAGATAATATAATGATGATGTGGACAAAATAACTAAACATCCTTTTTTAATGTTTATTTATTTATTTTTGAGACAGAGAGAAAGCAGGGGAGAGAGAATCCCAAGCAGGCTCAGCACTCTTAAGTGCAGAGCCCGACGTGGGGCTCAAACTCACAAACCGTGAGATCATGACCTGAGCCGAAACCAAGAGTCGGATATTTAACTGACTGAGCCACCCAGGTGCCCCAACCGCCAAACATTCTTAAATTAATTTAAAATATTTCCATTTTCCTGAATTCAATGTTAAAACCCATTGTTTTCTGAGTCAATATGATAGTGTCACCCTTTAAAAATTAGAAAAATAAGGGGTGCCTGGCTGGCTCAGTCAGGACAGCCATCTGACCCTCAATCTCAGGGTTTTGAGTTCAAGTCCCACAATGGGTATAGAGATTACTCAAATAAATAAAACTTTTTAAAAAATTAGAAAGATAAAACTGAAAATGTATTCAATGGAGAGTTGGTAAAAGGAATACATATTATATTCCTACCAGGTTGCTAGAAAAGACTATAAAATTTAGATTCTATAGAAGAAACCACAATGGGAAAAAGGAAAAAAAGCTTGATACATAGATTTTTAAAATAATTACACAGGAAACAGCTATATATAAATATATCCTTAGTAAAAAGAAAAACGCTATGAAGAAAACCGGAGGCTTAAGTACATAGGAAGATTTTCTGAATTCATAAGAAATGCTAATATAACTTCAGAAGATTAATTCGTAAAATTCATAATATATGATTTATATAAATGTAAAAACAATAAGTAAATGAATATATACATAAATATTCAACTTCATGTAAATTATAATTGAATTGAAATAAAACTTTTGACATATTGACAAGGCATTTATAAAGGTTTAAATGCCTAATGCCTGAAAATGTTAGTGACTCTGGTTGTCTCGGATGTTGCTAAAACATGTTATAAACTCATATTGTTGACTTGAAATGCAAAGTCTGTACACAGTAAGAAACATTACAATTTTCATGCTGTTAATAATCCTATATTCTCTGATCAATCCAAAAGAAGCATTATCAAATATAAAAGATGCCTATATGCAGAAAGATTTTTATAGTATTTTGAATATAATTAAAATCAGAAACAAAATGATTGCTCAGTAATATGAAATAGTAAAGGAAATTAGTCAGTAGGATGTTATATAAAATAATTTCAAATAAGAAGTTAAGATGGTTAAGAAGATACAATCATGGTACAACAATACTCAAAATGTTTACATAAGACCAAATCAATAAAAAACATATTTGTCCTATAATTAAAAACATATTAACAATTTTGTGCAAGGGTAATCAAATTATGAGTGTCTTTGTTTTCTATTTTGTCGCATTTCAAAATTGTGTTAAAATCATAATAAAATTTTTATATAAAAGCAAACCAAAATTAGCTCTTATTATACACTTATGAGTTAAAGCAGAGGTAATATATGTAAGAGTCATTATTGTTGCCAAAAATTTCACTATTTAAGATTTCTCTAAATAAGACTATTCAGCAATGGAACTAGATAAAATGAGAAATCTAATTACCAGAACCTTTAGAAGGGGGGGAAAAAAAAGAATCTTCCTTCTCTTCCTGTAAACTTGTGAATTTTGTTCCTAATGTTTCCATGTGAACTTATTTTTATAAATGTGCTAAATAAATGCAGAGTTAAAATAAACCATCTAAGGCTTTGCTTTAGAAAAATAGAATTTCACATCACTGATCTCTCTCAAAGTGCATGCATGGTTACTAATGTCTACTCAATGAACCTATACAACAGAGAGAGAGAGAGAGAGAGAGAGAGAGGAGGGACGAGAGGAAGAGAAGGACAGAGTAGTGATTTACCAGTTTATTACATTTTTAAATGTCTTCAGTGAAGCGTCTCTATAGTTCTCTAAAAATGATGCAGAACCGTAAAATCTGTTGATATGTTTTATTCTATATTCATTCATAAGTATTTATACTATACAATTTTTTCACTATTTCCAAGCTACATGAAAGATTTTATTATGTAAATATTGTTAAATAATATAGAACCTTCAAGATGCAAAAGTATTGTAATGTTTTATTACAATTATAAATGTTAATATCAAAATACAATATCAAAATAATGCTCTTCCCACTCAATTGGTTCATAAACCTAATAAGAGTGTAGATGATAAAGATATCTATAGAAATATTCCTTCTTTCTTTCTTTTAAGTTTTTTAACGTTTTTATTCATTTTTTTGAGAGACAGAGACTGAACTGGGGAGGCGCAGAGAGAGAGAGAGAAAAACACAGAATCCGAAGCAGGCTCCAGGCTCTGAGATGTCAGCACAGAGCCCGACGTGGGGCTCAAACCCACCAACCGTGAGATCATGACCTGAGTTGAAGTGGGACGCTTAACCGACTGAGCCACCCAGGTCCCCCAAAATATTCCTTCTTTCTCATGTGAATGAGTATCTAAGACAGTATCACAAATACTTGATTCTGGGATAATTCTTAAATCTATTCATGATGGGTGATGATGGGTGAAAAGAAGTTTCTTCCAAGAGAGAAGGATAATACCTGAGTTATGGAAAGATAGAAAGACGAGGTACGGAGATCTGAGTAGGGAACTAAGTATTCTGGTAAAGGGAAAATAGGGTTGGTGACATGAGGAAAGTCCATTAGAGGCGAAGGTGATGAGTTCCATGATTCACTGAGTGTTTTCCGATAAACAAATATCAAGTGTTTGAGTGTCAAGGTCACATACAGCAGGTAACAATGTTCTTTAATAATCACACTGCACTTCAGCAGTAGATAACACGAAATGTGGAAATTAGAAGATATTATTTATGAAGACATGCTATTGTGCTCCTAAAGTTCCTTTTTCAAGGGACAATGCTGAAATATACAAGAATGTCCCCAAACTCTCAACAGACGTTGTGCTCAGTTCTTTCTGAGCAAATGTCTGTGGAGGGTGATGGCGCATATACTTTATGGGGTGTGTGTGGGTGGGTGTGTGTTTCTTTAGGATATAAACTCCGACAGGAGAGGCATTTTACTTTCTTTTTACAAACCTGTTACAGTGGCTTCTTAAAATAGTTTGTGTGTAAAATTTGTCTGCAGAAGAATACGTGATTCCAAAAGAACAACAGTCAGAAACACCCGGTAGCACTTGGGTTGCGCGCCGGATCCTAGAGAAGACCCGGAAGAGGCTCACTTCCACGGTTAAGCGCAAGCGGCCTCACTGTGATCCCAGAGAAGGTCTGCGAGAGGAGGGCCCCGGGGCTCATCGGGCAAGCCAGCTGGCCCCCACAACCCCTCTGCCAGCTTTTCAGTTGTTGGCCTCCTGGCTGCCTGAGAGAGAGACAGAGAGAGAGAGAGAGAGAGAGAGAGAAAAGGGCCATGCCCCGCGGGCAAGGCGACTCCCCTTCTAATGCAGAGTGTTGGGCCTGGCCATCAGTAAGTTCTGAATAAGTATTTGTTGGATGTAATTACCTGCCTAGGTGTTGCACCGCGGACTCGCGCTCCAGAGTCTGAATTGAATTCACCTTTTCTTCCCGAAGCCTGTTTCTACACCCACTTATCCTGTCTTCATCTTATTATCCTCCCAGACACAGGAGCAAGGGATTTCTAAGTCAAATTTATTTCTTGCTTGCCTTGATTCACTCATAAATAATTCATTAATTCTACAAATATTGCTGCTAGGAACTAAAATAAGTGCTGGTGACACAGAGTCAAACAAACCACAGCCTCTGCTTTCAAAGATAATTGTGTCTGGTGAGAAAGAGAGACAAGTAAATCAAGATCCGGAGGCCAGCGCGCGAGGCACAATGGCGGGACAAAGAAGGAGGGTTCACTTGGTGGAGGCCGAGGGGCTAGGGGCGTGTTCTGGGGGAGGGAGGCATAATGTGGAAGGAAGGATGGTGGCAGCTGGGAGCGATGGGGAGAGGGCTGGGGTGGGGGGTGGGGGTGTGTGTGCAAATGCAGTGGTGGGGCACAGAGTGCCAGAGTGGACAGTGCGGAGGCCAAGGTTCAGGGAGTAGGACTAGGGCTGGAGAGGCAGGGAGGCCAGCCTTGCCATCCAAATGCCCTTTGGGTGGGTGTCAAGGTGTGTGTTTGGCAGGAAGGTCATTTTGCCTTAATCCTTGAAAGCTCTGGGGAGTGGCTGAGGGATTTCACACAGGACTCAACATTCTGTGTGTGTATTGCATGTGTGGGTGTCTGTGTGTGTCTCGTGTGTATAAAGATACACACGTGTGTGGGATAAAGAGTATATTTCCCATTGTGCCACAGGCATCTGGTGAAAGATCTTGTCAATGGTTTGGTAGGTTTCTACATGTTTTCAGCAGTTCTCTAGAAGTTGTGAACTAGCTCAAAATGGAAATAACAAGGTTACGTGTGCACTTGGTTATAGACGCTGAGGAGCCGGAAGCAAACAGGAACTGTACCCTGGGGAACTCACAATCCTTGGGTAATAAAAACACCCAGGAGACACTGGGGGAAATGCAGGCATACAGATGTGGTGCAGGGATGGGCCAGATAAAGCTCGCTGCCTGAGGCCTCCTGTCACTGGGCCCGGGGCTCCTGGGGACCAAGCTTCCTTCTCTACACACACAAACTCCCCTTTGATAACTTACTTGAGAACCGCCTGTATAATCGACTATAGGCTCCTTTGTCTGTGGGTGGTGAATTCTCCTCTCCTGAAATCGTCCATTTAGATGAATACTCAGGGTTTTGTTTTTTTAAGGTTTATTTATTTATTTATTTATTTAGAGAGGGAGAGAGAGAGAAGGATTGAAGGGAGGGGCAGGGAGAGGGAGAACCCCAAGCTGGCTCCGCACTGTCTGTGCAGAGCCTGACGTGGGGCTGGAACTCACAAACCCGTGAGATCATGACCTGAGCCAAAGTCAGATGCTTTAACTGACTGAGCCAACCAGGAGCCCCGAAAACTTGTTTTTATGAAAACATTCCAAACTTGACAAAAATGTCTAGAGACATCAATGACACAAGTGTATTTTGATGCTTCTTAGAGATGAAAAGACATAATTCAATACTGTTTTAAAAAGAAGCTTTTATTACTACGGTTATAACAGCATCTGTACCTCTTAGGAAGATGTGGTCTGTGTGTGTGTGTGTGTGTGTGTGTGTGTGAGATGTTTGCAAGAATTGTTTAAAACCAGTGCTCAGGAGGTTGTCTGTGTGGTTGGGGCGGCAAAGAGTTGACTAGGGCTTCTAAACATGAAAGAGGAGACCAATCAGAGGACAAAGTAAAAAAAAAAGGCAATTAAGGGGATTAGCACATTGAAATCTCCCCCCACCGTCCTGGGCGATGTCTTACTAATACTGTGCAGTGGGGCTGGGCGCTGGGCCGAGGGGCGTCCTCCTCCATTACCTCATTTCATAGGGTGAAGCAGTTAGAAAAGCAATACAAGAAAACTAAGTGCTGGTTTCAAATACGTAAAAGGCCTGTTGCGCGTTACAAGGAGGAAACAAGTATTGGGGATGCCGGGGAATTAAATTCCGGTGTCAAAAAAGGAAGAGCTACCTAACGTCATGACAGACAAAGATAATAAAGTCTCATAGGGGCGCCTGGGTGGCTCAGTCAGTTGAGCATCCGACTTCGGCTCAGGTCATGATCTCACGGTTTGTGGGTTCGAGCCCTGTGTCGGGCTCTGTGATGCCAGCTCAGAGCCTGGAGCCTGCTTAGGATTCTATGTCTCCCTGTCTCTCTGCCCCTCCCCCTGGTCGTGTGCACGCACGCGCTCGCTTTCTCTCAAAAATAAATAAACATTAAAAAAAATCTTAAATAATAAAGCCATACCAAAAAAAACCCCACAACAAAATGTCTACAATTTTTGCAATTTTTAAAAAAGGTTGTGAGTCTGACATCTGATTTTGAAACATAAATATACGTTTTATTGTAGAAAAATCTTGATATGTAAGATGCAATTATTTGGAGACTTAATATATATAATATACTGTCTGGGACCAGGTAAAGCTGCCCCAAAATGTGCCACAGTTGTGGGAATCAATAATATTGCTTATTTTGAGTTGAAGTTACTTGAAGAACAGCCCGTGCAAGGCCACGCAGGCCCTCCTCTGCACCTTGAAAGCAAGGAACAAATCTCCCACAGGAAAAATAACCTAGCTCTGCTAAGAAATAAGACATTGTTATCGCTACAGACAGGGCCTTTGAAGTCAAGAAAGCTGTAGAAATAAACCTTGTTAGTTTTTTTACTAATCCACTACCTCAGCCCAAATACTGCCTAGAATTCCTTATTAATTAAAGCTCTCAAACACCTGTTTTTCTTATCCTGTAAATTCGTCACAAATTTATCATCTCTTGGTCTAAAATGTGTAAACAGTGCCTGCCTTGGTCATTTCTTTGGGTCTCAGTTTCATTATGAGTATTTAGTGCATATGAAATAAAATGTTTTTTTCTTTCTCCTGTTTTAAGAAAAAACTTTTTTTTACATTTATTTATTTTTGAGAAACAGAGTGAAACAAAGCATGAGCAGGGGAGGGGCAGAGAGAGACAGAGACACAGAATCCGAAGCAGGCTCCAGGCTCTGAGCAAGCGGTCAGCACAGAGCCTGATGCGGGGCTCGAACCCACGGACTGTGAGATCATGACCTGAGCCGAAGTTGGCCGCTCAACTGACTGAGCCACCCAGGCGCCCCTCTTTCTCCTGTTAATGTGTCTCATGTAACTTGAATTCTCAGTCCAACTGGAAGACCTCGATGGCAGAAGAGTTCTCCCTCCCCAGCCATTCAAAATATAATCTGATTATCATGTGGAGAGACTCAGTAAGTCTGGAGGAGGCCCCATCATTGGTTTTTTAATAAAACTCCATGGGTAGGTCTGATGTGCATCAGTGATTGAGAGTATCTGGCCTACAAGATGCTACATTTGTAAGCAGAGTTAGGAGCCTCCCCCAAAAGAAAGACAAGACACGGCTTTCCTGACATAAGTCATTCTAGGTCTCCGACTTTCTTGTGAAAGAATATCAGAGCAAAGAGCCACCATGGCCCGGGAGATGGCCTGTCACATCAAGGACAAGTCGGTGGTAAAACCTCCAGTGCTGGTTCAAAAGTGAGGATTGACCTGACTCACATTCTTGGATTGTCTCCGCAGGTTCTGAATCTCTGAGTACTCAGGTTCCGGACCAATGGGGCCAGAGAATGGTGCTGACCTTGGCAGCCTTCAAGACTTTGACCTGAACTCTGCCACCTAAAGGTGACTTTTGCCCAATTCCTTGCTGAATCTCTCACTGTGTGAGCCCTTTCATGAATATGCATGCACCCTTACCTTAAACTTCCCAGTTTTGTTGTTGTCCGGGGAGATACTATTTTGGGAAAGATCCCCTGTGTTCTTCCTACTTGTTGCAAGTAAAACCGTACCTTGTCCTATTCTTTGGGTTGGTTGTGTTTTGGGGTTCAATGCCCAACCAAAAGGCGAATCCAGTTTTAGGTAACAGACTCAAATTAAGTACTCAAGGTTATGGCTAAGTAAGAATTTTAAATAATAACTAAACATACGACCGATAACTGATATCACTTAATATCATCAGGAAAAAAAAAACCACAACACAACTCTAATAAGTAAAAACCTCTTGCAGACAGTGCAGGTACTGATAAGTATCTAGAAACTTCCTACAAAGTATGCAATTTCTGGGATATTTACAGTAATGACATTTTTTTCTCTGTGAGGCTCCGTCAGCATCTCTTTCGATCTGACGAGTGTTCCCATGCAACTATAATAGTAACATATTAAATAAACCTAATGATTTCCAGCTCATCTCTTTTTATAGATGAGTGAACAAATCTTTGTGATTATCCAGGGCCCCTCTGGGAAACCTCGAGCTACTTTTAGGTTTAAAAGATATCCTGAAAATTGTACTTTTTCTATATTTAAGATCCAATGTGGGGATGCAAAAATCAAAACAGTTGTCACAGAAAATGTGGACATTTGATTAAGACAGGAATATGGGTGCCTTGAGAGGCACCACCTGCTTAACTATTTAATCAAGATGGCAATAAAGCATTTAAAATAAACCCTGCCATTTCATCCGTAACAAAAAGATGCCTCAGAGTGACACAGAGCTGAAAAAGGATATCAGTCACATTTTAGAAGAAGAAAAAAGCAAGACAAACTGAGAATTGATGACTTTCTTGAGCCCATCAGAGAACAGAGCCACAAGGCAGACAATGCGTCTGAATTCTGGAGAGACCCAGAAGGCTGCAGAAAGAAATAGAACCTACGCATTTGCTTGGGGGCAGACATGTCTGGGTGCAATATGGATCTGCTGGAAAGTTTAAGTAGAATTATTTAAGAAGGTGCTAAAAGCTGAATGTAGGCTCTCCTGTGAGTGTGAAACCCCTGGAGGACCCTGGCATAGAGGGGCTGTCACAACCCTAAGAGCTTTTGCTCCAGGACATATCCACCAGGATATGAAGCAAAATCAGAAAGAATCCACTTCTCCTCTTGGCTACCCACCTTGAAAATCCACTTTCCTCACTAAAGAAAACACTGCCTGAATCTGCACAGATTGTACAGTTGGAAGAGGGGACAGAGGCCAGCACGGACTCATTCCTCCCTTACTTCCTCAATAGACAAAGGCTAATCTGCAGAAGACCAGGGACAAAATGGTAGCCTTCAGACACTGCAGCTGGGGGTGGAGAAGGGAAGGGAAAGAAGTAACAACCACAGGAGGACAAGAGGTCTTGTGAAGTCCACACACCCAACGTCTGCCCAACGCTTCCCTCAACCTGAAATCTAGTCTGAATATGATTGAAAGCCCATCTCCTTTCTACCTCTCCACTCCACAGTCATGGCAAAGAAACCCCCAGCAAAAGTAAGGGGAGATCCCAGCAGAAGAGAAACTCTCTCAAGAGAGAAAGACAAACTGAAGACCCAACACCAACCGGGGAGATAAAAACAAGATATCACCAGAGCAGTTGAAAGTATGTGGTGTCCAAAACAGCAACACATTTCAACTCCAGTAACTAGAACAATAAAACCTTGAAATCCAGACCCAATCCTGCCTAGATGAAAGCAAGCCCCATACTGAAGTCATAGAAGAAACAGAGAAAGTGCTTGTCCTGGTATCTAGTGTCACACACATGTCCAGCTTTCAACACAAAACTGTGAAGTGTACGGAAAGGAAAGAGACAACAAGAACAACAACAACACAGTCTGAAGGGTCAAAGTAATCATTATAACCCAACCCCATTAGGAAACATGTGTTGAAACTATCATACAGGGACTATAAAATAATTCTGATTAATATGTTAAAGGCTATACACAGAAAAAGTGGATACCATGCAAGATCAGAAGGTATTTGAGGCTGAGAGATGGCTACTATAAGAAACAGTCAAAGGAAAATATTAGAAATAAAAAGCACAGTGACAGAAGCTGTACAGTAGACTGAACAGTCTACTTGATCAGTAGACTGAACACAGCTGAGGAGATAAATGGTGAACTTGAAATGAGTCAGAAGTGACCCTAACTGAAATGCAAAAGAAAAAAAAAAGATACTAATAAAAACAGAATGGAGACACCCGACTCTGTGGGGTGATGTCAAAGGCCCTAACACACGTGTAATTGGAATACTAGAGGAGATGAAAGAGAGAACACGATGGAAGAAATATTCGAAGAAAGAGTGGCTGAGGAGCACCTGGGTGGCTCAGTTCATTGAGTGTCCAACTCTTGATTTCGGCTCAGGACATGATCTCTCAGTTTGTGGGATTGAGCCCCACGTGGGACTCTGAGCTGACAGCCTGGAGCCTGCTTGGGATTCTCTCTCTTTGCCTCTCTCTGCCCTCTCCTCTCAAAATAAGTAAATCAACATGAAAAAAAATTTTTTTAAAGAAAAAATGGCTGAGATTTTTCCAAAATTACTTACAGACACCAAGCCACAGATCTGAGAATCTTGGAAAATACCAAACATGGTAAATAACACACACACACACATACACACACACACATCACTCAACAATATTGCACAAAAGACCTTCAAACTGTGGACTGCATTCTCAAGAGCACAATCTTCTCAGTTGGAGTGAACCAGTCCATGTGCATTTATTTTAGCTACCAGCATTTTATTTGCACATGATTTTTTCTCAGAGTCACAATTATTGTCATGAGGAGGGGATTCCTGGTTCAGAACTGAGGTAGTTAGAGTTATAAATATAGCTGCAGCCTGCGATCCATCCAAATGGACTACGTTTTTTCTCTCAAATCAACCTACATTCAAAGCCATTTCACTCTGTCTTAATCTGTTCAGGCTGCTATAACAAACATACCATGGATTCAATGGCTTATACACAATATAAGTTTGTTTCTCACTGTTCTGGAAATTGGAGAGTCCAAGATCAAGGTGTTGGCAGATCCGGTGTCTGGTGGGGGCGGCTTTCTGGTTCATAGACGGCTACCTTCCAGGTGTGTCCTCACCTGGCATGAGGAACACAAGACTCTGTGAAATCTCTTTTACAAGAATCCCATTCTGAGGGCTTCACTGGTATGAGCTAATCACCTCCCAAGCGCCCCCACCCCCAAATACCATAACACTGGAGCGTAGGTTTCAACATATGAATTTGGAGGGACACAATTCATTCTATAGCACATTCCTTTGCCAAATGTAAGCCTTCTACAGCTTCTGCCTCCTGATCTGTTTCTTGACACCGCTCTATTGGCCAGGATACCCTTCCTCAACTACACAGACATAATAGATTCTTAAATTACTAACAATGTGAATCAACATTTTTCCCCCTGAAATCCAGCATCTTCTTTCTGATCGATGTTACCTCTCAATATTTACTGCCCTCTATTGAATCCCTTCACCACAAGTGGCCAGAGATGGTGGTTCTGAGATCTCCCTGTGGAGAGCATCGCTGACTGTCAGCTCCAGTCGTTGACGCCTTGAATCCGTACCAGCTTTATGCTGAGGCCATGCTTTCTCTGGGTTGCCACCAATCAATGAATGAACATGGCAGGGGTACTAGTGCTGGCCTGTCCCTACTTGGCATGAGACTGCTCCAATGGGCAGACTTGGTTGAGAACCCCTCACTGATTGAGTAACTATGATCTGACAGTCTCTCTACCCGGGGTGTTCTCCCTCTCTTGCCATGGCGGTCTGACATGCATCATGATCTGGAGGCCTCCTTGCTCACTGTCTGTTCCTGATCCTTCTTTCTCTATTCATCACAAATATCTCCCTCAATACATTTTTTTGCATATCTGGTCCCATCATGGCATCCGCTCCTCAAAGAACCGAAAGTCGCACACCATCTTGGCATTTGTTAAAGTCAATCTTCACAAGCCAATATCCTGTCCCCATTTTACAGTGACAAAATTACTTCCAGGTAATCTGAATTTGGTTCTGCTTGGTTCCAAGTTTCATACTCTTCCTACTACACAACACAATCTCTATTGATACACACATCTCTCTCGATGAGTCAGATGATGCTTGAAGACTGAATAATATTTTTAGGCAAATAAATGTTACATATGTTTGTAGATTTCCCAAATGAAGTCCTATCTGATTTGATAATTATATACATATGATCTGTCTCAATCTTGATTAATTGCACAATCACTTTGATTAAAACCTTTACAAGCATAGGCTCATGAACAATTCCATAAAATGCAAATATGATCTATGTACGCTTATAAAATATATTTAAATCCTTGTTCTACTACTTCTTAGAGATTTTTCAATTTTATCTAATAGGCCACACATAAAAAAAATACTAAGACATTTTGCTACCTAAGCAAAATGTAGAGACTTATAATAATGACCTAAATACCTGAAATTAAATCTTCATTCAAAAGGGCTTTTAATGCAAAAAAGATGATATTTCAGAGTTAAGAAGCAAAAGAACTCTCTAAATGTAAGTTATGATTAAGAAGTGACATTTTTATACCTAGATTCACTGTCGAAGAGCAGAGCAAACTTTTCCATCCTGTAAAATCTGGCAAATTTCTTAAACGATGAATGGCAGAACACTTGCCTGCAAACACAAGTGAGTTGGTGGCAGTGAAAAGTGCCAAACACTTCACCATTAATTGCTCTGAACAAATTAGCAGACTAAGCCTCCTCAAATGTCAGACATAGAATGTATGTTTAGCCTGTTCTTTTATAATGAGATACCACTCTCTATTTGTCATAAAACAATTTTAAAGCCGTGATTAATATGAACCCATAAAAGAATGCTAATACCTTCTAGAAAAAAAAAGGAGTCATGAGCTACTGTCCAGAGAGAAGCATAATAAAAATTCATATTTTAGTGTCTTATTCAAGAGAAGAAAATGTGCCACTGTGTCAGCAATAGTTACATAAGATTTTTGTTATGTCAAGCAAAAACTTTGCAACTCTGACTTAAATGGAAAGAGAAATCAAAGTGGGATTAAAAATATGATGGTTCAGGAAGAATACTAATTGAAGAGTTGGACAACTCAAACCACTGAGACAATTTGGCATTTAATGTACACTTAGAACAAACATTGTCATTATTGTAATATAATCAAAAATAACAAAACTGTTCTATTCAAAAGATTATTGACTTACTAGTCAACTGGCAACTAGACTAACTAGCAACTAGTGGTTTTTTTTTAAATTTTTTTAACATTTATTTATTTTTGACAGGAAAAGAAACAGAGTGTGAGCAGGGGAGGGGCAGAGGGAGAGGAAGACACATAATCCAAAGTAGGCTCCAGGCTCTGAGCTGGCAGCTCAGAGCCCGACGCAGGGCTCGAACTCATGAACTACGAGATTATGACCTGAACCGAAGTTGGATGCTTAACAGACTGAGCCAGCCAGGTGCCCCTAGTGCTTTTTCCTTTTTACTAGTAGTTTGTATGGATTTCTCCACAGTCTCAGTGGACAAGTATATGTGAGGCCATTGGTCAAGACATTGTCAATATCTTGCAACACATTTTTCTCATCATAGCTACCATCGCCACCACCATCATGACCATGACCCTGTTGTCTTGATCCTGAAATAGGAATCACACATCATCTTTATTTACTTCATTTTACCCAAGAGAGATAATGTAATTTGCCCAGGCAGATCACCACAGTAATTTTTAGTTGTTCAAGTAAGCAGTGTTTCTGCCTCTGAACTTAGTATCCTTTCTCCTACTGAAAGTAATCAAACAGGACAAAACATATGAGGCGATTCATTGGTAGGAAATACACAGTGAAATATTTGGGAGTAAAAGGAACAGTATCTTTGCAACTTACTCTGAACTGGTTGAGAACAATAAAATCGATGTAGTAATGTTAATATTGGGGGATTTGAAATAAGAGGTATCCAGGAATTCTCTGTGTTATTATTGTAGATTTTCTCTAAGTTTTTAATTACATGTATTAAAACAATTTAAACTCAGTTTGTAAATATTTTACCACGTGACCACTTCATTGAGTTTGCAGCCAACAACGATAAGTTTTCTCAGATGATTAAGCAGTTACCTCTAATCCTATAGGACCTTGCCTCTGTGATAACATGAATATTGAATATCACTGTACAAAAGTGCAAAAAACTATGCAAGAATGAAGAGCTATTTATTAAGGATTTATTAATTATAAGTATTTTTGGTTACTTCAAACTTTGTTTTAATTAATAATAGTATCTATAATAAGAAAGAACCTTTAGTAACCATTATCTAGAGGGTTTGGATAAACAGTTTTATTGGTGCAAACTATTGTTCAAAGATACATGAGGTTTCTATTGGTTAAAAAACGACTGTTAGAAGTTACAACTAATCAAGGAAGGGAAAGCTAGAATGAGCACTAGAATGGATTGGAATCAGACATCAATATGATTACATGTGTATATATACATATATAGAGAAAATGAAGAAATAATTGTAGATGTTTGTATGTGTGGGTTATTATGCATACACAGTTTCCTAGCTCTGTCTGCTAAGAGAGTCTAGAAGCAGTGACACCCCAATAGAGTGAAAGAGCACTCAGCACCCAATTCTTGGTTTCTAACTACTGTTATCCACTAAAAGGAACCAAGACCCCTTGGAGAAATGCCTGATTCTGGGAATGGAGCAGGGAAGATGTAAGATTATCCTACATATGTGGTTCCATAGTGTAAGAAAAGGCTCAAAACGAAAACAAACATATGAAATGATGGAGATGTGTTGAAGGACATAGGAGCCAATCGGAAAGATCTCCCAGTGCATAAATCTAGAATGGTTTAAGCAACAAAATGAATAGTGTAGAATTGGTTTATATCCCAAAGTACAGAAACACTTTGTGAACAGAAGTTCACATAGATACAAGTAAACAGGCAAAGAGGGACAAGATTTTCTTACAAAAGAATTCCAAATAATATAGTTAACTCCTTATTCCAGGAAGTGGAACTTAATTCCCCTTCCATAAAGAATTTATTTACAGAATGAAAACAAAAACAGAAAATGAAAACAAAACCCAAAACCAGGCCCATTACTTAATGTTTTCTATATATTGTCACCAAGATATTTAAAAAATTTTAATGCCAACATACAGCAATCCCTCAACAATATTGCACAGAAAACTCTCAACTGTGAACTATATTGTCCGTTGGATCCCAGTTTATTTTCACCACTCAAATTGAATTCTTAAGCTGCCTAGAAATTTTTAGAGGAAAATGCAGATGCTGTGAGGAAAAGTTAAGACCAAGAGGAAAATGGTAGTTTCAGCTCTGAGAAACTTGTTTATTTTAAGAACAAAACACAATTGTTCTTTCCCTGAGTGGATATAAACATAAGCAAATGAATCACACCAGAGAAGAACTTCAATGATAAGTTGTTTGTGGTTAAAAGTATTCTTAATTTACAGTGGCAATTTGTGCTTGGCAAGGCTACTTTTGATTAATTGCCGCATGAATTTTATAAATTCTCGGGACAATGAGTTGCCAAACTGACATTGCAAATATTGTATTTTTCAAGACATGAGCATTTTTCATGAGGTTGGTTACTGGATGTAAAGACAAGATTCGGTGAAAGGTTATTTTAATTGGCCCATTGATTTCCTTAACGAAAATTAATTTCAAAATACTTAGTCATTTGCAAATGCTTACTGGAGTGTCCTGTTAGAGCTAAGCACCAGAGATACAGAAGAACATCTGATACCCAGATGTCACGAAACACTGGAGTTCTAAGTCAAAGATGCTTGGTTAGTAACCAAAGCTGGTTAAGTAACATGGTTTCCTGTGTGGATCGGGAATAATAAGGGTGATTGTTGAGAACTGGGGAGGATATGACAGCTTGGGATTTCTAGTTAGTGTTATTTTATTGAAGCTGGAAATAAATAAGGTTGATCTTAGTCATATTCCACTCCTTAATCTGAGCGTGTTGTTCTTTCTGTGTTAGAGTTATCAGTGAGGACTGCTCCAGTCTGCCATGTGTAATTATGTATGCCCAGTGTGATTGATTGTGTATTTATATTGTATTATATTATATTATATTACATTATATTATATTTGTATATATTGATTATATATTATATTGTATTACATTATATCGTATTATGTTATATTATATATTATGTTAATCATATATTAAATATTATATTTATTTAACTGGGGTCAAAAACACATAACATAAATATACCCTTTTAACAATTCCAAGGTGGTATTTTGAACTCCTTTATTTTTACATTCATTCTTTATGTATCTAACGAAGATAAAATAAATTAAAGGATTAAAAAAAATCAAAGCATCAATAAGAGGCTTGGAATATTTTGGTCCCATAATGTTTAATTGGGAAGACTCACTTAAATCTCTTAAATGACTATCATGGGTTTTTCATTCTTGTAGAAATTCAATGAAGCCCAGAGGCACCCACTCTAGGAACTGTCTGACCCATGAGTGAGGGGCTATGCAACCAGAACACTCAGAAGTTCTGAGTTAATACTGAGCATCCCTTATAATGGGAGTCAAGAGAACTTGTAAGCCCAGATTTATAGAAAAACTCTCACGACGTTGAAATGTTGGTCCAGGGTTTTCTTTAAACAATGGGTGAGATATATGTGCAAAGCACAATAACCATCTGCTTTTGAGTGTGTGTCTGTCCTCTCAGCTAACCTACAGACATCTCATGAACACACGCTGTCTTCTGTCACATTTCTATGACGTAGCTAATGCCATGCTTGTACAAGGTGACCACTCGTGTTCATACACTTGAGTTTGCCAAAGACAAAAAGAGACATCCCCAAAGTATCATCATGCAACTTTTTGTTTGCTCTAAAATCTCTAGTTATGGCGGTCTTAATGAAGACCTTAAGGTGTCACACAGATTCATCATATATATTTCCCCAAATTAATAAGCTATAAAATCTACCCAGTGATGGTCCTGGGGAAAGGGCTCAGGATAATTACAGCAAAGGGCACCATGATTGACAGATGATTTGTTGCCAATCTATGGTAGAGTAAGCTAGAGGAGATTGTTGACGTGTAGCTCATCAGCCAGGTTGCGTCAATTGGCTTGGGTTAATTCAGTTTCCCGACATCCACTTCTTTCAAGAGGTTATTTTTCACTTGGGGTGGCTTTGTTCTGCATGATATCATATCTCTAACAAGGTTGTGTCATCATCTATATACTGCTTCTAAAATGAGAAAACACTTAAATACTCCTAAAGTGAAAAATAAGCTTGTATTGTAATTGTTTTACATTTGTTCATTTGTTTTCATTGTCTAACATTTTGGTTATTGAAATCATCTGCTTGAAGATATCCCTGCCTTTTCTGCTACCTTTTAAATGTGTTGAAAACACAAAAGTCCACTGTTCCTATGTCCTTATACTTACTATGTTCCTTTACTTTAAAACATGTTTCCATTAGAAGCACCTGGGTGGCTCAGTCAGTTAAGCATCAACTCTTGGTTTCAGCTCAGGTCATGATCTGACGGTCGGTGAGTTCAAATCCCCCAATGGGGTCCGTGGTGGCAGCACCGAGCCTGCTTGTGATTCTCTCTCTCCCTCTCTCTCTGCCCCTCCTGCTCTCTCTCTTTCTCTCTCTGTCTCTCTCTCAAAATATATATAAATAAACTTAAAAAATTAAAACACATTTCCATTAATTTGAAGCTGAGGAAAGGTGTCACTTTCTGTTTATGCAGCATTCCTATAGTTCACTGTGCTTTTAAAAAACGATATTAGGCAACTACCTAGATTTTCCTTCTTAGCAATGTTATTAATGATACACTTATACATTCGTACATACAGGGAGCTAGTAAGCATAAATGCCATGTGTATGCTATGTAGTCATGCTATGTGTGGACAGCCACTTCTAAGAGCAGAAGTGATTGTCTGGGTTTCCCCATTAAGTATGTTAACTAATATATTAACATTTAGCATGTTACTTAATCAGCATCATAAAGTATTAGTCCATTTCTTTTCATTAAGAAAACGCAAGAATGTGATGTACAGATTTAGATAGAAAATATAGGACAGGCTCAATGTTCACATCATAGACAGACAGTAGGACCAAAGTAGAAATCCATCATCAAAACCCATAACAAACTAGTATAAGAAGAGAAAGTTGCACAAAATTTTCCCAGCTTAAGTGAATAGCAAGGTTATGGAACCATTGCATTTAACTGTTCTTATTTTCTATGTTAAAACTCTGGTAGTTTCCGGTGACACAAACCCAAGACACATTAGTTTCCACAAAGTAAAAGGAATTGATTGGCATGCTGTGGGTCAGTCCTAGAGCTCCACTGTGCCAAAGGTTAAAATAATCTCATTCTCTGACTGCCTTCATGTGCTGGCCAAGATGGAGACAGGAAGGGCCTGCTTCTGTCATCCTCCTGGCTAACAAGCTCAGGGAGATCAAAGTCACATCACTGTGATGTCATCCAGCAGATGATCTGGGGGGATTCTCTTCAGCCTTGCTTGGGTTAAATGTTGATCCATCTGATAATTACTGTCTATCAGGCGGATACAGGGCTTCTGTGAACAGTTCCCAGTGATGCCCAACTCCAAAGACTGGGAGAAGAGTCAGGGCTACGTGAGCCACGTCAAGTGAGTTCTACACAAGAAAGATGGGTCTGTTACCCCAAGCAGAATGGAGTTGGTGGAAGATAGAACCTGTGATCTGCCTCATCTGTAGCCCCCACTGGCTGCTACAGCCTTAGCTCCAAGGAGCCTGCTGGAGCACACAGCCTTCCACAGAGGCCCCAGAAAACAATGGCCGTCAAATGGGCATATACGTTGAGTGTTCAGGCCTTTACTTTAGCTACTTGATCCTAATCTCTGTTCCTAGCCTCAGTTTCTATCAGCTCTGTTTCTTTTCGCCAGTCTCTGTGATTCTGATGCCAGCATCACAATCTGATCTTAAACATCCTTGTTACAGAGTCTTAGCAAGAATGGCCAGAGATCTTTGTATGCACATGGTTTGACAACTTCTTCCACTGTTTATTGTTTTTAATATTCTCATCTGTTAATATTGCCATTGAAGGGTCTTAGAGACAGAGGTACTAACTTACATCAGCTTGAATCCCCGGGACCGTCTCTGCAGGATCCTGAACCATTGCACTGTTCAGTGTTCTCATCTGTAAAACAGACATGACATCTTTTGGGGCGCCTGGGTGGCGCAGTCGGTTAAGCGTCCGACTTCAGCCAGGTCACGATCTCGCGGTCCGTGAGTTCGAGCCCCGCGTCAGGCTCTGGGCTGATGGCTCAGAGCCTGGAGCCTGTTTCCAATTCTGTGTCTCCCTCTCTCTCTGCCCCACCCCCGTTCATGCTCTGTCTCTCTCTGTCCCAAAAATAAATAAATAAACGTTGAAAAAAATTAAAAAAAAAAAAAACAAACAAAAAAAAACAGACATGACATCTTTGAAGTAAAAAGTGCTTCCTGGTCAGTGTCCCTAACCGACAGAATCTACTCGGTACTCAAGGTCTGGATTCCTCCTCTGATTTCCAACACCCTAATGGATTATTCTACTTAGGACTCCCACTCTTCAGTGTCTGTATACAGAAGGCTCTCTGCTGAATGGTTTGAATCTGCCCTACAGCATTTAACATCCTCCTGGGTTTTAAAAATAATATCTTTATCTTCCTGGATGTTAACTCTGGGCACTGGCTGGCACTCTGGCAGAGGGGTTTCCATCATGGGATCCCATAATATGGCTACAGATATCAGGTGACCTCAGAGGACAGTAAGAAATCTCTCAATGGTATTTCTGCTTTTCTTGGAAGGATGCGATAACCTCACCTACAGTGGCTGGCTTTAAGTTTTATAGCTTTTCTGACTCCTAATGATATCCCAAGCACTGCTCTTGTTGCCCAGAGTAACCCTCCAAGGAGATCTTCTCGGTGAAATGGCATCTCAGAATTGTGCCTTTATTTCAGACAGCGTCCAGTCAGAGCCAGAGTAGTGCAACATGCAGTGTTTAAACCCGTTAGCATGTCCGAATGAGTACTCAGGGTGCTGGGCTGGAGCCAGTTCCTCTTTAGAGTTTAGCCATAATGCCCTTGAATCAACTCTCTGACCCTGACAAGTTCGGTCCATAATACAGACCATATTTTTCTACGGATGTGTCACATGAGTGAATTAAGAGCCTTTTGAGTTCTGGGACATCTGGGTGGCTCAGTTGGTTAAGTGTCCGACTCTTGATTTCAGCTCAGGTCATGATCTCACAGTTCGTGAGTTTGAGCCCCTGGTTGGACTCTGCACTGGCAGTATAGAGCCTACTTGAGCTTCTCTGTCTCCCTCTCTCTGTGTCTCTTCCCCCTGCTTGCTCTCTATCTGTCTCTCTCAAAATAAATAAAGAAACATTTTTTTTAAAAAGAACATTTTGAGTTTTGTATAAAAAGAATTATATAAATTATTTTTTTGGCACAAATATGGAATAATTTTCTTGAAGCGAAAGGAATTGGTCCCTTTATGGGTAAAGTGAATTGTCATAACAGAGACTCTCATGCTCTCTATACTGATCTGCAAATAAAAACATAGTTTTGGGGCACCTGGTTGGCTTAGTCAGTCACGTGTCCGGCTCTTATCATGATCTCATGGTTTGTGAGTTCAAGCCCTGCATCAGAGCCTGCTTTGAATTCTGTCTCTTTCTCTCAAAATAAATAAATAAACTTAAAAAAAAAACAAACAACATAGTCCTTACTACATGAGTAACTTTCACAAGCATTAAATTCACTCATACTGGTATTAAATTGGAAATGTACAATGTCACACTGGCTACAATACCTTTGAATTTATATATTCTTCCCTAATTGCTACAACTTTAGAAAAGATGCATTATAGTTTAAGGCTGACTTTACTGTGCTGGGAAGTGGTAGGAGGGAGCGGGGGTCATTATGACGACCCACACATACCCCTAGGGCTGCATTCACTGAATTTCCTGGCACCGGAAGGATATCACAACAGCTAGAAAGGATTTGACTTCAGCATCTTTCTAAACTCCATATTCTCCCACACTGTTCTCTGCAGGAACCTGAATCTTTGAGGTCATATTTAACATAATGTGTCCTGCAAATGCAACAAAGCCTTAACCCTTTTAAGAAAGCCCTGTGAGGTTAATTTATTCAACAGAATGAAAGGTAAAACTCATTGATTAAGGCAAGAGTCAAAATTGCAAGCTTTCAAAATATGTTGACCGGAAATGAGGGTTTAGCAGCGAGAACCATTCTATATTCTGGAATATCTATTATTGGGAAGTGTGTACTTTATAGGAGAGGAGTTTATTTATGTATCTAACTTTTATTTCATTCTTGTTACACACAAATAAAAATGAATCCACAATTTTCCAGTATTAACTGAAGTTGAGTCACACTGTGTATCAGGGATCAGCAGTCAAACTATTCTTTGGATGATTATTATCAAAAGGCTGGGCCCATTCAGTGTTCTTACCCATCAAATTTAACGCAAGTCCAATAATTTCTCTCAGACATTAAGTTATTTTACAAGTTTGAATTTTTCATCAGCTTAAATATATCAGATTTTCACCAGTTCTAATTTTCTTTTCCTAAGTTAATATCTGATAATCCGATGCATCCCTATCATTGGTGCTTATCACAGTTCAGCTGGCAGTACATTGCCTTTCCTCCTGGTATATGACAACCTAGTGTAATTTTTAATGCATGGCATCTTAGTTTCCCTGAAACAAGGAAAGCCCTCCATTAATTCACAAACTTAGAAGGAAACAGAAAACTGTGGTGAATAGGATATTACAGACAATCTGGGTCCAATTCCCGTCATCAGCGCTTGAGCGCTCTATAATTTTTGTAGATGAAACTTGCTGAAACCTTAGTTTCTCAGAAGGTAGATGGATTAGGATAGGAATAAAATAAGACAGACGGAAGTACGTTGACCTTAGTAGGTATTCCGAACACCGTAGCTCCTTTTTCCCATGGTTTCCATAAAAATACACTTCTTAGACAATCAAGAATAATGATAATTCCTGTGATGGCAGTTGATCATTTCTCTCTGCCTGGGTTTCCAAGTGGAAGAGTTTCCTCCAAGACTTCCAGACCTCTCATCCAACCTCCTTATCTTCTCCATGGAGGTTAAGAGAGTTATTTGATGGTGGGAGACAGCCATGGTTCCTTATTCAAGTGGTGGTAACTCTCTGGCAGAGTAACTCGGCCCCACCTCACTCGTGGCCCACCAGTAGGTCACTGGGGAAGGGACACCGGTGGGGGAATAGGAGTCATGGCACTAGAACAGCTCTGTCAAAATGGCTGCTTCCAGCAAATGTGCCTCATCTGTCCGCGTCCTCACGCAGTCCAGCTCTTCCACATCCCCCAACTCAGCTCAGCTTAGGAGAAACCTGACTCATGTTCTCCTTTCAGATTCGATTCTCAGTATCATAAAGAAAAAGTATAGTATTTCTACCTCAGGTGAGTCCTTCCTCTTCAGGAAATGTGTGTTTGCTCAAGCTTGCCGAGATCAGACATCAGACACTACTCTACCCTTGTCTCTGTTCCTACTCTTTTATTCCCCTTGCTGGTGCCTTCTACCGGATCTTAGCTGCTTTTACTAAAACAGCTCTTGTTTTAGTTTTGGAATCTGTGATCTTGACAGAAATAGAAGTCTGTTTGGGTGTTTTTGTTTTTGTTTTCTTTCCATTTTCTTGTTTGTTTTTGCATTGCTTTCAAGAGAACAGGCAAAATCTGACCTGACGTGGCCATATTTCTTCCAGATGTCACTTTTTTCTTCTGTCCATTTAAAGTTCCATGTTCGTAGCGAAGCCTCTCATCTTCTATGGACATTCTCTGAGAGATTTTATGATTATTAAAAAAAACAAACCTGTTCTCAGTTTCTATTAGAGTTCAAAAGAAACAGAACCAGTAGGATATATATAGGAGATTTATTATGAGAAATTGGCTCAGTGATTATGGAGGCTGAGAAGTCCCACGATCTGCCATCTGCAAGCTGGAGGCCCAGGAAAGCTGGTGTGTAATTCAATCTGAGCCTGAAGCCCTGGAAACCAGGGAGCTGATGGTGAAAATTCCAGTCTGAGGGCCAGAGAAAGAGATGTATCAACTCAGGCACGCGGGCAGGAGGCAGAAGGGAGAATTCACCCCCTTTTGCCTTTTGCTGTATTCAGGCCCTCAGTGGATTGGATGATGCTCACACACCTGGGAGAGGGCAATCTACTTAACTGAGTCCACCAATCCAAAAGCTCCTCTCATCTGGAAACACCCGCACCGACACATCCAGAAATAATGCTTCGTCTGGGCACCCTGTGGCCAGTAAAGTTGACACAGAAAATGAACTATCACACAGTCCTGAAAATTTTCTAGTCTAAATGAGGATCTACAGGAAACAATGCCACGGCAATTGTGTCCTAAGCTTTGTAATACTGGCCACAGTGAAAAGTAATTCATAAAGAAGAAGCTAGTTTGGGCTAGAGAAGTCAGGGCGTGCTTTATGGAGGATGCTGACATTGAAGTTTTCTTGAACAAAGAAAAACAAGATACAAAACAATGGGTTTTAGGAAGTTGACACTACTTTAAAAGTGCACACTGAGTGAAGCGTGAAAAGCAAGTGACTTCTCTCTACTGTAATTATGGAAATACTAATTGACGTGATACAGTGCCTTAGAGATCTCAAATAACTTTCCCATACAGTATGTGAGCTGCTCTGTTAGATTCCCACTGGGACTACAGACACAAAATTTGGAGGTTTATTTTTATGATCAGCATGTTGGTAAATATCCCCCCAAAGCATTTTGTATTTAAAAGCAAAATCAGTGTGTCTAACAAAATGTTTGGATTACATGGTGAGGAAATGGACTGAAGACAGTACATTTCCATGGAGTGGGAAAGGTTGGTTATTTAAGGTTTTTGCTGAGATTTCTTCTCACAGCTGATACCTACTTCAGTGACTAAGACATAAAAGCCTATAGGAGCTGTCAGTCTATTGGGCAATCAATTGCGCACATTAAGATGCTACAGATAAGCCCATCTAATGAAGGGAAGTTGGGCTGTGCACAGAAAGCAAGATCTTGTCACTATTCAGTCTGCCCTTGTAACCCCAGTATCTTTCTCTCCTGGCTCTTTGTTCCTAGCTGAGCCTTACCCCGAGCGTGGCTTGCTTGCTGTAAATCTTATTGAATCCCATTCCTGGCCACACTTGGACATCTGGTCAACTCTGCCAATAGGCGACTTTCCAACTTTTCAATCCCTCTCCTGTTTCTCGATGGCTGGCTTCACTCCTTCCTTCCACCTGGCCTCCCTCCCGTAGATGGGTCACTTAGCGGCAATGCCCTGAGCACCCCTAGAAGCACACAAGAATCTTCCTTGTTGGGAGAGTCTATGTACAATGAAGCCATCAGTGTTGTAAACAGGGATGATTTGATAGCCTCCAATCCAGAGTTTTCAAGGGTCATAAGGGTTCAGATGTGTAGAAAGTAAGATAGAAAATGTTTTTGGGTTTTTTTTTGGTACCCTTATTTTCTATTTTCTACTTTTCATGCCCATTTTGTATTTTCAGTAAGTCCTTCTGAGATGTTTCACAATGGTAACTCCTATTTGACACCCATGATCCTCGAGAGTGGTTCTGAACAGCTTCCGCACAGACCAGCCGTATCTCCCTCTCCCCATTGCCTTCCCACACAACAAGTCACTTACAAAAGAGTATTTAAAGAAGTAAACATGATTTAATTCTTAATGTCCAGCTGTACTTTTTAAATTACAATATTCCCATTTATGACATGATTGAATTTCCAAGTACCTTTGACTAATCTGGGAAGTTTAATAGATCACTACTTTTCTGCGGAAAAACTGAGGGGGTCACTGATGATAACAAATCAATCTGTTCTTTGTCCGCCGAAATTCATAGAAATTCATTATGACACAGAGAAAAATGACCCCAAGTCACTTATTTTTACTAAATTACAATTATTCAAAATGAATGTGTCATATAATCAAAGTTCAAATATACTGTTTTATTTTAATTTGGGGGAAACCCCAAGAATAGGTCTTGTTTATACTGGTGTATGTCAGACTGTTTTAATCTCACAGGCCCCTGTAAGGGGCAGGCTCATTCTGATTTACTGCCTCATAATGAAGAGGCACACGTTGAACAATTAAGTCTGTAATCATTTCCTCATTAACTATCATAGTGACATTTATTCTCAGAGTTCTGTTGTACTTGGTGTCATTCAATAATCCAGCCATCAGAAGAAAATGTAAAAAAATGTTAAAGCATTATGGCAAAGGTTAAATGTAAAATGAGTTCTATTGTGTCCTTCTTTGTCATATCAGTTTCTAATCATTATTACATTTTCCAAATATCTGCCTGATTCTCATGCTGCCCATGTCAGACTTGTTTCATCAGGGAAAAAGGTTTTTTTTTTTAATTTAAAGGATGCGGGATGCTTGGGTGGCTCGGTCTGTTGAGCGTCCAACTTCGGCTCAGGTCACAATCTCATGGTTCGTGAGTTTGAGCCCCGCGTCGGGCTCTGTGCTGACAGCTCGGAGCCTGGAGCTTGCTTCGGATTCTGTGTCTCCCTCTCTCTCTGCCCCTTCCCTGCTCGTGCTCTGTCTCTCTCTCTCTCCTTCAAAAATAAATAAACATTCAAAAAATTTTTTTCATTTAAAGAATACTTTTTATGTTTGTACAGACTGAACAAATAGACGACTCCCTCATAACTCCTATCAATTGATTTAATGGATGTTGACTGAGGGCACGTAGGGCATGAATAGGAATCGTGACTCAGGATAGAAACTTTAGAGTTGATTAGAATAAATGAGTCAGTCGTTATGAGTTAGACTGTCCTCAAAAGACTGGTTTTCTGGTTTCTTTATGCCACACAGAGGGCGTCTGTTAGGTTGACTTTAAGCAGGAATAATATTTAAATGAAAACAACACATTGAGTGTTATTAGTATGAATGTCCAGAAGGGAGCATAGAGATTTTCAGGATGGACAAAAAGTGAAAGCTGCATCACATTTTGATACTAACATACAAATCACTAAAGAAAAGTAAAATATCTTTCATCAGACTTGACATAGAATTTCCCTAGAATAAAGGGTAGATTTTGATAGAAAATTCCAATTGGGAGGACAATTATTGGCTTAAAATAGACATCATCAGGTTAAGTTTATATGTGGGAAATCTTATCAGTTTTAATTTAAAAGCTTCTGTATGTGTTAATGCATATCAGGAAATATTTTATGTATCAGGATTTGTTGGGAGAAATTGTATGAATCAATAGAATGATACAAAATGACTGAATCTTTTAAGGAAATATGTCTGGATTAAAACAACTTTGGGACATGTGGAAATAAGACAAAGATGATAAAAAGGCCATGATTGTATAATTTTGTCTCCCCCTCCCCCAAAGGAGAGGGAGAGCCGACTGTAAAGATGGGGAGCCCAATGTGTCGGGGTCAGGGACTGAGGTCTGTGGGACAGTAAAAGGGGTACATTGGGTTGGTCCCTCTCTGGCCGGGTGCCTGTCTGTTGTGAGGCTTCTAGAAAGCTTCCGTGAGGAACCAAATCCAGGCTGTAACTTTCCATGGAGATTTCATGTCTTTCAGTTCATCGTCCCTGCTGGGGAGAAAAATCTAGAAACGGCAGTGTGACAGATTCCAAAGATTTCACCTACTTTGCTCTAATGGCCACATCCCAGGTATGTTTCTATTCATTTCCTAATTTTCATAGACTTGAACTCAAACAGCAGCAAGTACCACAAAACACACGCATACACACCTGCACAAACACATCACACTGCTGTTTCTTTCTCTGGAGGTTATGAGTAATGTCTAGAGACTGAGGTTTGGTGTGGCTTGCTGAGCATGACACCCGACGCAAAACCAATGCTTCCTTCTTGTCTTTGTTGTTCTTGATCTCATTGTGAATGTTGACATTAGCAATAATGTGGCCAATGAGAGAAATTCATGCCTGGAAATTAAACATAATGACCCACAACAATGCATATGCCATGATGCCTTATGTTGTCAGAGACCAGCCTGTTTTATGGAGGCTATCTGTAGAAATCCAATGCATTTAAAGAGAAGCTGTCTATAGAATCCCGGGTTTCAAATTGTCAACAAAATATGTTTTTTTTAATGTTTTTCCAATTCTTATCTATTTTTTGAGAGACAGAGAGAGACAGAGCATGAGCAGGGGAGGGGCAGAGAGAGAGGGAGACATGGAATCTGAAGCAGGCTCCAGGCCCTGAGCTGTCAGCACAGAGCCTGATGCGGGGCTTGAACCCAGGAACCGCGAGATCATGACCTGAGCCGAAGATGGACGCTTAACCGACTGAGCCACCCAGGCGCCCCTGTGTCTTTTAATTACAGTTTTGTTTTGCGTCTAGTTATATGTGCGATCTAGTCTTTTTAAAATTTTTTTTTCAACGTTTATTTATTTTTGGGACAGAGAGAGACAGAGCATGAATGGGGGAGGGGCAGAGAGAGAGGGAGACACAGAATCGGAAACAGGCTCCAGGCTCTGAGCCATCAGCCCAGAGCCTGACGTGGGGCTCGAACTCACAGACTGTGAGATTGTGACCTGGCTGAAGTCGGACGCTTAACCAACTGCGCCACCCAGGCACCCCCTAGTCTTTTAATAAGAGAAAAAAATCTACTTCAAGTTCAATTCTCTCCCTGTCAAGGTGAAGTAAGAATTGTGGGAATAACTATGGCATTATCGTGTAAATCAACTGTAATGTTATGTATGTCAATGGAGTGGTTTAGACTATGAGATTTTGTTTCAGACAGAACCGAATTCAAGCCCGTTTCCAGCAGTTGGTAAATGAGGACTCCAAGCACGTTGCTTCATATCCTTAAGACTCAAACGGAGATGGTAACAATTGCTCGTACCTTGTGAGGCACGTGTGATGATGTATTTAAACCGCTTGGCATGGTGCAGGGCACGTTAGAAAAGTTTTGATAAGTGATATTTATTGTGCTACTGTTGCTTCACTTTCTTTTCCCATTCTAGAAAGCCGGCGCCTGATTATTTTCTCCGTCTCGGGAAAATGGTTCATAAAATGAAAGATCAAAGAACCTGAGGTCTGAAGCCTGAGAGTGGAGAAAGGGGCATTGGTCTTTTTTGAGAGCTTCCGGGTGATCCTAATATGAAGCCAGGGGTCAGAACCACTCTCTGGCATTGTCGTCAGAGTGAAAATCCTCCACAGCCTTAACCCCTGGGTCTTCACACAAGACTCGGTTCCTGGTTGAGAGCATCTTTTCACAGTGGTGTGGGTGATGTCCCCCCACTGAGGTCAGAACCCACCTGGCTGTATGGAGGGACTATTGTCCCAGGGGCTGGACCACGACCCAGAAGGGCATTGGGGTACCCTGCACAGCTTTGGGGATCCTCTCAGGGATTTCATAGGATGGGGGAAATGTGCTACCCATCTTGATGTGGGTGATGATTACTCAGGTCAAAAATCATCAGTCTGAATGCTTAAAGTCTGTGCTTTTGATTATATATAAATTCTAAACAAATAAATACATTGATAAATTAACAAATAAATCACTTAATAGAAATACCTCGTGACGCAATTAAACTGTCTGCCATAGTAAGATGTAATGTATAATCAGTCTTCTGACAGTGTTCTATATCACAGTCTACCATTCAATAAAACGAAAGAAGAAATTTGGAAGGAAGAGACACACACCGTAGCTTCTTTTGATATTTGTTATTTCTAAATTCAAGTTAATGGGTAAAAGATGAAGCATTCCATACACAGGTGCATTTATAAATCAAATAATGTGCCTACAACATGTAAGGAATCACTTCCATTTTCTTTATTCATTATAAATGGGTACACGGCTGTCAGATGCTTTATAAAAGGGACTTTAATGTTAATATGATTAAAACATCGCATAGATTCTCTTTTAAAATTCTAGTCTCTTGTATATCATTTCAAAAATTATTCCTTAGAATAGTATTATTATACTCACTCCCAGTTGAGAAAACCAAGTAACGTTTTAAATGGCTTTAATAGGAAAAAATACAACTCAGAAATTTTTGTTCTGTTATTACTTGAGGCATGAAACACCTATATTTCTGTGAGTACAATTTTAAATAAGTTTATGCATACCATTGCTTCCTGCTTTGAATTACAAAAGAAAGAAATTAATGGAAGAGTACTGAAAAGTTTATATTTGTTTGTTCGTTATTCCTTGATTTCTTTTATGTAAGAGTTCTGTTTAGTTTGTGTATTCTGTGTAACTCTTAGAAATCCAAATGTTTGCAAGTGCAGCATTATTTTTATATTTTAATAGTCACCCACATGTACACCCACATCACTATACCTCTATACCCACATCCATATATTCTGTAAACTGAAAACAGTTATGTTACTAATTGATATATTCTTTTATCCATACATATCTACTAAGCACCTGCCATGAGCTGCACAGTTTGAATATATAAAGAAATGATAGCATCCCAGAAATCCTCATTTAGAAACCCTATTCCTTGTTTTGAGAAACAGGTGGTAAAGGTCTCTAAGGTAAAAAAAAAAAAAAAAAAGTAATAGTTGAGCTTGTGAAGAAAATGATGAGAGAGATTTGGAAGAAAGATACTGGGGAGAGAATGCATGAGTAAGGGGAATCCAGAAAGGAGGAAAAACACACCAAAAAATACAGAAAATTAGCCAAAGGTGGAAAAAAAAAAACCACAGTTGAATCTGCAGTTTGAAAGGCATCCCCAAATCCTAGGATTATTTGGTGACCTGTTTGGTATACTTCCTGAATTCCAAGAGAAAAGAAATTACAATGCGCACTTTGTGATGGGAAGCATAAACTGAGAGAATGAAAATGAAATCGGATTTTTATGGAAAAGCTGGTAGCTGCGAGGCAGCAGAGCCATATTATCAGTTATGGAAAGATCAAGACCAGGACCGTGAATACCGTGGCCAGGCTAGCGTCCATCTCCCCGTGCAAAATAGAGTCTTGGGATTGTGAGGTTCAGGAAGTGTCGGCCTGAGCTGGTGCTGGCTGTAAGCCCGCCCCACGCCCTGCCCTTCCCCAGGGTCTGCGCCCCAGTCCCCTTGCCAGCTGCCTCCATGATACTGCGTGGGAGAGGAGGAGGAGAAGAGACACCAGGATCTCTCTTCCCCTTCCTCTCCACCTCGGGTTACAGCCTTGGTTGGCACTGACTCTCCTATGGTTCCAGCCCCACCACGGTTCTGGCAAGACCACCTCCTCCCCCGATCCCTCCAGCCTTGGTGGAATGGCTGCTCCTTGTCACTGCTCCCCGCCCCCCCACACCTCTGCCACTGGTGGTGGTTCGTGACCCGTGTCTCAGCCACTGAACCACCTCCTGCTGACTGTATCCCACCAACGAGACCCTGATATACTTGCCATTGTTCTATACAGCAGGGACTCTGAGAAATGACCATGGGATCAGAGCAGATATCTGCAGACACACCAAAAGGAAGAAAGTGCGGGAACGACAGATCTCGCAATGGATGGTTACACATTCATGGACGACTACAATGAACGTGGGAATTTGAAAAAAAAAATTTGTTGTCATGCGAAACTTCCTAAAGAAAAAGAGATGTGCCATAAGGGTGAGCTTAACATTCTGGAAAGAAGCAATTTCAGACTCTCTCGGAGAAAAGAGGAGACGGGAAAGTCCAAAGTATTCTCAAGATTTCATCTCGGAGCAGATGATATCTGGCAAGTCAATGTGTGAGGGAGGGCATGCAAGAATTATTTAGCATTGATATGTTCTTATGAAATAGGAAGCAGGCTTAGAAAGCACACAGGAACCTCCAACATCACAGACAAAAGAAAGAAAAAAATTCAAGCCATGAAGACAAAGAAAGGGCAAAAGAGAAAATAGCATCAAATAATTACTAAGTATAAGTACTGCTTAAAGATTTAGAGGGGCGCCTGGGTGGCGCAGTCGGTTAAGCGTCCGACTTCAGCCAGGTCACGATCTCGCGGTCCATGGGTTCGAGCCCCGCGTCAGGCTCTGGGCTGATGGCTCGGAGCCTGGAGCCTGTTTCCGATTCTGTGTCTCCCTCTCTCTCTGCCCCTCCCCCGTTCATGCTCTGTCTCTCTCTGTCCCAAAAATAAATAAAAGTTGAAAAAAAATTAAAAAAAAAAAAAGATTTAGAGTAAGTTTATCAAAACGTCAACGGGTTAAAATGTTGTTCCACAGTGAGTGTCAGACTCTACTAGAAACAAGAAAAGTCCTTTATTGTTTATTATTATTTACAAAAACACACAAAAAGAGGTGACAAGGAGAGAAAAAATGGACAGCAAGGGCATCCCAAGCAAAGGGAAATGAAAAGTCCCAGATGTTACATTCACATCAGATAATATGGAACTCAAGGCTGAAGGTATTAAATAGAACAAAGTACCATAAGTGATTTTTAAATTTTAGCCTTCGAGGAATAAACCTTTATGCACAGAAAGAGGAGGCGGTAAAGCAGAGATGTTTGTAATATTTTCTCTGCACACCTCACTTTGCCAAAGCTGCTGATGGAGGGGACAGAAGGGCATCGTCAGACTCATGGAACTGGGTGGCAGCTGTACCCATAAAGGAAGAGCTTTCTGACTCAGAGACCAGAGCGATGAAGCAGGTGTCTCTCTGGCTCTTGTCTCTGCAAAGTTAAGTGGGCATTGAATGTGCGCCAACCTTACAAGGCTCCTGACAGGGGTTGCCTGGATGGGTACCAGCTGCCCTCCGCGCTCATATCTGAGAGCATGATCGCCTACGTCAGTGGTGCTAATTGGCACGAGTATAAGGAAAGAACTGCCCTCTGCCCCCGAAGAAGAAGGTCACATGGTTTCTAGAGATCTCTTACCGGTAACAGCTAATTCACAGCAAGGTATCCCCAAGACTCATTCACCTGCTTGGAATTTCAAAAATATTTTTCCAAAGATCAAATGAAAGCCAGTCAAGTCTCCAGCCTAGGCCCCCAAATCAGGACCAAAGCAAAACGTACACAATATTGTGGACAGGTGATCGCAACCCACATCCTTCCCAGTGGTAGGTGCCCATGTGTCTGTCAGCCTATCAATGCCTTCTTAGGAGAACGCCATAAATTTACTTCCTTCTCAGGCAGAAGGATTGCAAAGAAAGATTTCTTATGGACATAAGAAGTCATAATGTCAGATGAGTTAAAATGCTTTCAAGTTCTTAAACCTGAAAGACCGGGAGAATGCCGGAGCTTTGGTAGAAACGAAGAAATCAGGGAAGTTAATGTCTCAGAAAAATCAATGTATGGTTGTGTGCATGTCAATAATTGCTAGTGAAAATGCTCACTAGCATCTGGACCGTTGAGACTTATGCTTGGAAAATGGTCCATGGGTGAGGATTTGGAAGGGGGGATAATTTACAAAGGGCTGCTGGGGATGTGGTGTTCTGAGAAGAATGGGGCATAGGTTTGAGGACAACTTGGAGAGAAGTTGCAAGAGGAGGTCAACTAAGTAATCGGGGTCCTGTGTGTGGGCTTCCCTGAACACCAAAGAATACACAATAATCAGAAAGCTGCATTGTACCCAAAACCCCTGTGCTTCATCATAAAGTGCGCATGTGCGCGCGCACACACACACACACACACACCACAAGTATGAGCACAAACACTTCAACACCAAAGCCACATCACATTCTGAGTTGGGTCTGCTTTGTTTTCTTGTTTTGATAGAAATCATCTCCCCTCAACTGTGACTCCTTAAGGACGTGAATTGTATCTGTTTTTCTTCATCATGATATTCCCTATGTCTAGACTAGTGCCTTGGACATAGAAGGTTACATGCACACAGGGGTACATACAAGACATGCGTACATGTATACATAGCACATACACACACATACATGTGCACACTGGACAAATGCATTCAGTGGCTCAGTAATACTACGTTACTCATGACTGAAAGCATTGGAGCATGAGTACATCAAACAAGTAAGCTGTGAAAATAAAGTGACAGAGCACCTCAGTATCAGTTGGGCAGACATGAAGGTTCTGGGCCACTATGTATCATCCACCATGAATGCACCAGAAAGCCATCACTTCCTGGGGAAGACACTCGTGGGGAGAACCATGAAACTGTCCTGACATCTGAGTGAAAGCTTGGATTGAGACCCTGGCTCTCCCTTCTAGCTATAGTGACTTCATTTCTCTGGATTTTAGCTCCTTCCTTCCTTCCTTCCTTCCTTCCTCCCTCCCTCTCTCTCTTTCTTTCTTTCTCTCTCTCTCTCTTTCTCTGTCTTCCTTCCTTCCTTCCTTTCTTTTATGAAAGCAATCATGGAGATTAAAAAAAAACACACAAAAATCACTTCTGGATCTAAACATGTTTCTATTGTTAGAACATATCCACAGTAATTACAATGGAAATTTGCACAAAGTCATGATCAATAAATTGTTGCCTGAGTAAGTATGGAGGAGGGCCCAGGGACCTGAGCTCCATCCAGGGTTGGAGATTCAAGATCAATGTCAGGAAAGTTCAGAGCAAATGTTGCAGGGTTTGCCTAAAAGCCTCACACAAGTCATTCTTTTGGGTAGCTTTTCCTAATCATTTACAAACATGTGATAAATATCTCATTTTAAGACATTACGTAGCACTAATGACAGACAGAAATCCAACTAGCTTAGAATTTCTTATGGAAAGATCCAAAATATATTTATGTTTTGTCTCCTGCACTTACCATAGTAAGAAAGCACTCAAGATTACTTCATTATTTCAAGTGAAGTAAATTGAATCCTGAATGTATGGAGATTCATTGTCAATACGCTAATTAATTTTATCATCCTGGAATCAAAGATCTTGTCCTAAATATATTTTGAGAATGGAGATGTCCAAACATCTGCTCTAGTCTTGGGTGCTACAGAGCCCATGTGGGGTTTGGGACTGTCCAGCATTCTTTCCACAGGAAACAGCCCCTCTCACTGCACATGCAGGTAGGAGGAGTCTGGGAACTTAGGGGGACAGACCCTCCCACAGGGGTGTTGGCAACTTGTGTGAACACATTGATAAAGGGATAGAAACCGGGGTCCATGAAATACAGCCAGACCAACACTAAACCATCCTACACACCTAGAAAACCAACTGGAGGATTAACACAACAATCTGCACAACCTGAACAACAGAATTCAGCAGGTACACGGTGCGGAGAGCTGAACTTGGGGAGGGAAAACCCAGTGGCACGCAGGGAGCCACTTTTGCAGGTGGAGAGAGGACGCAGACTGGGGTGGGGGGGAGCATACGGGAAAAACTGCCCTCCCCAAAAGCAGCTGGAGAGAAAGTGGAAAATTGGAAATAGCTCAGGGACTGAACTAAAAAGGGAGAAAGGAGAAAGGAGAGGGTTTAAATTCCATTAAGACTGTAAACAAAGAGAATGCAAAGGCTCCAACTCCACAGCTCCATACCTGGCAGTGCTCTGCTGAGAAGGACGAATCCCCAGGAACAGAGTAGGGTCCGGGAGGTTCTTGGGCCACACGGGGAAAAGCGACTCCACTGCTAGAAGGACATTTGGTAGGGACTGTTGAAGCCACCTGGTCCCAGCAGGGGACGAAGGCGGCCACATTCGCTGGTGCTCGAACAAGGTCGTGGAGGGTGAAGCCTGTGCTGGATGTGTGTTGTGATTTTCCATAATCCCTGAGACGCTGCTGCTACACTGTCTTGTGAACATTTTCTGGGACGGGCTGGCACCTGGCCATGGTCTCGGGGCACCGGCAGCAGCAGGGTCCGGCAAGCGTTCCTGCATGAGGCAGACATTTGTCCATTGCTCACTTGGCCATTGCTCGGTGAGACCCTCCCACAGAGGGGTGGAGTGGGTCAAAGCCACAGTCCATCGGAAGTAAGGGGCCGGGGTAAACAGCCACATTGAGACAAAACTCAGGAGAGAGGTACTGCCTGGGGTTTGGTCACAGACAGTGACAAAACGGGGAGTGGACGAGAGCTAAAGACAGAGGACAGATGCGCGATTGATGATCTGGGAGAACAGACTGGGTGGCTGGGTGGCGCCATTTTTACCACTCCCGCGCATGCGCATAGGCACCTATGAGCAGGGCAACAATGCACCCCAGTAGGCTAGCAGCACCATCTAGTGGAGAACGAAGCCGTTACACTGAGCCCTGCCCAACTGGGCCAACCTCGCTCTTCAAGAGCACAAGTCTCACCGCCGGCTTAGTTTATGGACTATAAAGAGCTATATAGTCTCACTTCTAGGGGAAAACAAAGTAATTTCAGTCCTATTTCAATCTGTTAGCAGGTCCATCTATTCAATTTTCTTTTTTTTTCTTTTTTTCTCTTTTAAACTATTCTTTTTCTTGAATACAGAAAGAAAAAAATTCATTTCATTTTCAATTTTTGTTAAAAATATTTTCCTTTAATTATTTTTTACTATATTTTTTACTTTTGCGTAAAATTTTTTCAAATTCTATCTTACTTCCAACACCAAGGTGTACTCACCTTTCCAAATTTTCAATTTCCTTTTTTTCTTTCTTTGTCTTTTTTCTTTTTCATTTCTTCTCTTTTTCTTGAATGCAGAAAGAGAAAAACTTCATTTTTACCTTCAATTTCTTTTAAAAATATTTTTATTTAATTTATATTACTATATTTTTTGCTTTTATGTAATTTTTTTTCAAATTCTATTTTACTCCCATCATTTTATTTTAGTCTACTACAGTGTATTAACTTTTTCAAATTTTCAGACAATTTCTTTTTTTTCTTTTCTTTTTTTAATCTTTTTTTCTTTTCATTTCTTTAATTTTTTCTTAAATACAGAAAATGAAAAAATTCATATTTATTTTAATTTTTATTAAAAATATTTTCTTTAATTTTTTCTAGTATATTCTTTACTTTTGTGTATATTTTTTCAAATTCTATTTTACCCCCGTCATTTCATTTTAGCCTACTTCAGTGTATTCATTTTCTCAAATTCTCAAATGATTTCCTTTTTTCTCCCCCCCGCTTTGTTTTTCTCTAATCTGTCAAACCAATTTCAATACCCAGACCAAAACACACCTAGGATCTAGCATCATCTATTCAATTTGTGTGTGTGTGTGTGTGTGTGTGTGTTTAATTTTTAATTTTAATATTTTTTTTAATTTTCATTTTTTAATTTCAATTTTTCTACCTCACTAATTCCTTTTCTCCCTTCAATATGACAAAACGAAGGAATTCACCCCAAAAGAAAGAGCACAAAGAAATGACAGCCAGGGATTTAACCAACACAGATACAAGCAAGATGTCTGAACCAAAATTTAGAATCACAATAATAAGAATACTAGCTGGAGTCGAAAATAGATTAGAATCCCTTTCTGCAGAGATAAAAGAAGTAAAAAATAGCCAGAATGAAATGAAAAATGCTATAACTCAGCTGCAATCACGGATGGATGCAGCGGTGGCAAGGATGGATGAGGCAGAACAGAGAACCAGTGATATAGACGACAAACTTATAGGGAATAACGAAGCAGAAAAAAAGAGGGAGATTAAGGCAAAAGAGCACGATTTAAGAATTAGAGAAATCAGTGATTCATTAAAAAGGAACAATATCAGAATCATAGGGGTCCCAGAGGAGGAAGACAGAGAAATAGGGGTAGAAGTGTTATGTGAGCAAATCATAGCAGAAAACTTTCCTAACCTGGGGAAAGACACAGACATCAAAATCCAGGAAGCACAGAGGACCCGCATTAGATTCAACAAAAACCAACCATCAACAAGGCATATCATAGTCAAATTCACAAAATACTCAGGCAAGGAGAGAATCATGAAAGCAGCAAGGGAAAAAATGTCCTTCACCTACAAGGGAAGACAGATCAGGTTTGTAGCAGACCTATCCACAGAAACTTGGAAGGCCAGAAAGGACTGGCCGGATATATTCAATGTGCTGAATCAGAAAAATGTGCAGCCAAGAATTCTTTATGCAGCAAGGTTGTCATTCAAAATAGAAGGAGAGATAAAAGTTTCCCAGACAAACAAAAATTAAAGGAGTCTGTGACCATTAAACCATCCCTGCAAGAAATTTTAAGGGGGACTCTCTGAGGGGAGAAAATATGAAAATATAAATAAATAAATAAATACCCAAAGCAACAAAGATTAGAAAGGACCAGAGAACACCATCAGAAACTCCACTCTACAAACAACACAATGGCAATAAATTCACATCTTTCAGTACTCACTCTAAATGTCAATGGACTCAATGCCCCAATCAAAAGACATAGGGTAACAGAATGGATAAGAAAACAAGATCCATCTGTATGCTGTTTACAAGAGACTCACTTTAGACCTAAATGTACCTTGAGATTGAAAACAAGGGGATGGAGAACCATCTATCATGCTAATGGTCAACAAAAGAAAACCGGAGTAGCCATACTTACATCAGGCAATTTAGACTTTAAAATAAAGACTGTATCAAGAGATGCAGAATGGCATTATATCATAATCAAGGGGTCTATAGACCAAGAAGACCTAACAATTGTAAACCTTTATGTGCCAAATGTCAGAGCACCCATATATAAATCAATTATCCCAAACATAAATAAACTCATTGATAGTAATACCATAATAGTAGGAGACTTCAACACCCCACTCACAGCAATGGACAGATGATCTAATCAAAAAATCAACAAAGAAACAATGGCTTTGAATGACACACTGGACCAGATGGACTTAACAGATATATTCAGAACATTTCATCCTAAAGCAGCAGAATATACATTCTTCTCCAGTGCACATGCAGCGTTCTCCAGAATAGACCATATACTGGGACACAAATCAGCCTAAGTAAGTGAAAAAAGATCGAGATCATACTGTGCATATTTTCAGACCACAACGCTATGAAACTCAAAATCAACCACAAGAAAAAAATTGGAAAGGGAACAAATACTTGGAGACTGAAGAACATCCTACTAAAGAATGAATGGGCTAACCAAACAGTTAAAGAGGAAATTAAAAAGTATATGGAAGTCAACGAAAATGATAACACCACAACCCAAAACCTCTGGGACACAGCAAAGGCAGTCATAAGAGGAAAGTATATATCAATCCAGGCCTTCCTAAAGAAGGAAGAAAGGTCTCAGATACACAACCTAACCTTATGCCTTAAGGAGCTGGAAAAAGAACAGCAAATAAAACCCAAAACCAGCAGAAGACAGGAAATAATAAGGATTAGAGTAGAAATTAATGCTATCGAAACAAACAAACAAACAACAAAAAAAAAATCAGTAGAACAGATCAATGAAACCAGAAACTGGTTCTTTGAAAGAATTAACAAAATTGATAAACCACTAGCCAGTTTGATCAAGAAGAAAAAGGAAATGACCCACATAAATAAAATCAAGAATGAAAGAGGAGAGATCACAACCAACACAACAGAAATAAAAACAATAATAAGAGAATATTATGAGCAATTATATGCCAATAAAATGGGTAATCTGGAAGAAATGGACAAATTCCTAGAAACACATACACTGCCAAAACTGAAACAGGAAGAAATAGAAATTTTGAACAGACCCATAACCAGTAAGGAAATCAAATTAGTAATCAAAAATCTGCCAAAAAACAAGAGTCCAGGGCCAGGTGGCTTTCCAGGGGAATTCTACCAAACATTTAAGGAAGAGTTAACACCTATTCTCTTGAAAGTGTTCCAAAAAATAGAAATGGAAGGAAAACTTGCAAACTCTTTCTATGAAGCCAGCATTACCTTGATTCCAAAACCAGAGACCCCACTAAAAAAAGAGAACTATAGACCAATTTCCCTGATTAACATGGATGCAAAAATCCTCAACAAGATATTAACCAACTGGATCCGACAATACATTAAAAAAATTATTCACCAGGACCAAGTGGGATTTATACCTGGGATGCAGGGCTGTTTCAATATCCGCAAAACAATTAACATGATTCATCACATCAATAAAAGAAAGGGCAAGAACCATATAATTCTCTCAATAGATGCAGAGAAAGCATTTGACAAAATACAGCATCCTTTCTTGATAAAAACCTCAAGAAAGTACGGATAGAAGGATCATACCTCAAGATCATAAAAGCCATATATGAACGACCCAGTGCTAATATCATCCTCAATGGGGAAATACTGAGAGCTTTCCCCCTAAGGTCAGGAACAAGACAGGGATGTCCACTCTCACCACTGTTATTCAGCATAGTACTGGAAGTCTTAGCCTCTGCAATCAGACAACACAAAGAAATAAAAGGCATCCAAATCAGCCAGGAGGAGGTCAAACTTTCACTCTTTGCAGATGACATGATACTCTATATGTAAAACCCAAAAGATTCCACCAAAAAACTGCTAGAACTGATTCATGAATTCAGCAAAGTTGCAGGATATAAAATCAATGCACAGAAATCGGTTGCATTCCTACACACCAACAATGAAGTGACAGAGAAATCAAGGAATCGATTTACAGTTGCACCAAAAACCATAAAATACCTAGGAATAAATCTAACCAAAGAGGTGAAAAATCTTTTCACTGAAAACTATAGAAAGCTAATGAAAGAAATTGAAGAAGACACAAAAAAATGGAAAAAGATTCCATGCTCCTGGATAGAAAGAACAAATATTGTTAAGATGTCAATACTACCCAAAGCAATCTACATATTCAATGCAGTCGCTATCAAAGTAACAGCAGCATTCTTCACAGAGCTAGAATAAATAATCTTAAAATTTGTATGGAACCAGAAAAGACCCCGAATAGCCAAAGCAATCTTGAAAAAGAAAACCAAAGCAGGAGGCATCACAATCCCAGACTTCAAGCTATACTACAAAGCTGTAATCATCAAGACAGTATGGTACTGGCACAAGAAAAGGCATTCAGATCAATGAAACAGAATAGAGAACCCTGAAATGGACCCACAAACATATGGCCAACTAATCTTATACAAAGCAGGAAAGAATATCCAATGGAATAGACAGTCTCTTCAACAAGTAGTGCTGGGAAAACTGGACAGCGACATGCAGAAGAATGAACCTGGACCACTTTCTTACACCATACACAAAAATAAACTCAAAATGGATGAAAGACATCAATGTAAGACAGGAAGCCATCAAAATCCTGGAGGAGAAAGCAGGCAAAAACTTTTTTGATCTTGGCCGCAGCAACTTCTTACTCAACACGTCTCCAGAGGCAAGGGAAACAAAAGCAAAAATGAACTACTGGGACCTCATCAAAATAAAAAGCTTCTGCACAGTGAAGGAAACAATCAGCAAAACTAAAAGACAACCAACAAAATGGAAGAAGATATTTGCAAATGACATATCAGATAAAGGGTCAGTATCCAAAATCTATAAAGAACTTATCAAACTCAACACCCAAAACACAAATCATCCAGTGAAGAAATGGGCAAAAGACATGAATAGACACTTCTCCAAGGAAGACATCCAGATGGCCAACCAACAATGAAAAAATGCTCAACATCACTCATCATCAGGGAAATACAAATCAAAACCACAATGAGATACCACCTCACACCTGTCAGAATGGCTAACAACTCAGGCAACAACAGATGTTGGTGAGGATGTGGAGAAAGAGGATCTCTTTTGCATTGTTGGTGGGAATGCAAGCTGGTGCAGCCACTCTGGAAAACAGTATGGAGGTATCTCAAAAAACTAAAAATAGAACTACCCTACGACCCAGCAATAGCACTACTAGGCATTTATCCACGGGACACAGATGTGCTGTTTGGAAGGGATACATGCACCCCCATGTTTATAGCAGCACTATCAACAATAGCCAAAGTATGGCAAGAGCCCAAATGTCTATCGATGGATGAATGGATAAAGATGTGGTATATTTATACAATGGAGTATTACTCGGCAATCAAAAAGAATGAAATCTTGCCATTTGCAACAATGTGGATGGAACTGGAGGGTATTATGCTAAGTGAAATTAGTCAGAGAAAGACAAAAATCATATGACTTCACTTATATGAGGACTTTAAGAGATGAAACAGATGAACATAAGGGAAGGGAAACAAAAATAATATAAAAACAGGGAGGGGGACAAAGCAGAAGAGACTCATAAATATGGAGAACAAACTGAGGGTTGCTGGAGGGGTTGTGCGAGGGGAGGATGGGTTAAATGGTTACAAGGCATTAAGGAAATCTACTCTTGAAGTCATTGTTTCACTATATGCTACTAATTTGATGTAAATTATAAAAAATAAAATTAAAAAAATATATGTATATATAAAAAAGGAAATAGAACAAAAAAAGGCGTAGAAACCATTGGAGACTTTTTATTTATTCTTTTGTCACCTTTCATATCTTGTTCAATAATAGTTCTTACTGCACATTTTGTAATCACCTGGGTAGCTCTCTAAAAATGTGTGTGTGGGGGGGAGAGGGAGACGAGTGGGGGGGAGACAGAGGGAGAGGGAGAGGAGTGGGGGGAGAGAGAGAGGGAGGGGAGAGAGATTGAGAGAGAATTGTCCTAGGGTGGAACACAGTCATTAGTCCTTATTTGAAATTTTTATAAATTTTCATAAAAATGTTTATATTACATTCTAATTATCTTCTCTTACCCTGTAAGAAACTGTCCTGTTTAATGAATTCTTGAAAAAAATATGTATCTTTGTTTGGTGTGTATGCATTTTAAATCTTTGAATGGTATTGAGCTAGATATGTTTCACTGATTCTTCACTAAGCTTTTAAAAGTCATCTATCTATCTATCTACATTCATCAACTCATACTCTCAATTATATATTTATATTTATATTTATATTTACATTTACATTTATATAAACCCTGTTGCCTCTCACTGCTGCACAATATATCCCTTGGTGTATATCTATTAATTTTAACTTTCCTTTCTCCCAGGGATGTCAGTTTGAAACCAACTCACCATAACACAATTAACTCAGTGATGAATATCCTTCAACACGTTCCCTTGGGGACCCATGTGAGAATTTCTTTGGGGGTAGACAGCTAAGAGGACTACTGTGTTGTGTGCAGAATGTGGCTAAATGATGGATGGCCCAATAACTTACAAATGGCGGCCCCAGTCCACACTCTCATTAGCAAGGCATGAAGTTTTTTATATGTTTGCATCCTCACTAACTCTTGGCAACAACCAGTATGTTAATTTTTTTCATTTCAAATTTCAAGGGGGATATTTTTGTTTTATGTTTCATTTCTATACTTGTCAATGATTCTGAGTATCTCTTCATAAGTTGGTGAGCTTTTGGGTTCTTTTTTTCTTACGGAGATCATCCCTTCAGGACCTTCATTCACCATGATATCAGAGTTTAAATTTTGACTTTTTACTAAATATTGATTAAATATTGCTTTTGATTTATTGTTAATCTCCAGGAATTCTTGGCATACACGAGGTATTAGTTGCCAGATGGAGACTTGAAAATACTCCCTTTGTATTGCTGTTAATCAGTTTCAGCCATGGGGCCCTTAACTTGACGTCCCAAGTTATTTCCATATTTTTTAACTTGAGTGATTTTTTACAAGTTTTGCAGGTGAGTCTACTGTGTAGCCATGATTCATTCTGGGTTCAAAACCAATGAACGAGATAGATGCTCAAGAACGTTGCTGCTGGTTCCTGAGCTGTTTCATTCTCGTCCTCCCTGAGACCTGCTTGTCCCATCCTGTTTCAATTCTTTGAGTTACTCACTCTCGCTCCAGTGAGTGCCTTTCTTCCTTAAGTTGATCAGAGGTGTTTCTCTAGATTTCAATCAAATTAAACAATTGTGGAATTTTGCATAAGAGAGTAGACGGCAGGGCCAGACCCTCCAGCGATCACAAAGAGCCATCCTGCCCCACGCTCGCAGGAAGGACAATTGGGGACTTTAGGTGATGGGTATTAGTGTCAACTACAAAATGACTTTCTCTGTGTATCCAGCCAGAACTCGTAACTTCTCACCCAACTGTCACACTGACTCAGAGCCCCTTGGATGAAAGCAAGCATTTTTGACAAAAACCATGTCATAACACTACACACTTGGACTTTGAACTTTCCATTTATCAGATTCACTTCAAAATGTGGAAAGGGAAACACCCACCACTCTCCGGGCCTCTTGGACCTAAGTTCTAAAGATTCAAGATTAAACAGTTCAAACATAAATGAGAACAGCTTAGAACACTGATGACAAATGAAGTTTGATACTTACATCAAATGCCCCATGACACAACATATCACCTTGCAACTTGTTCCCAAAGGCTGAGCATAGAAATAACATGGACACCTTCAATGATCTGCAAATTTTCCATTTTAATTTGTCATTTGTCGTCATAATTGGAGAGGCCAATGGAGGATAATGAAGCCTGGTTGTTGCATATCAAAATAATGCAACGTTGTCTTTGATCGAGAAAGAGCCACAGTTCATTTTATATGGCTGGTCTGAGGTCGATTTTTTCCTTTCAAACTCATCCCCTTGCTTCTCTTTCTCTACAACTAAAATGAAAACCTCAGCTAACTTGAAAATTAATTGTGGTGTGAATGGAAGAAGTGCCCATGAATTGTGGGATTTCTGCATAAGACACTGGGCTTCATTTTGGCTGGCAGGCTTAGAAAGACTTATGGACAAAGAGAAACAGGTGACTTTGTCCTAAAAGATGTAGGTTCCAAATAGGGCTCTGCCACTAGCCTCCTGTGTATATTTTATTCTCAGCACTGAGGAGTTAAGAGCTCAGAAACATTACTTGATTGCATGACTATGATCTGGACATGAGTTCTAACTACTTAAAAAATATCTGCTATTTGTGAAGCATATAACAGCATATTCTCAGTCTCATACAATCTCCTTTAAAATAAAAATTTCCAGGGCGCCTGGGGGACTCAGTCAGTTAAGTGTCTGACTTTGGCTCAGGTCGTGATCTCACGGTCCGTGAGTTCAAGCCCCACGTCCGGCTCTGTGCTGAAAGCTCAGAGCCCGGAGTCTGCTTCAGATACCCTCTCTGAAGGTCTCCCTCTCTCTGACCCTCCCCCGTTCATGCTCTGTCTCTCTCTGTCTCAAAAATAAATAAACATCAAAAAAATTTTTAAATAAAAGTTTCCTGTTTTCATCATATAGCAACCTACGTCTGTGTAAACTGTATGAAACCCTTATTCCTAACAGTCCAGTGCACCTACAAAATCCAAAGAAATTAAAAATAAATAAATGAAAATAAAACTAGAAAAATAAATTTGTTTCAAGTCAGTAATATTTATTCACCTAGATTATTTTGCTGAAATTAAACTACAAATGATGGCTTTAACAATAAAGAATATGTACTTAATCATATGGAAAAGTCTGCCCCACCTATTTCTATTTGAACATTTAAGTCTCACGTTGACTTAAATATACAATAGAGAAAATGCTTATTTGCATTGGTAACTTTTTTTTTTAATTTTTTTTTCAACGTTTATTTATTTTGGGACAGAGAGAGACAGAGCATGAACGGGGGAGGGGCAGAGAGAGAGGGAGACACAGAATCAGAAACAGGCTCCAGGCTCTGAACCATCAGCCCAGAGCCTGACGTGGGGCTGGAACTCACGGACCGGGAGATCGTGACCTGGCTGAAGTTGGACGCTTAACCGACTGCGCCACCCAGGCGCCCCTGCATTGGTAACTTTTATAAAATATTAATAACTTTGACCTGGCCACTTGAGCTAATCAAGCTTCTCACTTTAATGAAACTGTCACAAAAGGTTCCCTAGTAATGATTTTAATCAGAATTCATGTGTTTTTAGGATATAAAGTTTGCATAGCTGCATTACTGAATTCTGCATTTCATGGCAATCTCCGCCACTACCGGGAGCAGAAGAGTCTTCACTGAAAATACAGTGTTGCAAATTGACAAATGCGTCTGCTCACAATCTGAAGGTAGAAACGTCTGTGATGGCAGAGGTCTCTTTGAACTCACTCGTTTTCTGCCCATGGGAGATGTGTTATGGCCCAATTCATCCACCATTTTTCTCAGATTCCTGCAAAACCCTCATTTCTACACTGTCCCCCAGATGTTTACATTTGCCTCTTTAGCTGAGGCGACATTAAACACAAAGGTATTATTGTAGCAGAAATAGGCTACCTATTGAGTGTTTTTTGCTTTGTTTTTGTTTTTTAATATTTATCTATTTATTTTTGAGAGAGAGGGAAATCACCAGCGGGGAGGGGCAGAGAGAGACAGGAAGACACAGAATCCGAAGCAGGCTCCAGGCTCCCAGCTCCCAGCTGTCAGCAGAGAGCCCAACGCGGAGCTCGAACCCATGAACTGGGAGATCATGACCTGAGCCAAAGTCGGATGCTTAACCGACTGAGCCACCCAGGTGCCCCTATTAAATGCTTACAAACACTTAATATAAAAATATGGACAAACTGAAGGCCTCTGAGAATGTTTACCCGGCTAGGATGGGGCTTGGCGTCACAGTTGGAGACATTACAGATTCTGAGCGTAATAGCTAATAAAAATATTAAGGTTCTTTTTCTTAAGTGAATTCCCAGGATGCATTTCTTTCGTTGAGAAATTCAAAAGTAAGACACTGGTGGGAGAGGTGAAATACGTTATCAAGGCTCTAAATAATCCTGTGACCCATTGCTGCTGATTTTCTTGCTACTCTCTACTTCTCTTACGAAGCTGAACATTCCTAGTGACTTCCAAAACTGATGTTGATGAGAAATGGTGTAAATATGGACAAACACGAGGTTCTCTCTCAGATCCTTGTTTCACTTCCCTTATTTATCTACTTTGCTGCTTTGAAGTAGGCAAGAGAAAAGCCCAGGCTCATTTCTGCCTTTCCCCTGTGTGCAGTGAGGATGTTAATGGGCACAAGATTTTCAAAGGGAACAGAACAAGAAAGAGCCGGAGGAACACGGGCCACGGCAGAGGAATTAACGGGCTCACCCTCTCCCCGCAAAGAGAGCTAGCTCTCCCTCTGGAATAACAAGAAGGCGGAATCTTTTTTAAAGCTACACGTTCCTGGTATTTTGGAAAAGATCAACGTTTGTCAGCATGATGCTTGTGCAGTTTAAAAGGAAAAGTGTAGATGGACCAACCATCCTTTCAATTACAAACAGGTAAAAATGTTAATGGACGACGAACAGGGGTCAACTTGCAGGCCATATCCGTTTGTCCTGCGTTCTCGGTGTGACAACTAAAAACATCAAATTGACACGTAGAGGCTTTGAGATCAGGGCATTGCAGTTTGTGAAGGGAAAATTGCAAGTAAAACTTTTAAGGACACTGAAATTTCCAAGAGCTTTAATTTAGAGTTAACGATCGCTTTTGAGCACATAAATTTCCATAATTGATACCTGGAACCAAATCATTGTTTTTGTCATTCTTGTTGTTTTCTTTTTTTTTTTTTTAAGTAGAAAGGAATCTTGGACATGGGCTTATCCTATCTCTTCATTTCAGAGCTAAGCCTGACTCAGGAGCATAGTCCCCTTGTTAGGGGCATGGTGATATTTGTTAGATGAAGTTTGGGTTAGGGCGTTCATTTCATTACTAACTGGAGCATGGCCAGAGGGGAGGGTACTGACTTCCTAAGCCTCACTGTTGTTACCTATAAAATAGGAAGGAGTATCTGTCATATGAGGCTGTCATGAAGAATAGGCCAGATAGGAGCATAAAGTACCTTGTATACAAAAAGCGTCTTATAAATGGCAGCCATAATTAGTAATGCTTGAAATCACACGATTAATGACTACTCTATGATGGTACATGCTGTGGAAAACATACGCTCTGCAGGTTAGCACCCCATAGAACAGTAACCATCACAGACTATTACAGAAACAACGTCGGATTAACAAGACATGTTTCTTGTCTTGACTTGGATATCAGTTAAGTGTGTGGTTTGGGGTACTTCACTGTAACTTCTCGCAGTCTTTATTTCTCCCAAGTAAAACATAGGGCGAGCCTACATTTCCTGGAAGTGCCTTTCCAGAGTCAAAATTATATCATTATCTGCACCTGCCAGCATTCATGGTCTATGAATAATATGTAGAGGGCTCACACCTTTTATGCAAGGTAGGTGAAGACATTGCACTTGACCTGACACAAGGCTTCAGCCACCAATGGGGAAATGGCTGAATCTTTCCTGTGCTATTCCCTAAAGAGTTTCTATCTCTTGTGATGAAATCAATCAATATAAAAGTTACCGTGTGGCAGTTAAGATGACAAGGTGATGGGACCTATGGGTAACCCAAGTTTGAAAAGGTAGACGTGCACATAAGAAGAAAAGTAACTTCATTCAACCCAAAGCATAGTCTGTGGTAATAGCAGGTGTTAAATTCAGGCTGAGCATATGAATAAAAGAGCAGAAGATTTAACATTAACTGGGTTTTTTTTAATGTTTTGTTTATTTTTGAAAGAGAGAGACAGAGACAGAGTGTGAGAGAGGGAGGGGCGGAGAGAGAGGGAGACACAGAATCTGAAGCAGGTTCCAGGCTCCGAGCTGTCAGCACAGAGCCAGAAGTGAGACTGGAACTCACAGATCACGAAATCATGACCTGAGCTGAAGTTGGACGCTTAATAGACTGAGCCACCCAGATGCCCCTAATATTAACTGTTTTAAAGATAGATAAGCCTCAGAAAAGAAGGAGACAGCCAGTGACAAGGATATACTTCGTATCCTTCTGTCCTGCAGTCTTTCCCTTACAGGTACCTTATTCTTTTATTTTATACCTTCAGCCATTGTTCATATTTCTGCATCCCATATCTCAGGCATTAGCAAGAAGGGAAGAATGAAAAGGACAGGCAGTGAAAAACCACCTTTTCCTAAAACCTTCTGGAATCTTTCAACTTGCATTTGAACCTTACATTACTTCCTGAATTTAGACAATTCCCCTACCTGAAATTCTGGTCCCCCTTGTCTCTTGACAGTAGCGGCAAGAAGAAGAATATTTCAAGGTCAGGTTTAGAGAAAGATTCAGGGCTCTGCCACATTCCCGCCTGACACAAACCTGTTAGAATCTTACATCACTTTTATAATCCCTTATTTGACTTCTTCTCACCAAGGCTCGCCAAGGATGCAGTGTGGCTCTGTGAGACTTTGGCTTGTTTCTTTCATTCATGTGATAAATGTCATTGAATGCCTACTGCCTTCTACGTCCTGTGACAACTCTTTTGTGCTACGATAGCGAAGAAGCTCAAACCGTACTTACGGACATGGCTTTTGTAGCATCTAAAGAACACAGGAAGATGGGCTGGGGTAATGTAGGGACCCCTTACAAAGTGAAGACAGTGTTTAACCCATTCTTTCCCATGGTCCCAAAATAATTTTTTTAAAGATTTTATCTTAATTCCAGGTAGTTAACATACAGTGTTATACTAGTTTCGGGTATACACTATAGTGACTCAACATTTGCCTCCATCCCAAAATACGCTTTTGTATGCAATTTCAGTTGCTGTCCATCAGACTGCTCCTCGTGGCTGACCTTGGGATGTGGATGCTGACACGGGGAGTACTCACGTAGAGATAGGGATGATAACTGCCTAGAACACACTAACCATATAAACTGGGATTCCGATCATATGTCAATATTGCCCAACAACCACGGCAGCAAGGTTAGCTGCTTTCCAAGAAGAGTCGTTTCAACCCACCTGTCCTATAAAGGTAAAATATTAGAATTCCTCCAAACAAATTGTAAGATCTTAGAGAGTTTTTCTCCACAAGAACATAGAGTTTATCATTTCTTTGTTGAAGATTGGGATTTTTTTTTTGGTAATGTATTTGTTTTTTAAAAAAAAAATTTGTCTATTTAAATTCAAGTCAGTTAACATACTGTGTAATATTGGTTTCAGGAGTAGAACCCAGTGATTCATCACATACATGTAACACCCAGTGCTTATCTCAACAAGTGTCCTCCTTAATGCCCATCACCCATTTAGCCCATCCCCCCCACCTCCCCTCCAGCAACCCTCAGTTTGTTCTCCATATTTAAGACTCTCTTAAATGGTTTGCCTCCCTGTTTTTATCTTATTTTTCTTTCCCTTTCCCTATATGTTCATCTGTTGTGTTTCTTAAATTCCACATTTTTACTGACTTATTTTGTCTAGTATAATACACTCTAGTTCCATCCACATTGTTACAAATGACAAGATTTCATTCTTTTTGATCATGGAGTAGTATTCCATTGTGTGTGTACACACACACACACACACACACACACAATGTATATCTTCTTTATCTATTATATATACACACTTTATATATACACACATCTATTCATCAGTGGATGGACATTTGGGTTCTTTCCATAATTTGGCTATTGTTGAGGATACCTGGGTGGCTCAGAGTCTTGCTTTTGGCTCAGGTCATGATCTCGCGGTTCGTGAGCTTGAGCCCTTTGTCCATTTCTGCACTGATAGCGGGGAGTCTGTGTGGGATTCTCTCTCTCTTCCTCTCTCTCTGCCCCTCCCAGCTTACTGTCTCTCTCTCTCTCTCTCAAAAAATAAAGAAACATAAAAGAATCTTTAAATCAGTTATTGTTGGTAGTGCTGCTATAAACATTGGGGTGGCCTTTGTATCAGCATTTTTGTATCCTTTGGATAAATACCTAGTAGTGCAATTGCTGGGTCATAGGGTAGTTCTAGTTTTAATTTTCTGAGGAAGTTCCATACTGTCTTCCAGAGTGGCTTTACCAGTTTGCATTCCAACCAACAGTGCAAAAGGGCTTCCCTTTCTCCACATGCTCACCAACATCTGTTTATTTATTTATTTATTTATTTTGAGAGAGAGAGAAAGAGAGAGGGAGCATGCTCGGACGCATGGGGGAGGGGCAAAGAGAAAGGGAGAGAGAGAAAGAGAGAGAGAGAGAGAAAGAGAAGCCCCAGAAGGCTCAGTGCTGACAACCAATGTGGGGCTCAATCCCATGGACCCCTGAGATCACGACATGAGCTAAAATCAAGAGTCAGACACTTAACAGACTGAGCCACCCAAGCACCTCTCTTTGTTGAAGATCCTTCTGTGGATCCTTATTTCCTGATGAGATTCAGACTCGAGCAGGAAAAGTGACATTCTTCGTAGTCTTACTCCTTCCATACTTACTAATCACTCCCCCACCATACACCATCCTCCAGCCATAACAACGTCTTTCCTGCTGTCTGGACACAAACAGTCTTTCACGTAACAGCATTTTATCCTGCCCCGTTTGTCGGAAATGCTCCACCCTCTTTGTTGTATTTGGCAAACTCTCACTCACTTTTCAAAACCTCTGCTGGGTTCCTTGTTCTTTCCTCGGTACCCTCACATACTTGCTGAGACCATCTAGCACAGCCCATACCAATTTACACTGTAAGGTGCTGTCTTACATTGCCCGTTTAACTTAACGGGCTTGAATCATCAAAGGCACAGTGGATCATTGATTTTTGTATCACCAGAGATTTGGGCTGAATCAAATAAATTAAAAGATTCAGGGTCTCTCTAAACTCCGAAGAGCAAATGTAGGTATGTTTCAACAGCAGGGGACTTTAAAAGGGAAAATGGCTCGAGAACGATGGAAGGCTCTCATAATGAAATTGTGAAGATATACTAGCATATGACCTAACCAAGGAAAAAAATTAATATCTATTTGAAGAGGCTTTTGTAGTTGTACAGGCTGTTCTCTAGTGAGTTAAGATAGCAATGGGAATGTACATAAAAAGGAAAAGTAACTAGGTGCACCGAAAAGATAGGAACTCAGGAGGAAGGTGTTTTATTCTAAGCTATCCATAGAGCTTTATTCTGCCATCGGAAAGCAGGATTCTTTCATGGGGCAGTAGGATGGGAAAGAAAGATGGCAATGTCCGCCAGACCACAGGAGATGTGCATGGGGACAGTTTTCTATGCTACGTGGCTGCTTGAGGTGTTGAGTTATATCAGTCAGATGAGTAAAATTTCCTAGTTTCATGCTCTCCCGGTGGTATTAACGAGGATCCTGACAGTTCAGTACAGGTCATACCTCCGTCCCCATGGGGAAGAAGACTGGAAATGAATAGACAGGTTATTAGAGCCACAGCCAAATGAGTTAGTGGGAGTTCATCTCCAGCGAGATAAAAGAGTGTACACTGTGGGACCCCCGGATGGCTCAGTCGGTTGAGGGAAGACTTCAGCTCAGGTAATGATGTCACAGTTCATGAGTTTGAGCCCTGCAGTGGGCTTTGCACTGATAGCACAGAGCCCTCAGACTCTCTGCCTCCCTCTCTTTCTGCCCCACTCATACACACACACTCTCTCTCTCTCTCAAATAAATAAACATTTTTTAAAAAAAGAGTATAAATCAGAGTCCGAGGAGGTCAGTTATTGGGCTGGGAAATTATAGTGTGAGATATTGAGATTAGGTGACTCTGTGGTGCTTCTAGATATAGGAAAGTGTAGAAGGGGAAAAAACTCCCACTAAGGACAAGAGATACCAAGCTTGAACAGGGCGATTTATTCTCTCGCACAGATGAAAGTGGTGATTTTAATGTTTATTGGCTATCTCAGCTAGGTCCTTTAGCAGAATGATGTTAGGGAAGATAAAAATGGAATATAAGGTCAACAATGCAACATGGCTAATGTAGGCTACCCAACCCTAATCTTCATTAATAAGAACAAATTAATAGAAATGTATTATCTAGAGTAAAATATGTGATCAGTACTCTATTTTTGAACTATCAAGTACACACCAAAAATGTCATGTTATGTCCTTGGCATAAATGTTAAGATGGAAAAGGACGCATGAACATATTAAATGGAGATCAATAGTCAGAATTCAAGATAATCTCCAACTATGCTGTCTAAATGCAGGATTATGTTTAGCCAGAAAAAGAAAAACGTGACTGATTATAGCACTATTAAATGTAGATGAGGGACTAAATCTGTGAATCTGAAGAATTTGTGGAGTTGGAATTGGTACCAATAATTTGAAGTCTGTGAGTTTATACTCTGTATTAAAAACAGACACCTACCCTTTTCTCCTGTGGTAGAGATGCCCATTCAAAAATAGAATGTTTGGCCTTTGCAAAATGTACAGTCATAAACTATACTCTTTGGTGAAATATTTTGTCCAATTGTTAACAGGTGAAAAAGAGATTAGAATTCTCAACTCAGTGACATCTATGAATTTTAAAATCAACTCTGTGTGGGGCACGTAGGTGGCTCAGTCAGTTAAGCACCCAACTTGATTTGGGCTCAGGTCATGATCTCCCAGTTCGTAAATTTGAGCCTCACGTCTGGCTCCATGCTGATAATGCAGAGGCTTCTTGGGATCCTCTCTCCCTCTTTCTCTGCCCCTCCCCCACTCATTTGCTTTCTCTTGCTCTCAAAATAAATTAAAAAAAAAACTTTAAAAAAGTTAAAAAATAAAATAAAATCAACTCTGTGTTATTGCAAACAATAGTGTTATGAACATTAGGATCCATGAGGGAGAATATCTCAGGGGATACACCTAGGAGAAGACATTCTCATGGTCAAGAGCAGGTATTTCCTGCTAGTTATCTATCAACAGTATGTGAGCTTTAGTTCATCTTCTCCAATTCTTACAAATGCTATTTCTTTTTCTTGTCTCACTCCACTCTTCATAATGAGTGGAAGCAGTAAGCATGGCCATTTTGTCTCCTTTCTTATTTTAAGGGGAATCCCTTTAACATTTGTCCATTAAAAATTGTGTCAGTAAAGTTCCACTACAGGAAATGAAACCACTTCAACTATTTTCAGCATAAAATTCGTTACCATAGAGCATTGGGTACTGATAAGATATTTGAAAATGCTGGTATAGTGGAGTCTTGACTGCTCACACAAGAAAGTATGGCTTTCCTGACTTGGCTTTCTAAAACATTCAGGAGCATGGCTGCCACCTAATTTCCACCTTCCGGATCTCATATGTTTATCCAGCTGGAAGGGCTTTATTCATTTTCAGAACCCTACCTGTGAGGGAAGCTTTCCACTTTCTACTTTCAAGTTTCTGCAAAGCCTCACTAGAAGGTGTGCCGAGAGCCTCCACACCCGTACATTCTCTTCCACGGACACTTGCACTTTCAAACATTCCTGTTACACTCCCACTCCCTTAAAAGGGAGACCATAGTCCATCGATCAGTGTGCACATCTCTGGATAACGCTTCTGGGTCAGTCATAAGTCATAATCCCACCTTACTCTCCTATAACCTAAGGACTTAATGGCCAACCTCCATCAACACTCCTTTCATTCATGCTGTAAAAAGGGGAGAGGAAATTGCTTCACATTTATAAATCCACACTTAAGAAAGCAAAATGAAAATAAGGGTAGTTACTAGAGTCTTAGTTTCTGCAATTAATCAAGAGATTGCGATTGATATTTAAAAAGTGTTCTCCTTCCACCCATCATATATTTCCATTGCCTCAGTCAGCATCTTAGCTGGATGGGTTCTTTATTTGTGTTAAGGGTTGCGGTGGGGGACACAAATCTTTATTCCCACCGGGTCTGAGCCTCTCGTGGTCTTGTCCTTATGGACTTGCTGAAGTCTCTCATGAATGTTTGCCACTGGACATGACATTGAAATGAGGTACCCCAAATGTTTATCTAGGATTCTAACACATTCATCCTAACTCACGTTGCCAGCAGAGGCTCCACCTCCCCACGCTTGACAAGATAAACAAGCCTAGCTAATAAAATATTTGGGGGCTATTGAATCAATGGCGTGAGGAAACCAAAATGGCAGGTCCACGGTCTCAATGGAAACGTTGTTATATCCTGTGATGAATCATCTCTCCCTTAAGCCCTAGACTTCTGACAGAGCAGAGTCTAAATTCATGGTGATGGATAACAAGTATTTTGCAAATGGCCCTTAGGTGTAAGAGTGAGAGGTGCCATTGCTTCTTTTACCATTGGTTTCTCAGTCCAATGTTCTGGCTCTGGAGGAGACGGCATTGTTTCTTCATTGATCTTTCAGTGCATATACATAGGACAATAGCCCACACTCACAAGGTATTTTCTCTCAGTTGATGCTGTAAGCCGAATTGTCATGAGCCAGCTGCATCTAATAACTAGGTATACAACATGAGTGAATGCCATGGGAAAGTGTATTACCTTCTGTATTTTGCCATTAAAAAAAGAGATACTTAATCAGAAGTAATGTACTGGGGAAAAAATAATGTTGTATGGAATACTACAAAAGAGAATAAGACATTCAACAAGGTTATAGTGGTGGTCCTGGAATAGCAGACGTGGAAGTCAAATCCATATTGAAGTAGGTATATGGGACCCACTATAATGAACATGAGCCCTTGGGGTCAATCTGCCACTAAGTAGCCGGTAGCCCTCAAGGAAATCAGGCCTTATCAGGGACTTGGTGTCTGTCTCTGCTTTGGTAGAGTGGGTCCTGAGCAGCGTTGGCCTTGGTTCAGCTTTGTGGAATTTAAGTCTGTATTATTGAGGACTATGCTCAAATTTATAAAATTAGGAGGTCTTTCTACCCTTGGTTATCTTGTATTTATTTCTAATAAAATGCATTGGGTTCAGAGAATGTATAGTACCAGTTACTTTATTTGGTATTTGTTTGTTAATACCTGCTTTATGAGTCAGACACAATTTTTATAAATGCTTTATAGTACACTTGAGAAAAGTTTATTTTAAGTATATGTGTGTGTATATATAAACCAGGTTATATATACATGTTTTTAACTTTAATTTTTAAATTTAAATTCAAGTTCGTTAACACACAGCGTAGTCTTGGCTTCAGGAGTAGAACCCGGTGATTCATCTCTCACAGATGGCACCCAGTGCTCATCCCAGCAAGTGCCCTCCTTAATGCCCGCCACCCATTTATCCCATCCCTCCCACCCACCTCCCACTAGAAACCCTCAGTTTGTTCTCTGTATTTAAGAGTTTCTTCTGGTTTGCCTCCCTCTCTGTTTTTATCTTATTTTTCCTTCCTTTCCCCCATGTTCATCTGTTGCATGAGTGAAATCATATGATATTTGTCTTTCTCTGACTTACTTATTTCACTTAGCGTAATACATTCTAGTCACATCCACATTGTTGCAAATGGCAAGGTTTCATTCTTTTTGATTGCCAAGTAGTATTTCATTGTATATATATTTTTATATGAAATTCATTGTCAAATTGGTTTCCCTGCAACACCCAGTGCTCATCCCAATAGGTGCCCTCCTCAATGCCCATCACCCACTTTCCCCTCCCCCCCCCAGTCAACCCTCAGTTTGTTCTCAGTATTTAAGAGTCTCTTATGGTTTGTCTCCTTCCCTATCTGTAACTTTTTTCCCCCCTTCCCCTCCCCACTGGTCTTCTGTTGAGTTTCTCAGGATCCACATATGAGTGAAAACATACGGTATCTGTCTTTCTCTGCCTGACTTCTTTCACTTAGCATAACATTCTCCACTTCCATCCACGTTGCTGCAAAAGGTCATATTTCCTTCTTTCTCATTGCCACGTAGTATTCCATTGTGTATATAAACCACAATTTCTGTATCCATTCGTCAGTTGATGGACATTTAGGCTCTTTCCATAATTTGGCTATTGTTGAAAGTACTGCTATAAACATTGGGGTACAAGTGTCCCTATGCATCAGCACTCATGTATCCCTTGGGTAAATTCCCAGAAATCAGTACATTCTTATACACTAATAATGAAGTAACAGAAAGACAAATAAAGAAACTGATCCCATTCACAATTACACCAAGAATCATAAAACACCTAGGAATAAACCTAACCAAGAAGTATTCCATCGTATATTATACCACCTCTTGTTTATCCATTCATCAGTCAGTGGACGTTTGGGCTCTTTCCATAATTTGGCTCTTGTCAACAGTGCTGCTATAAACATGGGGGTGCATGTGCCCCTTCGAATCGGCATTGTTGTATCCTTTGCACAAATACCTAGTGTTTGTAACTTTCAAAAAAGTAAATATAAGAAATCCAACCCATGTTACCAAAAATAACCTTTTTACACTTTAACCCGGGACTTGCCGACGGAAGTTGTATGAGTCCCGGAATGCTCTTTAAGACATGCTTCTCCGGGGCCATGGGTATCAGGCACTTAGGAGTGTCTAGACTCCGGAGTCTTTGTAGCTGCCCACATTGCTTCTGTTTCCTTCTTTCTCTACCTCATCCTTCCCAGAGTCTTTAAGTAAAAACTTTCCCAAGGCAAGGGCTCCCCTGCTCCCTAAAAAGCATCAGGGAGACGGGAGGGGGGAGAGAGGGGTCCACGCGACACCAAGCACGAGGAGCTTCGGCCACAACAAAGAACGGACATAAGGTGCTGGCTTTTGCGGGATGGCAACATAGCTGTGCTCCCCTGGGTCTGCTGGGAGGAAGAAAGGGAACGTGTGGGCATACCATTTACAGAGCGAGAGGGGCGGGGGGCTCATTCCTTTTGGGCTCTGCCTTGTCTCTGCTTGGAGGCGCTCTGACAGAGAGGCTACGTTCCAGCTCTGCCAAGAAGTCTGCACAATTTAACAACTTGCCTCACACCCTGGCCAGGAATCAAGTCACTGAATTTTGTGACACTTCACCCAGACTGCGCGCAAAATAAGCCCTCGGGCTTCTGCTGACCCGCCTTCTTCCGGAAAGAAGTCCCCTGTCTGATGGAGAGGACAGCGTGGCCCACCCCCGTCACCTCCCAGGGCCCTGGGTCTGACGGAGGCCGACCTTTCCAAGGTTTAACCGAACGTTTCACGGCGACTTTCTCGCCCTCACCCTAGCACCAGGCTTTCCTGACAGGGCTCTGGATCGGGTATTTGCTCAGAAGCCATTTGTTAATTTTAGCCTGGTTTGGCATCTGGAGAGCTGGGAGCCTTCCAAGCCAGCAAGTCACGATTTGGTTGCGTTGCAAGCCCTGCCTTTACGTAGTCCCGTCCTCTTGCATTTTATGAGGAGCAACCAGGTAATACGCTAGCAACACCTGGGGGGAGGTCTTCTCTGCTGGATCACGCGGTAAACCGGGTGCCTTTCCTGCCTTCCCCAATGCCCGCGGACGACAGTGTTGCCCCTTGTGTGTCTGCGATCACAAGCCCACACCTTGCCATTTCGGATCAGCGCCCCATTCGTGGCGGTAGGTGGGGGGGCTCCGAAACCTCACAGATTTCCAGTACCACCTCTCAACTGGTACATCCAGCCTTAATTAATACTGCCATTTTCGGCTAATACAGGAAGAGAAAATGGGGGTGGGGGCGGCAGCCCAGGTAGATTGGTGGTAAATGGAGAAAAAGCAATAATTAAAAACCCCTCTGCTTGGCATAATGTTTACTAGGGCCAATGCAGGATCCAGAATAAATACGCGATTTTAAATTAAAAAAAATTTTTTTTTAATGTTCATTTATTTTTGAGACAGAGAGAGACAGAGCATGAATGGGGGAGGGTCAGAGAGAGAAGGAGACACAGAATCCGAAGCAGGCTCCAGGCTCTGAGCTGTCAGCGCAGAGCCGGACGCGGGGCTCAAACCCACAGACGGTGAGATCACAACCTGAGCCGAGGTCGGATGCTCAACCGACTGAGCCACCCAGGCGCCCCTAAATACACGATTTTAATCATTAAGATCCTATTTCACATTTCAGTTCCAGATCTGGCTTTACGTAACTGCATGACTCTGAGAGCATCAGTTAATCTCTTGGGGTCCCCAGTTTTCTTCTGAGACGTGAGGATCTATAAACCCCCTTTGGTTCTCCAAATCTTGAGCTTCTGTTGCTTTTGACATTCTTGTGCAAACAATGAGCTCCTCACCCTCCGTGTCCGAGGGTGGTCATCAGGCAGGAAGTGGCCTGGACAAGGTGTTCCATCCTTGGGTACGCCCCCAGCCCCCTGTCTGCATATCACAACTGTGCCCTCTGTGCCCCTATTCGAGGAGACATGACCTGTTCCAGCTGTCACTGTTTTTGCCCCATGTGCTCAGCTCTTCCCTCAGTACAGTTGTTTGAATCGAGACGTATCGACTTTGTCCTCTGTCACCAGAGTCTCATCTGCCTCCTTACTCTCCTCTGCTAATTGATAACAGATTGCTTAGTATTAAGCATGGCTTCTAGCACTCAGAAGACAAAGGGAGTTCTGTGTCACGCCTTGTGTCACGTAGCCTGCCGGGGTCTCCTATCACTGCGTGTTTCGTGAAGGAGTACGAAAAGAAAAGTGGAGGTCTTTAAGGCCATATGAGCAGAACTATGTTTATCTGTGCAGAGTAAGAAACATTGAAAGTGCTGTAAACCCATGAACACCATCCTGGAAAACCAAAACAAAAGGAAGTCCGTTCGGCAAATTGCGTGATCCCAGAGATGGAAAGAAGAACATAGCGATTTAAATAAGTTACCTTTTAAACAAAACTATTCAATAAGCATGTGAGGGAATGTCTCTGAACTCCTAAAAGCCCTTTGTGATTCTAATTCAGTTGGCATTTGTGCCAAATTTATGTACGCCCTTAGCTTTCTCCTGAAGTATCTTCTTTATCCAAATACATTTTAAGTTCCTGAAGGACAGAAACTTAATTTAGGTACTCGGTCTATATGTGTTCCTTCAATGATTATCAGTAATTACAGTTTGTGAAGTACCTTGTGATAAGTAGTGCATAGAGCAAAATTAAATGTCCAGGTTTCCAATTTCAAGAAGCTTACAGCCAGTTGAGGGAGGGTGTTGTGTTAACAGACGGGGTTGGGAGTCACGTTAGATCCACGACTGAATGTGGCTCCTGGGCGAACTAATGGCTTCTTGCCCCATGGTTTCATCATCTACAGGAGAGAGTTAATGGTGCCTGCCTCAGGCTGGGAGGAGGCCCCTGGAACACCGTTGGCAGTCAGCAAATACAAGATCTCATCTTGTCTCTCCTGAAAACACAAGAATTGTCTGTTAAACGAGCATTTACATACCATACTCTGTGCCCGTCAACATTATGAAAATTACGAATCTCAACTCACTGGATCCTCACAATCACGCTCTGAAGAGAGCACTACAGCCACTCCATTTTACAGATGAGGACACTGAGGCCCAGAGATGTTCCTAACAAGCTGCGGAGCTGGGACCTACAGCTGGTCAACCTGGCTTCAGATTCCGTGTTCTTAACCACTTGGTTGGCTTACCAAGCCAGGCATTTGAGAGAGGATGGTTTCTAGCCATCTAGAGGATGGTTGTCTGACTTCCAATAGGTAAGTAAAAATTGAAAATTGATCTTTTCACTTTTAATTTCTGATGAGACCGAACGTGGTTTACGTTTACTTTTCGTTGCACTTCTTTTGAAAATCTCAAATTCCCTTACCTGTTAACTTGATTCATCCATTGTTGATCTGCTATACATATTTATTCTCCCTTTATTAAAAGTAATAAATTTTGGTTGCCATAATTTGTAAATACGTATTTCCATTTGGTCATTCAACAAATACTTATCAAGAGTTTATTATGGGTGAAGCCTTGTGCTAAGCCCTTGAGACATAAGGAAGGAGAACCTCTTGCCCCTGAGGGATTCAAGTCTACCTAAAGGCACAGGCATTTAAACAAATACACATGTTAAAGGGCTATCATTTTGATTCTTTGAATCTTCTTTTCTTCATTTACCGGCTGTAAGACACTGGCCAAATATGTGACATCTATTTCCTTCGATTTCCTTGTTTATAAAATCAAAGAAACACTGCTATCTACGTCATTGGATTATACAGAGAACTCATTGAGTAATTCATGTAAAGTGCCTAGCAAAAAGTAAGTTGTAATAAATGTTACTTACAGATCAAAAGGCAATGTTATCCCCGGTAAACATGGAACACAAACAAACAATAAAGGCTATAAATAAATATAGAAGTACAGAGTCAAGCAGATTTGTTTTTTTTTTTTTAATATGAAATTTATTGTCAAAATGGTTTCCATACAACACCCAGTGCTCCTGCCAACAGGTGCCCTCCTCAAGGCCCATCTCAAGGCCCACGAAGCAGATTTGTTAATATGACTCACAGCAGAGGAAGTTTCAGGAAGGATGCTCCAGGAGTGTTGGGGCTTATGGGTTGAGTATGCTTTTACCCACCAGAAAGTCACGTGAGACAAGGAATTCTTTATTGAGCAAGAAGGGCAAGAATGAAAAACCATAGTTTCAGTAAGTTACCTGGAACATGGCCCACTTAAAAAGGAAGGAGGGATGGAGCAGAACCACAAAATATATTGTGATAATAGGTTGAGGAATAGATATGTACGTTCATATTTATACTCATTCTATATTTGGATTTATTCTGCAAATGGAAACATTAACTCTGAGAAATAGAGAGTTTTCCGTTGGTGAGTCTGTTAATGTGGTTTCAAAACTGGCACATTCTTTAATGACCTTTTATAGTGCTAATTGTGTATTTTAAGAGGATGAGCACGGCAAAGGTAAACTTCTTAGAGATCAACACCTGAAGTCATGAAGCAGATTATTAAAATGTGTCACTAGCTGTGAGGACAAGAAGACGGACAAAGAGGGTCAATGTCACCACATGGCAAAACTCACACCTGTTCCTAGGAGGCTGGAGAAAGAACACATAAACGATTCAACAAATACCTTCACGTTAAGGACATAAACTCTCCTAGGGTTTGGCTCACTTCATTATTCTTTTGATAGTGAAAGTAACACTATCATCTGAACCTCTCACGATATTGGGTGTTTGGATTTTGTTTCTCATTCCACTGTGCCCCCTTTTCAGAAAAGGCTCAGAAATAGAAGGCCACACAGCTACTGAGTGATGAAACTAGGAGGCTAGTTTTGATGTTTTTTCCACAACACAATGCTTGAGTGTGCACACATATGTGAATACACACACACACACACACACACACACACGTACACACACAACGTGACTGAATAAGAATGGATTCATCAATACGAAAAGCAAAGCTTTGGGAGTTAGTAGTCTCACCGGGTAATACATTAGTAATGCCCTCAATTCTTATTCCAGAAAACGAGGCAGAGACTATACTAATTTCCATTCCCTACTTTTCCTCCTTTCCTCCCATCTTCAACTGTTTACTCTATAACCTGATTTTACTTTAGTCCACTTGTCACCCATAACATTGCCCGCAGTAGAGTGAGAAACACTTGGGTTTTCTAAATTTCTTCAGGACATAACTCGGAAACAAGGAAATTTTAATGATGAATTAGAAGAATCACAAGTTATAATGTACCTGCTTGGTCAATAGATTTTATTGGCTTTACTGAAGTAGAATTGGCCTACAATAAAAAGGACTCATTTTAATGTTTATTTATTTGGAGAGAGAGAGAGAGAGAGAGAGAGAGAGAGAGGAAATCCCAAGCAGGCTCCATGCTGTCAACACAGAGTGCGACATGGGGCTCAATCCCATGAACTGTGAGATCATGACCTGAGCTGAGATCAAGAGCCAGAGGCTTAACTGACTGAACCACCTGGGGGCCCCCAAAATGATTAATCTTAAATGTACAATCTGATGAAATTTCCAAATGTGTAGAGTCATGTAACTACAACCACATGACACTGGACTTTTCCATCACGTCCAGAGTCCCTTCATACCCCTTTCCCAGTCCCGGGAACCACTGTTTCTGCTTTCTGTCAATACAACTTTGCCTTTTCTAGAATAACAGATAAATGGAATCGTAGAGTGAGTAGTCTTTTGTGTGTGATACGTGTGAATTCCTGAGGGCTTGCTTAACATAACGGATAGCTTAGTTATTACCACACGGAAGCAGTTCACCCAGAGATCGCATCCCTTTGTTTGGGTACATATTCAATGTTCTACGTGAGATGTAATCTGGATTCAAAAAGTAATTTGCCTACTGCCCTAGAAACTAGTGAAATGAAGGAAAGCTAATTGTGACCAAAGTTTACCGTTGGTTTTGGGAAAATCTCACTTAAGCCTTAAAAGATCATACAAACATTCATCGTACTTGTTAGTGCAAAGGGAGTGAAAGGTGGTTACGTGGGTAAATAAACGAACTGTTCTGCTTTTGATGGAGAAGTCATGGGGAAATTATTACGGGAATACCTCTAAAGCTGTCCCAATTCTCTTACGTACTGAAGTGTCATCAGTTATTGTTTAAAATTTGTTTTCTTTGTTTTATGAAATGTTTAGTTTTACTCGCTGTTTGTGTTTCACTTGTGATTCTTATTCTTTATTCACAAATGAACCAACATCTATTTTACAACATACTGCCTTGGGCTGCGATCGTGACCATTAAGACAAGCTTTCTGTCAGAGGATGGAGAAACCAGATGGGGTCATCTGAGGAGAGAAACGAGGGGGGAACACGTTCAAATAAAGGGTGCACCTCTCTGGATGCCTAAGCCCATTCCTTTTACAACTCATGTCACACCAAAGTCTCTCTATCCACCAACCCCCACCACAAGACCTGAGTTTCTGAGCCCAGACTTGAGTTACCCTTCCCTCAGACCTGAGAAAAGGAGGCTGAGTTTCAATTTATGAATCCGAATTGTAGACAATCAAGAATCCGTGAAATAAACCCATTCCACTGTGGCTCCGACTTCAAGGTCTCTTTCTGCTCAAGATCTTGACTCTCTCTCCTTATGTTTCTTTTTTTTTTTTTAATTTTTTTTAATGTTTATTTATTTTTGAGACAGAGAGAGACAGAGCATGAACGGGGGAGGGTCAGAGAGAGAGGGAGACACAGAGTCTGAAACAGGCTCCAGGCTCTGAGCTGTCAGCACAGAGCCCGACGCGGGGCTCGAACTCACGGACCGCGAGATCACGACCTGAGCCGAAGTCGGCCGCTTAACCGACTGAGCCACCCAGGCGCCCCTCTCTCCTTATGTTTCTTAATCTCTTACTTTATTTATGCACCACGCTAACCCCTGGGAAGTCAAAACAACTAGAAAACATCATTCCCACCCTAGCGGGCCTCACAGGAAAAGGAAAAGTAAGTTACTCATTCTAGGCTTACGTTGTAAGGACTATTACAGCTACAGGCATGTACTACTGACATTCCCTGGGTGGATTAAAGATGAGAGGTCACCTCTGAACTCTTAGAGACGGGGCAGGCCAAAGGCACACCCGTAGAAAAGCAGAAATAAGAAAGCTTACTGGGCGTTGAGGGAAACTCATGAGTAATTCTCTTCACCATCATGGTATTCCTAAAACATTAAGAAGTTAAATGTTACTTATCTTCCCAAGCTAAAAAATAAGAGATGGTTAAAAACAATTTAATGCATGAATATGGACCAAAAAAAAAATCTTATCCTATTTAGTATTATTACTAATCCCTTAATTATCCCCAGGTAATGTTCTTGACGTTTCTCTGACCTCCATTTCATGAAACCAGAAGTGTACTGAATCAATCAGTACCTTTGGGAGGCAGCGAAATCAAGGCACTTCCTTCAGGAGGTTAGCTCTTGTCCTGCCGAGAGGCCTCCCTTTGGGCCCTTTCCTCCTCAGTATGCCCTCCAGCTTCATTTCCAGAGCTTTCTCATCCTGCGCCCTGCAGTGTGCCACTGACATCATTTCCTCTGCTTTTACTCCCTAATGAGGTGGAGACTATGTGTGTTCTGTTCCAGCTACCCAATGTTAACCTCCTGCTGAAGGCAGGGCTCTGATTAAGGACATTCATGATTAGATTAAAATGTTCCTTCGCACTCTTTTCCTAACTATCTTTTTTAACACATTATGCTATTAAAATACAGCTGCACTGTGCCCCCACTCCTTTGTAGCTCAGACCAGAAGCTAAGTTCACATGGGTCCCACATACTCTTCATGTTAAGGATAAATTCTTGTTTAAGATAATCCCGGGCCACCTGGGTGGCTCAGTTGGTTAAGTGTCAAACTTCAACTCAGGTCATGACCTCAGGTTCGCGGGTTCCAGCCCCGCATCGGGCTGTGTGCTGACAGCTCAGATCCTGAAGCCTGCTTCAGATTCTGTGTCTCCTGGCTCATGCTCTGTCTCTCTCTCTGTCTCGCAAAAATAAATAAAATGTTAAAAATACATTTTTTTAAACAATCCCAAACTAGGTCTAAGACGAACAGGAAAACAATTATAGCACATCAGATGAGAAATAAGGCAAAACAAGACTCTTACCATCCCTAAAGATGTATGAAGCACTCTGAGCAAATCTGCCACTAAGAAATAGATATAAAACAAGGCTGTTGGATTTGAGGGCATTATAGCCAGGATTGGAAATAAGACATTAAAATATGAATCCTAGTCGTGACGTATGGAAGCAGCTGATGTTAATAATATGGATGTGATTAATTGCTTAATAAATTTTAAGAATAAAAATTGTTGCAGCTCTCTACTTCAGGTTGACATGTAATGTGCTAAATTGCTATGTCCTTCCCTAAAACCTAGATCATCAAATGCACAGCTTGCTTGTGCCTCGAGGTTACATTTTGGTTTGCCAGCTAATAAATAAGTTTTCTTTCTTCCCCACCTGGTTGGGGCTAGAGATGAGGGGAAACTAACCTTGACTGAGAGGACCTTTCGAGTCCTGCGTTGTGTTAATCCTAACCCAAGACTTTGAAACTCAAAGCAATTTAAAAAACAGCCCCATTCCCTAAGGAATTCTACCTGCCATCATACTGGGAATGGAGAGCAGCGGGGGGGAGGGGGGGGGCTCATTAAGGTAGAAGAGGAGGGATTTGCAGCTTCATAAGCCTTCTCACTGCGACCCCTTGTGATAGACTGGGGAACTGGCCTCTCTTTTGGTCCAGTTTATTCGTCTGTGTGTCCCGGACAGGTGCTCTCCCACAAGGGGGAGACTTGGTTAGAAAATCGATTTCTCTCTCAAGATCCTATATTCTGATGTGTATTCCTGGCCCTGGAATGGCAGTGTGATGGTTTGCCTGCTGTAATAGGGCTGGCGCTTTGTCTCAGTACCTAGCAGACTACCAGATCAAACCATCGACTCGTAGTTGGTCAAGTGACCAATATTTGTAAGTTGTTACTGCAACAAAGCCAAGTAAAATTCAGTGAGTGCAGGGAAGGACATCTTCAGCTTTCCAGCCTCATCTGAAACCGTCTCACCCTCCTCCTACATCAGACAGCTAAGGTTCTACGTCCACACACACGCGATATCTATCCTGCTCATGTGGCCTTGAGCAAAGTCTTCCAAACTTCCACTGCTTATAGAAACTCTCTTAAGACGCAGAGACAGGCTGCTTGGTCAGTGATGCCTTCCTAAACCCTAAGTAAGTGCCATTCCTTATGACCTGAGCAGATCACTGACAGAAAAAAAAAAAAAAGAAAAATGATACAAGATTAGAATTATCTGTTTGTGAATCTGTCTCCGCCATTAAGTTAAGAGCCCTCCATATTGGTTCGTATTTTTGCGATGCGTGATTATAACATTTCAAGGGGTAATCTTGGGACTATTGTATATCTAGATACCTCAAAAAGCCCAAATATTGTGACATTTTATCTTTTGCTTTTAATCTGTGTCCCCAAAGCACCTTGCACGGTGCCAGTGGAAAATGGGTGTTTAATATATATTAGCACATCTGACTTGAATAATGAGCTATGTTATAAAAGGGCTGTATTATATCAATAATTAAAATTTTAGTTAAATTCTGTGATAAGGAACAAGGCTTAATTCACCCTAGAAAGGGCACAAAGCTCTTGATAATGACAAGATTAAAGGCCTATTAATATTTCAGAGAAAGTATGATCATTAACATTTGTCTATTATGCCCTCCTATTTTTAGTGCTATGTCACCTCAGGACTTAATACATTAACTATAAGAAATTCAATTTTACATTTATTTGATGTTTCCTGTTTGGTGCCCATTGGATATAAATAACAGCAAGTATGAAGTTCTGAAAGCTCTAAAATAATATATTTCCAGGGAGAACAAACAAGGATAAACTGTAGAGCATCTCTAAGTCACATAAAATGTGTCTGTACTTGAGGGAAGAAATCTAGAGTTTAGCAACGATACTTAAAATACATTTAACAGAAAGAGTCAAGTAATGGAGAAAAAAATGTCTCTTTAAAATAAATGTCTAAAATAACGGTTATCGTGGTCAAAATGATAAGTGAAATCGTAAAAATAACGGATGTTAGAAGTGGGTTTTAACTAAGTCTCTAAAGCAGAGAATCCACTATCCGAATATACTTTCATCAAAAGTATAGTGATAATTAGGTTATTAACCATGCATAGGATTGTCTTCACTATTGGTATCTCCCTCTATAATTTCTGTTCACTTGATTTCCCCCAAAAGCTCTAATGCACACTTTAAATGAAGACTCACATAAGCTTGTCGAGGAAAATAGTTATTGCTCAAGGGAAAAATACATGATTAAGCATTTCATTTTATCAAAATCCTTCATCAGTTTGATATTCCAACAACAAAGGTATTCATGAAATTGCAAGGCCAAAACTATGTGGTGCTTGGGATAGAGGTTTGTTCATACCTTGGTTCTCAGAAGGAATGTTATGTTTTACTCCGTGCTTTCCAGTGGAATCTCTATATAATACAGAGCATTCTTGGGCAGCAAGTTCATTATGCAATTAGAAACTGCATAGTTACAAAATGCATTATTTGTCATTTCTAGCTTGAGAGAGCAAATACTCTGAAATATCGATGATACATCAGCGAGGTGTGCCCAGTCTTGACCTTGCACATGTTATGGTGGGTTGCTGTGAAATATTAGCACAATCAAATGACTAGTGCCCAGCACACTGGCTGAATTGCTAATGCAGTGGAAGACATTATCGTTATCTCTGTGTGTGGCCCAGCGCGAGGTGCTCTGTATCCGTCTTCCCTGACAAATTCCTTTATGTGGTTTCATTACTAACTCTGCATTCAGGTGCCCATATGGCTGAAGAGAATCAGTGTGAAGATAGCCAAATTAGCCGGCCCAGGATAGAACATACAGGAATATATATATACAGGAGCAGGCATATGTGTGAAAAAACATTAAACTCATTGAAACATTAATATATAAATAGTTCATGTATGTATGGTGAGCTACAGAAAATTAAAATATAGGAGTAGTATTTAAACTATCTACTATTTTAGATGCATTCTTGCTAGTTTGATATCACTGTAACATTACAGCGAAGGAAGAACCCTAAAAATAACCCCCCGTGATGCCTTGCTGACCAGTTTTCATATGACATGGCTCCATCCTTTTACGACCGTCCATCAGTGAAGGGCTGTGCTAATCCAAACGGAACTTCCCTTGATCCCCTAGTAACTGACGGAGTCTCACTGTTCAAGTGCAATGGCTGCAATAGCGTGGGGTTATGAAAAGGACTCAATGTGGAATCAGAAGACCCGCATGGAATTCGTCCTCCACCGCTATGTGGATCTTGGAGTATATGTATTCACATTGTCTGCGCCATTGGTCCCCATCTGTTAAATGCACGTAATAATAGGATGCATTAGGGTTGTAGAAAAGATTAGATGAGATTATACGTGTCAAACTCCTCAGGACAGAAATGGCTATCGTTGCCACAGACTTTTTTAAAAATCCAATTTTGATGCCTATACCACATATGTGTATACAAATCTGCCCTTAAAATGAGAGGTACACGAACTTTTTAAATAAGTGAACCATTTACAAATTTCCTTCACCTCAGTAATTTATCAAGCTGTTCAAAGATACCAGTACGCGATTAGACCAGAGGTTTGCGAGCTTCTACAAGATGAAGTCAGAGAGAACTAAATAGTATTTGAATTGTCGTCCTGAAATTTTGGCAGAGCAAAATACATTATGGGGAAAGTATAGTAGTTATTAAAAGGCAATTCTGGACAAATATTTTTCAGAAGAACTGCTTGATGCAGAACTATGGTTACTTTGTTTTTTTTATTAGAATAATCTTTCCTCATATATATTTACCCAAGTGTCCTTTTATCCAGAAGACAGTAATGTAGTTTTGTCTGAGAAAGTTTCCTTCAGCAACTACATTTAGTTAAAAAAATTAAAAGTAACTATCACAGGGGTGTCTGGGTGGCTCAGTCGGGTAAGCGTCCCGACTCTTGAACTCTTGATTTCGGTTCAGGTCATGATCTCACAGTTCACGAGTTCAAGCCCCACATGGGGTTCCACGTGTCACAGTGTGGAGCCTGCTTGGGATTCTCTCTCTCCTTTTTCTCTGCCCCGCCCTTGCTCTTGCCCACAGAAACTCTCTCTCTCTCTCTCTCTCTCTCTCTCAAAATAAAGCATTTTTTAAAAAAGTAATTATCACAGATGCGGGGTCTCGAATGTTGTGGAGAAGTTGCTGCTCAGAATTTTATTCGAATTTTTCTGATGAAATGGAAATTTAAAAATGCAAGTAGAAAAATTCGGTTAGTGGGGCGCCTGGGTGGCGCAGTCGGTTAAGCATCCGACTTCAGCCAGGTCACGATCTCGCGGTCCGTGAGTTCGAGCCCCGCGTCGGGCTCTGGGCTGATGGCTCAGAGCCTGGAGCCTGTTTCCAATTCTGTGTCTCCCTCTCTCTCTGCCCCTCCCCCGTTCATGCTCTGTCTCTCTCTGTCCCAAAAAATAAATAAATGTTGAAAAAAAAATTAAAAAAAAAAAAAGAAAGAAAAATTCGGTTAGTAAAATAATGTCTGGCCTGTTTAGCCCAAACCGAAGCGAAATTCGATCGGGCTTAAATGAGTGAGTGCAATGAAAAGCATTGCGCAGAGGTGGAGAAGCGGTGGTGAGGAGGAGGAGGGAGGTCTTAGGGAGAAACAGTCCCTGGGTCTCCCTGGGACCACGTGGTGCCGAGGGAGAGACCGAGGGGACTAATGAGGCATAGCCTCTGGGCGCATGGGGCCCCTTCCAGGCCCCCACGGGGGCCTGGGCAATGTGTCTACATGGTCCTCTGATTTTGAAAGTTTATAATCTTGAATTCTTTTTTTTTTTCTTTTGAAGACAGGTGTCTTGATTCGTTTAAGCTACTGTAACAAAATAGCATGGCTGGATGGCTTAAAAAACAAACATTTATTGCTCATAGTTCTGGACGCAAGGAAGTCCCAGATCAAGGGGCCCTCTTCCTAACTTCCTGTGTCCTCACAGGGAGCAGAGAGAAAGAGAGAGAGCTCAGGTGTCTCTTCCTCTTTATGAAGACATTGATTCCATCACGAGGGTCTCACCTTCCAGGACTAATCTAATCCCGATTACCTCCAGAAGGCTCTTCCTTCAAATACCGTCATGCTGGGGATTATGGCCACGGCATGAATTTTGACTGATACAACGTTGAGCCCATGGGAAGGTTCTCCAGACTGTGTGAGCTCCAGGCCCCGCTGGCCTGCGTCCTCGCCAACAATCACTGTGGTACTAGGTGAGGGCTTTGTTGGAAAAGTCAGGAGAAGCGTGTGGGAAGAGAGTTATCCGGGTATTTGAACAATACGTTAGCTCATTCTGACAGTCAGTTGTGCCTGGTTTGACCCATGAAGCAAATCTCTGTTTTACCCTCTTCTAAGGGTATTTTTTGCAGGGAAAAGGACAGACGGTATGTAAGTGCTGAAGAAACAGTTCTCCCCATGCAGCCTCTGATCGTGCACTTGAGGTTATTTGTCCCCCAATCCCGAGCCTCTCTAGGATCAGCTGTGTGAGTCTGGCTGCTCCTTGGCTTTGGCCGCTTTTTAGTTTAAGATTAATGTTTCCTGTTCGTGCAACCTTAGTTACTAGCATACATCCGCTTTCCAGCTTGCAAATTTTTACCCTCTCCGTCTTGTCTCTCTTTCTCTCTCTCTTCTGGAGATTTATGCTTTTGAAAACTCCCAACAAGAATACCAACTGCATCTGGGGGGTAGCTTAGCATCCGGATTCCAAAGTAGGCAGGGAAAAGAGAATCTAGAAAATAGCTACAAGAATTCTGAAAAACAAGCAGACACAGAGAGCAAGGTCTTAAAACATTTAATGCAGGGATAATCAAGAGACTGACACAGAGAATCTCGGGAAAACGGAAACAAATACCAGAAGGCATGAAGGATAATAAGGGAAAACTTGGACATGTAAACATTTATAAACTATGAAAAGGCAACCCCGCCATAAGCCAGTGGAAACAAATTGCTTCTAAGGAAGAAACACGAAAATCAGGTGTTATTATAAAATAGAATTACATAGATACAAACTTTAAAAGGTAAGATACCATCGTTACCCTCAAACTTTACTTGATAAAGTTTAAAATGCTTGACTTTCCATGTTGAAGACAGCGTGAGGCATACCCTGCCATACCCTGTCCCCGGAACGAGGAAGACAGGAAAGTTAGCCCTCCAAAGTGTATACGTTGTTTGTCCTTTGACCCAGCTACCCACCTGGAGGATTTATCTTCTTAATTTACTTGCGCATGAATGAAAATATGCTCCAAGCATGAACGGTAATAAACTAAAGGTCTTTTAAGAGAATGCCAGTTACTTAATCTGTAGTACACCCATAAATTCACATATTATATATTATATGTGGCTGTATTATATATAGGCAAGGAAGTCCCAGATCAAGGAGCCCTCTTCCTAACTTCCTAACTGTGTCCTCACAGGGAGCATATTATATTATGCTATATTATATTATATTATATATATTATAAAGAATGTGGCTATATTATAAAGGATAATGTTATGGCACCTGGGTGGGTCAGTCACTTGAGCATCTGACTCTTGATTTCGGCTCAGGTTGTGATCCCAGGGTCATGGGATTGAACTCCTTGATGGGCTCAGCGCTGAGTGTGGATTCAGGCTGCCTGAAGATTCACTCTCTCCCCTTCCTCTGTCCCTCTCCCCCACTCGAGCTCTCTCGCTCTCTCTCAAATTAAAAACAAATAAAAAAAAAGAATATAGTTGATTTTTACTTGCTAATAGGGAACTAGTTTCCAGACGTTGTTAACGCAAAGACCGCAGGTTAGAACAGTGCGCAGTGCGAAGTCTTCTTTGCGGATTTGTACATATATATGTATGAATAGATGGCATTGAATGTTGCCAGAAGGAAATGTAATAAATTGTTATCTCTGTGGAATGACACGAGGGTATAGAAAAGGGTTTTTATTTTATAAACCCTTGATTGGAAGCAATCACCATGTGAACATCTTGCATTTCTAGTTAAAAGAAAAGCAAGCTAAAAAGCATCGGGTAACGCTTAAAATAAACAAAATTTGAGTTATGGCAAGAGAATGGTCAATACGTAAATAAAATGAAACAGATACCTACGAAGATATACATTAAGGGAGACAACACAACACGCGGGGAAGAGCTTTTCAATAAAGGGTAATAAGAACATAGAACGGTTTGGACCAAAAATAACTAAATAAATAAAATAGAAAGCAAGAAAGAAAAAGAAGAAAGGTCTTCTTGGATCTGCACTTGTCATTACGTCAAAACAAACTGCAGACAAATTCTAGAGTCAACTAAACAAAACACTAAGCTATTCATTAAAGCATAGAATAATTTGAAGGAAATAGAACTGAATCTTTAATAAATCTGTTGGGGGAGGATCTAATGATCTTCAAAGTAATTAAAAAGGCAATCTCAAAGAAAATTGTTCCATTTGATGAAATTGCCTGAATTTCAGTTCAAACACAAAGATCCGCAGGGAATGCGATCTGCCTTTGCCTCCTATCATAGTTACCTAGCATTTGGGGACCACTGCGTTGGGGCAGGACTGCACCAACCTCAGCTGCAGGGGTGAGGGTGAGGGGGCCAACTGCCATATAGGAGTCAAGGAAGCCTATTTACTCCCTGGTCACAGGGTTTGTTCAGGGAAAGTCCAGTAGCCAAAGGGAAACTCTGAGATATGAAGGTGTGTTCACTCAGGTCTTCTGGGAAAGGGAAGCTTTCTCTTCTTCCCACGGAAGATACTAGGAGAGATGCTCTCTCTTCTTGAGACCTAGGTGATGTGAGAATTGAGGGCTGGAGGTGGTCAAGCCATTTTGCTGCGCGAGGTGGAGTGGCTGGGAGGGAGGCCATGTAGCGCCTGCAGGGAGAGTGTGAGACCCGCGATGAGTGAGGCAGAGAACACAGTCAGGACAAAATGTGACTCTGAGCATGTAACTTGAGTTGTTACATAAAGGCTCTCCTGATTCCAGATTTTGGTTACAAGCCCCGTTAATTAACTGTGTTGTTTAGAACAACTTGATTTGAGGTTTCCACCACTTGCAATGCAGCACATTGTGATACATATTTATTTTTTTTAAGTTTATTCATTTATTTTGAGAGAGAGAGAGAGAACATGAGCAGGGGACAGACAGAGAGAGTGGGAGAGACAGAATCCCAAGGAGGCTCCACACTACCAGTGCGGAGCCCGACACGGGGCTCGAACCCACGAACCGTGAGATCATGACCTGAGCCGAAGTTAGACGTTTCACTCACTGAGCCCCCTGATACATATTTAAATAGGCATTTTCTCAAGGCAACGTTTTGGATTTCAGGGAGGGTTTTCAACTCATCCACGGCAGCCCTCCCTAAATATGAAAATCCACAATAATATTAAGGGAAGTAATTCCTCACTTTATAAATAATCCATAGTGGGACTCCTCTGAATACAATACACCCCAATGCACTTAAGATGGAAACTGATTTATAAACCATTTATATTCTTCTAACGTGAAAGTAATATCCTTCACTGCTTAGGATGTCACAATTTGTGAAGCCGTGTTATGTGTATTATCTCATTCAATCTAGGAAACCAAAAGAAGGTTACAATGGCCAAGATCCAAGATCCTATGAGTATTTGCTTGGAAGAGGTGACATCCATCCCAATGTACCCGACGTTGGTATTGATTTACTTTGCAGTACTCATAATCATGCAAGTGCCATAAATCCAGAATGATCGCCACTCACGAGTGACCTCCTATCTCCCAGAGCAAACCCACATTTTCTGTTTGATGGTCACTGGTTCTGCAGCCCCATTGGCAAGTGGGGAGCTCACGGGCCGGTGGGGAGACAGACAGGTGTGAAACTACCCCATTTACTAAATACATGACATTTGGGCAAGTTCCTTGCATACTTTGAGTCTTGAATTTATCACGTGAAAGTGGGAACAATAAACACCCACGTCAGAGTTTCAAGCACTCTTCCACATTCTTATTCTTCCTGTGACCAGTCTTACCCTCTTGCATTCTTCTTTCCTGCACATATGCCAATTTTCATGCCTTCTTCATGTGTAAATTTCGTCATTTCATTCCCATGCATAAAATGTGTCAGTGCTTGCAGAATGAAGCCCGAACTCCACCCCAGGACTTCCACGATCATCCATGATCTGGCCTTGGGCGGCCTTCTCACTTCGAGCCACTTGGCCACGCCTTCCTGTCATGTGCCCAGAACGGAGAGCGGCCCTCAACAGCCCGAATGTTCTCTCAGGAAGAGAAACCTTGAGTCAGGCTTCTTCCCACTCTGCTTACAGTACTTTAGAAAACTGGTGAATTCTCTGTCTGCTTCTTTGTGGTGTATGCTAATCTTTTTTAGAGAATTGTGCGAGTTGGAGAACCCAATACTGTCTTTCCCAAGGACCAGGAGTCATCCCTTTGAAGTGTAAACATCTCCCAGTTTTTATTGGAGGGTAGGAGCCTAACTTTGGTGGGTGCTTTGCTCCCAGTGGCAAAACCACCTCCTGTCACAAGGACACAGGTTTACTTTTTATTTGGGTGACACCCAATAGCAAACACAGGTGGCTATGTTCTCCCCTCATCTGTGGCTTAACCACCCCATGCCCCTTGTTTTCGTGGAGTGAAGTTCAGGCAGAGCCCTGGCCTTTCTCTCCTATTGCGATGACCTTGAATAAAGTCTCTTTTTGCTTTGACAGCCCCCAAAGGCACCCTGCGGCGGGTTCATGGCCGCCTGCGCTCTTGTCCTCTCAACCTAAAACAACTTCCTGACCTTACCCACAGCCCTTTATGTATCTTATGTCAAAGGATTTACCATGTGGTAAACTGGGCTTGCTTCAACCCGCTGGCCACTTTAACTAGAAACCTCTTGAAGAAAGAAACTGTTTCATTCGAATGCTTGTTCTTACAGGTTAATCCAGTATTAGGTGCTCAGTGCACCCTCAGGAAATGGCTTGGTATCTATCAGGCAGAATAAACAACCTTTCCTCTCACCAAACAGACTCTTAGCTCTTATTTTATTGAACCTTTTTTTTTTTTTTGAAGTTTATTTATTTATTCTGAGAGAGACACAGAGAGTGTGAGTGGGGGAGGGGCAGAGAGCGGGGAAGAGAGGGAGAGACTCCATGGCAGGCTCAGTGCTGTCAGCACAGAGCCCGATTCGGGGCTCAGACTCACGAAACCACGAGACCATGACCTGAGCCGAAATCAAGGGTCGGTCGCTCAATCGACTGCGCCACCCAGGCGGCCCTTATTTTTTTGAATCTTAACAAGTAGGTCCGATCCAGAAAGGACGTTGGCAGTCAGAAAGAAAACCGCGTAAGAAAATCAGAAACAAAATACTAGTATTACTGCTCGGCACAGATAATGAGGGAATTAAAACCATAGACTCTTTCCTTCCGGGAAATAAACAACCCTGTGCAAAACAAGTGATGATCACACCAAAGGCAGTTACTTCTAAACCTTCAAAAGTATAGTTTCCTCCAACTAAATTGGAAACATCTCATTGATATTTCCATATAGGCTAAGGCTGTGATGCTTTTCCCAAGTGTCTTTCAAACATTAACAAAGCAGATGCTGAAACATAATAGTTGTAAAATCAGTATGAAGAGGAAGAAAGAAAAAGAAGAGAGAAAAAAAGAATACTAAACATTTGGGGCCCCTATAATTTTCAGGGAACTGTTCCAAGCAATGTACCGTGGCCACAGGGAAGGCACAAGGACACCGAGGACATAGGCACCGAGAGGCTGGGTAACATGTCCAGGTTCACTCAGCTCTGGAGCAGCCCCGCCCGGGGTCAAGCCCAGACACCGTGACCCCTGAGCCTGGGATAACGCTCGGTACATTATAATGAGGCAACATGTTCACGTATGGATAAATTCAGACGTTGTAATCCGAACGGTACTGTTAACATTAAACACCATCACATATGCACTTACACTTATGTAATGAGCTTCATAGAAAATAATCACTAACTTTGCTGACAAACAACCCAAGACGTTGAGGAGAGGATTGTGTAAAACTCCTTTCCCTTTTAGTTTGCCTACCGTACCTCGCCTAAAGAGCATAAATGGCAAAGAAGAGTAAAAGCAGACCATAGATAAATTAAGCTAAAGTTATTAGCGCCTCAGTTTCATGCACCCTAAAACCTCTCGAAACTGAATAAATCTGGATGAACATTCTTTTTCTATGCAAACCACCTGCAGTTTTTCACAGAAGTGCTTTCAGATCAGCCAAAACAGTTTTTCCCTCCAACTGAATATAAGTGCATAGAATATTAACAGCAAAAGAAGTCATGGTTTCCCAAGAAAAAGGGCAATTCTCCTTGTAGAGACTTCGTTCCAGTTCGAGAATGATGAAATCCTCATAGGAAATAATTGTGCTCCTGTTGGGTGCCCTGGCATCTCAAATTGGTTTTCACCTTGATATTAAATTACTAAGAGGCCCCACTGGTCACTGTTGGTTAATGAGCCAGCGAGGGAATTGGCAATTGAAAAGTATTTTCTGACAATAAACAAAGATATTCACTGGGAGTTTTAATAACAAGTGCCAGGGAAGCTCAATGAGAAAATAGTGACATTAACTGCAATTTTAGTATTTTTTAAGAGGTAGATAGCAAAGTAGATTAGACGAAAATAAATTGATACTATTCTAGAAACTTCACATGGATATTAGTCATGACCTTTAGAAGGCATATTGGTTTTATCCATTTTGCAATAAGGGTAGCTAAGAACTTTTAGCTTAAGTAGCTAAAAGTTAAACTGAACTATATCCAACCACTTAAAACTCTTGACTTGAGGCACATACTGGTGGGTCCAAGCTCACACGACCAGCCTCTTCCACGTCACCTGGAAATCACTCTTTCTGAGTAGAGAGCAGTCAATTTACTGTTCAGTAAATTGTCCCCTGGATAAATCCACTTCTAGATAAATACACTGAACTTTTTCCACAGCTATGTGTTAGACCGTGCTTTAAAGTTATGCTGACTTTGACAAGGGCCTTGTCGACCTCACAATGCTACACCTCATTTGCTAGATCGAATGGTTAGTGTTTTGTCCTTATGTGACCTAACTTTTCTCTGGCATTCGATACTATCTACTGTCCTCCTTTAAAGTTCTGTCTTCCAAGTCCATATCCACATATTTGTATATGTATATATGTATGTATGTGTGTATATATATGTATATGTGTGTATATGTATATTTGTGTCCAAATGTGTGTTCCTCTCTCAGCTTAACCACCTGTATGATGGAATTTTCTTCTCTTAACTCTTCTCTTTCCAGGTTGAGTTTGTGATGCTGCTGTCAACAGTCCATCCCTCATTTCTTTTCTCTCCGCTGTCTAGTCTTCCCCAAGTCCTGTGGATTTTGCTTCGCCCACGTCACCACCGTTCTGTCCCCTGCATCCTCATTGTCAAACGCTGCTTTGGCTCAGTCTCTAATTACACGCTTTCCAGAGGCCTCCAACACTATTCCCTATCATCCATCCATGCCGATACTGCTACCTAAATAAACCAAAAATGTTGCTCCGATCACGCTAACTCCCCTGTGGAAAGTCTTCCATAGCGTCCCATACCCTATATAATCAAATCTAAGTTCCTTCGTAAGACCTTTCAAGACATAATATTGCCCAGCTTTTAGTCTCCATCCACTTTCTTCTCCATCTGCAATTTATGCAGCAGCGATTCTGTGTTACTTACAATTTTGCAAATTCACCGTTATGGACTGAATATTTGTGTACCCTTAAAATCTACATGTTGAAGCCCTCATCCCCAGCTTAATGGAATTTGGATCTGGGGCCTTTGGAAGGTAATTAGATTTGGGTGAGACCATGAGGGTGAAGTCCTCGAGATGGGATTAGGGCCTTTATAAGAAGACAAAGAGGCCTCAGAGCTTCCTCCTTCTCCTTGCACACAAAGTCTTAGGAATATATTTAACAAGAAAGGTGTGAGACGTATCGTAAATATTCTAAACTATTTTTGAAAAACAAAGAATGTAATTTATTTTAACTCTTCTGGATTTCTTACTTTTTCATTAGAATTTTAGGATTAACATGTCCATTTCTACCAAAAAAAAAAAAACAACAACAACAAAAAACCAAAAGACAGCAAGGATTTGGATAGGAATTAGATTGAATCTGTATATCAGTTTAGGGCATATTGCCCTATTCACAATATAAAGTCTTCAATTCACATTTTATTTGGGCTTAAATGTACTCTTTGTTTTATATGTATCTCACCTGTTCTATGTTCTTCTGCTTTAATGAGGGGCGCTGGGATTAATTAGATATTTTTATCACATTCCTCTTCCTTCATTTTGTCCGTTCTAGCTTCTATTGCCCTTTGTTAGTGATCATTCTAGAAATTATAACCTACCTCCCTGGCTTATCAAAGTAGGGTAAAGATGAGTACTTTTAACAATTCCTAGACCTTAGAATGTCTTCATTGCACATATTCCCTTTTTCTTAACATTTTGTAATTGTTGTCTGCATTTTAATTTTATGTACATATTAAATTATATAGACATTTACTACCATTATTTTGTACAATCAATGTTCTTTAGATTTACTCAGATATTTACTCAATCTGTTGTTTTTCATGTTTTCCTTAACATATGGTCTTCTGTACAGAAAAGTTGTCTCATATGTGTGATCATTGCCCTTACAACTGAACCCACCTCAGCATTTCCTTTAGTATAGATCCATAGGCAACAAATTACCTCGGTATTAATTTTTCTGGAAATGCCTTCATTCTGCCTTTATTTTTGAAAGACGATTTCACTGACTATGGAATTCTTTTTTTTTTTTAATTTTTTATTATTTATTTGAGAGAGAGAGAGAGAATGAGCAGGGGAGGGGCAGAGAGAGAGAGGGAGACACAGAATCTGAAGCAGGCTCCAGGCTCTGAGCTGTCAGCACAAAGCCTGACGTAGGGCTCGAAACCACAAACTGCAAGATCATGACCTGAGCCAAAGTTGGACGCTCGACCAACTGAGCCGCCTGGGCACCCCTCACTGAGTATAGAATTCTTAATAGCCATTATTTTCTTTCTGCACTTCAAAGATACTACCCAATTAGTTTCTAAATTCTATCATTTCTGCCCTATTCCCTGTTCTCCCCTTTCTGACTTCAATTTCACATGAGACCTCTTTCTTTCTTATGTCTCTTATGTACCCTTCTGTATTTTATATCATTTCTCTCTGGGTATTTCAATGGACAGATCTTCCTTGCACTTGAATATAATCTGCAACTAAAACCATGTACTTCAGTTACTGTCTTTTTGAAGAGCTTTGAATTCTTTTTACGACACTCAAATTCTCAGGAGAAACCATCCAGATTGTCATCCGTTTTCTTGAACCTAACAATCAGTTATTGTAAGGATTGTGTCTAAGAAGTCCGGCATCTGGATCACCTGCTTCTATGGTTTGTTTTTTCTTTTCTCTGCTTTCTGACATACCTGGTGATTATTGATTAAATGTTGGATATTAATATAAATAATTGTAGAGTGTCTTTGTGACCAGTTGGCTTTTGACAACAGTTGGAGCAGAGACAGAGCCCCCTCATCTGATGTGGAAGGTATGATTTTGTTTTCTCTCCAGTCTGTGGCTACAAGAGTGAGTTTTGGATTTCAGACTTTGAAAGACATGGTCAATTTTGGGTTTACACTTTTCTTACAATGTAGCCTTTCCAGCATCACACCTGAGGGTCTGGGCTGTCTAAGAGGGTACCTCTTCCCGGGGAAGCCCAAACTCAAGTTCATTCCTCCAGGCTGGTGAAACTTACACAGCAGCCCTCTTACACCGCAGCTTGGGGAACTGGCCCCCCAGATCCTAGCTGGTTTGGTACGCTGGATTTCAGTTTCAGCGTCCTTGTGCTGTAAGAGAGTCACTGCTGTCTGCTCAGATTTCTCCTTGCTGTCTCCGCCCCTTGTCCAGCTTATTTGAACTACAAGCAAATGCCTTCTGGGTCGCAGCATAGAATGTGAGGCTCCGCGCACTGATTTTTCTCTTCTCTCAGTGATCTTGGACCTCACATTTGGGCTGCTTTCTGAGGTCTCTGAACAGATTTTTTTTTTGGAAGGGTTGGGGGGGGGTGACACGGGTTATTTTACATGTTGCTTTCTAACTTTGGAGGAGACGGAAGGTGTGCTTTGCTGGAATCTGGTCCGTCATAGCTGAAAACACAAGCATCTGAGGGCGTATTTAAGGGAAATCCAAGTTACTGCATCATTTTGTCTGTAAATACTTCGATATGTACTATCAGCATGTACGATGTTGTCTTCATTTAACGCAAGTCTGTCATCTATTATATCTATTATATTCTATTATAAAAATAATTACTCAACATAATCTAATATCAAGTCTATGGTCACATCACATCTTCTCAAATGTCTAAAAAAAAAAATCGTTGAATGAATTTAGACGCAAGTGAGGCCCAAACGTTGTCTTTTCTTAATGTTCTTTTTAAGCGCTAACAATCTCCCCTCTGTTTTGTCATTTTCATTTATAATTTGAGAAGTGTTTTTTTTTTTCATGTAGAGTCCCCACATCCTCAATTTGGCTGACTGCATTCTTGTCATTTTACTTGTTCCTCTCGTCCCCGTCTAGAACAGAAATTGGAAGTTAGATATCGAGGTTTGATTGCATTCAGGTTTTTGAAAAATACTTCAGAGGACCCAGGTAAGTTTTTATTATCCTACTCTTCATGTTGTTTTACGTATACCAGTAGGCTCGGGTGTTGTCCGAACCAAATATTTTTTAAGTGAAAACAAGACATTGTCTAAGACGTATACTGTCTGGTCGTTCCTGTACTCACACATCATCAATGGGCTCTCTCAGGCGACATCCGTAGTGGCTCGTCCTTCATTTGCTTAGTGTATTCTACTTCTACGCACAATTGCATTTTTACTCAGTTTTAAAGGACATATAAATTCATCCCAGAATATTCGAGTGCGGCTAGAAAAACAGTATCTGCCCTCAAAGACCATCAGAAGTAGGAAAAGAGAGAGAGAGAGAGAGAGAGATTATTTAAGAGGGTAGAGTAAGAAATATCCACAAGTAGTCTAAACCTGACTTCTAAAGTCAGTAACGCTTATATATATATATATATATAGCATTTATTCATTTTTGAAAGGCAGGGGGAGACAGAGCGCGAATGGGGGAGGGGCAGAGAGAGAGGGAGACACAGAATCCGAAGCAGGCTCCAGGCTCTGAGCTGTCAGCACAAATCCCGATGTGGGGCTCAAACCCACGAGCCGTAAGATCATGACCTGAGCCAAAGTTGGACGCCCAACTAACTGAGCCACCCAGGCGCCCTATTTTTAAAATTTTTTTAATGTTTGTATTTATTTTTGAGACAGAGAGAGACAGAGCATGAGCAGGGGAGGGGCAGAGAGAGAGGGAGACACAGAATCCGAGGCAGACTCCCGGCTCCGAGCTGTCAGCACAGACCCTGTCGCGGGGCTCGAACTCATGAACTGTGAGATCATGACCTGAGTCGAAGTCAGCTGCTTCACTAACTGAGCCACCCAGGCACCCCAAGTCAGTAATGCTTTTAAAACAGGGGCTCCCAAAGGTCCTACATACTGTGGCCCCCCCCGGGGTAACAGTCATGGACTGAACTTTGGGGTGCCCGCAAACTGGCGTGTGGAGCTCCTGGCTCCCCTGCGTGCTGGTGTTGGGAGTCGGTCCTAGCTAACAGCTGAGTCCTCCTGAGGCTGTTCAGAGCCTCCCAGCCTTCCTCCCAGAGGCTCAATGCCACCCTGACCCCCTGCTCCAGCCCGGGACAGAGGCTGTCCTGCATACGGCCCACCCCACCCTCCTGCAAGGGGGGCTGTAATTTTCTGTGCAGTCGATGAGCGAAAGAGCGAGCGGAGCTCCTGGTTTGGACGGGGGCTTGCAGATCCTGCCTGAGCGCATTCTTCACCCTGTGAACTGTGGCTCTGACCACCTGGCTATGCTCTTCACGGCCACGTTTTGTAACAGTTCGTTCTCACCTCCAAATTAGAGAAAGGCTCTCTGTGCCCGATTTCAGCTTGGCCACCTCCCTGTTGGCCCACGGCTGCCATGAGACCCGAGTAAGTGGTGCCCGTGTCCAGCCGACGCGGCCGAGGTGCCACTTTGCACACCCCCTCGACCACCAGCCACCGAGCTCCCGCCGGCCACCAGGCGGCGTGAGGTGTTCACAGAGAAGGCTGGGAGGGACTCGAGGTTAAAGAAAGCGTGGCCTCACCTCTCGAAGGGACTTACGGTGTGGCCGGGAAAGGACTCTTACACCAGAGAGCTCACAGTGCCGAGACAAGACTTGCGTCGCATTGCTCTGAAGACACGGTGGGTTCTACATGCCAGCCTCTCCGACAGCCTTCGGCCCGTGTCTCTCCTGCCCGTCATTCTGCCTCTCCTTGGTCAGTCCTGACATTCGTCCAATAACCCTTATTGAAAGGGGCCCCGGGAGGGAGGGATCCTTTCCTATGTTCTTCCTAGGATCTTTCCTACGTTCTGGAAAGCAAGATCAACAAAGACACAGAAGGACCGACGTGAGGGATGTATTCAGAGAATAAGTGTCCCGGGGTGAGAGTGAGGTTTTAGGCAGAGAAGACATTAGTAGGTATGTCAGTAAAGAGTTAAGTCAAAGGTCATCTGTGAATCTGCTTGATCTTCCCAATGTCCACACAAAGAAGGTGTGGGTGCGGATGTCCCCTAAGCTCTGTCCTGTTCCTCCACGGTGGGGTTACGGAATCTCATGACAGCACAGATCGCACTGGAATGTAGAAGTCGTCATGGAATTAGGGCGGGTAGAGCACACGGACACGCAGCCATGGATTCCCTCAATCACGCTCCAGATCCGAGGCCTCTCTGTGCCCCCCAGTGGTCCTGCGAGGTTCTGTGTGCTCTCACCAGTTTCCCCTGTTTGTCCTGCCCTTCCAAACCACCTTTCTCCACCCCCCTTCAGGGTTCACGCCACAGAACTCCAGGGTTTTTTGAAATCCCACATTCTCCCCTGCTCGAATGACTTAAGTCTTACTCATTAGTTTCTTTATTTCTTACTGGATGACTCCCTAATGACAGCATAATTTCTCCATCATCAAATGAGTATCTTCAATTATCGGGTTTCTTTCCTGAAGACTCATTGTATTTTTCCTAACACGTTTAATTTTAATCAATCATTACATATCCCACCGTTAAGCAGCATAAGAGTGCAGTTAAAAGACTGGTCTTTGGAGCCAGACGACCTGGTCTAAAATCCTACCTCCTCCACTCAGTGGCTTGGGCGGAGCCCCTGGCCTCGTTTTGTTGTCTGTAAAAATGGGCATGATAACCACACCAACAGAAAGGGTGTTGTGAGTATTAGGTAAGTGATACATGGTAAGTGCTCGCGACAGCGAGAACGACTTATCCCTCAATAAATTTTAGCTACTTTTATTATTATTGCCTTAATATGATAGCTATCTACATCCTGAGAAGCTATTTCCTCATCCGCCTGTACACGCATGGTACTTGCACGTTTGAGGATGGTTGGGGGGGGTGGGGGTGTGGGTGGGAGGACTCAGTCACAGCAAAGAGAAGAGCCTGTGGGGGCCTGGATGTTTTAGACGCTCCCCTCCCCTTTTGCGATATTATCTGCTGCCACCTGCTGGGGCTGTCAGGCATTGTTCCCATCGTATGAACTGATGATCCAAGCCGTGATGTTTCATACAATTTCACGTTAACACCGAATAAAGCAAGTAAAATACATTACTCAAAGCGTGCATTCCACCAATATCCATGTGAACGATTGCTCTCACTGGGTGGCTCTATGGCTAACTAAATGCCATCTTAAAATGCTCTGTGACGCTGCGTAGGCTGTGAAAAGCCCACACCGTTGTGATTCCGAGCACCCTCATATTTATGATAATGACTACAAAGGCTCTCTTAGTTATAAGATCCACGCTTCAGGGAATATTGTAATGAAAAGTAGAATTTGAGACAAATGTGACATTTAAAAGGTTGCAGTTTTTAAATTAAAAGGAATTTAAATTATTGATACCATAAAACCGTTTTCCTCTTGTTATTTAGAAATACTTCAGCATAAAATGAGGAAAAGGGTCAAACAAATAGGAGACACTGAGATAAAACATTAAGAATCCCTTCAGATTTCTGAAGAAAATATAAAATGTACTTTTAAAGGCTTTCCATTATTTTGCATTCGTTCTCAGATTTTTGTTTCACGGGGTTTAGGGTCCTGTAATGGGAACGACATTTTTGTTCTATACTGTGGCTAAGCTCTGTCTCTCAAAGTGAGAGACAAAACCATATGGAAGCCTAGAAAATAATATGGCAGAATGTCATAAGTAAAGCTTAGAAAATAAAGCTCCAGGGGCACCTGGGCGGCTCAGTCGGTTGAGCGTCTGACTTTGGCTCAGGTCATGATTTCACAGTTCTTGAGTTCGAGCCCCGCGTCAGGCTCTGTGCTGACAGCTCGGAGCCTGGAGCCTGCTTCGGATTCTGTGTCTCCCTCTCTGACTGCTCCTCCCCCTCTCACGCTCTGTCTCTCTCTCCTTCAAAATTAAATAAATTTTTTTTAAAAAAATTAACAAAAAAAGAAAAGAAAGCTCCATGATTTAAAATTACTTAACCCCAAAGATGGGGCGCCTGGGTGGCGCAGTCGGTTAAGCGTCTGACTTCAGCCAGGTCACGATCTCGTGGTCCGTGAGTTCGAGCCCCGCGTCAGGCTCTGGGCTGATGGCTCAGAGCCTGGAGCCTGTTTCCGATTCTGTGTCTCCCTCTCTCTCTGCCCCTCCCCCGTTCATGCTCTGTCTCTCTCTGTCCCAAAAATAAATAAATGTTGAAAAAAAATTAAAATTACTTAACCCCAAAGAGACTCAGAACAATGACATCTCTCGTCATTGAGTACTCAAAGACGGCAAAGTATCTGTCCCCCAAAGGACACAAATCCCAAGTAACATTTCTCAGAGTTAGTTATATTAGTGAATCAGCACACAAGCCTTAATAAGCATCAAATTACTAAATACTGAATTCTCTGTCTAGAAGGATCACAGAACGTTAGGGCTGTGAACACCAGGGTGGAAAATGTGATGCCTCCCTTCCAGAGTTTTCCTGCTGAAGAGGTCTGTGCGTGTAGACACAACTCTGCCCCACGCAGGACTCTGATCCATATCCTGTGGTATCGAACCACATTGTGGTTAACACGCTTTGTATCAAGACCTCAACTGAGAGTCATATGAAGGCTCTGGAGCTCTTCCCCCCGAAATTCTCATATCCACTACACGTACACACTCATGCATGCATGCACATCCATGAACACACACACACACACACACAATTGTCAAACCCCTGAATCTCTTTCTTGGATCCCTTAAGGGTAAAGAATCCATGAACGTATCATATGTAAGAAATTTTCCAATACTAAACTCCAGATTATAAATTTGGTCTAATGTGTCCCAGCAAGGAGTGGGGCATTGTGATGGTTATTGGTAGGTGTCAGCTTGGCTGGATGCGCAGACACGTGTCACCTATGATTCCAGGTGTGTGAGGGTGTAGGGATGAGATTACCTGTGAATCAGTAGACTGAGGAAAGCGCATCGCCCTTTCTAGTATGGCTTTTCTTCATCCAATCCACTGGAGGTCTTAATAGAACAAAAAGGCTGGGGATGAGGAAATTTCACTCTGTCTGTCTTCGTGCTGGGACATTGGTCTTCAACTGCCTGTGGACTTGGGCTTTGACTGGACCTTCCTCCATCGGCTTTTCTGGGTTTCCAGTTTGCTCACTTCAGAACTTAGAACTTCTCAGTCTCTGTAATTGTGGATAGATCCTTTATAATAAAGCATCGATATATACATACTGGAATGTAATGACTAATCCAGGTACGTAAGAGGAAAATCCACACAGCTGGAAGAATAACATAACTTAAAACGGTTGTGCACATTTCCTGTTTCTTTGCTCTCCAGATGCTGGTGTGCAACGCGGGCACCCAAAGAGAAAGACCTTTCCTGATACCACCAGGAAGCCCCAGAACTTCCACGCAAGTTCTGGGGAGGGCACCTGTGCCCACGCATACTGGCAGTGATTCCAATGCGGAGGACGCACGTTGGTCAGAAACAGGCTTGTCCCTCTCACCTTCCCATTCCGTCTGTCTCATCAAGTTAACGGTTGGTGCTTCTCATCCTTCACAGTCTCACATTAAAAGAAGTGGCCCTGATATCATCCAAACTCCCTGCTCGTGGTCTGCTGTGAATCCACAATGATCCACATATTTATGGCTCTTTTGAGTCTATTTCTAGACCACAAAGTGAGAGCCTGACTCCCAAATCCTACCGCACAAAAGCACTTTGCTTTCTTTGTATTTGGCCACGCCAGTGGGCACAGAGTCGTGTTCATTCTCGGGTGGCAGGCTCATCATGGGAAAGCACGAACCTCGGTTCAAGAATAACAGGACGGACAGGGACTGTTCTTCTAGGCACTTATTCTGAGCACTCAGGAGGCATAGCTGACAAGTGGGTGCAAAATGTGGCCAAACTTACGATTTTAATAATCGGATCACCTCCCATACACCGGACACTTGTGTAAGCTATATATGTATTTGCACACATTTTCATTTTAAATCTGACAACAGGGGCACCTGGGTGGCTCAGTCGGTTAAGTGTCTGACTTCGGCCCAGGTCATGATCTCGCGATTCATGGGTTTGAGCCCCCCGGCAGGCTCTGTGCTGACAGCTCAGAGCCTGGAGCCTGCTTCTGATTCTGTGTCTCCCTCTCTCTCTGCCCCTTCCCCACTTGTACTCTGTCTCTCTGTCTCTCTTTCAAAAATAAATAAACATAAATAAATAAGTAAATAAGTAAGTCAATAAATAAATAAATAAAATCTGACAACGACCTTTGAGGGCAGTGTTACGGCTGAGGAAGCCGGGGCTCACGGGGTCTCATGTCCTGTTTGAAGGCCAGCCAGACGTCTTAGTACATGCGGCAGCGACAGTCTCTCTGCTATGTCGATTCTCACGGTTGCTTGGCTGAAACCGGTGCGGATAGGATCGGGCTATCTTTGGTCCCGTCTTTGGTCCATTAATATTTTAACTTCACTGAGGAGGAGATCTGATATGATTAGCCAACTAATTTGCAATTGTCAGAAGAAAGGTGTTATGTGGACGCCAAATGTGACGCTGTAAATGTGATTGCTTTTTTCTTCTGTGAGACACCATACGCTTGAACTTCCTTCCACCTTTTGGTACATGTTTTCAGAAAAACATCTGCTGGAGCACCAAATCGCTTCATTTCTTTTTCTAACTCATTCGTGCTAACTACAGTATCCACGACTAATTTCAGGGTTCACGATCCCTCAGTAGTTAATGCTTTCAATGATTTTATTGGAATGAACCTTTGATAATGAAGAAGATTGTCATTTCCTTGTGGTCCTTCCTCTCTACAGCCATTAGCTTCCCATTCCTCAGACAAAAGGGCCCACGAAGGGTCATAGCGGCCCGTCTTCTGTCTTTGGCCCATCATGGCTACAAAGCCAAACAGAACCATAAGTTCAAACCGTAACTTTCTTGCTTCAAAAGATGCAATCCAAGAGATGATGTAACTTTCTTTCAACGTTTATTTATTTTTGAGAGAGAGAGAGAGAGCGAGAGAGCACGTGGGCAAGCAGGAGAGGGGCAGAAGGAGAGAGGGAGAGAGGATCCAAAGCAGACTCCATGCGGACAGCAGAGAGACAGATGTGGGGCTTGAACTCATGAACTCATGTGAGATCATGACCTGAGCCAAATGTCGGACGCTTAACTGACGGAGCCACCCAGGTGCCCCAAGATGACACAAAATGTGAATTAATAAAGAAATTGTGAGGTCCCAAGTGTCTCCTTGCTAGCACACCTGACATTGTGCTGTCCTGAGGCCCTCTTGCCCTCAAAGTTTTGATTATAAGTAGTGATTTTCTACTTGTGAACAAGACCTTACTTTGAATTGGTTCCACAAGTGCTAAGGGTGTCACTTTTCCAAGAGAGAAGACCAGACATAGAGCACTTGATGATTTTCTAGATCAGTCCTAAGTCTGGGGTGCCATGGAGATGTTACTATGATCTCTCGAGAGGTTCAGCAGGCTTCGTGCTCACCTTTCACTGAGCCACTCCACAACGTCATTGAGAAATCCCTCCTCCGCTGCTGGAGGACCACAGTCCGAGGCAACGATAGCTTCATGATATTACCATATTTCCCACTTAGTGAGAAATCAGCCCCTTTGCCCGCAAAGCCTCCCTCTAGACAAAAACTGCTTTTGGGGCCCCTGGGGGCTCAATCGGTTAAGCATCTCACTTTGGCTCAGGTCATGATCTCATGGTCTGTGACTTCAAGCCTGGTGTCGGGCTCTGTGCCGACAGCTCAGAGCCTGGAGCCTGCTTCGGATTCTGTGTCTCCCTCTCTCTCTCTCTGACCCTCCCCAGCTCACACTCTGTCTGTTTCTCTTTTTCAAAAATAAATAAACATTAAAAAATTTTGAATATTGTCTTATATATACATGCTGCTGATTCCAAATTTCACATCTCCCACCCCAAAGTCCCCAGACTCCACATTTATACGATCACCTCCTTACTTGGCATCTTGAAAAAGTTCCCAATAAGCATCTAAAACTTAATATACAGGAAAACTTTTGATTCTTGTGACTCATCAAAGGTGCTTTTCTGAATTTGAACATGAATAAATACTTGATCATATTAGGAAATTAGTGCTCATTTCTTAGGAATGATAGTTGCATTGTGGTTGTTTAAAAAAAGATTCCTTGTTAGATGCATAATACATGTAATAATGAATTGATTGTGGGGCACCTGGGTGATGCAGTCGGTTAAGTGTCTGACTTCGGCTCAGGTCATGATCTCATGGTCTGTGGGTTCGAGCCCCACATCAGGTTCTGTGCTGACAGCTCAGAGCCTGGAGCCTGCTTCTGATTCGGTGTCTCCCTCTCTCTCTGCCTCTCCCCTGCTAGTTCTCTCTCTCTCTCTCTCAAAAATAAACAAACATTAAAAAAATTACAAATTGATTGAAATTTATGATAACAAGAATATATGGTGTGAGGTCTGGGATGTGCTTCAGTAGGTAGTAGTGGTGGAAGGTGGCGGGAGAACCATCAAATTAAAGTGTGGACGGAACAAGGATCTCAGCGAGCTGGTGACTGCTTCAGCTGGGTGATGATGTGCTGGGAAGCCAGAGCTGGAGCACCAAATGAAGAATGTACAGATCGAGACTGGCTGCATGAGGACGCTCAGGCCAAATGGGGGTGGGGGGTGGGTCAGGTAGCTCCCTCAGCCTCTGAGCTCCCTCTTTGGGGAAATGAAAACCCTGGTCAGCTTGCATGAAAGCATGGTTTCAGTACACCCACACAAAGGAAGTACAGTCACAAGATTTGTTACTTGCAGATACCCCAAATGGGGGTGGACAGTTGTGGTGCAGAGTGAGCCAGGTGAAGGCTGCCCTCTGTCCCAGGTCACAGATGACCAGGAGATAGCAGGGTGGTGGTACTGCTACTTACAAGGTGGTTGTGGCCAGAGGTCACTGACTTTCCAAGGACTCAACTCTAAGTGGTTATTTTATTTTATCTTATTTTTTATTTTTTATTTTAGAGAGAGAAAGAGAGAGAGAGAGAGAGAGAGAGAGAGCCTATGAGCTGGGGAAGGTGCAGAGGGGGAGAGAGAGAGAGAGGGAGAGAGAATCTTAAGCCGGTTGTACACTCAGCACGGAGCCCACTGTAGGGCTTGATCCCATGACCCTGAGATCATGACCTAATTAAAATCAAGAGTTGGACACTCAAGCAACTGAGCCACCCAGGTGCCCCTCTAAGTGGTTATTTTAAAAGGTGTTCCAGGAATATGGGGACTTGGGGAAGGAATCCTACCCTCAGAACCTTCTGTGAGTGTCCATCCAGACTCGGGGGCGAGCAGGGGCATCATACTGTGAAATGCCTAGGCACCAGCTCACAACAGTGTTCTCATCACAGCTGAGGATGTGGATTTTATATTACTATCCTTCTAGTTTGGGTTATGTTTAAATTTTCTCCCTAATATAAATTTTAAAAGAAACTACCTCCTCACCATCCAAATAAAAGGCATCATCATTAACTCAGTTGCTGTGAACAAAAATCTTTGAATCATCCCTGCCTTATCATTTTTATTTCTTCTCCTGTATTTCTCATATTTGGAAAGGACTGAGGTTTGGAGGTTCTTGACATGTCTGGCTAACAGTAAAAGGGCTGGAGCAGTGAGTGTAAGGGATGGAAGAGATGGAATCAGTGAGATGTCTCGATGCTTTTTAATACAGGACTTGGTAAGAAAGAATCTGTATTTTATTTTCTCTTTTACTCTGTGCATGATGCAAAATCTTTGGACAATTTTGTTCAGAGGAAGAAGGCAATCAGATTTACTTTTGACAACTGTCATCATGGACAGTGTGTGAAGAAGAGACATTAAGGGGCCAAGAGTGGAAGAGAGAAACCAATTAGATGCTATTTCAGTAAGTCAAGGAAATGATGGTGGCTCGAAATAGCGATCTCAGTGGAGGTGTGTAGGGGGTGGGATTCAGGATAGATTTCTAAAGTATTGCTGATGTGATTTTCTAATGGATGAATAAATGTAAGGTGACATTATTGAATTAAAAACTCTCTAAGTTGTCCTTCAGGCTCATAGCCCTACAAAATGTGGATCCCTCAGTATGTACCAATAATTCTGATTTCTGGGAGTCACCTCCTTGCAATGCATGCAGACAGCAGAAACAACATGCCCATAGGGTCAGAGAACGTGGGTTAGAGTTGGAGTGGATGGTGCTGTCTATCTTGCAGGGCCACAGAATGAAGTGAGACACCGTGTGAAAATCTCACTGTCTCCCTGCACGCCACAGCATGGGGACTCGAGAAAAATATTTCCTTCCTCTGTAAGTTACTTGCCCTCCGCAGGGGCATTCTTCCCTCTGTCCACCTTCCTTGCATATTCTTCGGCTCCATGCTCAAGATTTCCACAAAATGTACTTTCTCCTTGCTCTTTGACTCCATATATTTGTTTTTATTGGAGCTGGGTTGACAAATCACTTTACAGAGAGGAGACCCATAATTAGGGGCTAAAATGAAAGCATCTTTAGTTGGAAATTTCAAGTCTTTATGGCCTGATTCATCATATCTAGATCAGATGCACTCTTCATGTTTCAGCCTTGCATTGGCCTTTTTCATAAAACCTCTTCTAAATTTAGAATTAATAACATAAAAAAGGTTTCACTTGCACATATGGAACTACTATATCCCTTTTCATTTGCCCACCCTTCCTTCCTTTCTTATAAGCATCAATCAGTGGTTCACATTCTCATGTACATGTAGATAAACAAAAAGGGGAAAGAAGAAATTGGGTTAATAAATAATACCTTTACACACTCTTGACTCTTTGAGGTGCCTGGGTGGCTCAGTTGGTTAACTGTCCAACTTCAGCTCAGGTGATGATCTCGTGGTTCGTGGGTTCGAGCCCCACGTCCGGCTCTGTGTTGACCACTCAGAGCCTGGAGCCCGCTTTGGATTCTCTCTCGCTCTCTCTCTCTCTCTCAAAAATAAATACACATTTAAAAAATTAAAAAATAAGAAAACCAAAATCTTGGCTGTTTTACGTGTACCTTCATTTGATTCATATCAGACACACATAATTTGGTGGGGAGATGACCAGTTTTATGTGGTAGTAACACCACAAAATTTTCATTGGAAAAGTTCCATTTTAAAAAAATAAGATCAGTGATGATTTCATTGAACAGGTATTTGGACAGAGTTTTCATTAAGTAGTAATTCCTTAAACAGAAATTGGAATGTCAGCAAACTTAGAAATTATGCAAAGCTGACTTCCACTCGTGCTCGACACCTTGTTCGATCTTCAAAATCTAGTATGGAACGTGACAAGCAGAGGCATAGACAGTAGAGTTGTGGAGGTAATAGAAGAAGGGTGCTGATAAAACCCGTGACAGCAAAGATAAAGAATTTCGTTGCTGCCCACCGCTGTTATCCTTCTGTGCTATGTCTACTGGCCAGTAGGGGAGAGAAATGCCAAGACATCAGCGATCCCTCTTGAGTGTCCTGCTGAAGTCTCATCATTAACTCACACTCAGCAGATTGCTGTCCGCTTCCGCTCTCTCCATTCTCTGGTTTCCATTTGTAAATATTTCCCAAGTATTTCAAGCTACGTATTCTAATTTTACCCAACCTGTTGCAATTATTTTTCACTTTTGTTGCTTACTAAAAATATCTTCAGTCTAAAGATAGCTGACTCATTCATCCTAAGCGCTGAAAGTTGCAAGTTGGTGAATCATTCCCAATGGCCTGCGTGTAGAACCACTGTCTTCCTGTGGCTTTCACAGCGTTCTGGACCTCTTTCCATTAGAGCATTGATAACATTCTAAGGTGATTCTGTTCTACTCCACTCTACTGCCCTTCTTCAATTCCTTTGGCCTAAACCTTGGACATCAAGGCCTATGGGCTGGGAGCTGGTCTTCGGTTGCCATTTTTCCCATCCCCCAGCATATACTGGGCTGTTGTATAGTCAGTACTCAGGAAATATTTTATTACTGAAAATGTGGGCAAATAAGAACATTTATTTACTATGTGCAGTTACTATTTACATTAGTCCGGATCAAAAAAATGGCATAACATCAAAACTAAACACTACAGCACTTACTGAAAGTGAGGACCAGCCCCTGACAAATGTGTGGATTGCAGGAGTCCATCTTTGCCATCCCCACGGTCTCCTTCCTTCCAAGTGGCGCCATTTGCCTACAGGGCTTCTCTTCCTCTGCAAGCCATTCTCTCCATTTTAATAGAGACACTAAACTGTGCTCAGATATAATCCCCAGAGGATAATGGCTCAGGACAGTAGTGCCTTATTTCTCGATCAAAAAAAGAAAGCAGTGTCAGGTGGGTATTCCAAGTCACCAAGCAGCTTTCCTGCTCGTGTTCATTCGGGATCCAGGTTCCTTCCCTCTGTGGTTCCTCTAGAGAATGGTAGGTAGGAGGAAGTGAAGGTGGAGTGTCCGCTTCTAGAAACCCCTGGTTCTGCCATGCTACACATCACTTGTACTCACCATCTATTAGAGAATGAGTGACACGGCCACACCTCATGCTGAGGGGCTGGGAAGTGTAGACCCTCCCAGCTAGGACACCCACCCATGGATGGACAACATGAACCGCGGTCCAGCTAATCATTCCTGCCCCTGCTGTGCATGCTTGCCAGCGAAGAATTAACTTGAGACATTCATTCCTAATAAGCTACAACAGCTCTTGAAGCTCCCTGCTCCCCCTACCTAGTGGTCCTCTCATTTTTACCTGAAATAAGAACATAGAGCCCAAAAGGGAATTAGATTTTACTACTAAAGAGAAGGGGAGGTGGTGGGAATGTTAGAAAACCTTCCGAAACCACGCAGGACAAACAGCTGACTTCCAGTTGGGCATCAAATCATCTTGGTTAAAATATAAGATTCTCAAAACTGTGTGTGAAGCATTCAAAACATATCCCCACTGCAAGTTTCAGCGTAAGACACTGCACGTGCTGGTAAAACCTAACATCATCCCCAGCTAAATAACTCCCTGTGGTAGAATTGCTTTAATTTCCTACACGAACAACTGGTCTACCCACAAGATGATATAAAGCTTAGAATATTAACACAGACACTTCAGACACCAAAGAAAATGCCTCTTTCATTACGGTTGTGGCCCGATTCTAATAAGCATGTGATTCTCTGAGACTGGAGCATGGAAAGCCCCCAGTGGTCCCCAGGGAGCACTTGTCACCCAGCTCTGTGTACAAATGTCCCATTGCAGGCAATCAAGGCATCCTGGCCTACGTCACACAAAAGGTGACAGAACAATGGTGTCCTGGTGAAATATTCTGCTTTGAAGCTAATAACAGACAGGAGCACGTTTCATTTGCCTTTGTGCATTTTTCACTTATTTGCCCTTGTTGGCGTGAAAACCCTCAAAGGTGATGATTTAATAGAAATGGAAATTTTTAAAACACTGGGTTTCCACAATCCGAATTTAGTATCTCTGTGTTATGAAACTCTGTGATTAAATGCCTTACAAAGTCAGGCACGCTGTGAATTTGAATGGGAAACAGAGCTTCCCTGATTCTTGTATGAGTAGCTACAAGTTCTGAAGACACAGTCAATTGTCTACAGACAGATATTTATTACCCAATGGAACCTCTCTAATATATTCTCCTGGAGCCATTTTGAATGTTCTTAAATACTTGCAAAATATCCTTAACATCATAATTGAATGACTCTTTAAACAAATTCATAAATAAAGTGGGAGCTAATTATGTGGTGTTTTTGCTCCAAATATTCTGTGAGAAGAACAATTTTGTTTGTTCACACATACTATAGAAATGAATGCAGATATTGGAGGTTTCCCTTACCTTATACTAGGATTAAAATATGTCTATGCAGGGGCGCCTGGGTGGCGCAGTCAGTTAAGCGTCCGACTTCAGCCAGGTCACGATCTCGCAGTCCATGAGTTCGAGCCCCGCGTCAGGCTCTGGGCTGATGGCTCAGAGCCTGGAGCCTGTTTCCGATTCTGTGTCTCCCTCTCTCTCTGCCCCTCCCCCGTTCATGCTCTGTCTCTCTCTGTCCCAAAAATAAATAAACGTTGAAAAAAAAATTAAAAAAAAATATATATATGTCTATGCATCAGAATTACATGGGGAATTTCTAAAACTATATGCCTTGTTCCTATGTCCAGAGTTTCTCATTCAGTGTGGTTTTTGTGGAGCTTGAGAATTTGCATTTTTTTTTTAACTAGCACATCAGGCAATTGTGATGTAGCTGGGTCACAGGTTTGTGGATCACTGAAAGATTTAGAAAGATTTAGAACAACGCTTCTGAAACTTTCTTGTGCGTGCAAATCACCCGCTGCAAAGGAATGTTGAAAACATCAAGTAAAAACACACAGGACTTTGCACATTGTGAGCGTTAGTCAACATTAGATGTGATTGGTTTCATTAAAGGCTGATGAAGAGTTACAAGAGAGGAAAAATAGGGGCGCCTGGGTGGCGCAGTTAAACGTCCGACTTCAGCCAGGTCACGATTTCGCGGTCCGTGAGTTCGAGCCCCGCGTCGGGCTCTGGGCTGATGGCTCAGAGCCTGGAGCCTGTTTCCGATTCTGTGTCTCCCTCTCTCTCTGCCCTCCCCCGTTCATGCTCTGTCTCTCTCTGTCCCAAAAATAAATAAACGTTGAGAAAAAAAATTTAATAAAAAAAAAAAGAAAGGAAAAATGCCCAACTATTGGAATAAAATTGAAGGAAAACTGAGTGTTAACGTATAGGGGAAAGAGGCACTGATTAAAAGTCAAGTGATGTTGCAGACCAAGGCAAATACTTCACACTCCTGGGGCACACCCCTTGTAATGACCTCAAGATAAATAACAAACAGCCTTCAAACAGGTAATCCTATCCCCAGCCTTCCTCCTTTCCAAAGTATTCTCCACCTTAGGGTCAGATACAGTTTTCTAGCAAGCTGGACTGAATGTATCACTCCCCTTCTAAAAACCCCCATTGCTCTTAGGATGAAAGTAAAATCCTCACCAGTCTCTGCTGATTGATGCTCTTCTCTTTGCCTGGGACCCTCTTTCTCTACCCACACATCCCATCCCCATTCATCACCATTTGCCAACTTAGACACCATACCCTGTAGGAAGCCTTTCTCCAGCCCCTGTTTCCCCAATCTAAACACTTTCATACTTTACCGTGACTTCTGGCTTATTTTTCTGTACTCTTTAAGTCTGTAGAAACAACAAAAGCAAACATTTTCATGATCTTGATCACTATGTAATTCCCAGAAGCCACATCGTGCCTGGTACACAGTTGATGTTTCATAAATATTCATTCCATCAAAGATGGATGCATACATAAGGTGAGGTATATGGGTGCAATGAAATACCAGTGAGACACGAAAAGACTTTAATCTTGCCATTTGTGACAACACGGCTGCACTTCAAGGACATTATACTAAATGAAATAAGCTAGACAGAGAAAGACAAATTCTGTCTGGTTTAATTTATATGTGCAATCTAAAACAAACAAACAAACAAAAAGCCAAGCTCATATCTGCAGAGAACATAACAGTGGGGCCATGCATAAGAGGTGAGGGGGGTTGGGAGAGGGCTCAAAAAGGACAAACTTACAGTTACAAATAAAGAAGTCATGGGTGTGTGATGTACAGGAAGGTAACTATAATTAATGATAGTGAATTGCCTATATGAAAGTTGTGGAAAGAGTAAACCTTAAAAGTTCTCATCACAAGAAACAAATTTGGTACCTCTGTGTGGCGACAAATGCTGGGCGGATTTATTGTGGTCGTTTGGCAATATATGCGAATATCGAATCATTATGTCGTACACCTGAAACGCATACAATGTTAACGTCAATTATACTTTAATTTGTAAATAAATAAATATTTGTTGAGGAATATAGATTGTTTACTCTTCATTCATTCTTGTGGGAGAGAAAAAGATCTTTAAATTCTTTCTGTGACTCATACTAAAACCATTTCCTTTGTGTATTTTCTACAAATAATATTTCTTGATCAATAGATTTATACCTCACTTCATACAATTTCTGTAAGCCATACGGATTTCAGTTCTTCTTCCTCCCTGAGTTCCTCTTTACATACAACTAAGAACTGATGATCTCATTCATCGATACGTGGAAATAGGACGAATAGCACATCTACTCCTTATCAGTACTATGTGCGTGTAGAGTAAAGGGCACTTCAGTTGGGCTTGGAGAAAGAGATAAAATATAAGAATACAAGTGTTACCAGGAACAATCATTTATCACATGACATGGTAGAAATAGAAGCTGAATGGTGGCTTGGCTTCCCTGGGCCATACCAGTCATGAGCCAATAACAAAATGGGCAAGGCGAATACTATTCCCCTGCACCCAAAGACCTCCCCTATCCACAGAAAACAAGCCAAGACAGGAGATTCTTGGTTTCAGGGAGGAAAATTCTCCATTTCTCCCTGTGGGTGCCAGTCTCTATTCAGCCACGCAGCCCTTCCTGTGCCAGCGTGCTACTGGCTGTTTGGGCCCCACCTTTCAGCCTGACTCGGCTACTGGCCTGTCTCCTTGCTCCAGGTTTCTGTGTCCTTATCATCCGGTGAGGCCATTCCTCTTGTTAGTCAATCACCAAATATTTATGGAGCTCTATGCCAGTCACCAGGCCAGCTGCTGGGACAGTCATGTGAGGGAAGTAAGCCTGAATCCTGTTCCCACGGAACCTGGAATGTAGCAGAGAGAGCATGCTGTTCCCATCCAGGTGGGGACAGCTTTTTGGATGTGCTATTGAGGTGGCCTTAATTATTCCCTCTCTACTGTCCCTTCTCATAAAGAGTTTTGATTGTCCCGGGGCTGGGTGACCTCCCAGTGTGCCTTCCAGAAGCATCTCCCCAGAGCTGAACACCAACCTGTACCCCAGGGTTCATCCAACTCTCTCCTGCCTCCTTCAGGGTGACTTTACTGCCCCCAGGAAACTGTCTGGGGCTCTTCTGTTTGAGAGATTTAACTCTGGGGACTCACTATTATTTCTCATGGGTCTCGTGTTTTCGCATGAAGTACATCAAACACACACACACACACACACACACACACACACCCAGAAGCTCTCCACTAAAATACACAGCAGTATCTAGGCATGAAGATGAAGTAATTCTTCTTCTGTGTCAGTTTTAAAATACCTGACCTCCACAGAAAAAACTAACTCAAGGCAGGGCTTCTAATAACTCTTCACCCGGGGATTCTGGCCTCACCCCCTGGTCTGAATTGAATAAGCAGAGACACTCTAAGTTGCAATACGCTTGTGTCCAAGGAAAAAAACAACCACAACCACAACACTGAGCAAATAGGAATATTCATTCATACGCCTTCTGGCATTTGAGAAAAAACCAACACAACAAAGAAAGGTTGTTCCTTCCATCCAGTGGTCCCCAAGGAACGTACAATAATCCAACCAAACACAACGTGGGGTCTAAGCTACAGGCAACGGCTATTTTAGACAGGATGGTGAGTACTGGCCACGTGGTGTTGTGGGATCACACAGAGCAGTGGGTGAACCGTAGTGAGAATCTGAAACACTAAAGCGTTTAGGAGCAACTTAGAGAATGCGCAGTTAGGGGCTGGCATGAGGATGAGAGGCGTTTCTGAAATGGAAAGTGTGTAACAGGCAACGGGTAGACACACACACTTTTTAATGTCAGTGACTCCAGACAGTCTCCGCTCAATAAGGGATCCAGAATGCAGACAACGGGATGTGAAATCAGAGTAAGTTCGTAACTTCCACTTGGGGAAGAAAGGAAACAGAGATATTTAGTCCATGCACAAAGGTGAGGAAACTATGGTGAAAGACAAAACAAAACAAAAACTGATTCTCCAAAACAAACAAACAAAAACAGAACCAAAACAAACAAAAAAAAAACCCACCTGATGTAGAAGAGGAATCGGCTGGCCTGACAAAGGTAAGGCAGGATGATGACCCGGTGAGCCGCAACCTTCAACCTGGGTAGCATGTTTGTCCCGGGCAAACTGCACCTGTACACATTCTTTCATGCTGTGCAACCAGTAGGCGGGCTCTTAAACTGCCTACATGTTTTGCCCTAAGCCCAGGAAGAATACTGTTGAATCAGGCTACAATGAACATTTTTGGCCCCTTACTACTGACCCACATTTCTAAGCCCTTTGCTTGTATTTTCTTTCTTCTTCCCAGGCAGCTCTTTGAGGCTGATGTTCCGTTTTGTTTTGTTTTGTTTTGTTTTGTTTTGTTTTGTTTTATGTTTTGAGAGATCGTGAGCTGGGGAGGGACAGAGGATGCAAGCCGGGCTCTGCGCTGACATCAGTGAGCCCCAATGCAGGGCTCAAACTCACAAACCAGGAGATCATGACCTGAGCCGAAGGTGAGTGCTTAATAGACTGAGCCAGCCAGGCGTCCTGAGGACGATGCTCTAAATGTCCCTATTCTAGGATGAGAAAGTTGAGACAGGAGCTTGGCATTTCCCCAAAATAACAAGTGGGACTTCCATCCTTGGTGCCCCTGGAGCCCCAGATTTGAACCATCTCTTTGTACTTCTTCTTTAAAGTCCTTAAGACTTGCTTCCATGTCTCTCCCATTTGCTCCTTCTCATCCTGGGTCACCCCTTCGAGGTCATTGCCTGGCCCCGATGTTTCCTTGAACCAAACTATGAACTCTGAGGCCAGCCCCGTGTCTCACTGCCTCATCTCCAGTGCCTATCCTACAAGAGGCCTTCAGTTATATTTGCTGAATTATTGAAAGACAAACACATAAACCAGTGAATATTAAAACAGCAAGGCCAACAGAGGAAAATTCATTCTTGACCAGTAGATGGCAGCAGTGGAACGATATCAAAGGAATGACCTCGGTGACCTGAGCAGGTCCTCCCCTGCTGGGTGTGCCTCTGGGCAACCAGTCTGGCCAGAGGGGGTCACTTTATTGTCTGAATGAATTTAGTCTCTCTTCTCTGGACACCTGCCAGATTTGCTGCATCTTTTTCCAGCACCATAAAATCAGAACGGGGTTAATGATTCCATTTGTAATAGTATTTCTGTTGGATTTATTTCTTCACTAGCCTAGCCTGTAAAATATTTATTTTCAAAGAACTGATAAAAGGATTTATGTATTTTATTCATATAATTTAAGCTATAGCTTAAATACGTATAGGATACACGCCCCAATTTGAAAGTATAGTTTCCTATTCTTTTCTCCCCCCTCAATTTTACTTTTTATTTGAGAGAGGGAGAAAGAGAGAGAGAGAGAGAGCAAGTGAGGGAGAGGGGCAGAGGGAGAGAGAACCTTAAGCAGGCTCCACATTCAGCGTGGAGCCCAATGCAGGGCTGGATCCCACAACCCTGGGATCATGACCTGAGCAGAAATAAAGAGTCCGCCACTCTACCTACTGAGCCACCCAGGCGTCCCCACTCTCCTATCCTTGAATATTTGTGGTCTAAAGAAATTGTGTTGGGGCACCTGGGTGGCGCAGTCGGTTAAGCGTCCGACTTCAGACAGGTCACGATTTCGCGGTCTGGAGTTTGAGCCCCGAGTCAGGCTCTGGGCTGATGGCTCAGAGCCTGGAGCCTGTTTCCGATTCTGTGTCTCCCTCTCTCTCTGCCCCTCCCCCGTTCATGCACTGTCTCTCTCTGTCCCAAAAATAAATAAAAAACGTTGAAAAAAAAATTTAAAGAAATTGTGCATGTAACAAGGATGTGATATTAAAGGAAAATCAAGGTATCCAAAACTAGCAACCTTTGCAATTGAATGAGGAAGAGGAGAGTGAATGTGAACAATTTCCCCTTCAGATTTAACCACAGTCCAAACATTCTAGAGAAAGAGGTACTGCACCATAAAATGAAGACGGTTCCTCCCACCTTCATTTGCATTAACTTCTATTTCTTCTAACAAAACTATTTAAACTAGTGCTTCTCCGTGTTCAGTGTTACAGATTTACAGGTAAGGCACCTGTTATAATGCAGCTTCTGAGGCTGGGGTCTGGGGCAGGTCCAGAAACCGACTTGCATTTCTAACAAGCTCCCCAGTGAGGCTGGTGGTGATGCACTCCGGAGTACAATTATTTCCAGGACTTTAAAGACAAGAGGGACCCGTGCCTGTGTGCATTAATGGGTTCACATAGCCTCTGATTGAATCTTAAAGACACAAGTATTTCTTTTTTTTTTTTTCAAAATTTTTAATGTTTATTTATTTTTGAGAAAGAGAGGGAGAGAGAGAGAATGGGCTGGGGAGGGAAAGTGAAAGAGGGAGACACAGAATCCAAAGAAGGTTCTAGGCTTCAGGTTCTGAGCTGGAAGCACAGAGCCCCGGATGCAGGGCTCGAACTCATGGACTGTGAGATCACCACCTGAGCCAAAGTCAGACCCTTAACCAACTGAGCCACCCAGGCGCCCCAAGGCATGAGTATTTCTTAATTATATTTCCACTTATCTTAATATGCCTCGGTAAGTTATCATATTGATTATTTTTTGTAAATATAGTCATTTCCTGAAATTAATGTTATAGCTCTTCCTAAATTTAAATCAAAATGTAGTATTTTAGTTATCTATGATTGTGTAACAAGTTCTTACCAAACTTACTGCCTGTAGATGGCAGTAATTTCACTCTATCCCACAGTTGTGTGGGCCAGGAATTCAGGCAGACACTGCCTGGGGTCACCACGTGCCTTCACTCATGTGTCTATAAGGTTGAGCTCCGCTGGGTCCCTGTCTTATTCCTCGGTTTCAGGGTCCCTCTAGATGGTCGCTTCAGCAGGGCAAATGCATATCTCATATGCTGGTTCAGGATCCAGGATCAAGGTAGATGCACCAGCCCTCTTAGAGGCATGGAACTAGCATGGCGTCTCTTCCAGCATATTCTATTAGTGCAGACTACCACAGGCCAGCCCAGGGTCCAAGGACGGAGGAATAGCTCCTTCCTCCCCCCAGGGAGGGTGTCAAGGAATACACAGCCATCCTGAATCTCTCAGTTAGCGAGTATCAGCGAGCAAACCATGATGTCATGGAATAGGGGCATGTGTGTGTGGAGGGGTAGGAAGGACTGGAATCTTCATATTGACTTCTTTACCTTGTAAAATGGGTCATGTTTTCAACTTGACTTTCTTTGCATCGCTCTCCATTTCATTTTGAAATCACTATAGAAATGTGAAGATGGACGGAAGATAAGATGGACACACTAATGCCCCAGCAATGCTTGACTCTGAACAAATTTTTCTCTTCCTCATTCTTGAAGCCTCCCCCTTCCCGTCACTTGTTTTTCTGTAGAATCCTTTGTTCCATGGACGCCTGGCTGCCTCCATCAGTTAACAGGTCAAGATCTTGCAGTTTGTAAGACCAAGCCCTACATCAGGCTCAACGCTGGCAGAGCCTGCTTGGGATTCTCTCTCTTCCTTTCTCTGCCCGTCCCCCGCTTGCTCTCTCTCTCTCTTTCAAAATAAAAATAAATAAACTTAAGAAAAAAGGAATCCTTTGTTCTAGGAACTTGGTATCCGTACTTGGTACCAAGACTCTGATGGCCATCGCCAGTGATAGACATGAGACCACCTTGAAGCCATGACGAACGCGGCTGGTAGCATGTACCAGATTCCTATAGAAACCACCCAGATCCTGTATTTTCCAGCCTTTACCATGATGGGTCTGCAGTTTTGAAGGCATTAGCCTTCTGTGCCCTCCTTTGCCTAAAAAAGTCATAAAACTGTTCCTCCTTAGCCCCAAATTCTGTCTTCATGTTACATTTTGGTTCTGGAGCATGGAGATCAGTTTTCGACAGCAACTGGACTATTGCATTCATAAGATGGAACACATTTAGGTTTGTGAATATGGTTGTTGGAATTGAGGAATGTATACAGTCTCTCTAGGTCTCCATTTTCCCATTATTAAATTAAGAGTAAGAAGTTATAGGATGGCTAAGCCTCCAGAGAACCCTGTGACACTAACATATTAATCTATTTTGTCACCCCTTGTGTAATATACTTGTAGTATTAAAATATTTAATATATTTAATGTTTCAGAAATATACCATCCCAAACCAAAAAAGTACATATATATAATTATACATATATACACTTACCTATGCACACCCTAACTCTTTGCCTCATCTTTATTTCCAGTAAGTGTTTCAAGAGCTTCTCCATAATTTACGTACTGCTTATTTAAAGATTTACTAGTTTAATTATAGATATCCTCCCTCTTTCAAAATTCTTTAGATGTTTAGGGAAATCCTACAGCTCATTCAAACCCATATAATTTATTTATATAACATAATTTAAAGCTTAATCAAAACATTCCTCAGTTCAAATTATTATTGGCATTTTGCATCTTTTGACCTTTTTATATTTCCTATAAAACATTCTCATGCAGCTATAATTTCCAAAGATTTTAGACCATTAAAAAAATCCACCCATCTATTACCTCCAGACAGCTCTGAAAATGAGAGATTATGAATCCTGGGATTGGTATTCAGACTTAGAAGAGGGAAGGAAAAGGTTTACATTATCATAAAAATATCATGGAACTTTCTAGACATTTCTTTAAAAGTGCTGGTACACGTTGATTTTTTCAGGGAGTAAAAAATAAAAATTTGTAACTCAGGCCCCCAGAAAAAAAGACCTCAGTCAGGAGGAAAGGACATCTTCGGGTACGGGTACGTTAGGTTCAGGCAAGGAATGATACCAGATGAGGATAAAATGCAAAGCCAGAGAGGAAAGGCAGGTGAAGGGGAGAAAATACAGGGTCTGTAGATTTGGGGCAAACGCTCACAGAAAGCAGGGTCTGGCAGCTCCAACCCAGATTTTCACAGAGTGTGTCTGCCAAGAGTAAATGTCTTCAATGGAAAATGGAAACATACTTAAGATAGCTTTTAAATATACATGATTTTATCCCCCCAAATGTCGGGCACTGGGGTGGCTCAGTTAGTTAAGCATTCGACTCTTGGTTTTGGCTCAGGTCATGATGTCGCAGTTCATGGGATCGAACCCCACGTCAGGCTCTGAGCTGACAGCACAGAGCCTGCTTGGGATTTTCTCCCTCTCTCTGCCCCTCCTCTGCTCTCTCTCTTTCTTTCTCAAAAATAAATAAACTAACCAAATAAATAAATAAATAGCCCCCCAAATGAAAAGTACCTGTATGGGCTGAATTGTATCTCCCCCTAAATTCCCGTTTTAAAGCCCTAACCTCCAGTCCCTCCGAATGTGACTTTATTTGAGACAGGACCTTTAGAAAAGTGACTTGGTTAAAATGAGGCTGTTTGGCTGGGCCCAACTCAGTCTGACTGATGTCCTTCCAGGAGAGAAAATTTGGACACAGAGGGTGCCAGGGATGTTTGTAGGGAGGAAAGTCCATGTGAGAGCACAGCATCTGCCAGCCAAGGAGAGAGGCCCCAGGGGAAACCAAACCTTTGATACTGGATTCCTAGCTTCTGGAACTGTGAGAGAGTAAATTTCTGGTGATTAAGCCACCGAGTTTGTGGTATTTTGTGATGGCAGCCTTAGAAAGATGGTATAGTCGCTGTGTATAACGCGAAGATCATGAATCTGAATCTCCCTTCTGCCATATACTAACAATGTTCTCTAAGGCATTTTTGTTTTTGCTTTGAGAGAGAGAGAGAGTGCCAGCAGGGGAGAGGGAAAGAGGGAAAGAGGGAGAGAGAGAGAGAGAGAGAGAGAGAGAGAGAGAATCTTAATCAAGGATTAATCATGTCACAACCATGAGATCATGACCTGAGCCAAAATCAAGACTGGGACGTTCAACCAACTGAGCCACCCAGGCACCCCTCTAAGGCGTTCTTTTATAAATATGAAATTTATTGTCAAATTGGTTTCCATACAACACCCAGTGCTCATCCCAGCAGGTGCCCTCCTCAATGCCCATTACCCACCTTCCCCTCCCTCCCACCCCCCATCAACTCGCAGTTCATTCTCAGTTTTTAAGAGTCTCTTATGGTTTGCCTTCCTCTCTAACTTTTTTTTCTTTTCCTTCCCCTCCCCCCTTGGTCTTCTGTTAAGTCTCTCAGGATCCACATAAGAGTGAAAACATATGGTATCTGTCTCTCTCTGTATGACTTATTTCACTTAGCATAACAGTCTCCAGAATTTTTTTAAATAAACATTCTTATTTTAGGATAGTTATAGATTTACAGAAAAGGTGAAAAGATAATGCAGAGGGTTCCTACAAACCCACACCCAGTTTCCCAAACTATTACCATCTTATATTAGTATGGCACATTTGTCACAATTAATGAATCAACCCTGATGCATTATTATTAAAGTTCGTACTTTACTTGAATTTCCTTAGTTTTTACCGAATACATTTTTTTCCTCCAGGGTCCCATCTGGGATACATGACACTCAGTTATCACGTCTCTTGGGCTTCTCTGACTGTGACAGTTTCTCAGGCTTTCCTTGTTTTTTTCTTTTTCTTTATTTTTTTATTTTTTTGAGATTGAGAGCGAGCGTGCACACACACAAGCAGGGAAGGGACAAAGGGAGAGGAAGAGAGGGAATCTTAAGCAGTCTCTGAGTTTAGGACGGAGCCCTACTCAGGCCTTGATACCACGACCGTGAGATCATGGCTTGAGCTTTTTAAAGACTGGAAAATCGTGAGTAACAAATAATTTCCTATCACACCTGCTTTCTTATTTCACCTGTATAAAACGTAGCATCCCTGGAGCATAGTGGGGTACCCGATACATGTAGTTCTCTTGTTTTGTCTCAATAATGCCTTATTTCTGACGCATAAGGGAGAGCTGCTTTCTGTTGATACACCTAGGGGTCGAGATGCTTCCAAAGAAGCCGAGAGGGTCGGGGATGAAGTTGGAGCTGAGAGGGTTTTATTTCACAGAAGGTCTCTTAGGAGGTCGGGCTTTGTGTGTGGGTCGGAGGGTGCCTTGCACGCTCAGCCGGGCCTTGACGATGCTGCTGCTCTCGGCTTCACTTCCCACTGGTTCAGAGCCTCAAGGTCAGCCACAGGTGAGAACTTGGGGTCTTTCCAGACGGTTTCTGAGGACATGCCCAGCCCTGGGTCTGGGAGTTTTTCAAAGGCTTCTGAGGACATCCACTTGCCTTGCTACTTACGGTTTTCCCTTCCTTTTAGGTGGTTAGTTAGCCTGCAGTCTGTCCCAAAGTCATCCCAGCTCAGGCAGCCACAGTGTTGAACAATTGCCCCAGATTGTTTCCCATCAGTGCCCTCCTGCCCGGCGCCCTGTCTGGATCTAGTGAAATTAAAATTAGCCTTACAGTTGTGTTTTCCTGGGAGCTGCCACATGGGCCAAATCAGGACAAGTCTCTGACAAAGGGTCTGTCCAGACCCTCCTCGGGCTACAGGATTGCTGCTTTTCACCGTCACTATGGATTTTGGTTTTTACGACTGCCATGGAGTTAGGGTGAGGGCATCAGGGACAGGACAAGAGGAAACACCACAAAGCTCACCAATCTTTTTCATTTTTCTTTTAATATTTTGTTTATTTATTTTTGAGAGAGAAAGAGAGCGTGAGCAGGGGAGGGGCAGAGAGAGAGGGAGACACAGAATCCAAGCAGGCTCCAGGCTCTGAGCTGTCAGCACAGAGCCCGACACAGGGCTCAAACCCACAAACCGTGAGATCATGACCTGAGCCGAAGTTGAACGCTTAACCAACTGAGCCACCCAGGCGCCCCCAAAGCTCACCAGTCTTAACAAAATTGAGCCGTTTTTCTTAGATAAACATCCCCTCGATTTTTGCAAACCTTTAGTTAATTACCAGGTTGCTTAAAAAAAAAATTAAAAATTAAAAAAAAAAAAGCTGAACCTGACAAGTTTTGCAAGTTTTCTTGTTGCTTTTATGGAGGAGAGGATTTTGGAAGCACATTACTCTGCCTTTCCCAACAATACCACTTGATGGCATATCTAATTTTGTGTTCGTTTAAAAAAATTTTTTGTTATAGAAGAGCTGGAAAGTTTTATAAGCTTTAGGCCTCCACAAAAATTTATCTATCTGTCCCTGGTGCCTGTCAGTGGTTTTAAATCCTTTGCAGGTATTAACTCTAATCTTCTCTACTATCCCTTGAGGGAAGCCCTTCTACCTAGAAGTGTGCTTCAGCTCAAAGCTACTAAGTTAGCAGTCCAGAGCCATCAGCCAGCAATACGAACTCAGTCCAGCATGCAACCACCGCACAGCACAACTTAAAACTGGTAGCAGGTGTTTCCTGCCATTAACCATCCCCAGACCCCACTCCAAACACACAGAAAGCATCGGATGTCTGCAGTTAGTTTTTGACTATGTTCTAGAGTAAATTTCAGTGCCTCCCTCTGCCAATTCCTTAATAGCCCAGTTTTGTTTTTGTTTTTTGTTTTTTGGTGTTTTTGTTTTGTTTTGTTTTGTTTTTGCCTTTGAAATTAGACATCATTGCCCCACCAGGGAGTTTGTTTTGATTTTTCCAAATCTTTAACAAAAAGTATCAATTCCATAAATTATCCGTCAGTAAGGCTATGAAATAACATTCATTTACCAACTTTTCAGTACTAGAACTATTTTTTTAAATTTTATCTTATTTATTTTTATTTCCTACTTGTTTTACACTCCTTGGATAAAAATAGAAATATAAAAGTACAATAATATCTAATCGGCTAACCAATAGGTGTTTGCTATGTACCTCTATAAATTATAACTGAAGTGGGGGGAAAAAACCCTAAAAATGTAGGTGGAATTTTGGATCTCCCTGAAAGACCTACTAAGATTACTATCACTATAGTAAAACAGAGGGACTATGTATCAACTTGTTTGGTTTAGGCTAATAACAGTAGGATTAGAGGAAATTAAAGAGATTAGAGGAAGACACATGGACAGGTGAGGGTGGGAACAGACCTCGAAAATAGGTGCACATTCAGAGGCAGAGAGGGAGACCAAACAAACTCCAAAATCTCTGTGAACATAGAGGAGAGGCTGTAAGTAATAACAACGTGTGTATCTTTCCTGTCTGTTTCCAGAAATCATTTATTAAAGACTGATGGGCCAATGGGACGCCTGTTGATTAGAACAAAGTTTTCCTGCTGAGGAGGCAGCTTTGGCGAAAGCTGTTGGGGATACTGGTGAATGGAAGAGCCCCTCCCACAACCAGGAAATAACGTTCCTTCAATGGTTTCTCAGGACCAAGCCATTATTTTGTCTACCTGCCCTCTCTCTTCTGATTTTTATTTGTGGGCCTTAACAGGCACAACTTGTGAGCTGATGTTTTATTCACATAGGAATGCTAAACCGCACCCAGTCTTTAAATTTATTCTAAAAGTTCCCGAGACAGTCCTGAAGAAACCGAGAATCCTGTGGTTGAGTTACAATGCATTTGATGTACATTCCTGGCTTCCAAATTTATGGTTCCTGTCAGTTACACAAAGGACACCTGGTGAATTTCTATTTCTTATTCACTCGAATGTGTTGTACTGCAAAATCAGTTCTTTTTTTAAAGAAAGCAGCAGGAGAGAAACGTGTCTATGAGGCTCCTTCTCACACTGTCGCATCTGGTAGTTCGGGCACAGGTGCTAGGCGTCCAGGAAGGTGGGACTAGCATGGAGGAGAGGGGTTGTGACCCAGCAGTCCCAGACTGGTGTCAACACCACCACCATGGAGTTTGGAGCGAGATTGTGCTATCAGTTTAGGACTCGATTCAAACATAACTCCTGTTTTCCCACTAAGTAAAAACTTGTGAAACAAATTCAGGAATCATTATAAAGGAGTAGAGGTCTGAAGAATTAAATCAGCCAAGAGGAAAAGAGTGAACACATCTTATGAATTCCAGTAGGAAAGAAAAATAAAATTTCTGATTTCGGTGTTCAATTTCAGAGCTCAGTGTGTCACTTTTAAGTTCATACTAATTTCATTTTACTGGAGCTTTTCCCCTCAGTACAAAAGTACTGAAAAACTCAAAATCACAGAGGAAAAAAAGGTAGTCGTAACTACCGAACTTACAAATAATTGGTGTTCCTATTTTGATAGAAGATCAATAAGGTTGTATTTTTTCTATGCATTTAAAATATGCTTTTTAAAAATTGCATACTGTATATACATTACATACATTGCATGCCATTAACTCCTTCTTCAATAATTTAATGGCTGCCTATCATAGTATTACATGAAGTACTCTATTTACATAACCACTTAGATTTTTCCCCGTTTTTTTCCATTGCAAGTGATACTATGATGAGCACCTGTGCACATCCATCCATCCATCCATCCATATACGTGGGATTTCATTAAAGAGTGATGCTAACCAGGAACTGGAACATTCTCACTATCTTCAAATAAATGGATATGATTAAAATGATGCATATCGTCTCTATCTCTCCCATCAGGTATTTGATGGTAGCTGATAATTAGCAACTGCGCCTACAGTGATCTCATTTACACTCATTAACAAAATCAAATAAGGTCAAAATTTATTGTCCTGTTCAGTGAATCATGAGTCTGGCAGCTGCTACCACCGAGGCAAGCATTAATGCCTGGCTGTTAACAGACTGTCTGAAAAAGTATTTTGCTGATTATCTTCTAATGAACTTATTCCTAGGAGATAATATTGCAAAGAATACGTGACCAAATTTCTCTAGCGAGAAGAGTTTAAACTGATGGTACGTTGGGATTTCCTCAACAAAAGGGGAAGCTCCTTCAAATAATAAATTTATATTACAGACCAGGATGCGCTAGACAACAGCCATTTTGAGGGATACCGTGGAGGAGGAAAGTGTATCTTCTCCAAGTGTGTCCTCTGGTTTCATGGGGCAGAGAAAGGCAGCCATTGTTGAATGGAGGCTAATTCACTTAGCAATTACTATACGCTATAATTTTCCATCTCATCCTTAATCCAAAGTATCCATTTTGGATGAGCCAGATCTTATATATATCTTCTTATCTATAGTCACCGTAAAAGAACCACTATCCACGTGTTGTCATTGTCAGTGCAAAAATAACAAGGAGAGAAGGCGGTGGATCTCTGTTGTGGTTAGACAAGGTTGGTTTTTTTTTTTTTTTTTTAAGTTTTTATTAAATTCAAGTTAGTTAACGTAATAACGTTGTGTCAGGTGAGTGATTCAACATCACCCACGGCTCGTCATGACTAGTGCCCTCTTTAATCCCCACCCCACCACCCACCTCCGGTCTGGTTACCGTCAGTTTGTTCCCTGTATTTGACAGTCTGTTTCTTGGTTTGCTCTTTCTCTCTCGTTTTTTCTCCCTTTACTTATTTGTTTTGTTTCTTAAATTCCACGTATGGGTAAAATGATACGGCATTTGTCCTTTCTCTGACTTTTTCACTTCGCATAATACTCTCTAGCTCTATCCATGTCATTGCAAATGGCAAGATTTTTTTAAATGTTTATTTATTTTTGAGGGAGAGAGAGAGCAGAGGAGGGAAAGAAAGGGAGGGAGACACAGAATCTGAAGCAGGCTCCAGGCTGTGCGCTGTCAGCACAGAGCCCGATGCCGGGCTCGAACTCACGAACCATGAGATCATAACCTGAGCCCAAATCGGACACTTAACCAACCGAGCCATCCAGGCGCCCCACAAATGGCAAGATTTCATTCTTTTTATGTCTGAGTAACATTCCACTGTGCGCAACATTGATATACATATCAATCACATCTTCTTTATCCATTCTTCAGTCAATGGACACTTGGGCTGCTTCTATAATTTGGCTTTTGTAGATAATGCTGCTATTTAAATACCAGGATGAATGTAACCCTTTGAATTCGTATTTTTGTATTCTTTGGGTAAATATCCAGTAGTGCAATTGCTGGATAATAGGGTAGTTCTATTTGTAACTTTTTGAGAGAACTACAGGTCAACATCCCTGATGAACATGGATACAAAAATTCTCAATAAAATACCAGCCACCTGAATCCAACTATACATTAAAAAAAATCATTCGCTATGATCAAGTGGGATTTATTCTTAAGTTGCAAGGGTAGTTCGAGATTCACAAATCAATCAATGTGATATACCATGTCAATAAAGAAAGGGTAAGAACCGTATGATCATTTCAGTAGATGCAGACAAAGTAGAACAGACATTCATGATAATAAAAACTTGCAGCAAAGTAAGTTTAGAGGCGACATACCTCAACATAATCGAGGCCATATATGAAAACCCACAGCTCATATCATCCTCAATGGGAAAAAGCTCTCAGCTAAGGTCAGGAACAAGACAAGGATGTCCACTCTCACCACTGTGATTGAACATAGTACTAGAAGTCCCAGCCACAGTAATCAGACAACAAAAAGAAATAAAAGGCATTCCGATAGGCAAGAAAGAAGTAAAACTTCCACTCTTTGCAGATAACATGATACTCTACATACAAAGCCCGAAAGACTCCACCAAAAAACTGCTAGAACTGATAAATGAATTCAGTAAAGTCACAGGATAAAAAAATCAGTGTAGAGACATCTAGTGCATTTCTAAACACCAATAATGAAGCAACAGAAAGAGAAATTAAGTGATCACACAGAGTTTTTAGAATTAGCACTTAGTTTTGAAAAAACAAACACAGAGCATAGTTTGAATTTAGCTTGGCTCTCATGCCAAACATGAATGCCAGGTAAATTTAGTCAATATAAAAATGGATCAAGAAAATAGACAAGTCTTCTTAATCTAGGCCGTATCAATTAAATGGCATCTCTTGACTCAACGAAATTTCTGTTATGTGATTGAACTGGCATCGTTTATTTGCATGGCTTTTTTCAATAAACAAAACATTTTTATTTTAAGATCTTTTATTTCTATGTACTGAATAACCAAATATGATCGTTTTTCAATACCAAAGTAAATATAAAAATAGTGTTCATTTTCCTACCAGAAAGATGGTTATGCCACAGTCACGTAGATAAGGCAACAAAATCTCCTACATCCCTGAGCAGTGACGTGGCATAAATATTGGAAAACGCTAAGGGCTTTGGTGATTATATTTATTGTTGTGAACAGGTAGTTCACCTGACCTGCCTTTCAATAGATAATACATTGCTTTTCATAGATAGTATGTACACAGTCAAAATTTAGAAGGTACAAATGAGTGGAAAGAAAAGGGGAAAATTTTCTTTCTCGCTCTTGTCTACTTAGAGTCTCAGCTTCCTTCTCTAGAGGAGACAGTTCCTGTGTGACCTCAAAGAGATGGGAGAGCATGTACTAGTAGCTCCAACGTTTTGCAAGTTTGTGTGATGCCACTTTGCTTTTTTGAGAAAGCTGTTTTTGCTAACCATAAGAAACCCGAAGATGATTTTCGCTTTTACAAACAAAGAGAGAGAGAGAGAGAGAGAGAGAGAGGGAGAGGGAGAGAGCATTCAGTATTGGTTTTGCAGTGAGCCCCCATGGAGTCAGGGTGAGCCCTGAGCATGAGCACAGCCTTGCCCAGCTCCCTCCCCAGGAACCCCCTCCTCAGCATTTTCCCATCAGGCCCACCACAGCTCTGAAATGTACCATCTGTGAGCATCTGGGCTTTCCCTCGATTTATTTTGTGCTCCTGTTACCAAGATGTGTCCTAAGGTCTCAGAAAAGCCAAAGAGAGATGATTTTCTGGGCATGGGAATGCTCGAAAATATTTCTGTATAAATTAATGGTATTCGCGTCTTCACTTTAGGCAAAGTTTAGGTAAGTTTTCATAGGAAAGCTGTACTTTTTGGATTATCGGGGGAAACCTGTATGAGCATACCAGATTATATCTCCTTTAAAAACATACGAATGGTCAAAGAATCTCCCAGTGTCCTACAGCTTCCTGAGATATATTAAGTAGAAAAAAAGGAAACTCTTAGAAAAGGCATTTCTAGGGGCGCCTGGGTGGCTCAGTGGGTTAAGCGGCCGACTTCAGCTCAGGTCATGATCTCGCGGTCCGTGGGTTTGAGGCCCGCGTTGGGCTCTGTGCTGACAGCTCAGAGCCTGGAGCCTGTTTCAGATTCTGTGTCTCCCTCTCTCTGACCCTCCCCCGTTCATGCTCTGTCTCTCTCTGTCTCAAAAATAAATAAACTTTAAAAAAAATTTAAAAAAAAAGAAAGAAAAGGCATTTCTATGTATACCAGAGTTTCATGTTCTCATGGGCTGATACACCATCACTTATTTAATTAAACTTCTGTTAACATGTATGTTTTCTCTTTCATTCATGGTGTGATTTTACAGTAACTATCCTCATAAATATGCCTTTTGTACATATGTAACTATATCTATAAGATAAAGCCCTGGAAATTGAATAAATTGGCCAAAATATAAATGCATTTTAAATTTTGATAATATTGTCACTTGCCCCCATAGAGGATCAATAATATACATGATATAAATATAAATAGTTGTATTAAAAAAGTATGAGAATATCTGTTCTATCACATTCTTATTGAAACAAAGTATCAAAGTTTTGCTTTGTAAATTTTATTTTATTCAATTTTTTAAATGCTTATTTATTTTTGAGAGAGACAGAGAGTGCAAACGGGGGAGGGGCAGAGAGAGACACACACACATACGCAGAATCTGAAGCAGGCTCCAGGATCTGAGTGTCAGCACAGAGCCCAGCGCAGGGCTTGAACTCACAAACTGTGAGATCATGACCTAAGCAGAAGTCACACAATCAACTGACTGAGCCACCCAGGTGTCCCTGGTTTATAAATTCTACAGCAAAAAGAAAAACATACTTCAGTATGTCTTTGTTATGAATGAGCAATCTACCTTTTTATAAGTTTAATAGCTGGGGTTTTTTTACATACGTTTTTGTGTTTTTGAACATTTTTTATATAAAGTTGCATTTGTTATTTATTATATAGTTAATAGACTTTCTTTAGGAAGCTCTTCACATCACAAAGAAAAAAGTCATTTTTCTACTATTTCATTACAAATATTTCCCCTGCTGTGTCACCGCTTTTGACTTACTTTCAGTATTTAGTGCAGAGTATTTTTATAAATTTTGTAAATTAAAGTTAGCAATCTTTCTTCTCTGGCTTCTATTTTGTTTTTGTTTTCAACACTTAAGACATTCTTCTCCTAAATTTGTATTGTTTGTATGGCTTTGTTTTCCTGCTTTTAAATTTTTCTTTTTTCAACATTTATTTATTTTGGGGACAGAGAAAGACAGAGCATGAACGGGGAGGGGCAGAGAGAGAGGGAGACACAGAATCTGAAACAGGCTCCAGGCTCTGAGCCATCAGCCCAGAGCCTGACGCGGGGCTCGAACTCACGGACCGCGAGATCGTGACCTGGCTGAAGTCGCGCGCTTAACCGACTGTGCCACCCAGGCACCCCTGTTTTCCTGCTTTTAAATATCTGATTTATATGAAATATGTCTCGTTTAAGCAATGAGGGTTCCAAACTGTCTATTTTTTTTCTTTTTTTTTTTTTTTTTTAATTTTTTTTTCAACGTTTTTTTATTTATTTTTGGGACAGAGAGAGACAGAGCATGAACGGGGGAGGGGCAGAGAGAGAGGGAGACACAGAATCGGAAACAGGCTCCAGGCTCCAGGCCCTGAGCCATCAGCCCAGAGCCTGACGCGGGGCTCGAACTCACGGACCGCGAGATCGTGACCTGGCTGAAGTCGGGCGCTTAACCGACTGCGCTACCCAGGCGCCCCTGTTTTCCTGCTTTTAAATATCTGATTTATATGAAATATGTCTCATTTAAGCAATGAGGGTTCCAAACTATTTTTTTTTCTAAACAACTGCGTAGTTTTCTCCTCTTTATTAAATAATCCATGTTTCCCCCTTTGACATGCCTTGTCCCCTTCCTTTTACACTGAAGCTTGCACATAGTAACCCATCAGAATTTGACAAAGCTAAATCATACACCTGGGTTTATGCCTTAACAAGGCTAGCCAACCCAGGTATACCCCAGTATGTCGCCAACAAATATTTTATCCAGATTGATGCTGAGTTGAAGATAACATTGCTATGTAAATCTACAGGCTAGATTTACCATGCTCTAACAGGAAAAGGTCACATTTGGTGAGATTAAGAGCTATATTGAAATGTAAACACATTTATACAGTGAAAGCATAAAACTGTATTTATGACCTTATTTACATTTCATACCTAGAGAAAAAAGTGTATTGTACTATATACCCAGTGCCCTGGTTTCTTGAGGTTTTTGCAAACCATTTTATTGTCTTTATTTTATTGGACAGTCTAAATTACACCGTGACTCATGGGCCAGAAAGGATCCGTTTATAAATATAAATAATATAATTTTTCCTATGAATTAGTTTCATTTCTTCACAATTATTAAAGTTGTATTAGGGAACCCAGCTACCACCCTCCTTTGCTATATACAGTGTTGCAAAGTTGGAAGAAATTTACTCCAATTTAACAAATAGACCCCAAATCAAAACCTATAGTTTTCTTGATTTTAATGAGGCAATTTATATACATTCAAATCCCAGCCACCTGAAATTGGCTTGGGTCCCTGACGCCTATCTTTCTCATTTTAAAAGTTTCAACTTATCAAAAATCCTTCAATGTCGCTCAGGTCTTTGAGGTTTGGCTGTGCTAATGAACGAACTAGGTCACAGCACAGGTCTGCCAGAATGGTAATTAATAAGAAATAGCACTTACATAGGGCTTTACATCTTCAAAGGACTTTGCAAACACTAATTAACCCACATAACTGACCCCTTTAAAAGAACTAAGCAGGAATGAGCATTTGTTTTATGAATGACAAACTGACTTGCAATAAAGCTGTAATTATGCCTGATGTGAAGGCGTTACTCACAAGCAATATGTCTTCTCCCATTACATTTCACATGATTCTAGAACAACTTTCCCCACTTCAGCACTAGTGACCTTTTGGTTTAGTTATTTGTTGCGGGGGAATTTTCTGTCCATTGTGGGATATATAACAACGTCTTTGGTCCCTGCCCACTAGATGCCAGTTGCACGTCCCCAGTCTTGACTCCTAGAGGGGCGCTTGGGTGGCTCAGTCAACTGAGTGTCTGACTCTTGATTTCAGCTTAGGGCACGATCCCAGGGTTGTGGGATCAAGCCCCGTGTTGGGCTCCATTCTGAGCATGGAGCCTACTTGGGATACTCCCTCTCTCCCTCTCTCTCTCTTCCTCTGCCCCTCTGACCTGCTTGTACGCACTCTCTCTCTCACACACATTAAAAAAAATAAAATAAAATAAAAGTAAAAAAGTCTCTAGAGGCTGCCAAACCCTGGGGGGGGGGTGGAGTGCACAAAAACCAGCCCCCGTTGTGAACCACTATGTAGAAGAAAGGGCAAAAAGTGACTGACTCTATTACAAGGTTTCCTTACAAATGTAGTTCTTTTCTCCAATTCACATTTTGTTATTACTGTGTATCACAGAACCCCTGCACCTGTTATTTTCCTTCTACGTTACATACAAAAATAATAACTGATATGACATTGTCCTAAATATTGTTTTAAAACACACCCAGACGCAGGCGTGCACACGCATGCATCACACACGCACACACACTTAGTCCTCAAAACAACTCAGTAAACTAGGTACCACTATTACCCTATTTTAAATAAGAGCAAACTAAGGCACAGGAAAATTGCCTAAATTGTCCAAGTACAGAAGTCTGGATTCAAACTCAGGAACCTTGTTTCCAGGGTCTGTGTTCTCAACCACTGAGTTATTACCTGTATGTGTGTTATTTCCAGCAGAGGTGTTTTTTTTTGTTTTGTTTTTTTTGTTTTTTTTTTCTTTTGATGGTTATTTATTTTTGAGAGAGACAGAGACAGAGACAGAGACAAAGCGTGAGTGGAGGAGGGGCAGAAAGAGAGGGAGACACAGAATCCGAAGCAGGCTCCAGGCTCTGAGCAGTCGGCACAGAGCCTGATGCGGGGCTTGAATTCGTGAACCGTGAGATCATGACCTGAGCTGAAGTCCGATGCTTAACCGACTGAGCTACCCAGGTGCCCCTCCAGCAGAGAGTTTTTAAGCAGGGAACACCGCTAATGTCTTAAATGTCACTATAAGGTCTCTTAAAAACAACAGTGACACTACCGATAAGGAAAGAAGAAAATGCCAGAAAAGAGAGGAGTGAAGCTGCTCTGTGTAGTTATACTCCAAATATATTTATGACATTAATAAACACAAGACACACTGAAGTGTAAGAGGTTCATACAGCATTATTCGTGCCCTTGAAGAGCTAACTCAAAAGATAACATCAGATAAATATATTTTGAGGCAGAAAATTATGAGGAGCACAAAACTGATAAATTCTTGGATGGTAGGGAAAAGTGTCACGACCGGGTGGCTAGGGCAGATCACGAGATAAAAATGGGGTATCAGCTCTTTAGGATCTAAAATTTGGAGACTGTCACAGCAGGTGCACAAAGAGGGCATTTCTGAAGAGGAAATAGGATATTCGTGGAGGCAGAAAGGGCTAATTGTAGTGAATCAGTTTGGCTGGAATTGACGAAGCAGAGAAAGACAAGATTGAAAAGTGAGCTTGAGGTCAGGTTATAAATGTGTTACCATCAATTTGGATTTTTTTTTTTCTAGTAAGCCTTACGGAGCAAATGGAGAAGGTGAAGGAGGAAATATCTGACTGCTTCTTATGCACTGAACACTGCTAGCACTTTGACATACATTCCTTATCTACTTAATGAAGGTTTTCAGAAAGAGGAGAGCGTGATGACGTGTGTACTCACTCTCCGTGGCTGCATCTTCAACTGGAGGCTCAATCGGGAAAAGATTTGCTCCCCAGTTCTCACGGCTGTGGCAGCCTTCAGTTTCCTGCAGCTGTAGGATCCATGACAGCTTACTTCTATGACAGTCAGCAGAGAGAAGGAGGGGGAGAGAGATGGAAGGAGGGAGGGAGGGAGGCAGACAGAGAGAAGGTAGGGACAGTCTGCCCGGAAGACTGAGTCTCACGCAATGTAACGTAATCATGGGGCGATCTGTCCTCTTTGTCATATTCAATTGATAAGAAGTAGGTCACAGGTCCTGCCCACAATCAAGTGAAGAAGATTGTACAGGCGTGTGGACACCATTATCCAGGGATCATGGGAACTGCCTTACACTCTGCTCACCAAAGTCCGTCCTCTGATCCTTAATGATTGGCCTCCCTCCCTTATGCAAAATGCATGTGCTCCCCTCCTGGGGTTTCGAAGAATCTCAACCTACTATAGTAGCAGCAAAGTATAAAACTCAAGCCTCAAATCAGGTGCAGATGAGGGGCCTGGTACAGCTGTCCATCTGTGGCCCTGCAAAATCGAAGACCCACATAATCTGCCCCCAACACATCCACCGTGCAATGGTGACAGAGACGTAAGGAGGCAGCTGTAGACATTCCTTTTCAGGAGGGAGAGTGAATGGAAGGGAGAAAGGAGCGTCTGTCCATAGCAGTTCTGAAATCCAGCCAAGCTCGTGCTGGGAATTCCTAGATTTGTTTTCAAAGCTTGGGAATAATTCTCGGTGGCTCCTGGCCTGACTCTCTGTACTCAGTAGTTCTGCCCTCAGACTCATCCTTCCTTCGTTCATGCACGAAGGCTTGTTTGCAGCTGAGTAGTCTTCCAATGTGGGGAGTCAGCTTAGGAATTCCCTGAGCTTGCACCCCTGGGTTAACAAGGTTTAGGAATAGGAAGCCTCAGGATGAAAGCATCCAAGATGAGGTAATCAAGATGAGGTATTCAGGGCAGAAGCAACCCCCCAACTTAGTACAATAGCAGGAAGCTGCTTTCACAGGAAGGAAGGACCAAATTAGGTAAACAGGTAAATAGGGCTATAGACTGCAGCAGGGTCAAGTTTCCCAGAGGAGAGCTAATTAGCAAAAGAAAGGCGCCTTGTTGACCCAGAGGTAGCAGCTCTGTCTTATCCCCTAGGCAAGCTAAGATAAACAGGCTGGCGTCTCACACCTGCCATAGACAACCATCTGCCCAGCACCAGGACTTTGTTTTGTATTGACCCAAACCCCTAACACCGCATATCTTCGAAACCCCCTTACCACCCCCCCCCCACGCCCATGAGTTAATGTTCATGGATTCATTGTCTCTTTGTACACATCCATTACGCTTGTAAGCCTTCTGATCCTAATAAAATCAGAGCAAGGACCCTCACTCAGGGCTCTTGTCTCCTCCAGGACATTAGCCTCTCTCTCATTTTAATCCTGCGTCTGCCCTCTTGCTGGACAAGAGAGAATTCCAGACCCAGAGTCTACGACATTCCAAGACTGGTTCCTGCCAGTAGAGTTTTGGGGGTTTTCTCTGTTTCTTTCAATCCATACTGGCAATGATTCTGCTGAAATAACTTTCCGAAGAATCCCGTGGGTCTCGTGAGGATTTCAGTGGGGTTCTCTCCTCTCAGCATAAGGCACCCAACAGACCTTTGCAAGATGAGATCTTCTCTGCTTCAGCCTCCTGCTGAGGTGGTTCCGGAACACAACACAGCTCATCTTCTCGCAGGCCCTGTAGCTTGAGAGGATCGAAGGCTGTCATCTGAAATCATGCTTTGTGAAGTTGAATAATCTGATCTCAGGTGTTTTTTCTTTTTTTTTTTTTTTAAGTATATTTATTTATTTAGAGAAAGAGACAGAGAGTGGGGGAAAAGGCAGAGAGAGGGAGAGAATTCCAAGCAGGCTCCACACTGTCAGAGCTGAACTGCATGCGGGGCTTGAACTCACAAAACGTGAGATCGTGACCTGAGCCGAAATCAAGAGTGGGATGCTCAACTGACTGAGCCACCCAGGTGCCCCGAGCCTCAGGTATTTCTGAGGTTAGAGCAGAAATTGCGCAACCACGCCTTTGGCTTTTTCTGTATGTGACAATTTTGAAGCAATTCATTAATTTCAGCGGACCTTATAGCTGGAGAAGCAGAGAAGTCATGAAATTGTGGTTTCTTTTTGTAAAAAGCAGATTTTGTTTAAATTCTTTTGCATTTTATGGTAAACAGTGAGAACTCAGGTGGCATCGTGGACACTTTGCTTGCAAGTAGGTATACATCCAAGTTCAGCACCTACACATTTCTTTTTGTGCAGGAGACAGTTTCACTAAGCTTCTGTCACGGCATAACACGACACCCCTTCCTCCCTTCCTTTTGAGCCCTCGTTGGCAGCACCCTTGAAATCCCGATTTCTACCAATACTCTCCTTGGAGATTTTAGGCTTTACCCTATAGTGTTTCTTGCATTTCTTCCTGACTGTGCCCATCATCCATTCCTAAAGCCACTTTGTAAGCATTTGTTAAAAGTACCCCGCTTCTGGAACCAAAAATCTGTATTAGTTTCCTGTTGCCAACTTCTCATCTGAAAGATTAGCTGGGGAACCACCATTTCTGCACTCGTGGTTGTTGCCAGCATGCACTTCCCCGGGCACATCCTTCAAAGCCAACACGGGGAGGGAGACTCTCAGAGCTGAGTCTGTAATCACAGTGGTAACAAGACAAGACATTTTGCTTGTGTGTGTTCTGAATATGTGGGCATGATGGAAATGGTTGTTTTATGCCACTGAGGTTGGGGTTGACTTGCTATGCAGTCATAGGAACAGGAGCAATACCCAGAAGTCCAATTTTTGCCTTTTGGTAAATACATTTTAATTTATTTTTATTTTTTAAAGATATATATATATATATATATATATATATATATATATATAAATGTTTTATTTATTTATTTTGAGAGAGAGAAAGAGAGGAAGGGAGGGGCAGAGAGACAGAGGAAGAGAGAATTCCAAATCCCAAGCAGGCTCCACACTGTCAGCACAGAGCCTAACGCAGGGCTTGAACCCACAAACCGTGAGATCGTGACCTGAGTCAAAACCAAGAGTCAGGCGCTTAACCAACTGAGCCACAAGGGGCCTCAATTTTAAATTTTTTTAAGTGAATGAAAGTAAATCATGATATGTTGACAAGAATTTTTGCCCATTGTGTTTATTGCTGTCTGCCCAGGTACTTAGATGACACTCCTATCTGTAAACATTTACATTAAAAAATGTAAGGGATGGTGCTGTGGACTAAATGTGTTCCCTCAGAATCCCTAATCCTTAGAACCCCTAATCCTTAATCTGATACTTGGAAGTGGGGCATGTATGTGTTGGGGGAGTGTCTTTGGGATGTAATTGGGTTGAGATGAGTAAATGAGGGTAGAGCGCCATGTTAGAAGTTGTGCCCTTATAAGATGAAGAGCCCAGAGCTAGATCTCTCTCTACAGCACGTGAAAATACAGGAGCAAGGTGGCTCTCTGAAAGCCAGAAAGACGGCCCACACCAGAACTCAACTTTGCTGGCACACTGATCTCAGACTTCCAGCCTCCAGAAACGTGAGAAAGAAATGTTTGTTGTATAAGCTACTTGGCTGATGGTATTTTTGCTACATGAGCTTGAACTGAGGAGGGAGAATCAAGAAATCAGCCTTAGACAAGAACCTGAAATACCTTGCTAAAAGTTCTTCAGTGCATTTTTCCTGAGCACCAGATACAACGCATGTTCTGCAGTGTAACATTTGAAATCCTTCAAAATTTATCCTAATTTACCTAAACCTCTCCCTCCCACCTAAATTTGAATGTTTTACAAACACTCTCCCCCAAATGTTTGTACTCCCCATGCTTGTATTTATAACCTTCCCTCTGCAAGGACAAACCCTCCATACCAATATGCCTGAGGGAATTCTACTTATGGTTCCAGAATGCACTCCCTTATTAACCCCCATTGGATTAATGAACCCCCACTGGGGAGGCCTGGATAAGAGCAGCAGATAAAAGCTGGAGAGTTTTTCTGTATGCTGGGCACTATAATTCTGTTCTCATACATGCTTTTTAAAAATTATTTCAAGTGTATTTATTTTGAAAGGGAGAGCAAATGAGTGGGGGGAGGGCAGCGAGAGAAGGAGAGAGAGAATCCCAGCAGGCTCTGTACTGTCAGCACAGAGTCCCACGTGGGGCTCAACCTCATGAACCAGGAGATCATGATCTGAGCCAAAATGGAGTTGGATGCTCAACCGACTGAGCCACCCAGGTGTCCCTGTTTTCATATATTCTGCGTGAGGTAGATACTGTTTCCATTTGAAAGTTTAGAAACTAAGGTTTAAGGAAATTGTGATTTGTTCAGACAACAGAGACAACTGTTGGCAGAACTGGAGTTGAGCCCAGGAAAACTAGATTCTAAAACTTGTATTCATTTCATTACAGCATATGGCTTCCAGGGAATCCATTATTCTTTCATAGGGAAGCACTTTCTTTTGTATTCCAATTATTTTTATCTTTCAGGAGTTCCTTAAAAGCAGAGACTGTCTTGTTCATTTTTTCACTCCAATGACTATCAAGGAGAGTAAGAACTTAATATATATTGGTTGAAATTGAATGGGAACAGTTTATAAAATAGCTCTAGTGCTCAAAGAATTTCATATTAGATATTTTAAAGCTATGTCCAACCTACTTCCCCCAAAGTAAGAGTTCCAAGTTTCCAAGCCAGACCTGTTCACTCTAATGCCAGGTAGAGTGCATGCCTATGATGCCTATGAAGCAGTTAGGGTAGCCACTTGATCTTCAAAGAAGGTGCCATCAGCCACAAAAATAAAAACAAAAAAAACCAAAAAACAACAAAAAAAAAACAAAACAAAAAGCAACTCTTTCAGGATGGTGATAAGTCATCAGGAATGCAGAAAAAGGCAGAGTTCTTGAACAGTGTCTTGTCCTGCCTGCTTTCTGGCAAGAACACATAGACTTGGAGAAGAGCAAAGTAGGCTTTTCAGTATAATTCAGAGAATTTATTCCATTAATATTTATTGAGTGACCAATTACAACAGTGAACAAAACATACCGAGTGACTTCATTCATGGAGTTTCTATTCTAGTGGTAGGAAATAAAGGTGCAGTGCTTTGGAAAAAATAAAGCAGAATGAAGGGATGGTGTTGGGGTGTGGGTGGGGGAAAATACATCAGCCCTGAATGAAGTTCAAGGAAAAAGCACACAGACAGATAAGACTACAGTGTGGTGAGCAAGGGGGTAAATGATAGGAAATCAAGTCAGAGAGCTAACAGAAGATGGGTAATCGGGGCCACCTCCAATGGACCATTTATGACTTTGGAAGTTATGAGTGATGGGGATTCAGTAGTTTTGGTTAGTGGAGGAACATGAATTGACTGCATCTTTGAAAGTAAAAGTGAGTGTCCTCGAGAGCTGACAGTAGTGGAATAAGAGTGCAAAAGGGAAGGCCCGTGAGAAGGTGATGGTGGTCTGTGAATAATGGTGGCAGGTTACTGGAAAAAGTGGTGAGAGGTCATATTCTGGATTATTTGGAAGCTCCAGGCAACAAGATTTTCTGTGAATTGGAAACATGAGAACAGACGGAACCAAGGATGACAGCATGGTTTTCAGCTTGAGCAGCTGGGTGAATAGATGCACCATTTTGTGAGGAGGGGAACACTGGGGAGGAGCGTTAAGTGTATTGCAGAAATCCAGAGTTCTGAACAGAACATTTGTGAATTGTTAGGTAATCTAAATGACTGCAAAATAATCCCGAGGTCTGTAAATAGGACAGTTGTTCAGACTGAGTGGTGAGCATGTGCATTCATTACGCCATTCTCTTTCATATTTTAAAATGTTTTCTATGAGAAATATTTTATAGTTCTAGTTAGACACATTAAGTACGAGAGGCTCATTAGACTTCATGTGGAGACGTTATGTGGATACATACACGCACTTGAGTTCAGCAAAGAAACCAGGGCTAAAAATACATGGGAGTTATCAGCATATTTAAAGTCAGGGGATGGATGAGAATGTGTAGAGAGTGAGTAAAGACAGAAAACAGGTCCAGTACTAAGAAAATGAACTCCCCAACATTTAGAGATGGGAAAGAGAAGAATCTAGAAAGGCATTTTGCCAAGTTTTTGAAATGCGTATCCATTTACTAAAAAATATGTACCTTTGGGGGCACCTGGGTGGCTTGGTCGGTTAAGCGTCCGACTTCGGCTCAGGTCATGATCTCGCGGTCCATGAGTTCAGGCCCCGCGTCGGGCTCTGTGCTGACAGCTCAGAGCCTGGAGCCTGTTTCGGATTCTGTGTCTCCCTCTCTCTCTGCCCCTCCCCTGTTCATGCTCTGTGTCTGTCTCAAAAATAAATAAACGTTAAAAAAATTAATAAATAAATAAATAAATAAATAATATGTACCTTTGAATCAGCAATTCCATTCTAAGGATGTATAAGAAACAAACAGGACTAGAATACACAGACTACAGTACAGATTGATTACAGTGTTCGTTAGGAAAACAAAAAGGTGGCAAGGTCAAATAACCTAGAAGTCGAACAATAATGGGCTAGCTGAACACATTACACTACATTCAATGGTATAGTGAACAGCAATTTAAAGTAATGTAGGCATATTTTAGTGGCCTGCCTGTAAATTCTCCCACTGAGAAAAGCTGATCAAATAAAACATTATAGTTTTACACTTTTCTGTTACACTGTAAATCCGTGTTTTGTGCTTTCCTTACCATCAAAAACCTGAAGTAGTGAATGTTACTGTCTTTGGTGGTAAAATTAGGTACTTTTCTTTCCACTGCACTTACTGGTTATCTACTTTGTAGTTTTTCTCAATAGGTATTATAAAAATATGCAAGTTTAATTTTTAATGCATTTTTAATTTTTTTTTAATTTTCTTTTTGAGAGAGAGCGAGAGAGAGAGAGAGCACGCACATGAGCATGGGAGGGGCAGAGAGAGAGGGAGACACACAATCCGAAGCAGGCTCCAGGCTCTGAGCTGTCAGCACAGCCCTGACGCGGGGCTCAAACTCACCAACCGTGAGATCATGACCTGAGCCAAAGTCAGATGCTCAACCAACTGTATCACCCAGGTGCCCCAAGTTTAAATTTTTAATAAAGTTCATTCAATAATATGAAACACAAAGGACTCAAATAGGAACCTGATTTGAATCAGTCAAAAATTATAGATACCATAGTATCTAATCTGATTGAAATAACTATTACAAATTGTCTCAAAATAAATACATCATGGGGTGGCTCAGTTGGTTAAGCATCTGACTCTTGATTTCACCTGAGGTCATGATCTCACAGTTCCTGAGTTGGAGCCCTACATCGTGCTCTGTGCTGACAATGTGGAGCCTGTTTGGAATTCCCTCTCTCCTCCTCTCTGGCTCAAGCTCGTGCTCTCTCTCAAAATCAATCAATCCATCAACCACCATAAATTTCAATAGCATATTAAATATTTTATTTAAATTAAGAAATAAAGTTACATTTGTTCCACCATTTCAATAAAATCTCAAACTACTTACAAACAATCTATACACAGTTCCTTGGGTTCCATATTTTAAGTATTTCAAAGGTGTCATGAAAATATATTTTTCAAAATTTTAGTACATAAATCCAGACATAATATATATTATATACACTGAATTTAAATAACCTAAGATAAAAATCATTTTAAATAGAGCAATTTACCTCTCTGTAATGAAAGTCCCAACACATAGGCTATTTTGACATGTGGATTACATCTAGGAAAATCACTCTTTGTGAATACTATTCATCTTGGAGTAAAGCTCACATAAAAACATGGTCTTTGAAATATGCTCTATTTTAGAGAAACAATAAATGTGGGCCCAATATTTGCAAAATGGTAAGTTTCTTTTAATCAAACTGATCTAATTTTAAGTTTTTAGACCATCAAGTCTCATTCAATTTCCCCTAATTTACCTAGTTACATCAATAACAGGTTTCATTCATGAGCTTGCCCTTAACCCTAAAAAATAAATTTGTTTACAACATTTCACACTAAAAGAATTTTAGTCTTCAATTTAAGATATATTTTTACAAGTCTAACTATAACAATTCTTCTTTCTTGCAATGCTTTATTATATAACAACAATTAAAATTTTTATTTGACTCCAGAAAATCCATTTAGATCAATGCTTTTAATGACTCTAAAAGCTTCTGAATGTATTTTATTAATATTGGAGTCAAAATTCTAGATTTCTATAGGGATATTATATCAACACCTCTTCTTTAAACTGTTTATTTCATCTTGGTTTTAAAAGTCATCAAATATTACACTGCTAAAAGATTTTTTTCTTTCTTGGCTTTGGGCTATTCAGGGTCTTACCTATCTCAAAACTTAAAAATATTGTTTTCCTATTCTAATAATACCATTTAAGCATAAATTTGAAGGGATAAAAACAAAATGTAGTTTAAAATTTTACCTTTACCACCTGTTACGATGTGTCCACCAGATCACAGGCTTTCCTCACTAGAAAAGCTAGCTTTAAACCAAATACTGATTTTCCTCCTGCAATTCACACTTGTCTATTGAATCAGTTACCCAATCTTGTTGCAGGATTTTAAATTTTCTCTTAAGAGTTCTTCGAAAAGCTTTCAAATCTGCAACACGACTATGATCCTCCCCAATGATTACATGAGACACTCCCTGAGCTAAACAAGAAACTACTTTTGCTCCATGAAATCGAAGTTCCAAAGCTGTAAAAGCTAACCTCGTCCCCTCGATTTTGGTACTCAGGTCATTAACAACAGCATACAAGTCCAAATAAATAATGTGGTGTCGAAACATACTGAGTGGGGAGTGGTCCCAGGAATATCGATATTCTAAATTAGCAATCATGGAAGCTGTTTCTCCAGGACTTTGTTCGCCGGAATTTTTAATTCCTGAGAACACTTCTTTCAGTTGGTTCAAATCTGTATCAACGAAATAACTATCACCATAACAATCATATTCACGGGCAAAATGCTGCTTCGTCGATGGGCACATATGAATCATAAAGCGAGGTTGCCACGGAACACAGCTTTTGGTCTTAAAACACTCTAACAGCCACTCAGGTTTGACAACATCATGTTCATTGGAAGAAATTATGTTTTTCACCCTGATGTTCTCAGACCCTGCAATCACACAGTAGGTGTCTGGGCCTGGATTTTGTACTATATAACCACCAAATTCCGCAAGTCTGTTCTCCAGATCGGGCTTTGGATGGCTGTTTGTTCCACTCATAACACAAAACTCCACATCTTCAAATACATTAGAAACTTTGTTTACATTAGAAAGGTTAGGTGCTTTTAGGTGCTCAATGATTCCAACAACTTTCTTGATCCTTGGGGCAGCTTTCCGCCTCTTCTCTTGTGGTTCATCATCACCCCCGACATAAAGGTGTTTGGACGCAAGCTTTCCAGATGCTTTCCCTCGAAGTTGTTCTAAGTCATCTAGGGTGGTACACTCATACCACTCTTTGTCTTCTCTGATCTTTTCAATTCGGGGGAAACGCAAGGTGCAGCCAGTTTTATACATCTCACTGGGGACGATCTCTGTTGCTTTAATCTGAACGATGACAGAATGACAAGGCTCAATGTACACTTCTGGCTTCTCTGTCCCACATAAGATGCTACTTGGTGGGGCTTTTTTATGAAAAGGCTTCCAATGCTTGGCCAATTTCAAACCCAGATCATACAGTTCTTTCATGGTATAACCTGAACCAACACGACAGAGAGTGTGAAACATGGAGGGTTTTTCACCAGGAGGAGGTTTCTCTGCTACAGCACACAGAAAATGAGACATCATTCCGCCTCGCGAACCTTTACCCCAATAGCCCCCCACAATTAAGGTGTCCAGTTCATCCATCAACCCATCGACATACTCTGGTTTAATTTTTAACCATCCTTCACCTCTTTTGTCTGGCTTGTAAATGGATAGAGGATGTTTGATCATGATTCCCTCTTCTCTTTTGTCTATTGCTTCATTCAAAGCATCAATTACTTCTTTCTTCGTATGAGCTTCTGTTTTTTGCACTATGTCTATCCTACCTGGTATTGGTGTAAAAACACTAGTGAGAATGTCGTACCTCTTTTTCAGGGTCTCACGCCCTAGCTTTTTATTATTAACCATCAGTACGTCAAAAACACAGTAACAAGTTTGCAGATCGGAATCTTCCACCATTCTCTTGATATCGAACTTATTCCCCTTTTGCATAAAAGTTTGTGTATTAGGGTTGAAGGCCATCATCTCGCCATCCAGGATACAGGTTTGCACGTCTGTTTTGAATGCACTGTGAATGAATGGTGTAAGAGAGCCTTCCCGTGGAGAATCTCCAAACTGATCTGTATAGTTAAACCCGTTCCGAGAGAAGTACTGATACACATCCCCATCCTTGTGCATTTGCATACGCTCACCGTCTAGCTTGGTCTCAATGTAGAAACTCTGGTGTTTCATGTCCTTCTCAATTCTCTCAATATCTGCTATGGCAGCCAGCATTGGTTTAAAGGCAGAGAATAAAGTGATAGAAATATCAGTAAGTCCGACGGAAGGATCGTGCAGTTGCCTACAGACTTTTTCAAGATCCGTGGTGACATTATGCAACTCGGCAGCATCATTGTGGAAAGCAGAAAATACAGATTGCTCACTAAAGCCAAGTTTCAAGTCCTTTACTATCATCCGTATAAGCCACTTTTGTTCCAGTGCCGAACTCTGACTTATAAGCTGAAGAAGACTCTTTTTTATTAGGTCCTTTCTTCTGGCAGAATTATTGCTGGCAATTGAGTCTAAAAGGTCATTTACTTGCTGTACTGTTAAACTTCCTTTCTGCAAACATCTTGGTTTCAACACGAAATACGCAATCGTCGCAAAGTCTCCAGCATCTCCACGAGTTCCAGTGGGTGTCCTGTAATTTAAAAGCTTAAGGGCATCTTTTCCTTCTCTAGGTAAATTAAGCAATTCAATATAAAGTTTAGCAAGCATGGTTTCTTTGATTCCATAGGCCATTCTTTCTCTTTCGAGCTGAGGGAGAATAAGTCTCATTGCTGGATAAAAAGAGTCCCTGACATCTTTTTGGTTCTTATGAAGGGCATCATGAAATCTTCTCCAAGAATCTAAAAATTCCCTGAAGTGTCTGATTTTTTCTGCCCGTCCTTTACTTTTCTGTATTCTTTCTAAAGTTGAACATAAATCTGCAAAAGGAACGTGAGACGCAACAGTTTGTGAAGTCTGTGGGGTAGCCATAGAAGCGATGCGGAATCCTCTGGTTTAGCTAATAAGGAAAAAAGAAGAACTTTAAGTCAAAGATAAACTTCAACTGAATATTTAACGTAAAGACTTCACAGACAGTGCTTCGCTCCTGATAAAAGATTTATCAACATTTGCAAAATGAAAGTGAATCAATGCTTATAAATTCTGTCCCTTTTCCACCTCTACATTTAATGAAAATCAACTATTTTACTTCAATTCTATTCTGTATTTATTACTAAAAGTATCAGCAGCCCCACTCACTACATTAGCAATATTGAAATCGACTACCTCGTCTTTCTCCGTAAACTCCAACTTCTATTGAATTAACTATTCCGTTCCTTATTCAGTGCATGATGCAAAAGAATAACAACAGAAAAAGAAGGCTCAATGCATTTCATTTCTGGCCTTCTGAGGTAAGGCCTTTCCTTTTATTTCTCCTCTTTTTCTGTCAGACTACCACACAGCCTCAGAAACAGATGTTTCTAACAAACCACCAGCTCATGGAATTGAATTTGGCTTTGCAGGAAGTTTGGACTCCTACACAGGTAGCAGTTCACCACAAAAAAAAAAAAAAAGCCCCAAAAACAAACAAACAAAAAACCCCAAAAAACAGCTACCTTCTTCTTTAGGCCAAACAAAGCCTATGTCTGTCTGTGTTCACTTTCACATCACCACTAGCTTTACCCAATCATTCCAATCAATATTCAAAACCCAACTCAAAATAACTTCCACATGAAATCCTTACTTGACTTACCTCTTCTAACTATTTTGTCTAACTATTTACAGCTTCATAAATTTAAATTCAGTAGTACATTTTTTGGGTTCATACTCTCATCTCATGCCTGTTACCCCTAACAATTCACTGACCACATATCCACCAGGCACCGTGCTATGTTTCTGCTTTCAGAGAGCATATGTTCTGTAAAGAAAAAGGGGGTATGATGGAACTAATTACAAAATGCTAAGTGCTGCAACAAAAGTAAATTGTCATGAGACAGTTGTCCACTGAAGTATCTTCTAAAGTCAGAGGAAATAATGAGTACCTTGCTGGGCTAGGGTCTAGACTATTTCCTAAAGTGGTCACCACAAGTGTGACATTTCCTTAAAGTTTTAAATATTCATGCAAGTCCTATTAGAGTCTATAAGATATCAGAGCTACTATGTGATGTAAACCATAGAACACTAAAATCAACTAACTTTTCCAAAAAAGACTTCAAGAAGGGGCTCCTGGGTGGCTCAGTCAGCTGAGCATCCAACTCTTGATTTCGGCTCAGGTCATGATCTCAGGGTCGTGAAACCCAGCCCCGTGTCGGGCTCCATGCTGAGCGTGGAGCCTGTTTAAGATTCTCTCTCCTTCTGCCTCTCTTCCGCACACACATGCACTCTCCAAAAAAACCAAAGACTTCACGTAAAATGTGTGTTCTGGGAATAAAAACCATGTTTTATCTTGTGGTATCAGACACCTCCTGGTATATCCCCGTCAAGCTCAGAGCAGCTGCACAGGGAGGAGGGAGCCCCGTAGCGGTCTCAGGGACGGTGAGATTTCCCCACAGCAGCAAACAAGCCACAGGCACCATCAGTACGAGGCTATGTTGCCTAACATCTGGCTTAAGAAATCACATGGCTGGTTATGGTACAGCCGTTACTACCCCACCAGTCTCCTGAGGTCAGGAGTTGCAATTTGTGTCAGTAGTGCCTGGCACTTAGTAGGTTTGTTTGCTGAACGAATTGCTCAACATCTAGAGTGGAGTTCCTGGAAAAGCACACGAGAAAAGGCCAGGGGCTGATTGCATTCACTCCCCACTATGCCTGGTGGGATTCAGTCTGGTCAAAACCATTTAGCAGCTATGACTGCACAGGGCAAGTTCCACAACAGCCATTTGGTGGCCTTTAAGGGAAAAGGCTCCACTTCTCAGTCGAATTCCTAACAAAGGAAACTCAACTTCTGTTGGGTCAGTTAAGACCAAGAAATAAACCCATGAGAGACAACTTTCCTGAGACTTTTGTCTTTGAATACAGTAACTGCTTCCTCTTGAGGTGTCTTATCAGCGTAACGGACTGAACCACCTGCTTATGTTTACTGTCTTACTTCCCAAAACATGCCCCCTTAAGTCAGTACGCTGTGGTATATAATGTTATATTTACAACCCATATATGCTGTATAAAAAATGAAGAATGTTGAGAAATTCTTCTTTGAATGTACAAGGTGGGAATACAGTTTCCGATCTATCTGAATATTCTACTTGGTCTCAGTTTCCTTCAACAAGTTCCAGGCAAAGACTCAAATTACTTTATAACAACACTGAAATCTAGGTAATGGGGCGGACACCCATGTATGCCAAAACTGCTATAAATACAACAAGGATTCCCAAACTAGTAACAAATGAATAGCTTTACATATTTTTACTCATAAAATTGTACCACTGCTTTTACATGTTCCCTAATTTTATCTTCTGGATTCTGGGTTTGTTAGTTGACGTTTTTGACTTGTGGTTTGTGGTTAGGGTTCAGGCTTCACAGAGTCCAATGTTAGTTCAATTCTAGACTCAAAACTTAACAGCTGTGCGACATGGGGAAACCACTTAATTTCTCTGAGAGTCAGTGTCCTTAAGTGAAAAATGGGGTTAATAACTGCAGATGGTAAGAGGAGGATGAACTCAGATAATTTACATAAGGTGCTTAACACAGTAGTTGGTAGCTGGTAAATCCTTGATCAATTTTAGGACTATACTACTTGTTGACGCAAGTAACATTTAAAATATAAATATTATAAAATATTAAGGAAATAAGGGAGGGATATGCTTCGCTTTTTGATAAAGAATAAGCAACTTTCAAGAGAATGAATACAGATCATTGATATTACAATAATGACTCATCGTCCATTCAGCAACTGCCTATATTATCCTAAAGTGACACAATGAAACATACCAGCAAGGTTGCATTCAGTGAATATGAAGCTTTAGTGCTATTTTACTGCAGAGAAAGTGACTGGTACAATTTAAGTTTCCTTCCTGCAGCCCCTTCAAGAAGATGCGCTTCCCTGTGAGACAAGGGATTTACAGCAGCCTTTATACACTTGTGATATTTGGGGAGACTCTAACCGGACAGAAACTTGTGATAGGAAAAAGCCAGAAGGCTGTGGGAGCCAGGAGGTTGACAGAAGACGAAAAGTAAGAAGATAAATAAGGTGGTTCCCTCTAAGGATACTGTATCTCTCTCCAGCTGCACCGGGACAGGCCTGCAAAATCTCTGGAGGGGTCCACACCACTCCCCCAACCCCGCAAATAAAACCCGCAACGGATCTGGGGTGAACTCGCACCGGCTTGGGGGGAGGGGGTCCCTAGAACCAGACAGTCCGCAAACACAGCATCACAGCAGCCAGCTGCGTTCCCGAGAGGCAGGCCCCTCGCCCCCGCATCCCAAGGGTGCGGGTCTAGACCCAGAACCCCGAACCAAAGACCCGGCTTCCACCGCAGCGCGGTCGCCAGGGCGGCCCGTGACCCTCACCTGCGACTCCGGCCGGGGTGAATGGGCCGAAAGACTTCCTGTCCCGAAACAAGAAAAAAACTTTAAAGACTATAAGCAATCGGAGGGCCGAAAAGACGCGGGGTGGTCCCCTCCGGCTTGGGTCACCCCAGCCCAGGGTCTGTCTGCCAAACGTACCCCACCCCCGTTCGCTCCGGGGACTCCGAGCCCCCTCCCGGGCCGCGCAGCCGCACAAACACCCCACAGGACGCGAAGCCCCAGGTGCGTTCTCCAAACCGGAAGCCGCAGTCCAGGGAGCCGGTTCCACCAGCTGTTCCTGGCGCAGACGCGATCTCCACTTAAGGCCGGGGAGGCCCTGACATCATGAAGATGCTTGCGCAGGCGCAGTCGCATCTGCAGGCCTTGAGGGCACAGGGATGATGTGCGCACGCGCAGTGACGTTCGGGTTGGGCACTGGTCCACCTTGCATGGCTGAGGCGGACTCCAGGGAGCCTGGTGGCAGCGTGACCACAAATACAACTCCTGTTAGCCTCCCAAAGCAGCAGGTGTTCTTTGCCAGTGTTTCACCCATGAGAGTGGATTTTGTCTGAGCGAGGATTTTGTCTCCCAAGAGCACTTTGTGCACTGGCTCCTTCCTTGGAATGTGAACCTGAGTCTTCCCTGGCCTTGGTCTGCTCACTAGCAAGTGACAGCCTCGTAGAGTTCTGTTTGCTGTTATGGAAACTGTACCAATACTCATCTCATTGGCTGCTTGTGAAAGTGCCCATAATTGAAAAGGGCATCTTGCCTCCCCAAACATCAGACGTTTCATTTAAATGGAAAAATAGGCTTGTCCAAAATTGCTTAAGGCTGTCCTTTCCTATTTGTTTCTCATGATGGTACAGCTTGGATGTGAGTTCTTGTCTCCTAATACAGAAATAATACATAATTCATAAAAATACATAATATACAATTCATAATACAGACATAAAGAGTTGCATGCCTGGAAATCAACTATGGATTCTTCTAGTGTCTGTCCAAGGAGTCAAAATAAAATTATTTGGCAAATCTTCACTGAGCACCAACCATGATATAGTAATTTGCTAGGCATTCAAGATTGAGATGAAAACAAACTCAGTCCTTATGTTCCAGGAACTGTTGATTTCTACTAATATTTTGTTTTGGTTTGTCTTCTTTCATGGAGAACTGAAAAATTATCCATGACGGTGGAAACACCTTTGAGAGTTATTTCCTCTTGCCATAAAATACTGTTGCTTTAAGGGGTGATATTTTAAGAAAGTGATATTTTGCTGCAACAGTCTCTGAGAACATTTTAGAGCTACTAAGTGCCCTTTGGGGTTGCCTAATGTTCAAAAATCTCATTTTACAAAACTGTCACTTATTTAATTCACAGCATTTGTTTGTAGCAGAGCTAGACTTAGCCCAACAACATTCAATTAATTTCCTTTTATGTTGAACGCACCTAAGTTATCCAAATATTTCTCTGAAATCAGCTATGAAGTTTACAAGTCACATGATATTCTTTTGATGGTAATTTCTGCAACTACTATTCAACTGAATTATCAATTTATTTTGGAGTAGCACCCAACAATGTTGGTAACGGACCCCCCACAAGAGTCCATCTAATGAAAGGGCATTTGTGCGCATTTATACCTTGTTCAGCATCTACTGAGCTCCTATAATGTCAGAGTTTGCACTTTGTATTACTGATGGAAGAGAGGAACCATGGATTATGAAACCAAACTCCAAATTGATTCAAATCCTAGTCCATGATATTTTAGCCTTTCTAATCCTTGATTCAAAGATAATCAAGGGTTTTTCATTAAGTATCTTCTAAAGTTGCTGTGACTATTACTTTATTTACGTTAAGTGGTCTTAGTGCCTGGCATTTATCAGGTGACAAACAACAAGAAGCTAATATCGACAGCCTGGCTTTGACCTGGAGCTCTCCATCTGACGGCAAGATACATGTTTTTTGTTTTGTTTTGTTTTGTTTTTTTAAATATGAAATATTCCTTGTATATATAAAATAGGGGACAGAGAATAGGGAATGACCAAGGAGGGGGGGGATCAGACATCTGTAGATAAACAATTTAGTACAACTTGGTGCCTTGGGAAAGTGAAGGTAATGAAGCACCAGCTTCAAGGGCCCCTTTGTGTGGACACGTCCCAGGCCCTGGGCTCTAGCAGTGTTCCCTGGTCTTGTGCTTTTGGAAAAGTTGCAAAAGTAAGATAATTTTGCATTCCTGTTCTTTGGAAGGCCCTCTAAATCTCCTCACGTGCAGGCCTCATAAAACCTCCATCTGCCCGTGAAGGTCCATTCTGATAGAGGTAGGAGAGGGCTGGGTTGGGAGAAAACATCAACAAAATAAGTTACGGATGCGTTTTTAAGGAAGTACCGGAACGCACGGTACATACCCCTCCTAACTCTATTGGCCAGACACGCTGTCTTAGGTAATTAATCCTAATCTGTGTACACGCTTAGAGCTGTGTCCCAAAGGGAAATCTGGTGCGTTACCAACACTCACCCTGGGGGCCTCGGATGAGGGGCAGGAGGCCTCCAGGTGCCCCGGGCTCAGAAGCCGCCGGGTCCGGTCTCCCACCGCGAGTTCCAGCGTGCCGGCGGCCAGGCTCCAACGTATCTTGTCCGTGCCGGCCACCGTCGCCGGGGACTCCCCCGACTGTGGTTTGTGCGCATGCCCGGGAGGGCGGGCCGGGTTCCCACTAGGAGGAGGAAGGCGGAGAGGGGAGCAGGTGATGTGGGAGCCGGCGGGGACATTTGCCGGCGACACCGAGCGTGGGCCGGAAGTGGAGGAGCCGCGAGCGGCGCCGCAAGAGCTCCGGGCTAGACCGTGGCGACGGCGGCAGCCCCTCGGCTGGAGGAGGACGATGAGGAGCGACGGAAGCGGCGCGGGGGGACGCTGCCGCGCGGCAACGGGTTCCGTGTCCGCGGCCCACTGCGCAGCCTGCGAGCAGGTCTAAGTAAGTACGGTGCGCGGCCGCCGAGCCGCCGGGTGCGCTCCCGCCGGGGAGGGACGCGGGGGGCGGCCGGCGGGGCCTCGCGGGCGCCCGGGACCCGAACCTCCTCCCCGGGGGAGCGGGATCCGCTCCGCAGCCCCGCAGCCCATCGCGGGAGCGGGCGCGCCGGTTACCGAGCGCCCGGCGCTGCCGTGCGGGGCTGGACGCGGAGCGCGTCTCCGAAGCCTGTCGGAGGTCTGGCCAGGAGCGCGCACAGACCGGTACTTAGAGCTCGCCCCTCGCGGCCCGCGCCCTCCCACGCTCCTGGCGAAAGTGACACCGAACTCCCCCAGCTGCGCGGTCAGAGAGGGCCGGCAGAGTCCCGGCCGCTCCCCGCCACCGACAGGTGTAGACCTGCGGATTGCATGGCAGCAAGTTTGGGGTGTTTAAGAAACGGCGCGAGTGCACCCCACGCAATTGAAGTCGACTTTGCCGTCGATTTTTGTCAGCTTTTGCTTTCTGCAAAATGCGATGCTGGTGATACTCCCCGGGGCATCATAACCGAAAACAAATCTTTTATTCGGCTGTTTTACATAGGTTCATTAGGTCATAGTAACTGAACATTAAGGCACAAGAGGCGTCCAGTTTTGATGTTTGATTTATATTGATCCTGTCCTGGTTTCTTTGGCCCGGGTGAATACTTATCTGTGTCCATACTTAGATTAATCACATGTCTTTTACCAAGAAGTTGCATTTTATTTGAGTAAACGATAATTTGCTGCCATGCATGTAATGGAATCTCATAATTATGCCACCTAAAACATAGACTGCTCAATTCAGTTAATTGTTGACTTACTATGTGCCAGGCACTGACTACCGAAAATAGAGAATCGAATAGATGAAGTCACGGTCATCGAGGAGCTCCCAGTCTGTGTAAAACAGGTGAATTAATTATTCTACAGTAGTAAGCGTCACCACATAAATTTGTACGAACTGCAGGATGTGGAATGGTTGGTAGGGGGGAGTAGAGGTCCAGGAAAGGCTTTCTGAAGGAGCTGCTACCTGAACTGGGTTTTGACAGAAAGGTAACGCATTGCCCTATTTATTTCCTGTGTGCACATCCTCCGATATTCTCCAGTGAGTCTCATCCATTATTTAATCCAAGTCTAGCAGAACTTGTAGTTGTGCTTACTTTCATTCACCCTGCTCTAGTGGCTGTTAGAATATTTAAATTTCATCTTCTAGAAGTGGCTGCATTAACACACTACGTATGACATTTGATGCCAGAAGTTTTTCTGTGACATGTTTCGTCTCCCTTTTAGACGTGAGGAAGTATATATTCAGAGAAGCTAAGTGAGTTGGCAAAGGCCACCTAGCTATTAGCAGACCAGGCCAGGAAACCTGTCTCTTTCCACTGCCCCATGCTGGCTGCCTCCCATTGGTAGCTGATTGGAAATGATGACTGTGAACCTGCTTAGGGACGGCTGTGTGTCTAGACCCAGGCGCACCACATGCCTTCGCGGGCCCGCTTCTGGCCCCTTGCCCTCTGAGTGACAGGATTTACAAACCAGATTGTGCTGGGTTAACAAGATCACTCAGTGATAGGTTCAGGAAGCTGTCCAGCCTGGCGTTTTTCTAGGGTGTCCTCTCTCTTGTTACTCATCTCATGGGATTCTTTTCCTATTTTTCTGTTTCCCGCTAATTTAGAACTCAATTATTACTCAGATTCTAAAATCTTTCCGAACCTTGTTTCATCACCTCAGGGATGCCTGGGGCCCTTATATATGCTTCTTGGATGTTGACCAAAAAAGGTGTTAGTTTTCCTAATTTTTCTAATTAAGATTTTTGCCCCTCAAATGATACCTTTCATAATAAGTTATTATAGTTTATGTTAATGTTTCTTATAGGTCTTAACTCCTTCAGCAGTGCATTCTACTAAAATTGCAAAGGTGTACTATTTCCAGGGCATGCACTATATGCATTAATGAGTTAGCCTAGGGTCTTACCTTTTCTGTAACAGTGTTGTTATAAGAAAATGACTTTTCAGTTCCATCCATCTGGTTTATAGTAAAGTGTCTAGAACAGTACCATTTCATAAGTTGGAAACATACTAAATTTCATTATGTCTTTTTTTTTTTTTTTTTTTTTAGTGTTTATTTATTTTTGAGAGAGAGAGAGAAACAGAGCACGAGCAGGGAAGGGGAACAAAGAGAGGGAGACAGAGAATCTGAAACAGGCTCCAGGCTCTAAGCTGTCGGCCCAGAGCCCAACACGGGGCTCGAACTCACAAACGGTGAGATCGTGACCTGAGCCGAAGTCAGACGTTTAACCGACTGAGCCACCCAGGCGCCCCTCATTATCAGTCTTAATTCTAACATCATTATTCGCATTTTTAGCCTTCGTGGATTTTTTTTAAATGATTTTCTTTCTTGCAGATATTTGTAATCTCAGAACAGATTGTGATTGGCTTCCAGTGGCAGTGAGCTGTCCTCTTTGTTCTGTCGGTTGACTCTATCTGCCACCCCTTCCTTGCTTCCAGTAAAAGGGGAAGGCACAAAAATGCTCTGTGTCGCCACCTGGTGTGTTTGAGATACCTGCCCAAGCAGAGTTCAGTCCCTGAACTAGTCTGCTGTCCACCATTTTCATAGGCAGTTGGCGCTTCATTTGTCCCCTGGGGCTATTAATACACACTTCTTCATTATTGATGACGTGTGGGTAACCGTTAGGGAAATAGATAATTCATTCTGTGGTGTCTCCCGACACTCTGATGGCTTTTTGTGTTTCCATTTCAGCTGTGCAGCTGGCATGGTTTCTTCTCTTTCCAGTGCTTAGCAGAGAAGGGGATATATCGATGCAGGAAGGCTGAATCTGCATTCTTCATTACTTGAAATGTGATTGGAAACTGAATTCCCTTAGAGTCCTTAATAGTACCGCGGGATACTCGTTCTTCCCCTGTTGTACAGCTGTTGGCAGCTGTTAGAATTTGCTTTCTACTTTTTACCGTCTTCTTGTGAACCTCCATGCTGTTCTGTCACTTGTAGGTAGGTTTTTTAATGTATGATCAGTTTTTATTCTTAAAACTATTCCTGAAATTATCAATCTGAGATGGACTCAAGGGTCTTTAAAAATAATAGTACATTGATGAATTAGGAGTTTCTTAGTTGCATTTATAATTGGTTAACCTTTAGTTTGGGGGGAATTCGTGTGTCATGTCTAGGTAAACATTGTTTCAAAGACCTTTTTTCTGTCGGCAGAATCAGTAAGTCAGTAATGCAATGTAAACTTTTGCAATTAAAAAAATAGAATAATTGGCATTTACTTTTTTGTGTGAGAATTCCAGCTTTTATTAAAGTATAATTTTAAGTGTGATCAAAAGAATAACTTACATACTCTGCTAGTTATTGAAGCAATAATCAAAAAATGTATTCAATTAGTCAGAGAAAGACAAATGTATGACTTCACTCATAGGAGGAATTTAAGATGCAAAACAGATGAACATAAGGGAAGGGAAGTAAAATAATATAAAAACAGGGAGGGGGACAAAACATAAGAGACTCTTAAATACAGAGGACAAATAGAGGGTTGCTGGAGGGGTTGTGGGTGGAGAGATGGCTAAATGGGCGAGGGGCATTAGAGAGGACACTTGTTGGGATGAGCACTGGGTGTTATACGTAGGGGATGAATCACTGGAATCTACTTCTGAAATCATTATTGCACCATATGCTAACTAACTTGGAGGTAAGTCAAAAAATTAATTAAAAAAAAAAAGGCAACCACACATGAGAAGTATCAGGCATGTGATGTGAGAGGGGCTCAAATCAGAGCCCCCTTCCCTGCATGGTACTGATATGACCTGCCAGGCCCAGTCCAATGGCACTGGAGGGGGTGGTGTCTGAGGGCCCTCCCTGCTCCAGACTGCCCCAGAACTCAGGCCCAGGAAGGAATGAGGTGGGCCGTGTGTGCATCCCTGTACCTCTGTCTTGGGTTTCTGCCTGACTCCATGGCCCCCTTCAAAGTGTTTTTCAAGGCTAGCTGCTTCCGATCCATTACTTTCAACCAAGGCCTGGACCCAGATGGTCCCAGCGGCCTCTCACTCTTTCCTTCCCACCACAACCCCCACTGCCCCCCAGCCCCCCAGCCCCCAGGGGCCCCTCTGCCCACCGCCTGCCCACTCACTACCAGCTGGCTACCTCAGGGGCACCTGCTGTCAGGGGCTTCTTCCGCCCACTCCACCTCCCCCCAGGCTCCCAGCCTCCCGACAGAACTAAGTTCCCTTTGGCCGAGCCCCTCAGCACCGCCGCTCCTGGCTCACGCTGACCACCCAGCATGTCGCACCATGCCATACCATGCCACGCCATGCCCAGGGTGCAGGCTCTGGCACCACAACCCCAGTCCAGGTCGGTGAGCACACTCGACAAGACAGTCCCTTCTCTCTTTAGAACCCAGTTGCCATGCCTAACCAGAAAAGAGGTGATCCATGGGGTAGTGATGGTTCCTTTCAACAGTGGTGGTCCGGGTCCCCAGCCAGACCGCCTGGGTGCCAGCTCTGCGCATCTACCCCCCCGCCCCAGCCACATGACCCTGGGCACATCTGTATGTGGGGGTGGCTGGTACCTACCTTGAAAAGTTCAAGGTGTTACACGAGGAAATATTAGGGTGACCATATATCTGGCTGTGCCCAGAACAGTCCCAGTTTGTACCTGTTGCCCTGTCACAGTTAATCGTGCCTCCTTTTGCTCTCTCTAGTGAAGAGAGGCAGAGAGTGTGCTGTGTGCCTGGCAGGATATTCAGCTATTCAATGATTATGACAGTGCTCATTCTTTTTTTTTAAGATTTATTTTTTCACTTAATCTCTACCCCCAACGTGGGGCTTGAACTTGCTACCCCAAGATCAAGAGTCACAGGCTCCAGTGACTGGGCCAGCCAGGTACCCCTGTGATGTCAATTCCTGATTGCTGAGGCAGTGACACAAATCTGCATGTGATAGAATGACCTAGAACCTGTATGGATGTCAGCTTCCCGTGTTGATGCTATTCTCCAGTGATGGGAGGTGTTGCTGTGGAGGAAAACTGGGGGATGTGTACATGGGACCTCTCTTTACTGTTCTTGCATTTTCTTTTGCATCTGTAATTACTTCAAAATGAAAAGTTAAAAAAAAATGTGTCCCTATAGTTTGAGTTTTAGTTCTTGATATATTTAAGTTCTCCTCTTTAAATTTTGGATAAGGAGTTGATAATAGATTACCAGCTTCAGTGAGCAAGCAATAATATTTTTTGGCAGGGAGGAAGTTGATGGTGGTTGTTACTCTGGACTTGAAATTAATCTTTAGTGTTTGCCATCGTGTACTTTACTTTCACTGGAGAGAATGACCCGAGTTCCATTAACAAAGCAAAAGCAAAGCATTGCAGTGTTCATAGCAACTCATGATAGTTCCTTATATAGTCCTGGCTTTTCTTTGTCTCTGCCCAGTAATACTCCTAAAACAGGCCGGGTCTGTTGTTTTATGTGAAGGTTGTGTAGCCAAACTTATTTTCTACAATTTTAAGTGTGTGCTCTTTAAAAATATGTTTCTTTGATAGTAGTGGTCTGGGAAGGAGACTGAAATGTATGATGAATAAAATATCTTACAAACCTCAGTTGAAATATAAAATCACTGTATCTCTGTGCATCTGAGTTTTCTAGAGACTCATTTAAAAAAATTTTTTTAATGTTTATTTATTTTTGAGAGAGTGTGAGAAAAGTGGGGGAGGGGCAGAGACAGCAAGAGACACAGAATCTGAAACAGGCTCCAGCTCTGAGCTGTCAGCACACAGCCTGGCGCGGGGCTTGAACTCAAGGACTGTGAGATCCTGACCTGAGCCAAAGTCAGACACTTAACCAGCTGAGCCACCCAGGTGCCTGGACACTCATTTTTAATCTTGGTGCATACGTAACCTCTCTCACTTACTTTTCAATTATTCCTTAAAATCAACTGGGCCCTCCAACCTCTACTAGTCAGTAAAGACCATGTATTTTGTAATCTAATGCTTATTTTCCAGTTCTGCCTTTCATTTTTCTCTGTCACCTGTGAAATGAATTTGTGAGACCCTAGGGATTATTCAGTTTAACAGTTTGGTTCGACAGATACGGAAACTGATACCCAAGGTAAAAAGTGATAGACAGGAAGACCCATTATTCAGGGTCCCCATATTTAAATGTGGACTTAGTGATTTGAGAATGTGTGAAGCAGGGTTCATTGGGTAAAAGCCTCACCCAGGTGACACAGAACTTGTGCCTGAGCTGAAAGTTCTCTCTCCAAAGCTTGTCGTTTGTCTTATGTTTGTGATCCTTGGGAACCTGAAGAATGTTAGGTGTTTTTGTTAAGGGTATTTATCTTCCAGAATCTAGCAAGCTGTAACAGCGTATTACAATGCACAGAATATTTAAATTAAAAGAGTACATCATTCTTTTGGAGGTGGGGGAGTTCTGTTTTTATTTTATTTTATTTTATTTTATTTTGTTTTGTTTTGTTTTGTTTTGTTTTGTTTTGTTTTGTTTTGTTTTATGTTATGTTATGTTATTTATTTTTTAATTTTAATTCCAGCATAGTAACATACAGTGCTACACTAGTTTCAGGGATTTATTCTGAGGCTGCAAAAACATTTCAGTATTCTCAGCATGATACAACACATTAACAAATTGTAGGACAAATCATATGGTCATTTTGACATTCGGAAAAATCATTTGAGGGGCGCCCAGGTGGCTCAGTTGGTTGAGCGTCCAACTTTGGCCCAGGTCATGATCTCGCGGTTCATGGGTTCGAGCCCGGCGTCGGGCTCTGTGCTGACAGCTCAGAGGCTGGGGCCTGCTTTGGATTCTGTGTCTCCCTCTCTCTCTGCCCCTCCCCCTATCCCCCCTCTCAAGAATAAGTGAACATTTAAAAATGTATTTTAAAAAAGATTTGAAATAATTGAACATCATTTCATGATAAAAACTCTCAACAGAGTGGGTATAGAGGGAATGCACTTCAATATAATGAAGGCCATGTATATAAAAATCCCAAAGCAACATTGTACTCAGTGGTGGAAAACGGAATGCTTTTCCCCTAAAATCAGGAACACGACCAGGAAGTCCACTCGCCTCACTTCTAGTGTTCTAGTACTGGGGGTGCCGGCTGTAGGAGGCTTCAGTGTGGCTTCTTCTCTCCATTTTGTCATCGAGTTTCTTCTGTCAATCCTCCGGTCGATTTCCAGCGTATTTCGGGTGATTTGGTGGCTACCTGGTTGTGTTCCTGGGCCGAGACAAGTGCCGCCGTCCTCCTCTCCCCGTAGTACATCATTCTTAATGTGAGGGTGACACATCTGCGGAGGGAAAGGCAGTAAGGTTCTAGGGTTAGGCACTATGGAACAGTGGTTTTTAAACTCTCTGGTCTCAGAACCCCTTTACATTTTAAAAAATTGTCAAGGATGCCAAAACGTTTTTGACGTGTACTATACACAGATTTATTGTGTTAGTAATTAAAGCTAGGAGTTTATAAAATATATAACGTCATTTTAAAGTGGCAGTAAAAAAATCATTACATATTCACAATTTTCAAAAAATTTTTTTTTAACGTTTATTTATTTTTGAGACAGAGAGAGACAGAGCATGAGCAGGGGAGGGTCAGAGAGAGAGGGAGACACAGAATCCGAAGCAGGCTCCAGGCTCTGAGCTGTCAGCGCAGAGCCCGATGTGGGGCTTGAACTCACGGACCGTGAGATCGTGACCTGAGCCGAAGTCGGATGCTTAACCGACCGAGCCACCCAGGCGCCCCCACAATTTTTTTTTTATCCAAAACAGCTGTCTTTGCAAAACAATTAATGAGGAGTGTGGCATTGTTTTACATTTCTGTAAATATCTTTAATGTCTGCTTAAATGGAGGCTGGCAGATTATTATCATCCTTCTGCGTTCATTCTCCTAGGGTAGGTGGTTTTAGGTAAACTCTGAAGAAAATTGGGCTCACATAACCCTGCAGTTGTCAAGGGAGGAGTATCGTGGCTGTTCTTTGATAACTGCAGTATTCAACAGACAGTAGTCACACTGTAGAATCCGAACCCTGTATCAAAGAACTTTTCGTCTTTGTCACATTGACATCCAAAAGCTTATGTTATAATGAATTTTTATCCATGCTGGATCATGGGACATCATTCATTGGTGACTTTGAAAACACTAGTTTGCCGTGTTGGGCAGATTCTTCCAAATGTTGAGTCATTTCGTAGGTTGTCAAAAGTCAACTGATATCGTCACCACCACGATGCCATCAGAAGAGTCTCCGAAGTCATGGGATGCTATTGGCCACTTCACATTCATTTTTCATAAAATGTCTACTAGACATCTAACTCTGAATGACCATACTTTATCAGGTGGCTGTTTCAGTAAAAATGTTGTCACCTAGAAAAGCAGCTGGGTCAGCTCACAGCTCAGAATTTCAGCATTCAGCGCTGGTGTTGTTTGTGTCCTCCGCATTTTGTCACACAGAATATTAAAGATGTGTACTCACTGGTTGAGATATAACCCTTCCCATTTTGTCACACAGTGTTAAAGAGTTATATTCACTCGTTGACATATAATTACATTAATAATTTTTGCGGCTTTCTCAGTGACATTCTTATGTAAAAATGACTTTTCTCCCCTTCCTGGAATCCATGGGGATAAAGAATATGATTCTTAAGTCTTGGTGCCTCTGCCTTGATTCTTGCTACTTGTCATTGGTTTTGTACCATAAATGCGAATGTCCAACAGTGAAAAGCCAAATAGAGTATAGGCAAATACGGTATAATTGTAATATTGATCTTGAAGACACCTATAAAGGGTCTTGGTGACCCCTGGGAGTCTGCATTGGCATAGAAAGATCTCAGGTTTAAGAGGGACCTCAAAGATCATCCAGTTCAACTGCTCTGATTTCCTCTACACTGGGGTTGCCAGGTGTTTACTTAGTTATGCTTAAATACTTCCAGTTCCTGTGAGTAATTGTGCTGAGTAGAAACAAGTGGCATAGACAGTTCTTTGATGGCAAGTAAGAGAAATTCTTAATCCTGGAGTTATGCTTTGTCCTGTGTTTTAAGAATTTGCGTACATTTCCGCTTGTTTTCTGTAAGTAATTGAACATGATGAAACGCAGGGATTACTAAAAATTATGCTGTAAAGGACACATAGTTGTGGTTTTATTTTTCTGTTGGTGTATTTAAGGACAGTTGTGATCTTTGATTTTCTTTGTCTCTTCTATACTGAAATGAACTTATGTTAGACACGCACTGTTATGTATGCCCATGTCTGTTTCCTGAGTAGATCACGAGCCACTTGAGAACAGGGGCTGTACATGTACAATTTTTAAATAGTCTGTAGTGCCTAAACACTATTATTCACCCAGTAGGGTCCGCATATGTGTGTGGCATTGTCTTTAATCTGTAAATAGTGTGGTAGGACACACTGGAATCTGATGAGGCTGGGAAACCAAGTATGGGTGCTTCAGTGGCCCAGCTGGGTTTGAGAAATCCCCCGGGCTTGGCGGTAGTACCTAAGGACTCGTGTCATTGAGGATGGACATAACTTCCGTACTGATCTCTTTTATTTAAATATTTTTCCTCGGAATGGGAGCATTTGTGTTTCTCCAAGGACATACATATGAGGGAACGCACGAGGTAATTCATGGAGATCAGAGGAGCATGCCCTCACTAACCTTGCTGACTTAGCACTCTGCTCACACTAGCCAACCTGGTGGTTCTGACACATTTACAGCTTCAAATTGTTTTTATTTTTTAGTCTTAAATTGGTTATTGTATACTTATAATGGTCTAATAACTCAAATACCTGAAGCATATGGAGCACTAAGCTGAATAAAACAAGTTAATCAGGACCATAAAATTCTCAAGATGATCGTCACCAGACCTGTAAGTTGTATTCATAGGATTAAAGTGCTTATATAGTACATCAAGATGTTGCTGATGCTTCAAAACTATTCTTCTGAAAAGAAAACTATCCTAATTATTTCTACTTTGTCATAATAAAATCATAATAAAAAATTAGTCATGTTTTCAATAGATTATTTTATTTTATTTATTTTTATTTTTGAGAGACAGAGCACGAGCAGGGGAGGGGCAGAGAGAGAGGGAGACACAGTGTCCGAAGCAGGCTCCAGGCTCCGAGCTGTCAGCACAGAGGCCAACGTGGGGCTCGAACTCAAGAACCACGAGATCATGACCTGAGCCGAAATCAGATGCTTAACCTGAGCCAGCCAGGCGCCCCTCAATAAATTGTTTCTTGAGACATGCTTACTAATATCACTATGATACCTCTAATCACTTGGTCTAAGTAAAAAGCACAAAATTATCTTTTAGGTTGATTGTTTTTCATTCAGAGTCAAGACCTGTGCATGTTATGATAATATGCTTATTTTTGAAATTATAACACAGTAATTAAATTTTAGTTTAATATATTATTATACATTGAGCCCCAGAATTTTACCTGTGGTTTTTGAAAAAGTATTTGTTTATACATCATGCGTTTTTTTTTTGTTTGTTTGTAAGTAATGTAAAGCATGGAAAATGTGAGGCAGAGAAGGTTGTGGTTAGTTGTAGAGCAGTTTGAGGTGTCAGTGAAATATCAGGTATTCAAGGAACAGATAAACCGAGATTGTAGGTGGAGTAAACATAGAGAATCAGAACGATTTATACACGAGTGTGATACTCGGAGGCATGAAAAAGAATGAAATTGCTGAGGGAAAGGAGGTAGATGGACAGGACCTTGGGAAATGCCTCTGTTTGGGGTGGGTCAGAGGGAGCAACTCTGGAATTTGAGTTACCAGAAGCTGAGGGAGAGTCTGCGTTCGGTGCTGCTTAGGGTTTTGGGGCCACGGTGTGGACTGAGAGAATTTGCTGGATTTGTTAGAAGGTGAGGTGCACTTTTTGTGAGAGATCGTGGTGGGAGCTTGCGCATCACATTCTCAGTGAGTAGTTACTGGGGTGGTTTAAGCCACAGGTAGACGGGCTATAGAGACATTTGACATGCGAGGCCTGGTGTGATAAAGTGGCAAGAGCAGAACTGAGGGTTGGGAATAAGTCAGATATTCAAGATGTAGGCATGAGGTGAAAACATGATAATGACGGAGAGGCCTGGAAGATGACAGGGTGTCTGTCGGTTGGCTGAGTTTCTGTCCTCATCAGGTCTAATGAATGCCTTTTACCTCGAGGCACCTTTCTAGTTAGTGTCAACTTTGGTTTAACTTTGAACGTATTTAACTCACCATTTCTGTGGATTGTTTATGATACTAACGTGACGCATTTGAGCACGCAAAAGAAGCCGGCAAATAAATCGATGTCTTCTGGAAGCACATTTCATAAACGTTTGCCCCGTAAAACGCACTCTCGGGTGTAGCCAGTTGCCTTGCGTATTGTCCGTGACCAGCGGCTGGATATCCGCACTCTGGAGACCTGATAGACCATACCTGGCACCACTTCTGTCCCCTCTGTTGAAGGACATGGGATAGAAAACCCAGCACGTCAGCATCAGGTGTGTTGTCCCCAGATAATAATAGCTCAGGCTGTGGAGAGGGAGGGGACATGTGGGTGGGAGCAGATGCCACCCTGACTTGGCTACTTCTTGCTCCTCGGGAAGTAGTATCTTTTGTAATAGCACGTGCACACTGCGTCCGACTCGGCAGAGGACACGCCAGTTACGGGTCAGATCCCCGCTGCCGGAAGCCCCTCTTTATCCTTCCCCTTGGACATGTGTCGCCCTACTCAGGGCCTGCTTAATCCACATTTAGCTCACCATGAGGGGTCAAGTTTACCACGCACAATGTTGCTTAGAAACGGCTGCTATCCCACCTTTATCAGGTTTCCAGGGAAACAGTGCTAGAAGGTTAACCAGAGGTCATTTTTTTCATGCTAGAGAAAAGGTTTTGTTAACCCTTTACCTAGACGAATTTATTGGCAAAATAGATGGCAGACTTACATACCACTAGCTGTAGGATCCGTGCGGTGTACCGTTTCAGAGGTACTGCGCGTTGGCAGGGACTTTCGTAACATCTGGGTCTATATGAAATTGTTTTTACGTGCCAGCAGGTGACTCCAGTAACTGTGTTCTGCTGATGGTTTCAACAAATTTAGTAAATAAAAACATCCTTCCTGGGCGCCTGGGTGGCTCAGTCGGTTGAGCGTCCGATTTCGGCTCGGGTCATGATCTCACAGCTCGTGAGTTCCAGCCCCGTGTCGGGCTCTGTGCTGACAGCTCAGAGCCTGGAGCCTGCTTCTGCTTCTTTCTGTGTCTCCCTCTCTCTCTCTGCCCCTAACCCACTCGCATTCTGTCTCTGTCTCTGTCAAAAATAAATAAACATTAAAAAAATTAAAAATAAATAAAAATAAAAACATCCTTCCTATTCGAGGCTTGCTTGTTCCAGTTCCCTTAAGAGCATAGAGGTGTGACACAGACTGGGGAGCAGAAATTACTATCAAATTGGGTCAGGTAAGAGTAAGGCAGTCTGTGAGTAGAGGTCTCTGTCTAAACCACCAATAAATATGCCAAAGCGTATTAAAAAGGGGACAGCACACTCTCAAGTGTGTACTTGAGAGCAGTTTTTATTAACCTGTCCTTAGAATTGATTTCCATTTGAGATTCCTCCAAATGGATTGACATTTATTCTGGCTTCCACCATTTAAGATTCTAAAATTGCCTTTGTTTATCACAAAGAGCTTTAGTTAAGGTGCCTTTTCAGGAATGCTTTCTGGAAAACCGTAAGTTTAATTCTTGTTATTTCTAACCAAAAGTGGACTCACATATGCCATTTTCCTAATGTCCAGTCTTAAATATATGTGCCCAGTACTCAGAATACAGTTATGTTTTCTTAGAAGGCTAATAATGTACATACATTATTTATTCATTTAAAAAACATTTTAGTTTGGAATATATGTAAAGTGGTGTCCTACCCAGTAGAGATAACAGTAGTGAAAAAGAGAAAAACGGTTCTTGGCTTTATAGATTTAAATTCAATATTATAGGGGCGCCTGGGTGGCGCAGTCGGTTAAGCGTCCGACTTCAGCCAGGTCACGATCTCGCGGTGCGTGAGTTCGAGCCCCGCGTCAGGCTCTGGGCTGATGGCTCAGAGCCTGGAGCCTGTTTCCGATTCTGTGTCTCCCTCTCTGCCCCTCCCCCATTCATGCTCTGTCTCTTTCTGTCCCAAAAATAAAAAAACGTTGAAAAAAAAAATTTTTTTTTAAATAAATAAATTCAATATTATATGTTGAAATTAGAAAGTAAAGAGGCTACTTTGAAAAAGATAATTTTTCCAAGTTTGAATAATTGAAAATTGTAACTCTTTTTTCTGTATGTTTGATATATATGTATATATGAAATGTTCAAGTAGTTTTTGGTAACAATTTTGTTTGATTTGAAAACTGAGTCAACTCCTGATTATCCACGATATAGGAACCCTTATCAAATTTCTAGATTTGCGGGGCACCTGGGTGGCGCAGTCGGTTAAGCGTCCGACTTCAGCCAGGTCACGATCTCGCGGTGCGTGAGTTCGAGCCCCGCGTCAGGCTCTGGGCTGATGGCTCAGAGCCTGGAGCCTGTTTCTGATTCTGTGTCTCCCTCTCTCTCTGCCCCTCCCCCGTTCATGCTCTGTCTCTTTCTGTCCCAAAAATAAATAAACGTTGAAAAAAAAAATTAAAAAAATAAAAAAAAAAATTTCTAGATTTGTTTGGCACATTCTGATGTTGATGTTAATTTGAGCAGAACATGGTTAAGAACATAGTGGTGTAGCTAGAAACACTAGTCACAAAGGCAAATAAAGTTCATATATCTATAGTATCTGTAAATGCTTTTCAAATTAGTTTCATTTGGTAATGCTGACCAGCCTTATATGTAGGCATTTAAAAAATTATTCCACTGAAAAGGGAATTCAGACTGGAAATAAGTGATAAACACAAGATTGTTCAGCAGCTATATGGTAGAGCAGACTTTTAGGGTCATGGAATTTTAGCCGTGTGTTTTTTCCTACTAAATCACCAAATGAATGGTGTTTCAGTTACTCCTCTCTCTGATACCACTGTCACAAATGATTGGCTTTAACTATGAAAAAGACAGTAAAATTGTTCACTGAAGACATACCCTAAGTGGTATCTTATTTTCCAAATAGTGTGGTGCTCTAGTATGTTGGTATTTTATATCCCAGACCTTGTTAATCCTAATCATTACACAGAATTTTTTTATTTTGATGTATAAAGTTAACAACGATGTGTTTTCACCTTTCTCCAGTTACAGCGCTTGGTACACATGAAAATCCTTGACAATCATTTGTACTTAAAAAAAATAAATAAAAGTAAGTAAAGATGAGATGAAAAGTTTAAGTGGGCCAGATATGTTGTTGAGACTCGCGCACTGCGTTGAAGGGATGTGGTGTAGCCCTGTGTGATCTAAGCTGTCGATAAATAGCCGTCAGAGAGGCTATTATTATGAGAGGCATTGGTTGATGAGCTATCTGGAATATTGGCTTATTTGACTGCTCTGAAGCAGCCCCTCGCAGTTCTGGTTTTTAACCAGGTCGTGGCACCCAGTGCTCGGGTGCTTTTAAGCTTGAATTTTTTGTTTGACTTTCTGTATCTGCTGTTCTCTAGCTCAGCATGGTGTTCATGTAATAAAACTTGCTACAGCTGGGTGGCAGTGTTGACCACAGAGAAACTTCAGGAAAATGCTGTGCTGTTGGTTTATGTTCAGAGTCATTTGAGTAAGAATTCAAATTTGAAAGTGTATGTTCAGCGAGCTAGTAAGTAAGGTATGTTTGGTGAGGTAGTGGTGAAATGCCAAATCTGTTAAATCATCTAACTCGCCTTTATGGCCAATCTAATTTAATTTGGTTTTATGATTTTTTTTTCAGTGTTTAATTCAGTGAACAAAAATGTCAAGTTTATTAGCTTATAGAATACAGTAAAATTTTAAAAATCAGTCGTTAACAATTATCTATGAAATTTAAGAATAACTTCTTTATGGTAGTTTTGTTTGCAAGTAAAAGAGGATTTAATATTTTTTAAAACTCGGCAAACGTATAAATAGATGACTGCTACATAAGAAAGCTTACAACGTACCTCACTTTTTTTGCTTTTTTAAAGACAGTATGCATAAAGTTTTTTATTTGATAACCAAAAGATATTGACTTAAAGTGCTTTTCTTCTGTATTTTCTTTTATCAATTATAATTTTCAGAAATCTTTAAAAACATTTTTCTCCAATAAGTCATTTTCTTCATTTTTCTCTGGTTCTCAAATAGAATTGCTCTGTCTTCGTTTCACGCTTCTCCCCCAGGTGCTTATGGCCTTTCTAATACGTCATACTAATCTGGATTGACTCATGATGGGAAATTGTAGTAAGGGCTGTATAAAAGATTGTGCTTATTTCATGATACTAGCAGTCTGAAATTTCTTTTTAATCCAGTGTGAAAGAAATTATTGAACTCTTTCTAAAAAATAATGCAATGCTGGAAACTAGTAGTTAATTTAAATAAATTATTGTTTAACTGGGAAATCCTGCAGGTAGAGAAGAAAATATTTTATTCTTACCTCAGTTTGTTTAGGTACCATTTATAATGTGAAAAAGAAAATTGACAATAAATTGTATCAGATTGATCTTGACTAATTAGAATATATTAACTATCTCTTTAATAAAATTTGCCTTCAACCTGCCTAGCTCAGTGAAATTGTAGGATACAAAATCAATATACGAAAATCTGTTGTTTCTTTATACTAATAATTATCAGAAAGAGAAATTAAAGAAAATGGTTTTGTTTATAACTCCATAAAAAAATAGAATACCTAGGAATAAGTTTAGTCAAGGAAGGGGAAGACCTCTACCCTGAAAACTATAAGACAAGTATGAAAGAAATTGAAGGAAACACAAATAAATGGAAAGATAATTCTGTTTTCATGGATAAGAATTGTTATTATGTCCATATTACCCAAAACGGTGTACGGGTACAGTGCAATCACTACCAAAATTACAATGGCAATTTTTACAGAAATAGAACAGTGATCTTACAATTTGTGTATGGAACCACAAAAGATCCCAACTAGCCAAAGCAATCTTGAGAAAGAAAAACAAAGCTGGAGGCATACTCCCTCATTTCTAACTATATTACAAAGCTATGTCAAAACAGTGTGGTATTGGCATAAAGACAGACACAGTGATCAATGGTGCAAAATAGAGTCCAGAAATACACCTACACATAGATGGTCAATTAATTTACAACAGAGAAGCCAAGAATATACAATTGGGGCAAATGGTGCTGGGAAAACTGGATATCCACATGCAGAAGAATGAAACTAGGGCACTACTTTACAACATACACAAAAATTAACTTAAAATGGATTAAAGACTTTAAGATCTGAAACCATAAAACTCCTAGAGGAAAACAAAGTAGTGAGCTCCTTGACGTTGTCTTGGCAATGATTTTTGGATCTGTGACACCAAAAGCAGAGACAACAAAAGTGAAATAACTAGGTGGGACTACATCAGACTTAAAAAAGCTTCTACACAGCAAGGGAAATCAACAAAATGAAATGACTGAAGGGGAGAATATATTTGCAAAGCATATATCTGATAAGGGATTAGTATCTAAAGTATATAAAGAACTCACAGAACTCAGTAGCAACAAAACAATATGATTATGAAATAGATGATCTAAATAGAAGTTTTTCCAGAGAAGACATACAGATGGCCAACAAGTACCTGAAAAGATGTTCAGCATCACTGATCGGGGAAATGCAAATGAAAAACCACACTGAGATGTTACCTCACACCTGTCAGAATGGGGATTATCAAAACGCAAGAAATAAATATTGGCGAGGACGTGGAGAAAAGGAAACCCTCGGGCACTGTTGGTGGGAATGTAAATTGGTGCAGCCAAGGAAAAATAGTATGGAGGGTTCCTCAAAAAATTAAAAATACAACTACCGTATGATCCAGCAATTCTGCTTCTGGCTGTTTATCCAAAGAAAACAAAACCGCTGACTCAGGAAGCTATATGGACACCCATGTTCATTGCAACATTATTTACAATAGCCAAGATATGGAAACAACCTAAGTATCCATTGATGGATGAATGGATGAAGAAAATATGACATGTACACACAATGAAATATTACCAAGCCATAAAGAAGAATGAAATCTTGCCGTTTGCCACAAAACAGATGGACTTGAGAGCATTATGCTAAGTGAGATAAGTCAGAGAAAGGCAAATCTGTATGATTTCATTTATGTGTGGAACAAGAAAGAAAGAAAGAGAAAGAAAAACACCTAAACCCCAAGTTTACAGATACAGAGAACAGGTGGCTGGTTGCCAGAGGCAGGGATGGAGGAAATGGGTGAAGGGGATCAAAATGTACAAACTTCCAGTTATAACATGAATCGTTTGGGGACATTAGGTACAGCTTGGCCGCTATCATTAATACTGTAGTGCATACTCATGGGGTGCTGGGGGGGCTCGGTTGAGCGTCCAACTTCGGCTCAGGTCATGATCTTGCGGTTCGTGGGTTCAGGCCCCACGTCAGGCTCTGTGCTGACAGCTCGGAGCCTGGAGCCTGCTTCAGATTCTGTGTCTCCCTCTTTCTCTGCCGCTCCCCTGCTCATTCTCTGTCTCTCAAAAATAAAGATTAAAAAAAAATTTTTTTAAATACCGTATTGCATACTTGGAAGTTGCTAAGAGAGTGGATCATGGAAGTTCTCATCACAAGGAAAAGAATTTTGCAGCCATGTTTGGTGACAGACGTTAACTAGACATACCGTGATAGTTTCTCAATATAGACAAAGATCCTTACGTTGTACACTTGAAAACAATAAAATGTATGTCATTTATGCCTCAATACAAAAAAGAAATTCTCTCAACCTACGTAGCCCACTGATGGGCACACCAGGAGCTTCGGGATCATGCTCGTTGGCCTTTGGGCTCTTCGTCCTGAGGAGCTGGGAGCACAGCCATTGACTTAAGCCCCTGAGCCTCCGTTGCCTCATAAAAATTTGGGAACAGGGCATTAGCTGATTTTTGTGTCAAATCAAGGAGGATGCATTAATGAAAGTCCTTGACAGTAATTAAGCACTTTTTTAGAAAAATGTATATATTTTGATGAATATTTGTACTTTGTAATCCTAGCAGTGGAAGCAGAAAGGAGACTGTTGAGACCAGAAGAAACAGGGGAATTGGAACAACGGTGGATGGAATGATGTAGCCTTCCAAGGGTTCTCTTAGTGCCGTGATTTACTGTCACATGGATTTAACTTTTAAAATAATGTAAGTTGAATTACTGATTCTTTCTCTCTCTCTCTTTCTCTCTCTCTCTTTAGGACACTTACGGAGAGCTACAATGGAAAAATCCTGGATGCTGTGGAACTTTGTCGAAAGATGGCTAATAGCTTTGGCTTCGTGGTCTTGGGCTCTTTGCCGTATTTCTCTTTTACCTTTAATAGTGACTTTTCATCTGTATGGAGGCATTATCTTACTTTTGTTAATATTCGTGTCAATAGCAGGTATTCTGTATAAATTCCAGGATGTATTGCTTTATTTTCCAGAGCAGCCATCTTCTTCACGCCTTTATGTTCCCATGCCCACTGGTATTCCACATGAAAACATTTTCATCAGAACCAAAGATGGAGTGCGTCTGAACCTTATTTTGATAAGATACACTGGAGACAATTCGCCCTATTCCCCGACTATAATTTATTTTCATGGGAATGCAGGCAACATAGGTCACAGGTTACCAAATGCATTGCTTATGTTGGTTAACCTCAAAGTTAATCTTTTGCTTGTTGATTATCGAGGATACGGAAAAAGCGAAGGAGAAGCGAGTGAAGAGGGACTCTACCTGGATTCTGAAGCTGTGCTAGATTACGTGATGACTAGACCTGACCTTGACAAAACAAAAATTTTTCTTTTTGGCCGTTCCTTGGGAGGAGCGGTGGCTATCCATCTGGCTTCCGAAAATTCACATCGGATTTCGGCCATTATGGTGGAGAACACGTTTTTAAGCATACCGCATATGGCCAGCACTTTATTTTCATTCTTCCCAATGCGTTACCTTCCTTTATGGTGCTACAAAAACAAATTCTTATCCTACAGAAAAATCGCTCAGTGCAGAATGCCTTCTCTTTTCATCTCTGGGCTCTCCGACCAGTTAATTCCACCAGTAATGATGAAGCAACTCTATGAACTGTCCCCGTCTCGGACTAAGAGATTAGCCATTTTTCCTGACGGGACTCATAATGATACGTGGCAGTGCCAGGGCTACTTTACTGCCCTGGAACACTTCATCCGAGAAGCAATAAAAAGCCGTTCTCCCGAAGACATGGCACAGACCTCACCCAACGTCACGATTATATGATGCTCTTCTGTTTGATTAACGCACTGTATTTTAATTTGCGCGGAACGATAAAGAATGTTCCTTTCTACAAGTGTGTTATGTCTGTACTTGTCTGAAGAGTGACATTAAACCCTGAAAGGACTTCAGTGCTCCTTTGAGACGATCCAAATAGTTTTTGACATGTGAAGAACTGTAATTCTTGGGATTATTTCATAGTTTTCATCAAACCTTTCAATGTGGTCATGTATCCGTATCTTTCGTTTAATATGCCAGTATAATAGCATATTGTATTCAAAAGTTTCTTGTTGCCAAAATGGTGTGCTTCGCGTGGCACTTGGTTCCATGGCTGGGTGTGGAAGGAGATCTGCCAACGAGAAACCTTTGAGTATTATTCCTTTAGTAAGTACCGGGACAATCATGGCAAGCAAACTTAGTTCTGTAACTGCATTCTTCACCTTAAAAGTTAAAATGAAATGCATGATGGTATTTTAGTCCTTGAATTATGCAATGCATCGTTTTTACTGTAAATAGCACTGGTCATTGACCGACGTATATGGTAACCTGGGTTATATCTATTTTGATGTAAACTTATTTTGTTTTCGGCGAGAAGTGAAATCGAGGCCTGTGTGCCGGCTGCCATTGCATTTTGCTCTGGTGAATGCTGAGATCCAGCTTTTTCTTACAAGTAAATGGGACCCCATTTTCCAATATAAATGTACCGTGTTTTGTTAGGTACAGTCTGGATCATAGCATGTAAAAATAGAAATTTAGAATTTTACTGCAGCTTTGATGTGCACATTTGAACTTTTTAACATTTGTAATTTTGGTGGCAAAGAGAATTTTAGCTTCTGTCGATTTTGTAAGTCTACATCTCAACCACTAATAGCGATCATAATGACAATTAGAACTTGTTTAAGAAATAAATTGGCGAGGCTTATCATTACATGATTGTACAGACTATTTTACAGAAATTCCCACACTTGAGTTTTAAGTCCAGTATCTAGGTATATCTAGCCTACAACAGCCAAGATATCATTTATTGGACTTTCTGAAAATAAAAGTTACAAAATCAAAAGCAAAAAACCTGTTCTTTGGTTTAATGTTTCAGTTGTTCTTATATAGAGCATTAAAAGGCAGTTTCAGGAAGTTTTCTTTCTTTTTCTCCTCCACATAGGAGTGTGGGAATGAAGGAACTCAAGAAGTTTTTCTTACAGAACCTATTACCACATTTAACAATTACGTGGCTAGAAGTGAGAAGTAGTATTTAGACATAGAGAAGAGTAAGAAAAAAAAAAGAGCCCCGTAAAACTTGCAGAACATACCTTAAAAAATATAAGCTATGGGGTATAATTGTGCTACGTTGTTTCAGGCTGTCCTCAAAAATTAGATGTAATTGAGCTCTGTACATTATGTCAGCTTTAACATAGAATATTTTGAATATTTAGCTATATTTATTGGCTTTGTGCAAGCGGCTAGAGCAGAGAAATCATGGGTCAATATTCTTGACCTTAATTTTAGAATCTTTCCATGGAGATAGGGCTAGAGATACTTTTGCCAAATAACATTCTTATTCACTTTATGTCAGTATTTAGAAAAAAATTCTAGCAAGTATGATTTCCTGTTTTTCTATAAATTGTTGTTTAAAAGTCATGCTTTAAAAAAAAGTTGGTAATGCATATCATGGAAGGCATATTTTTATGTATAAATTCACCACAATTAAAGGATACTTTTCATCTTATTGGTCATTGTGATGTAGAATGACTCTCCTAAATAGTAGTGTATTCAAAAGAAAAAAGTTAATACAACAATCGTAGTGTACTTAGACATGAGCTTACTTGGTGCACCTTAGCTTGTATCATCTTTAAGGTTTGGAGTACCTTTGTATGTTTCCCTGTAACCATTTAGCGTAGTACTTGTGAAGGGGTTTATCCACTTTAGTTGTAATGAGTATTATGCTGATGAAGTATAAAAGCTTTTTCTTCATCAGTGTTTTGTTCTTATGCTGCTTTTTTTTTTTAAGGTTTATAAACAAATTTTTTCCCCCCTCTAAAGCCAGGCTTTCAAAAGTTGCACAGTACTCGTGTATTCACCCCCACCTTCATTCTCTTCGGATTAAGGGGCATTTGTTCCTGCAGCAGAGGGAAGGGACTGTGTTTAGGGTGGTAGGACATCTTTCTTTCCTGGCTTCTGTATCTGAGATTTCCTTAGATGGGAAGAGGGCAGAACACAAACTCTTGTGGTCAGAGGTCCATGAAGCCTGTGACATCGTTTTTTCACAACATGTCTAATTTTGTGGCCAAAGCAGTTGGTCTTAATAAAATGTGAATTCTTCATGAGTCACTCCTTCATTGGGACCCAGGTTTTAGTGGGAATAGAAGTGTGTCCACCTCGTGTATTAATTTCTGGCTCATTTTGCAAGAGCAGCTGTAATAAGAGTTTATGAATGAATTTTAAGTTTTTAAGGTACCGTAAACTTGGAAATCCTAGAATGATTTTAAATCTGTCAAGATACAATTCATTTAGAGAAAGTTCCGATATTTTAAAAGGGATTATTGGGGCGGGGCGAGTGGGGGATGGCAAAAAGGAGATTGTAGAATATGGGGAGAAATAGTTTGTGATGCATAAAAGGTGCTAAATGAAGAGAAATGGCTGGAAAGGGATACGTGACGTGGTTCTTCAGTGTCGATCCAGGAAATGACAAAATGACTAACCGATAAGGTTGGGCGAAAAGGCTGCCTAACTGTGCAGAACAAAACGTTCGAATGCATGTCGCCTCTAACCAAGAAAGTGACTAGAGCACCTGACACTGCAAATACCTTGACTGTAAAATTGGCATTTTTATCAAAATGGTATTTTCAATTTTGTTACAGGGCAGCTTAAACTGATTTTTTTTTCATGATGAGCTGTAGACACTTGGTAATCACCCAAGTTCCAGCTTTGGTGATATGTCAGTTGCATTGTGTTTCTCATTGAGAATTCATACCACCCGATGCATTTATATTCATTTCTTATTTTTGTAAGATTTGGTTTGAGGTGGGAATAGGTTTGTTTGGTCCAATACGGAATGAAGGCCATATTCAATTTTATATAAATTATCTCCCAATCTCAGTTTAAGAGAAATTTCATTGTTGAGTCCCTTTCTTCCTTGAGGTTAGGAAAAAATAGGGTAAACTTTTTAAAGGATGTCACAGAAGTCACTTTTAAAATTAGGTCATGATTGAGATGTATTGAACTCCTCCAGTGACCACTCCCCTCCATTTTTCCTATTAAGTTTGACAACAATTATGAAGAAAAAAAACTGTGAAAAATACTAGTTATAATGCTTTTGGATTATCCACTTAAGTTTGTGTATTTTCATATCACTCAGGTAAAGTTGGAAATGACAGAGCACAGACATCTATTTTTTAAATCAATAGGGTAGAAAATGAAAAGCACTTCTGTTTATTTATATTACCATATATGCAATCATCTTAGCTAATCAGACATAATATATTCATTTGTATAGCAAAATAAATGCATTCATCCTAATTATAGTCAACACGTTTTTGCCAAATGGTGCAAATATACCTCCATTTATATTTTGTATCTTAAAATTGTAGTTTAAAAATAGGACTATGTATAAGAGACACTTTTTACAAAAAGTGCCATATATACATATGTAACAGGGATGAGTGTGTGTTGTTTCATATAATTTATAACAATTTCTGTCAGTACAGTGAATACTGAAAATGTGTTTTCAACACATCTAGGTACATTCAGGATAAGAGAAGTTAACCCAGTCTCATGATGTAAATCATATTTTTGTTATTTGCCATATTTTATTTGAAGCAGTAATAAACAATTTTATAACAAATTTGAATGTTATAGTACACAGACAGTGTACTAGCCATAGCAAGCAAACATTTACATTTGGTTTTTCATTTACAATAGATTTCTTTTAGAATATACTTTCTATTTTTCTGTACTGACATATGCAATAAATTGATAACATTAAAAGTTTGATTAATGTCTTAAGATAGTTTGTATTTAGTCTCCCCCCCCCCCCAATTTTCTATTAGCCTAAATTATATGGTAGAACATTAAGGTTTCCTTAATGGTTAAATAAAATTTCTGAATTTGTGCGGAAATTAATGAATTTTTATTGTAGTAATGGTGTGGATGATAAGTGTAAGTTAGATTTATATTCTCTTTTTTCATATTATTCTCCCACAGACATTTAATTTAATAGTAAATGTTTTCTGTGTATGAGCTGCTGGTGAATGAATAGGCCCCAAAGCATTTGATGAGTTAAATGAATCTGGGAATGAATAAATTTTAACTGTTCACAGTCCTGTTGTGTTCAGATTTCATAAGTGCCTTTTCACAAAATTCTGGTCTTTTATTTTTCTCCCATTACTATTGAGTTGATGGTTGAAGATGATTAAAAATTGCCTGATGCTCATTCAGTCTTCAAGAGTCTGTAGCTTGCTTTCCCTGACAAGAAACTCACATGCTTCAGTAATGTCAGAACCAGTTGGATAATAGGAAATGTATTACAATTACAATACAATACAAAATGTCACAAACCTAAATGGCTGTCTGCCGGTGGAGATGAAGAGTTCACCTATTCGAGACCACCCTTCATGAACAGATGTAGGGGGAGATAGGATCTCCTGTAGATTTCCCTGAAAGACTGCCAACCTGAATCCCAAAAGGAAGTAGTTTTGAGATTCCTCAGTTCTTACTCTCCAAAAGAAAAGTTTTCACATTCCCATTTCACTCTCCAACTCTTGTTTTACATTCTGTTGCATGCTAAAAGTCATCAACAGTTGGGTCTGTTCAGAGAATAGACCAGTTACCTTGTTAAGGACAAGGGAGGGAAAGACATTTTTTGAATACCTACAAGTGTTCAGACCCGAGTGTAGAGCATGCTAGTGACCATTGAAGCCCCACAACAAACCTTTGAGTAATTTGCTCAGGAATAATTTACTCTTTAGGAGCACTTCCAAAAAAATTGGCTGTCAATCAAAAATTAGAAATATTACGCAGCAAACCACACTTTCCCCAAAATATTTGTTTTTCTGTAGGAAAAGCTAGAAGTTAGCCTTGAAATACTTCTCATTCCCTTTTTTTCAGCGCTTGATAGATAATAGATAACCAAAGCTCAAAAAATAGGGGAGTTCTCTTCCTTGTGTACTGAAATAGATACTTTGGAAACTGATTCTTTTTCCAGTCCGATTTCTTTTGCATCTTAACCACCATTGCCCTGAAATGATTTCACAGTAGGTAGGTCTTCTGTTGAATGCTTGTGACATGCCAGGGACTGTCCTGACTCCTTTTTGTTCTTTATTCCTGATCACTGACTAGTTTGTAGAACTGGTTTCCAACTTCACTGATCTCACTCCTTGATCTTTGTCCTGTTCTAACTTGCCAAAACAACACACCTTTCCCTCACAAAGGGCACTTAGTGACTGCCATCTCTCTTTAGAGTCAGACTTCTTGGTCCCTTGCGTCCTTCACAAAGTAAACTTAGCCATGTTCCAAAAGGTGGCGACTCTTTCAGGAGTCCGACTCCTTTCTCTTCTATGTAGTTGAACATGCCAGGGGCTTTCACCTTTAAATCGAATGCCGTTTCACCTCGTTAGGCTTTCACACCCATAACCCAAATTCCTGGTAGTTCTAGGAATAGTTTCTCCTTTCTGTAGAGCAGTTGCCCTCACTACCTTTTATGGTTTGATACTTCGTTATATTCACTTCAGTTCTTTGTTACTCACTGTCTGATTTCCCTTTTGTATGTCTTTCTTCTGCAATAAACCAAGACCTGACAGGCTGCAGTGTGATTTCTTTGTGTCTGACCTAGCACCTAGCACCATGCTGAGCCCTTTCTGGTGCTTAGTAGGTGTCCCATGTGGAATGTGTTCACCAAAGTTAGCCCACATTTTTCCTTCTCTAAGAACGAAGATGCACGAATATTTTGTATTTCTTTAAGGTTTAGACAAAACTTGTAAGGGAAAGGAAACACACCCACACACACATACGTAGCCGGTGATTAAAGTAGAAACATCAGAAGTTGCCCGGGTGATTAAATCACCCTTCAGAGGGGGAAGAAAAAGCAATAATTATGCAGGACGCATGCCACTTGCAGGCCGTAACTTAAGCTGAGCAGAGGAGGGAGACAAAGGTGAAAATTCACTTAAAAAGAGACAAGGAGCAGGGAGGTGGGTATGGAACAGAGAAGAGATGTGATCACTAAGCCTGGCAGTGACTAGTAGAAGTGATATAGGGTAAGACAAGAAGGACCACAAAGCTAGCAGGCATGCTGGCAGAAAGCCAAAGAACCCCTTGTCTTGAGATTTCTACTCTGGTTGGTAGTGATTATGCCCCAGTTTTGTTATCTTCCATTATAATCATGTACCTGTAGTTCCCTATAAACATTTTTTATCATGATCCCTATTATTATTTTTTAAACCAATAAGATATGCATCTCATGTGGCATATTGGTATGTTTGTGGCCTTTATTCCCAGGACATGTTCCCTGGGGTATAAGTGAGTTCAAGGCTCCTCTAGAGACCCTGCAAGCCTCTAAACCCAGAACAGACTGGGTTTGGGAGAGGGAAGCTCAAAATCTCTGGAGACCATTGGTAAACAATTGTAGCAGTTCTCCCATTGCCTTGGACACAGAGTTGGCATCCAAGAAATACCGGGTGAATGAAAAATATCCCGTGGAAATAGCAAGTACTCCAATTACAATGATACTGATGGAAAATGGATGTAAATACCTCTGCACTCCAGAGACATCTGCAAGAGCAGGCCTCAAAAGGCTGCACTACGCATTACAGGGTTCATCTAAGTATTGAAGTTAGGGTGATTATGAAGGTCATGGGGCCAGTGTAAGTGACATTTTCATCATTGAAACAGAGAAAGGTTAGCTTGCGTAACATACTGTGTTTACTAGAATACCAAGTAGTTGGGCTAGGTGGCTAATAATGCTTTACACTGTCTTTCCATTAAAAGAAATATAAATTCTTGAGGGGCAATTTAAACATTTTCATATACTCTTGACGAATTGTAGGTTCTAGACCATCATCCTACAGGTCCTACTAGAACTGTCCCATGAAGACCAGTTTTCTCAGGTCAACCTCATATTTGGCATATGTATATTGCATATCTTAATTATTTGTCTTTAATTTTTCAAGGGGGAGCTAATCCAAAATACAAACCATTTGTGTTCTAATAGTGTCATGTGTTTCCCTTATTTGAATGATTGTTGCTTAGAGCCTAAAATTTAAGAAAATAGATATTTTTTAAAATTTTTTTAACGTTTATTTATCTTTGAGACAGAGACAGAGCATGAACGGGGGAAGGTCAGAGAGAGGGAGACACAGAATCAGAAACAGGCTCCAGGCTCTGAGCTGTCAGCACAGAGCCTGACGCGGGGCTCGAACTCACATACTGCGAGATTGTGACCTGAGCCAAAGTCGGCCGCTCAACCGACTGAGCCACCCAGGCGCCCCAAGAAAATAGATATTAATGGGGAGTAACTCACTGCCCTTTAATTCTTATTGTTAGTAGAACTGGAGGAGAAGAAAGGATGAGGGGCCAATCTACCTGAGAAATAGGTCATTTTAGCGAAGGGTGTTCTTATCTTATCCTGAGCTTTGGGAGAATGCAAAGGAGTGATGATCCTGGCATGTGAAAAAAGTGCAGGCCTAGATTATAATGGGGCACAGAAAATAGCCCTCTTTTTTACTTCCCTCAAGATTAAAGAGCCCTGTGGCATCTTGTTGGATTCCCCTTTCGTGCTTAAACTTCTCACTTCTTCCTCTGGAGACATTAGTCTTTCAATTCTCGTCCCACCCCCACTTGTTCATTCTCTACCCACCCTTTCATTATGTCATTCTTGTTGTTTTCAACAATTCGAAGCTTACAGAAAAGGTAAAGGTAAGGTAAAAACTTTTAAGGAAGCATTTGAAAGTAAATTCCCCAGGGAATGCCCCATCCTCTCTGAATACTTCAACGTGTTTTTAGTGAACATTCTCCTGCATGTATACTGGTAATGCAACCTATAAAACCAGGAAACTAACACAAGTCCATTACTTCACCTACTTCTCAGATCTCATTCATATTTGGCCAGTTATTCCAATATCATTTGTGGGAAAAGGGTCTCCTTATTGAGTGTAGGTGCAGAACCCCTCAACAGAATACTGTCAAACCGAATCCAGCAAAATAGAAAAGGATTACGGACCCTGATCAAGACCATGTGATCCTTATCATAGGAATGTAAGATTGGTTTAGAACCTGAGTTAATGCTATACATTAGTCAGCTTGGGCTGCTTCAACAGAATACCACAGACTGGTGGTTTAAACAACAGACATTTATTTTCTCACAGTTCTGGAAGGTAGAGGTTCATGATCAAGGAGCCAGCAAATTTGATTTCTGGAAAGAGCTCTCTTACTGGCTTGTAGATGGTCTTCTTGATGTGTCCTACATGGCCTTTCGTCTGTGGGTTGATGTAAAGAGATCTCTTCCTTTTCTTATGAGGATCCCAGCTATCAAGTTAGGGTACCACGATTATGACCATATTTAACTTTATCCCTTTAAAGGCCATATCTCCCAAAGCAGTCACACTGAGGGTTAGGGCTTCAACATAGGAGTTTCTGGAGGACACAATTCAGTCCCTGATACCATATGAACAGGAAAAAGCATTTGACAACATCCAACACACTTTCTTCATGAAAAACACTCAACAAACTAGGAATTGAAGGAAAATTAAGCTCATAATGAACATTTATAAAATGCAGCTAACATTGTATTTCAAGGTAAAAGACTGAAAGCCTTCCTCCTTAAGATCAGGAACAAGACAGGGGCGCCTGGGTGGCGCAGTCGGTTAAGCGTCCGACTTCAGCCAGGTCACGATCTCGCGGTGCGTGAGTTCGAGCCCCGCGTCAGGCTCTGGGCTGATGGCTCAGAGCCTGGAGCCTGTTTCCGATTCTGTGTCTCCCTCTCTCTCTGCCCCTCCCCTGTTCATGCTCTGTCTCTCTCTGTCCCAAAAATAAATAAACATTGAAAAAAAAAAAGTATCCAGATCAGAAGGGAAGACGTAGAACTATACTTGTAGATGAAATGATTTGTATACAGAAAATCCTAAGGAATCCACTAAAATCAGAAGTAATAAATGAGTTCATTGAGGTTTCAGGATTCAAGATTAAGGTGCACAAATATTTATATCTATGTACCATTAATAAATAGCCCAAACATGACAGTGTTGTGGGTTGAATTGTGTACCCCCCCAAACGGATTTTTGACAAAAATGCCAAGACAGTTCATTATAGAAAGGACAATCTTTTCAACAGATGGTGATGCGTCAACTGGATGTTCACATGCAAATGAATAATTTGGATTCCTACACCACACTGTACAAAAAGTAACTCCAAATGGAACAAAGACCTAGAAGAAAATGTAGCCACAATCTTTGTGACCTTGGTTAGATTAGGCAATGGTTTCTTAGGTATGACACCAAAACAAGCAGCAAAAGAGAAAAAAAAAAAGGTAAATTGAGCTTGCTAAAATTTTTTTAAAATGTGCCTTGGGGCGCCTGGGTGGCTCAGTCGGTTGAGCATCCTACTTCAGCTCAGGTCACGATCTCGCGGTCCGTGAGTTCGAGCCCCGCATCGGGCTCTGGGTTGATGGCTCAGAGCCTGGAGCCTGTTTCTGATTATGTGTCTCCCTCTCTCTCTCTGCCCCTCCCCCGTTCATGCTCTGTCTCTCTCTGTCTCAAAAATAAATAAAACGTTAAAAAAAAATTTTTTTTTTTAAAATGTGCCTCAAAGAACATTATCAAGAGAGTGAGAAAAATAACCTACACAATGACAGAAAATATGTAGGCATCACATATCTGATAAGGGACTTGTTTCTAGAATATGCAAACATTACAACACAACAATATAAACACAACCCAATTTAAAAATGGACAAAAGGATTTGAATACATTCTCCAAAGAAGATACACATGTGGCCAATAAGCACGTAAAAAGATACTCAATGTCATTAGTAATAAGGGCAGTGTGAATCAAAACCACAATGAGATAGCTCTTCACACCCACAAGGATGGATATAATCAAAAAGAAAACAGTAAGTGTCAGCGAGAATGTGGAGAAAGTTTCAACACTTACATTGCTTGTGGTTATGTAAGAGGGAGGAGACATTTTGGAAAACAGTCTAGCAGTTCATATAATGTTAAAAATGGAGTTAACACATGACCCAGGACTTCTACTCTTGGGTATATATCCAAGAGAACTGAAAATCTGGTCACAAAAAACTTGATTGTGCACAATTATTCATAGCAGCATTATTCATAATAGCAAAAAAAGTGGAACCAATCCAAATGTCCATTAAGTAATGGTTGAATAAACAAAATGTCATGTGCCCATACATGAATGTAATGTTATTCTGCAATAAAAAAAAATGAAATACTACTAGATGCTAAAACATGAATGAACCTTGAAAACATTATACAAAGTGAAAGAAGCCAGTCACAAAAGACTGTGTATAGCTGGCCCTTGGACAACACAGGTTTGAACTGCGCAGATCCACTTACACACGGATCTTTTAAATAGAAATACAGTATGTATTTTTCTCTTATGATTTTCTTAACACCTAGTTTCCTCTAGCTTTATTATAAGCATACGGTGTATAATACATATACAAAGTATACTTCAATCAACTGTTATTGGTAAGGCTTTTTGGTCAGCAGTAGGCTATCAGTAGTTAAGTTTTGGGGGAGTCACAAGTTATATATGAACTTACAGCTGTGTGGGGGTTCAGCCCCCTAACTTCCGTTGTTCAACGTTCAACTGTACCATATGATTCCATTCATTTGCAGTGTCCAAAATGGGTGCCTCTGTTGAGACAAAAAAGATGAATGGCTGTCTAAAAGAGGCACTGAGGGGAAATGGGGAGTGACTACTGATGGATACAGAGTTTCTTTTTGGGGTGATGAAAATGTTCTGAAATAGATATTATCTACCTGTATTCACTATATGAAAATGCTTCACCTTTAAACCCGTGAAGAGCGTTGCAGGTAAATTACATCTCAATAAAGCTGTTATAATAGGTGAGAGCATTTAGGAATATTCTAAGTAAAAAAAAAAAACTTGGATTCAAATGATAGTGTTGGATCTGGATAAAAGTGGCTGGATTCAAGATATACTTGGGATGTAGCTGATGGGGAGGAGTGTGGAAAAATACAGAATGAATAGTTCTGTATCTCTGCCTTTAATACCTGGATGATTAGGAGAACACAAGAAGGTTTTGAGAGAAACACCAGGAGTTCCAGTTGATTTTATAATGAGTTGGAAGTGCCTGTAAGACAAAATAATGAGCATTTTTTCATTCTTTTGACTGCACAGCACCCATCCTTTGCTCTGGCAGTTCTATTGGATGAGTCAGAGCTGGTCTCCCAGTGTGGGATGCTCCTCTCACAGCAAAGGTGCAGGTTCTGTCTGTGACCCAGACTTTGTCAACCAGACGCACTTGCCCCAGACTTTGAAGTGGAGGGTGGTAACATGGAAAAGGAAGGCCATACAAAATGCACACTAGGGCGGCGGTAGCCATGAGCAGCCGCTCAGAGCCTCCAGAGCCTGTGACTCTGACGGTTTCCCAGATACAGGAATGCACATGGCGGTGTAGGCTCAAGGGCCTGTGCTAATGGCAGCAGCAGAGGTATTCCTGTGGGCCCAATTCTGCAGTGTGATCAGAAGGGGATATATAGATACAGAGCCTCCATGCACGATTCCCTAGTTCTTTACAAAGATTCTGGAAGTTACCCCAAATCCATTCAGTGAAATCCTTTTCTGTTTAGTTAGCTAGAGGTGATTTCTGTCATTTGCAAAAACAAGAGAAGCCTGAAGGACACGACATCCAACAGGTCATTAGGTTCTGGGACAGAGATCTGAAGCTAGGCATTGGCGTAGCCATCAATGACCCCACAAGAATGGGTGGTGCATGACAATGTGTGCTTAATGCACCGAGCTGTATATTTAAAAAACAGATAAAGTGGTAAATTTTATGTTATGTATGTTTTACCACAGTGTAAAAAAAAAAAAAGAGAGAGAGAGAGAGAGAGAAAGAGAGACAGAAAGAGAATGTTGAGGGCAAATGTCTAAAAGGAAGAGTAGGACCTACCCTGAGGAACTTGAACATTTAAACGATAGGAGAGGAGAAGATCTATCTCCCTAGAGGAGAAAGAGAATGAGACGTCTTGTTGGACTCTTTGCATAGCTGGCACTTGATGGTTCAGAACAGGGCTTGCTCACCATGTGAATGAATGAATGAGCTTAATGCTCAACTAGAGGGCTTCTGAGGCTGTGGATTATTGATTGCTTATGCAAATATGCGTGAGTTATCAAAGTTGGTGGGTAGTGTCCTGGTGAAAAAGATTAGCAAATTGGTGTCGCAGGAAAGAACGGCTTCTTTTATCACAGGGCAGAGTCCACAGGAACTAAAGTGGGGCAGGCGGCTCTCAGCCCCATCCTGCTGACTGTCACTGCACGTGACAAGAAGCAAGGCGCCACCTCTGAAACACTTGGGTTAACAGTCTTAACCCATAACCACGTTCTCAACGCACACTTTGATTCGATGGGTTGCTTGTCTATTAAGTAAGGTTTATGCATGGATTTAGGTCATTATCAATAACCTTCATTACTACTGGAATACCACACCTTTATTTAATTAATAACATCAACTTCTTTAGGTTGACAATAAAAATGATGGCAAAGTTAACTCTTTTCTTTTTTTCCTTAGCTGGATACTTAGAGGTTCCAGAAACAAACGTATTCACAAGCAAGTGTAGAAAGAGAGTGGCATTTATGTTTAGACTTTCGGTTACCTTGAAATTTTTTTTTAAATTTTTTAGTGTTTTATTTATTTTTTGAGAGAGAGAGAGAAAGAGAAAGAGAGCGTGAGCAGGGGAGGGGCAGAGAGAGGGGGAGACACAGAATCGGAAGCAGGCTCCAGGCTCTGAGCTGTCAGCACAGAGCCCGATGAGGGACTCGAACCCACGAACTGCGAGATGAAGTTTTTGTTTGTTTGTTTGTTTGTTTGTTTTGACTTATAACCAGTCACTAACCAAGAGCAGAAGATCAAGGCAGTCTATTCCAGTATTGACTCTCTGTGCTGCCATTGTAAGGAGGCGGGGCAGGGAAGTTGGTTGGTTGAGAAAGACTATCTCTGGCCTTTTTATTTTGTTCCATTGACTTCTCTATCTTTATTTCAGTACTACCTCTTATTGAATCTTTATAGAAAGTTTTGAAATCATTTAGTGCAAATCCTCAATATTTATTTTTTTTCAAGATTTTTTGACTGTTAGGAATCATTTGCATTTCCATACACATACTGAAATCAGCATGTTACTTTCTAAAAAGAAAAAGCCTGCAAATTGATGAACTATTTATCAATTTCAGTCAAATTAATATCCTAAAAATATTCATCTTTAGGCTTTAGGTTCTCTCAGCATCCTTTTTAAATTTGTAATTTATCTTCAAATAGTACTTACATTTTTCCTTCTCTTGCCTTTGTGCTATTTTAGTCAGCTATTTTGCTTCTATGAGGCGTATACATTTCATAATTATTATTTTGTCATCAGTTATTTATCTTTTTTGTGGTAAAAGTCACATAGCAAAATGTACAATCTTAATCCTTTTTAAATGAACAGTAGTGTTAGCAATATGCACCTTGTGCTTCTAGAACATTTTTATCTTACAGAACTGGAGCTCTGTCCCCACTCAGTGACTCCCCTCTCCTTTTCCCCCAGCCCCTGACAACTGTCTTTCAACCTTTCGTTCCTATAAATTTGCCTGCTTCCAATTTTCCACTTAAGTGGGAGTAGGCAATGTTTTTCTTTTTGTCACTGACATTCGCATAGCACAATGTCCTCAAGATTCATCCGTGTTGCAACTGATGACAGGGTTTCCTTCTATTTTAAGGCGGAATAGTATTTATTCCATTGTATGTAGACACCACATTTTCTTTCTCCACTCATCAGTCAATGGACATTAAGGTTCCACGTCTTGGCTATTGTGAATAATGTTTCAATGAACATAGGTGTGCACATATCTCTTTGAGATCCTGTTGTCAATCATTTTGGATGTATACTAGGAAGTGAGAGTTGCTGGATTATATGCTAGTTCTATTTTTAACTTCTTGAGGGACCTTCATACTGCTTTCCATAGCAGCTATAGTATTTTGCATTCCCACCAACAGAGCACGAGGGTACCGCTTTTTACACATCCTCGCCAACATTTTGTTTTCTGCTTTGTGACCATCCTAGTGAGTGTGAGGTGCTATCTCACTGTGGTTTTGATTTGCATCTCTCCGATGATTAGTGATGTTGAACATCTTTTTCATGTGCGTGTTGACCATCTGTATATCTTCTTTGGAGAAATGTCTGTTCAAGTCTTTTGCCCATTGTTAACTCAGGTTGTTTGGGGTTTGCTGGGCTGTAGTTCTTTATATATCCTGGATATTGCTGCCTTATCAGATATGTGGCTAGCAATATTTTCTCATTCTGTCAGTTGCCTTTTCATTTTGCTGTTTCCTTGGCTGTGAAAAAGTTTTTAAGCTTGATATAGTCTCAATTGTCTATTTTTGTTTTTTAATGCCTGCTCCTTTGGTGTCATATCTAAGAAATCCTTGTCAAATCCAGCATCTTGAGGTTTTTCCTATATGCTTTCTTCTACGAGTTTATAGTTTCAGGTCTTAAGTTTAGGTCTTTACTCTATTTTGAGGTTGTTTTGGTATATGGAATTGATGTAAGGGTCCCACTTTATGTGGGTGTCCAGTTTTCCCAGCACCCTTTGTTGAAGAGAGTCCTCTCCCCACTGTGTGCCTCTGGCAACTTTGTCAAAGATCCTTTGATCATATTCATGGCCATACGCTTATTTCTGGGCTCTCTATTCTGTTCTTAGTCTATATATCTATTTTCATATCAGTAACACACTATTTTAACTACTGTCACTTTATGCTATGTTTTGAATTTAAGAAGTGTGAGGTGAAGCTTTGTTGTCTTTCCCCCTTAAGATTGTGTTGGCTATTAGGAGCCCATGGAAATTCCATATGAATTTTAATATGATTATTTCTATTCCTGCAAAAAAAATGCCATTGATATTTTGACAGGGATTGCATTGAATCTGTAGGTCACTTTGAGTATTATGGTGATTTGAAAGATATTAAGTCTTCCAGTCTGTGAATACAGAATGTATTTCTATTTATTTGTGTCTTATTTGATTACTTTCAGCATCGGTTTGTAGTTTTTAGTGTTCACGTCTTCTGCTTGCTTGGTTAACTTTAACCCTCATTATTTCATTCTTTTTAAATACTATAGTAGGTGGGATTATATTCGTAATTTCCTTCAGATTGTTCATTGTTATTGTACAGAAGCACAACTGATTTTTGTGTGTGCATTTTATATTGTACAACTTTACTGAATTTATTTATTGGTTGTGTTTAGGGTTTTTATGGAATCTTACTGTTTTCTACACATTAGATCATGTCATCTGTAAACAGAGACAATTTTACTACTTCTTTCCAATTTTGGATCCCTTTTATTTCTTATTCTTGCCTAATTGCTCTAAGGAACATAGGAAAAGGGAAGAGGACGTGATAAGCTTTTTTCTTTTTTATAGCATTTTTAGCACAAATATATTTGTTTTGGAATATAGGAGTTCTAGAAAGATTTGTTGGAAATTATATTTTAAAACCATAAGAATTTGGGGTGCCTGGATGGCTCAGTTGGTTAAGCATCTGACTCTTAGTTTTGGCTCAGGTCATGATCTCACAGTTCGTGAGTTCGAGCCCCATATTGGGTTCCTTGCTGGGCGTGGAGCCTGCTTGGGACTCTCCCTCTCACTGTCCCTTCCACACTTGTGCTCATGTTCTCTCTCTCTCTCTCTCTCCCTCCCTCCCTCCCTCCCTCCCTCCCTCTTTCAAAATACATAAACTTTTAACAGCATAAGAATTTAATTTTTAGTAAAATTAATGTAGGATTAGGACATTTCAATATGGAGGTAGTTGGGGTAACAATTTAATTTGGTGTCAGTGTATGAACGATACACTGTTTTGTTTTCCAGGGTTAACAGGAACAAAATGTAAATGGTCGATAAGCCCCCATGCTGACAAGGGTACAAGGCAGTGTTGCTGGCGCTGTTGTGAACTGTTACATTTTGGAGACCAAATTGCATCTATGTATTCAACTTGAAGATTCATTTGATCACTTTCAACCAAGTGTTTTCACTCTGGAGTCTGTCCCCAAAATATAATTAGATGAAGGCCTGTGTAAAATTATATTTTCATGTGGCATTTTTGTAGCAGCCAGAACACACAAGCAAACAAAAAACCTGCAAAACGGCTTGAACCTCCATCAGTGGAAAATAATAGAATACATTACAGAAGGAGTTAACTCTATACTTTTTGATCTGCAAAAGTACTCATATATTTACTGGAGAAAATGCAGTGCAACATGAATAGTAATAGTCTATTAGAGAATATATATATATACACACACACACACACACACACACACACACATATACATATATATATGTACAGATATACACATATATATGTATATGTACAGATATAAAGATATATGTGTGTGTGTATATATATATATATATATATATATATATGATGTGTGTGTGTGTATACCAACTCTTGACCCAGTGATATACCTCACAGTGTCCTTGAGCTCAGTATATTTTTTTCTCATTAAAAGTTCAAAACAAACAAAAATACACACATACATACACACAGAGGGGAGTGTTGGTATAGAATTCGTGTTATCTGACACGCATATAATATACACAGTAGACACATTAAGCTGTTGATACTAATTACATGTCAGGGAAATAGATTGCTGTAGGTAGGAGAAAGAAGAAAGATCAGTAACTGGCATAGAATTCAAAATTGTACTGACCTAAAGTGTAAATGAAATAATGTTTAATAAAAGGGATCTTCAGACATGGGCTGAGGCTGCGTGGCTCAATCAGTTGAGCTTCTGACTTCGGCTCAGGTTCCTTAATTTGAGCCCCGCATTGGGCTTTGTGCTAACAGCTCGGAGCCTGGAACCTACTTCGGATTCTGTGTCTCCCTCTCTCCCTGCCCTGCCCCCCCCCAAAAATGAATAAACATTAAAATTTTTTTAAATAAGAAAAAGGATCTTTACACAAAAATACAGGTTTTGTTGTACTTAGTATTTAAAAGATAATGTAGGAGGGTTTTTGTGTGTGATTGCTTTAATAATTTTCCCCTCCCCCACTTTACAGAAGTCTTTTCTAGGAATACGGTGTTAGAGTTTGGGGCATTGTGGCTTGTAAAATTGCCTGAAATAAAGGAAAGTTATTTTAAATATTTCAGTTGTGATTTACCATTCTAACAACTGTCATTATACGTACACATACATCTGTATTTATAATATATTCCATGTATCCCCTATCTATCCACCCACACTGATCTCTTCTTAGAGAAATGGTAGCATTCTATACATGATTTATTCTACCATGTATTTTTCACTTAAAATATTTAGGAGTATTTTAAAAATGTAAGAGAAGCACTTTCATATGGTTGAACATTTGAGGATCTAAATATAATTTGGGTACGCAAAAGTTTATATTGAACTTCAAACTTCAAGTCCCTTCAACAGACCTGTGAAATTTATTTGCTAGATCACCAGCTTTATATTGTCATTACCTTATATCTGTGAGTGTCTATATTGTCTAGCTGTTCGAGGCAGAAGTTCATGAGCACCAACCCCTCCACCTAGCAACCAGATAGGAAGTTAGATGAGAACGTCAGACTGACGTCTTCCAAGTGCACAGACTCTAATTATCAAGCAGGCATGGCCACATTGGATAGAGGTGCTGGGAGAGTGTTATTCCTGCAGGGGGTGTGGAAACTCCAGACCCTTTCCCACATACCTTGCCATATGCACCTCTCCCATCTGGATGTTTACATGTATGCTTCATCATATCCTTCTAAAACAAACTGGTAAACAGTAAGTAAACTGTCGTCCTGAATTCTGTGAGCTGCTCTCACTAATTAATCGAACCAGAGGAAGGGGCGTTAGGGACCTCTGATTTTCAGCACATCTAACAGAAGCACAGGTGACAATGCAGACTTATGATGGCATCAGAAGAGGGGTGGAGGCAATCTTGTTGGACTGAGTCCTTCCCCTGTGGGATCTGACCCTCTCTCCAGGTAGATGGTGTCAGTCAGAACTGAGTTAAGTTGTAGGACACCCAGCTGGTTTTGCAGAGAATTGCTGATGGGGGGAAACACACACACGTCTGTTATCAGAAATGTTGTGAGTGTGGTAGTCATGTGAGAGCCAGAGACACACGGGGCGGAGGACAGAAGTTTTCTTTACAAGCATATTTGAGAAAATTTGCCGATCAATGAGCAAGAACTATGTGTCTGTCCATAGCTTTATTTTACAGTGTAAACCAGTTAGCATGTGTGCTATTTTTTAAGGAGATTTTTAAAAGAGCTTTAAAAATAGTCAATGGTTCTTCACTAACCAGGGACATGGAAATCAAAATCACAATGACCTATAACTTGTAAAGTGATATGCTAACTTTTCTATGCTAATTTATTTACAATGTGAATTAGAGCTAAGCCATTAGGGTGGCTTCTGACAAAAATTAGAAAGTAACAAGTGTTGGCAGGGATGTGGAGAAATTGAAACCACTTTGCACTGTTCATGGGACTGAAAAGTGGTTCAGCCACTACAGAAAACAGTATGGAGCTTCCTCAAAAGGTTAAAAATAGAAGTACCGTAAGATTGAGAATTCCACTACTGTGTATGTATCTAAAAGGATTGAAAACAGAATCTCCGGGAAGTATTTGCACACAAACATTCTAGCAGCATTACCCACAATAGCCCAAATGTGAAGCAGTCCGAGTCGATCATCATCCCTCCCTGATGGATGATTGGATAAACAACGTGGTACTGCCTTCACCGGGGCTCTCCAGAGAGACAGGAACAATGAGATATGTGTATATACGTACATTGTCTGCTACAAATCCAATGACCTGAGATCCAGGAAAGCTGGTGCGGTAAGTTCCAGTCTACAATTTCGCAGGCTCAAGACCCCAGAAGAGCCGATGTTTTTGTTCACGTGCGAAGGCAGGAAAAGGAAGGAAATTCTGATGCAAGCCATCACAGGGATGAGCCTTGAGGACATTATACTAAGTGAAATAAGCCAGTCACAAAAAGACAAGGACTCCTGTAGGAGTCCGCTTATAGGAGTATCTAGAGTAGTCAGCATCCTAGAGACAGCAAGGATCATGATGGTTATCGGGGGCTGGAGCAGCGTGGTTGTTTAGTGAGAATAGAGGTTCGGTTTTGCAGGATGAAAAAGTTCTGGACACGGATGGCGGTGACGGCTGCCTGCCAGTGGGAATGTACGTAACACTACTAAACTGTAACTGAAAAGTTGTTAAGATGGTCAGTTTTATGTTGTATGTTTTTTCCCACCATTAAAACAAAAAACAAAACCAGAGGACCAGAGGAGGCATTAGAGGCAGAGGATATTCCTGGGAATCAAAACACATTTCTCTTTACCACGTAGAGTGGCATGGCCCACCATCGTTGCCAGCCTTCTAGAGCCCGAGATGATGTATAAATCCTCTTTGTGCCACAAAATCCATGACATCCAGAGGTTTCCCAAAGTGCAATAGGTTTCCCTGTCTGCGTTTGGGTGGCAGTTATAAATTCGGAAGGCACCTATGTTAAAGAATTGAAGAGTGACTTTATAAAGGTGGTAAATTTTATGTTTTGTGTATGTTTTTAAAGAAAAATTTTTTTAATGTTTATTTATTTTTGAAAAAGAGGGAGAGAGAGTATGAGCAGGAGATGGGCAGAGAGAGAGGGAGACACACAATTTTTTTTAATGTTTTTTAACATTTATTCATTTTTGAGAGACAGAGTGTGAGCAGGGGAGGGGCAGGGAGAGAGGGAGACATGGAATCTGAAGCAGGCTCCAGGCTCGGAGCTGTCAGCACAGAGCCCGACTCGGGGCTCGAACTCATGAACCGTGAGATCATGACCTGAGCTGAAGTTGGACGCTTAACTGTCTGAGCCACCCAGGAGCCCCCACCCTTTTTTTAATTTTTTTTTTTTTTTTTGAGGGAGACACAGAATCCTTAGCAGACTCCAGGCTCCCAGTCGCCATTAGCACAGAGCCTGATGTCGGGCTCAAACCCACGAACCTCAAGATCATGACTTGAGCTGCCTTCAGACACTTAACCGACTAAGCCTCCCAGGCTCCCCTTATGTTATGAATATGTTAATGCAATTTTATAAAAAGTCAAAAAATGTCTACAGTTCATGATTTAAGATTAGTGTTCTGAAATGGTGAAGGATTTTTTTTTTTTAACTTTTATTTATTAAGTAATCTGGACTCCCAGTGTGGGGCTCAAGCTCACCACCCTAACGTCAAGATCAAGAGTCACATGCTCTACCAGCTAAGCCAGCCAGGTGTCCCTATAGAGGGGAAGGATTTTAATAGTCACTAGCAGATACAGTTTATACTTTATTCGATTTTCCTTGTTATCCTCAGTTAATTATTAGTACTGCTGGTTGATAAGTGATAATGAAAATTTCACAGGACTTTTGCACTGCCTCACGACTGTTTCTCCTGAGTGTGGAAACACCAACTTGGGTCTGGATTGTGTTTAATTTTTGAAAGTATTAGAAGCTCGTTATTCAGCTTAAAATATGTAAACAGCTAAAGCTGTGGGATAACAGATTATGCTTTTGGTTAAAATTCTGGAAATCACCCTCTTTTTTAAACTAGGATAAAGAGACTTATTTTTAAGACGAATAGACAAAAAAAAATCAGTTCATTTTAAATGCAGGAAATTCAAAAGTAATTGACAATAAGACTTATGAATTCTTACTGACATATTAGATGAGTCGTAGGAGTCTCTGCGATTATCTAATACGGCTTTTACAAATTTTCTTATAAATTTGTTGGGCAATCAGACGTGGTAATAAAACAGTTTGAGTACAATAGACTCTGTAGCTTTATATTTTGAGTAGCCTGAAAACACACCAGAAGAAGTTGCCTATTCCCAACAGAGGACTAAATGGGATTTGATTTTATTGAGACAGTATATATGTAAGTTCTTTGCTACCGTTTCCTTCCCCACCTCCGCCCCCCACCCCCATGGATAAATTCTCAGCAGCAGGACTGTTGAGTTGAAGTGCTTTTGTGTTTTCAGTGTTACTAGGTATTGCTAGATTGGTTTCCAAAACAACTTTTTTTTTTTTAATTTTGCATTTTTGAAGGAGTTCTTTTTTCTCCCATTCGAACTAGCAGTACATAATTAACAACTAACCATCAATGTGTGTTACTTAATTTTCATTTCCTGAATTATTTTGGCTTATTTTGTTCCCTTTCTGATTTCTTCAGAATATGATTGTGTTTTGATGATAGCTTTGTTTTCAGTGGTCGGGTTTCATTAGTGACTATAGCCTGGCTGTTTCAATGTAAATTGTTTCCCTTCTCATTGTTTCCCAAGGTAGTTTCTTAACTTCAGTTTTGTATACCTCTTTGTTTCAGATTTTATCTGTGAACATAGTTTTACATTTTCAAGTAAACAACTCTTTGACCAGCTTTTTAAATGATTTCTATTTTTATTAAACTGTAATCAGTGCGATATTTTCGTTCTCTATTGCTAAGTGACAGACCACTCTAATTTAGTGGCTTATAACAGTGATGATTTATTTATTTATTTTTTTTTGCGATTCTGTGGCTTTGTGGCCCACGCATCTGCTGGTCCCACTGTGGGTCACTACTGTGGCCGTGTGCCTTTGGCAGCTCCGCGGGCCGCGAGGCTCCAGATGGCCTCCCTCACATGTTTGACACCAGATGCTGGCCCTGGGCTGGGACTCTGGGCTGCTTCTCCATTTATCTTCTCATCCCCCAGTGGGATAGACTGACTTTCTTACATGGTGGTCTCAGGGAAGCAGTCCAAGAGAGCGTAAACTGGAAATGGAGCGCATCTGCAATATTCTATTGGTCCGAGCAACTCACAAGGTCAGCTCAGATTCAGGAAGCAAGGAAATAGAGAAACTCTGTGATAGGAAGAGCTATGGAATCACATGGCAAACGGACCTCCACCGGAGGGTTTATTCTCACCGTGTTCCAAAACTACTCCTCACAGCAGCTTGCACAAAAACTCTGCCATTGTGGGGCGCCTGGGTGGCGCAGTCGATTGGGCATCTGACTCTTGATTTTGGCTGAGGTCATGATCTCAGGGTCCTGAGATTGAGCCCTGCCTCGGGCTTCACGCTGAGTGTGGAGCCTGCTTGAGATTTTCTCTCTGCCTCTGCCCCTTCCCTCTTCTCACATACATGCTGTCTCCCTCTCCCTCTCTCTCTCTCTCTCAAAAACAACAACAACAGGGGCGCCTGGGTGGCGCAGTCGGTTAAGCGTCCGACTTCAGCCAGGTCACGATCTCGCGGTCCGGGAGTTCGAGCCCCGCGTCGGGCTCTGGGCTGATGGCTCAGAGCCTGGAGCCTGTTTCCGATTCTGTGTCTCCCTCTCTCTCTGACCCTCCCCCGTTCATGCTCTGTCTCTCTCTGTCCCAAAAATAAATACACGTTGAAAAAAAAATTAAAAACAACAAAAACAACAAACCAACAGCAACAAAGCCAAAAAAATTCTCCCTTTGAGGGTGGTTAATGTTGACTAAATTTTGTGTTTCTTGAATGTTTGGAAAAAAACATCTCTGTCATAGATAGGAGTCATTATCCTCCTTTTTAAGAAATATCTTTATGCTAATAATATACATAATGGTAAATAATGTAACGTTGAGTATTAGAGCATCAGTACCCATAACCCTAATCCACAGGATGAATAACTGGAAATGCACAGATAAAACACTAGTTGTAGGAGACTTTCCTCCATCTCATCAGTTGGTAACATATTATAAACAAGCAAATCAAAGGATATTGCAGATGTAAAAAATAAAAGTATCTGTGTTATAGTCACACAAATGAAAATATTATGAATCTACAAAGAAACGTTAAACTTTATAAATAGAAATAGAAAGAGGAAAAGATCAGAACGCAATGGAATAAACTAGAAATGGGTAAGAAAAATGAAAAAAAAATGCCTGGAAATTAAAACAAATTAGCAAATATCTCCTAAATGGCTTTTGAGTCACGGCTGAAAACAAACCAAATTGTGAGATTTTTCTTGAAAATATGGATAATAAAAACATTGCCTGTCAAATCGGATTGAATCTTGCTAAGCAGTGCTCTTAGGACATATACTAGCCTATTTTTTGGTATCAAATAAGAAAGGAAATGAGTGATTTAGGCATTCAGCAGAAGTTAGAGCAACAAAACAAGAAAAGCAGAATGAAGCAAATCCTAAAGATAACAAGTAAAACCCTCTGTTGATTTCTTAGCCAACAGTACATAAACAAATTAGTTTTAGCTATCCCTTCATGAAATAAAGGGAGAAATCTCAAGTACACAATTTAAAACACAGTAAAAGACAACCACAGATACAAAATAAATTGAAAACCAGATAAGAAGCCATTTTGCATCTCTATTATAATGTGAAATTGTTTGAAATGAATGATCTCACACACAGCAGAATTTAACCTCCACGGAGCGGGAAGGTTCAACTTCTCTTTCTTAAAATTTTTTTTTTTTTATTAAAAAATTTTTTTTTCAACATTTATTTATTTTTGGGACAGAGAGAGACAGAGCATGAATGGGGGAGGGTCAGAGAGAGAGGGAGACACAGAATCGGAAACAGGCTCCAGGCTCCGAGCCATCCACCCAGAGCCCGACGCGGGGCTCGAACTCACGGACCGCGAGATCGTGACCTGGCTGAAGTCGGACGCTTAACCGACTGTGCCACCCAGGCGCCCCTTAAAATTTTTTTTAATGTTTATTTATTTTTGAGAGAGAGAGAGAGAGAGAGACAGAGAGAGACAGAGAGAGACAGAGAGAGACAGAGAGACAGAGTGCAAGAAGGGAAGGGGCAGAGAGAGAGGGAGACACAGAATCAGAAGCAGGCTCCAGGCTCCGAGCTGTCAGCACAGAGCCTGATGCGGGGCTCAAACTCATGAACCGTGAGATCATGACCTGAGCCGAAGTCGGACTCTCAACCGACTGAGCCACCCAGGCGCCCCTAACTTCTCTTTCTTAATTCCTTTTTCTTTTTTCTTTCTCTGTCTGTCTTTCCTTCTCATCCCTAGCACCTAGAGCATTAATGACAGGTGAATGGTAATTCGTCTGGCCTTTGCTTTCCCTGATTCATTGTTTCATTTTTCTTGTACAGAAAATAGGAATAATATAAACTCCTGTTTCCCCTTATCATGATTGCAAAAATTTGTTCATCACCACCTCTTAGTACCTTTTTGGCATCTGTAATAGCTCTAGAAATGCCCGAGGTTTCATTTCTGTTAACGCAAGCTTGTACTTTCTTTTTTCCTTTGTTCTTCCTAAAAGTTACTCGTTTTATTTTTTGTTTCAAATAACCAAATTCCTTTATCCCCTCCATTGTATGTTTGCTTGCCATTTATTTTATTAATTTCTTATGTTCTTTTTGTCTTTCTTCTATCTTTAAGCTTCATTTGCCCTCATTTCTTCAATTTCTCAGGAATCTGGCCTGTATGCTTAGCACACTGTTGGCCACTCTTTTCTAAAGTATACAATTGGAATATGTTTCTCTGCAGATCACATAAATCCTTCACCTTTCCCCAAAATACACAATTGAAGCTATCACTTTTTTCATAAAAGTAGCTTTAAATGCATCTCACAAAGTTTGACACGCTTTATTTTCTACATATCCCACGGATTTTGCTGTGTTCAGGAATTTCATCAGGCTTTCCTGGGTCTGTTTTTCTTGGACTTACCACTTGGTGAGCATTTTCAAACTGGTTTTAGGTCTTTATGGGATTCGGAAAAAGAATTTTTCCCCTTCATGTTTTTGAATCACTGTGTCTTTAATCTACCCTCTTACATCTGCTAGCTTTTGTGTGCTGTGTTCTGATGTTTTGCTCCCACTCGAGCCCGCAGGCCAGTGTTTCAGAGCTCCAAAGACAGAGCTGACTGTCCTTTCCTCCTATTAAACTGTTTAGTAGGAAAATTATGGGAAGCTTTCTCAGTTCCTGAAAAAAAAATTACCTGCAATTGAATCTTCTGTCAACTTTAAAATTCACGTTGTCTGTCTCCTCTCTTTTGTGTCTGTGCAGGGGCATTTCTGTGTTCGGTTTCTTTGTGGGACTGCTTACCTTTCCTAAACACCTCACTGGCTCCCTTTAAGGGCAAGGTGGGCAGTCTGGGCCCAGCTGGTGGGAGATCATGTATCTCTAACCCCGTGAGCCATCACCGAACCCCAGGGAAACCACAGTCTGCTGATGGGCACTGGGGGGTCTCCTTATATTCTCCCAGCCTTGGGACACGAGGACTGACTCTACCCATGCTTGGGGCTCCAGGAGATGTGGCTCATCTCCATGGGGCTGATGGTGACCACTGTCGGCTCACCCTTTCCTTCACAGACACATGGAGCCCCCTACCCTCTGGTCTCACATAAATATGTAAACGCTCACTTGCAGGGGCGGAGGGGGGAGGAAAGCCTTGCCCCATCCATCTGTCTCAGACTAGTTAGAGCCCAAGGCATCACTACGGTCTACCTGTCTCTGGGCTGTCGTGCAGTTTGGCTAGGGAAAGACAGATAATCAGGAGCTGGTAAGAAGGACAGAGAGATGGTTCACACTGCCCCCAAACACCCTGGGCTCCCCTTTGCTTGTGTGTGTGTGTGTCTGTGTGTGTGTGTGTGTGTGTGTGTGTGTGTGTGTGTCTGTGTGTGTGTTTGAGGGGGCTCCCTCCCCATACAGAGACTCACGATTCTGATTTCGTAGTTTCCTTTCAGAAAGAGGTGACTGGGTTTCTTCTAGTTCCACACAGAAAAGACAGATCCATTACACATAGTAGCATTTCCAAAGGTGTTTGTTTCTTAAGTTTCCCAACACGATGAAATAACTGAAATTGTCAAAAAATAAGTGAAATCAGAAAGAAGACTCTTAGTGAATGAGTCTGTTTTTCCCAGCTGCGGGTGCTGACCTTTTCTGTCTTTACATTATAGTTCTAAAAATGTGGACACGTGGAAAAATTCTGAAAGCGTGTTCAAAACTGTTCTGTACAGAAAGTCTAATTGCAGGACTATAAACATCCTCTAGCTAGCAGAGCTAGTTGGGACGTCTCTGGGTGCATCAACGTCTAATCATGTAGCAAATTGGCTTAAAGAATAAGGAAAATGTAGTACTTAATATGCGAAATCCCCAAACAGGGAGCATGAAGAGTTGATTAATTCAGCAGCAGGTAGTGCCATTAGAGACCCAGATCCCTTCCTGGACCCTGTGCCCTCAGCCTGGAAGCCTGGCACACTGCTGGCTGGGTTCTAGATTGTCATATACAGACATGTGATGGAGCAAGTGTTTCCTTTGTTTCTCTTTAAGCATGATGAACTCCTTCTCATGAGCCCCTCACACATGGTTGTTAGAAACCTCGCTAGTCTGTCCACACTTGGCAAACAGGGACGATGTGCATGGAGTCACCAGGGCTGCGTTTTCAATGATTAGGATTTAAGCATCCGATTGGGCAGCATCCCACCAAGACAGACATCTAAACAAAATCACTTTGTAGATTCAGGGCAGGGAAGTCTGTCCAGATGGTAAAGCAGCCCAGGGCGCGCAGACATGTCTGACTCAGCCTGTGCCCTTGGCCCCTATCATTTTTCTTCCCACATTGACGGAGCAAAATAACAAAGAACTTATCTTAAATGCTTGCAAGCTCTGCCTCAATTTTTAGAGGCAGAGAGTTCTAGTTCTCGCCTGGGTAGAATTGCTCTATCATTTCACCCAATGTCTTTGAGGTGGTTCAATCGGACCAGGTTTTATTCAGGTGTCCCGATGTGTCAGTGTGTATTCTGTGTCTATATATGTGAAATAGAAAAATTCATCTACCTATGAAGGAGGCAGATGATGGCCTCGATTGATACATATCCATTTTAATACTAAGTAAAATTTTATTTGTGTGGGTATTATAAACGTAAAGACTGCAAACTAAACCTCTGTAATTGAAAGTAGCATTGAGGTAAACAGAAAGTTTCTAAAAGCTCACACTTAACCACCGTTACTCAAGAGCGTTACATCTGAAAGCAGTCCCACAACGAATTAAGGACATTGACAAATGAAACTGAATTCTTACAAAAGTGGATGTTTTTCCCACCAGTTATACAAACTAAACTCCAGTAAATGCACATTCCTCTTTTTAGTAAAACTGTTGAGAAATAGAAATCATCATTGCCAACATCATTTTTCATATGTGAAATGACTAGAGGTGTGTATTTTTGATAACATCTCATCAGTTCATGGTTAAATTACCGAGTGATTAGCATTTAGCCTTCCAAATCAAGTTTCACTGACTGCGTATATATTTCCAACAGAAAACAATGTGATTGTTTCTCAAATGTAATAATTATTTGTATCCTACTATTTACCGTATTTTGAGCACTTTTGGAAGCCAGTTTTACTGACATCTATTGTTAGGTCTATCCACATGTCTAGAAGAGTTGTTGTCTACGTGCTAGAATGGTCCAGTTCTTCAGGAAGGACACTTTTTTGTCCTCATAGAGGTGTATAAGAGAAGCTAATTCGTCATAATACTATCAAGCTAGAAGGTTCTAATTAAACTCTGTGGATATTTTGAAGTTGTCAGTATAAGAAGCAAGCAGCCAGAGTTCCTGTTCGCTTTATTCTCTGGGTCATATGCCTGGATAAACTCAAAAATTAAATTCTTTTCAAATATACTGTCCCATATTCCCATGTAGGCAATTCTGAGCGGACGGGACAAGGAACATGTATTTGCTTATTACATCTGGTATAGCTGTTCCGGGGGAATGTTTTACATTTCAGGTGAGAAAAAGAAGTGGGTAAAAAGTGGCTAAGTCCGGACAGAGAACATTCTAGTGTTCCTTGGCTCAGGTATGCCAGCTTCCTTCACTGAATATCCTTGTGGTGGGGCCTGTTGTTCAATGAATGGCATGCAATTTGCGTAACAGAATTTCAGTTAAATTATTGTCAAGCCATTTCCTTGACAGGAAACAGATCTTTGATTTATGGAGTGATAACTTCCTTTTGTCCCTCTAATAAGAAATCCAGGAGCACATGAACGCCACGTAGTTTCTACCTGCCTTCAGAGAAATTCGATCGTGTGATCGCTGTGGAGGACTGCACATGGCAGTGACCGCTAGCCTCATATCTGGGTGGAGGGAAGCTGCTGCCCTCTGCCTTCCAGGGAAGAAGCCCCTGCCCTCCCTCTCTGTGCTTAGGGTGCCCACTGCTTGATCCAAGAGGAGACACTACCTGCCCCTGAGCTGGTCGGTGGCGCTCTCTCCAGTCAGTTGGGCATGAAGGCCTCTGCCCACAAGAGCAACAAAAACAGAGTGAATTCTCTAACACAATCAAATTATTCCCTCTCTTTGGAATTTTTACAGCAGCATCTGGAGAGCAGAATCTCCCATGAGAAGCAGAAGAAATTTGATTTACAGAAAGAAGCCGCGGCGGCCAAGCATCCTGAGTAAAAGAAGAGAGTCATCAGTTCAGGCACTGTCTTGAATTCTTGTAGTTCTGTATGAATTTAGGTAATATTAACACGCACACATATAACCTGAGTGGGTTGCACTTACTGTTAGTCAGAAGAGTTTCATATAATCTCCAAACTAATTCTTTTTCTTTTTTTCTGTTCTTTTTTCTTCTCTTTTCTTTCTCTTTCTGTCTCTTTCTTTCCTTCCTTTTCTTTCTTTCTTTCTTTCTTTCTTTCTTTCTTTCTTTCTTTCTTTCCCTCCTTCCCTTCTTTCTTTCTTTCTTTCCTTTCTTTCTTTCTTTCTTTCTTTCTTTCTTTCTTTAACGCCCTCCCTCCTTTCTTTCTTTCTCTCCCTCCCTCCTTTCTTTCTTTCTTTCTTTCTTTCTTTCTTTCTTTCTTTCTGTTTCTTTCTTTCTTTTTCTCTTTCTTTCTTTCTTTCCCTCCTTTCTTTCTTTCTCTCTCTTTCTTTCTTTCTTTCTTTCCTTCTTTCTTTCCTTTTCTTTCTTTCTTTCTTTCTTTCTTTCTTTCTTTTCTTTCTTTCTTTCTTTCTTTCTTTCTTTCAACTTTATGTAGTGTGTGTCAGCCTGATTGGCCTGAAAACAAGGGCTGTGACAGAAGACTTGAATTACATGATGTCTGACATGAAGGAGTGTGCACACACACTCACAAATGATGTCCTTCCAGGCCAGAGATTAGACAACAGCTGACTTGGGGAACCAAGGTAATCATTAAAAGATCATCTTAGAGTTTTTTTTAATGTTCTTTACAAGTCATTTTAATTTTTTTAAATGTTTATTTTTGAGAGAGAGAGACAGACAAGTCATTTTAAAAAGGTCTCAGAACTCGCAGACGCAAAGGGAAAAGACAACATAGTCCTAACAGGTAAAAACGAATGTCTCATGACATGATGCCTAGTGACACAGTGAGGAAGCAGGAACTCATCCACGGGCAGCTCCGTGACTCCTGATGAAGGTGAAGATGTGCCCGTTCTCCAGCAGTTGTTTGGGAAACCCCGGCAGGTGTTACAAGGAGACACGTACAAAGGTATGTGTGCTAGTGCTGTGTGTAATAAAGAAAAGTATTTCATGTAATGAAGGAAAATGGATGAAAAGTGGGAGCATTGCGAATATAGTTTGTTCCATATTCGTATACGCCTGGTTAGAATTCCCGGGGACAGTCACCATCCCATTTCACCCATGAGGGAACTGAATCCCAGAGGCCCCAGGAGAGTGAAGGGTGGAGCCAGGACTCACACCCTGGCTGGGAGCCCTTGTCCTCACTTACACTATCTCAGTCACTTTCTTTCTGAAGCTGGCATGGGACAGTGAGGTGGGACGAGGCTACCGCTCAGTAGCCCTAGCACACGGGGGAGTCATGTAGCCAGAATTTGGCAAGTGGTCGGTAACATTTGTCCAAGTGTGAGCTCCTTACACAACCTGCCGGTGCCGGAGGCAAAGAGCCAGAAACTGGGAAATGTCCGGGAGCTGGCCATGGAGACCAGGCAGGACCAGTGTCTCTGCAGTAACTCTGGGTCCACCAATAGAGATTTGAAAGTGAAGTGAGCCAAGCCGGGCTGTTCACATAGGCATTCGATTCTGGCAGTCAACCTAATAGGGCCCAGTAGAGAAGCTGCTTTAGGGAAAGGGCAGTTCATGGTGGGTCTGGACCGAAGCGTTGGAGCTGAAGTCGAAGCCACTTCTCCCGGCCAGCGTGGGGCTGAGCCGGCCGGGAGCTGCAGGGAGCGCTCCTGGGGTTGGTTGCAGCATCCCCTGCATGTAAAGACCCCCTCGCATCCAATGTAAAGACGTCTCCAATGTGTAGCCCCATTCTTCTTACGGCAATGCTCCAACGATAATAAAGAGAATATTCCCCAGTGGACGTCCCTGCAGCCTCTGAGGACATCTGGTTTTCTTTCCCACTTAGAGACCGTTCATGAATCACTCTGCAGCGGAGTGCACTTCAGTACTAAGCACTTGGCTTATCTGACCTGCTCATTAATTCTTTGTATTACACCAGCAGGAACCTCGTTCTTTCTCCCCTGCCCTCGCAGAGTGGCCCCCAGTGGCCCAGCTCGGGCCACGCCGCAGGGAGCTCCTGTAGTACCGCAGGGCTCCACACGTCCCGGGTGGGCCGGTCCAAACCCTGAGTCCAGCCTGGCGGGGAGATGCCAGGGGCCCGTGTGTGTGTGTGTGTGTGTGTGTGTGTGTGTGTGTGTGTGTAGATGCCATTAGAATTCTTACAGATACTGAAAGTGAAATGAGGAAATGATTGGGCAATCGGATGGAAGGGCCGGTGCCAGGAAGACCTATCACCCACTGGGGGCCGGGATGCAGCTGGGCAGACGCGGGGAGACCCCGGGGAGCTCTCCCGGGGGCCACGGCACAGCCAGGCCATGTAGTCGGTGTGGGACCTCAGCAAGCACCGCTCACAGGAAATGATCCCTTCCCTGCGGCCACTTTCTCGAAAGGCCCGGACCTTCCAAGTCCCCCGAGTGCCATGGAGGGCTGCGCGGAAGGCGAGCGGTCACGCCTTCGTCCTCGCCTGGAGAGGGGAGAAGAAATGAAAGTGAAGGAGCCTCCCGGCTCGCGCCCCAAAGACGCAGCGCTGCTGGCCGTGACCCTGCTGCTGGCGCTCACGTCCTGCTGCCTGTCGGTGGTGTCCCTGTGCAGGGTGGCCGTCCTGCAAGCCGAGCTGGGGAGCCTGCGGGCGGAGCTGCGGGGGCCCCGGGAGCCCCGCGAGCTTCGGGCTGAGCCGGGCCCTCCCAGGGCGGGGGCCGCAACCCCCGGGGCGTCCGGCGCGCGCCTGGCCCCCGCGGTCCCCAGCGCGCTGAAAGTGAGTGCAGCCGCCGCAGCCCGTCCCCCGCCCCCGCCACCCCCGCGCCCCTGCGACGCCGGGGCTGTAACTTGGGGTTTCTGTCTCCCCAGGGGATCTTTGCACCAGCCCCGGCGGGAGAGAGCAACTCCAGCCAGAGCGGCAGAAGGAAGCGCGCCGCTCTGGGTCCCGAAGACACAGGTACGTTTGGGGCGCGGAAGCACTTAGCAGACGGGATGCCGGCGTCCGCGGGTGTGCGGGTGTGGACCCCGGCCTCTGGGTTGGGGACCCCCTCCCCTCCACGAGCGCTGAGCGGTGCCCGGAGGCTGTGCAAGTGGCCTCTACAGCACGTGTGGCTTTTGTGGCACAGCCGGCGCGCCGGCAGGTGTCTGTCCCCAAGGAGCGGACTTGGAGGGCTGGGCCCTGCCTTAACCACAGAGGAGGGGAGGGGGCACAGGGTCTTCCTCGGATGGGACACACCTGCGTCAGAAGCCCTGGCCGTCACTCGAGGAGAAGAGCGCCGCGCGCTGTGTCCACCTGAGTCCCGGAGGGTCAGGTAAAGATACACCTTCCCTGAGGGTGCGCTGCGCGCCCTGGGATCACGCCGGGAGCAGGTGTGCGGCCGCGATTCATTGTGTTTATTGCTCTAGCTTTAAAACAGACTTTGTTTTACACACACACACACACACACACACACACACACACACACAGACGATGCTCTGACTGTAAACGTATTTTTCACTGACTGCCTTATTCATGGAAAAAAGTCTTTCCTGTTTTGCAAAACCATGATTTTTATAAAATGCTTTGTGTCAATTACCTTTAGTATCGCTTTGTGTCTATTCGACACAATTGACTTTAAGCAAATATAGACTACGAAACACTCATATTTTTACTATACTTGAGCAGGTGAATTGTTTTCATACTTTGCATTTTATCATCTGTACTTTGTACACAATTGAAAAAACACTCCATATATATATACTACGGCATATTTTTGCATTCACTTGTCGTTATACAATAAGCATTTTCCTTCTTTCTAAGTAACTGTCACACATCCACGTTAGTTCGTTATCATGCAGGTATGTCACATGATCATTTCCAAAGTTGGTGCGCAGATCTCTTATTTCCGAGGAATTTTATGTGTTTCATATAAATTCCATAGATGAAATATCAGAACTAAAGAGGATGAACATTTATTACTGCCATGTTGCTTTCAAAGTGAGTTATAAATGTGTACGGTCAGAAGTGCAGTGCACAAGGTCTCCACATTCTTACAGCATTTTATTAAAATTTATTCTGGCTAGTTTAGTAGTTGTCAAAGAGTATCTCAAATGTAATCTGTTGCTTGCTCGAAGAGAAGGATGAATTTGTTTCTGCATATTTGGGTAACTTCTAATTTTATCACCTGCTAATTTTTATTTATGGCTTCCCTCATTTATCCTAATTTTTTTGTGATTTTGAATAAGCTCTATGTTAGACATAGTGTTTAACAAAATTTGGGTGTAACTGTTTTCATATTTTGCTTTTTAAAATTCCTGCAGAGATTTTACATCTGTGTATTTAATGTGATAAACTTTTCTTTTTGATTTTCTCTACTATATCAAAGCTGAAAATATATGTATTTGCAATCTCTTACACAGCCTAGTCTATAATCTGCTACTTTGACTTTTTCATAACTTAGTGTTTTAGTTTGGTATTTAACTCCTTAATCCTTGTGGCGTTTATTTGGTGGATCACATCACACCAGCTTTATCTTCCCTTCTTCTTTTATGTTTTCTTACCAAACTGCTATTAAATATAGCTAATTTCATGGGATGCTTATTTTCAACTTGTTTGCATTGGAAAGCTTACTGTGTTAATATTCTCTCATGAATCTATTTTGAGACTGTTTTTTCATTGATTTATTATTCTGTTTATCTGTATTAAATAAAATATTTTAAGTATTTTGTAACATAATGAGCTTTAATATCTAGTAGGGTCAGAATGCCTCAATCTTCTTCAACCTCTGTGCTACTACTCCCCAGCCTCTGCACATTCATCTTACAAATAAACCTTAACTTTACCATTGCAGAGAGGATACAGGCTCATTACAGCAGATTTAAGAAGAAAGGACGTTGAGTAAGAAATTAATTAACTTCCGGAGTCCCACTTCCTCAAAATACCCTCTATTATATTTTAAAATTTCCTCCCATGTGCAAATTTTTACAGATTTGTGATTTGATGGCATCCACGAATGATACACTGATTAAAATTTTTCCGTAAATAATTTGTAATTTTTAGAAAGTTTGGAAAGTAAGAAAGAATTCTATCAAGTGAATCAAAATTTACTTAGTATCTAAAACCCAGATGTAATTGCTATTGTCATGATCATGGTTTGCCTAAGATTTTTATAAACCTTTCATATAGTATATATATATATATATATATATATATATATATATATAGTATACATATATACAGTATGTATGCATATGGATATATCCTACATGTGTATATATACAGTATATAGTACATCTCTCTCTTTCTCTTTCTCTCCTTGTATATATACTCATAACATTCATAGATCTGAGATGAAAGGTTTGAAGAGGAGAACCTTAGTGACTGCTCATATCTGCTCTCCTTCCTCATCAGTGAAACTGGCTTGAATGTCGTTTTAGATGCCATTCTCTTTTTTTTCTCTCTTATTTCATATATTTTCTATTTATTTTTCCCCGTAGTATATTTATCACATTCAGTAAAATTTCATAATGTGTTTGTTTTTTAATATGAAATTTATTGTCAAATTGGTTTCCATACAACACCCAGTGCTCATCCCAACAGGTGCCCTCCTAGATGCCCATCACCCACTTTCCCCTCCCCCCCCGCCCCCCCTCCCGTCAACCCTCAGTTTGTTCTCAGTTTTTCTCTCATGCAGGGAAAACATATTTTATTTAGCACTACAAAAATATGTGTATAACCAAGAGGGTTTCTGAAAGCCCATGATTTTATTTTTCTGTTTGGTAGCATCCTTTTTTTTTTTTTTTTTGGAGTTGAGAAAATGCTGAACAATTTGAATCTATACAGCTTTCTTTGTTTCTGTTTATTCTACTCTATTCTGATTTAAGTAAGGCTCAAAAAACCTTAGGTTCTCCCTTTTACTTTCAAAGTGTCCATTTATGTTCTTATGTATTAATTTTCCAAATACTTTATAGATCCACGGACATTTTTGGTTGGAATTTTATAAAAATTGTAATTCTGCGGAAGAAAATGAGTTCTTACGGTGTTTTATTTATATATCCAAGAATGCTTAAATGCGTGATATCTCCTTACTAAATATCAAAATTTAAATTTCCCAATTGGATATAATTTTCCCTATGTAGGTTTTACGATTCTTTCATAGTTAGTTAAAAAAGGTTTTCTTGCAATTTTGGAGTCCTGGGATTTTCAAATGGCTCGTTAAACTCTTTAAAAATGTACAGAATTCTCACGGGGCGCCTGGGTGGCTCAGTCGGTTAGGCATCTGACTTTGGTTCAGGTCATGATCTCACGGTCTGTGAGTTCGAGCCCCACGTCAGGCTCTGTGCTGACAGCTCAGGGCCTGGAGCCTGCTTCGGATTCTGTGTTTCCCTCTCTCTCTGCCCCTCCCCCAGTCATGCTCTGTCTCTCTTTGTCTCAAAAAAAAAAAAACATTAAAAAAGTAATAAATACTGATACATAGGGGCACTTGTACCCCAATGTTTATAGCAGCACTCTCAACAATAGCCAAATTATGGAAAGAGCCTAATTGTCCATCAACTGATGAATGGATAAAGAAATTGTGGTTTATATACACAATGGAGTACTACGTGGCCATGAGAAAGAATGAAATATGGCCCTTTGTAGCAACGTGGATGGAACTGGAGAGTGTGATGCTAAGTGAAATAAGCCATACAGAGAAAGACAGATACCATATGGTTTCACTCTTAAGTGGATCCTAAGAAACTTAACAGAAACCCATGGGGGAGGGGAAGGAAAAAAAAAAGAGGTTAGAGTGGGAGAGAGAGCCAAAGCATAAGAGACTCTTAAAAACTGAGAACAAACTGAGGGTTGATGGAGGGTGGGAGGGAGGGGTGGGTGGGTGATGAGTATTGAGGAGGGCACCTTTTGGGATGAGCACTGGGTGTTGTATGGAAACCAATTTGACAATAAACTTCATATATTGAAATAATAATAATAATATTAAAAATTAAAATGTACAGAATTCTCAAAAACGAATGCAGCATTCAATCACATGGTTATTTTTAAGCCACATCCACACACATATTGGATGTATACCTAACAGAAATATAATTTTATTTTAGATTTTTTTTTTAGAATACTCTGCTTTCTACCTCTGCTACTCAACGTCAGTTGCCATCATTTTATGACTATGCCAAAAAGTTTCAGAGCTAAGTATTGCTAAATGACACTCCAGAATGTCGCCCATTTTTATTTTTCTATAAGTCCAACCTAAATTTCACTCAGGCACTTCAATTTTCCTGCATGTATATTCGGTTTGTGAGTAAGCTCCGGCATGTTGGGCTAGAAAGCCTCCCTTCAGCACACAGCATGCCTAGAATCACATCAGTATTTGGTGTCACATGCTACCTGTGGGGTTTTTGCCTTGTCATTTGTACGTGTCCTGTCTGTACAACTAAAGAGTAGAGGCTTCTGTGGTATGGGCCATATTTCCTCTACACATTCATCGTGATATTTGCACACAGTGGGTGTTCTATGAATATTTGTTGATGGATCTTGGGCTCACTATGAAGTAAGATGCTGTGATTTGGCAATCATTGGGAGGGGGGGTTTCCCATATTTCTTCACTTCTCAGGTTTTGATCAGAGGCCATCTTATGCAATTTTTTAACTTGACATTTAAAACAACGAATTCGCCAAAGAATGAATTTGATCACAAGGCGAGAGTCTCAGGGAGAGTTTGAGAGCCCCTTGCCCCCGCCTTGGTTCACCGGGTAGAGGCACAGTTTGGGTTCACTAAAAGTCATAGAGACACTCTCATAGTCAGCAATCTAACTCTAATTTCGTGGATTTCTGGTTTTAATGTTTTGGTTTTAACTGAAGTATTGTTTACATACGGAGAAGGGCACATGTCTTAAGGATACAGCTTGGTGGGTATTCACAGACTGAATGGCAGTAGTTGAAGGGGCGGACATCACCGTCAGCCTGCGTGCCCACTCGGTGCTCCATCCACTCCTCCCTGGGGTAAACGCTTTTATTTAATTGCGCAGGCTGGTTATTTGGCTCTTGTTTTGTTTTTCTTTATGGTGTTGTGTTTCAAATGAAGGTCTTATTAAGTTTTCTGTGTTTCATAAGATAATTTCTGATTGTAGTAGAACAAACAGAAATGTGGGGAAATCCAGGATCAAAGAATTGCCAGATGGCTCATATTAGCCAAAAAGCTCACTTTTAAGCCCGTAAGTGTATTTGGAGATATTCCTAATTAAAAATAATAATGAAAGCGCTATGGCTTTGAAATATTACATGTTAAAGTTTCTTCACAAATGGAGTCATAATGATCAATGCTGTCAGCTCTCATGTTCGCTCTAAGAACCTAGAGATAACCATCCTAAGAGTCCATCAGGACGATGAATTCTTTCAAATGGATACCCGCTGAGCTAAAACAGTTTATTAATAAACAGTTTATATTTATTTAAGTTTATTACTAAACAGTTTATTAATAAAATCAGGTGACCTTTATATTTCCCCCCTTGTTATTCAGTAGGGAATTTAAAAGTTAATAGAAATACATGTGTTTTAGGGCGCCTGGGTGGCTCAGTCGGTTAAGCCTCCCACTCTTGGTTTTGGTTCAGATCATGATCTCATGGTTTGTGTGCTGATAGCATGGAGCCTGCTTGGGATTCTCTCTCTCCCTGTCTCTCTGCCCCTCCCCTACTTGCACTTTCTCTCTCTCAGAATAATTAAATAAATAACTTAAAAAAAGAAGTTCATGTGTTTTAGATGATAGAAGTACAAAAATTATTTTTATTGATAATGTTTATTATACATGTCTCATTTATAATAGTAAAATAGTGTCGACAACATGGAACAGAATATAAAAACAAGAGTGGGAAAAAAATTACCCATCTTTCTTTCCTCTGCTAAATAAATATTTACTGTAAGATTTTGGTCAATCCGCTTTACGTTCTTTTTCTGTCCTTTTATAAACTTTTTTAGTTGGGAATTATTTTAGAATTACAGAAAAGTTGCAAGAACATGGCAGAGAGTTGCCATATACCCCTCGTCCAGTGTCTCCTGTTGTCTTACGTTACCATCCTTTGTCATAACTGCGAAACCAACGTTGCTACTTCACTAAAAGCTGAACTCCATTTCGGAGTGTTCTTTCATGAAACCCATAGTCCCGCTCCTTTGTAAGGAAAGATGGGAGGTCGGAAAGATCTGTAACATCCAGGCTTTGTTTCACTGAGATTTCCGGCAGGGCTGTATCTTACAAGACTGTAAAGTGAGTGTCGAAAGCATATATGGTGTAGAACTCAGCCATCCAATTTGTACCAGAATTAGGCTAACTGGAGGCTCTTACCCAGTAAGGGTGTGTTCCTTCCTAGAACAGAAACAGCTGGCTGTTGTCATGGTGATCTTTGACCAGAATCTTCCCCAAGTGCTATTTTTCCCCCCCTGCTTCAATAATGACTTCTTTTTCAGTGTTGCAAGAGCTGGCTCCCGTTCAATTTCAAAAGCAGTAATAAAATAAAATAGTGACCTCACAACCAAATATCTGAACCCTGTTCTTGTCAAGTTTAAAGTTTTGGGAAGCAGAAGAACCAGGAAATGAGTCAATCAAAGCAGCCAAAAGTGATGTTGTGTCTCTTCCATGTATGCCGTGGGCCTGCTAGCTTTCAAACTCTGTTCTAGGTGTTGAGTGTTGATTAGAAAACACAACAGATAAGTTTCCTGCCCCCTGGAGATTGCATTGCAGTGAGGTGGAAAGACATAGAAAGTAGTCAATAAACATGATTAATGAGTATGTAACAATACTAGAAAATGGCAAATATCATGAAGAAGTGAATGATTTAAGGGGCAGAATTAACAGATTTGGCAGTGTGAAGGATGAGGAGGGGAGAAGATGTGTAAGGAGAGGTCAGGAAAAGTCTTTCTGTTTCTTCCTGAAGATTCAATCATTCTTTATTCTATCACCTTAAAAAACTTTTGTGGAAATGGGTAGATATTTAAAAAATAAATCCATAATGTTGAGGAATGTGTTGTTCTCAGGAATCCTGTAGGAATGGATATTGGTTTCAATGTTTATTATTTTTATAAGTCAAGTCCTATTTAAAAGAACTGTATTGGACAGCTGTATCTTTGTTATGAACAGATTTTGATGGGGTGGGGGGACGGGCTAGATGGTTGTTGGGCATTAAAGGAGGGAACTTGTTGGGATGAGCACTGGGTGTTGTATGTAAGTGATGAGTCAATTCTACTCCTACTTCTGAAACCAATATTGAACTGTATGTTAACTAACTACAATTTAAATAATACAAAATAAAAATAAATAAAAGGTATTCTCATTTTTTAAGAGCTAGAGAAGAAACAGATTTTGCTCAAATATACAGGAAGCATCCACTGGGCCAAGGTCTGGGGTGGACACTCAAGAATATATAGGAAAGTGGAGAAAAAGACTCAGTTACTGGGTGTTTTCCACGCACAAGCTCTGGGTTGGGCTCTATGACATCATTTACCTTCTCAGTAACCCCTGTTAGGTTGGCATTATTGTCCTCATTTTAGACGAGAGACTTGAAGCCAAGACATAATCAGTCCCTTCTCTCCACAAGCTAAATATTGAGTTGGAGAAATTAAACAAAATTAATGTAAATTTAAAAATAATAAACAAGCTCTTTAGCCTTTACGAAAAACATGTGTAAACTATGACTTCACTTGGTTCTCGCAACACCACTATGAGAAAACTATTGTTATTCTAGAGATAAAATATTTTAATTTCATATTAAGTGTTAATTTCATGATTAAACAGCTAAATTGGTTTGAGAACTAAGGTTTACATTCGTTTTATGCTAACTATAAATTCTGAGTTGTTTTCCACTGTGTGAGCTATATGCACTTAATGTTTGTGTAATACACCAGATCTGACAAAAACTGTTGGGTCTCGAAGAGATCTAGACCGTTATTAACATTAGTACCAACAAGAGGACAACGATCTATGGTATTATAGGATGTTAGTTCAGATCACAGATTGAAAGATTATTAAGACCATGATGGATAAGAGCTGAGCTGAGTTTTGAAGACTGACTCAACTCAGGGAAGAAGAGACAGTATTCCAGGGCATGGGAACAGTAATGGAACAGGAAGTAGAAAAGACACAAGAAGAGGTCTTACTGTAGTAGGTGGAACCATCAAAATACACACTAACACCTCGGTATCATTCCTTTGCTTGGATATTTGCAAGTGTTTATTGACTGCGATGTTTTTACAAGTTCAGGCTTTCTCCTCCTCTTTCTTTTTTCTTTTTTAAGCATTTAAAAATTTTTTTATTTAAACCCAAGTTAGTTAATGTACAATGTAGTGTTGGTTTCAAGAGTAAAATTTAGTGATTCATCACTTCCATATGATACCCAGTGCTCATCCCAACGAGTGCCCTCCTTAATGCCCATCACCCATCTAGCCCATCCCCCACCCACTACCCCTCCAGGAACCCTCTGTTCTCTGTATTTAACAGTCTTTTATGGTTTTCCTCCCTCTCTGTTTTTATCTTAGTTTTCTTTCTCTTCCCCTATATTCATCTGTTGTGTTTCTAAAATTCCACAAATGAGTGATATCATGATATGTATCTTTCTCTGACTGACATATTTCACTTAGCATAATACATTCTAGCTCCATTGACATTGTTGCAAATGGCAAGATTTCATTCTTTTTGATTTCTGAGTATTATTCCATTATATATATATATATATATATATATATATATATATATATCACATCCCTTTTTTAAAATTTTTAATGTTTATTTATTTTTCAGAGAGAGAGAGACAGACAGACAGAGAGACAGACAGAGTGTGATTGGGGGAGGGGCAGAGAAAGATGGAGACACGGAATCCAAAGCAGATTCTAGGCTCTGAGCTGTCAGCACAGAGCCTGATGCAGGGTTCGAACTCACGAACCGCAAGACCAGAGTCAGACACTTAACCAACTGAGCCACCCAGGTACCCTTCTTCTTTTTTTAAAAAACTTTATTTTAAGAGAGAGAGAGAGCACAAGCAGGGTAGGGACAGAGAGAGAGGAGAGGGAGAATCCTAAGCAGGTCTCACGCTGTCTTCACAGAGCATGATGCAGAGTTTGAACTCATGAACCGTGAGATCATGACCTGAGCCAAAGTTGGACACTTAACTAACTGAGCCACTCAGGCATCCCTATACCACATCTTCTTTATCCATTCATCAGTCAATGGATATTTGGGCTCTTTCTGTAATTTGACTATTGTTATATTGCTATAAACATTGGGGTGCATGTACCCCTTTGAATCAACATTTTTGTATCCTCTGGATACAATACCTAGTAGTGCAAATGCTGAGCCGTATGGTAGTTCTATTTTTAATTTTTTGAGGAAACTCCATACTGTTTTTCAGAGTGGCTGCCCCAGTTTGCATTCCCACCAACAATGCAAAAGTGTTCACCTTTCTCTATATCCTTGCCAACATCTGTTGTTTCCTGAGTTGTTAATTTTAGTCATTCTGACAGGAGTGAGGTGGTATTTCATTGTGGTTTTGATTTGCATTTCCCTGATGATGAGTGATGTTGAGTATCTTTTCATGTGTCTATTGGCCATCTGAATGTCTTCTTTGGAAAAGTGTCTGTTCATGTCTTTTGCTCATTTCTTCATTGGATTATTCGTTTTGGAGTTCTCCTCCTCTTCCTAAAGCCAGGCCATTTGAGATAGACAGGAGAAACAACTGTAGATAACTGCTCTTTGAGCTTCTGACATGGACTGTGAAGTCACACTTAACAGCTCACCTTTTTTCTCTTGTTTCTGCTGCTCTAGAACATCTTCTGGGAAATAAAGGGTAAGAAATTTTAGAGAAATACACAACCATTTGCTTGAAAAAATGTATCATAGTGTGCTACCATTCTACAGATGAAAATTCAAAATCCTTATTATTGAAGATTATCTGTTATGGAAAATGTTTTTCAAATAACCCTGAGCCCAAAGATTGATTATTAGAGGGTCCACATATCATGGAAATGATGGGTTTTTTTTTAATAGAATCTATTTTCTCTCAAGCAGTAATTTAATTTGACTTAACATGTATTATGAAGTTGGATATAAGGAGGAGGGTATTTTTAAAGTTTATTTGTTTTGGGAGAGAGAGAGAGAGGGAGGGAGGGAGGGAGAGAGAGAGAGAGAGAGAGAGAGAGAGAGAGAGAGAGAGAGAGAATACAAGCAGGGGAGGGGCAGAGAGAAAGGGAGAGAGAGAGGGAATCCCAAGCAAGGTCTGCACTCTCAGTGCAGAGCCCAATGCAGGGCTTGATCTCACGAACCACAAGATCATGGCCTGAGCCAAGCTCAAGAGCTGGACATTCAACCAACTGAGCCACCAAGTGCCCTTTAAGGATGAGGTTCTTAAGAATCATTTGGAAAAATTGGATATTGTTATATCTTTTTTTTCTGAATTGTGCCACAGATTTTTTGCTTTTAGTCTGATATAAACCAGATGCTGTGCAAATTTGTAACTGATAGTTCTTAATGTCAAGTGACTCAGCCTAGGGAAAGAGACAGTAATAGAAACAATTAGGATATAATAGTGAAATGCTATTTCAATAGATGTATGTGCAAAGTGTAGTGGGATCAAATAGTTAGCTGGAAGGATCAGGGAAAGAGTTGATATTTGGCCTGAGCCCTGAAGGATGGACGGGTTTCACCAGATACTAAGGTGAGGAGTATTTAGCCAGGCAGAATAGCACATACGCAGTCCTGGGAGCAGGAGGATGAACTTCTGTGCTTCTAGGTGTGGGAGGGTAGAGGTCTTGGGGTTGTGAAGGGAGGTTTGGGTTTTGTGTGCAGGGGAACCCCCTTGAAGGAGTTATAAGCATTAGGACAAGATAAAATTCTGGTTTAGGAAGGCAAATCTGAGGAAACGCAAGCGATGGAGTAGAAGTAGTAGAAAAGCTAAGAGGCACAACTTGCTGAGCAAGTGTTAGCGTCAGGAGAACAGTGAGAGTAAAGATCTGAACGGACCCACCACGCTTGCTCCTCTGGTCGGGTTTGATTATTCTCTCCGTCTCTGTCTGTCTGTCTGTCTCTACCCCCTTCAGCCATATTGCTGTATCCCTCCAACGTTAGCCTTTGTGTATATTCATGACTATTGACTTTGTGTGGGATGTTCCTACCCCCTTCTTTCTTCTTTTCTTTTAAAAAATATTTTTTTAATGTTTACTTATTTTTGAGAGAGAGAGAGAGAGAGAGAGAGAGCAGGGGAGGAGCAGAGAGAGAGGGAGACACAGAATCCGAAGCAGGCTCCAAGCTCCGAGCCGTCAGCACAGAGCCCATTGCGGGGCTCAAACCCATGAACTGGGAGATCTTGACCTGAGTTGAGTCAGATGCTTAACCAACTGAGCCACCCAGGCGCGCCAAACCCTCCTCCCCCCACCCCGCCCTGCTGCCCCTTCTTTCTTCTAATTTCAGTTTAAGTGTCACTGTTCAGGGAAGCCTTCCTGATTGGGTCAAAGTCTGGCCACTGTATTGCTCTTACAGCTGCAACTTCCAATGTATCTTTCTGATTCTCATTCATACTTGTTCCTCCCCCTAGATCGCAAGCTCCATGGGGGTAGAGATAGTGTCTTTTCTCTTTCTTTTCTTTTTTTTGCTATTCCGAGCACAACACATGACCTAAATATAGTGCTCAGTAAAACTGTTGGATGAGATAAACGACAGACGGAATCCACACTGAGCAAAAGTTGAAAAATTCAAACCATTAGAACTTGATTATTTGTTGGATTTCAGGATTGCAGAGGAAGGAATCAGGCATGTTTACAAAGTTCCTAGCTTGGGCAACTCAGAGGATACTTATATCCAGTAAGAGAAAACAGAAGAATAAGAGGCGTGTGGGTGTGAGGAAGACAAAGAAATAAATTTGGGTCATGCTGAGTTTGAATCGTCACTGTGGCAGCCAGGCAGAGATGTCCAAGGCGAAGTGGAAGGTGTGTAAGGGCTGGCTGTGCAATTCACTGATAGCTTTCTCCAAGCATTAGGTATATTTTTGTGTTTACCTTCCTTGGCTTCAAGTATGTGTGCATATCGTGTCATGCAGCTAATTTTCATCACTGGTAAGTTACCTATACCCAGTGCCTTCTGAGTATACACCATTAATAATGAGAAGTGTTCTAAAGCGATGCAAGGAATTCATGGTAAAAGGGGGGGGGGGAAGCCATATCCTGTGGAGATGATGACTCAACTATAAAATTAGTCATTTTAAATTAAAATGTTTCATCAATTGTAAAATGAAATAACTTAGGAAGATGGCATTTTGTTTTCTGGGGTTTTGTTTTGTTTTGTGTTTTACTCTTAGTGTTTATGAGCCAAGGCAAAGGACTGCCATTTTATATATCCTTACAGTGCTTTAGGCATAGAAAATACTGAAATCAGGAGTGGTACCTGGCAGTGTGACAATGTCCAATTAATGCTTAGGACTCTGTACACACACACACACACACACACACACACACACACACATGCACACACACACAGTCTTCCATTCAGATAATATCTTTTACTGCTATCAACTGTCGTGATTTCTGTTTTGCTCTGTCAACTTCTTTCCAAAACCCCCAAAGAACCAGCACCCCTTTTTACTTCCTCAGGGCCATTGTAGCGCTACCACCTTTCTGAATTACCCAGAATTGAAAACTTGTTTTTATTATTAGTTTTTAATTCTCCTTCAAACACACACTCGGTCACAAACTTTTAATTTTTTTTTTTCACAATTTATCTTGGATGCTGTATTTATATAATTGCTTTGGGGATCAAATCACCCTTATATTATATTTATGCCAGTCAACAGCTGAACCTTTGTTTTCACTCTTCTCCGTGTGGCAACTTAGTCTCCACAAGGACACATGTATGACATTTCTCAAGCACAACATATATCAGGCAGGCCCCTGTGAAGATTAGGAATTTCTGGGTTTTTTTTCCTGGTAAGTCAAATACATACTTCTCAATTTAGCTCTCTAGACATACTTTTAAAACTCTGTTAACTTGTATTGGCAAACTGTTTATCGCCAATCAAATAAGAATTTATAATCTACTTTTTCACCCCTAAATTCTTGTATTCCCATTCCCGTAGAAATGTTTTTCCCCAAATCATGCTTTCTTGAATTTCCTCATCAATCTGTGTTCATCATTAGGTCAGTATTGGGGTCTTTATGGAATTTATCCTGGTTAAACTTTTCCAGCCACTGATTATTTATTCAAAACTAGCTCAGGAAAAACCAAACTGTATTTCTCGTGACCTCATACACTGAATGGTAAGGTATACAGAAATAAAAGAGAGACATCGCCTTCAGGGTCCTCATTCTTTAAAACCTGTGGTGCACTAAGTAAGAAGACAGAAGGAGGAAGGGACACAGGGAAATGCAGGAAGGACATCTCATCCAGACTGAAGAGCTTGGAAGAAGGTTGAATGAGAAGAGTAAAAAGGACTACGAAGGAGGAGTAGGTGTGGATCATATGGATGGGGTGAATGTAATGGGAAGCGCTCTGTGTTTTCCACTGGAGTTATGTATAATCTGCGTAATTGCAGATTATACATAATATGGTGGTTGATATTAGATCGAACTTTTGTTGAAATAAAGAGAATAAACCCGATCCCAGTTTGAAAAGGTTCGGATCCAATACAGAAAACAATACAGCAGATACCAGCAATCCCGTTAACTTTCCAATCCCTTTTTCTATTTAAATGGTGTTTCAAATGTAACATAAAGGTTAGACGGAAACAGATGGCTTTCAAACTCAAGATGTTTTCCGTAGGGAAAATATTTCAACGCTAGTCTAGTTGTGAGGTTGGTTGGATTTTATTGTAACAGATATTGAGCAATAGCAAATTATTTTTGTTCTGAAAACTCTTATTTTAGGAATTCTCTTTTGTGAACTGTTTTGGCCGTCAATATCATATATTTGTTTTAGAAATATTTTACACAAAGTTTAATATTATGGATAAATATTATGCTGTAAATTTGTACTTAACAAGATCAGTTTTCCTTTTTTTCACACATCATTATAATATATAATATATACATTTAGAAATATGCGTGACCCCATCACACACAGGAAAGTTTTAATGTATGCTTTAATGTAATGTTTGATTCGTTAAAAAGATAAATTGTTCGGGGCGCCTGGGTGGCGCAGTCGGTTAAGCGTCCGACTTCAGCCAGGTCACGATCTCGCGGTCCGGGAGTTCGAGCCCCGCGTCGGGCTCTGGGCTGATGGCTCAGAGCCTGGAGCCTGTTTCCGATTCTGTGTCTCCCTCTCTCTCTGCCCCTCCCCCGTTCATGCTCTGTTCCTCTCTGTCCCAAAAATAAATAAACGTTGAAAAAAAAATTTAAAAAAAAAAAAAAAGATAAATTGTTCTCAGACTCTTCAAATTTCCTTCCGTTGTAGTAGAGGGAAAGATGTATGAAGACTTTTAAAAACTAAACACAATCGACGAACATCACACTTGCTACCAATCTTGTGTTTCTTACAAGACTGTGCATTCTCAGAACTCTTGTGCTTGGATATCTTTGCTACTGGGAGAGATGAAAAAGTGTTGCTATTTTGACCCACTTTTTGTGAGTGACAGTCTATAGTTTAAGGTCACATCTGTGTTGAATGGGAAAGTCCTAAAGGACTGTTGTACGAGAGAGAAGATGACAATGGATATGGAATTTTCTAAAAAGGAAGAGCTGAAAGTGAAGAGGTAAATAACACTGATAAGGTTGATAGGACCCAAGCAGCATCTTTGGAGGCCAGAATGGGAAGTCCTCTGCTGATTTCCAACAAAACTCCTTCAGAAGCCCGGTGACTTTCTCTGGAGTAAGGAAAATTAATGAATGGCACTGGCTTCAGTGAGTATAATTCAAATACTATTGTTGAACTTTTCTTTTAATATTCCATTTTCCTGGGGCGCCTGGGTGGCGCAGTCGGTTGGGCGTCCGACTTCAGCCAGGTCACGATCTCGCGGTCCGGGAGTTCGAGCCCCGCGTCAGGCTCTGGGCTGATGGCTCGGAGCCTGGAGCCTGTTTCGGATTCTGTGTCTCCCTCTCTCTCTGCCCCTCCCCTGTTCATGCTCTGTCTCTCTCTGTCCCAAAAATAAATAAAAACGTTGAAAAAAAATTAAAAAAAAATATTCCATTTTCCTTTCTGAAGAGTATTTCTTGAAACACACTTTTCCCTCCGTAGTGCATTTTCTTCTAAAAGTTAGATTTCTGCTACTACATGATAGAATAGATCATTGTTTCTTGATAGAATAGATCATTGTTTCTTGACGTGTAGGTTGTAGCCAACTGGAGTTGGGCTGCGGAGATTAAAACTTAGATGTTTTCTTATCAGTTTGGTAGCCTCAAGGCATCAGTCTTTCTCCAAACTCCTGTGGAGTTTTGGGTAAGTGGTCAAGAAAAGGGTTAGTTGAAACAGGGAGTAACCTGGTTTTCTCTTTATTGGGTGAATCGGATCTTTGTGCTCTCCTCGTGAGCTTCCATCATGGGCCCAGTTAACTGGGTTCAGTAAAGAACAAGAACAAGAGTGCTAACACGGCGACTGCCGTAATAACCAAGCTTGATTTCGCAATTATTGCGTATCAGGAGTAGTACGCAGTACTCCACATGCATTATCTCATTTAATCTCTATGTACACGTGCATGTGCCGCAAAGGAAAGATGGAACGTTTGGAAATTTGACTTTGACTTGTGTCAGCATCTGCCTCTTCTTCTGTGTGGAAGAAAGGTTAAAGCTTCACGTGCTCTGATTGACCCTTGCATCTGTCACAGAACTGAGCAGTAAGCCCTTAAGAAGTGTTTGTTAGAGAGATAGGAACATGTTTCAAATAGGTTTAGCAGGGCTCCCCTAGATCCTGTGCACGCTATTCAGACTTTCACTGCTTTGGCTGTTTTCGTTAAATCCTTTCTCTCAAGCCGCCCTTATTCATGACCATCTTGCCACTGTTGATGCTTTGACGTATTTGTCGTGGCAGAAGGTCTGTCAGCGTAACAGCACTGGGTCACATTTTCCCTATGGCATAGACATGGCTCCCGTTGTTTTGCAGATCAATAAAAGAATCACAGAATAGTCCAGAATGTTCTGCCTCTGTCAAAATGATCAGGTTTACATGAAAACGTGGTAGAAAAGTTTCAGAGTCATACAAGAATTGCAGTTGTTCACCTGATATTTCCACCTTGAAATACCAAGGGAAACTTGATAACAGATTTTCTTATGTGAATACTCGCTGTATTCTTTGCAGGCCTGTGTCTTTGCACAGCTTGGGAAGAACTTATCACGATTACCTCTGTTACTCCGTGTTGTAAATATCAGAATGTTTTCAGTTAATCAACTGAAGCAGAATTCACTGTGTCAAGCTCTTAAAATGTGTACAGAGAGAAGCATGTTCTTAATATCCCACTTCAACTCGGAATAAAATACTTACTGGATAATAAAAACTCTAAACTAATATTTTCTTAATTTCAAATAGGCATGCTTAAATTTCTGTTTTATGATTTGCAGAGATATATACTGCTTTGTTTTCTGTTCCCATGGAAAATGTCCTTATTTTGCGTTCACCTGGAGGCATTTGTCTTTATTTAACAGAATAGTTCTCTCTTTCCTTGAATATTTTCTGGAATATTGTACATGTGATAAGTGATGCGATGCGAACTGATGCTTCCCAGAAGTTTTACTGATTATGCGGTTTCAGGGAAATCTCCCATTTTATTTTTAACGATGTTCCCTCTTTCTTTTCTTTTTTTTTTTTTTGGTCCAAAACACTTTACCAAAAGCCTGAATTTGGCTCCAGAGTGAAATGGGCATGGTTTCAATTCTGGCCCCGTCACTTCCCGCTGCAGGCCCCGAACAAGTTGTTTACACTGTGCAGGACTTAGTTTCCAGGATGTAATTTTTAGGATTTTTGTGAGGTTGCCTGTATTTATATCCGCTCAATAAATGTTAGCAATTGTTTTTATTTTCAGTAATGTTAATATTATTAGCACGACCACTGACTTATTAATTAGCGTTAGGGATTTTTTTTTAAACAAAAAAAAAATCACTTTGGAATATTCTGGTAGTTTGGTTCATGTCTATGATAGACTTGAAAAACACATAATAAACTCGCTTTCTGTCCAGGCATAATATGTGAAGGCAAGTTACAGTGAACAATAAAGATGATATACTTACCGTTTTTCAACAGTGTGTAGGGTTTTTCTAAACCATGAACTTCAAGGACATATTCTATTTTAAGTAAAATTTATAATAAATATCTGTGGGCAAATTTCACAAAGTAATTGTAGAACAATGTGCAGGATCCGTAGGAGGTAGAATTGGCTCGGTGTTTCTGGAAAAATAGCTTTGTGGACTCAGGCACTTTTCTTCCTTCCCTTACTGTTCCTATTCAAGTAACTAAAAGGATATATTTTTGCTTTTCAGTCATTCAAGACTGCTTGCAACTGATCGCAGACAGCGACACACCTACTATACGAAAAGGTAATGAGATGGCCCCCCCGTAACTTTTCTACTCACACCTCTAAGATTCTGTTCAGACTTCATCACGAATCAGCTGTTTTCCTCAACTTCTTAGAATCAGGTGTATAGTAAGAAACTTAACCGTTAATAAAATGATTGGGTAATAAATATTTAGTCGAATGTAATAATCCAACAAGCCGACTTATCTTAGAGACACTAACACTTAGAGATTTAAAATAATTAGCCTATGATCAAACAAAATGAGTACTAAGCCAAACTCAATTTTTTATTTTTTAGAAATCATTTTGGCTTCTCTAATGACTTGAGATCTTCTTCACAAGTATTAATTCTCCTATTTGTTAGGTTTTAGAGATCTTAACAGGATGAAGATAGAACTGAACAGGTCATAAATATTTTATATTCATTAATTTATTAATAAATATATCATATGTGCAAATAAACATAACACTTTTATGACAATCCAATGTGAGATGATTGCTTTCTATTTTGTGTATATTGGTTAAGGACATGCAACGTCCAGTTACTGTGTGGTCAGTGGGGCTTAGCGACGAATAAGATACGTATGTTCCTCGCTTTCACAGAATTTACCTTTTGATGACGGGAAAACAGGAAAAAAGAAAAAGCAAATGAACAAGTAAAATGTAGAATGAAAAAATTAAGTGCGATGGAGAGAAATAAAGCAGGCGAGGGGCTGGGGAATGTCTGGGCGGTGAACCAGAATAGGGAGTTCATGAGTGTCAGAGGGTTAAGCTGGGGGTCAGGAATGGGGAAACAAGAAGAAGCCCAGAGAATGAATTTGGATTGGCCTTTGTAATGATTGCCAAGAGTGCTATCTTCCATCTGTGTTTTTCTTTGTGACTTTAATTATCCTGAATGTAACGCAGATACTGAACTATTTGAAATTCTATTATTTATTGCTCTGCATTTTCCAAAGTCATATGGTTGCAACCTTTAATAGGCAGCAGACTGTTTACTAAGGATTAAACTAAGGTCAGAAGAAGACCTTAGGACCAAAGATAAAATCTTTAACATATGACTTAGAAAAGGTTTGTTTCACACATTTGGCCCAAACAGAAATGCCGTGAATCACTCTAAAAGATGAGGCTGCTACTTGATCGTGAACATGACTTGCACAGAGTAGTATGCATGATCTCCATGGACTGAAGGGTGCTTGTGTGGTGCTTCGCTCTTTGGACACATGGGTCAGCCTTATGAGACCAGCAAGCCTTGAACAACATGTATTTGCTAGTGGGCATGGGCACTTAAGCACCATTGCTTTCCTGCATTCCATACCTTTTTGTATGTTGTGTCTTCATTTTCCTTTCGTTCAGGATATTTTTTAATTTACCTTCTAAATATATATTTTTTTAAATATTTATTTATTTTTGAGAGAGAAACAAAGCATGAACAGGGGAGGGGCAGAGAGAGAGAGAGAGACACAGAACCTGAAGCAGGCTCCAGTCTCTGAGCTGTCAGCACAGAGCCTGACGCAGAGCTTGAACCCATGAACCATGAGATCATAACCTGAGCCAAAGTTGGACACTCAACCGACTGAGCCACCCAGGTGTCCCTACCTTCTGATTTATCTTTGACCCATTAGGTGTTCAGGAATGCATTGTTTAATTTCCACATATTTGTGAATTTTCCAATTTTTCTCCTGTTACTGATTTCTAGTTTCATACCATTGTGGTTGGAAAAGACGCTAGGTATGATTTCAGTCTTCTTAAATCTATTCAAATTTGTTTTGTGCCCTAACATTTTATTTATCTTTAAGAATTTTCTTTGTGCATCTAAGAAGAGTGCATATTCTGCTACTGTAGAGTGAAACATTCTGTGCATATCTGTTAAGTGCAAATGCTCTGTAGTGTTGTTCAAGCACACTATTTCCTTATTATTTTCTTTTGGATGACCTATCCTTTATTGAATTTTCCTACTGTTATTGTATTGCTATCTATTTGTCTCTCCAAATCTGTTAACATTTGTTTTATACGCTTAGGGGCTCCAATGTTGAGTGTATGTGTGTATATGTGTGTGTGTGTGTGTGTGTGTGTGTGTATACATAGTTGTTGTTTTATCCTCTTGATGAATCAATCCACTTGTCATCATGTAATGACCTTGTTCATCCCTTGTGACATGTTTTGACTTGTTGAAGTCTATTTTGTCTAATATAAGAGTAGCCACTTCTTGTCTCTTTTGTTTACCATTGGAGGAAATATTGTTATCCTGCCCTTCACTATGTGTGTCCTTAAAGCTGAGTGACTTTCTTGTAGACAGCGTATGGTTGGATTTTGTTTTTCTTTCAAATCATTCAACCACTCAATGCCTTTTGATTGGGGAATTTAATCCATTTACATTTAAAGTAATTATTGATAGTGAGGACTTATTATTTTCCCTTTGTTAATTGTTTTCTGGCTGTTTCGTAGTTCCTTTGTCCCTTTCTTACTCTCTTGCTGTCTTTCTTTGCTGCTTATTTTGTGTACTGGTAGCTTTGATTCCTTTGTCTTTGTATTTTGAGTGTCTACTACAAGTTTTTTATTTGTGTTTACCATGAGGCTTACATAAAACAGCTTAGTTACAGTAGTCTATTTTAAGCTGATAGCGACTTAACTTCAATTTCCTACAAAAACTACACTTTTACTTCTCCCTCCCCCACACTTTGTTACTGATATATGCCTGTTTACATCTTTGTATGTTGTGTATCTATTAACAAATTACTATAGTTATAATTCTTTTAATACTTTCATCTTTTAACTTTTATACTAGAGTTGAAAGTGATTTATAATTCACGATAGCCATTTCTTTCAGGTTTATGAAGATTTGTTTTATCCCTTTATTTATGTTGGGTTTTCTTGGTTCTTCATGTTCCTTGTAGAGTTGCTTTGTTGCCTCTGCATTTGAAGAAGCACCACCTCTCCTACCCCCCATGGACTGACTTTCCCTGGAAGACACTTCCATTGGTCAGCAGTGCTTGATATCAGCCACTCTAAGGCCAGACAGGAGCAAGGTCCCCTTTGCTTCCTCCTTTCCCTCCTGGAGGAAAAGAATCTGTTCTCTGCTTCTCCTCAGTCATACAAAACAAAACAAAACAAAACAAAACAAAACAAAACGCTGGGTATAAGAGACTGTCCTGTCCTTTTCTTTGTTTCTAACTGTATCAAGCACCAAGCTCTTTTGGTTATTCCACACTAAGTACAGGGTGAGATGATGGAAACCAGCTCCCTAGAAGGCACTCTGAGAGGCCATAGGGCACAGGTGCACCCTTCAATCTCACCCCCCCCCCCCATGGAGGACTCACAGGCTGAGGCAGCCTTCTTGGTGCTGAGCTACGCCTATTTGGGGGAGGGACTAAGGTGAATAAATTGAAACCACTCCTCTTACCTATAAAAATGTGACTGCTTCTCAGTTTGTGCTCTACTACTTAGCTTCTACTTCTTAGCTGGATTCTGGATTTCTTTTCAAGGTATCTCAGCACCAATATTATTGTTAAATCAATGTTTCTGTGCAGGGATGATGTGTAAGGCTCCCTACACTGCCATCTTGCTGACATAATCCATCATTCGGAACATTTGTTTATTTATTTATTTATTTATTTATTTATTTATTTAAACGTTTATTCATTTTTGAGAGACAGAGAGAGACAGAGCGTGAGCAGGGGAAGGAAAAAGAGAGAGGGAGACACAGGATCTGAAGCAGGCTCCAGGCTCCGAGCTGTCAGCACAGAGCCCGACGCGGGGCTTGAATCCACGAAGCGTGAGATCATGACCTGAGCCAAAGTTGGACGCTTAACTGACTGAGCCACCCAGGCACCCCGATTCCATTCTTTTCTGTCAAGCCATCATTCTCTTTACAAGCTTTCATTTGTTTGGGATTTTACAGATAAATATATTCAATACCCACTGCAGGTGCTTGCTTGTACTGTGCTTTCCTCATTCATCTCTTACTTTCTGGAATTCCATTCTTGAGTAGTTTACCCAAAATGGGCTCATGAGAAGAATGCTCACAAAGTTTTTGCACTGATAAAACTGTATCTTTGGGGGTGCCTGGGTGGCTCAGTAGGTGTGAGCGTATGACTTCAGCTCAGGTCACGGTCTCATGGTTCATGAGTTCGAGCCCCGCATCAGGCTCGCTGCTGTCAGTGCAGAGCCTGCTTGGGATTCTCTGTCCCCCTCTCTCTGCCCCTCCTCTGCTCACTATCTCTCTTTCTCTCAAAAATAAACATTTAAACATTTATACATTAGAGACAGCTGTCTAGATACAAAATTCCCATTTCTTCTCTTGAGTTGTAGGAATTTCTCCACTGTCTTTGGGCATTAGATGCACATTAAAGAAAACTAAGGTAAGAGAAATTTTTCTTCTCATAAGTGGCTTGACTTTCTTGCCTGACTGTACAAAGAGTTATTTATTTACCTTAAAAAGGCAAAACTTATTTGGCTATATATGTCAGGGTTGACTATTATGATAAGTAGAATAACAGCCCTCAAAGGCATCTACAGCCTGATCCCTGAAACTTTTGTGAGCATTTTAATTCATGTGGCAAAGGAGACTTTGCAGATGTGACTGAGATAAGAAATTTGAGGAAACTACCCTGGCGAGCCCAGTGTAATCACAAGGGTCCTCACAGAGGAAGCTGGTAGGGTCAGAGTCCAAGAAGGAGATGCGGTGATGAAAGCGAAGCTTGGAATGATATGGTTGCTGCCTGGGAAAATAGAAGAGGCCACAAGGCAAGGAAAGTAGGTGGACTGGAGGAGCTAGGAGAGGCAATGGATGGGTTTTCCAGCTTCCAGAAGAAGCACTATCTTGCCAACACCTTGAGTTTTGCCAGCGAGACTTCTCATGTTTTGCACTGTGACATAATACATGTGTGTTGCTTTAAGCCACTGAGTTTGTGGTAATTTGTTACAGCAGCCACATGGAACTGGTGAATTTTGGAATCAACCTTTCTGGGCCCAGGATGTGGTTTCTCAGTCTGTGGTTGTTTTGCTTGACTTTTGTTGTTGCTGGTTTTTTCAGGGTTCCAGGTCTGTGTAGGATGGTAATTCTTTACCTGTGTTACATATTCTATAGCTCTACATTCTTTTCTCAAATTCTAAACTCTTTATTTCCATCTTCTTTTGGGTAAAACCCATTTTCCATTCTGAAACTTTTTATTTTCATTTAAATGAGGATTTTTCCTCCTCGTCTTCCAAGTTCTTTTAACCCGCACTGAAATTTCCAGGATGGTAAGATTCTAGATTTCTGTGTACATGTGAGGGCTTCTTCACCTTTAGGGAGTTGACTTTTGCTGGCTCTTTATGAAGTTGGCCACTGCCGGGACCTGTCGCTATTTTCTCTGCCTCCTCTCTGCCCTTCCACACCCAGCCCCGTGTGAGCTCAGTGACTTTGTTACCCTTTCAAGTTACTCTGGAAAACGTGCCATTTCTTTCTGTCCATTTCTTTCACATGACTTAACAGAGGTAAAGAAAGGGCAGATGTATTTTCCTCAATCATGTTGATGGCAGAAGTCCCTTGTTTATTTCTGCTTTGCTTTTTTTTTTTTTAATTTTTTTTTCAACGTTTATTTATTTTTGGGACAGAGAGAGACAGAGCATGAATGGGGGAGGGGCAGAGAGAGAGGGAGACACAGAATCGGAAACAGGCTCCAGGCTCTGAGCCATCAGCCCAGAGCCTGACGCGGGGCTCGAACTCCCGGACCGCGAGATGGTGACCTGGCTGAAGTCGGACGCTTAACCGACTGCGCCACCCAGGCGCCCCTATTTCTGCTTTGCTATGTAATTGTTTCGTAATTATTTCGTAGAGGCGAGGATGAGATTTACTTTTAATCTCCCAGTAGAATTTAACACTTGATGACTGTTTCTTCTAGAAACACAGGCTTCCTGAAGTTTGTTTCTCTAACCATTCTCTTTTCGGCGTCTCCTTTTAAATCTCTTTGCAAATTACTCCTAAATGTATCTCCTCCATATTGATGTGTTTCAAGACCTCTGATGTAGTCCTGTTCTCTTTTGTTTTCACCTTGTTTCTGTGGTGTTCTTAAATACTGTGTTGTGTTGTCATATAACAGCCACATGCTGATGGTTTGGATGTAGATCTTTAGCTCGAGCCACCAAGCTCCAAGCCTGTACACATCTCTTCCTTTACAACTTGGTGGCACCTCAGCCTCACTGTAGAACTTGTCCCCAGATCCCTTCCTGCAGTGTTCCTCTGTCATTTAGTGTGATGGCTGTGTCCTCGCTTCTTTAACCCAGAATGCTGGGTGTCATTCTTGACTGTTCTGCTAACACCTTACGTTAATCTCAAAACCCTACGAGTTATTCCCTGTGAATCCAACCTGCATTAATCCATTTCGCTCATTCCCATCTCACCATCCTGGTACAGACCGCCATCATCTCCCACCTTGGCTGGTTCTTTGCCCCCATTTTTGTACCTTTTCTTGCCTGGAAGCCGCATCGTGATATTTCTAAAAGGTGGAATAATCATTTCTCTCCACTGCTCACAGCCCTCCAGGGCCCTCCAGTTGCCCTCCGTACAGCTCTGCCCCTCGGCCCTGCCCGGCTGCATTTGTTTTCTCCTGATTTGCCTTGCTCCACCTCAGCTATGGAACCAAGCCTACGATAACTATGGATTTCCAGGCCACACTATACTTGCTTTATACAAAAAAATCACGATGTCTTGAATTGGTTTACTTTCTCTTTTTAAAAATGTGTTATCAATATTTTATCCCTTAAAACTATTTCCGGCAGCTGTACGATAATAACATTTAAAAATCAAGAGAAGTCACCAATGTAGCAGCTCTGATCGACAGCTGCTGTCTGAGCATCTATTTCCAGCTGTTGAAGGAGGTAACACTGGGGGTACGAATGTTTGCAAGGAAACGTCCAATTGATAAAATAGAATAAAAACCAAATATTAATGAAATATGTCTGATTCTTCTATAAAATGTTGTCAACCTAAAATTTATGTATTTGTTATATGTCAGAACAGGAAAGATCTACCCTTTTAAGAGCAAACACTTTCAAGTGCACGCGTAAATTATTTTCACAAACTAATACTGGCATTCTTTTTATTGAATTTCGCAGGTCGTTGCACACATTAATTTTCTTAAGTTTTCAAAAACAGATCAGTACATCAAGTATGTACAGCTGAGTAGAGGTGGGAAGTTCAGCCTTTTTATACACCACAGCACATCTGTATTTTAGCTGTGGACTAGCAAAGATAAAATAAGCAGTAATACTCTTGGAGTGTACTTCCGAATTTTCAAATACTGACTATAAGTAGTAATGCATTCTGGTTTACAAAAGCATCCTACAGGGGGCGCCTGGGTGGCGCAGTCGGTTAAGCGTCCGACTTCAGCCAGGTCACGATCTCGCGGTCCGTGAGTTCGAGCCCCACGTCGGGCTCTGGGCTGATGGCTGGGAGCCTGGAGCCTGTTTCCGATTCTGTGTCTCCCTCTCTCTCTGCCCCTCCCCCGTTCATGCTCTGTCTCTCTCTGTCCCAAAAATAAATAAACGTTGAAAAAAAAAATTAAAAAAAAAAAAAACATCCTACAGGGGCGCCTGGGTGGCTCAGTCGGTTAAGCGTCCGACTGCGGCTCAGGTCATGATCTCGTGGTTCATGGGTTCGAGCCCTGCGTCTGGGCTCTGTGCTGACAGCTCAGAGCTTAGAGCCTGCCCTGGATTCTGTGTCTCCCTCACTCTCTGCTCCTCCCCCACTTGTGCTTTGTCTCTCTCGGTCTCTCAAAAATAAATAAATGTTAAAAAAAAAACGAAAAAAAAAAAGAAAAGCATCCTACAGAATAGGCACTTTGTGTGTATTTTTTCATTAGCATTTCTCTGTAGTCTAATTTGCATGTGAAAAATCTAAGCACGTTTTAATATGTAGAAACACCTTATAATATTTATGCTTAAGTTTATAATTACTTTTAATTTACTGTTTCATCTGTTTGCTTAAAGGATTCGACACTCATTCGGTAGCACGTATTCACTGAGTGCATATACTGTGCTGGGCTGTATTCTCGGCATTTGGCCTTAGGGAGTAGAATTCGTGTGCGCGCGTGTGCGTGTATGTGTGTGTGTGTGCTGTGTGTGTGTGCAGTGGGGGAGAAATGCAGACAGTACATTAAAACAGGTAACCATGCACTGACTCTCTTTAATGAGAACATTCCCAGCAAGATAGGATGAAATGCCAAAAGAAAATGCCGAGAGGACGTAAGAATATATACCCAGTAACTATTTGTTTTTCTTTCTTTGCTGACAATACAGTGGCGGAATTGGGTAAAAAGCACCTCACTGATTTTATAGATATAAGTATGGTGTAAAGAAATAGAAAATCAATCTACGACATTGAAAAAAAAATGTTTAGTAAGTAAACATCTCTAGCCAGTTTTAGAACTCTGTGTGTTACTTTAGTTCACGAGTGATGTCGCATTTCACACGGTTTCAGTAACTAGCTCACAAAATGCTTTTAAAGTAAATAAACAAATACGTAAATAACAGAATGCTTTTAAAAAACAATCGGATGCTTGCGGGTAGTTGCAGAGAACGCCCTGCCATTTTGAATTAGCTTATGTTTAAAGTTGAATTAGTTAATTCAGTAAATATTTGCTGCATGTCTGCTGGAGGCCAGGCATGGTGTCAGGCCCTGGGCAAATAGCAGAGAACCAAACATAAACAGTGTCTGAACCCAGAGAAGTCGGGATCCGAGATGTGTACTGTTTTGAAGGGAAAAGACGCCTTTCTTTGGTCAGAGCATCTCGTGGGTCTTGGAACCCACGAGAGCAGCCGCCTTCAGTAAGAACAACCAGGATGATTAATTCTTCCTCGTATTTTCAGCTCTCTGTCTTTGAAAGTGCCTTGGGTACATGATCTCGTTTAAACAAATGTGGAACTACCTTATTGTCATCTCGTCACTGAAATGATGCAGTATCAAAACGGGACGATGGGTTTGTCTCTGTGACTTGTAACTGGGGAGATCTTTTATCCAGGGACTGTCACCATCCAGAGTGGCACTGGTGGGTTTTACTGAAGTAAAGCTTCCTCACAGACCTTGGGAACAGCAAAGCGAGGTGGTGAGGGGGTCTGCCGGATACTGTGGGGGCATTGGCTCCCCTGGGGGACTGAGATTACACGAGAGGAGGGACAAGGGCACCTGTCTCTCCTCTCTGGCTCTCCCTCCCAGCGCCCGCCCTGCACCTGTGGGCATGTCAACTGGGAGAGCTGCCTTAGGGAACTGAACTCAGGTTCAAGGGGTAGTTTGCTTTGTGTGATCACCTCGGGTCCTTTCCTCCTCCAAACATTCAGAAAATGCGTAGTTTTCGTTTTATATTTTTCCCTCAAGAATCCCATTTGGAAAAAGTTCAGATGTGACGGGTTGGCCTTCGGGGAGCTCGCTGAAGTGGGTGCACGTACTCAGCAGTTGTGTTTACGAATGTGAAAGCGTTACCAGCTGCTGCGTCCTACCGTGCAGCCCCTTTCAGAAATCCCCAGGGAACATTTTCTTTAAACTCAGTCTAGGACAAGTTGTTTTTTTCTTGAGCTTCTGGCATATTGTCCCATGGACTCTGAATTTGATTATTGTTTCCCTTTTTGCTACACCGAGGTGAAGCTTGGGGACACGTGTGGTCCAACATGACCAATCATATGGGAACACTTTTTATACTATTTTAGACCACCACAGTTTCATTTTATTATTCTCTCTGTATGTTACCATTTCCCTCATCTTCTTTTCAATTATTTTATGCTATTTTGCTTCTACCCTCCCCCCCCCCCCAACCCCACAGTTCTTAATCTGGCCTCAGGGTTCGCCGTTTACTCCAATCTTTACATGACGGTGAGAAACCCAGTGACTTCACACTGTGGATTCACAGGAGAGGAGCCTTTATACCCTCCTCAAGGGCGTCTGTCCCGAAGCACCATGTTCTGGCACAGAGATCGGGTCCCCTCCTGCCGACCCATTTTCTGTAGCTGCTGGCTGCTGTCTGCACCCTTCCTGGGGTTCTTCCACACCGCAGCTCCCCTGTCACTCCCCAGGGAAGCCTGAGGGGTCCTGGAGGAGAATTCATGTGCTGAGCACAAACCACTTTACTTGAATATTACAGAGGGACATTGCCAAGTTCCTTGACCATGTCCTAGGAAAGGCTATGTCTTGGCAACTTCCCACGCTCTCTGGAAGCTCTCTTCTGTTGCCCAGTGCGCTGGGGAGGGGGCTTCTCCCCTGATGCCCTTCCCTAAATTCTCCCCCTGCTAGCCCCCTCCTCTCTGGGAAGCAAGGAAAAACCAGAAAACTTGTGTAAGTGTGTTATTCAGAGACATTTGGCCCATTTTTTTTTTCTTTTGCCTCCAACTCTGCCATGCAGACTGGGCTCCGTGATGAAAATTGCTGCAATACACAAGAACAAAAGAAAACGCAGAACATTCTTATGAAGTGTTTGCCCTCAGGTTCCTGTCTCCGATGGTTGTCCAGGTTAATGTGCCAACCACAGCTGAAAAACCAGCAGAGCGCCCTGATTTGTTTTCTTTTCCTCTTTTTTTGTCTTTTTTTTTTTCTTGAAGATGAAATTCAGTTCTAAGTTTCAGACTCGGTTTAGCAACTAAGTGGAGGTGAAAAACTGCTTTCCTCACAAGTTACTCTCTCCATCGTAGGAGCCTACACGTTCGTTCCGTGGCTGCTCAGCTTTAAAAGAGGAAGGGCCCTGGAAGAAAAGGAAAATAAAATCCTGGTGAAAGAAACCGGTTACTTCTTTATATACGGGCAGGTAGGTTCAACGCCCCACCTGTGCCACCGCCCAGTGCCTCCTTTTTGTGCTCGCTTCTGATAGAGTTCTTTGGTTTGTTCCTCAGGTTTTATACACGGATAACACCTTTGCTATGGGACACCTAATACAGAGGAAAAAAGTCCACGTCTTTGGGGACGAACTGAGTCTGGTGAATTTGTTCCGATGTATTCAAAATATGCCTGAAACACTACCCAATAATTCCTGTTATTCCGCTGGTAAATAACAGTTCTGTATAAATAGACAGAAAGACACTCCTTGATATGCTGTGCGTTTTTTCTCCTCTTGAATGATGAGCTGGTTCCTTTTAGTCGAAACAGAAAAAATCGTTACTAAGAGTTCTATCCCGTTTCTATACATGGAGAGAGGGCACGAACTCAGAGCTGTCGACACTGAGAGCAATTCTAAACTGCGTTTTCTTCAGCAGGTAAAACTGTATCATAACGACAGCAGTGATAATAGAACGAGAACGGTCACCACGTGCCCGGCGACCTTGTCTGTCCCTTACCTGTGCTCCTTCACAGGATCCGCCCTGTTCAAGGGAGGCGGAATCCAGACACAGGGAGGCAGCACACGGTGTCCTAGCTTGCAGAGTTTCTAAGTTCCAGAACTTGGCATAAACCACCCGGTGTGACCCCAGATTGGGAGCTCCCAAAGCTTTTCTTTTTTCTTTTTTTTTTTTTCTTTTTTTAAGGGCTGCTAGAGAATGCCCTGGCCAGCTTGAGGGTCTGGTCAAGTTGCACAGTGGCTTTCTCTCAGCCTCATACAGGTGACCTCTGGTGGAAAGGGACGGCAGACGGATGGCTGTGGGATGTGAACATGTAGGCGCAAGGCTGCTGCAGCCCAGGGGCCCTGAAGACGCAGAGAGAAAAGAGGAAGGGTGGAATTTGTTCGTGTCAGGCCTTTGGGCTGTATTTGCCTACATAGTCTTTATTTCGTGGTGGGGGTGAATTCATCAAAGCTGGTGTTGGGCGGGTGGGGGGAGCCCATATTTGCCTTAAACACGTTGATTCCTCCCTGGTGGTTTTGACAAATCCAATGGAGAACCCTGAGGAATGTCTTCAGCTCCAGACTGTTCCCGTGAAAAGACAGCGTGAAACACAGGCCCGGGGACTGGCCATGCTATTTGTGGTTTTTTTTTAATTTTTTTTTTTAACATTTATTTATTTTTGAGACAGAGAGAGACAGAGTGTGAACAGGGGAGGGGCAGAGAGAGAGGGAGACACAGAATCTGAAACAGGCTCCAGGCTCTGAGCTGTCAGCACAGAGCCCGACACGGGGCTCGAACTCACGGGCCGTGAGATCATGACCTGAGCTGAAGTCGGACGCTTAGCTGACCCAGCCACCCGGGCGCTCCTGGCCACGCTATTTGAAGCACTAACTCGCAAAGCTGTCTGCCGACAAGTGCACAAGAAGCCAATTGGGAAGGAAGGAACATAGTTCATAAAAACGGAGACGATTGTCATTCTGGATCCACTGCCTTAAATAGCTGTTACGGGATGACGAGGAAGTGTGTTAAATTGAAACTCCCTCATTTTCATAAAGAAAAGCTCCCCTGTGCCCAGCGATGACCAGTGTCCTGCTGTTGCAGGATCCTTGGAAATGGCGAGGCCGCCCCCCATCTGTGCTGTTCACATGCAGCAGTAATTACGGCTTCGCGAGCTGCCTGTGGAGGCTTTCTGGTCATCTGCCCCTCCGCGTTCATGGTCTCGGCCACACTTCCTAGCTGCCCGCTTTTTAAGAGTAGTTAACTGGGCCGTAAAGCTGAGTCTCAATGCCTGTGGCGTAGTATCATCCATGAGAACCGTTCTCTAGGACACCTCAGGTTTGCAATTTTAATCTGCTCTGGGGCAAATCTGTTTAAAACCATTAAAAACCACAGATTTGTATCTGAGTGCGTGAAGCGCTTCCATACAGAATACCCTGGAAAAAATGTAGGTGGTCCATGTGAGGAGCCCAGCAGAAGACCAGGTGCCTCTTTTACACACTTACTATCTCATGAACAAACTGAGTGTGTCTGTTGTAGAAGGTACAGCTGATAGCTATAATCTGGAAGACTCGAAATAGCCAATAACTCAGCATTAGAATTTTAAACAGAACCTACTTGAAAATAGTTCACACTGACTTTATTTTGAGAGTTAGCATTACTTAATGCTCTGTGATCAATAGCCTTTTCGAAATACTAGATTATCTTCAGTCTTTATAACAACTGATTTCTTCAACAAATAAATTCCAATCTATTTTTTTTTCTTTCTACTATTTAATGTAGTCATCAAATGCCTTGCTAATCCTGAAAAGTGTACAATTACCTTTCACAGTACCTGAAACTATGTTCTTTTGTTTGTTGTCTGTCTTAGCCCATTACAAAAACAAACAAACAAACAGACAGACACCCAAGATCCTTGGAGACAGAATCTTTTGTAATTCTGATCACAGCTCTTGTGTGTCTTGAAAGGTGCCTGGCACATCATTAAGTATTCAGTAAATAAACACTGTCGCTGAGGAGATCTGGGTGCTTTGGGTTTGATGATGGATGTTAACATATGTAACATAGTTCCTATAATACATTTTCACTGCATATTCACGAAAACGCAACTACCTTTTAAATTATTGGTTGAAAGTATTATCAGTTTTGATATTATTTTCTTTGTTGGTTTCTTTGGTTTTTCTCCTCCTTCCTTTTCCCTCCTATTTTCCTTTTAACATGGGTTCCGTATTGGGGTCCGCATCGTTGTGCTTACTGAGTGTAGCTCCCAGTTGTGTTTTGTATTCCTGAATCACAGGACACATCACTGTAAACTAGGCACACACAGATTTATCGATCAGTTTTGAGAAGCTAAGTACTTTCGTGCTTTTGGTTATAAAGTCAGATATGGTCATTTAAGGAAACATGAAATACAGAAGGCTGTAAAAAATAATGCAAATGAGTCCTAATCCTATGGTCTGGACTGAAGAGAAAACTATGTTAGCATATAGGCTTTGCTAATGAGTGGTGTTTTGTTTTTTATTTTTAACAATGTGTGCATTTTATGTGCACATTTAAGTGTGTACGTGCAGCATACCCACACTGTATGGTGTGTGTCGTTTTTTTCTATCTCTATTTTGTGTTTTTGCTTAACGTTATTATAAATAGTCTTCTTTGTCAATACAAGGAAGCAAAACCACTTTTAACCATATACTATCCCATCAAGACGACATGCTATGATTACTTAACTTTTTTTCTTACCACCAGACATTGGTTTCCGTTCAGCGTCTCCATTTTATCGACAGTAGGTGGTAAACACAGTGATATCTGTTGTCATTCTTTCTGCTCATTTGCTTTAGCCGTTTCTGTTTTCCGCCTGGTGGAATGGTGTAACGGGTTCAGACGTCTACCGGTGTGATTTGAGGTGTGCATGCGGACGTTAGCATTTTCCCAACATGACATAGTTTTATTTAATACGCGTCGTCCCCCCCCCCCCCCCCCCCGCATCGTACAACCACTTAAAGTCCCTGTAAATCACTGTTTTCCAGGCATCGCAAAGCTGGAAGAAGGAGATGAACTCCAACTGGCAATACCGCGGGAAGACGCTAAAATATCGCAAGATGGAGATGGCACGTTTTTTGGAGCATTGAAACTTCTGTGACCTACTTCTACCTTGTTCGCGGCGAGTTCCTTCCTTTCTCTGTGCCTCTAAGGAGAGAACACTTCACTGGAAATGCCAGAGGAAGAAAACCAGGAGTTACCGAACTCTTTTCGGTGAGCTATTTGTTTTGATTTGCTGAACCTAGAGCAAAACAGGAAATTGAACAGACAGCCGCAGCCCAGGGGTGTCATGTGAATTACAAGAACTAGAACCCGTTTGAGGAAAGATAGAAGTAGCCCTCTCCCTATAAAAGCCACGTTGAGCAACTTAGGCATCGCGGCTTGGCTGGTAGCAAACACAGGTTTCCGAGGGGCGATAATCCTATTTCTTCCTAAACGGCATTCCGTTGTGCGCCGGGGAACAAGTGCCCATGTCTGCAGGACCTTAATTGAGACATTTTGGGAAATCTCAGGATTCATCCCCTCTATGTTAAATATGCCCCCCCCCCCCCACCTCTTCCAGTTAACGTTGTAGGAAGTAAGAAAAAAAAAAAAACCTTACAGAAATCTTGCGTTCAACACTTAAAAAAGTAATTAAACAAAGCTTCCATTTAAGTGTATTATACGGTTGGACTTAAAATAAAATACAAGCACTATTTAAAGGTTTTTGGTTTATTTCAAGTTTGCAATTTTCGTCTGTAATATTCCGTATCACCTGATGGAACACCAGATAACACTTACCACGTATTTTTCCTAGCTTATTCAGTTACTTCAGAAACTTTTCCTGTAGGGTCATTCCAATTCTCATGCACATAAGCATTCAGCGAAAAAATACCTATAATTATTCTGTAAAAATAAATCTCCAGTAGAAGTTAATGAGTACGTTTATAATAATGGAATGTATCTTCTCTTGATCTGTTCTTTTTTGTCAACTGCTGCTGGTATCCCAGCCTTTCAAAAGAGCACTCATGTTATTAGCTTTACGGAAGTCGAGGCTTCACTAAGGTTCTTGGCATCCTGAAGGATGTTACGTGCCGTGTGCTTGTTAAACGGATCCTGATACGCTGGGGACGCTATCCTTATTTTTGTCTAATAGGGAATCACGTGTGTGGATGCCGGCATAGCCATTTTTATAACGTCAGTCTCCCTTGTTTTGCTTGTCTTTTTAAAAATGTCACTGGTGTAAAGAGTTTACTTCATTCAACAATGTCCTTCTCTAGCTTAAACAGTAAATGCAAGAATAGACCCGGGGCTACAATAATTCACTCCAGTCTACACCGAAGTGTTGTTAACAATGTGCTTTTCAAGACAACCCAAAGAAGGATTTGTATTTTGTGTTCAAGATTAAACTTTCTTTAGAACTCTGATTTCCACGATTTTGGCTTTTTGGTTAAAGTCAAATATATTTTGCAACGTATTTTGTTTTACAAAAGTATAATTAAACAGTATAGGCAGAGCAAGAGTCCTGATCGAGGAGGTGAGTCATTTTCCTAGTGTTGCTGCTAACGTGAGTCACCAAATAAAAATCTTCAGTGCCTTCTGCCTGGCTTTTTTATTGGGTTTGGCTGACACTACCCCTCTTTTGGTTTGCCCCCATATAACTAAATGTCATTTTAAAAATTCAGGCAATGGAGTGCCTGAGTGGCTCAGTGGGATGAGCATCACGCTTCAGCTCAGGTCATGATCTCACCGTTCCCAAGTTCGAGCTCCGCGTCGGGCTCTGTGCTGACAGCTCAGAGCCTGGAGCCTGCTTCCGATTCTGTGTCTCCCTCTCCCTCTGCCCCTCCCCTGCTTGTGCTCTGTCTCTGTCTCTCTCTCTCAAAAATAAATAAACATTTAAAAAATATGTTAAAACAAGTATTTGAAACTATGAATATTTTACATATTTCAAACAGGATTTGTTCACATCAATACTATATATATAAAGATCTACACTGAGTATTTCTTGGAGCATATGGTTAAAGAAGGCCATGCTACGGATCCACAGGCTTGCACACCAAGCTACTGTGATCGACAGCTGGCCGCCTTGTTCTTCTTTGATGCCTTAGCATCATTTATCAGCAGGTGCAGAATTCAGCCACATAGACTATACTTACAGTTTAAACCAGCATTGCAATGTGAATCCTGTCTTCCTCGAGTGTGAAACTGTGCAGAAAGTGAGACTGGTTCAGGGAGTGTATTTAGCAATGAGGACGTGGGTCGGAGGTGAGGTGACGTGGTGCGGGGGGTGGGGGGGGCTTCCCAGTGCAACGCACCGGTGGCCCCGCTTCCCTCTTTTCTATCTTGCCCCCAGTTGACTTTAGGAAAAATGAGGTTACCCTAGGACTTCCTGTGACAGCGCTTGCAAGGTTAAGTGTGTGGGCCCAACCAGACTCTCTGGTCTTAAATGCGAAGTCAGGATCGGGCTAGTAAACAGCTCCTCGAGGGTGTGGACTTGTCGCCTGTCAGGGACAGTCCATCCAGCAGCCAGCAAGTGTCCACGATGAAGTGACGTGCAGCCCACCTGACACCTGCAGAAATCAGCTGTACTTCTCAGTCCTTGTGCAGAGAGGGGACCTGCCAGCCTGGTTTGCTCTGGGGGCATCAGCTCACTGATAGAAGAACCGAATAAACCCTTTTGTAGTTTGGGTTAGGAATCCGGCTTGCCCGCCCCGGAGGAGAGGTTGTAACCCCTGAGCAGCGCCGCAGGACGGGCTTCGGCTCCCTCCTTGCTTCATAGTTTTCCACTCGGTTGCTAAGACAGAAATCTAGACTCATTATGTGAAGCAGGACGTTTAAACTTCTTTTTTGAAATACGGAGGTTTTATTTCAAAACATGCGTGCAATAAGATGCCATACCTCGGGGGTGCAACTTGGTGACACGTTTTTACAAAGTGGGCATCCCCCTGTAGCCACCCCCAAATCTAAATAGGGAACACTGTCAGTCCCCCACCGTCCCCCAACCGGGCCCTTCTTGCGGAAAAACAATTATTTGGAAACAATGCTGGGAGGGTGTGGCCACAGCAAACCCCCTCAGGCTTAAGGTTCCTCTTAACAATGGAACAGACCCCACCTACTCCCCCTCGGGGTTCCCTCGGGAATTTGATGAAAGACATACTTATGGCCAGAGACCACCCCTCCTACAATGGAAAGGAGCCCATCAGGAATGGACAACCCAGCACCTAGAGCGATCCAGCCAGTAAGGATAGAGCCTGAAAAGGACCAAGGGGGAAGGGATGGCAGAGGGGGAGGGCTGACCAGAACCTTATAAAGCAAGGACCCTCCCCTACAGTCCTGGCGTTCACTTTCCAATGTCCCCTCTCAGGAAAGAGAGCTTTGCTACTACTCTTCCCTTCTGATCTTACACTTTTAATAAACTTCTGCCCGATGCTCATTCTGTGTCCCCCTCTTCCTTCTTCCAAGCGGCGAGATAACGAACCCCAGGTATTGTGGTGAAAAATCCTGCAACATTATCCTGGTGTGATCCTTACCAATATTTAGAATATAGGACACTTCATGGGCCGACTGGGGGGCTCAGTCGGTTATAAGCGTCCGACTTCGGCCCCGGTCATGATCTCACGGTTTGTGAGTTCGAGCCCCGCGTCGGGCTCTGTGCTGACACCTCAGAGCCTGGAGCCTGTTTCCCATTCTGTGTCTCCCTCTGTCTCTGCCCTTCCCCTGTTCATGCTCTGTCTCTCTCAAAAATAAATAAACACTAAAAGAATGTTTTAGAATATAGGACACTTCGTTTTGTATGTGTGAAAAGCTGTTAGGTGGGAGGTCCCTTCTACTTGCTAGATGAGATGCTGGCTGAATCATTTCATAAAGCTAATTAGATCTTAATAAGTGAATAAATTAGGAAAGAAGGAAAGAAAGAAAAGAAAAGAAAAGAAAAGAAAAGAAGAGAAAAGAAAAAAGAAAAGAAAAGATGTTAGGCAAATTGTTTTCTTTTATCTAATTTTTTAAGGCACACTGGATTTATTGTTTTTTGGGTTTCTTTCTTTATTTATTTTGAGAGAGAGAGAAAGTGGAGAGGCAGAGTGAGGGAGAATCCCAAGCAGACCCCGCACCGTCAGCACAGAGCCTGACGCGGGGCTCAAACCCACAAACCGTGAGAAATCAACCTGAGCTGAGATCAAGAGTCAGACGCTTGAGCAACTGAGCCTCCCAGGGGCCCCCACACACTGTCTTTAAAGCTAATCACAAAGTTGGGAACTGATGGGGTAGGAGGGAGGGGCGAGCCCCGTCTGCTGAAGCCACGGTTGATATCCTGTTATGACACCGTCCTGTCCATTGAGACGGGCCCAGGGGCTAGTCGTTGCAGAGGAGCAAACAACTACACTACCGAACAACCATATGCCTGGTAGGCAGAACAACTTAATTTCTGTGTCTCCCTCTTCCCTCTCTATAAAACTGGCAGTAACTTCTCACAAAGGCACACACAGGCGCACACACACTTCCACACGCACCCCAGGACCGCACGACCGAAAGCAGCACTTGGTGACGGAGCTGGCTTCTGGGGCTGCAGAGGCTGCTGTTCCTGGTTAGTCCTCTGCTGTCCCCATCCTGAAACTTGTCATACTTTTTGAACAAGGGGCCGTGCCTTCTCATTTTACACTGGGCCCTGAAAATTCCGGAGGGGTCCTGCCTGGAGCTCACGGAGAGTAGTACAGGGTGGTGAGTGAGGGCTCCTCTCGAGGGCGGTGCCCCTGGAGTTCAAGGCCCTTTTGGGCTGTTCCCTGGCTGGATTGTTTGGGATTCGGGGTTAGGGGTACTGCTCAGGTGACCGAGTTGTTGGGAGAAATGAACATGTGAAAGAACAGAATGGTGCCTGGTATGTTATATGTGTTAAATGTTGTTGCTTAAAAGATACACACACACACACACACACACAGAAGAGGGGTTGCCATTGAAATTCAAAAGAAGAGACATGCACTGTTTGGTTTTATAAATTAGCAGGAAATTGAAGAAATCTGGTTTTGTTGTTTGGTTTTAAGTTATCTTGAATAGACCAAAACTAAAAGAAGAAGAAGAAGAGGAAGAGGAGGAAGAAGAAGGAGGAGGAGGAGGAGAAGGGGGGGAGGAGGAGGGAAGGGGAAGGAGGAGGGGAAGGAGTGGGGGAGGAGGAGGAAGGGGAGAAGAAAGAAACAAGAAAGAGAGAACAGCCCTCTGCCCGCCCCCCCCCACCCCCGGTTTGGGAACACCACTCCGTCCAGCCCTTCTTCAGGTCCCAGAAGAACACCTGTCCTTACCCAACAGTGCCAGTGAAAAACAGTTGCGACTATGCCCTGCCCTGGACACTAAGCATTTCCAAGGTTCAGGGACAGGTGGGACAAGAGCATCCGTAGGGACCCGAGGTCATCCTAAATGTAACCTGATAGGAGCGAAAGAACCAGGATTCAGGGGATCAGGTGCCAGTGGCAAGAAACTCGGAAAGGGGGTGGGGTTTGGTGAGAAAGAAAATGTCCTCAAAAACGATTCTCCTGGGTCTGGGGACACCCATGCAAGCCCAGCCTGCGGTGTGAGCAGACCAGGGGGCTCTGCTCACACCCCCTCAGGATCGCCCCGACCGCCTCCTTCCAAACCTGAGGAACAGCTGATCCCCATGCAGGGTCTCGCTCATCAGGGAGGGAGCATCCCGTTGGGGTCCGCAGTCACCCACTGGACTAGAAGCCACCCTCGGTGTGAACAGGGCAGTGTGGGTAAAGCGTCACCTGGAAACGAAAAACAGCCACATTTTTATTTGCATTTCAGACAAGTCTACTGCATAACATGTGGCAATTTGACTCCCTTGGAAGATGAGACAAATGGATTCATTTTTAAAGGGTAAACCACAGAGTGGCCAGGGCTGCCAGATTAGAGTTCAAAAACCACAGCAAAAATGAACAAGATGTTTCTTTCTTTTTTTTATAACATTTATTTATTTTTGAGTCAGAGAGAGACAGAGCATGAGCAGGGGAGGGGCAGAGACAGAGGGAGACACAGAATCCAAAGCAGGCTCCAGGCTCCGAGCCGTCACGCGGGGCTCGAACCCATGAACCGCGAGATCGTGACCAGAGCTGAGGTCGGTCCCCCAGGCGCCCCTGTACAAGATGTTCCTAAGCAGCCTTGCCTGCTGAGGTTCCCTCTCCACCACCCTGGGAGCTGTCGTCCAGTTTGCAGGGCAAACTCCTGCAGACGAGACAGGCTGCCTTCGTGTGGGCATCCGCATGTCCTGCAGGCCAGCGGGACCCGGTCTGTGCTCCCACAGGCCCGTCTCCCCACATCCCAGGAGAGGAAGCCCGGTGGGAACACGCACAGGGGGTGGCTGCCTCCCCGGCAGGATCCGTCCAGCCACCTGTCCGCATGGGGGTAATGCTCATCTGTGAAACGCGAGACTAGCTGGAGTTCCGGCTGCTGGCTGGGCATCGTCGTGGGAGCGGGCACCACCCCCGTCTCATGAAAGCCCATCCTGCCTTTGCCTGTGCCGTGGAAGTCCCTGCATTACCCAGCACGACGCCTGACGTCAAAAGCACAGAAATTGTCAACGAATGAAGCATAAAAGAAAAAGAGAAAAGAAAAAGAAAATTTCGATACAAGAGGACAAAATTAAAAAAGAAAGACCTCCCCCCGCCCCAAGAAACCCAAAACAAGAGAAGAAGAGGAAGAGGAAGGAAGAAAAGAAGGAAGGGGGTGACGGGAAGAAGAAGAAACATTTTCCATATTTAAAGGGCTAGGGAATCAAATTAGAATCAATGCATAGGCCTTATAGGATTGCTTTCTTTTAAAAAATTGTATTAAGGTACAAATTCCATCCTGTAAAATGTACTCACTTAAGGTGCAAAACTCAATGGCTTTTTAAAATGAATTTGACGAGCTGTGCAGAAAGTTACATAATTTAATTAAAAACATTAGGAACTTGAAATTATATTGCCAGGAAGGAAGGGGAGGGGCTTTGCGGAAGATTAAAAAAAAATATTTTAAAGAAAATGTGTGGGGCACCTAGGTGACTCAGTTAAGTGCCTGACTCTTGATTTTGGCTCAGGTCATGATCTCAGGGTGCGTGAGTTCGGGCCCCGCATCTGACTCTGCACAGTGTGGACCCTGCTGGGGATTCTCTCTCTCCTTCTCTCTTTGCCCCTCCCCTGTTCACGCATGCTTTTGATCTCTCTCTCAAAATAAACTTAAAAACATTTAGAAAAGGGGAAAAGAAAATGTGTGAAGTATATACATATTTTTTTAATTTTAAACTAGATTTAGGTTTATAAGAGGTTACAAAGGCAGCACAGAAAGTTCCAGATACACCTCACCCAGGCTCCCCTACTGTTAATGTCTTACATCCTCACAACCGAGAAACTAGACGGATTGGCTGAACTCCACACCTGGTTAGGATTTCCTTGGTATTCCCACTGCTGTCCTTTTTCTTTGCAGAATCCAATCCAGGCTACCACCCTGACCTCAGCTGTCCCGTCCCCTTTGTCTCCTCTGGTCTGTGATAGTTTCTCAGACTTCGCTTCATTTCACGGCCCTCGAAGTTTGGGGCAGTGTGGGGCAGCTGCACTGCAGGATGTCCCTCGGTCTGTGTTTGCCTGATATTTTCCTCACGGTTGGAATGGGCTTAGTACGCCTCTGGGGGAAGAAGACCGAAGGGGTCAAGTACCCTTCACCTCCTATCAAACCAGAGATACAGGACCACCTGGCCTGGTAGTGTTTACTGAGTTCCCAAGAGACCGCTTTTAAAGTCACATGTTTCTCCAGTCGTGAGACTATTTCCCTGTATATGCTGCATTTGTTTGGAAAAAAAACAAAACAAAACACAAAATGTTCTTTTGGGGCAACGGAACGGAGTCCTGCCTTTGCCTTGCTGAGATGTTATACCCACGTGCAACCACGAGAGGGAAGCACTAGAACAATGAACGTGAACCATCTGCCTTCTACTCCAGGGCAGTCAAAGGGAGAAATATTAAGAATGATAAAACCAGGAACTGGAGGAACGGTAAAAGGCAAACCAGACCCCGTTAGTGTTTTCTCACGTCGTATTCAACTTTCAACGAACATTTGCAGTCTCACAATCTCTACTCTGTCCCTATGTGACGGCCATTGATTCCTGTCGAGTTGTACGAAATGGTTTGCGAACCTGGGAACCTTGGCAAGGGTATTATCCCCAAAAGTTGGGGGCAGAGGGAGAGATAATGGCAGGGAGACACTGGCGGAGGGAAGTTAAAGAGCAACTCTCTCTCCTAAGTTGGCCCAGGATTTGTAGAAATCTCTTCTCATCTCTGACTTCTTACTGGGAAGTGGTTAGCGATGTAGTCTGATGCCGACACGTGACGTACGACGTCTGTTAGATTTTTAAGCGGCTTGTATATTCACTGCACTGAACCAGTTTGCACTGGTTTCATTAATTTGAGTGAAAAAAATCAACAGACCATTTTTAGAGCAGTTTTAGGTTTACCGAAAATTAAGCAGGAAGTACAGAGTTCCCACACGCCCAATCACCACTGTCAATTCCCCCTACTGTTACCATTAGTATTGGTGTGGTAAATTCGCTACTATTATGAACCGACACTGATGCACGATTATTAACTGAAGTTCACAGGTTACGTCAGGGCTCACTCTTGGTGTTATACATTCCGTGGGCTTCGACAAATGCAGAAAGTCACGTGCCCACCGCTTCAGTGTCACACGGAATCTTTGGCTGCCCGGAAAGTCCTCTGTGCTTCACCTATTCACCCCTCCCCACTCCAACCCCCTTGACAACAAGATCTTTTTGTTGTCTGCCTAGTTTTTTTCTTTTCCAGAATATCATATGGTTTGGATTATACCGTATGTAGCTGTCTTCAGACCGGCTTCTTTCACCTGGTAATTGCATTTAAGGTTCTCCAATGCCTTTTTGTGGTTTGTTGGATTGTTTCTTTTTACTGCTGAATAATATTCCATCGTATGAATGGTCCAGGTTATGTATCTACCTCCTGAAGCACTGAGTGGTTTTCAAATTTGGGCCATTATGAATAAAGCTGCCATAAACATTTGTGTGCAGATTTCTGTGGGGACATACGTTTTCAATTCATTTGGGCAAGTATCAAGGAGCACAATTGCTGGAACATTATGGGTAAGAGCATGCTTAGCTCTGTAAGACAAGGCCACACTGCTTGCAAAATGGAGGCGCCATTTTGCATCCCCTACAGCCATGAATGAGAGTCTTGTCGCTCCACACCCTCACCAGTATTTGGTGTTGGATTTGAGTCATTTCATAGGTGAATCCAGTCATCTCATCTCACTGTTTCCATGTGCAATCCCCTCACCACACAGGATGTGGAGGAACTTTCATATGGTTATCTGACACCTGGTGGTCTTCTTTGGCGAGGTGTCTGTTCAGCTCTTTTGCCCACGTGTCCAGTTGGTAAGTTCTTTTTCTTACTGCCGAGCTCTAAAAGCTCTGTGTGTGTTTTTGCTACAAGTCCTTTGTCAGAGGTGTGTTTTGCTAAGATTTCCTTCTAGTCTGTGATTTCTCTTCATACTCTCTTATCTAATTTAGTGTGTGCAACAATTCAGTGATACGGGGGTTATTATAACTAACGGAGGACATGGGATCCCGGAGAAGTTATGTGTCTCATCCAAGCTCTCAAACACTCTGAACTGTGAACCCTGACAGGGCAGTCTGTTGGGCGGGCGGCTTCTTTGCTCCCATAGTCCGTGCTCATTAGCTGGGCACCACGGGCTGTTTGTGCTTGACTGAGGTCAGTAATGATGATGAGACCCTGATACTCATTTTCCATTCACGTTACTCTAGATGCTAATGCCTGTTTAGAAATTCAATAGGGGTGCTTGAAAATAGACCTTTAAGTACCATAAAATCAAATCCAGCCTCAAAAGAGTTACAATCAGACCAATAGTGGGGATTTTTCAATGTCAGGGAACAGAATGGTTTTTTGGAAGGGTCGCATAAAATTCCAATGAAACTTAACCAAGGGGATTTTAGTTGTTTTCTTGGAGGAAATGGTAGTGGATATGCAGGAGTAGAAGCGTGGGGTCAACCAGCATTGTTTTTCAGACACTTTGGCCTGGAAATTTCTAGGGAGAGAGCTGGAAAACTCACTTAATCAAACACAGAAGGAAAGGTGAATGAACAGTGTTGTGAATGCATTGTCAACTCTACCAACTTTTCTAAAAACGAAATTGAAAAAAGGGGGGGTGTTGGAAAGGAAAATGGGGGGATAGGGCAGCGTGGCGTTACCCTCAACTATCTGAAGTGCTTTCTTGAAGAAACAGCAGTAGTTTCTTTGTTCGGCCTCACTCCAAAGAGCACAACGGGGCTCAATCTGAGGCAAATTTTTCTTTCCACACAAGGAAATCTCTTTCTGGAAATGCAGCTGCCCCCTCACCACCCGTCAGAGTCTGGGTTGGTGAGCCTGGCCCACACTCACTGTGGCACAGAGCTGACCGTCTAACCTGTGGGCTTCAGTGCCGGCCACGAGGAGACGGGAGGGGAGGAGGAGGCGCGGCCTCCTCCAGGCGCCCAGGACCGAGCGGAACATCTGGGAAAAGCGGACATTTGTGAGCGTGGAGTCTGAAGTCACTTGGCAGTGGGTCAAGTTACAGGTGGGAGTTGGGAAGAGCAGAGGGCAGGCATATTGTCTCAAGCCGTCCTGATGACCAAAGAGAATCGTTTCCAAGCCGTCTGCAGATGAAAGGGAACGAGGACAGTCGCTGGAGGGAGGATCCCAGGCTCACACCAGGCCCTGGTCCTGGATCCGGAGGGGAGTCCGTGTGAAGACAGAGAAGAGGGAAGTGAAGCATGATGCTGGAGAGGGTGGCGTCCAGCATCCCAGCAAAGAGATGGCTTCAGAGGTCACTTTACTTGAGGCAGCAAGGACTAATCTGACCACGGAGCATGCAGGAGGCAGGGACAGAGAAGGAGCCAGGTTGGACAGAGAGCTTGCTCTGCTGGCTGGTGGGAGCTGAGTATCCTGATGGCACCGAGACAGAGGCTGCAGGGCTGGGGCGGAGGCTCTCACCTTCCTGGGCCCCTCTGCAGGGAGTCTGGGCTCAGGTGGCTGTGTCGCCCTCTGGGGAGAAGCGGCCTGTGCCCCCCAGTGTCCTTGGCTGCCTGCGAGATCTCCACCCTCCTCCTCCGGGCCCAGCCCCTGGCCCGGTCGACACCCCCGCTGTCCATCAGCGAGCCGCCCAGCACCCCCCAGCCTCATCACCTTCCCTTTGAATGGTGACAGAACAGTTCCTATAAATAGGATTCTTGCAAGTCTCGATGTGCAACACTCCATTCGAGTTGCGATGATCGTGCCCCCACGTTGTCTCCGGAACCGGGCTGGCGCGGGATGGAACGCATCGATGGCCCTGTCTCTCTTCATTTCTAATTAGCTTTTCAGTTTAATAATGAATTAAGTTTAATAGACCCCAAGCCTTGAGGCAGCCTCATTGAATTTCACTTACTTTAGCTTGAACTGGATGAGCCACGCATCACCAGGAGTCAACAGATTCATCTATGTTGTGAACTGTATCAATGGTAGGCTGTAACGTATAAGAATTTTAATGGTTATGTTGTCAATATCTAGAAATAGTATCACTTTCATGACTGTCTTATCCATATCTGTCTCGGAGTTCTAAACGATTGGTTTTCTTTTAAATTAACGCACTAGACCAAAACAATGAGACGACACGGAGCATATTTGATGTTTCAAATCAAACACGTTTTACTCCTGAACTAAAAAAAAAACCTTCTGTAAATCTTCACCCCCACACTTGTCTTTGAAATTCCAAGCTATGAATTAATAATCATGGAACAGTCTGTGTATGTCTCTAAAATGGCAGCTGGGATGGAATCACTTCATTTTGCTGTGTTTAATTCAGAATCGAATACTAGTATCTCTGTGTCGCCAGGAACTCACTTTCTTTGCCATGAGGATTTTGCATCTCTCCCCATGTGGGTGTTTTGCTTAGAAAAGTTGCCGGTTTATGTTTTTCTTGATTGAGGACATTAATTATTAAAGGAAGGAAGTCCTTGTAAACTCTAACGTTGGAAAACCTGGGAAGCCACTTTCTCGTCCTGTATCAATTTCTTTCTATAGGTGAGGTCAGTTTTTAAACAGGTAAGGTACTTTCACGTTGCATCATCTAAGGTCTTATTGGGAGGAATAAATTTTTTTTTTTTTTTTTTTTTTTTTTTTTTACATTTCAAGTAAATAAAGGGAATTAAGATACGGGCAAAGCGTGCGTTAAGTGAGGTGTTGTTTCCTGTATCCACAATTCTCACGGGGTCAAGGAAGCACTTGTCAGGAAGCTAGTAATAACAGTGGCTCCAGATGAGTCACCATTCAGGTAACAAAGATCTTAGGCAAAGATTTGTTCCTTATGGATAAGGTCTATGAGAGATTGTGACAACTACCTCTGTCATCTCTGTTCTTGGATTTAAATGTCCTAGAAACAGGCAAACTGGTAAAGTACTGTAATTAACTGCATGGTTGAATTAGGAAGCTTAGGGCGTAGGCCCTTGACTTACTCCCCCCTCTTCACTGCGCATACACTTTCCTTCCGCAGGTTCTGGTAATGATGGTAAGTATGGTCAGAAGTAATCGGGGGACTTCTGCTACAGGACCTCCATGATGTCCCCACTAAAAGACCAAGTCTCCACTAGACAAAACCCCCAGAAGAAAACAACTATAAAACCTGGATGTGCACAAAGCCGTTACCTGGAGGCTGTGGTGGGTGAGGAGAAGCATGGGGGTAGGGGGTGTGCATTTGCCGGGGGGACGGGAGATGGGAGTTCTACCAGGAACTTCCTCCGGGGGTTGTGGGGCACGTGTAGAAAAATCCAGTCTTGCGGCACCTGGGTAGCTCAGTCATTTGAGTGTCGGACTTCAACTCGCGTCATGATCTCACGGTTCGTGGGTTCGAGCCCCGCGTCGGGCTCTGTGCTAACAGCTTGGAGCCTGGAGCCTGCTTCAGATCCTGTGGCTCCTTCTTCTGCCCCTCCCCCGCTCATTCTCTCTGTCTCTGTCTCTCAAAAATAAATAGACATTAAAAATTTTTGGAAAATCCAGTCATATTCTCTAGGAAGTCAGAAAAGAGCTGGTAAAACGTAGCCATTGAAGGATGTTGAAAGGACAGGGTCTTTCAAGGCCCACCCACCCACCTCTCAGTCTGACCCTTGACACAGGCATGCAAAGAACAGACTCAAAGCACAGAACTGAAAACAGAATATCTGAAATGAGACCAGACCTCTGACCAAGAAATAGAGTTTGCAGTTCGAGCTCAGCCAACACCATTTTGGGCAACTCCTGAAATTCACCAGCCCACAGTTATGGATTGTAATTCATAAAATTACATCAACAATAAAATACCAAAAGTATAAATGCTGTTTGCACGGAAGTATTTCCTGATACAAAATAAATAAGCATGGGGAGAAATGAAGGTCAGAAAAGCCTGATTTGACAATAAGTGAGAACTTTGCTTATTTTGTAGGCCCATCTGTTTTTAACTCATTTGATCTTTTTAAAAAAAATTTTAATGTTTATTTTTGAGAGAGAGACAGAGACAGAGACAGAGACAGAGACAGAGCATGCATGAGGGAGGGGCAGAGAGAGAGGGAGACACAGAATCCAAAGCAGGCTCCAGGCTCTGAGCTGTCAGCACAGAGCCCGAAGTGGGGCTGGAACCCACAAACCGCAAGACCATGACCTGAGTGGAAGTCAGATGCTTAACCGTCTGAGCCACACAGGTGCCCCCCCGCCCTTTTTTTAATAAGTGGCTCAAAAGACAAGTGCCCTACCAAATGATCTTGTAAGATTTAAAAAAATTTTTTTAATGTTTATTTTTTTTTGAGAGAGAGACAGAGCATGAGCGGGGAGGGGCAGAGAGAGAGGGAGACACAGAATCCAAAGCAGGCTCCAGGCTCTGAGCTGTCCGCACCGAGCCCGACGCGGGGCTCGAACCCATGAGCTGCGAGATCACGACCTGAGCCCAAGTTGGACGCTCTACCGACTGAGCCACCCAGGCACCCCTTAAGATTATTATTGAAAGTTGTTGGTGGATTCAAAATTTGTGGAGTCGCTTTTATTTCCCTTTACATAATTAAGTTTCATTTATTTATTACTAACATGTGGGTTTTTCTTTTCCAGAAAACAGTGAAGCTTTACTTACCCTCTCAGATTTTGGGTTCATTGCATTCAGTGTCTCCTATCGGCACATCCTATTGTTTCTGTCATTGCTTCATGAATTAAGTTTTTCCTGAGACAGATATACACCTGTTAAAATGTGACACAAGTCAGTTTGGCGATTCATACTCGCCATATCCTTTTCGAGCCTCAGTAGCTTTCTAACAGTTGGAGGTAGCCCCCACTGCCACACCCCCAGCAAAATGTCTACCAGGAGACAATACTACAGAGAGAGAGACAGAGCGTGTTGACTTCGGCCACACAACCAGACAATCAGTTCTCTGTCTTTTTAGGTACTTCAGTAAGTGGTTGGCATGAAAACTTTACTCAGTCACAAAATCCACCATGCTCTGACGGTAGGTATACCAAAGTTTTTGAAGCTGTTGGTCACAGGATCAACCAGAGGTTTAGACCTTTGGCACCACTTGGAAGGTTAAGCTATTTACTCACCAGGTTGTTATACATGATGTTGTAAGAGCCGAGGTGCCTAACACTATTGTCAGCAACCATATAGCGTGAACATCACTCATTTCTCCAGTGAAATATGCTAATTAATAGCCCTCCAGGGCAGATCGGATGGTGTTACTCGTGGAGCTTCATGTCCTAGCCTCTGGAGTCCTGACCAGGGTCTTCAGTCACCCACCCTGAGGTTTGTTCTGTGCTTCCTCCATTGCCCCTCAATCCTCCAGCGCGAATTAAAGGCAACTTGCGCGCGCGCGCGCACACACACACACACACACACATAGGCATCGCCACGTTTGTGCTGAAATATACAAAGAAATTACAGATCGTGTAACAGCATCAGCCAGTGAAGTTATCCATGATAGCTGTTATTTTAAAGCACTCCGCAATTTTGCAGAATGCTGGCAGCTTAGTCCCAGAGCAGTTGTGATAGAGGAGGTGAGGCAGCTGTGGGAACCACAGAAGGAGGGGTGACATTGGAAGGCAGGTTCCCCGAGGGCGGAGACGACCACCCTGAGGAGACGACCACCCAGAACTGCCCAGCTGGCATGCAAGGACAGCAGGGCAGCACAGGCAGTGGGTCTGCTGTGCGATCTAACGGGAGCAGAAGCTGTAGGGAAAATAAAAAGTAAACTCAGAGTTTAATCCTGCCTGTTAAAAATAAGGAGAGACACATCTCTCCTCTTTTTCCTTAGAGCATTTTTTTTTTCTTTAGAAACCTTCCAGGTTCTTTCTCTGTCTCTTTGAATGCATGTCAATCTTTTTAAAAGCTAAACTTGCCAGTTTCCCAGCCCGGAAAAGTCTTTCTCCAAGGACCGGGAGCCTTCTCTATGAGACGTGACATCAAGAAAGATGGTCGCCACATCTCCTGGCACAGAGGTAGTTTATTTCCCTCTGTATAAAGCCATTTAACTAACGCGGATGGTCACCTGATTAGCAGGTGGATGTAGGATGAACCGTGTGGGACAAGAAGGGCTGTCGAGTCCTGTCACTTGAGGACTAGTTACTGTCTATCCTGAGAGCACGAATGTACGAGGTTGCACCTGTCCCGATGCACAAGAGGGTGAGATTTCGTTCTCACCTTGCAGATCACCTGTTATGTGCACCACCTTCTGATTTAACGCTGCTTCAGCAATACAGCAGTTTTCTTTCCGTACTGATGTCTGAGTTGGCAGAAGAGTTTAAGTTCTATTTCCCAAGGAAAGACTAAAGTTAGAGGGATTCTTTGATCCCTTTGTTATTTTTACTGCAGCAGGAAGATGGCAAGACAAGCTCTCCAAACATGTTCTCTTTGTTTATAGAAGTATGGTTTCTTTTCTGGGGGTAAGTGTATTGGCCTTCTCGCCCCTGAGTGACCATCATGACTTGGTTCCCCTTCCAGTACCTGCTGACATCTCCGATCAATCTAATTGTTCTCCCTGGCTGAGCCCTGTGGCTTTCGGCCCATCTTACCTGCCCATCACTGATTTGATCAATATCGTTTGGCCAAGCATAAACTCAGCCCTGCGATAATTTAGTCAGAATAATAATGTTAGAGATAATAATCCACACACACAAACTCCTTGAATAGTGATACTTTTGCTGCATCATTGGAGTTTTGCATCTCATTCTGTCTTTGAATATTTTCATCAAATTCTCAGATCTCTGTCAATACCTTTGATTTCTTTGTCCTAATTTTTCTAATTGATTTAGCTCTATTTTATATAGATTGAGGGAGAAAAACAAAATCATCCCCCCTCCAGAGACCGCCTCGCAATATTAACGACCCAGAGATAGTCATTTTAAAGATGTCACAATTTTCAGTGTGTGGGTATCTGGGGTTTTCCACACTTCTGCTACTGCAAAGAGAGCAAAGCAGGAATAAAAGAATATAGATTTTTAAAAAGTAAATTACAAAAGAATACAGTAGAAATCCCCCCCCCCATTTCTTAATAGCACCTAGATATTTTCAGAAGCACTATACTTAAAAGACAAACACATCACTGGAAGACTATTCATTTTCAATTGGGCTTTTATGTCAAACATCGTATTTTTGGTCCTGCCACCATAATCCAAACTGCTTTGGCTAAATTGCTTTCCACCTAATCATACGCCATTTCTTAACACAGTGCCGTGTGCGGCTGCTACCAGGTAATTGAAGTGATCTTAAAAGATTCTTTTTCATTAGAGAGATGGTCTTTAGGGATAAATCAATCGTTTGCTTGGAGTTTGTAGGAAAAAATTCAGGATTGAGAAACAGTTTTGAAATTACAAGCCATTCCCAATATCCGTTATTGTCTAATAAAGTGTAAGCTTTTAACAAAATCACTTGCACAAAAGTGGGTCACTTAGTACGGACACTAACAGCGAAAGGGTACAGACCAGAAATCTAACTTCCCGCATGAGAAAATTATATTGAAGATACCTGCTTCTGGGGTGCTTGGGTGGTTCAGTTGGTGAAGCATCCGACTCTCGATTTCAGCTCAGGTGATGGTCTCGTGGTTGAGGGGTTCGAGCCCCATGTCGGGCTCTGTGCTGACAGGACGGAGTCTGCTTGGGATTCTCTCCTCTCTCTCTCTCTCTGTCTCTCTGCCCTTCCCCCACTCATGCTTTCTGTCTCTCAAAATAAATACACTTTAAAAAAAAAGACACCTTCTTCTGGGAAGAGGGAAGGAGCACAATAAAAGGAAAACGGTGATTTCTTGAAGCTAATTGTGGGCTAGAATGACCTGTGAAAATTATCACACTTAATTCAAGTATTTGAAGACATACTTTTCTTCATTAAGCACCAGTCTTAAGTTTCAATGGCTAATACTCTAATGGATTAAAAAAAATTAATCTACTTTTCCAGGTGGTTTGATTTCTGACAGGGAGCACTTGAAGCCATGAGAAAACTTGGCTTCGGTCCCAGCTGGGTCCTCACTTGTGAGGACAAAAGGCTGCTCCTGTCTCTGGTGTTGACCCACTAGATGGGGCGCAAAGACAGGGCCTACTTCTCCAGCTCTTCGGTAGCTGATAACGGAACACTCTTCTCAGGAACTGCAAAAACTGTAAACTCAACTATCCATACAGTTTGTGAATCGTATTTTTACAATGAGAACTCAGAGGTTTAATTGCCATTGAGCCGATCTCATGTCTTACTGGGGCCATGTTTTTTGGAGAGGCCTCTGCGCTGTCCTTGGTGCCTCCATGCCTTCTGGTTCTTTCTGAGAAACTGCAACAAATGCGTACAACGCTGAGGTCACCAGTGCTGACAGAGCAGGGGACGACATGTGAGCGTGGGCAATTTGGGGACCCAAGAATAGGTGAGCACGTAATAATAATATCCTAATATTTTTATCTAAAAGAACAAAGAAGGGAGACCTGAGCCTTAAACTCTCCAAAGCTGTGATTAGCCGTAACATCTCGTCTTTGCTGTCAGGGACAGAAAAGGAAAACTCGGGATGGAAGGCGCTTACATCGTGTGAGAGCAGAAGTGGACACTTTGCTCACGGGCAAGAACTTCACGTGCCCCACTGTCAGAAAGGAGCAAACACCAGACTGGTACAAACTCTGCACCTTGGGAAAAACCCAAAGTAACAGGTCGCCCTGTGGAGTTCCGGTACCCAAAATGATCAATCCCTGACTATGCCGCATAAATCTGAACTTCTACGCCTGATAAAGTATGAAGGACAATGGCTTTGGGCTTCAGGAGGTCAGGAATGGCAGGATGGAAAATGACCTACAGGAGGGTCCCCCGGAGCCTGTAGCGCCCTCAGCAGCTTCCTCCCCCGGTTCTTCAAGAGCACTCTCAGTGGTGACATCGAAGTTAAAATCCTGCAGGCAAGCTGGAAAATGTACTTTGCGGACTTCCAGCCACCAGTAGGACAGGGAGAATATGGACTTGGGTGGGAATATCCCTGGGCTGGACACAGAAACTCCAGCACAGACCTTATTATAACTATGACCCAACTCAACTTCCATATTATATCCACTCAAAAATTGAGTGATCTGTCCTCACCACGAGTCCCTTGGGCAGTGTTTGTGGAGTGGAACCATAGAGTCAATCTCCAAAGTATGCTGCAAATTCTCACACTCCAAGGGCTTTGGAGGCAGCCACATTGGGGACTGCACCCCAGGTCCCGTGTTGCCCAGCTGTACCACGGGGGACCTCCCCTTGGGCTTTGTAATGGGGCCAATCATGTGATGCACCATCAATCGTCTTGAGGCTTAACAGAAATCAAATATGTAAAATGCTTTTCAGCTTGGCCATCACAGTGTTCAGTAAATGTTAGATTTTTTTTTTATTTACTTCGTTTAATTCAATTTGACATTAGTTATTCACATCCAGGTGGGACTATTGAGACCCAATGGTCAGGGGTCTTATGTTTTCTATCTTACATCAGTGAGCAGCACAGAGTCTAACACCTAGTCAGGGCTTGTGAAATATCATCATTCTCCTCAAACAGCTTCGGTTTGAAAGGTTTTCAGGAGGTTTTTTTTTTTTTAATGTTTATTTATTTTTGAGAGAGAGAGAGAAACACAGTGTGAGCAAGGGAGGGGCAGAGAGAGAGAGAGAGAGAGAGAGAGAGAGAGGGAGACGCAGAATCAGAGGCAGGTTCCAGGCAACCCAGAGCCTGATGGATTTGAACCCATGAACTGTGAGATCATGACCTGAGTGGAAGTCGGATGCTTAACTGACCGAGCCCCCAGGCGCCCCTAGGTTTTTAGGAGGTCTTAATTAACTCAACCAACAATTCATCCATCATTTTAAGGTTAAGCCTACAGACCTTCTAACATTCACATGAACACCTAAATTCCAGGAGTTTTATATCCCTATAGGCAAAGAGATTAACAGTACACACTGGGGAGACATTCTCAAAAGGCTCAAGTGTTGGGGTCGTGGTTGGAGGCAGGCATCACGTAACGGAGGGTTTCCATCTGCCCAGGAAACCTAAGGACATTGTTGGAGAGCACATCCCCTTGGGACATGTCAGGGAGTTTAACGTGCCCGTTGGGGGCGATGGGAGTTAAGTGGCTTGTTTTTGAAGGGGAAGCGATGTTCTTAGTTGTAGGATGATGTTGGTGGCGCTGCAGTGGTTGGCTCGTCACGGTGGGAGAGGAAACAAGAACATCGGGAAGTTCTGCACCCTGGCAGTCGCTCGGAGGAAGAGGCGGTGGAACAGGTGGGCAGAGCGGGTAACTTGTGGGGTAGCGCCATTCCGATGATGCGCGCTGGCTGGTGCCGTGGCCCCGCCAGGCTCAGAAAGAGATAACTAAGGGAGGCATGTGACCCGCACCTCGAGAAGGACCTTGGTGCAGTCCTGGCCTCCTCCCCAGCCTTGAATGGGAAAAGGCGTGAGTCTGTGGTTGGGGGCCTCTCCGGCCCACGCAGGCTACGTTGACCATGAACTCCCGCTGGCTTCCGAGAGCCCTGCGGGGTGAGAGGGCTCTGTGTCCACCTGAAGCCTTGACCCAGTTTGTGTCGTCTGTGGCTTGCTCACTGGTTGGGTAGTGTGATCAAGTGGAAACGACCTGCTTCTGCTCCCTGCCCGGCACCCCCGCTAGTCTCGTGGCGCATGCGTGTAACGACATCCATCGAGATAAGAACAGGCATTTCCAACACATCTCAGCAGCTAGGAGATCTTTGCTGCCTTTGGTGAGGACAGTTTTAATCCTGCATGAGCATCAGGGGATGGAGAAACTAGGCAGATAAGGATGTGGGGGTCTGGGGTGCATTTCATTCAGTTCAGTAGGCTTGCATGTCAAAGGAAGGGGGTGGCGGGAAGGACAGGCAGCCTGAAAACATGTGTCTTCGTTTGTTGGTTGAAGTGTCCTTTACATTTGGTTACAGAGATGGCACTTTATTTTAAGGTTTTGCTATAAAAGAAGCCATTGATTACAGATTAAATAGGAGAGGCCGGTAAAAATGGCCTTACATTCTGTTATTTCCCAAGTCACCGAAGTGCTCCCTCGTGGCCAATAATCATAAATCTGTTCTCCCCAACAGTAACAAGACATTTACATAAGACATGCCCTCACATGAGGCCAGCTTTTTTAAGCAAATAAACACCTGCATGCTGTGCTCTGGGGGACCCGCTTCAAAATATGTCTCATCTTTCATCTATCACGGACCAAAAAAAAAAAAAAAAATCCCCCAAACGCAAAACACCTGAGCGTACTTTGCTAGCAGGAATTCCTGAAAAATACCTCGGTGGAAACAGGAAAACACTATGTGGGCCCCTAAATCTGGTGGACTTTTTGAGAATGGTTCTAGCTTTACAGGCAAAAATGGGAAGTTAGTACAGAATTCTCATTTGGTCTGTACCATGCGTCCCAATTAATGAACCAGTGCTGATACACGATTATGAACTATGACCCACGCTTTATATTTTCTTGGTTTTTACGTGATGTCCTTTTCTGGTTTCCTATTCCTATGTCCTATTTCTTACCTGATGGTCCCATCCAGGGTCCCACATCACACGTAGCTGCCCTGTTTCTTGCTTCTCTTGGCCGTGACCCCCTCTCACACCTCCCTTGTGTGTGAGGACCCTGATGGTTTTCAGGAGTGCTCCTCAGGCATTGTGCGGCATGCTTTTCTATTCGGATTTGCCTGATTTTTTTTTTTTCATGATGAGACAGGGGTTATGGATTCTTGAGAAGAAGACCATAGGCACAAAGAACCATTGTCATCCTGTCTTGATGAGTATACATGTTGTCGGCATGATTAATGACTAGATGTTGGCCCCGATTGCCTGGCTGAGGTAGTGTGTCAGATTCCTCCACTTTCTACTTTGGAAGGAGATCACCGTGTTCAGCCCACACCCGAATAGGAAGTTGCCTTCATTTGAGGGTAGAGTATGTGTTTAAATTATTTGAAATTCTTCTGCATGGCAGATTTGTTTCCTCTCCTGTATCTATTAATATATTCAATCATTTGTTTGTATCAGATGGACTCGTGGATGTTGTTTGATGCTTTGGGTTATAATCTAAGACCCCTTTTCTTGTTCTTCCTCTAACTGTTCCAGCTTTGGCGACTGGGGCTCTTTCAGTTGACCCCTTCGAAATGCCCCCATCCATCCCTGTGATATTTCCCTACCTCCTGCTCATGATGTTTTTTTTTTTTTTTTTCATCATAGGTGGAAACAGCGTCTGGCGAAGGGGAAACTTACCTAGAATTACACTTGGGGTCTTTAACATTCTTCCATATTTTTTGTCCACTGGATCTCTTTGCACCAAGAGTGTGTTACTATTTAGCTTCCACCTCCCACAGTTTCTGTCTCATGAAGGAGTAAATGTGTGATTTACTGTCTATGTATTCACGCCTTCTGGGTCTTAATATAAAATATTTAAAGTAATGAAATGGTATTTAATTTGTTTCACTGAAGGCTTTTGATTCAAATTCTACTTTGTCTCTATCAGGATCGACGTTCCAACATTTTCGTTACTTCCACGGGCCTTGTGTGCTTTGTACCTCCTTTCGTGTTAGCTGTGCTGAATCACCGTTCGGCGTGTGTCTCTCGTGTGTGTGTGGCATGTAGCCTAGTCTTGCTATCGATGGCACTGATATGATTGGCCTCAGCTCTGTCGTGTTATTTTTGTTGAAACTGTTGCTTTTTCCTTGATGTAGGTTTGCTAAAGGCATGATGCTTTGTGGGTCTATTTGTCCCTCTTGGTGATCTGCATAGAGTTTGGGAAGATATGCAAAGTGACGCAGATTTAAGTGACTGTCATTACCTTAGTCACCCAGAAGTTCCCCACCACCAACACTTCCTTTTAACACATATCTTTCCTTCCGTCTTCTCAAAAAAACCTATAAAAAGCCTAAATACCTTTTGAATGTCCAAAACTGCTACTTTCATTTGCCCTGTGTTTTTTGGTAAAAAAAAATAATAAGGCCTTTTATAAAGAAATTAAAATGTATCTGACATTTTCAAAAAGCCAAGCATAATAAAGAGCATTATTTATACCAGGAAAGTCAATTCTGTCAATATTAATATGTAAATTTGCTAAAATTTACAACAACAATTACAAGAGTTTATCCAATTTGCAATTGGATGAAATGATCTTCAAATTCGTATGAAAATGCAAATGTTCCAGAATAGCCAACAAAACTTTTTGAAAAGTCTATTTGTCAGGCTGTCAGCAGATATTACAAAGCTAGTGGAATCGGCTCAATGTGGTGTTGGCATAGGGATAGATAAATAGATCCGTTTAACCCAAGAGCAAACCAAATAATTTTAGCCATATGAAATCCAGGAATTACACCCAATATACATGAGATAAAGTACCGGACAAAAACGGTATTTGAGTTCCGTGGAGCAAGGGTGGCATATCTGACAAGTGGTACTGACCCAGCTGCCCATCCACATGGAAGAGAGAATCTTAGACCACGGAGCCATGGGTTCCAGCAGAGGTCAGAGGGAATGGAGGTGGTCAGGCCAGCAAGCGACGTGGCTTTTAGACTGTGGAAGTCTTCCCATGTCACAGAGGGAGTAAAATTGAACCTTGTAAGAAAACAGGGACTGTTTTTCCTATTAGGCAGAAAGAAGACAATCGCATGTGTTTTAGGACAGAGTTGGCAGACATGTGAAGAATCTGTTGGAGGGGAGAGACTTCCTGTGGCAAGAAACTGCGCAAGAGGGTTTGGGGAGACAAGGCGTGGGGATGTAGTGTCTCAAGACTCAGGTGCCGAGCTCTGCCAACTGGGAAAAAACCCCTGAGACAGAATTTACCTGCTGTGTCATTTTGCCAAGAGACTCATTCTCTTCCCCTGCCATATACCTTTCAAGAAAATTCCTGGTCCCGAGTTCTTTCTCTCCTGTTTGACAGCTGCATTGACCCAAAGGATGCAGAACGTGTTCTTAGCCACCGAAGGTCTCTTTCCAAGCATGGGGGAAGGTGAGAGCCCCAGTGCTGCTTCACGTCAATGAGCTATGACACCGACTGGCAGGACTACGTTTCTATCCACAACTTGTAGTCAGCAGCTGGTTGTCTGAGGGAGCAGGTGAAACCCAGTCGGACACAACAGACCTCCAGCTGTTTGACTGGGATGGCTGAGGTGTAAATCTTTCCAATAATAAAGCCCAGATTAGGCTCGAAATCCAGTAACATTTCATGATGCCAAAGGCCTCCGTAAAAACATGGAACATAGAACCGAATGCAATGTTGAAAATAAATGTCTTCGTGTCTTCGGGCTATTATGAGGATTTCTGTTTTATGTTTTGCAAACCATACTATGACTATCTTGAAAGATCTAAAGAGCAATGCCTTCTCTTTCCTCTTAGGCTTCCTATTATGATTCTCTTTATTATCATTATTGTTACATTAATTTTTCGATAAATACTTTGTGCCAGGGATTTTAATGGGAGTATTTATTCTTATTATATTCTTCATTTCAAGTCATTTTATTCCCGGAACGATATTTATTTAGTAGCAAGATTAGTCATTTGTCTATAGTCACACGGCTAAGAAGTGAAAACTTTGCCATTTAACACAAGTGTACGTAACCCAAGGAACACACTCTACCACGTTATATTTCCTCCCAGTCAGGCCAAAGCAACTAGTTCAAATAGAGAAAAGTCAGAGTAATTTTGGTCAGGCATTTTCCCTTTATTGCAAATTGCTTTTGTGCCTGTAATCTTAATTCAGTTGGGTGAGTCGTCTAGTCATGTTGATGTGAGCACTGAATCAGAAGAGGGTGACACCATCTCCAGCTTTTTTCCTTATACCCATGCTTACTGGCCAAATTTAGAATGCAGCAGTCATGACACTATTATTTAGGACAAGCTATTACATTTTTGAAACGTCTGTTTACTCATCAATGGTTGCTGTAGACATTGAATAGGAATAGATGTCGGGACACCTGGGTGGTGTCCTTTTCACCACCAGTCATTTTTGCATCCGCCTTCGGCTCAGGTCATGATCTCGTGGTCCGTGAGTTCGAGCCCCGCGTCAGGCTCTGTGCTGACAGCTCGGAGCCCGGAACCTGCTTCAGATTCTGTGTCTCCCTCTCTCTCTGCCCCTTCCCTGTTCACACTCTGTCTCTCTCTCTCTCTCTCTTAAAAATAAATAAACATTAAAAAAATTAAGAAAAAAGAATAGATGTAAAACAAATCTAGAGAATAATATCCACTAAGAAAGCAACAATCTCCTTCCTCTCCATCATACTTACCCCCTCAGATCTAGAGTGTTCTTAGACCCCTAAAAGTTTATTCTTAACATTTTAAATAATGCTTTTGTGGTGAGTGATATAGTTTTCGGGTGATGGCGGGGTGGTCTGGAGCCGACGGCCAAGAAAGAATTCTTGAAGAGGTCTTTGGTGCAAAGAAGGTGATTTTATTAAAGCACGGGGACAAGACCCGTGGCCAGGTAGAGCTGTGCTGGTTCCTGATGGGTTAACTCATTATTATCTACCCTCGGGTTGGGAGGGGGTTAGGGATAGAGTAAGGATTTAAGGTATTTTAGAAGCAAGGTTTCCAGGACCTTGAGGGGCTAGTTGTTGCCAGGGAAATGCCACTTATTACTGTTTAATAAAACCTTAGTTATGAGACCCTTCAGATGCATATTGGGGGGTCATAAGCTTATAGCATGATCGCCAGCATGTATCTTGGGGCAGTTGAGATAAAGGAAGTAGGCTTACAGGGTCATTGAGGTTGGGATTGTGTGAAGCCAAGATTCTCTTTTGTCCCCAGAAAAGTGTCATCATCGAGGCAGCTGAGGGAGGTCACTCTGCCGGTCGCAAGGACTTGTCAGTGAGCTGTAGGCAGTAAGGGAATTTACATTTTCATTTGCCTTAGTTTCCCACATCACCATGGCAAGCCCTTAAACCCCTTACATCTTAATGAGGGTGATATCAGGGCTTCAGGAGACAGAGTCTATAGGTTTCCAGAGATTGGGCTCTGGATAAATTGCCTTTTTCTTGCAGTTTAGTAAGTTACCAGTAAACTGAAGGGGACCCCTGTCCTGAATGACTGTGATCGCTATCAGTCAACCATCTGCTTTCTTTCCTTTTTTCTTTCCCCTGTTCTTGGGCGGCCAGGAGTGTCTGAGGAGGGTCACACAGATCCCACCTGGCAGGGGTGGGGGGAGGGTAAGGTTAGCCTATACTCTGCCTTCAATTTGCCCCATGCTCCCTCATCAGTGAGGATGGCATTTAACCCCCCAAATGAACATTTTATAGTGGAATCTCAGTACTAGAGTAAACAGAGGGAGAAACTGATAGGTTGTAAGATACTCTTGGAACATTTTCAGATCTCAGTCACCTGGCATCTGTTTCTTTAAAAGTCCCGTGAAATGGCAGTTCGGGCTAGTGGTCATCGACGCAGTCTGGCATTTTAAAGAAGGGACAGAGCAAGACAAGTGCATAGAGAGCTGAAGGCAAAATTTTTCTAAATGCAAATGTACAAAGCTTGGCAAGAAAACGGTGAGGACATAATGAGAAAGAAACCATTCTGATAGGCAGCTTTGAACTTGTTAGTGTTTAATATTGTCATTTTTATCTCTTGAGGTCATAGTGTTAATAATAATTTTTAAATCCATTCAGACTGATATAAATCAATTAGTCATTCTGGATTGTCTCAGCTTGACAAGCAGGGGCTGGGGTGGAAATAAAGGATGCCCTGAAATGCCAAGGGGCAGAAGCCCCACATGACCCAGAACAAAAAGAGATCCAGAGAATTCAGTATTCAGGTTCGATTTTTCCGGAAAGTGGCAGATGTGCATTGTAGTGGTCTGTGGATGGAAATCGTGCGATTCTCTCGCTAAAGACTTCGGTGTGGTTCCTCCAGAAAACAATTCACTGCCTCCCTCCACTATAGCTTATCTTTTCGTCCTTTGGGGATACCATTCTTTATTCAAAGAGACCAAGTTTCATTTGGCTGTGTTTCAAAGAACCTGGAATTCTATGAGGACCAGAGGAGAAAGGACGCCATTGTGCCTCGGCAATTTGTTAGCCTGAAAATAGAGCTCAAAGTCTCTGTCAAGTGCAGTGCTTTCTTGGGTAATCCTCTGAGAACCATTCTATTTAAAGTCAAAACAGAGCCAGGGATGCATTTAACCTCTCCCCGGTGGCTGTGAGAGGTCTCTCCGCTGAGTAAGGCACTTATGTCCAAAGTGATATACACAAATGTTCAAAACTACCTAACGTCAAAGAAGACAGATTGTGGGAAGCATCTGACATATTTTGAACTTTGATGTACAGGAAATAGGCTAGTAAAAAGTGTCCTGTCGTTGAGTCTAGGTAATTGAAGATTCAGTGAGTTGAAGCCTGAAGAGAAAAAAAAGACAGGAAGATGAATTCGGCTTTTCTTTTCATCAATATACTATTGACAGGATGACTAACAACACAGCCCCTGGATGAAAAATCGTGAGTAAGGTTAACAGATTCGCTGGTGAGCACTGCCCACTGGCTTTGCTCTAACGGGCTTACCTTGGGGGCACATCAGCTTTTAGTGAACATATTAAATGGAGAGTTGGTATACAATGCTTTATTCTGAAAGCTTCCCATGAGTCGTTCCATTAGCAATCATTTGTTAGTACACGCAATGTGTATGTTAGACTCACGGCGTTAGAAATAGAAAACACACGGGCGCTCTTCCCAACGAACACTCAGCGGCGGGGGGGCAGGGGTCGCTAGATTCCCTCCCCCACAGAATGGACCCGGGGAGACCTTTGTTACCTGATACCCTAGCTCTGCACTTGTGAGCCATCAGCAGCTGGGCAGGAATCCTGCAGCATTATCTGATGACTCCCTGACATGGTTGTGTTGGGCTCTGTTCCTCTGCAGGTGAAACCCGAGGAGGCATCCCATACAAGGGACTAGTCATCCAGGAGGGTGTCATGACCTCTAGCGCAGGTGGCCAACTGCTCGCTGTTAGTGTTTAACACCCCTCCTGAGTTACAGGCAGCAGATACACTTAGGGTCAGCAAGCACTTTCGCCATTTGAGGAATGGTTACAGCTTAGAGCTTTTGGCAGTGATGAGCTCCGTTATGCTTTTTTATTTTATAAGGATGTTGGGCCAGGCATAAGATGTCGCAAGATATTAAAAAAAAATTTTTTTATGTTTGTTTAGTTTTGAAAGAAAGACAGACAGAGAATGAGCAGGGCAGGGGCAGAGAGAGAGGGAGACAGAATCCGAAGCAGGCTCCAGGCTCTGAGCTGTCAGCACAGAGCCCGACGCGGGCCTCGGACCCATGAACTTCAAGATCACGACCTGAGCTGAAGTCAGGCCCTTAACCGACAGAGCCACCCAGACACCCAGTTGCTGTATATTCTTATGCCCCATCTCTACCTGAGAGAAGGGGTTGTTTTCACTTCTCTGACCAACCAAATAATTTTTGAGAAACTCTCATTGATGTGAAGGTGTTTCCATGGTCTCAGGAGACAAATCCATATAATACTCTCCCCCAGATACAGTTTGCCTTTTCTGTGGTAAGAACAGAGAACGTGAGATCTACCCTCCTAACAAATCTTTGTGTACAATACAGTATTGGTAACTATAGGCCCGTGTGGCACCCCAGGTCTCTGGAACTCATTTGGCGTCTTGCAGAGCTGGAATCTCCTGTCCCTTGAACAACTCCTCCTCATTCCCTCCCCACCCCCCAACCCCTGGAAACATCCATTCTACCTTCTGCTTATTTATTTATTTATTTTTTTAATTTTTTTTCAACGTTTTTTTATTTATTTTTGAGACAGAGAGAGACAGAGCATGAACGGGGGAGGGGCAGAGAGAGAGGGAGACACAGAATCGGAAACAGGCTCCAGGCTCTGAGCCATCAGCCCAGAGCCCGACGCGGGGCTCGAACTCACGGACCGCGAGATCGTGACCTGACTGAAGTCGGACGCTTAACCGACTGCACCACCCAGGCGTCCCATCTGCTTATTTATTTTTGAGAGAGAGAGAAAATCACAAGCAGCTCAATCCCATGACCCTGGGGTCATGACCTGAGCAGAAATCACGTCGGGTGCTCAACCAAATGAGCCCCCAAGCGAACCCCGCTTTCTACACAAGAAGTATCTAAATACTCAAACTCATGGAAGCTCCGGATACATTTGAAACCCAGCCATTCACACCTCCAACAGGAAAAGGGATATATAGTCTATGTCTCAATAGGCTCTTGAGTTAACTGATCACATGAGTGGATTCCAATATGAGGCAACTCTGTTTCTTTGTTCACTTGTTCAGCTGAACATCATCCCTTGATTTTCTGTTTTGGTGTTGCTTGTGTAAAACCACAGTCCCGTGCCTTGCTTTCTGGACCACAACTCTTGAAGACTCATCCTCCAAGCCACGTGGGGGATCGTGAGACAGATTTTAATTGGCAGCCTGTTATGTGTCATCCTGTTTTAGTTTTTGGGAGATGTGGTATGGAACAAGACAAAACCTCTGCTTGGCAATTTCACTTATATTCCAGGGAGGGCGACAGAGAACAAGTGGGTTGAACGCATAAAGCACACATTATACATAATAGTAATATGTGCTTGGGAGAAGATATAAAAGAGGGAGGAGGCTTATGAGATGTCTGAGTCCAAAGCAGGAATGAGCTCGGAGTCTCTGATAGTTCAGTAGTACAGAGACAGTGAGCCTCATAGAGTGAGTGACTTCTGAGTTAAAACTGATCGACGATGGGGCGCCTGGGTGGCGCAGTCGGTTAAGCGTCCGACTTCAGCCAGGTCACGATCTCGCGGTCCGTGGGTTCGAGCCCCGCGTCGGGCTCTGGGCTGATGGCTAGGAGCCTGGAGCCTGCTTCTGATTCTGTGTCTCCCTCTCTCTCTGCCCCTCCCCCGTTCATGCTCTGTCTCTCTCTGTCCCAAAAATAAATAAAAAACGTTGAAAAAAAAATGATCGACGAGTAGGGCCGGTCATGTGGCAAATAGTGGACCAGGTGCTGGTGGACAGCCTGGCATGTTTGGGGAACGGAACACTGGGGTGGAGGGGATGTGGGGAGAGGTCGGGAGGTGAGGTCAGGAGGGCCAGGGCAGCCCGTAGGGAGAGGGCCTTATGGGGATGGAAAGGAATTTGGCTTTTTCTCTGAGATGGGAATCAGTTGTTGAGTCGTGCACAGAGCAATGCCAACATATATTTTAACAGGTTTATACTGATGGTTGTGTGGAGAATATACCATAGAGAAGCCGTGGCAGAGGCAGGCAGGAAGTTAGAAGTCAGGGCAAGATTAAACCCAGGGTGAGTGATGGCCTTGACCAAAGTGTTGGCCGTGAGGATGGCGGGAAAGACAACAGGACTTACAGCTGGGGGGAAATGCAGGTGTGAGAGTGGTGGGGAGGCTCAAGAATGAGGGTTTTGCTGGACCGGGTTGCCTTTGCCTGAGGCTGGGAAAAGTCATGGGGTGATATCCTGTTGGCAGGAATATAGAAGTCTGCGTTAGGGCGGAAGTTTCCGATGATTCCCAATGGAAGGACCAGGAGACAAGTGGACATATGGTTTCTGGAGTTTGGGGAAAAGCCTAGACTATAGATACACAGTCGGGACTCATCCTCTAACACTGTGAAACCGGGTGATACCAGCTAGAGCATAAATAAGATTCAAAAAAAAAATTGTTTTTAAGTTGATTTTTGAGAGAGAGAGGGGGGGAGGGGGAGGGGCAGAGAGAGAAGGGGACGGAGGATCCGAAGCAGGCTCTGTGCTGACAGCGGACAGCCCCACGCAGAGCTAGAACTCACGAACCGCGAGATCGTGACCTGAGCTGACGTTGGGCACTTCGCCGACTGAGCCACCCAGGCGCCCCTGATTTTTTTTTTTTTTTTTTTAATCTTCATCAGAAAAGACAAAGAGGCAGAGATGGCAGCAGAGGCTTGGCCACCCTGGAATGTTCGGAGCTGGCCCCGGGGCGGCTACAGGAATGTCAGAGGAATCCAAGCACCAGCCTCGGGAGCGGCTTCTACTCCAGCCTCACAGTGGATCATCTGGCCAGGTTAAAGGTGGATCTTGGGCGTGAATATCTCAGACCTACAGGCTCCAAGTCCTCGTCTGCAGAGGAGGGGACTGAGGCAGCAGAGGTGAAGTGTGCACTCACTAGCAGTTCCGCCGATGCAAAGATCGGGTCACAAAGGTCACTAACTGTATTCGCCCGTGGAAACACTGCAGCAAAACTGAGCATTTCAATCTGTTCTCGATTCTCTCATTCATACCCTGGGGTTAATAGCTAGACAGTCGGGTGTGGCGGTGTTTGTTTGGGTTTGTTTTCGACAGATAAACGATATTTCTTTTCACAATTCACAGGAAGGTTAGACTACCTGGTAAGCGACGAATCCTTCCTGTGAAGAGATAGGAAGTGTATAGTCACGTGTTTTTCTTTCACCGGAAGCGAGCCTGGTCCCGGTTTGCACTAGTGTCGCAGACGAGCGTCTGGAAGGTGTCTGCATGATCTCCGTTTGCACCAGTGCATTCTGGTGGTTACTTATTGACCAGCCGATGAGGAACTATTTTCACCCCTATTGGGGTTTACTTATTTGCAGGAAACACAAATTTAAAAAAAAAAAAAAAGGAGAAAAAAACCCAATTCCCTTCCTGGAGCCTCCATAATGATATTCTTTTTAAACTATATTTTGACTCATGCCTCCCGCATTTAGAGAGTGTGCTGCTAAAAATACCATCTGGGACAGCTGGGGGTGGAGGGCAGGAATTACAGCTGTTCTGGGGTAAACTTTTGATCCTTGTCACCAGAGGACCAGTTGCTAATCACTGCCATAACAAAAGTTTTCTTTTTCTTTAAAAAAACGGAACCGGTAACAACAGAATTAGGCCTTTTGTGCCTCACGGACTCCTCAGGATCCCATGCCGTGGTCTAATGAGGTGCATAAATGATGCGTCTGCAGAGTTGCAGTGGAGGGACTGACAGTGAAAAGCTAAAGAAAGCTAAAGAACGATACAAAGCACAATTGCATAAACTGCTAGTGAGAGACATAATCTGGAAGCCAGGCCAAAAATCTTAAGTAGATTTGCAGATTCGTTTACAAAGGGGTAAGATACAGATGGCAAGCACGAATGCTGGTCATCCCAAATCAGCCTTAGTGACTTGGTCTGGGCCGTAACTGAGTGCTTTCAAATAACATTTACCGAGCACCCACGGCCACCCAGGCGTTTTGCCAGGGCCTTTGCAATCCATGCTTTCATGTGGTCTATGCGACAAGGTTTGGAACGTGGGTTACTTTCCACTTCTTATAGGTGTGGGGAACGTAGCCTCACCTAGGGTAAAGTACTGAGCCCAAGCCACAACCTCAGTTTTTACAGGTGCACAATATAAAATTGAGAGTTACAATCTAAGCATGTAAAATTAATATACAGAAATCTGTTGCATTTCTATACACTAATAATGAAGTAGCAGAAAGATAAATGAAGGAAACCATCCATTTAAAATGGAACCAAAGGGGCGCCTGGGTGGCGCAGTCGGTTAAGCGTCCGACTTCAGCCAGGTCACGATCTCACGGTCCGTGAGTTTGAGCCCCGCGTCGGGCTCTGGGCTGATGGCTCGGAGCCTGGAGCCTGTTTCCGATTCTGTGTCTCCCTCTCTCTCTCTGCCCCTCCCCCGTTCATGCTCTGTCTCTCTCTGTCCCAAAAATAAATAAACGTTGAAAAAAAAAATTAAAAAAATAAAATAAAATAAAATAAAATGGAACCAAAAAAAAAGAACCTAGAAATAAACTTAACCAAGGAAGTGAAAGACTTGTACTCTGAAAACTGTAAAACACTGATGCAAGACATTGAACGTGACATGAGCAAGTGGAAAGGTATTCCGTGCTCAAGGATTGGAAGCACCAACATTGTTAAAACGTCTATAAAACCCAAAGAAATCCATAGACAATGCACCCACTATCAAAATACCAACAACAGGGGTGCCAGGGTGGCTCAGTTGGTGAAGCATCTGACTCTTGATTTCAACTGAGGTCATGATCTCACTGTTGTGGGATCGAGACCTGCCATAGGGCTCTGCTCTGGGTCTGGACCCTGCGTAAGAGTCTCTCTCCCTCTGCCCCTCCCCCATTCATCCTCTCTCTCTCCCCTCTCTCTCTCTCTCTCTCTTTTTCAAAAAAAAAAAATACCAACAACATTTTCACAGAACCAGAACAAATAATCTTAAAATTCGTATGAATCCAAAAAAGACCCAAAGTAGCCAAAGCAGTCTTGAAAAAGAACAAAGTGAGACGTATCACCATCCCAGACTTCCACATATACTGCCAAGCTATAACAATCAAAATAGTATCGTACTGGCACCAAAACAGACATATAGTTCAATGGAACAGGCTAGAAAACCCAGAAATAAACCTACACTTACATGGTCAATTAATTTATGACAAAGGAGGCGAGAATATACAACGGGGACAAACACAGTCATTTTCACAAATGGTGCTGGGGAAACTGGACAGTTACATGCAAAAGAATGAAACTGGGCCACTTTCTTACACCACACACGAAAATAAACTCAAAATGGATTAAAAGCCTAAAAGTGAAAGGCAAAACCATGAAACTCCTAAAAGAGAGCACAGACACTAATTCGTGACATGGGCTATGGCAACGTTTTCCTAGATATGTCCCCTGAGGAGAGGGAAACAAAAGCAAAAATAAACTATTGGGCCTACACCAAAATAAAAAGCTTTTGCACAACAAAGGAAACCATCACCACAAGGACAAGGCAAGGTCTTCTCCCAAGGAATGGAAGAAGATATTTGCGAATGATATATCTGATAAGGGGTTAGTATCCAAAATATATAAACAACATATACAGCTCAACACCAAAACAGAAACAAATAATGTGATTAAAAATGGGCCGAGGACTTAAATAGACATTTCTCCAAAGAAGATATACAAATAGCCAACAGGCACATGAAAAAAATGCTCAAAATCACTCATCATCAGGGAAATGCAAGTCAAAACCACAATGAGATACCACCTCACACCTGTCAGAGCAGCTAACATAAAGCAGACAAGAAACAACAAGTGTTGGTGAGGACGTGGAGAGAGGGGAACGGTCCTACACAGTTGGTGGGAATGCAAACTGGTGCAGCCACTGTGGAAAACAGTATGGCTGTTCCTCAAAAAATTAAAAATTGAAATACCATGTGATCCAATAATTCCACTGCTGGGTATTTATCCAAAGAAAATGAAAAAAACTAATGGGAAAAGATACATTCACCCCTAGTTTATCACAGCATTATTTACAATAGCCAAATTATGGAAGCAGCCCGAGTCCACTGATAGACGAATGGATAAAGAAATGTGATACACACACACACACACACATGCACGCAATGGAATATCACTCATCCATAACAAGAAGAATGCCATCTTGCTGTTTGCAACAGCATGGATGGACCTACAGGGTGTATATTGTTGAGTGAAAGAAGTCATAGAAAGTCAAACGCCATATGATTTCATTCGTAATTGGACTTGAAACAACAAAACAAATGACTAACAACAAAGAGACAAACAAAATATGTACTCTTAAATACAGAAAACAAACTGGTGGTTGCTGGAGGCGGGTCAGGGAACTGGATGAAACAGACAAAGGGGATTGAGAGCACACTTACCATGACGAGCACTAAGAAATGTCTAGAACTGCTGAACCATGATACTGCATACCTGAAGCTAGCATAACGCTGCATGTCAATTACACTTTAACTAAAATAAAGTTTCAATTTAAAAACAGAATTATAAGCAGTCCAAACTAAGGATGAAAGAAGTGAAGGAAATTCACATGGTGTGGCCCTCAAATCCATGCACGATATGGGGGAGACTCCCAGGGCATACCCTCCAACAGCAGGGCACAGATATCACCTATATACCAGAGAGAGGGCACACTGAAACGAACAGGTTGTGATTTTTGAATCACAAAAGCACTGGCACTACTGTTTTTACCTCTAAAAGGAGGTGACAATGACATTCCGTGTGGCACATTATTAGACAAACTGTCTGTATAACTATAAAAGTGTATACTTAGCAGGCATTTCAACAATAGCCAAAAATTAAGAATAATAGCGCTCTTTGTAGAGTGCCCATATATTTGCTCTGAATTAATTTCTGCTAATGCCGTTTTGCTGGAACGCTAATGTATTCGGCTAGGGCAGAGGTGTGACAGTGAATCACGCGGCAAGGATTTTCTCTGAGAGCTCCTCGCTTCTCTTGCATTACCCCTGGCTTTAATGGCCTTGGTGTCAGTGATGACAGCCATGTAGAAAAGCAAAAACAGAAATCACAAAAATGGGCCTTAAAGGGAAAAATGAAGTTTATCTCCCTGGGTAGTGGATGGTTGACCTGTGATCAAGGCTGGAGATGATACCTCCTACGTTGTGGGCTCTCACACCTGTGATGACCTTGAGTCCTACGATTTGACCCCCAGACTCTGCTTTGTGCCTATCAGGACACAACGCAGGGTCTCTATGGCCAGGTTTCCCACTCTGTTGAAATGAAGAAAACATGGTTTGTCTTGACTGCCCAGGGGACTCTCCTGTGGAGCCAAGGTTGAGGCTCACAGGGTTGGGGGATTTCCAGAGGACATCTACTGCACAATGTGCTGTCTCCCGACATGACTCCATGATCACTGAGGAAGGCTATTCTCCCCAGAAGACCTCGGTTTCAGACATATCAATACCCGTACCCCACGCTGTGGCCCTCCCTCCGGTGGATCTGCACAGATTACAGGATAGCATGGACCCGCTGGCAACTTGAAGCCTAAAGAAAGGACTTACAAAGGAGGGATGGCATGATGTCTAGGAGACAAACACATGTTACACATTTTTCCCCAAGAGCCAGTTCAAAATACGAAGTGTCTAAATAATGAAATGTTTCTGACCCATGGGAGAAGGAGCCATTTATTTAATTTCTGTGCATACTTCAAGATTCAATTAAAAAAAATTATTTGTGTGTTTATTTTGAGAGAGAGAGAGAGAGGGTGAGCTGTGGAGGGGCAGAGAGAGGGAGAGAGAGAATCCTAAGCAGGCGCTACACTGTGAGGAGCCTGAAGCAGGGCTCAAACTCACAAACCGTGAGATCACGACCTGAGCCAAAACCAAGAGTAGGATGCTCAACCGACTGAGCCACCCAGGAGCCCCTCAAGATTCAATTTTTAATAATTTTCATTTCTTTATTGAGCTGCACTTGACATGCAACATTACATTAGTTTCAGGTGCACAATGTAATGATTTGATATTTGTGTACAGATTGTGAAATGGTCACCCCCATAAACCTAGTTAACATCACCACACTTGGAAGATGGTTTTTAAAGATTATCCCAAATTTAGGGAGTGGAGACAGTTAAGGCATAAATGAAGAATTTAGAATCAGTGTGAACTTACTGACTGTATCTTGATGAGGTGACTCAGTTATTCTTTGGATGGGTATAGTAGGCTATCCGGATGGCGTTAGAAGTTTTAAATATTTATTTCCTGCACAAAAATGTTTACCCACTCAATCCTTGAGAGTCCACACGATCCAAGGAGATTTTAAAGACGTCCTTGAAAGGCAGCAATTCATTTTTGTGGAGGCAGCCGGCAGCTACCTATTCATCAACGGAGCAATTAGCAGTTAGCAGTCCCATTTACAAGACGGGAGTGTCAATGATACTATTTCACAGTCGGTCTGAAGCACCAGGAAAAGCAATTTCTGCGTGGACTTTGCCTTCCCTCTGTCACGGTTCATCAAGTTCAGCAACAATACTCATGTAACGGATACATCCCGCATAAATACGGACAGAGAGGGCTGTCAGTGCTAGGATATAAATCTGGCAGGGGTCTGCCTTTAACCTCTGAATTTTGTTTTGGGGATGAGCAAACGACACAGGAATCGGAGTAGCAGGTGCTGAGTGCCTGGGACTTATTGTCTGCACAGGTCCCGTAAGAAAGGCAGGGCAGGTGTATGAGCTGTAATAAACCCGTCTTATAGCCTATGCCTTCTTGTCATCCACACACCTGAAAACTCCTCTTTGCCTGAATGAATGTGACAAGCAAATACCTGAAAATTATTTAGATCATCCAGGTTCCCATAATTGAGTCCCGAGGTTTATTCCTTATCAATGTCACTTTGAGTTCTCAGGTCCCTTTCACACCATCGATCTGATAACTCTTGGGCAAGCACAGGAAATGGATGTATTGGAAGTCCCAGCTCTTGGGCATCCTAAACGGGCCCAGAGGGGTGGGGGACTGAGGGCATTGCGGCTTTCTGTTGGAGGAAGGGGGTTGAGCATTCTGTATATTTCTATTCTGAAAATATACACAGAACCGATGCAGTTTTTGTTCAAGAGCAAAGTGGTCAGCCACCTTCCTTAGGCAGAAAATAAGGCTCGGGGAATGTGAGGGTGAAACGGATTCCAAACAGGAGCAGAGCCAGTGGCGATGTGGAGGGGGCAGGTGGGAAGACCAGCTGAGGACACACGAGGGTCAAGTGTTGGAGCGACAGGTGAGGGCGCTGGCCGTGGTTTGCGCGTCTTGCACCTGCCGGTCTCAGTGCAGGGCGGCCACACCAGTTGTTCACGTGATGGGTGGGAAAGAGCAGGTGGTGGGAGATTACACAGCCGGGACTGTCATGACGGGGCCGTGACAAATGAGCGACCAGTTGTCTGAGCGGCCCCGCGGCCTCCAGTATTCGGGTGTGGAATGTAGAGCCCGGCAAGGAGTGGGTTTTTTTCTTGTTTGCCTCTGTGTCCCCTGTACTAACGTACAACAGAGAACGGACGGGAGTGTATACATCCACACGTACTTTCATCTACACAGTGTGCTGATTCAATGCCACTCGCCTGCATTCAGCATGTGGGTCTGAACGCCTGTCGCACCGCCGCCTCCCAGATGTGTGACAATCACATACCCTTTCTGTGTCTCCGCTCCCGCGTGTGGGCACCTGGATTATGACGGTAACCATTCATGAGGTCGTTATGAGGGTCAAACACATGCATTTCGGAGAAAAACGCGAAGCCAGAAAACGATAGCAGCTACTACTTTCTCAAAAGCCTTTTAAGCAAGTAGACGAATACATACCATCATGAAGCCACTGAATCTGTACTGCTCCTCCAGCCCGGCCGCTTCATCAAGTGAATTAGCTCAGGGGCAGAGGTACGGTGCTCAGACTAAGCTTCAATTTCATGGATGGTATTCATCTCATTACCAGGAATGCGGCAAACAAACAAACAAACAAAATGTGAAAAGTTTTCTTTAAATATAAAATTAAGGGAATGTCCCACAAGTTCCACGTATGCTTAGGAAAGCAAATGATGCTGGAGGACTTACGATAAAAGGACGTTGTCCTCTGATCCAGGGTTTCTCACTCTCAGCCTTTACTCCAAAGCAGTGAGTTCTTTTTTAAGTTGAAGAATCACGTGTATGTACAGGAAAAGGCACAAATTATCAGTATCCAGGTGGGTTTTTGCAGAGTGAGCACAGCCAAGTAACTGGCACGCAGGCTGAGCTATAGAACAGCTTTGTCCATGCAGTCTCTCAAGCACACCAAGCGGCCACTGGGCATTTGCACTGGCCTTGCTCACAAAAACTGGTAATTGGCTCAGTTATTGGACAACATTTAAGTACACTGGGAACAGCCTGAGTGTGTGACTCTACTTTTCTATGTACAAAATGCAAGTATAGGTCAAGAATTCCTGTTGAAAAATTAGCATCTGAATTGAGGAGGGCCATAAACATTAAAAAAAAAACAAACTGATTGCAAAGACTTGGTACAAAAAATCTAAAATATCTCAGTAGTAGCTATAGTGATTTCATGTTGGGTTAAATAAAGTGTATAAAAATAGTTTTATCTGTTTCTTTGTACTTTTCAAAAATGCTGGGGCGCCTGGGTGGCTCAGTCAGTTGGGTGTCCGACTTCAGCTCAGGTCATGACCTCATGGTTTGTGGGTTCTAGTCCCGCGTCAGGCTCTGTGCTGACAGCTTGGAGCCTGTAGCCGGCTTCAGATTCCGTGTCTCCTTTTTTCTCTGCCCCTCCCCTACTCATGCTCTGTCTCTCTCACAAAAATAAATAAATATTAAACAAAAATAAAAAATGTGGCTACCATTTTTAAAATTTTTTTTGTTTTTATTATATTGCTTTTATTTTTTTATTTTATTTAAATTTTTTTTTTTGAAAGAGAGAGAGCATGAGCAGGGGAGAGACAGAGAGAGAGAGAGAGAGAGAGAAAGAGAATCCCAAATAGGCCCTGCATGGTCAGCACAGAACCTGATGTGGGGCTTGATCTCACAACTGTGAGATTGTGACCCGAGCGGAAATCAAGAGTCCGACGCTTAACTGACTGAGCCACCCAGGCGCCCTCCCAGGCATTTTAAATCAGGCCTAGCTCACGGTCTGCTGTGTTCATGGTTCTTCAATATTCCATTGTTTTAAAACCCCGTAACTTATTTATGCATTCTACTGAGAATGGCCCTTTGCATTCCGTGCCCCCCACCCTGCATTTTTTTTTTGTCTTCCTGATTACTGTGTTCTAGAAACTAGACTTCTATAAACTTTCAAGGATCCAGTTTTCATGGAATTTCCCTATTCTGAGAGTTTCTGTATGCCTATTATTCTCCAGTTGTCTCTGGAGCCCATTTGTTTCTTGTACTATGTGGCTAAATGCGGTTTACCTTTTACCCAGATCCACGGGTTTCACCAAACATGTGGTTTCACCAAATGTTTGCATTTCCTGTGACCAACCTGCAGAAGTGTTGCCCGACTACCCCCACATCGCTGCAATGCTTGGGCCACATAATTTAGGTTTTTGTTACAGAACCCACCCAGGTCAACATACCAATTTCTATTTTAGTCAGCATGTCTGAACTGCTGAAAAAAAAGCCCCCAAATCTCAGCTTAACATAACAACGGTTGTGTCTTGCTCCCTCACAGCGTTGGCTCGGCAGCGGGTGGCTGCGTGATGCCCGCCTCTGAGCTCAGTGGTATGTCCCAGGAGAATAGGAATGACACGGGTAGTAATGACCCTGACATTTTCTGCTGCAAAGTCCTGGGAAATTCCCTGTGGCGTTTTCCTATTGAATTCCTCTGCCCTTCAACTTTGGAAATGATCGTGCTTCGCTCTGATAATTTATTGCCCTCTTTTTTTTGGAAATTGCTATAAACTGTAGATCGTGCCTCCTGTAAAGACAGTCTATGTCGCTTCTCTTTTGCTCTCATCATTTTTCCACTTTCATTTCTTGAATTTGTATGTGCTGCCCTATTAAAGTTTGCTTTCTTGGTGTTCTTGTTTTTATTTTCTGTTCCTCGAGTTGTCCTCCTGGGCATTTTGTCTTTTGTCTTGGATTTCCCCTGTCATATTAGAGGGGTTCTTAAAATAACTGCTTTCTCTACTGTTCACATCAAAGAAAACGGTGACAAAAATGCTGAATGGAAACCGTATTTGTCGGTGGGCTTGTTCACTAGACAGACTTCAGTCTCTGGTGACTGGAAAAGTGCCAGGACCCTTAAATATGAAAAACGGATCATCTTTATGCTGGGATTCTAAAATCATCTCCTTTTTCCTTATTCTACCCTCAAAATGTCTTCAGAGAAAAACTGTAGCATTTATCGTTTTGTCTCATTTATGCTTTTGGTGTTACCCCAAGGCACGTGTTCTGTGTGCCATTTTCAGAGAGAGCCTGTAGACCACGTCCCCCCAAATCTGCCTCTTCTCACACCTAAAACCTCTCGTGGGCTCTGTGCAGAAGGTTGGCTGCCCCCTCTGATCCTGAGACCACTCCACAGGCCACTTCATCATCCGGATCTCCTCTGTCCACTTTCTGCCTTTGGCTACTGGGTCAAATGACTTGTCCTCCAATGGCTCATACCTGTTTCTCTTCCGCTTAACGTGCCTGTGGATTCCCCCCCCCCCCTTTATTTTAACTTACATCAGATTTGGGAAAAGAGAATATTCTTAATCTGTCACTTGAACAGACGTTCCAAGTTGTTACACGTAAATTGATCCAACAGGGGGTACATCTCCTGGTGGCCAACTGAGTGGTGAGACAGAGTGAAGAGTCAGACAGTTGTAGAACACGAGGCAGAATATCGATTTCATCGGGCTATTCAAGAAAAGTCAGGTGTGCCGACAGTTTCCTACTATCTTTTGGTGTTTTGAGGGCTCGTTACACAGTCTACTTGAACCAAATGCCAGGAACTTCTCATGTTTTCATAGAGCTCAGGTATTAGTGTCCCTTTAAATGTGTGGTTTGCATTACGTTTTATTTGGAGGCTAGTGATAGATGTTCTGTGTGTGTGTGTGTGTGTGTGTGTGTGTGTTCTCAGAGCACTATGCCATTTACTTTTGATATATTGACTGTATGGAAAAATTCTCAGCTACTCCCAAATCTGAATACTTAAAATATGGTCCATAGTATGAACCGATGGTGGTTTAATATGAATTGTTGCCAAGTAGCTAATAGACAGGGGTGTTTGCTTAACAAGAGAGCAAATCTTGTTGTGTGTATTCTACGCTGGAGAAGATGTTTTGTGATGAGCTCTTCTGGTGAGCACTTATTAGATGTCGGATATTTGACTAAGGGTTTCTCATTCGAGGTCTTGTTTAAACCTTTCTTTGTCTTACAAGGTGAAATGTATGATTAACTCCGATCTAGACATGGCAAAGTTGAGTACTAGAGGATTTATTTTCTTGGGATTCCAGGGATGGTAAATACTAAACACAGGATTTAAGAAGAGGAATTCTGAGCCAGAGTCCACACTGTGCTGTCGTGTGGGCGTTTCTCCAACATCAGTCACTGGGAGCCGCCATTAGGATTTCTGCCACGCCCATTCCATCAAGTGCCATCTTCAAGGTCTTCAGTTATATTTATGCACCACCAGTTCTGCTGTTTACTTAACACTTGTATTTTGATGCAAGTGTTTTCTATTTGACTTAAATCCATTTATTTTACAAAGAAACCTTATATCTATCTCTAACCCAAAAGGGAAACGGTCATTGTTTTGTGTTGTTACCAGGGTGACAGTAGAATGATTGAAGGAAAGCCACAGGTAGTCAAAGGACTAGAATTTTATTTGGCCAACGATGGGAAATTAGTGTATGACCTGAAACAGAAGACAATTCAGCATATTCACAAATGGAGATAAAAATACGGCTTTACTGGGTCTCACAACTCCCCAGTGCTTGTGAGAATTCTCTTACATGTCAGAAGCTTACTTTTCCCATTCTGAAGTTTTTTTGTTTTTTGTTTTTTGTTTTTTTAATGCCATCCCGGTTAGAACAAATGATAGCTTGGATCGCTCTGGAGACCCCAATTACATAAGTCTCTGCATGTCGACTACAGGTAACTGGTGCAAGAAATCCCCAATGTGTTCTCAGGTTTCACTGCAGAGGAATGGCTCTCCCAGCAAACTTCAGTTAATAGATTGGATCCAAGGTCAGTCCCCAGGTGCAGCATCTCGTGGCAAACCTGAGCTTCAGGGCCACCTGAGGTCCATCCCTGCACAGGCGATGAACTGAAGGTGTCACATAAAATAGTTATACTCAATTTTAGGTGGATGCTATCATCAATCAGCACTTTAAGCCTAAATCTGCTCTCTCTTCTCTAGAAAGCTAGATTAGTGTTCTAACACATCCTAACATTCAATTTAGACTTATTCCTTGATATTATCTCATGATTTTAAAGAGAAGTGAAATTGGAAGAAGAGTTTTCACTTTGTGATGAAGTGATATTGAATGACCCATGGAGGTATCACCTAATTAGTGGGGGCACACCCTGTCTTTCCTGTCTGGGACTTTGGGAACCTCCACTCAGCTGTTACTGCTGCTAAATCAACCAAACTGTTAGCCAGTATGGTGAGACGCTCTAGCAAACTATCCAGTTAACCAGTTGGTTACCAAACATTTTCATTTTCTAGAAATTTACGTAAAGTTGTTAAGTTGTGTACGTTCTATGAGCCTTAACACGTATGTATTTTTGTGTAACCACCACAATCGGGATGCAGAACAATTCCATCACCCCCCAAAACTCACTCATGATGCTTCTTTGTAGACAGATTTCCTCCCCACCCAATTGCCTGGCAACCACTAATCTGTTCTTTCCCTAGAGTTTTTCCTCTACTGGAATGTTGTGGAAATAAAATCATATCAGATGTCACCTTTTGAGATGGACTTCTTACACGAAGTGTATGCTTTTGAGATTCATCTACCTTTTTGAAGGTAACAGTGGTCCGTTCTTTCTTGTTCTGGGATTGCATAGATGGACCACAGTCTGTCCATTTAGGCCCTGATTAGAGGACATTCGTGCTGTCTTTGTTTTTTGACCACTATGAATAGAAATGTTGTAAACATTCATGTACACATTTTGTGTGAAGCTAATTTTATTCCTAGGAGTGGTATTGTTGGTCATAGGACAGGTGTATGTTTGGTCTTAGAAGAGATTGCTGAACTGTTTTCCAGAGTGGCCGTGACTTTCTGCATCCCCGGAGGGGGTGAGAATCCCAGGTACTTCACATCCTCATCAGCTTTGGGCATTGTCAATTCTTCATGCACTCATCCGCTCATTTGTTGAAAGTTGTAGCAATTCTAATTGATGTGTCATGCTATTTTGTTGTGATTTTAACTAGAGTTTACCTATAGCTAGATATGTTGAACATCTGTACACAGCTTGTATATTCGCTGATAAGGCACGTATTCAAATTTTTGCCATTTCTTTTATTGGATTGTTTGGTTTCTTACTGTGGAGTTTAGAGAGTTCTTTAAATGTTTGGAATGCAAGTCTTTTGTCACATATGTAATTGGCAAATATTTTCTCTTCATCTGTTTGTCTTTTCATTTTTTTTAAGTTCACTTATTTATTTTGAGAGAGAGAGAGTGCCTGTGAGTTGGGGAGAGGAGCAGAAGGGGAGAGAGAGAGAGAGAGAGAGAGAGAGAGAGAGAGAGAAGCAGGCTCCATACCCAGCAAGATCCTGATGTGGGGCTCAATCCCACGATTCTGGGCTCATGACCTGAGCCAAAATCAAGAGTCGGACACTCAACTGACTGAGCCACTCAGGCACCCCTCCTTATCATTTCCTTAACCGTGTCTCTCTCAGAGAAAATATTTTTAATTTTGATGAATTCTAATTTATTTTCCTTGCATCAATTTTGCTTTTGGTGTTGTATTTAAGCATCCCCTGCCTAACACAAGGTCACAAATCTATCTGTTTTCTTCCCAAAGGTGAGTTTTATTTTTTATTTTCATTACACCATCCGCTGAATGTTTTTTTTTTTGTAACACGTGAGGTCTATTTTGCAGTTGGTGTTTGTTTGTTCGCATAGCGATACTCAGCTGTTGTATCTCCATTTGTTGAAGAGATCATCTTCCCTCCATTGCTTGTCCCCACAGAACTGCTTGCTCTGTGTTCCGTTTCATGGATCTACATGTCTGTTCCTTGGCCAGCACCATACTGTCTTGATTACAGCAGCCTTACGGTATGAGCTAAAATTGAATAATTTTGCCTATTCCAGTTACTCTGTCTTTTGCAATAAGTGTTAGAATCGGCTTGTCTGTACCTACAACCTTACCCAAGAACTTAGATCTTCCTTCCTTGTTTGATTTGCGGTGACCTTTCCTCAACACCAACTACCTCACTGTCCTAAGACTCGAACTGGAGAGTCCAGATCCAATTACTGCCCTGCGTTGGCCTGGGCTATATCTTGTATTGAAAGTTGTCTCATGTTTTTCTAAATAAAAGATCTCAATGACGATTAGCTAGCCAGTTCTCTCCGAGAAGGAGGAAATTGTCCAAGAGCTGCCCAGTGTTTGACACCCAAGTATTTAAGCTCTTGATTGTTAAATCGGTTTCTTTTCTAAAAAGGTTTGAAACTATTCATATAAATCAAGTCTTAAATTTACTGTGGATTTTAGTTATCCCAGATATGAATGTTAATTTTAGCAATTGTTAAAGAATAATTTCTTAATTAATCAATTTATTAAGTGAGAAAGATCAGTATTGAGGGTCTTGTTTTTGTTATTTTGGGGGGTTTGTTTCGTTTTTTGTTTTTGTTATTCTGGGTTTTCTTTTGTCTTTGTTATTTTTTAAAAGTACCTATTAAAGACACACATTCCCTAGGCGAGTGGATATTTTGACCATGAATTCCATGTTTGTGGGTGTGGGAGATAGAAGTCAACAACCAATCCAACTTTCGTTAAAGAAATGAAATATGTTTCTCAAATGTAATTTCAATTTTCTAGGTGATGCTTTTATGGGGAGTAGTTGTCAATGAGTTAAGTCTTACCGTGTTTCAGTTTAAATACCTGCTCTGTATATTCATAGCACATGCACTAAGGAAAAGAAAGTATCGATTGATAACAAAAGTTTGAAAATACATCATATCCACACACTCTAAAGTTGGCTTGGGACAAGTCAGACCTCCATTTGCAGCTAAACACATTGGTGCACCGAAGGCTCTAGGGTGTTAATGCTCAGTATTTCTGAGATGCTCCACCTTCTAGAACATCCACATCGCAGTTGTCTTACTACTCAAGCTTGGATAAAGTGCTAGGTTTGCTTCAGAGGAAGAAAAGCCAGCACAGGAATCATTTAAGAAGCACATGGGCTGTGAGACATGGATTTCCTCTGAAACCCAGGGGCTCAAGCAGGGCACTTCCTGGGTGGAGTTGCTAAGGCTAAGAACAGAGGTGCCCTTTTACATTGCTTGATGGCTTTGTGTCCACAGTAATTAATGGGAAGACAATTTCAACTCTCTGTGAGTACAGTGGCTAGATCATAGGAGTCAGAAAATTGGGTATCAAAAGCATCCAGTTTTATTTGCTCAATTATCACATCCTCCTCTAAAGCCTTTTTCTCCCTTAAAAGCTTTACCGTCTAGGGGTGCCTGGGTGGCTCAGTTGGTTAAGTGTCTGACTTCGGCTTTGGTCATGATCTCGCTGTTCCCTAATTTGAGCCCCACGTCAGGCTCTGTGCTGACAGCTCAGAGCCTGGAGCCTGCTTCTGATTCTGTGTCTCCCTGTCTCTCTGCCCCTCCCCTGCTCATGCTCCGTGTCTCCTCTCTCAAAAGTAAGTAAACTCTAAAAAACAACAGAAAAAATTTTAAAAAAATACACAACTTTTACAGTCTAATATTGCAAAGTGTGTTTTGAGGGTATCTTAAGTAAGTGGTGGCCTATTCACTGACTAGAGAACTAGCTTATATTTTAAGAATTAGAAAGGTTTTACATACTTCCATTCAGATTTGTAAACCAGTTAAATCGGGTTTTCCCAACTGTGGCACTATTGACATTCTGGATTGTTGGGAGCTGTCCTGTGCACAGTAAGATCTCTAGCATCACCCCTGGTCTTCCCCCACGAGATGCCAGAGGCACTCCCACTCGCCACTCCCCACCATCATGACCATTGAGAAATGTCCCCAGACATTGCTAGTTGCCCTTGAGGGGTGGGGAGCGCATGTGTCCCCAGCTGAGACTGCGTTAGACAAGAGCAGCATTGCGTTGCAACCTATGTTTGTACAGACTTTGTGACTTCGGTTTGGCAGCGAGGTTTGTTACACCAAAGACGAAAAAAATCATGTCTCAGAAAAATCATGTTAAAATCAGCACGTTTATATCAAGTGATGTATTGAAATTTCCCAATGCCGTATCATTTTCCAAATGTTCCAATCTCTCTTTGCAAGCATGGATTACATAAAAATCATGCGTTACCCACACGTGCCAAATTTATTTATTTCTGTGATTTATTTTTGCTATAAAATGTATATTTTTCTGCATAGACGAGTATATTTTTCTGGCTGCTGGTATTTCTATTTCATGCTGATCTCAATGGGCTATTATAGGGCAGCTGTTTGTGGAATCGTATGAAAACATTCAAGTCATCTTATTTTAGAATCCCACATCTTCATATTCAGTGGTGTGATTTTATGCAATTCACTTATGAAATGATTCTATTCTGGTTATTTGGAACTCATTTACATCCCTGTAAGTACCCAGCAGGAAGTCTTTAATCACTGGGATGTGTGACCGGTCTCTTTTACTTTGTTCATCTTCCTACAAGAGACCGGTGACTACGAATCTAACTCTATCTCATTCCCTCTCTATCATGTTGTAGGTGAAGTTACACTGATTTTTGTTAGACCTTAAATGGAGAACGTAATTGTTTGCTTGAGATAGTGACAGAAAATCTTTCATTCATATTAGAACTAGTTAAGTTCTAAGGGCCCGATCAACAAACAAACCAACAACAACGAAAAACAGAATAATAAATATAGAGAACGGTGTGGAGGGTGGGTGAAATGGGTGAAGGGGATGAAGAGGTCCAATCTCCCAGTTATAAAATAAATAAGTCATGGAGATAGGAGCACAGTGTAAGGGATACAGTCAGTTATATTGTAATAACACGGTATAGTGACAGATGGTGGTTGCACGTCATAGTGAGCGTGTTGCGCAACGTATTGAATTGTAGAATCACACTTGTGCACCATAACATTGTATGTCAACTATACTTCAATAACAAAAATAAGCAAACAAATAAAAAGCTAAAGAAAAGATTCAGGAGTGCGATTGAAATGCAATGGCGTCTGTTGTTCTAGGGTCGTTTTTGTTTGTTCGTTTATCTATTTGAGAGAAAGAGAGTGTGCAAGTGGAGGATGGGCAGAGAGAGAGAGGGAGAATCCCCAGCAGGCTCCGCACTGTCAGCGCAGAGCCCGATGTTGGGCTCGATCTCATGAAGTGAGAGATCGGGACCTGACCCAAAATCAAGTTGGACACTTAACGGACTGAGCCACCTAAGGCACCCCTCTATGATCATTTTTTATTGGAAAGCAATGCCTTGTAAATTATATAGCTTAACATTCTCACTCTTAAAAATGCCACATAATTTAAGCAATACCATGTAAATCACATATCTTAACATTTTCACTCTTAGCCTCAGGCAACTCAGCAGTAATAGGAAATATTTTCATAATTTCAAAAAGTATGCACCATGGCAGTGCAATTTAAATGTTATTTAAGGGGCGCCTGGGTGGCGCAGTCGGTTAAGCGTCCGACTTCAACCAGGTCACGATCTTGCGGTCCGTGGGTTCGAGCCCCGCGTCGGGCTCTGGGCTGATGGCTGGGAGCCTGGAGCCTGCTTCTGATTCTGTGTCTCCCTCTCTCTCTGCCCCTCCCCCGTTCATGCTGTGTCTCTCTCTGTCCCACAAATAAATAAATGTTGAAAAAAAATTTTAAAAAATGTTATTTAAAAATACAACATTTTAAATCCTTCTTTTTTTTCTTTAAATTGCTTGTGAAAATGGTACGGGAGAAGTGGTGTTAAAACAAACCACTTTCGTGGAAATCATTGTTAGGAGAATTGTAAATAATATGTTGACCTGCACGCTAGCTTTTGTCCTAGGAGCGTGATCCATCTTTCCTTATCTCAGGGAAGGTGACTTTCACCTTTGTATTTAGACACAGGGACTTGCCAGTGACTGCAAGAAATTGTACTTAAAAGCTCCAGATTTCTAAAACAAAAACAAACATGCCCAAGTAAAGAATGTAATTGTAATGCCTCCTTAGCTCAGAAGCCTACCATTAATTTCATTGCTACTTTTTGCTTACAAAGCCCAAGAGAGGAGTCTGTTAGTGGTTGAGGAGGAGACTCGCTGTGAAGAAGCTCCTCAACTTTGCAGAGAAGGTACAGAACCACAGGTGGGTTATGAGGAGAAGGGTTTGGGGAAAGCACTACAGACCCAGGGACACAGCTTATGCCTGCAAGTGGGAGGCTTGTGTGTAGGGGGGCGCCCACTTTCAAATCCTACAATTGTTGCTGGAACATCCAAAGAGATTAGCAGACTTGAACAAAGCTGGACTAGTCTTCGGGATGAACTCAAACACATTTACATTACGTAAGTTCTTTCAGTACTGAGACAAAGGGCCTGCAAATAGATCATTCTCTCGTTTGCCTCTCTGCACTGGCTGGCTGTGGACGAAGACGTTAATTGCCTTGACCTTGCTCTTTCATATCTGCCCACAGCAGAATTCAGAAATGTCCCAGGAAAGGGGGAGTCTGTCTTGGCGGTCTGCTGGGCACTGAGCACTGCCTCCCTCCCCATGAGCTCCTGGCCACGTGTGCCAGCTCTGCACCGCCCCGTGACATTTACTCAGGGAAATGCTCTGGCTGAGGTGGTTCTGCAATCAGTGTAGCAAATGCAAGCTACATTTTGATTGTGTTTGGCAGCAGGTTGAGGAGGGAGGTCTGGAATGTGGGCTAGTGAACGGGGCTGGCATCCCTCCTGCACCCCCGGAACTTGCAGACATTACCAATCAATCACCGCTCCAGCCTTAGTGAGGGTGGGGTTCTTTGATCACACAGCCTCAGGGCAGCCGATTCTTTGCAAATTTATCAAGCTGGGACTAGAGGTGAAGCCTCTGTGTCATCCTGACTTTAATTCTCTCCAGGCCCCTGACTTGACCATGCTTCTTGGTCTTGACTTTTTCATGTATAAAATAAAAGGAGACTCATTTTTCAAATTTATCATCATTAGGCTGGCTGGAAGAGGGAATGTGGAATATATAAAATTGAGGCTTCTTCCAACTCCTAATGTAGTCATAAAAACGTACAATATTAGATCGCTTCAGAGGATTCGAGTATTTTAATTGCTTACTACGACTTATCTATGGGAAGATTACATTAATCCAGAGTATTATCACTCTTGAAACACATTTATAACAATTCTACTTATAAACCAAAGCTAGATTATTACCCAGAAGTTATTTCCTGGTGCTGATCGGGAATTCTGTCAGTTAAGACCAACTAACAATACAGCAATGTCCTTTTTCTCCAGCCTTCCTTTCTAAAAAGTTTCAAGTCTTGGTAATTAACTCTAGCTTCCGATTACACTGTTTTAGCACTCAGTGTTCACATGAGAGCAATCTGAACAAAATTCACTTAACATAAGGAGCTGCAGCTGTTACAGGAAAATGAGCCGAGGAAGACTCTGATGTTGGCCCCCTAAGTCCCAGGTATGGTGACTCAGACAGGAAAGAAAGGTTGCAATCAGTTTCCAGTTGTGCAGACCCATTAGCAATTTGATTATGTAAGCCTCATTCCCTTTCGAAATGGCTAGGCTTTTGCAGGGAGGGGCAGAGATGTACTTAGGAGGCATGAGGTCATGATGCCCAAAACTACAGACTCTAGAGACAGCTGTCTTGGTGCAGGGCACTTGTGTAACCTTGTGTGACCTTGGGAAGCTTTGAGACATCTATGTGCCTTGTTTCCTTCCACATGGGCAAAAAGGAGACAGCATCTATCAGCCAGCGTACTTGCACGGCTAACTGGGGTAACATCCACACAGTTCTCCCGGCACTGTTTATCAGCTAACAATGGTCCAACAAATTTTAACTGTTAATATGTGAAACCATGAAAACTGCATCTTCGTTAGAGTTACCATTTTTTATTTATCTTGAAGATTGTCTTGCAGGGCAACAAGCTGCAAACCAACGTATTTGTGGCCGTACAAGAACGGATGACAAGAATGTTGCAAATTAAACACAAGAATAAATAATACCTCAAGAACGCCTACGCACATTACCTGCAACACCATTTGAGGCACTTAAAGTATTAAGATATTTAAGTATCCAAGCTGTTCACAGTGGATGAGAAAAGACTAGCCCATGAACCTAAACATCTGGTTAGTGACATTGAAGTAACACAAGACTGCATGATGCGGTCTTTTATCACAACATGGTGGCCAAGGTCATTCAACGGACTGCTCTTGCCACAATTTGGCTTCCGTGATGTCCTATGTATGGGGCAAGGGTGATCACTGGAGTACCCAATACCCCATCCAGTTGGTAGAGATTTTTTATGTCAGTTTGAGTTTCAGTGATGTCTGAGTGCTGGAAGGTGGTACACCAGCAATCCAATGTGTAAGCCCACAGAAATGGGCACCAGCCCTGGAATTGGGTGACTATACCCAGTTAGCACCTCTTGAAGGATGCTCTCTGTCTGGGTGACCAGAAAAGCTATCTCTAGTGAAGCTTGATTTCTCCCCCCAGAACTTTTGTTTTAAGCAGGAACAACTTTGGTGGGCAGATAAGTACTGCAAAGCTTTTATTGGGCAATCGGAATAATGAAAGTGAACTTGAGCAACATAAACTAAATCAAAATTTCCCCATCAGTTTAATTCATGACCGTATGTCCACATACCAGGATATTAGATTACAGTTGTCTTCTTCTTCTTTTTAACTTGGATATTAAGAGTAAACTATATCATGTGTTAAATTGGTGTTTTACAATTGAAAACTTTGGCTTTTTAGAAAAGGCGATTCAATTCAAATTAGTTTATATAGGACATTGGTTTTGTTTAAATTAATGAAATCCTTATATGTGTTTTTAACATAATGTAAAACCATACATAATAAACCTAATGTGTCAGGATATCATAATCAATCATTGAAAATGAATATAAATATAACATGTACTCTTTTAAAAACATGGTAAATAATTCTTCACAGGGTGTATCTAAGTGGAAAACAATTTTTGCTGAATTTTATATTTATATGAGAATAATTTCATATAGACTATTAAAATTATTGGTGAGTGTTATTTGCAAAAATGAATTAATTTCTTTCTAGGAGAGTGGTATACATATATCATTGAAAGATGTCTGGTTGACAAGACTCTGTGATATCATGTGTAATGGAAGAATTTACTTATTAAAGATTATTTTCTTATTTTGAGAGAGAGAGAGAGCACAAGTTGAGGAGGACAGACAGAGGGAGAGAAAGAACCTCAAGGAGGCTCCACACTGTCAGAGCAGAGCCCAATGTAGGGTTCAAACCCACAAACTGTAAGATCATGGCCTGAGCTGAAATAAAAGTTGGACGCTTAACCAACTGAGCCACCCAGGCATCCCTCGAGAATTTAATTATTAAATGTACACACTATATCCCTCATACACACACACACACACACACACACACACACAGAGTCACAGGATTTTAGGCGTTTTGAAGGAAGGAAAAAATTCTTATTGTATTTTCTGCATTAAGTAAGTCAACTTCATATGTTTTTGATATTATTTGGAATTAAATGAAAAGTATTCACTTCTTAGAGAGGTTAAATAAAATCCTTCATGTCAATGTAGTGAATGATGCTTGACATAATTTGGTGTTCAGTAAAGTGTGATGTTTCTATTTTAGTTTACAAATGGCAACCAAATCCCAGCTCCACAAGATTTCATGGTAAGCTAAGTTCAGCAAGTGAAATTAAAATAGAGGCATCATGAGCATAAAATGTGAACTTCATGAATGTGCAAGAGAATTGAAATGAAGCCTTGGATCCCACGGGAGATTCTGGGTGTGTTAAGATTTGGGATAGAGCTTGTCACAGAGTAAGCGTCAATTGACATTATGAACATCATCACCACCCTCATCATCTCTGCCCTTGTCTGGTCTATAACCACTCTCAGCTTACCAATAAATACCTATGATAAACTAAAAACCTTTCATCACCGTTGAGAACTGAGGCCCAGTGTCAACTCAATGGCAGAATATGGGAAGAACTCATTCTATCAATAAGGTGGGTGTGGAGGGTTGAGGACAACCTAGTCAGCTCATGAAAGATCTTGCTTTCTCTTCAGAAAACAGACAACACCTGAGAAAAGGAAAGACAGTATTTTCTGTCAGTTGTGACATCTTGCCTGTGATTCAGAGACCTGGTGAGGAAATAACTCAGGATTGGCAATGGTGTGAGTGACACTGTGTTACGAAACAAACGTACACGACCCAGGGCCAAGCTGGCAGTGGTGTGGTGCATTCTGAGGGATACAGAACCCCAAACGAAACAATACCCAGAATAGGTAGATGGGCACAAGCTTGGTACCAGAGGCAGCTATAAATCTCGGCTCCCTTGTGCTCAGATCTCTTCCCTGCACTGAAGGTGGTGGGTGGAGGCTGGGGGGCTGCCTTGGCTGTGTGGCTGGGGGAGCTAGAAGACACTGATAGAGGAAATTAGCCTACTGCATGTTGGACCTGGGAATTAGAGTTGGGTGCTTGCATCTCCATCTGGTTTTCAACAGTAAATTTGAGAAGGTTCAACCATGAGTGGTCAAAAAATCAGGACCCAGAACTCATTTTTCATCTCAGCAAGTGTCAAATATTGGTCTTCGTCCAAAGCCAAGGGTAGAAATCAAGACACACACACACACACACACACACACACACACAAAATAGAATCCATAAGGAAGTAATGCAAACCATGTAAGAACAGACAAAATGGAGTCATAAATGTGCAATGAACATATAAATATTCTCACCTTAACTCCAGAGATTACAAGCTCACATCCATCCAAGCAATAGAAAGGCAACATCAGTGACTGAATGACAACTGTGCCGATGATGATAGCAATCTGGAGCCCACACACCCTATCCCAAAGGGAGACTAGGAACCAACCCCTGCTGATTTCTGCTGAGATGAGCTCAGGTCACCCATTGAGGGTTTTCAAATAACATGAAATCTCCACATTTTTATGGGAGCTGACTCAATGTTTTTAATATCGTGTGTGCCAAACAAAACATGTCTGTGGGCCACATGTGGTCCGGAGCCAAGATATAACCCTATTCATGCACCACATAGGATTACATTAGATATTTATATCTAAAAATGTTAGAAACGCAAGGTTTTAGTTAACATAAAGGTAATATTTTACCTTCAGACTGTGGCAGAACAAGGGGGCAAAACACAAACAAAACCCGATGCATATTACGCATGTATACAATTATCAGGCCATCATCAATTAGGTTCATCTTAGAAATGTAAGTTCAGTCCAGCATTAGGGCATCATAAGTGATATAAAATAAGCTTTTGACAACAAAAGAGCAGGTAGGAAAATTCAGTATCTGTTCCCATTACAAAATAGTCCTCTGTGAGGCTTAACGCTTAAGGACTGGTTACCATAAAGTCTGCTTTTAGGTCAGTTGACACCATCCCCCCATATCTCGCCCCAGCACCTAGATGCCTAACCACCAGACAAAACATTACAAAGGTCTTTTTAATAGAAACTTGGCCCCAAATACTCACATCATAGCCTTCCAATTTACTCTCCCGCTTCCTGAATAATTACCAAAGATAAGGCTGCTGACTGATAAGACTTGCCCATACAAAGAGAGCTTCCAAGTAGCTTTTATTGTTTCTATCTCAAATATAAGTAAGCCATTGGATTACTTAATGAAAATCCTTGTGATAACAAAGGCTCCAAGATTAACTAGAACGGCTGATCACAGGAGCAATTGCCACTCCAGGAAATAGATGAGAGCCAAAGAGGAAAAAAAAATGTCTATGGAAAGATTCAAGAAGACAAGTTTCAAAAAGAAGGCTCATCCATAAAATAAGAAAAAGATGCCATAAGAAATTGAAAACCAAACAACACTAGGAAAATAAATTGAAGAGATTTTAAAATATTCAATAATAGTAGTAGGAGCATGAAATAAAGGACCTATCCTAGAAAGTGGAATAAAAATCAAAAGCATGGAAAATAGGAGTGAAAAGATAAACAATATGAAAAATCACCCCCCAAAATTGCACTCCGTTTGCACTTAATTCCAAGAAATGCACTCAAGAAAAGAACAGAAAAAAATAGATGGTGAAATGATAAAAATTCGAACACAAAATAACTTCTGAGAGCCAGTGATCAGGAGTCAGAGGTAAAAGATGACCAACAAATGCCCAACAAAATGAATGAGGAAATAATCACATTAAGTATATCATCATAGGGGGAGGCACCTGGGTGGCTCAGTCTGTTGGGCATCCGACTTTGGCTCAGGTCACAATCTCACGGTTTGTGAGTTTGAGCCTTGCATCTGGCTCTGTGCTGACAGCTCAGAGCCTGGAGCCTGCTTCAGATTCTGTGTCTCCCTCTCTCTGTACCTCTCTGCTTTCCCTCTCTCTCTCTCTCTCTCTCTCAAAAATAAACATTAAAAAAGTATATCATTACAATAATTGAGAAGAGCGAGTTTAAAAATAAGTTTCTAAAATTTCTAAAATAAAAATCACCACAAGAAGATAGGAAGTAGAAAACTATCAAATTTTCTCATTACTAACAACAAAACTTCAATTAAAAGGATTGATGTCTTCATAACCGTACATAAGAAAGAATTTTAACTTAGAATTTTGCTGCAGCAAGACTTTCCGTGAAATACATTTTTCAAACACGGACACTTTCCAATTACAAGGATTCAAAATTTATCCTTGCTCATCTTCACTTTCGAATGTGCTCTTTGGAAATAAGGGATAGTTCCCCAAATGGAGTTAATAATTGGATACCAGTAGTAGTAATCACTCTTAGAATAATGGTAAGGGAACATAAAACAATAGTAGGCAGATAGTAGACACAAAGACTTTAGAAAGTCAAGGAGAAGAGAGGACTCCAAGAGATAGTTATATTGAAAAGAGGACATATAAGATTTTTGATGCTCTATTTTAGAACTTGTAACATATAATAAAACAATAAAGACAAATGATACAAGGAAGAAAAGGTAATCACGAATGATGTAGTATTTACAGTAATTAGAGGCAGTTCTGGAGAAACAAACAAATGCATACACACCAGCAGAAGATGAAAACTATCTCTCTGGTTAATAGATGATAGATTGATGGCTAGATAGAGACATGGATGTCTAGATAGATGATGGATGGATGGATGGATGGATGATGGATGAATGGGTAAAGACAGGATGGATGGATGGGTGATGGATGGATGGATAAAGACAGGTAGTGGTATAACTCAGAATAAGAGAAACTATTGACTTACGGAAGCATTATTTCCAACAGCCAAGATGTGGAAAGAGCCAAATGTCCATGGACTGATGAATGGATAAGGAAGATGTAGTACATATACAAGGGAATATTACTAAGCCATAAAAATAATGACATCTTGCCATTTGCAATGACATGGATAGAGCTAGCGAGAATTATGCTAAGTGAAATAAGGCAGTCAGAGAAAGACAAATACCAAATGATTTCACTCATGGGTGGAATTTAAGAAACAACACAAACAACAGGGAGAAAAGAGAGAGAGAGAGAGAGAGAGAGGGACAAACCAAGAAACAGACTCTTGACGATAGATTTCACACTGATGGTTACCAGAGGGGAGGTAGGTGGGGGAATGTGTAACAATGGGGGTGAGGATGAAGGGGAGCCCTTGTCATGACGGGCACCTGGTGATTTATGGAAGTGTTGAATCTTTATATTGTAAGCCTGAAAGTAATATAACACTGTATGCTAACTAACTGGGATAAAACTTAAAAAAAAAAAAGAGAAGCTTTTGAAAAAAAGACAAGCCTATCAATTGTTTAACCATGGGAATAAGACTGTATACCTGTGAGAACTTTAGTTTTTAATCAGAAAAAAACTGTCATAAACCCAGTAGAGCAATAAAATCATGAAAGTAAGTGTAGCTTCATGGTGGGGCATAGAAAGAAATAAATGTATATTAATTTCATTATCTTTCTACCAGGAAATCAATCAATATTGTCTGATATTGAAATACAGCTTCAAAAAGCCTAGAGTAGTGGGGCACCTGGGTGGCTCAGTCAGTTGAACGTCTGACATCAGCTCAGGTCATGATCTCACTGTGAGTTCGAGGCTCACATCAGGCTCTCTGCGGTCAGCACAGAGCCCATATCAGACCCTCTCTCCCCCTCTCTCTGTCCTTTCCCAACTTGCTCCCTCTTTCTCTCTCTCAAAAATAAATAAACAACATTAAAAACAAAAGCCAAGCACAGGACTGCAAATATTTTTTAAAAATTGTTGGTTTTTTGTTTTCTTTTGTTTTGTTTTTGCTTTTTTGCTTATCCTTAATAATATAGATTTACTTCTCTTGCAGTAAAGGAACATTTCCCTGAAGTTCAAAAATGTCTTTAGTTTCACTTTTTCTTTCTTCTGTTAAATTCAACTTATATTAAATTGTATACCATTAACTTAAAAGCAGCATGTTTGTTAGTGAATTTATTAGTAAACATTCCTGGCTTACTAATTGTTTCATTTGTAATCGCACAACTGAGCGATTGTTATGTGGGGGCATCATTTCCAACTACACAATGTCATCTACTCACTGAACCCTTTCATCTCACACAGCATATCACTAAAGAAAATTCAAGCCTGAGCCTTCAAAGGTAGGAGAATCGAACTGCATACTGTCAGTGGTAAAGTGTTTTGAGTGAAGACAAAATGATTTGTCTTTGGAGGTCTTATATCCTTTGGGTGTTACTTTACTCACCTGTCAAGATGATGAAAACTTTGGTCCTTCACATTCTTGTTCGATTTCTATGACATTGCCATATTCTTTCCTTAATAGACCAGTTAATGGATGTAACAATGCGAAAACCTAATGTTTGATTTTAAAGTATTCATAGAACTATGGCTGTGGGTTCTCAGCCATACAGAATTTTAGATGAATTTGGCTTTACATTCAGGGTATGTTGAGACTACATTTGCATATACATCTTCTGTGGTGAAGAGTTATAATACTTCAGAGATTTCAGTGTAAATTTAAATAGATGAGGAGTTGGGTTTTCAGTAATCAAAAATGTTCCGGATGAAATTTGTCTAAACGGTACACATTTGTTTATACGCACAAAAAATTAGAGATATAAACTGACATGCATTTGAGCTGAGACAAAATTATAGCCATGCGTATATTGACGCCATTTTAATAAAGTTATTTTATAGTTTCTTATGATTCCCTCCAACTAGAAAATTACACACACACACACACACACACACACACACACATGCACGTGCACACATTTGGGTGTTTAGGTGTTTTTTGAGGCTAAGTCATACACATGACTCTGTAATTTTAGGTAAATGCAGCACCAACAAAAGTCCCAAAGTCCTAAAGACAAGGAAGGGTTCCATAAGTCCTGTCTAATTCTAGACTCATAGGATTTCATATAGGCCAATAGAAATGTCACCAGTTGTAACCCTTACTATCAAATGTAAGACTGAAAAATCTGACTGCATAAAAATTTACAGCTTGTGTACAGAAGGTGACATCAGAAGCCAAGTAAAAAGACAAGGTCTCCATTTACGGCACTATGGCCAACCATAAAAGCTAAACAACATCCCCACCACAAAATACTGAAAAGATGCCGGATCATACATTCAGACTTTCTAATGCATGGCTTCACCCCAAGTAAATACAAAGAGTTCTCAGTTTTCAAAAGTTCCAGAACCAAGTCCCCAGAAAGGTAAACCAGCACCATGTCCCTCCGTTGCTATGGGGCCAGGATTCACACCACCTGTGTGCTTTTTCTTTTCCTTTTCTCTCTTTTTCTCTTGCTATAATATAAATTGAGCTAACTTTATGGAGGTGGAATTGGCAGAAGCAATACAAATTAAACTATAGATGTGTGTTCTCAGCCAAAGATTTCACTTCTAGATTTATCTACTCATACAGGTGCACACAAAAATACCTACAAGGATGTTTTGAAAGGTAAAACACACAAAAAAGAAATAAGTGGATGCCATCAATAAGGGTGTGGAACTGTATAAATTAAAGAATATTCATTTTATACAATAAAAATACTGGGCGGCTAATAAATAAAAGAATGCGTCTGGGGTGCTGTCATGACATATGGCCGGTGAGAATTAAGTAAATTTAGCGTGAGCTCATTAATAAGTGTGTACATGTTCCTATACAAATAAATAAATTTAAAACATACATAGCATTGTTAAAAGTGGTTACTTCTTAGAAAGAGTAGATGCCGGGTGCCTAAGGTTAAGCATCTTTGACTTAGGCTCGGGTCATGATTTCATGGTACATGAGATCAAGCCCCGCATCGAGCTCTCTGCTGTCAGCCAGAGCCCACTTTGGATCCTCTGTCCCCCTCTCTCTCCCTGTCCCCTACCCTCCCTTCAAAAATAAATCAACATTTAAAAAAGGGTAGAGACCATTTTGTAATATAATTGCAATGATCATTGTAACAAGTTTAAGAAAAATCGACATTTTTTTGATTTGCTTTTTTATGTGGACTCAAACGAATCAAGATCAGGGTATAAAAGGCTATGCCTGTGTCCTTCCTTCTGTTTCCTGTTATCTGAGACAGTGACAGGGCCCTGAACAGTAAACCCCATTCAAGAAAAAAGCTCTGGGAGAAATATGCCTGTAGTTTTAAGAAGTGGAAGTTTGGAGTAATATAATGTATATATAGTAGAATGTTGAGCACAGAAATCAACAAAATTCAAAGCTTTTTTTTTTTTTAAGTAGGTTTTACATCCATTGCAGAGCTTGGCACAGAGCCCAGTGTGGAGCCTGAATTCACAACCCTGAGATCAAGACATGAGTTGAGATCAAGTGTCAGACTGAGCCACCAGGTGCCCCTCAAGGCTTTTTATAAATGTAGCTGGTATGGCTCTCAATCCATCCACTCATGTCAGCCAGATATATGTAGATTTCAGGTCTTTTCAGGCCACGAAGCAGTGTGCATATCTCATGTCTTATGAAACATCAAGGCAATGAGTAGCATGTCTACTTTCTACACATCAGCCTACCTGAATCACCCCAACCACACGTCTTCTTGGCCCTCATGGGCCCTGTGGGCATGATGCAGGGGGTGCCGGGGTCCTACACACTCACCCTTCCAGGTACGCAGACATGATTTCCATCTTCCTTCAAGGGTAAGGAGGCATCAAAGCAGCCAAGCCGCTGGCCAGGAGACTCTGCTCTCATAACCCGTTGATCTCCCCCCCACCTCCAGGTGTGCTGGGACTCCCCTTACCCCATTTTCTGTCTTTCAAGCCTGTCCTCCTGCCCAGACCCCTCCAGAAAAACCAGGGTAATATCTCCAATCGGTTTAGGTTTTACAATAGATGAGGAGAGACAGATTGCCTCTGCTTTCATCCCAGCCCAAATCCCCAGAGGAGGGACGTATAAAAGAATTACCCGGTTTGGCTACTTGCTCAAAATGAGGAGAAAGAGAAAATTAGAGGAAGGATCAAAACAGTATCCTATTTCAATAACTTATTTTGGCCACATAAAGAAAGCAGATTGAAGCAAGTCAAACTTGGACCACAGTGAAAATGCTAACGGCAAGAAAGCATCAGAGAAAACAAAGATTGGTTGTCTAATTTAAAATCAAAGTTTAAATAAAACCATAGCATCAAGTTAAAAGAGAAGGACAAACAAGCCTCTGAAGCCAACAAAACAACTAAAAGATGATTTAAAACCTGCAGTCCAGCAAGGCTTCCTGTATACAGGAGGTGCTCAGCATGTGGTCCCTGTCCTGGGGGGTCACAGAGAAGCAAGAAAGAACCTGGGGAGGGGGAGGGGGTAGCTAGAGGTGTCCTGGCTCCCAGAGTGAGCCTCATGCCCACACAGGTCAAGTCCACCAAGCTGCCACAGTGCTTCCCTGAGTTCTGTTACAGAGCGGGCAAATGTTTCCAGTCAACACCTTCTAAGTCAAGATCATTTTATTGTTTTCTTTAAGGTTGATTTATTTTTTGAGAGAGAGAGAGACAGAGTGCCAGCAGGGGAGGAGCAAAGAGCAGTTCTGCGGAGACCAACGCCTCCCATTGTCTGGGGTCCCTTGACCCTAAACACTCCTCTCTCGGTCCATTGCCCCTCTTCTGCAGAAACACATGTTTGAGCAGCTCCCACTTTATTTAGTTATTTATTTTTTTAATCTTTTCAACATTTATTTATTATTGAGAGACAGAGAGACACAGAGCATGAGCAGGGGAGGGGCAGAGAAAGAGGGAGACACAGAATCCAAAGCAGGCTCCAGGCTCCGAGCTGCCAGCACAGAGCCCTCTGTGGGGCTCGAACTCACAAACCACGAGATCATGACCTGAGCCGACGTCGGATGCTCAACCGACGGAGCCACCCAGGTGCCCCAAACAGCTCCCACTTTAAACAACAAAAACAATCCTCCAAATTTTAAGCGCTCCGGCCCCTGCTAAACTCCAAGCTAATAATTTGAAAATTGGACGAAATGATGATTATCCAGGATAAATGAAATGTTTAACGTTGACCTCAGAAAATGTGTGAAATGTAGAAAGGAAATTACCAAAGGGAAAATTTAGAAAATCAGCAAATAGCTTCCTCTTATAAATAAGGTGATATATTATAAAAGCAACATCTTGATCGAGTTTGAAAATCTAACTGATAAAATTCTACACTATTCCTGATAAAATGACTTCTGTCATAGGTTGTAATGCTTTTCTCTACAAATCAATCTAATGGATCTCTTTGGCCTTGTAGAAAATCTACAAACCCCTTTTATTATCATACTCACAAAAAAATCCCTTAATGAACTAGCCCTTGCCTGTCTCTTTATTTCCTACTTTGTACATTTGATTATGCTGCCAGCATGCCGAGTAATTTGCGTTTTTCTGACCTTGACCTTGTCTGTCCATTACGCTGTAAGTAATTTCTTCTGTAGCATGTCCTTCACTTTCTCATTTTGCTAAATGCTAATTCATGCTTCAAGACTCAGGTCTGGTGTCCATATGCACAGGAACTTAAAGCGATCCTCTTAATGTTTTGTATTTGCCTCTATTTTAAATTTTATGCTGCCTTTAGAGATAATGATCACCATTCAGTAGACTGGGTTCTTTGAAGCAATGGTTTTGTCTTCATCATCCCTGTGTGCCCAGAGCAAAGCAGGATCCGGGAGCTTGTCAGCTATGTGTGAAACAGTAAATCTGTCCTTATTCCTGAGTGTTTCCACTCTTGGAGCCGTCCTTTTTTCCTAGGTGTCCAGGGTTCTCATATGGAACTTAGCAAGAAAACGTCCCATAGAAGTCTGTGTTGGCTAATGTACTTGGCTTGTAGAGACCCTATGTTAATATAATAATAATCAAAACCCTAAGGATGACAATGAGAGCGTGCCACTGGAATGATATCTTGTGGTTGATAGAATCAAGCCCATAACTCAGGCCATTAACTTAAATCTGTTAGGTCAGAATTGACCAGGGGGAAAGTGTGTGGGTGATAGAAAAGGCAAAGAGAAAGGGGTGGCTTGGGGCAGGAGAAAGGGCTTCTCTGTTTCTGCTGTTTATTTTTATTGCTTTATATTTCTTTTTGTTAGTTTAGAGACAGAGAGAGAAAGAGAGCGCGAGTAGGGGAGAAGGGATGAGAGAGAGAGAGAGAGAGAGAGAGAGAGAGAGAGAATCTCAAACAGGCTCCATGCTCAGTGTAGAGCTGGACACGGGGCTCAATCCCATGACCCTGGGATCATGACCTGAGCCTAAACCATGAGTTGGAATCTCAAGCAACTGAGCCACCCTCTTAATATTTCTGATGGAAATACTGCTTTTGTATTCTCTCTGTTCACATCAGTGAATCCTAGTCGGAAGGGTGTGCTTTCCTGGTGGGAAGACAGCTCCATAAAGGAGACATTTCCCTCTCACCCCACCCGCCATGGTTAGTGAGGGTTACAGCTGCATGGGACTGCCTTTTACCAATTGCCTTTTAAGCCTGCCGCACTTACTACGGTCATATCCATTTCGCTTCCAGCGTAAGGAGAGTAACCACACCATCCTGTAGTAACTCTTCTACTATAGTTATTGTCCTTCCATTGCATTGAGAGGCTTGCACGGTTCCCATACATGATATCCCCCCCCTGTCCCAGGCAGAAGGAATGGCTCTCTTGCAATAGTTGGTCCCAGTAAAGACAGAGTAAATGCATTCTTTAATCAGAATATGTTGCATCCTAATATTTATTACGAATTTGTTTTGGGGCCCTTAAACAACCAGGCAGGTGAATCAATTTGACCACTTAAATCAGTTAACTTGATGGTTTGTCCTTGATCCAGTGGAGTTACCATGGGATGGCTTTGGAATATTTGGTTTTAAGAGAAAGGGATGAAATAAGGTCAATCAATGATTAGGTGTCTTTTCTTTATATGAAATGTAAAAGACTGTCCTCGTTCTAACGTATGCTTTTAGCCAGTTGACCCAAGGATCTCCTACTCATGCACTGACTTATAACACAACTTTTTAAAAGAAAATAAGGCTGTGGCCGTGAACGAAGGTGCAAAGACACATCTCTATTCAAGAGTAAGTCCGTCTGAGAGTGTAAAATTTGTATTTTATAATTTCATTTGTATAAAATGTTCTGAGTAGGCAAACCTAGAGAGACAGAAAGGAGATTATTGTTTGTCAGGGGCTAAGGGGAGAAGGAAGTGGGGGGTTACTGCTAATTAAGAGGGTGTGTCTTCCTGGGGTGTGAGACTGTTCTGGAATTAGATGGTGGTAATGATTGGACCTCTCTGAATACACCAAAACCACTGCATTGTACTCACCGAAAGGGTAAATTCTATGATATGTGAATTACATCTCAATAAAAAATGGCATGGACAGGTTGTATCTGTGCTGTATTTCAGTTTGCCTCAGTATTGAAAACACAGCATTTCTTTCCTTCAACTACGCTCATTGTTTTTAAGGCCAGAAACATTGTTTAGTGGCTCATATTATTCTTATATTAATTATAACTTATTCAGATATTCTTATAACTTTTGGCTACCTTCACCTAGTTTTGCCCACCCCTCACCTCCCACCTCTGGCAAGCATCAGTCTATTCTCTATATCTATGACTTTGGGCTTTTTAGATTCCACCGATAGGTGAGATCATACAGTATTCCTCTTTCTCCAACTTATTTCCCTTGGCATTAAGACCCTTGGTTTTCACGGCTGAGTAACGTTCCATTGTATATATACCACAATTTCCTTACCCAGGCATCTGTGAACAGACAAGTAGGTTATTGCCATAACTTGACTGTTCTAAATAATGCTTTGAGAGAGTGATTTTGTTTCCTTCAGTTAGAAACTCAGAAATGGGATTGCTGGATCATAGGATAGTTCTATTTTTTATTGTTTTGAGGAACCTCCGGACTATTTTCCACAGAGGCTGCACCAGTTTGCATGCCCACCCGCACTGCACAAGGATTGCCTTTTCGGGGCTCTGGGGAGGCTTAGTTGGTTAAGCATCCGACTCCTGATTTTGGCTCAGGTCATGATCTCCCAGTTCATGAGATCGAGCCCCATGTGGGGCTCTGAGCTGACAGCAGGCGGCCTGCCTGGGATTCTCTTTCTCCCTCTCTCTCTGCCCTTCCCCTTCTCACGCTTGCTCTCTCCCTCTCTCAAAATAAATAAACTTGAAAAAAAAAAGACCGAAAAAGTTTAAGAAAAAACAAGGTTTGCCTTTTCTCCACATCTTTGTCAACACTTGTTACTTCTTGTCTTTTTAATGACAGTCTTTCTAACAGGTGTGAGGTGATATCTTATTGTGGATTTTTTTTTAAGTTTCTTTATTCTGAGAGAGAGACAGAGGGAGTACAAGTGGGAAAGGGGCAGAGAGGGAGAAAGGGAGAATCCCAAGCAGACTCTGCAGTGTCAGCACAGAGCCCGATGCAAGGCTCCATCTCACAAACCACGAGATCGTGACCCGAGCTGAAATCAGAGCCACACACTTAATGGACTGAGCCACCCAGGCACCCCTCTCATTGTGGTTTTGGTCTGCATTTTCCTCATTGTTAGTTACACTGAGCACCTTTTCACGTACCTGCTGGCCATTGTTTTATATCTTCTTTACAAATTACATATTATGTCCATGGTTTAATTGGATTATTTGGGTTTTTGTCATTGGGTTGTGCATGCTGTTTATATATTTTGGACAATAACTCCCTATCATATACAGTATTTGCAAATACCTTCTACCTTTCCGTAGGTTCCCTTTTCATTTTGTCGATGGTTTCCTTTGCTGTGCGACTAATGCTTTAATCCCTAGTTTTCCGTAAGGAAATTTGTCCTTCAATAAATTTGCTAAGAATCTAACCCACAGCTTGCCTGTTCTTCCTGAAGCTAGACCTTCAGTCCTGGCTGCGTGTAGAGCCGAGGCACAAGGGTCTGACCAGACAGCCTGCATGGGACCCCTTCCATCACTATTTCACCTCACCTCTGGAATCCGTACAAAGTACATCTGATTCATTCCCAGAAGGGCTGGTCTCTGAGTATTTTGGGGAACACCTACTTTGCATTTCTTGGGGCACCCATTAGGAAACACCACTGCCTCTAGCCCGTGCTCTGTATCATTGTCTTTCTGTGGATACCTTTGCTCTATTATGAGAAGTTGACTCGTGTTCAGCCTCAATAAATAAATAACAGGAAATGATGATTGTGCCTCTGTTGAATATTGTTTCTTTTAATTCGGAGAAAACTGTAAGCAACAAGGAAGAGTAAATCCAGACAAAAATAAAAAGAATATTCAAATATTGACCAAGAGCATCATTTGGTATTAACACACAAATAAGTCTAATCTTTCCTTGATTAAAGAGGGAGGGAGTATAATGTAGGATTCTTACTCATCTAAGAAGCTGTGTCTGGGCCTTTTCTTTGAGAATTTAGCTAAAATTAGTTTCTTCTCCATGCAGAATTTGAATACATTATAAAAATAAAAGAGCAATCCTCTTTCATACAATAAATTGTATTTGCATTTCTTTTCTTATCTTTTCTGCTTTTATTTTTTCATCTGAGGAGAAAGTAGCTGCTGGGTCCAGGTTTACAAAAAGCTAACAGTTAAAGCTGGTACAGATTATGATAAAATCTGTTTTTTCTGCAGCTTATAAAGAGGGCTGAATTCAAATATATTTTACTTAAGACAGCAGGTACAGCCAATGTTGCAAGGCTTTATCAGTCTATGTATGAGAAGAGGCTGATTATTTTGCTGTAGCTGGACTTTGATGTGCGAATGTTTCGTATATACTTTAAAATCTTTGTTTAGGGGCGCCTGGGTGGCTCAGTCGGTTAGGCGTCCAACTTGGGCTCTGGTCCAGATCTCACAGTTTGTGGGTTTGAGCCCCGCGTCGGGCTCTGTGCTGACAGCTCGGAGCCTGGAGCCTGCTTCGGATTCTGTGTCTCTCTCTCTCTCTCTCTGCCCCTCCCCTTTTCGCACTCTGTCTCTCTCCCTCTCAAAAATAAACAACAAAAAACAAATAAATAAATAAAAAGAAAATCTTTGTTTCAATTCAAGTGAACAGGAAAGCAGAAGTATCTTATCTAGCAGTAGGAACCTGCTAGCTTTTAAAATGTTCCTTTTTTACCTTTTCCCCTTTATCTTTAAAAAAAAATCTTTTGGGGCGCCTGGGTGGTGCAGTTGGTTAAGCGTCTGACTTCAGCCAGGTCACGATCTCACGGTCCGTGAGTTCGAGCCCCGCGTCAGGCTCTGGGCTGATGGCTCAGAGCCTGGAGCCTGTTTCCGATTCTGTGTCTCCCTCTGTCTCTGCCCCTCCCCCATTCATGCTCTGTCTCTCTCTGTCCCAAAACTAAATAAACGTTGAAAAAAAAATTAAAAAAAAATCTTTTGTAATTAATATTTCAAATGCCTGGCTTGTTAAAAGTCTTACATATGAGAATTTAGCAATGATGAGTGGAAAGCATTGTAAATAACCTGAAATCAAGATATTTATCGATAATAGTCACACCAGACTTATTGAATCTTTTATCATGTCTCGTTGGTCTCCAAGAGAAAGGCTTCATTTTCGGCTCTTTCCCACCTGAGTCCCTGAGTACATACCCGGGAGCTGGCACATCACTGGACAGAGGTTACAAGACCTTCCCCATACCTTTTAATAAACTGGTTCAAAAATAGTTTATCAGCGTCGAAAAATCCCTGCTACAGAGTACTTTGAAGACGACGTCTAAGTGATAATTTGACAGAAGACTATTGATTCGAAAAATGCTAAAAATAAGTGAGTGGCATCATTCATTTGGGCTTGAAAGTCTTTTCATTGCCTAATAATCATCACTGTTTCCAGTAAGAAGGCTTGATTGATACCAGAGTCACCTGCTCACGTTATGTGAGCAGACATAATACTCACATAATTTACCTGGTGGCAAATCATGCAAAAACAGCATAATACAAAGAGGGTCCGGGGAGATTTGTTGCTTGGTTGGTTAGCATAATATTTATTTACTATTGCGAAGGCTGAGGGAAGTCATTCAAGAGCTGAGGTAGAGACTGGGCAGAGTCCTTCTCTGGGAGTCGGCCTGGCATCAGCAGTGAATGGAGTAGTGTGGGGACACATCCGCTTTAAGGCAACACATGTCCGCCCAGACCCTCTTCCAAGACAACGTAAGATTTTGGGGAAAAGACATCGTCTGTCTTGTTCACCACTGCATCCCCAGTGCCTAGAATACTGTCAGCAACATCGTGGTAGCTCAGAAAATATTTTTGAACGTAATAATATCTATTTTGAGCAATTTGATTTTTTTTAAATTAAAACTAGTTTTGGTTTTCTGTTATTTGAATACACTGTAGAAAGCATTTCATGGAGAAGTGCTATGCATGTTCCTTCTGCTGGAAATGTTGACCAGAGTATGACTTTCTTCTGCTCTCTGGCCTCTTATTTAATGGCTCTTGGTATGGTTTCAAGATTGCTGGGGTCACGTAAAACATCAGTTGTCTGTGTTTACCCTCATTTGTCTTGAGTTTGGAGCTAACGTTACTAAAAACTGTGTTGTTTTGAGATGTTTTCAACTTGTTTTTTTTCTTTAATTTTTTTTAAAGTTTATTTATTTTTGAGACAGAGAGAGACAGAGCATGAACGGGGGAGGGTCAGAGAGAGGGGGAGACACAGAATCCGAAACCGGCTCCAGGCTCTGAGCTGTCAGCACAGAGCCCGACGTGGGGCTCGAACTCACGGACCGCGAGATCGTGACCTGAGCCGAAGTCAGCCGCTTAACCGACCAAGCCACCCAGGCGCCCCTCAACTCACTCGTTTTCAAAGATGCTTCTCCTCTCTCTCTCTCTCTCTCTCTTTCCCTCCTCCTGCCCCCCCCCCCTTTCTTTCTCTGTGAAGCACAATTGTCTCTAGTTCTGCTTGTGTCCATGGAAAATCAACAGAGAATCAAAACTCTTTGGGGCCATTTTGCCTTTTCACCTTTTAGAGCTATTAAATAAAGCAAATTTCTGTTCATTTCAAAATTAACGGAGAGTTAATCCTCATGAAGATAATTCTAGTTGCAGAACTGTTAAAGCCGTGTATCGTTCCTAAGATTTAGTGCTGCTTCGATTCAAAGGGCCATCTCATTTGGGGCCCCTTATGTATGGTCTGTTGGTTCTGTTGATGCTAACTTGTAACGTTTCCTAAGTCAGAATTAGTGCAATCACTTAAATACAGCCGGTTGGTAGATGTAACCTTTGCCCGTAGGACTTAGGGGCAAGCAATTCTGCAAAATACGGTTTCATCCCTTCTAACTTTTCCAAACAGAACTCTGAAATGGTGTTGTGGCGAACAGATCCAGGCACCAAACATGTTGGCCAACTGTTGAGTGAAAGATGGCGGCCTCCACCTTCAGGCGTCGCCTCTGTGTCCAAGGCAAGATGAAAAGGGCAAGCCCAGTCAAGCCCTCTCTGTCCCTTAACCACAGAAACAAAATATTTCCCAATATCGGACACCCCTTCCTGAGAGTACGCTGCTAACGTGTTGTTGCTCAGAAAGGTCTCTTGGGCCACAAGGAGCTGCAAAGGCAGGCAGGGAGAATTCCGAAATACTTCAGTTGGTCCGTGTATACCGGCTGCTACCTGAGCTGATGTGCCTTTCAGGAGTAAAAGTAATAAACGATACTTTCAACTATTCATGCTTCGGGGACGAGTCACTCTTCCTGAAAGGCCACCTGGAGTTGGAAGGGAGACAGGAGGGGGTAGCTGGGCTCCCATATTCTTATCCTTCATGCTGGAGAGGCAATGGAGTTACCCAAATCTCACAACTTAATTAATAGAAGCTTAAGATCATACATAAGTCCTTTAGAAACACAAATTATAGGGGCGCCTGGGGGGCTCAGTTGGTTAAGTGTCCGACTTCAGCTCAGGTCATGATCTCACGGGTCCAGGGTTCGAGCCTCACATTGGGTTCCACGCTGCCAGTGCAGAGCCTGGTTCGGATCCCCTGTCTCCCGTTCTCTCTGCCCCTCCCCCACATGCACTCTCTCTCTCAAAAATAAACATTAAAAAAAAACCACACACACACACAAATTCTAGTAACATAGTCAATTCTAATAGTGACCTTAATTGCTTTAGTTTTCTCATCTGGAAATTAGAGGAAAGCAGAGGTGAATGTATCATTATTTCTTAGTATCGCTCGCCAGGATCCACTGCCCAAGCTTCCCTTAAAAAATGGCACACGAGGGGCGCCTGGGTGGCGCAGTCGGTTAAGCGTCCGGCTTCAGCCAGGTCACGATCTCGCGGTTGGCGAGTTCGAGCCCCGCGTCGGGCTCTGGGCTGATGGCTCAGAGCCTGGAGCCTGTTTCCGATTCTGTGACTCCCTCTCTCTCTGCCCCTCCCCCGTTCATGCTCTGTCTCTCTCTGTCCCAAAAATAAATAAACGTTGAAAAAAAAAAATTAAAAAAAAAAAAATGGCACACGTATTATTAAAATTTTTTTAATTTTTATTTAATTATTTATGTATTTGCTTGTTTTTTTCAGAGAGGCAGAGCATACGCGGACCAGGCACAGAGAGAGAAAGAGAATCCCAAGCGGGCCCAATGTTCTTGGTCTCATGAACCAGTACATCATGACGTGAGCCAAAATCAAGAGTTGGACATTTAAACAACCGAGCTACCCAGACACCCCTATTATTAAAATTTTTAAAGGAACTTTCAGGACAAAATAAACACAGACCGAAATCCTGCGAAACACGCAAAAGAGAGATACACACATTCAAACACACTAAGTTACAAACACAGATACCATGAGGTAAAAAAAGAAAAAAAAAAAAGAATAGAGGAATCATTCAGAAGGAAATGGGAAAGAGAATTTAAGAAAGATGAGAAAACTGAGGTCAGACATTCCCGTCACATCAATAAATGTCAGTGAAAATGAGACACACTAATTAAATGAAAATGTTTGTTTTGATCAAAAACCTAAGCCCAACCTTGTGCTCAAAGCAACACAGTCTAGAGTATTCGACTTATAAAAAGTCATTGGTCTTAAAGGAAAGGAGAAGAAGTAACTGACGAATGTATACAAAAAGAACTCAGGGATCACGAGATTGTGTTTGAAGGCAAGACAAAAACTACCAAAGGACAAAAAAAGTCACTTTATGGCGATTACCGTTCAATCCAGGATGAAGTTCTAGAACCGCCATGAATCCAATGGCACCGGTAAACTGTGTTCCAAGTGTTGTACCCTGGACTCTGGTATATATGATACATGTGCCCTGGACATGTCTTTATTGTGATGGCTGCATAGGGCGAAGGAGACCGAGGTCAGGAGAGGGAGCCTAGGGCCATCTGAGGTCAGAAAGTCCAGTAGGAATCCCTGAACAGAGCCATCCCCAAAGGGTTAGCACATATTCTACGAAGGAAAACAAATAAATCTGCCACGGCAAAGGGGACAGGAAGGAAACTTAACCTGCATGACTTCTGCCTTGAGTGACCATATAACGTATCTTCCAAAGAGGGATGCTTTTGAGGGGAAGAGACACATAATTATGTTCTAACAGGCCGGAATGTATAGTCACTCTAGGTGGAAAGGGAAGGAAATATTCCGACGATTTGAAACCACAGACTCATTGTTCAGCCAGTTTTCAGCATGAATTAACACTACCTATAAATCTGCAAAAACACAAAAACAGAAACAGAAACAAAAACCAAAACAACAACAACAACAACAACAAAACCCAAAAATACACCAAACCCAGGAATTTAACTTTAAGTCATTCCAGGATGGTAGTGACCCCAGAAGGCTGACATAACAAATGCCACCTGTCTTTGGAGGAATGTAGCCTTAAAATAGGCCCCAAAGAATTTTCACAGGCAAAGTGGAAAATGAACTTAAGGCAAATATCAGAAAATGCACAGGAATGAAATATATGTCGAATGAAAACAGAAGGAAAAACTCAACTGTAGAGAGAGATTCTTACCCAAACAATTAAAATAATTCTATAGGGGCTCCTATAGAGCTGACTCCTATAGGGGTTCCTATAGAACTGACTGGGTGGCTCAGTCAGTTAAGCGTCCGACTTCAGCTCAGGTCATGATCTCACGGTTCGTGAGTTTGAGCCCCACGTCGGGCTTTGCAGACAGTGCAGAACCCACTTCAGATCCTCTGTCCCCCTCTCTCTCTGTACCTCCCCAGCTTGTTCTCTCTCTCTCTCTCTCTCTCACTCTCAAAGTAAATAAACTTAAAAAAAATAAAATAAAGTAATTCTATAGAAAGAGAGACAAAGAGATGAGTATAGATGCTTTCATTAATTACCAGTCCAGAAATTCTATAACTAATCCACGAAATCAAGAATTGGTCATTTACACAGCAGCCATGAAGTAATTAGCTTAATGAAGATGAAAAGTACAAAATAAAATAAAATAACAATAAAAAGATAAAAAATTGATACATGTGATCACTCGGCATTGGAACACAGCCACACTGGAGTGTTTGGGAGTTTCTTACAAAACTGGTCCTATTCTTACCATCATCATGCTCCTGGGTGTTTAACCCAAAGGAGTTGGAGAATTTCCATCCACAAAACACCTGCACACACAAGCTTACAGCAGCTTTATTCATCATCACCAAAACTTGGAAGCAAGCAAGATGCCCATCAGTAAGTGAACGGACATATAAGCTGGTCCATCCCGACAATGGAATATCATTCAGCACTTGAGAGAAATAAAGTATCAAGCCATGAAGAGACATCGAGGGATCCTAAATGCATATTACTAAGTGAAAGAAGCCAAGTCTGAAAAGACTATGTAAGAAAGACTATGAAAAGAGTATGTATCAGACACCTTTGGAAAAGACAAAACCACGGACACGGTAAAAAGATGAGTGGTTGCTAGAAACAAACAAACAAATGCCATAGAAACTTCTAAGAACACAAGGAAGCCGCCAGAGGGGTTGGTACTGGCCAAATCTAGGAGTCGATCCTTTAGTAAAAGACAAACAAAACAGAATGGAACCAAAAGAATCTTCGAAGAACATTACCGAGACATCTGACAGATTTGGAATGTACGTGGCAGATTAAAGTGTCATATGAAGGTTAGATCTTCCGAATTTCATAACCGTGCTGTGGTTGCATAAAAGAAGAGAAGGCCCTGTTGTCAGGAAACATGCTTTGAAACGGTTAAGGATCAAGGAGCGCCATAGCCAGACAAAACCAAAATAAAAATTGGGAAAAATAAAGACCCCTCGTCTCCACTGCCCGTGTTATGGGAAGCACAGCACAGAACTGTCCCCGGTGGAGCTGAGGTCACAGTTTGCTGGTCAATGTGTGAGTTTCACCGACACGACATGTCTGCTCTTGCTCAGAACGAGGTGCTGGGAAGCCAGCTCGTGCCGCAGGCATGGCGCCCAGACGTCTTGTGTTTCGTGTGCTATGGGGATGCTGTCCCACTGACACACACAGCCTACACACAGCCTTTCTCTAGCCCTTGCGTGTCCAGTGAAACGGGTCTGAAAGCCTTTAGTGTTTAGTGTGTAGTGTTTAGGGAAGGAGGTAAGAAAGTACAGAGCCCAGTGAACAAAGTGTGTGAGTGAGTGCGTGTGTTTAATGCTATTTTCCGTGTCCTGACTTACCCATGCTGATTAGCTATCACCTTAACCTAGTAAGCAGCCAATGATGACCTGATGGCAGCTGACCAGAGAGGAAGACAGAATGTTCCAGGGAACTTAGTCTTTCCGGGACTCCTGGATGAATGCCAACCTTCAGCTGTCACAGATACATCACGGTGATCTCTCAGAGTCACACATTTTCCTGGAGTCATTAGCCCCCACGTCGACATTTCTAGCCCGGGTCAGTGCACTTGAAAGAGGATGTTGCAGGGTCTTGGCAGAGGCCCTAAACTCCGAGCATGATCCGAGACCAACAGTTGCCAAGAACATGCATATGCGAACAGGAACCCTTCGAGTTTGTGAAGTGTTTCTGCCAGCCCACCTTCCACCTTGTAGATAAAAAGGAGGTGAAATCGAAGACACCGGAAAGTGAGAAAAATGTTGCATTCTGGTGGCAGTTCTCTCCTTACCTGTGTGAGGGCGGGGGCGGGGGGACTCCCCTCACCCAACACCAAATGAGAGGGACACCAAGAGCATCTTTGGGGGCTTGGCTGGTGCCCCCGGGGTGCGAGAGGCACGACCCCTGGTATTTGGTTCGTACCTAAAAGGTCTAAAGGCAAGAGGGTAGAGGCGGAGCTGCTGACTGAATGTTTGAAAAGCAAAGCCAGGTGGCTGTGCAGACACCAGCTGGTGCTTCCCCAGTGCGAGGAAATGTCTGAGCTTCCGGGGCAACCATGAACCCTGCAGATGGCGGCTGGCTTGCAAGGGATCCCACTCAAGAAAGGAGGCCCCGGGGGGTGGAAAAAGGCCCGCCGGAGGGATGGGCCTCAGAAATCCAGGGTGAAGACACCTCATAAGCCATTAGGGAAGGAGGCTTGTGCCGAAGAAATCGCACCTGAAGGTCCCCAGCTGGAGATACTCCCCAAAGCTAGGAAAGCGAGGTTTGTGCCCATCCACCGCACCTGCGGGGCGCCAACACCAGGTCATAACTGGGGAATGTACGACGGCGTCATTCCCCTCAACCTGCTCCACACCGTGGGCGTCATCCTGGGAAAGTCAAGTGTGGGAACCAGGAGATGAGGGAAGAGGGGCTAAGGAAAGAAGCCGGGCAGATGCCTTTTCTGCTTTGTGGACTTCCTAGCCTGAGGCGGGCCCGGCCGGGGACAGGGAGAAATTCAAATGGGATGAGAGCTTGGGACTCTGGCTGCACCCTGGCAAGGACAGCTCGGCGTCTGTGATTCAGAGACCAGGGCAGCCCCCTGAGTTCCTTTCTGGGGGGCAGGAGCCATGGCCGTGCCAACTGGAGCTGACGGGCAGTGCTCTGTCTGCACCTTGGCAATCCAGCGTGTGCTCAGCCCCGACGCGGGGCTCGAACTCACAAGCCGCAAGATCACGACCTGAGCCGAAATCTGACGCTCAACCGACTGAGCCACCCAGGCGCCCCTCACCTGTTTTAGTTCAGAAGCGGGTGTCCTCTGGGTGACGTTCCTATACACCTGTCTGGTGTACACACTTCTCCTGCCCCCTCCCAGAGGCACTGATCACTCCAGGACCTCCTGCACCTCCTGGGGTCCCCGATTATGTCGTGTTTCATGACTCTCAGATGTCATCTATCGTGTGGGCTCACTCCCTTTCTTTAGCTATATCTTATCCTACCCAACTCCATCTAAGCATCGTGGTTTGATGAGCCTTTTCCTGATGCTACGTTGTGATTTCTGGGCTCCACCCACCTCCCTTCTCAGTTGCGACTTGCAGTTTACTTCATTACAGCCCATGTCGCACCTGCCGGGAGCGGGGACTTAATCCTCTCCTTTCACTGCACCTCATGCTCCTGTACGTCTTGTTCGAGGTCGAATTTCTCCACCCAGCAAGATGCTTGACCCCAATTATATGTCTGCTAGGTGCTGAATAACTGAATGAAGGCAAGATGGACGAATGGTTTTGTTAACACAATGTATTATCATTACTCTTATGACGATGACGATTTGTAGCAATAACTTACGCCGACAGTCTTTGCAGTCTGCAGTGTTTTGATATGCATTCTCCTATCCTATTTTTTCTTCACCCATATAAAAGAAGAGACCAAAGGTAAGGGAGATTAAAGAACTTACCCAGTATAAACAAGTACAGTAAAACCTTGGATTGTGAGTGACTTGTTCTGCGAGTGTTCTGCAAGATGAGTAAACATTTTTAACAAATTTTAACTTGATAAACAGATGATGCCTTGCAGTACAAATAGGTTGTGATGCTGAGTGTCACATGATCACAACTGAGCCAGTGGTTCTCCTCTCTCTCTCTCTCTCTCTCTCTCTGCAGGATTGTGGGTGATCGTCTCTCATGCTCGGATGCTCGGTCCCAGGCCACAGCATTTGGCAGGAATCAGTGATTTTTCAGGACGATGGAAGGGGCCCACAACTGGAACTGGTGTATTTTTTGTCACTTCAGAGCACCTAGGGACAGTCCTTTGCTTTTCTGTACAAAAGTGAGCTTAGGAATGCTTTGCTCCATTCTAGGTCAGTCTGCCTGCAAATAAAGACCTTTTCCTCTGCTGCCTTATTGCCACTTACATTCAATACAGTCTATGACAAGAGTGTATTAATACCGTACCGTAGTCAACATCCATGACAGCGTATACAATGGCCGCCATGCAGAAAAAGGTTGAAAAGAAAGGAGGTAAGAAGAAAGAGATAATTACGGTGGATGTTAAGAAGGAATCACCAAGAAGTATGAACGAGGTATGCAAGTGGCTGAAATTGCAAGATTTTATAACAAGTCTACATCGACCATTTGCACACAACTAAAGAAGAAGAAATAAGGGGGCTAGATGCAGCAAAGGAGTCACGAAAATATCAAAGCAATGGCCACGTGTTCTGGAAGATGGAGAAAAGTTGCCATGAAGGTTTTCAAAAGTAAGTGCAGGTTAATTTGTTTTTTTTCCTTATATTTTGTATTTTCCTTATTATTTTGTATTATATTACAGTATCGTGATCATTTTTATACAAATATTTTGGGGTTGTGGAAGGAATCATCCGAGTTTCCATTATTTCTCTTGGGGAAATTCACTCTGATATACAAGTGCTTCGGATGACAAACACGTTTCCGGAATGAATTACGCTCGTAAACCAAGGTTTTACTGTATTTCTTTTTTCCTTTGAAACAATCACAGCTTTACTGAAAAGTTGGATTAAGGTACAAAATTTTTTTTTCCAGAGCCACTTAAGAGTAAGGAGGCAAGTCATCATTCCATCCACCCTTGAATACTGTGGTGTCAAGGGAAACACAAAGTAAAACACAGCATCGAGCTCGGGAAAGTAACCCTGCCTTAAAATCCTCAGGCATGTCATATAGGCTCTGCCAGCTGTACCCATAATGTCTTTTATATCAACGGATCAGAAGCAGACATTGTCATAAGAAGCTGTCACATCTTCTTCAGCCTGGAAAAAGTCCTCACTCAGTCTTCTCTCGAATTCACGACCTCCATGCTTTGGAAGCTCACGGAACAGTTCTTTAGCAGGACAGTCTTCCACACGAATCTGCTACTTAGTCATGATTTGATTCAGGGTATGGGTCTTTGGCTAGAGAACTACAGAAGCAACACTGTGTTCTTCCCATTCAGGTGACGCGAGATGTTGATCTGTCCACCCTGACGATGTTCACTTTGATTATGAAATAATGTGGCGTCTTCCAGGTTTTCCACTGCTAGGTTACTCTTTTCTCCTTTATAACCAGCACATACTCTGCAAGCATATACTTTGAAAATATGCAAGTAGTCCTTTATTCATCATACTTTCAAACTATTAACTTGGTTTTGGCTAGAGATCTCCAGGGTTGTAGGCGCTAAGAGTCCTCGTTTTTATTCAGTAGATTGCACATTATTACACTCATTCTATATTTTGATGCTTCACTCGTCCTCGAGCTGACCAGTGCTGTACCTTCAAACCGGTTTTTGGGTCCTCGAGACATTTCTTCCATACTTGGAGCTCTTCTTCTGGCAACGCAAGATTTTGTGGGTTCATTAGGTAATGTTTTTGGTTCAACCCTGAAACCAACCATTTCTCCAAAGACTCTTTGTTCCTTGCAGTGAAAAACTCTCACGGGAGTGTGGCTGCTCTCAGTTTCCCTCGATGGACAGAGCTAGGGCAACACCCACTGCATGCACATTTATATTTATTTCTGTAACTAGATACAGGTATCGAGAACAGTGAGTTCACGCCAACACGTCCAACAAAATCACCATCGAGAGTTTCATTCTAGTGGCTTCCTTTTGTTTTTGTTTTTGTTTTTCTGTAACTCCTCATCTGATGAGTAAAAAACAAAACAACAAACTAGTTCTAATCGTCCTTAAGATATCCACCGTTTGGGTCACTCTCCCTGTAGATTACCAACTTCCTGTCACCCCTGCTACTCTCTTCCCTCGTCAACCTGCTTGGGCTGCAACCTCCAGGCCGGGCCACGTCTCAAGGGAGACCACTTCTTCCCACTGCCGGGGCCCTGGCATCCCATGGCAGACAGCTCCCTCCCTGAGGGTAGGACCCTGAGGGGTCCTACCACTGCACTCTGGCAGGGAGCTCCTCTCTGAGCCCCCGTGCCTGTTCAACCTCCACTCTCTAAGCAAGAAATGACCTGGCTTTTAGCCCACGCAATGGCACTAGGCTTGAGCTGCTCAACACAGGAAGGGAAGGGAGGAGAAAGAGGGAGGTCTGGTGAGTGAGTTTAGTGGCAGAAGGAATAAGAAATTCAGGGCTTTCAATTCTAATTTTCTTGCCCTTCAAACAACTCCCTGGTATTTCTATACTTATAGAGGCTGAAGGGCCTCAGTTGGCTCAATCCTAGTGAAGCATGAAATAGCCATATGCCTTAACGGGTTTAATGGCTAATTTCAGGAACAGCAAAATATGACTTGGGTTTTCCTTCAAGGGGTGTTCAAATTGAAGGGGCTCACTGAAAGCATTAGTTACTTATTTCCTTTTTTTGTTTTCTTGATGAGTAATGCTTCAACAGATATTCTTGTAAGAAAAATCTGATAATTTCCCTAGGATAAATTCTTGGGTTGAAATAAACTGTTCGTTCAAAGAATGAATATTTTTGAAGACACATATTCATACATGAATGAATATATATATGTATATGTATAATTCATTCTCATATATCTATCTTATGCCTAAAATATACTAGGTTTACTATAAAATATGGAAAAAAAGCAAAGCAAGTAAAAAAAAGAACCGGTCTATAACACAGAGACAATTATATACCTCTCTATATATCACACAAATTGTTCAGAACACCTAGAACTGTGCCTTATAGAGAGTAGATGCCCAATAAATTTATTGAGCAAATAGTGTTTTCACATATGCCACATGATATATGAGTGTATGTGTATGTACACACATACATGTACACATGGCATTTCACATATACTACATATGAAATATATGTGAATATACATGAAATCTATATTTTAATATACATATGAAACATATATATTATGCTTTACAGATTCTCAATGTTTGGCCATATATCTTTGGATGAACCATATAGACAAGTTCTAGACATTCTTCTAACTTTATAGACTACGGGAACTTGAACAAGTTTGACTGTTTGAGAAGACCCCAGAGAGCCCAGGCAACAGAAGCACAGAAGTATCATAAAGCCAACAAATGAGCCTCAGAGAGCCTGAACTTCCACAGGGGAAAACGAAAGGGCATTTAATGAGATGAGATGCACGTCAATTCTAACGATACAACACTGGATTGGTTGCAATGTGTTTTCCACTGGTAGATGAAGCCTTGAGAGACAGGAGAGAAAAGAAGTTTAATTACAAAGAAATAACCCTTAAAAACTAGGGATGCTTAATAATGGAACTGGTTGCTGCCTGAAGCAGAAACACCCCAAACCTTGAGCCTGGAATAGCTTAAGCCAAAGCTTCAGAGGAAATGCTGCACCTTGGTCACCTCCATGAATCAGGAAACTGAACGCTCTTCAGCCGGTATGGCCCTGCTTCTTAAAATGTTATTCCATAAGGTTCAAAATAGCATTTCGTTAATTTCATAAATGACTAAATACAAACGTTACATGTATAAGAACACAAACAGGCATCTTCAACCACGTAACTGTGACATAAGACAGGAAATTGGGTTCAGATGTAGACCGATCATACCACACATGCGCCCATAAGCCACCTCGATGGGCCTAATACTAAAATGTGTGTTTACATTTTTGTCGTTATTCAAACTGAAAACTGGACTCAGTCAAAGGTGAGCTGCCATGATGTTTTTCTTACAACAATAAAAAGCAGGGCTTATGATTTAAACTTTGTACACTCTGTCTAAGCAGCTCTTAACACCTCCCTGCTCCTGGAATCACACTCCCGTTTCTGCCTTATTTGCCATGGCCTCCTTGACCCCTACCTCCTGTAGTTTCTCAAAACAAGGAAACGTCCACATCTGATTTATCGGTAAAACTCTTGTTTCTATTCTGTTTTCATTTAAAGCGGGACAGCCACATGAGATTGAAGAATATAATCTGAGGAAGAGAATAAATAACAATGCCACCAGGTCCTAGCAAGAATTTAGAGAAGCTAAGAATGTAAGCATCCTGGAAAAAAAATTAATAAGCATTTATCTCAACTAGGCTGTTTTGCGATTGGAAATGGGCTATCACTCAACTTGAACTTCTGCCATTGGTAGAGACGACTAGAATCTTTTGAGATGGAATTATGTTGGCTCCGGCCTAAATTGCCGCTGAATAAATTGTGAGTGCCTTCACTTCTCATCTCCATCCTGAAGCTTCAACGGACTACATGATTTGTCAACGACACACTGTTGGTTCTACTTGACTTTCAAGTACATCACACATTTCTTTGCCTGGCTCGGAAATGCTAGCTGCTCTCTATTTTAGTCAAGTTTCTGCATTTTTTTTTTATACCTAGGGCATTTTAGTTTGTAAATACGACAGTGTATTGTTGCAGATGTCATTCGTTATTAATTTCTGTCTCTCTGGTATTTTGAATCGTTGATGGAAATAGAAGCCATGGCCCTTGGAAAAAGGTGTCTTTCAGCACAGCCAGCTCCTGGCTGAAATTCCTATTATAACCGAATGAGATTAAGCCCACATTGAATCTGTATTTAGATAACCTTGTCACTTTCCATTACCTACTTGTAAACACTTATGAATAAGTGAAAGCCCCTACTGTCCTTCCCGGATTATGCCAATGTCAGAGAAATCAGCAGTGTCCACACAGAATTGTGTCATTATCGTACTGCCTTCAGCAGTTAGCAGATTCTACTGAAACAAGATTGATAAACTATTCCTAGATTTTTCTATGGGATCACAATATCATCGAGTCTTCTTTGTTGTCATATGGGTAGAGTCCACTTCTCCGATTAATTTGGACTTCCTAAATTTAAAATTTCCGTTCTCCCAAATGAAACTCTGCTTTTCTTGCTACACGGAACAGGTTATTATGCTCAACATGGCAGTCTCCAGGAGCCAGCCAGGGTGGTTGTGCAACAGACACATAAGCTGCGAGAGAGAGAGACTAACACTTATAGGGCTGTCCCAGAGCTGACTACCCAACAGCAGTTTCAACAGCCCATCACGGCACTGCTCAATACGCTCTGCGGACATGCTTTGGAAATGCCCCTTTCCGGCAGCACACTCAATGGCTATCCTAATCACTACAATTATTCTCTGGATATTGACAATGTCCAGATCATATCCAAAAACTATTTTATTTTTTTAATGCTTGTTTATTTTTGAGGGGGGGGGGTGGAGAGGGAGGGGCAGAGAGAGAGGGAGACACAGAATCCGAAGCAGGCTCCGGGCTCTGAGCTGTCAGCACAGACCCCAACTTGGGGCTCGAACTCACGAACCGTGAGATCACGACCTGAGCCAAAGTTGGATGCTCAAGGGACTGAGCCACCCAGGCGCCCCCCCCCCCACCCCATAAACTATTTTTAAAATAAGGCAGTAGGTTTTGTTTCTTTTTTTAACATGCTACAACAGGGGTCAGAAAACTATAGCCTGCAAGCCAAATCCCATTTTTTTGTACAGCCCCTAAGCGATGAGTGGTTTATATATTTGTAAATGGTTGGAAAATATCAAAAGAAAAGGAATATTTCATGAAACGTGATGTTTATATGAAATCCAAATTTCAATGTCCATAACTAAAGTTTTATTGGCACACAGCCACGCTTTTTGGCTTGCATTGCCTATGTCTGCTTTCAGGCTGCAAATGCCAGGGGCTCTGGCCAGTGACTGAATCAGTCTAGATACAGAACAAACTCTCTGAGATTGTCCCTATCCGAGCTCTGCCAACAGGCGTGTCTGATCATCATTGTTTGTGTCTTCACGATGAGTCGAACTACGGGTTCATGCCAGCTGGGCAGCTAATTAATTAGAGGGGTCTCTTTGTGTTCTGACAACTCAGAAAATGTCGTCAGGGGCCGTCACCTACGTGACCCACATGTCCTTCCCTCAGAGGGAATTGTACCAGCGGCGGGGAAAGAGTTACTGGTGCTTGTTATCACCAGAAACGGTCGTCAGGCTTTTATTCTTATAACCAAATCGCTTTTTTAAACTAATTGGTTTGCATCTTTGTTTTAGAAAGAAGTTACGTCTAATTCCCTAATCATTCCTCAGAGTTGCAATACGTCATAAACACACAACTCCCTGCGGTGTACAATTTGATAGGAGCTGTCCATCCTGATGCTGTGTTCATCCCACTGATGTGTTCAACTAGTTTTTGGGTACCTTCTCCAACTCAGCTAAAACCATGGGCTGGTTTAAGGGTAGGCAGAGATAAGGACGTGTCTGGGCTATGACACACTATGATATCATGAGTTATAATAAGAACTATATATTTGGTCACCATCCCCATTTCTGGCACAAAGCTCCTAAAACTCTTGGAATTTCCCAGGCCAAGAAGTAATAAAGTGTCTTTTGTTACATTAATGAGGTGACTTTTGGAAAGCACCTAGGGATGGGGGCTTGCTGCCAGCAGGGCCACTATGAATAGAGAACTTTCAGTCTTGCCTCCTGATTTCTGGGAAGGAGAGGGGGACTGGAGGTTGAATCAATCACCAACAGCCAATGATTCAATCAATCATGCCTTTGCAATGAAGCTTCCATTAAAGATGGGGTGTAAAGAGCTTCTCTGCTGGTGAACACCTGGAGATTTGAGGAGAATGTTGTACTCCTAGTGGGCATGGAAATTTAGTACCCTTTCCCCATACCTTGTCCTAAGCCTCTCTTCCGTCTGGCTGTTCCTGAGCTGTATCCTTTCATAATAAACCAAAGATCTCATGAGTAAAATGTTTGAGTCCTGTGAGCCACTCTAACAAGTTTACTGAACCCAAGGCGGAGGTCATTAGAATGTCCAATATATAGTTGGTCGGTCAGAAGCACAGGTGACAGCCTGGGCTTGCAATGGGCATCTGAAGTGGGGAGTCTTGTGGGACTGAGCCCTTAACCTGCAGAATTTGATCCTATCTCTAGACAGATAGTGTCAAGATTGAGTTGAATTGTAGGACACCGAGCTGGTATTACTGAGAATTCCTTGCTGGTTTGGTGAACAGCTCTCCCCATCGCCACCCACATTGGAATTTGGCAATCAGAACCACCTTTAATATGCACTAATCCCTGAGAAAGGACATCTAAGGTCTCCCCACCTGAGGTTTGGATACCAAGAGCACCACATACGATAATTCATGGGGAAAACTCAAAATAAGGCATTCCAATCCAACAGGATATTCTGTTGACTATCAATTTCTTGTCACTGTAGGTGTTCCTATTTTGATGGATTCCATGTCTTTTATAATTTTCTAAACTTCAGATAAGAGACAAAATAATAGAGAATCATCCCAGAGATACCACCCCCCCACACACACCTACACCCATCTTACCAACCGAGTGCAAGAACAAGCTGGGTACAGCATCCACAACCTCTGCTCAATTTTTCATGGTAGAGAGGTCAAGACCTTGCAAGGCAATGTATTGCAGTTTTGTCATCTTTAGTTATTAGATCTCCTCCCCACTTTTGCACCCTGTGAGGGCCCTCTCCTGTGCGCTGAAATAACACTATTAAGCACAATCCAGTTTCACCAGCCTGTCATGTTAACCCATATCAGCCGATTTACTCCTACTACACGAAAGCATGGTGCAAAGTGGCGTTCAAGGTAAAAACTAATCTCTGCAGCTACTTCATCATATGCGGTACATGTTACGTAAGTAAGAAGATAGACTGAAGAACTGAAATTAGCTCACAATTACTTAGAAGGGAAGAGCCAAACACTGACAAATTCAGCTGAATTATGATGGACTGATTTCAAGAGAAGTTACTGTCGAAAGATTAACACTACTCCAAATTGATTATACGTCTTTATTTTTGGCAGGGAAAATGGGGACAAACAGCCATTGCTTTGTTTTTTCTGAACCCATCCCAACTTGGAAAGCTTTGTAATCACCACCAAAGGAAAGAACCTAATATTTAAATGGGACAAGAAAAGTGAACAATTCTCACGGGAAATAACAAGGTAATGGTTAGCCTGGGTAATTCGCGTTAATAGATCCAGGGACCAGCAACCCAGACCCCAGTTGATCAGCAGGGGATACACTTAGAAAGTCATGAGCCACAGTGCTGAAGAAGGCATTTATGCAAAATAGTTTGCAATTGGAGAGTGAGCAAATCCAGTGTGACTTCAGCTATCACCAAGAAATCATCATACCCTGAGGTATGTACAATCCTTCCGTCTGCCATACCAATGAAGTTGGAGGATTCTAAGTAGACAGAATGAACTATATGACATTCAGGGTACCTCCATGGCATAAAGATGTGATAAGGTCTGAGGGATATAAGAACATGAATATCAAAGGAAGAAAACAATTGGCTTAGAAAATATTTTCAGAGAACGAAGTCTACGTGAATACTCAAGCCTATTATGTTATGTGTGGTGGAAAAAATAATGAAGATATTTTTCAGGGGATGTTTTTCCAAGAGCACAATATTATGTGAATCATTTAATTGCGTGCAAATGATAGATTCAGACTCAGAGCATAAGTCATTTGCATTCCAATCTCTACATGTGAGGTTTCCACTTGAAAATATCGGAGAGATGTAAACAGGAAGGAGGAAAATGGGTTGATTCGTTTAGGCAGAATTGGGGTTTCAAGCACAGAAATGGCACATATTGAGGACGCATGTGTTTCAAGATAAGTGGTTTAAGCATTCTGCCTTATTTCAAATATATAGCAGCTTGTACCCGTTTTCGCTAATATCACTAGGCGCATTGTGCAAGACAGATGGCCTTAGTGCCCAGCAACGCCAATATTTGAAATTCCCTGCCCAACTGTAACAATAATGTCCTTTCAAATTTTAATAACACCTGTCACCCAGGGGACTCATGACCCTCTCGAGTTTCATTACATGCAACATTTCCATTAGGTTGGCTGTCTGTTTTGTTATTCTCTGCCAGGGAAGAAGCACATTGGGGTGTGCAAATTGGCTGACATTATGATTCAAATTAGTTAATTTAAGGGAAAAAAAGTGTATAATAATTGAACTCGTAATTCCCTACACATTGGTTCATCGTGTATCTAATTACTATATTAATTTTTACGGAACTGCACTTTGACAATTAATGTATTTAAAGAAGGTGAACTCTAAATGTGCTTTCCCTTCAAACATAAGCAAAAAGTAATGTCTTCCTGTGCCTTCACATCGGACGTGAAACGTTTTTTGGTCAGCTCTTTGTGAATTTACAGAGGACTCTGTACCGACTTTGAACTTACTCTTTCACTATTTCACAGAAACAGGGTCCTGTCTATGGAATGCTATCTCCTTGGACTTGAAAGTCAAAGGAAATGGGGCCATCTAGGTTATTCCCTTGGGGACACTTAATGGGATAGTGGGTCCATGGATTCACTGAACACAAATGTTAGCTATTAGTAGTGAAGGACTCAGAGGACAATCTCTTGTTCATGTCCTCCCCACTCCACACCTTTTATCAGGTGTGCTCTTCCTGTCCTTGTCACCACCTGCTGCCTACCTCACCCTTCCTCCAAAGACCCCAGTGCTTGCCCCTTCATATTTTCAAGATGGCGCGCAACTGGATAATGAGAATATTACTAATGGTTAGTATTTGTTTTGAGCGGAACAAACACCTATCTATATTCCACTGATAGGGCTAATTTTAAGTCCTCACAGCTGTAACTGTTCTCTTGAATGTATCTGATGTATCTAGAAGGTATATAACCAACCGGTCAAATCAATTATTTCATTAAAAGTGTAAAAAGTGACCTTGAGTCTTTGATCATTCTTGTCACTTTTACACACGCAACTTGGGGAGTTGAGCGCTGGTTGGGCAGGGCTTTTGCCAGTCTGGACTGGATTTTTTTCCCTTAACTGTTTCACACTAACAGCAACAAAACAAAACAAAAAAACAATCAAAAGGGCAGCTGAACGTGCATGCCATTACCGGTGACGGGCATAGCAATGAGCTCTGTGCCCATAGTGGTTTGGGGATTATGAAGTAGGTCTTATCACAACGCCAGTTTAGAGGTGAGTAGACAGAGGCCAGAGAACTTAAGGATTTTACCCAAGGCATATAGGCAGTAGGTAGAGCCAGTGGCCCTCTTAACACCTTGACCCCTCTCCCAACCATGGAAAGAACATTAACCCAGGTGCCTGGAATGGCTGCATCATTGACAGGGCCCAATGCAAAATGAAATCAGGGGCCACTTGTTCAAATCTGTGAACCATTTCACAGCAGTGACTGCAGAGCATTGAACCAAGCACTGGTCCTCCTAAGCATGTGGCCCCTGGGCAACTAAGTCTTCCCGCCATGCGCCAGCTCCGCTCATGAGCTTCAGCTTCCTCAGCTAGCAACGGAAGTGCTGACCTGAAGGAAGACAGCTCTCCTTTCAGTGAGTCCAACATGGCAGCACTTCCTTGCCGGGTCTCCATTTCTGTCCTTAGGAGAAGAGAAAGGTGCCTGTGTTTTCCCGAATGGACTAGTTTCCTTGACTAGTTTTACACATTTGGGAAAAATTTGGCTTCATGGTTATATTATATCCTGTATCCCTAGTCAACCCCGAAATTGACGTGGTTGGTCTTTTCACTACACGCACACGTGCACATTTTTCTCATATAATATTGCCACCGTCCAAATGAAGCTGATGCTTTTTGCCTTCCCTAAGTATGAAGAACTTTACACCTTTCTACAGACGATGAGACTCATGAGTCTCCGATGGTCCATCATCCACAGAAGCTAACGCATCGTGTATTCCAGAGGGTCTCATGTTTACCTTTTTTTCAGGAACACTTGTGATGGAGAACTCATTGTTTTATGTTCATCTGTATTTCTTAATCTTCGCCAATCAAGAAACTTCAGATTTATTCCTTCCTCATTTTGTATATTTTAAGAAATGCAATGTATAATTTTTCTCATAAAAAAACGTTTAGTTTATTTATATTGGATAGCAGTGTTTGTGCCTGACATCCAATTCAGATCTCATATCCAAGAACTTAAAAGTGACAATTGCTCCAGATTCTTCCCTTTCTACTTCATTTCATGAAATCATGAGTTCTCCATCTGTCCCCTGAACCAACATTTCAGGATGCCTCCTACCAATATAATCCAAACCCTTATTACCCAGCTTCATTGCCCCTTAACATAATAAATATCACTTGCACTACAAGGACTGTGGTTCTGTGCTTAAATTTTGTAGATATCTTAATGTGTGCACTAAATAGCCCTTTAAAATGCTTTATATCTTATAGTTTTTAAGTAAAAAATTATTGAATATTTTACCAACCTTTTCTTCCTCTGCTAATGAACTGGTAGGAGTGAGTTCTTCCCCGTGTATACTTTTAATCCTCACAACTATGTGAATCTATTCCTTATATTCATTCTATAACCAACGTTTCACCTACAGAATTACAAAAGCAGTTAATTTTGGTTGATACACTTGAAGATAATGCAAACCCTCAACTTAGAATTAATTCCACAAAGGAAGGTATTTGAACAGCAAACAAAACTCCCAAATGATTTTAACCTTGAGCTATTTTCATAATGAAAAGAAACAGGTGAAAACTCATTTCACCTTGATAATGTAAAGAACAAATTTCTGTGTAATATTGAAAAAAGCTAACATTTTTTGAAGCCACAGGACGTCCTTATTATTGGATGGGACAGTCAGCTTCTAAGATGGCTTCCAAATGGTCCCCAGAACATACTTCATACTTCTCTTTTTGTCTCTCTTTTTGTCTTCTCTCTCTGTCTCTCTCTCTTACACGTACATTCTACCACACACACGCACACACTCTTTTTCTCTCACACACAATTGTCTCTTATACATACTCTCTTACACACCCACACAAATTCTCTCACAGTATCTCTCACACACATACTCGTTCTCACACATACTATGTCTCACACACACGCACACACTCTTTTTCGCTCACACATACTCTCACACAATTGCCTCTTACACATACTCTCTTACACAAACATACACATGTACCCTCTCCCACACACACTCTCACACATACACAAATGCTCTCACACACATTCTCTCTCACACACATACTTGTTCTCACACAATACTGTCACACACATACTCTTTCAGACATACTTTCATACTCTGTCACGCACATACACATACTCTCCAGACCACCAGATCAGGTGGAGATCAGCCGCCATGTTGTAAGTATGCTCTGGAAGCCCATGATGAGACGTGCATGTCAATAAACACAGATCTCTGGCCAAAAATGAAGAACCAAGGCCTCCTCACAACATGAGTGAGCCTGGAGGTGGATCCCTAAGCACCAGACGACATGTATGATGGCACCACCTAAGCTGGCAGCTTGACTACAACCTCCTGAGAGACCTCGAGCCACGACCACATGGTTAAGGGACACTGGGTCCATGACCCCAGAAACTATATGAGATCATATATATTGTTTTAAACCACGAAGATTTAGGAGTAATTTGCAACACAGCAATAGATACCTTATACACTGGCCCAATATTATCGTGAACAGAAAGCAAAAGGAATAAAATCATATCCAGATAATACCATCACACTGAAGAGTTTTATTTTGTGTTCTTTATTTAGGGGTGTCTATTTTTATTAGCAGGCAATGGTTCAATCAAGAATGAACACAATGATGTAGAAATAATTGTATCTATGGTGTCAACATAAGTTTCTTCATTATCCCCCAAGTCCTCTGCCTGACTTTAAAGTCTTTTTTTTTTTTTTAATCTGGCCCTGTCTTACCTATTTAACTTTAGTTCTACCATTTCTCAGTAGAGAGTAGGGTCTAGTTAGACCTCATTCTCTACCAAGAAGAAGAAGTCTTCAGTGATCTCATGTTCTTATTTTATTTTATTTTATTTTATTTTATAGAGAGAGGAGAGAGAGACAGAATCTTAAGCAGTCTCCACACTCAGTGTGGAGCCCGATGTAGGGCTCTATCCCACAACCCTGGGATCATGACCTGAGCCGAAATCGAGAGTTGGACACTCAACCATCTGAGCCACCCAGGCATCCCCGTTGTTCTGACTTCTTCATCCCACCATTTAAGACCCTAACTCTCCTTCAAAATCCTGTTTGATGCCACTCTGCTCACTTACGGGGAGAGCTCCCTTCTGTGGGCTGGGTTACTCCAGTTTGTACCTATTACACATCTGGCTGGTTTAGATGCCTTTCATTGAGTATGTGTTAATTATGATGCTCTTTAATGTGATGAATTCTTAAAATACAATTCCACATGCAGCCGGCTCAGCACTGAATGGAGTTGATTCGCATAATTAAATTCTGGTGGATTAAAAAATGCATTATGACCAAACAATAAGCATATTCTGTAAAGTGTTTACAGCCACTTTTGTAGATGTTATCTCATTTAGCTGGGACGGGGTTATGAGCTAAATTGCATCATCCCCCTGTAAGATGCCTATGCGGAAGCCTAAGCCCCAGTTGCTCAGAATGTGGCTGCATTTGGAGACCAAGACTTAAAGAGGTCATTGAGGTAAAATGCGGTCATGTGGGGCAGCCCCAATCCAATCTGATTGGTCTCCTTTTAAGAAGAGATCAGGAGGGGAGCCTGGGTGACTCGGTTGGTTAAGCATCCAACTTTGGCTCAGGTCACGATCTTGTGGTTTGTGAGTTCGAGACCCACGTCAGACTCTGTGCTGACAGCTCAGAGCCTAGGACCTCCTTCGGATTCTGTGTCTCCCTCTCTCTCTGACTCATGCTCTGTTTCTCTCTCAAAAATAAGTAAAGATTTTTTAAAAAGGCAGACATCAGGATACAGACACACACAGAGGCAACACCATGTGAGCTCCTGGGGAGAAGGTGACCGGCTGCAAGTCAAGGAGAGAGACCTCAAAGGAACACCCTGATTTCATACTTGGGTCCTCTAGTAACGTGAGAAAATCGGCTTCTGTTGTTCAGGCTGCCCTGAATAGGGCACTCTGTTATAGCCTTGCAGACTAATACTGGCACTGCACCGAGGTCAGGTAACGAGGTCAATGTCAGCTTACTGAGCAGGCTAGGACCTGAATCTAAGCCCTCTGACTCTACACAGGCCTCAGGCCACGTATTTTGACACCTGGAAATAGATGTTTACTGAGTATGTTTGTTTAGCTTTTATTTTATGGTCTTGACTTTATGGAAACAGGTTCACCTTATATGTCTTTTCAAATAGGGTTTATCAAGCTGGTTAGGGCCAAGCATAAAACCTTACCAACTGCTTTGTTCATAATGAAATGGATGAAGATTTAAAATAAGCAGATTTTGTGGTGCTTCAGTTATTTTGAGGACATTAGAGGTAGGAGAAAAATCCACAGTATTTGTGTTTGATTGTTTTTGGAAAAATATAGGTAACATTATGAAACTAACCTCTTACACTCTGATCCTTACTTGTAGTCATTACTCCAATTCAGATTTATAAAAAAACAATCTATTTGGAACAGTAAGAAGGTGGCAGGGCGCCTGGGTGGCTCAGCCGGTTAAGCTTCTGACTTCAGCTCAGGTCACAATCTCACAGTTTGTGAGTTCAAGCCCCACATCGGGCTCTGTGCTAACAGCTCGGATTCTGTGTGTCCCCCTCTCTTTACCCCTCCCCCACTTGCACTCTGTCTCTCTCTCTCAAAAATTAATAAACATTAAAAAAATTTTTGATTAAAAAATGTAAAAAATAAAAAAGAAGGTGGCAAGTTTATCAGAGATTAAGTGGCCTTATGTCTGGTATTTGCTTTCTTTTTTTTTTTTTTTCAATGTTTATTTATTTTTTGGGACAGAGAGAGACAGAGCATGAACGGGGGAGGGGCAGAGAGAGAGGGAGACACAGAATCAGAAACAGGCTCCAGGCTCTGAGCCATCAGCCCAGAGCCTGACGCGGGGCTCGAACTCACGGACCGCGAGATCGTGACCTGGCTGAAGTCGGACGCTTAACCGACTGCGCCACCCAGGCGCCCCTGGTATTTGCTTTCAATGTTGGGAGGGACATGAGACAAGACTGGGAAAATGTTAATAAAAGTTCAAATTGGATGATAAATACATGAAATTTGTTTTAACGTGGTGAATTATTTTCAGTAAGTTTGACATTTTTTTTTTAATGGAAAAGTAAAGAAAAATCTCTCCAAAACTTGTTCGTGGATTGACAACTTTAACATTTGGCGAGTGTCATTGCCAATTTCCTGATGGATGCAAATACAGAGAAATGATTCAGGTCTTGGTCTGAGGCAAGAAGGGAATCTTGAGGCTTTTCCCTGGGAGCTGAGTAGAGCTCACCTACTACCTGGTCTGTTTCATACACTCTTTCCTCAATAGTACAGCGTTTTTCTTGGCAGGACCTAGAGTCATTCTCAGAGAATTAAACTCTTAGCTGCAACTTAAACTCAGACTATGAAGTATGATGAGTTGACTGGAAGCAAGACAGGCCAAGGAGGAAACAAATCACTTGGTGAAGGGATTTCAGAAGTCGGGCAGCTGAACTGGCCAGAGGAGAAGAGTGGAAAGAAGTCAAAGACAATACCCACCTAGACTGCCAGAATAAAAACGGAGGTATGGAGAGACACAGATACAGAGATGGAGACAGGCAGAAACAGATATAGAGGGTTAAACAGAGAGCACAGGGTTTGCAGTCAGGGGCTCACTGTTAAATAGCAAAGTAGCCTTGGGACTTGAGGCGGGGCCAACCTCTGATGCTCATTCTCCAGTCGTCATGGGGTCTCAAGTCACAGGAAGCATCTCCTTTGTATAAAAGGCCAGAAATGGGACAGACAACTCCATTCTACTTGACCCACAACTGAAGGAGGATCCGACAGTTCCCTTCCTACTGCCAGCTTGCAAAGAACACCATGTCTCTAGGTCATTCACGAATTCACTTACCCATCAAAAACGTATTACACGGCTAGTGTGTGCCAGGCCCTGGGGCCACAAGAGTGAACCGGATGCAATCCGTGCCTTTGAGCAGCGTCCCATGTACTGAGATGCTCAAGAAAATATACCACTTCCCTGCCAAGTAATTTATGAAGAAAGCACTCTGCGCTGAACTTGAGATGAACAGATGAGAAGAAATCTGTGCACCAAAGGCATTCTCAGTGAAAGTGGTGATCTTAGCCATAGCCACGCTGAGTAACAAGTGATTCTGAAAGCTAATAAGTGCAATCATTCCTGTACCTTCACCTCATGAGTTTGGTAATATCGGCTGGTCTCAGTTGGCCTTGCTCCTGTCTGGAGCTGGACGTCTGTGGCTGATGGAGGATGGCCTCAGCCGGGTTGACTCCTTTCTGCTCCCCATGTCTTTTGTCTCCCAGTGGGCAGTGGGCTCGCCTGGGCACGTGCTCATGGCTGTGACAGAAGTCAGCAAGACCCAACACACCGATGGCTCAAGGCCACCAGCAAAGCAAGTCATGTGGCCAAACTGGAGATGCTGCAAGGTGTGGAGAATCAAGCTACTGAGGTGTCCAAGCTAACACGTCACCCCAGGGCACAGCAAACTGGCGCCATCTTGGTTCTGCCACCAGCATCCAGAGTGAAGAAAGGAATCCAACCATGTTATCAATCAGTAGGGTCTTTAAAAGGATCTCAGTGAAGCAAATGCAGCCCCAGGGAGCTGGGTGGTCATACTTTCTTCAGGGCAGCTTAGGTTGCATCATTTTAGCCATTACACCTCCGTGGGAGGTTCAGACACCCTGTTGTTTTGTGCTGACTTCCCCTTTGCCACACAGCCCTTCCCAACACCGGGCTCAGCCGCACGTGGATCCAGGGAGCAAACAGCTCCACTATGTGGGAGAGGGGAAGGTGGGGGGCAGGGGGCAGAAAGGGCCAGGGTCTCAACGCTCCATCACTGACTCTCCCTGCCATGTCTTCGATCAGGCAGGGGCAGCACTGAGAAATAGATCCCTGCCAACCTGGAGGAATTAGGCACGGGGAGACCACTTCTCTGGAGCCCGGAAAAGAACATTGCCATGACAACACCGAACTAATGGGTGTCCTAGAACGCAGGGGGCCCTTTATTGTCTGTAGATCCCATAATTAGGACTTGCTAGGGTTTCTTCAGAGTAGCGAGCAGGTCCTTTGTTACTTGGGGAGAGGCTAATCCGATTAATCATCTATAAAGAGAAAGCAAAGGTAGCTAACTGCCTGATCGCCCCTAGAATCCAAACCACATCAGCCAAAGGGAACAAACATCTCAAAGAGTTACAATAACTCAGTAGATGTAATTTCACGTCTAAGCATCCTGATGTATTTTGGATCCTTGCAATAAATTTGGTTTATTTCACACTTACTTATCCATTATAGATTTTATGTGTGTGTGGGTATAAAACTTAAAATATTTTACATAATGTCTATTTATATCTTATATGTGTACATATATACATGTATATTTACATACACACAGCCATATTTTATATATATCTGTGAAAACTCAATCAAATTAACGAAGTTCTCAAAAAGATATCTTTTAATATTTGGATAAAATCAACTGAACTGAATTACCTAAAGGGAAACATCTCCTTCCCTGCCCCAATCTCTCTCCCTCTCCTCTTAACAGGGAAAAAATTCAGCTGCTGCTATATAACTACTCTAAATATATAGCATAGTGGATAGGCTTACACAACTTATCAGTTGTGCACACTTTGGCAACTTTTTGTTATCTCTGTAATTTACAAAATGGTGATGTTAATTATACTCACACACAAGGCTATTGTGGGAATTCAGAATGTGAAAAACTCTGGGGCACCTGGGTGGCTCAGTCTGTTAAGCACCCGACTTGGGCTCAGGTCATGATCTCACCATTCATGGGTTTGAGCTCTGTGTTGGGCTCTGTGCTGACAGTTCAGAGACTGGAGCCTGCTTTGGAATCTGTGACTCCCTTTTTCTCTGCCCGTTTCCCGCTTACGCTATGTCTCTCTCTGTCTCTCAGAAAAAAAAAATGTTAAAAAAAATTAAAAAAAAAAAGAATGTGAAAAACTCTTAGCACTGTTCCTGAAGCATTGCACTGGACGGCCTTGGCATAGTCAAGAATCTCCTACTACCTTGGTGATTCTGACGTTGAAATCCCTAACATTTAATTTACATAACATTTGTTAAGTGCCTACGCTGTGCACAGTTCTACCAGTCTGCGTATGGATATAAAAAGGAAAGTGATATTCACCCTGCTCTGAAAGAACGTACAAGCCAGTTGGAGGGTGCCTTCAATATATGAAAACAATATATCCTAATGAAATGATAGAAAAAAGAAACAAAAGCCAAGGGCACCAGAAAGAGCTGTGGGCACTGATGCTAGAGAAATAGGGGTGGGCATCTAAGAGGGGGGTGAGCCTTAGGGGCTCCTTGCAGGGAAGGAAGGGGTTTGGAGTAGCGACAAGGCAGAGAGCACTCCGGGCAAAGGAGTAACTTGAGAAAATTAGGGAAGTTGGAAAAAATTAAGCAGCATTTTATCTCAGTCACCTCACTAAAGGTCAGAGCACCCTGACGTTGTGATTCATATCATACAACTCACATACGTCATATGTGAACTCACATATATAATCCACATAGAACCATGCTTAACCAGTTCTGCTTATTTGCAGAGTCAACACACACTTTTATGAGCACACATCATCTTCAGTAATATCAAATACCGTAGTAAGTGAATGCAAACATCACTCGTTTATTAATTCGGCGATCACTTCTGTTGCACTGGGTACCAGGCACCACAGGAGGGACTCAGAACACAAAGACACATGGTTTGTTCCGGAGAAGTGTGCAATAGGGCTTGGTGGGAGAGACACGTGTCAACAGGCCATTCCGAGGTTGTGGGATGGTCCTAGGGAGGCCAGGAGAGGACAAGGGGTTGGACAGAGGGGTTTCTGGAAAAGGTGACACGTGGACCCCAGCAGGCAGGACAAAGAGGAATCAGAGAGGCAGGGCAGAGGGCTCGTTCACAACAACACTAACTATGCACAAGGCTGGAGGCCTGAGGTAAAAAACTGGAGGTATTCCAAGCTGTTGAAGACTGCGTAAGTGTAGAATGAGAAAGGGGGTTGGTGAGATTGAAGGATGAAAAGATAAGCAAGGAACACATAATGAAGGGCCTTATAAGCTCTGCTAAGGAGTTAGCCTTTTATCCTGTAGGGACAGGAAATGAAGGAAGGGTTTCAGATAAGGCAGAATGAAATTTGCATTTAGAAAGGGCACTTTGGCTGCAGGGTGGAACCTGATTGGTGGGGTCAACTCTAAAGGTGGGGCTAACGGGGGCGGGGTGGGGGGGGGCTTCAGACCAAGGAAAATGGTGGCTCTACGGGGAAGCCTGTTCACCGGATGAAGGCAGGAGAGGACCCCACAGTGACTGAATCTCATGGTAGGGGGAGAAGTTACAGATGTTGCTCAGGTTTTCAACCTGGTGTTTGTATTAAGGGAGTGAACCAAAGCTTCTGTAACAAAGCCTAATGCTTCAGGGGCTCAACACCATGTGGTTTTATTTCATTTAGCACCCAGAGGGCAGTCTGATGCAAGTGGGGTGACTCTTCGCCAAGCATCATCTTTTGGGGGGCCACGTGAGAAGTATGTGAGATAATGGGGAAGACCTCAGGACCAGGCTTGTAAGGAGCCCACAAAACTGCTGTCCGTGGTCCTCTGCCAGAACTCGGTCACAGCATCCCCCTAGGTGTGGGGAGGGCTGGAGAACATGGTCTTTCTTTGCATCGGGTTGGACAAGAAACCAGTGTAGCACAGCATTGTCTGTGCCAATGTATCCCTTTTTTGAGACAGGAAACACTGGAGGAAGAACACAGTTCAATTTTGAACTTAACTGAGTTTGAATGACCTACAGAACAAGACGGGTCTATAGATGGAGACATGGAAAATCAACTCTAAGTGTCAGAGCTCAGAGGACAATCCTGCAGTGACGTTAGCCATTTAGGAATCATCGGGTTGTGGTTGGTAGAGACAGCAGGTGTATGCATGGGAGCACACAAAGAGAGCAGCCAGGGGAGAAAAGTAACTTCCAAGGGAAGCATAGAAACATAGAGAATGAAAGTCACTTGAGACTGTGCTGTCCCAGAAGCAGATCCATGGATTAAATGATTAAAGGAGAAGCAGGATGTCCTGTTCTTTACTATTACAGAGAAGTCAAGAAGTTAAAACGGTAAAGTCCGTTGGCTACCCCAAGCGTGTCCATCAATATCCACGGAGAGAACAGTGTCGGTCAAGTGTTAGGGGAAGTTGCTAGATGTCAGTAAATGGGAGACTGGAAGGTAGAGGGATAGAGCCACTGAGAGTGGATGTATCTCTCCAGTTTACCTGTTGTGTAGCTTGGGAAGCAGAAAGGCTCAAGAGCACATTCTGCCATCTTCCCTGCCCTTTTTTAAAGAAGGGAGAGACTTTAATCATTATCAATACTGATGAGACAAGAAATGGAAATGCAGAGCAGAGTGGGAGAACTGATGGACTGAGGACTTTGAAGGGCCCAAAGAGAACGGATCCTGAAGGTCAGTGGGCCAATTTGGAGAAGAGAGAGGCCATCTGCTCCTTTGCAAGGGGAGGTGCCTGCTGGAGGCCACGACGGGTGCAAAGGTGCACTCTTCTGCAGGTAGGGGAGTAGTGGCCCAGCCCGCAGGAGTCAGACCCTTTTGCATGGATTGGTTATCAGGGTCAATGCCCATTCTGTTTGGTTTTGCACAGGGGAGTGCAGGATTTAATGAGGAAAACTAAGGGTCCAACCACTTTCCCAAAAGCAGTGATAGGCCTGTGTGCACGGCAGACAAGGTTCTCTGTTGGCCAACTCCTCCAAGCAGGCTGGTTGTGAAATGCCCCTGGGTGCGAACATTTGGTGGGTGCCTTGTTGGTCAGGCGTGTTTGACTTCTTTTTTTTTTAAGATTTTATTTTTTAAGTAATCTCTACACCCAACATGGGGCTCAAACTCACAACCCCAAGATATCATGCATGTTTGACATTTTTAAGGTGAAGATTGTGTCAAAGGTTATAATTGCAACTTATGCTGTGTATACTTTAAAAATTTGGTAGATGCTTTTTTCAAGTTCTCTCAGTTTTGGGGGGACTTTTACACTCACGGCAACAATATTGCTAAGGCCAGCAGTAGCAGGGATATGAGTTCCTGTGTCTCTACATTGTCAATCTGGGATTGGATTTCATTTAATTTTTTTTTTCCCATTGTGAAACCTCGTATCTCATTGTTACGTTTAAAAATTTTTCTTACCATTAGTAAAGGTAAGCATCTTTCTGTAGATTATTGGGCATTTTACTTTCTTTTTCTATGTATTATCTGGAGTATCCCTTGCTACTTTTGTGGAAGGTAATTTGGTACTTTTTTGTCAATTTTTAACTGTTCTTTTATTTCAAAACATGTCATTTCCTCTCAGGAATGCTATCATGGTTTTAGGTATACTTTTAAAATTCTCCCCAACATGTACTGAATATTTCTTGCTATATTTAACCTCCCTTTCAGGGGAAGGGGGATTATTGTGAACCTGATATTTGCTTTTCAATTAAAGATAAGAACAGTAAACAGTGTTTTTGTTTAGGTGTTTTAATGAACCAACCACTTTCTGGCTTGCATTTAATAGTTTTTAATGTTTTTATTGTATCTGTATTTAATAGTTTATTTCATTTTCATTTAATTCTGTTGTGTTTAGGTATAGAGTTATCACCCCCGTAAATGACAGCTTCCGCCACCTCCTTCCTAGTTTCACGTTTTTTCCGCAGAGGTCTTCCCACCGTGACCCTGCCACGCCCCCCCCCCCCCCCCCCCCCCCCCCCCCGACTGCTCTTGGCTCTTGTCCTTTAAGCAGGACACGGAGCTTGACTTCACGTGTGCTCTCATCCAGTGAGGAATATTTAACTGCTTCTATTTCATAAAAATGTTGTTCTTTAATCAGGCGCAGTGTCGCAATTTTCCTCCTGTCATGCTTGCGTCAACGGCAATGACAAGGGAGTGTTTTCATTGTGATTTATGTTAATATTTTGCCTTGTACTTAAGGACAATTGCCTCGCAGGAATGAAGCCCTTTGCGTGGGGCCATTTCTTCTTGCATGTGCTGGAGTCTAGTTAGTCTGCGAGGTACCCACACACGCTTTACTTCTCTTTCTCTGCCACCGAAGCTTCTTCTGATCACTTATCCCAGCAACTCCCCGGAGGTAATAATACTGCTTTTCTCTGTGTTTTTCCCTGGCCTTTCAAATCGACAGTGACACACTCTTACGGGTGGGCTCAAAAGTCTCATGGGAAGGGGCAAACTGAGAAATGTGGCCCCCAGATTCTCCTGGACAAAGGAGGTGAGACTAGAATGTGTTTGTGGTTCTCCTGGAGTAGATAAGAGGTACCATCACGGTTACAGTCAAAGAATAAACTTTCATCTCTCCTTTGCTGTTTCACTTCTCTTTTAACTTTTAAATTCCCAGCTCATTGCTTTTTAACAAAAACATATCGTTAGTTCTTATCGTCTCCTTTGTTTTGTTTTGCCATGCTTTTAGCTAAAATTCCCAGGAAATGCCTTATTTATTTTAATTCTTTCTTTTTAAAAAAATTGTTTTCTCATTGTGTTCATTTAATTAGTTAATTAATTAATTTTTTTTAAAAAGGCAGACTCCATGGGGCGCCTGGGTGGCTCAGTTAAGCTTCTGACTTTGGCTGGGGTCATGATCTCACAGTTCGTGAGTTCGAGCCCTGCGTTGGGCTCTGTGCTGATGGCTCCGAGCCTGGAGCCTGCTTCCGATTCTGTGTCTCCCTCTCTCTGCCCCTCCCCTGCTCATGCTCAGTCTCTCTCTATCTCTCAAAAATAAATAAACGTTAAAAAAAACAACAACTTTAAAAAGGCAGACTCTACTCAGGGCTTAAACTCATGACCCTGGGATCAAGAGTCACATTCTCTACAAGAGTCACATGCTCTACAGACTGAACCAGCCAGGCATCCCTTTAACCTCTTCTTTTTTTTATTTAATCCATTGTTATTTAATGCAATTAATGGTTTAGGTCAATGAATCTTACCTGAGCCCTGCATTACCCACATCTTAAATTTCTGTTACTTAGGGAAACATGTATTTTCTTCTCCTGAAAATACTACATGTCTATCAAATTTCAGCAAAGTCAAGCCAGACCCTGTAAAAGGGATGGGGGTAAGCACTCCCATCCAGGGCCGGTGGGAGTGTGAATTCAGACATGTTTTAAAAATTGGGACATGTGTAGAAAATACAGTGTAAACTTATGTCTTTTCATTCAATAATGACACTCCTAATTTATCCAGAAAAAGGTGATTAGAAATACTTCAACATCTTTATATAAGAAGGGTGTCAATCCCAGTTCTATTTACAAACTTTGGAAACTGCAAAAAAAAAATGTCAAACACTGGAACCATGGTTAAATATAAGGTGTGGTACATTATATGATGGAATATTCTGCAGCCAGAATTTTTTTTATTCTAAAAATGTTCACTAAGACATTAAAAGTTACCTTCTTGAAGAATATTTAAAGATATAGGAAAATTCTTTTTCTTTCTACTTTTTAAAAACTGTTTCCTGGGGCGCCTGGGTGGCTCAGTCGGTTGAGCATCCAACTTCGGCTCAGGTCATGATCTCGTGGTCCGTGAGTTCGAGCCCCGCGTCAGGCTCTGTGCTGACCGCTCAGAGCCTGGAGCCTGTTTCCGATTCTGTGTCTCCCTCTCTCTCTGCCCCTCCCCCGTTCATGCTCTGTCTCTCTCTGTCTCAAAAATAAATAAACGTTAAAAAAATTAAAAAAAATGTTTATTTATTTATTAATTGGGGGGGGGGGATGGGCACACACACCTACAAGTAGGGGAGGGGCAGAGAGAGAATCCCAAGCAGGCTCTGAGCTGTCAGTGCAAAGCCCAATGCTGAGCTCCGTCTCATGAACCCATGAGATCGTGATCTGAGCCAAAATCAACAGTCAGAGGTGCGCCTGGTTGGCTCAGTTGGTTAAGCCACCAACTTTGACTTTGGCTCAGGTCATGATCTCATGGTTCATGGGTCGAGCCCTGCATTGGGCCCTGTGCTGACAGCTCAGAGCCTGGAGCCTGGGAGCTCTGGGTGTCAGAGATATAAATACATTATATTTTTGATATTTTTCTCAATTTCTCCACATTATTCATTCATTGCTTTTATGGTAGCAGAGGAAAAAAATAAAGATTTTTCATAACAAGTGGGAAATAAACAGGCCCAGTTAGGAAGCAGCCTGGGCATACAACTCACTGAATAAAAATGTCTGGTAAACAGCCTGGTGCTGTCCTTTTTCCAGAGCTGTACATCTTCTGGGTCTCCTGCAGTGATCAAATACTTGACTTTCAAAATTATTCCTCGGCACACACATTTAATTGTTGGTTGAAACGATACACCAAGTAAATAGATTTTAGCTGGAGTATTTACTCCAAGTAGAGAGGAGATATCTGGGCTTGTGTTTTATAAGAAAGAAAACTGATACATATATTTTGGAACAGGAGAGAAGAAACTACTATTTCTTCTTCTTCTTAGCTGTGCACATCTCTAAAATATTCACAGGTATTATTCTGGAGCCTGGGTGATTGATAGGGAAGGTGGTCACCGTGGGTGGATGTCAGGTGGGAGATCTTCATCAGATAGAAAACTGTGAGACCAGTTGCAGGTTAGAAGTCTTGATTTGTCAAAACTCAGTCTTAAATTAAAAAAAAAATTATTGAAACAAACAAAAAAAACAGAAAAGGAGTTAATGTTGAAAGCTGTTCTTGTGAATACTATTTGCAACATACACTGAAAATGAGTAAGTCAGTGCCTCTCTAGGATGTACGTAGGTGCAGGGGGTTTCTTTCTTAGATCTTGGAATGAGCCATTCTGGGTAGAAAAGGCAAAAAAAAAAAAGTGGGGGGATTATTTTAAAGTATGTTTGGATCATGTTGCAGGGGGCCTATCTGGAAATTACTGACATTTAAAACCTATTTCTGCGAATGAAAACTAGACTACGTGAATAGAATTTGTCTTTCTCATCACTGAGAAATAGATGTTGTTTTACAATCTGATTCACAAATACAGGTGGTGTTCTCTAATCAACCTTCCCAAAGTAGCTGTGTGCCTGCTGATCACCTCCAGGAGAATGGGCGTCTGCTTTCTCACCCAGTCGTAACAAAAATTTGAATATTCTTCTTTTTGTCTCTATAATGTCTCTCCCCTACTAAGATGTTTATTTGGTGAAGGCGGCCGGTCTGCTTCCTAGGGGTACTTGTGTCCTCATTCCATACTTTATGTATCTATTTAGCAGAAGAAGAAATGAATGGTTTTGCCATGCAGTCAGTGACATTGAAAATCTGTTCAGATAATCACAAGTGTAACTGGGTTACTATAAGCCTTTGAGTGGAAAAGTAAATTCAGTGACAAGAAAAACAAAACCGGGTTTTAAAGTATATGATTGGGACAGTATAAAATGTATTTTCGCCACAACAAAAACAGTCAATCTAAGACAAAAGACCTTGCATTTGTCTGTGAGGGGGAATTACAAAGTCCTGGGGGAGAATTGCTTCTTATCCCGAAGCAAACAGCTTCTCTTAGACCACTGAGAGCCTTAGTGATTTTCGTAATGTGTTTTAAGAGTGATAATGATGGGGGCGCCTGGGTGGCTCAGTCGGTTAAGCGGCTGACTTCGGCTCAGGTCATGATCTCGCGGTCCGTGAGTTCGAGCCCCACGTCAGGCTCTGTGCTGACAGCTCAGACCCTGGAGCCTGTTTCAGATTCTGTGTCTCCCTTTCTCTCTGACCCTCCCCTGTTCATGCTCTGTCTCTCTCTGTCTCAAAAAAATAAATAAACGTTAAAAAAAATTTTTTTAAATAAAAGAGTGATAATGAGGAAGACAGAGGAAGTGTGATAATGATGAAGACAGAGGAGCAATTGTATTATTCTTACTTTTGAACATAACATCTACACTTCTCTAATAGTTACTTTTGTTTCTTTTTATGTGAACACTAAAGCTTAACAGTGAAATCGTTGCTTCTGAAGAAGGCGAAATGTATTTTCAAATTACCCCTTCTTGGAAGGCTGAGCCATGCATCTTCAGAAGCACAACACTTGAGTTTTTTCCTCAATGACTCTAGGATTTCTAACAAAATTCCTGCTGTGTCTCTCAATTTCAGGTAATCACTGGGAGTCAGTTTGGGGTATTATCTAAGAAGGTGGTCTTGATGTCTGACGACCCGATCGGAAGCTGTGTGACGTTGAGCAAGTTATTTCTTTCTGTCAGATTCTACTCTAAAGTGAGAATTAGCAAGGGGGGCACTAGCATTGGGATTGAATGTGGGCACGTGTGTGGGTACAGCTCGAACAGTCCCGGTGCCCGACAGTGCGGCTGCTTCTGCGGCTGCTCTTATCATATTATCATTGCTGTTATTTCATTCTTCAGGAACCTTGAGAACTGCCTAGAGGATCAAGGATCACATGCGCCGAGGGACCTTTATGGCCCCTTTTTGATTTCCTTTCAGAACTCCCCATTTCACTTCTATTTTCCTTTCTCTCGCTCCAGGAAGTTTCCAGACGTGCACCCGCCCCCTGGCTTTGCCACTCCCACCAGGAAGGACCATGGCGGCAAGACTCAACAGCGAGGGGACTAAGTGGTCCTTTTCACCCAACATATATTTCAAAAAGGAAGAGCTAAGAAAAGCAGGACCGTCACAGTGAAAATGAACATTTTTGGTCGTGGATAGATAGATGGCAGTGGAGTTCAACCTGGATTTAGAGAGGTTAAAGATCACTTCGTACAGTCCAGGCATCTTGCATTAGTCGTGATACTAATTTACATAGTTGCACCAGGTTTTCAGGGCTTTACATGCATTAATTCATTTGCTCCCTTAACAAACTTAAAAGGCAGTTGCTATTATTATGCCCATTTTACGGATATGCAAACTGAGGCTCAGAGTATTTAAGCTCCTTGCACCAGGACACTCTGATTTTCAGTGGCAGAACTGTGGAACCATAGCGCATGCCCAAGGCTGGTACACTGTAGCCCCAGCCACATGTTTACAGACCCGCACATTACACACGTTAACTCAGGACACGCACCTGCTCCAGGCACCTCAGGCGTATCATGACGATCAGCGGACCCTTGTGCCACCTTACTTTCCTTCTGAAGGAAAGTAGGAAATCTCGTGTCACGGCTTTCCTACACCCCACAGTTTATTCGGAAGAGTGTCTGTCCTTTTGGTATATTATCCTGGCTGCTTCCTGACCAGTAGTTTCACCTATTTCCCAGTTTAAAATTAATAGTGGTTTGAAGTGTTTCTCAGAGCACCCTGCTTATGGCAGGCTATGTCCAGACCTTTTCTCCGACAAGGACAGCAGGCCTGAAGACACAGTAGGACCTGAGATACACAAGTATCCGGGTTGTACACATGCACCAGGGAGTGTCCACTGAGGGCTGCTGGACTGGCCGCCACCTTGCGCTACCTTCAGCCACGGCAGTGGAAAAGGCAGCTCTGTCTGCAAATCCCAGTTCATCTTGGCCCCCGGGTTAAAGAATTGGGGGACTCCCCCCTTTCTGTGGACTCCGAGCACTATCTCCCAGCAGGTAGGAGTTCACAAGCCAGGAACGCGCGACCAAAGACTCCCGCACCCCGTGTGCTCGGGGTCTCCGGGGGTCCTCTGCCCTGCATGTTAACCAGTCTGGTGACAATACTCAGGGAAAGTCACTAGAGCCAAGTTCCTTGTTCTAGTTGTTCTTGAAATCAGCCCTTGTGGCTTGATGGTCATTTCTTCTTGTTTCTGCTCTGAATTGAATACAATCAAGTGTTCTGAAACCCCAAACACACATTATTATGCATTATTGATGATCTTTTAAAAATGACACTCTAGTCCATTTGTTTTTATCTGCAAGTAAAACAAACTTCAAATTCCCCAAATGTTTTTTTACCTATAAAGGTAGAAGGGTGGGCTCTATCATTGTGAAATTAACCTCAGAGTCATTGCATCACCAAAGCTATTGACAATTGTTCCACACTGATTTTTTTTAATGTTTATTTATTAGATTTGAGAGAGAGAGAGAGAGAGAGCAGGGGCCGAGAGAGAGGGAGACACAGAATCCAAAACAAGTTCCAGGCCCCGAGCTGTCAGCACAGAGCCTGACCCCATGAACGGTGAGGTCATGACCCAAGCCAAAGTCAGACCCTTCACTGACTGAGCCCCCCCAGCGCCCCACCATTGTTCCACGTTAAAAACGAAATGATCAGCAAGCCACGAGGTGGCTGGGACTGCATCAGTCAGAGAGAAGGCTGACAACTCGAGCAAGTTAATTATTACTTTAGAAGAGTCATTACATTTTGGGGGAGATGTGGGTAGGTCCAACACATAACTGCATGAATCCTTTTTTGAAACTTACTTTTTTGTGACTGATGCCCTCGTTCCTGACAAAACATTTTGAATTGGCCGATTTTACACTAAATAAATGTCTAAAGGCAAAAAGTCACTGCGAGGTCCCCTCTCAACAGCAATATCCATCTCGATGGGGGTAGGGGAAGGGTGCTTGGAGGCATTCACTGATGGTTTCCTCAGTCTGTGTCCTTCACCGAACCATTAGCTGAAGTGTGGCGAGGAAGCAAGACTCTGTGTCCCCCCAGTTTCGAATAATCCCAAGTCCAGAGTGGTCTGTCGACAGAGTGACTTCCAGCCCACCCAGGTCTGATGCCAGTGTCCTTCTGATGCCCTTCTGATGCCAGTGTCACATGTTAGCACATATTGATGGCATATCAACGTTCTGGTCCTCTTCCTGAAGGCCCAGCGTGTGGCCTGCAACCTGCAAAACTTGCCTTCCACCTGTTCCAAAGGTCACAGAGCTAAAAATTCCTGCCGGAGCCAGGATTTGAGAAGATTTATGCACAGAAATCATACAAGAGCTTGTTCAATGCGTGGCTAAAACCAAGATCCACTATGAGGTTTTGGTGTGCACTATCAGTATAAAAGAGTGTGAAGAGGGGAGATATGTTGGTGTAGCATACTTCATTTTTTTTTTAATTTTTTTTAAACATTTTATTTATTTTTGAGACAGAGAGAGACAGAGCATGAACGGGGGAGGGGCAGAGAGAGAGGGAGACACAGAATGGGAAGCAGGCTCCAGGCTCTGAGCCATCAGCCCAGAGCCCGACTCGGGGCTCGAACTCACGGACCGCGAGATCGTGACCTGGCTGAAGTCGGACGCTTAACCGACTGCACCACCCAGGCGCCCCAAGCATACTTCATTTTTAGAAAAACTAGAGAGGGCGGCAGCGTGATAAAACGTTGTACTAGAAAAGACCAATATAATTAACAACAAGAAAAGTACTTTCTAAGTGACTAGGAGGGGAAGAAACTGCTTACTTTGTAGGGACAGTGGAGTCGAGTTCTTGTACAGGACTTTCACTCTGGTGTTTGGTTTCCAAACCCTGTGAACCTGTCGAAAATATGGGTTCCAAGAAATAAAGACTGAAACAAAACAAAACAAAACAAAACAAAGCCCCCAAACAACTGGGCTCTGAAAATGAGTGTTAACGCTTTTGTACATCTGCCAAGATCCTCAATACAACTGCCAAAGTTTTGATGTTCAGAAAAACAGCGGAATTGCTAACACGCATGCCCCATAAATGACTATTCACTGAATGAATGCTGTAGCTTATATGTGACTGCTTTCCCGGGCTGACTAATATATCAAGCATGGTGCTTGTTTTGTGCTCTGAAAAACTTTCCCCATTACCATAGTAACCCCCACATGTTGGCGGAAGCTGATGTCATCCAAGGTATTATTCATTCCTAGTGGATTGATACTCCGTGTGCTAATAAGTCCCAGGGAGATAAAAGGAACTGAGTATACACACTGGTTAAACAGTACTTAACCCTTTTACCTCGCACGGTCCTCACAGGCCCGTGGAAGGGATTACTGTGGAAAATAAAATGCTGCTTGTACTCAGGATGATTCCATAGCAAGGGTCACTGTCAAATTATAGCTCACTTTGCTCAGTAGGTTGTATCATTGTGTCAGTCTGCTTAGGCGGTCCCCACTAAGTATCACAGATTGGATGGTTTAAACAGCAGAAATTGTTTTTTGTTTTGTTTTGTTTTGTTTTTTGTTTTTACAGTGCCAGTGCTGGAAATTTTGGTTTCTGGTGACACTCTTCGTGTCTTGGAGTTAGCTGCTTTCTGGCTGTGTTCTTTTGTGACAGGGAGAAGGGTTCTGCTATCTCTTCCTCTTCTTACAGGACATCAGTGCCATTGGATTGGATTCCCACCCCGAAGCCCTCATTTATCCTTAATTTCTCTCTGAAAGCCCTATCTCTGAATACCATCACCCTGGGTGTTAGGGCTGGAACGTATGAATTAGGAGGATTGGGACACAACTTGTTCCATAGTAATCATCCTTCCTCTTTTATATTCAAGAACAAAAACCTAAACAGTACATTTCCAGTGGATGTATGGTTTTCATTATTTTATTTGAACAGGAAGACAAGACCGGGTTAATGGATAATGAAGACCAAAATAATCGTGACCTGAACCTGAACACTAGCGTAGTATCACTGTAAACATACCTCTGTGTCTTTTTGTTGTAATGGGGTGTATACTTACATTAGAACTATTAAAAGTTCATTGCCACTTAAGTATAAGAGCAAAAGGAAAGAACTGCTACATTACATTTTCTTTTGCCCATTAATAGAAATTTGAACATTCTCCTCCATGAGTCCCAACTTTAATTTACTTTTACACTTGGATTCGCCTTCACGTTGGAAACATTTGCTGTAGTTGTTCACAGGAACTCTAGGAGCCAGAAACCGGATTAACTTTTCCACTAAGAATGCGCACAGACCCCATCACGAGTACATTCCAGGTAATGAAGACCTGGTTTAAAGTATGCTGTAGGCAGGGCACGGACAACTTGTGAGGGGCTCCCACCTCACCAAGTCATTCAGTGTTTACACATTCGGTAGGTGGGCAATAACTTTCTAGAAAGGGAAGGACGATGTGTGAGAAATGGAGGCGATAAGTAGAGGTGAATTTCAGGAAGGAGCGTTGCCTAGGTCTGAAGGAAAGAACAAACAATAGAGCTTGCTATGGTCTGAGTGTTTGTGTCCCCGCCCCCCCCCCAAATCCATCAGTTGGAGACCTAGTGACCAATGTGATGGTAGTAGGAGGTGGGTTGGGAGATAATTATGTGAGGGCAAGGCTTTCAGGAATGAGATTAATGCCCTTATAAAAGAGATCCCACAGAGCTACATAAGGACATGGTGAGAAGAGGGCCCTCATCCGACCACGCTGGCATCCTGATCTCAGACTCCTAGCCTCCAGAAATAAGAGAAATACACTTCTGCCGTTTCTAAGTCCCCTCGTCTGGGATAGTTTGTTCTAGAAGCAAAAGTAACTAAGATTGAGACTCATGAGGCTACAGAGGCTGGAGGAGCCATGTCTACAGGGACTCACTTCATATGCTAAGATAAGGAGCTGACCTGGATTCTACCAGAAGCCAAACAGAGAAGAGGTGTGTGTTGAGGGATGTGGCCTGACAAAGTTTCATTTTGGAAAAATAACTCTGATAGAAAATTAAAGGACCCTGGCCTTCCCTCTTCATGGCTGAGCCCTTCATGTTACTTAGATCATATCTTGAATACTGTCTCTTTAGAGATGTTTCCATCTCCATACAATCTTAAGTTCTTGGCATAGAATTTGCCGCTAACTGATATTTGACTTGTTGGTTGTTAGTTTCTTTGTTTTGTTTGTTTGGGGGACTCCAGTCTCCCCCATCTAAAATGAAAGCTCCACAGGAGGAGGTCCGCGTCTGCCTGACCATTGCTGAGAATAGAGTTTGGCACATACCAGGCAGTCAATAAGTGTTGAACGAAGGAATGAGTGAACATGGACAGGACTGTGGACAGGAAGGCCACGAAAAACCAATGGCAGTAATCTAAGCAAAGAGTAAGAAAATCCTGAATGAAGCTCATAATATGGAGGGTGAATGGGAATATATAGATTTGAGAAACATTTAAGATGCAGACTCAACCGGATTTATTGACTCATCAAATATGGACAACGGCTCTGGATTTTGGCATGAGAATGGTGCCTTCTTGGGGATAGAGGACCACTTGGGGTCGATGGGACAGAAATGGCAGAGGTTGACGACATAATTTCTGTTTGGGGCAATCTGCTTGTTTCGAGCGATGGTATCTAAGGGAAAATGACTCTCTGACTTTGGAAACAGTGAGACAGCACAAGGAATAAATTCAATAGAAGGCTAAGAGTGGACCCTGCCAAATTGGCATCCTTTGGGTTGAACAGGAAGAGAGAAGCCCGTGAATATGGGGGGAAGACAGAGAAGCAGAAGGTGAACTAAGTGAGGGGATGGTTACCAAGACCCAGGAGGAAGACTCTTTCAGGAAGGAGGAAGGGATCTAGTCACAGGGGCAATTGGGGGTCACACAGAATAAACAGAAAAATGCCGTCTTGGATTTGACAATGTACAGATTATTGGTGACCATAGAAAATGTGGCTCTAACAAGTGTTGGAGATGGGCACCATATTTCAATGGTGTGAGGAGAGGACAGAAAATGAGATGGGGAGATACACAGAGTTACACCATGAAGAGGAAAAATGGCAGGGAGTAATAACAACTCAGTAGTGTTGGTTAGTGATTGGGGGACAGTTTCCTGGGATAGATCTGAGTGTATTCAAAACCAGTGGAGGAAAGAAGTAAAAGCTACAGGAGACAGAGACTGTTGCAGAGTTCAGTCCCAGAGAAGGCAGGGAGTCTTGGTGGAGAAGCAGGTGTTGGTCTTGGAAAGACACGGGAGGGCATGATAGGAGCACACACAAGAGACATCCGTCAGACCTCACCCTCTGGACTCCCTGTCAGTTGCACATAGGCTAAAATTATATACGGGGGGTGGTGGTGAAATTCTGGTTACAGTTAAGAAAGGGTGACAAGGACTGGGTCTACCTTCTCACATGAGACAACTAGCAACAGGACGAAATATTTGAAACAATAGTTTTCAAGAATCTGAGCATCAGACAATGAAGGAGAGTGATCCCGGCGAGACAGGAATGAGGGGAGCCCTGGGAATACTGCGGTGCAGGCAGAGGACAAAGAGGCACGACGCAGAGCCTGGCGGACTCTTTGACTAGACAAGATGGAAGGGAAGAGTCAAGGTTGAGAGTGAGGGCAAATTTCCCATGGGAGACTGCCGGAGAAGGGAACGCGTGGAGAGCTGTGTTCTGCAAACACGTGTCAGGTGCCCACTGATGGTCCTGAAGAGCACTGAAGACCACACGGTCACTGGCAGGGAATTGTTGGGCAGGGAAAGGAGTACTTGAAAGAATCAGGGGGAACTCTACTCGAAGCTGACACAAGCTGGGGCTGGTGGCTGTGTCCACAGGGCAAACTGAAGCGTTGGGTCTCACGAGCGGAGAATAGTTAGACTAAACACTGCTCTGCCTCCCCTAGCAAATCTTAAAAGCAAGACCTAAGAAGATCAAACTGGCTCTAAGTAACAAAACTGCGTGTCGGAACAAATACCGAAAATATTTAGAGGAACGAAGCGATGTCCAACATGCAGAAGGTAACGTTCGTGATATGTGGCATTCAATAAAAAATGATCAGGCTTGCAAAGAAGCAGGGAAATTCTATCCATAATGAGGAGAAAAGTGAAGCCAGAACTGAAAGGGATGTCAAATCAGAAAGCAGTGCCATTAAACAGGTATTATAACGGTATTCCGTGTATTCCAGAGCTATGGGGAAGATGCACCAATATAAAAATATTTGAATTTAACTCTCAGAAACAAAAACTAACAGTGTCTGATGTGGAAAATATGTTGGGTGACTTTAATGACAGATTAAAAAACTGCAGAAGGAAGGGGGCTCCTGGGTGGCTCAGTCAGTTAAGTGTCCGATTTTGGCTCAGGTCATGATCTCACAGTTCATGGGTTCGAGCTCCGCATCGGGCTCTGTGCTGACATCTCGGAGCCTGGAGCCTGCTTCAGATTCTGTGTCCCCCTCTCTCTGCCTCTCCTCTGCTCATGCTCTCTCTCTCTCTCTCTCTCTCTCTCTCAAAAATAAATAAACATTAAAAAAAACCTGCGGAAGGAAAGATCATTGAACTTGTAGACATAACAATGGAAACTACTGAAAATAAAACATGGAGATAGAGCCAAAAGGCCCCAGATGCTGAGAGCGTCAGTGAGCTGTGACACATGGTCACTTGGCCTAATAATATGTAAGTTACTAGGATCCTTTGTTACTCAGAGCCAGTCAGCTCCTGTGACTTTTTTTTCAGTATCATATCAGAGGTTTCAGCCCACTGAAGAAGGAATAAAAGAGAAATGTAACGCATCTAGGTTAGAAACAAGTTAATTTTGATGTTCCTAAGTCTTCCTTCTGAGATTCGGCGGGAAAGGGCAGAGCAGCGTTTAGTCTAGGGCTAACTATTCTCCAGTCCTGAGATTTCCGGATGACATGATCGTCTATAGAAACGATCACCTGGGAATACACAATAAACGTTTAAATGTGTGCAGGTCTCTATAATCAATTATACTTCAATAAGGCTGTGGAAAATGTCAGTCATTGGAATGTTTTCCCCTTCATTAAGGCTTAGGTTTTGATCTTTACTCTTATTCCTTCCCAAAAAACCTGTTTAAGTAAAGAGAATAGGTCTTTCCCACATTCCCAGGGACCGGTGAGGCAGGATTAGGAAATGTTTCTGGAGTTCTAGGCATGGAGAAAAGGAGTCCTTAATTTTCAAGGACAGAAGCTGCTTCAGGACCATGGAGTAAATGGGAGGAAATGTCTGTAGGTTATCAACACATGTGTTCATTCAAAAAATAATGAACCTACAACAATGAGCACTAGTCACAGAGGACACAGAAATGAACAAGAGACCATGTTCCTGCTTCTGGGGAGCTTCCTTTCCATGTCAGGGGGCAGAATTCCAAGTTAAAATGAAATACGCCAGGGGAGGACACTCACCTTGAGAAAATAAAGGAGGAAAGAGGGGAAAGGTTGGCTAGTGGGGCATGGGAAGGGCTCTCTGGCGAGGTGGCATTTGGAAAGAGACCCAAGGAACTGAACAGATGAACCACATGCCTACGGGGGAGGCAGAGGGAAGAACTTGCAGGCTTTGTGGAGCCCAGAAAAGGAGGGGAGATGTGGGAGGTGAGGATAAGGGCAAAGACCATTCAGTTCTTGGAAATGGATAGGAAGCCTTGGAGGGATTTCAGGAAAGGGGAAACAAGACCCAACTTGGATTTTAAAATTTTTTTTTTTTTCAACGTTTTTTATTTATTTTTGGGACAGAGAGAGACAGAGCATGAACGGGGGAGGGGCAGAGAGAGAGGGAGACACAGAATCGGAAACAGGCTCCAGGCTCCGAGCCATCAGCCCAGAGCCTGACGCGGGGCTCGAACTCACGGACCGCGAGATCGTGACCTGGCTGATGTCGGACGCTTAACCGACTGCGCCACCCAGGCGCCCCCCAACTTGGATTTTAAAAGGATCATTCTAGCTGCTATGTGAAAATGGACTGTGATGGGGGTAAGAGTAGCAGAGATGGTAATGTGAAGGTCACTCAAGGTGAGACCAGAGGATGATATAAAACGGCAATGAACAAATGGGTCATAAGGAGATGTTTTGAGGCTCTCACCACCAAACAAAGGTAGAATCGTATATTGGTATTTTCATTCTCATGGGGGACAACATGATTCTGATTAAACCTGGTATCAGATTACCCAAGGCACTTACTTTGCAGCGTCAGAGAACAGGCAATGGCGAACAGAGCAGTCTTGAGGGATTAGCTCCCTACGTGTCACCAGTTAAGTCTCTAAATGACCACTCACAGAAAACAACAACTCCACACAGCTTGCACCAAACATGAGCACGTATTCATTTTGTGAAATAAATCCTCTACGTGTGGAGTTTAACAGCCACGTAAGAATCAGTTTTAAAGGGAAAATAGGAATATCGTTGCATGCCTGAGATACCTAAAGCTTCTTCCTTACTGTTCCCACCTGCCCTGCCCTGCTTCTCCCCTAGGAGCTGTGAGTCCCTTAAGCAAGGATCCTTCCTTCAGGCTCTACTTCTTGAGAGCCCATCCTGAGACACATAAACACACAGCCAGCCTTACCAGGGGCTTAGAGATCTGATCGCCTAAGAAAGCAAGCACTGCTTTTTATTGTTTGGCATACAGATGAACAAAGAAGACGAAAATCGCGTCAGCCCCGGCACCCGCACGTAGGCATATTGACGTGTCTTAGACACGCCATTTCCACGTGTAACAATGCGTAAATTACGAAATTAAACACCAGCTTTGCTATTCCGCACTTGCTTATCCGCGGAACAACAAGGCTCAGACGCCCTCGTCTGCCATCACGCTTTCTTCTAAAGCTTCGTTGATGAGGGCTGCATAGAATTCTATGATTTGGGTGATGGAAGTAACAATTGGGGTCACCCTACTTTCTGAGCTGTAGGTAAGATTGGCTCCGCATCCCCATATATCTATGGTAGAAAGTTCACTGCCCTCAGCAGGATTTCTGTAAATGACGAGAGCGGTGTCATTTTCTCACCATTAATCCTGACTCTATGTGCAGGCTTCCATTCAATTATTTTCTCTCTGCAACCTCCGCACTGTCTCTCCTAAGGTCTCCTTGTCGGCATCACATTGACCCAAATATGAATTCCAGGTATTCTCCTTAATAGAAACATCGCAGAAGGTGTTTGTGTGTGTGTGACTGAAGATTTGGGGTGGGGTGAGGTGGGGGTCCCCCTTGCTGCAGTGAAGACACCCTGATGCTCCCTAAAGACATCATTGTTCTTCAGACATGTCTCGGTTGAGGAATTTTCAGTTGATACTTAATTTCTCGGCAAATTTCTCTTCCTTCCCCCTCTCCTCCATGTCTGCCCCTTTTCTCTCCAGAGCAAACCTGAGTTTCTCCTTTTTATTTCGGGACACATTTCATCTTGTGGCAGTGCCTTTGCTGCTGAGCTGAGCTGAGCCACTTTCTTTGAACATTCTCTGACTTAGAAGAGAATCCTTCCATTTTCCCTTCTCATTTAGCAGAGGGGGTGGTTTTTCCATTTACATAATTCTTCCAATGTCGAATGTTTAAACTGCATCCACTTTTTTTTTTCTTTTGCCAATACAAGTAACTCTATGATAAACATCTTTGTGGCTAAATCTGCGTCTACATTTTGTGTCTTCTTATTCTAGACACCGAGAACGAGAATTTCTATATAAAATGTACGAACACACACTTGTTGGCAGCCTGCTTTCTAGAAAAGTTATACCGCTTTGTACCTCCACTAGGAGCCTACGTGAAGAAACCTGTCTTCTTCTGGATGTTCTAATTTGATTTAATTTCTACGTCTCTGATATTTGAAAGCATAATCTCTTTCTTTTTTTTTCCAACGTTTATTTATTTTTTGGGGGACAGAGAGAGACAGAGCATGAACGGGGGAGGGGCAGAGAGAGAGGGAGACACAGAATCGGAAACAGGTTCCAGGCTCTGAGCCATCAGCCCAGAGCCTGATGCGGGGCTCGAACTCATGGACCGCGAGATCGTGACCTGGCTGAAGTCGGACGCTTAACCGACTGCACCACCCAGGCGCCCCAATAATCTCTTTCTAATTGGTGTTCCTTTTTTGTTTGCCTGTTGTTTTTTTTAATGTTTGTTTATTTTTGAGAGAGAGACAGCATGAGAGGGGAGGGGCAGGGAGAGAGGGAGACACAGAATCCGAAGCAGGCTCCAGGCTCTGAGCGGTCAGCACAGAGCCTGACGCGGGGCTCGAACCCACGAACCGTGAGATCATGACCTGAGCCGAAGTCAGACGCTTGACCAACTGAGCCACCCAGGCGCCCCAACTGGTGTTTCTTTCACTGCGGCGATGCTTGAATACTTTCCCCCCATATGTTTGGTGGAAATATGCATTTCTTCTTTTCTGAACTGCCCTTCTGTCTCCTGGGAGCTCAGCTGTTGAATTTAATTATTTTCTTTTTCATTTTTAAGAGTTCTTTGCATATTTAGGCCACTAACAAGCTGTCCGTGAACTGTTCTATTTTTTCCATCTGTTATGCGTCCTTCAGTGTCTGAGCCTGCAGATGTGTAAGGTTTAAGGGCTAGCGTGAGGACTCATAGTTTCCTGCATGCCTCCTGACTTCGTGGTGTGGTCTGTGGTCTCCGAGGCGGCCCACGTTCCCCACCCCCTGGCCCCTGTGTGAGGCCCTCCTGTTGCGTGCGGGCTGGACGTACTGCCTTGCCTGTGATGTCATTTCCAGGATTTCATGACAAAAGGGCTGTGGCTTCTGTCCTCAGCGCTTGCTCTGTCTCTCTCTCCCCCTCCCTCCCTCCGTCTCGGGAGAACCCAGGAGAGAGCTCTGTGGAGATGTCCACGTGAGCAAGCTGGAAGTAATCCTTCCCAAAGGACCATGGTGAATTCGGCTGGAATTCGGCTGACATTCTGAGTGAACAGGAGTCAGAACCACCCGACTAAGCCACCGGGGCTCCCACAGAAACTGAGACGACCCGTGTCTGTTGTTTCAAGCTGCCAGTTTGGAGTAACTGGCTGTGTATCAGTAGATAAAAACAGTGGTTGCCTGACAAATCCACAGGCTCAACCTGTTTTGGAACCCACCCATAATTCAGCCTAGTTCTCTTCTACTCCAGAGCACAGGGGGATTATTCGCACCAGCGGGTCCTAAATCTCCTTACCCTGCCCATTCTGCTCCTTCCGGCAGGAATCACAATACAGGCGCCAGCCTATGTTTTCCCCTCATTGCTTCTGCCTTCTGGCCGACCCTGGTGCTTCCCCATGGGGCCCTGTGTGCATTGCACAGCCTGGTATGCCCCCTCCTCCTGGGCTCTGAGAGTATAATAACCCATCTCTTCAATGAGTCATCTCCGGACCTATTGGCCACACGATGCCTGAATAATAGCAACACCTGTATTTTAAAACTCACATATGTGTATGTAAGTATGCATGTATATATATAGTTACTCTGCTACCTATATGTGCATATGTATGCATGTGTATATATGTACGCACATATGCGTATATACATATATGCAGTCACATATCCACAGTGCATGTATGCATATATACATATATGCAGTCACATATCCGCAGTGCACATATGCATATGTACATATATGCAGTCACATATCCACAGTGCGCGTATGCATATATACATTTATACAGTCATGTATCCACAGTGCCCGTATGCATATATACATATATGCAGTCACATATCCACAGTGCCTGTATGCATATTTACATACATGCAGTCACATATCCACGGTGCATATATAAAATGGATATAGTTGATCTTTCTTTTAATAAAATTATTCTGTTAAGGTTATTTTGGACAAGGAATTATACTATCCTTTTTTATATCCTCAGTGTCTGTTATGCTAACTAATTGGATGAACTGGGGGAAGAAAAGACAGTTCGGCAGTATGTGGCATTCCTTTCTCTTTTTTTAAATTTTTTAAAAAAATTTTAATGTTTATTTATTTTTGACACACAGAGTGAAGCAGCATGAGCAGGGCAGGGGCAGAGAGAGAGGGAGACATAGAATCCGAAACAGGATCCAGCCTCTGAGCTGTCAGCACAGAGCCCGACGTGGGGCTCGAACCCATGTGAGATCATGACCTGAGCCAAAGTCGGATGCTCAACTGACTGAGCCACCCAGGCACCCCATCTTTTTTTTTAAATTTTTTTAATGTTTATTTATTTTGAGACAGGGGGGGGGGTGCAGAGACAGAAAGAGAGACAGAACCCAAAGCAGACCCTAGGCTCTGAGCTGTCAGCACAGAGCCTGATGTGGGGCTTAAACTCATGGACCGGACCACAAGATCATGACCTGACCTGAAGTCTGACGCTCAACCGACTGAGCCACCCAGGCGCCCCTGTAGTGTTCCTTTCTAAATCTCCTTCAGTGATGACAGACCTCATCTGCAAGCTGTATTCCTTTAATTACATGAGCCACGGACATCACGAGGCTCTCACCAGGTTCACAGTGTGGGTTTCCATGAGAGCCTTACTGGATGCAGGTGTCACCTTGCTGTCATTGTATATCATTGTAGTTTTTTCACTGGAATTTATAGTGTTTCTCTTACGGGCAGTTGCCAGTCACACCTTGTGCGCTTACCATGAAATGATACTGCAGGCATCATTTCCATCATTCAACATTTATGGGCCGTGCAGTGTGGGGATGGGACCCTGAGGTACAGCTCGCAGCTGAGATCAGTCAGCCAAATGCAATGTATTCTCCTGACCGTGATGAAGGCAATCTTCTAAGAAAATCACATAGGAGGTAAAACTCAAAATAGGAGATTAAAGAGCAAAGACGTAGAAAATCAACCCTGACGTATTGCATTTTCCCACAAGAAAAACTAAGCACCTAAGAATGTATTTCCAACCACTTTGCTAATCATACAGGAAACTCTCCTCTTCTGTAGCTTTAATAGAGAGAAGGGAGGCAAAACTGAATTAGAGACAAGGAAAGACTGTGATGATCACTAAGGGGCAGCAAGGGAAGTGATGGGGTTGAAAAAAAGCTAAGTGAAGAGTCAGGGCAGAGAGAAGTGACCAGGGGAAGCATCGGCCTGGGCCAAGACTGAAGTGGGCACAGAAGGGCCAATTGGGTAGATTCAGCACAGGTGGAACCCGAGGTACCAGGGGAGAGCATGATCCGGAAAGCAGCACCTGGCACGTGGGGCATGTGACAGGGGTGTCTTGTAAGGGGATGAACAGAGCCTCCTGCAGTAGAGACGCTGGGTTTCCCCAGCCAGCCCGGTCTGACCGCCCACCCCTGCATTTGCCGACCCACTGCGGCCCGCGTCACTTCCCACGGGAGAGTGTCACAGTACTTCCTCTGCGGGGGTGGTGACAGGGTGGAGAGAACTTTGGGATCAGAAAACCAGACCTTTAAAACTGCTTCTCTAGCCAGCCGAATGGTTTTGAGCACCCGTTGACCTCCTTGAAAGATCCATTTCATTGGTTAAAAAAGATCAGTAACAACAATTCAAAGCTTACACATTAAAGGAAGTTGCTGGGAAATTCTCAAAGGAGACCCGCTATCCTACGATCTGTAAATGGAGGGGCATCTGGGTGGCTCAGCCGGTTAAACTTCGGACTCTTGATTTTGGCTGGGGTCATGATCTCACGGTTGGTGAGATCAAACTCAGCATGGGGCTGTGGGCTCATAGCTCAGAGTCTGCTTGGGATTCTCTCTCCCCTTCTTTCTGCCCTTCCCCTGCACACTCGCCTGTGCACTGTCTCAAAAAACAATAAGGAAATAAGTACATAGTTAAAAGAAAATTGCAAATGGAAAAGAGCCTACATGAGCCAAGAGTGAGGGAGCTCCAGAGGTCCACACGGCATGTTGGAAAATTCCACGATGTCAGCCAGGCCTTGCCATCTCCTGTATCTGAATCTGTATTTTAACAAGATTCCTGGGTGATTCACAGGCAGGCTGGGAGAAAGAGTTTTTTAAATCACCTTGGGGAGACAGGAGACTCCTTGCTTTCCACACTTGAGAATTTCGTGAGCTCCTGTGCTCCTGAAATTCTTCTCGATGCATTGAGAACACCAAAATTCAGAAGAAAACCTTTCTAATGTAAATGAAAAATGGAAGCGATAAGTTTAGAATAAGTTTATGCCTCAAATTCACGAGTGGTAAATGTGAAGCTGGTACATTGTGGGGAATCGTGGGATCTGAGCTGAAGTCTCTCGATCTTTCCTTCATCTACTCGGGTCAATCACTCACCAGCTGCAAGCCTAGCGATCTCACACATCACATGGGACAGACAATAGCCCTACTTTTCCACGCTAAGATGAAAAGACCTGTTGTATACAAAAGTGATTTGTAGGCTATCTAGTAATGGACATTGTTACTTTTGAGTTTCCAACCTTGAAATGCTTGACCTAAAACTGTGTGCGGTAACAGGTAAAATTAGCTACAATCAGGGGCGCCTGGGTGGCGCAGTCGGTTAAGCGTCCGACTTCAGCCAGGTCACGATCTCGCGGTCCGTGAGTTCGAGCCCCGCGTCAGGCTCTGGGCTGATGGCTCAGAGCCTGGAGCCTGTTTCCGATTCTGTGTCTCCCTCTCTCTCTGCCTCTCCCCCGTTCATGCTCTGTCTCTCTCTGTCCCAAAAATAAATAAACGTTGAAAAAAAATTTTTTTTTTAAAATTAGCTACAATCATTCTCCAAAATCTGCCTCCTAGACTGATCTGTTATGTGTGTCTCTAAATAAAATGCCCCATGGAAGGTATTTTCCCAGGCCAAGATAACAAGAATGTGTGGCTTCTCCACAACAAGCAGTACACGTGAAAAATGCAAATGTTAACAGAGAGTATATATACATTCACTTTTATTGTATTATGTTATATTATATATGCATTCCTAAATTATATTGTATTATATATTATATTATATTATATATGCATTATTATATATGCAATCACTATTATATTATATTAATATTATATACGTCTTCAGTATTCTATTATATATTAATGTTATATATGCATTCACTTTTATATAATATGATATAATATAATAATTGATTATATTATGTCACATATAATATAATAATTGATTATATTATATTATATTATATTATATATATTATATATACATTCACTTATTTATCTTCACTTATAATTATATATACACTCATTTTTATGGCTTACGGTGGAACAACTGTAAGGTCCAGTTCTAGTGGCCACTCATGCTCACAATATTATTAATCTCACCAACGTTCGTGCAACATCATTCATACTAGGCAAAACCGGATACAACCCAGATGCCCGTCAACAGAGAGACAGTGACAGTGCGTGAGCAGGGGAGGGGCAGAGAGATGGAAACACAGAATCCGAGGCAGGCTCCGGGCTCTGAGGTGTCAGCACAGAGCCCAACGTGGGGCTCAAACTCGGGAACTATGACATCATGACCAGAGCCAAAGTGGGACGCTTGACCAACTGAGCCACCCAGGTGCCCCCAACATATATTTTAAAAACATAGGCATTATTACCATTGCTCAGAGAGTAAAAAAAAAAAAAAATTTATTTATTTATTATATTTATTATAGATGCCATTCTGGATGACAGTGCTGTGTGCCAATTCCTTCTCTCATTTTATGGTTCTGCCTCAATTTCTCTTTTGCCTTTATTTTGTGCATCTCTTTAATCCTGTGCATCTCTTCCTACTTTATACTCTTTCTCCTTATAAGCGATCTTACGTCCTTTCAGAAACAGAAGAAAAAATAAAAATAACTAAATAGATATATCAGAATACCATTCATAAGCAAGTTATGTTTGCAATAGATGTGCACTATGTATCTGCATCATAGATACGCATATTATGTAGGTTTTTAAATACATTTTATGGTGGAAGCAAATGGAGAATGTTGAGTAATGTAATAATCACACATCACGATTGTACTTGGTATTATTAAAAACATGAGATAGAGGGGTGCCTGGGTGGCTCAGTCGGTTAAGCGTCTGACTTCGGCTCAGGTCATGATCTCAACATTCATGAGTTCAAGCCCCACGTCGGGCTCTGTGTGTCAGAGCCTGGAGCCTGCTTCGGATTCTGTGATTCCCTTTCTCTGCCCCTTCTCCACTTAGGCTCTGTCTCTGTCTCTCTCTCAAAAATAAATAAACATTAAAAACAAATTAAAAAAAAAACATTTAAACAAAACCCATGAGATGTAATTGCTAAAAGTCAAGTTGTGAACATTGTGTTTTCAGAAATCAATAATAATGTTTTTCCTTTTACTCTTAGCAATTTTCTAATAAAATAGGAATAAAGAATAACCACATGAAAATCTAGTGGCTAAAACAAACCCCTTCGGTCTCTAGAGGTTTGTTTGAAGCGATGCCTCATTTTCTCTGGCAAGCGTAGTCTAGCACAAAGATATTCCTGAAATGCCCAGAGGTGATGGCAGGTACACCATGGATTTGAAACAAAGCAAAAATGCCTGATGACAGAGGTTCTCACACTGGGACAAATGGGGTCTCGGTTGCACACTGGCACCTCTGGTTAAGGTAGGAGCACAGGTACCAGAGGGGCCTGACCTTGGTTGAGACCCCTTCAGGCCTCCAGCACATCGGCCCCAGGGTAGGGGATGGTTTTCTGAGAGCCAAGTGGATGTGAAATGCTTTCAGGAGGAACCTCCATCTGCCACAAACTCCTTATTATGAATGAACGGAAACCTTATAGAATCAGAAACAAGGCTTTGGGATTTCCAGCCTTTTCTGGGCTCTCTCCCATCTTCCAGGGGCACTTTGTGTATTGTACTTCCCCTGCAGGGTACCTCAGGACTTTGTAGCAAGTGGAAGAGACATTGTATCTTTACTTCTGCCCATTAGCAGGGAATTTCCTGGTCTTATGTTAGTTCCCAGTCTCTCCAACATTTCTGTTGTTAAATGTGTTCTTTCTATTTTTGGAAGAAAGGAGTTTGTTGCTAAGAAATGGCAGCTAGCATGAAAGTAAGAGTTTATTTTTTTTAATGTTTATTTTTATTTTTGAAAGACAGAGAGAGAGAGAGACAGAGAAAGAGAGAGACAGAGTGCAAGTGGGGGAGGGGCAGAGAGAAGGAGACACAGAATCCGAAGCAGGTTCCAGGCTCCGAGCTGTCAGCACAGAGCTGGATGTGGGGCCCGAACTCAAAGACCTGGAGATCATGACCTGAGCTGAAGTCGAACGCTCAATGGACTGAGCCATCCAGGTGTCCCCAGAGTGTTGTTGTTGTTGTTGTTGTTGTTGTTGTTGTTTTAATAGGAGGACGATGCTCTTACCTAAGATGGTATCCTAGTTATAAGCAGCAGGACAGTGAACCTGCTTGCTTGTTTTCAGGGTTGAATGAGAAGGAAGACGGCAGAACCCAGAAGGTGAGCTGGCTGCTGACTCTGAGACAGCTCTTCTGTGTCCCTTTACTTTTCCTTCTGGGCAGCTTTTCTAACAGGGCCCTTCCCTGCAGGTTCCCTGACCCCCCTTAGAAACACCTCCCAGGATGGCCTCTCCTCCACCAGGTGCTTTTGCTTCCCATTCGTGTCCCAAGCAAGCATGCTGTCACTTCCCTCCATTCATTCCATTTTTACCATCTCAGATTCCACAGTTTCTTACAGTTCTGACCTGACCACAGAGCGCAGGAAGAGTAATTTTAAATGCCTTGTCCAATAGGTGTTTGGGGAATCTGGAAGATTGGATAGACTCTCACGGATGAACTTGTAAGGTCATCTAAGACCCAAGATCATGGTGGAGATAGGATAGGGACAGGAGAACTCAAGATATCTAAGAGTAAGTATCAAAAATGTTTCTAGAAGAAAAATATTTAACGTTTATTTATTTTTGAGAGAGAGAGAGAGATACAGAGTGCCAGCGGAAGAGGGGCTTGAACTCACGAACCGTGGGATCATGACCCAAGCTGAAGTCAGACGCTTAACTGACTAAGCTGCCCAGGTGCTCCGTAGAAGAAAGAATTAAACTATAAGACGGTAGGGCACCTTGGTGGCTCAGGTCATGATCTCGCGGTTCATGGGTTTGAGCCCCGTGTCGGGCTCTGTGCTGACAGCTCGGAACCTGGAACCTGCTTCGGATTCTGTGTCTCCCTCTCTCTCTGCCCCTCCCCTGCTCATGCTCTGTCTCTCTCTCTCTCAAAAATGAACGAACATTAAAAATGTTTTAAAAATACATAAGATGGTAATGATCACAAAGAATATACTCTATTGAACTAAGTTATAAGTGTAAGATTAAAAAAAAACCCACAAGAAGAAACTGAAAGCTGTTGTGGCTACTAGAAAATAATGTTAACTACAACAGTTTAAATGAACGTCTTATCTTGTCTGATTAGCTTGAAGTGCCTACCATAGCAATTACATAAATCCCTAGGTCTGTCGGATTCAGCTGCTTAAAACTGCTTATTGCAATAATAAAATATTAAGAACTGTTGGAATTGTAATAAGGTTTCATGATCACTTATCCTGGTCATTTAATCATATCTTTCAAAATAGGTAGATAACACTAATGAGAAATGTCAGAGAATCTCGCTGTCCTGTGTAGATTAGCAACAACAGGTAAAATACCAGTGTCAGAACAGAATGAACCACAGAGTTATAGCTTAAGCAGACTTCATGAAGTTGGAAACAGAATCGGGTCGCCTGGGGGGGGGTCAGTTGGTTAAACGTCTTGACTTTTGGTTTCAGCTCAGGTCATGATCTCACCATTTGTGGGTTCGAACCCCCCAACAGTTCTGCGCTGGCAGCACAGAGCCTGCTTTGGATTCTCTCTCTGTCTCTGTCCCTCCTCCACTCACACTGTCTCTGTCTCTCTCAAAATAAATAAATAAGCTTAAAAAAAAAGTGGAGACAGAATCCACTTCAGCGTGATGGTGCTGCTCTGGGAAGAAAGTGTTACTAGGAATGAAAACAAGGCTCAGAGTCTTGGTTCAGGAAATGTATCCCATTTTAGGTCAGTGTATAAAAAGTCTATCTGAACAGAGAGAGGTAACTGAGGGAGTAATTAAGCTGGAATCAGAGTCTGTGTGACCAAAAAGCCTGGAAGGGGCTAAGCCTGAGGCAGTAAGGCCCACGAGACGAGTAAGCAGGACGGAACGAGGGCCCCGGGAGGAAGGGAGCTGGCGTGTGGCTTTAGGTGATGAATCTGGACTGCAGAGCTCACATGATAAACACATCCATGGTGTCACAGGTCAACAAGCTTGAAGCTCACTCTAGGAAAGCAATCTGTCCTTTGTTTGATAAAGTGAAACATATCTGAGTGTTAGACCCTTTGATGTCCCTGAAATAGTTTTAATGTAAATTGCACTCATGTAGCAATGCCGAACATTCGCTTAACAAGAGAATTTAGCAGAAACACATTTTCTTTACCCCAGGGGCTTTTAGTACCACTGATCTTTGCCTTATGCTGATTGCCCGAATCCAAAAGGAATGAGAAGAAAACATAATGTGTAATTATACATTAATGGGGAAATACATTTAAATTATAAAATTGTGCTCTAAAGTAAGAATATTTTAAAAGGAAAAATGTTTCCGGACGTACTTGTGATAAATGTGGCGTAACGTATAAACTTGTCAAAATCACTAAGTTGTACACCTGCACTAACGTAACACTGTGTGCCCGCTAGGCTCAAATTTAAGAAAATAAATGTTTCCAGGTCAATGTTATCTTTATAAGATTGTAAACCCTTTCATAACAACTCCTAGATTTACAAGTAGATTTCACACCGCATACGTGGTCTCAGTAGCCACGAGGTCATGTCTGAAGTTGTCTGTAAAATTCATCTTTTCGTCAAGAAGTTGTGCATATACAAATGACATTAGTGTCTCCATGGTAACTAATGCATGTTAATGTTGGTTTGCAACCTCAGGGTAGGGAGGGTGAAATTTGAAACTGGGCTGCCATTTACAGAAGGGTACTAGGGACCAAAGAAAGAAGCAAAACCCACCCCCCTACCCCCCCACCCCCCCCACCAGATTGGTGGTGGCAGGCGTAAGGGGCCAGGGAACTGATAGGAGGCTTGTTTTGGGGTAGACGCAACACAAGCAGATTTCTGCACCAGCCCTCCAGAGAGAGGCTTTAACAGGGTTCGGTCGCGTACCCACCCCTGTGATCTCAGCAACCCATTACTCTCTCAACGCTTGTCCTAGAAAATGACTCCTCTCCTCCTGTAGGAATGGTGAGCGTGTGTATGTTCCAAGGACAGAAGAGAGGACTGGACATTCCAAGTGCCCGGAGCCAGCTCACAGGGCATCCCGTGCTCACCTCCTTCAGCAGAGAATGGGTACATTTAAGAAGAAAAGATGAGAGTGAGATTAACATGGTAGGACATGTTCACTTGGCTAGGAAGTCTGAAAAGTAGCCCCCAGTACTTTTCTGGAGAAACCAAATTCTTACAGTTTAGGGGAGAACGGGAACCTCACAAATCCTGTATCTCAGGGCAACTCAGGGTTCAGAGAATCTGAATGTGTCTTTATCTCTTACTCATTGACAGCACAGTATCCTCTTTGAAAAGACTGGTGAAAGATTGTCTACTATTTTTTTTAAATGTTTATTTACTTATTTTGAAAGAGAGAGAGAGAGAGAGTGTGTGGGCATGCTTGAGAATGGGGGAGGGTCAGAGAGAGAGGGAGAGAGAGAGAAACCCAAGTCAGCGCAGAGCCCGACTTGGGGCTCGATCTCACGAACCGTGGAGATCATGACCTGAGCTGAAATCAGGAGTCAGACGCTCAACCAATGCACGCAGGTGCCCCAAGACTGTCTACTATGGAGTAGGAATATTAATTGTTAGAAGAACTTGAACTAAAATTTGGATTACAATGACAGGATAATTGCTGGAATCTTTTTTTTAATGTTTATTTATTTTTGAGGGGGGGAGGGGGAGGGGCAGAGAGAGAGGGAGACACAGAATCCAAAGCAGGTTCCAGGCTCCGAGCTGTCAGTCCAATTGCTGGAATTCTTATAATTTGTTCTGGGTATTTTGCTATGAGGTACACTGGAGGTATTTTATTTTTTAGCTGTTTCATTCAAAATGTATGAAATATACAGACAAGTGAGGTTTTCGGTTAGTTTGCATTTTTAGAAGTTTTTATATTTGAATCGATTTCCTTCATTTCCCTAAACTAATTTTCTTCATTTCCCTTCACCACAGGTACTGATTGTTCAAGAAAATTCTTACGAGAGGTCTGACAACACATAAGCAAAGATTTCTACTTCTGACCAGGAAGGACTCATACAAGCCAAATTTACCCTCCAGCCTAAAACAACTAAACAGTAAGACAAAAGACATGAATGCACGAATAATACTTTTCAAGATTACAATAAAGGACAGTGACCACTGAGCTTACTGCCCTGAGAAGATGTCGGGTGCAGGAAGGGGAACCCAGGTGGAGCCCTGTCGTTTCCTGTGCGGAAAAAACAGGCTGAGAGTCTGAGGACACCACGTTGACCGAAGTTCACAGACGGCACGCCAGAGGTGAGAGGACCCCAGAAATCCGTAGGTGGCCCTCCTCAGTTATTCACATGATATTGATCTGTTCACACATGAAGAAAATGCCGGAGGCTGGAAAGTAACTACTCAAAAAATTATAGGGGGCAATCAATGGAGCTCACACTGGACAAGGAATAATTTCTACTTCCAATAGTCACAGTGGGAAACCCCTTAATTTGAGGAGCACGAGGTAGAGAGCTTCACGTAGATACTCATACAGCTCAAATGCAGGGGACAGTCAGACCTAGACTGAACCTTTCTTTTGTCTTGTGTCCAAAATGACAGCTTAAAAGTAACATCCAAAAGGACCCAACAATTTTCAAGTAACGTAACCGTATCACAGAACAAAGTTCAAGAATATTTGTAAGAATACAAACTATCCAGCAACCAAAAAGGAAAATTGCATGCGATCAAAAACAACCAGGCATGCAAAGAAATACGAAAATGTGTCCCATAATAGTAAGAAAAAATAATCAGTGGAAACCAAACCAGATGACAGAAGTAGTAGACAGGGACATTCAGACAGTTCCTAGAGGCCAATCCTCTGTGCTTGGCAAGACCACAGTGCTGTGGTCCTCTGGTTGCTCATCTTCAGAATGGGGGAATGGGCATTGTGGATGAGCCTTGAGTGTCTACAACACTGTTATAAGTCAAGGACTTCCACCAACTGTCAGAGGAAACATCATCCAGGTTATGCTCCCTATGGATTTTTGTGTGTGTGATTTTACGGAATGTTTATATTTGACATTAGGTTGAAGGTGGAAGGTACGGTAATATGTTAGTTACAACCAAGTTGTTGGTTATGACAGAAATGGGAAACTCAGTCCCCATCTTCTTATTTTCTTGTCCTAATTAGACATACCTTTTCTTTCTTTCTTTTTTTAATGTTTATTTATTTTTGAGATACAGAGACAGAGCGCGAGCAGGGGAGGGACAGAGAGAGAGAGGGAGACATGAATCGGAAGCAGGCTGCAGGCTCTGAGCTGTCAGCACAGAGCCCGATGCGGGGCTCAAATTCATGAACCATGAGATCATGACCTGAGCCAAAGCTGGACACTTAACGGACTGAGCCATCCAGGCGCCCCCCCCCCCCCAGACATACCTTTTACTTAAATGATTACAAAAGCCATTTGTTTCACAGCTTGGCAAATAAAGGTGAAGATTTGAACAACCAGGCTCCCAAATATTTAAATAATTTCCATGAATTGGAGCAACAGAATGGTTCTGTGGTCGTGGGCTGTACCCTTCCCAGGGCTCAAGGGAGCGTGCCTTCTCTGAGAGCCATGCAGATATCATCTACTGCAAGAAAGATTCTGGGGGCGCCTGGGTGGCGCAGTCGGTTAAGCGTCCGACTTCAGCCAGGTCACGATCTCGCGGTCTGTGAGTTCGAGCCCCGAGTCAGGCTCTGGGCTGATGGCTCAGAGCCTGGAGCCTGTTTCCGATTCTGAGTCTCCCTCTCTCTCTGCCCCTCCCCCGTTCATGCTCTGTCTCTCTCTGTCCCAAAAATAAAATAAACGTTGAAAAAAAAATTAAAAAAAAAAAGATTCTGGAAGCCTTGAAAAACTTGTTATTAGGGAAATACACAGTGCTTGCCACGATGTCATTGTCAAAAGTGGAATCTGAAGCAACAACGCCATTTTGGAGCCACTGAAGTTTCTACACAGCCTCCTTGTAGGAAACAATATATACATTTTTGGTCGAATGGGTTCTTCACACAGAGGAAAACATCAAGACCTTGCGTCACGATTGTGAATGGCAGTGTGTCAATTCATTATCTTACCCGAATCTGAATACAGCAAGGTGGACTACCCTCGTATCAGATTCTTGGGAAGATTAAAAACTACCATCAAGTCAGAACAAGAGCTCAACACAAGCCATTCCAGTTGTGACTCAGTTGTACTTCGGGGATGGCAGAGCTGGTCACAATAAAGCACTGAACGGTCAGGCATGCAGCAAAGATCTTTGCTACCTTGATACCCAGAAACCACGGGCCCCATCCCAAGTTCAACAGGTTACGGCCTCTGCTAATCTGTGCTGGGCAAGTGGAATGAAGTACCTACAGGTGAGGATAGCTTTCTCAGAGGAGCATGGACACACGGTAGTAAGGTGCACTGTTACATTCTCCAGCAGCCCCAGACATGAGAGGATTCAGAGTGGGTGCTCACGGACAGGACAACAGGAACACTGTTCCCAACAGCATTCTAGTTTTTTCTGTCTAAATAACTGCTTTTATTCTCTGATAAAGTAGCCAGGAAAAAAACAAAACAAAACAAAACAAAACAAAAAACAAAACAAAACAAAACAATATATACCCACGAGAGGGACTTCAGCGGAAAATAAACTAGATTCTAAGTATGGAATGCCATTTTCTCTGTCATTTTGCCAGCTAAATGTTTCTCATTTCTCATCATAATAGTTACGGGGTGGATACACTAAGGAAAAATGAAAATCCTCGCACTTCAACAGATGGGGATGGACCAGGTAATTGCCTCGGTTGAGAATCTTCCGTATTCACCCCTCTTTTGCGTGCGCAGATTGTGGAAATCCAGCAAGTAACTGGCTATCCTGCACTGTTGTGTCTAACGTAGTAAGTGTCTTCCTGTGGACACGTCCTCTAACCTTCCTTTGTAAAAACAGTGGTCTCCAAAAACTGTCTTTTATTGGTTAGTACTGAGATACTGGTTATACCAGATACCTGACTTGATTCCTTTTGACCGTTTAGAGTTAGCGCAGGGCTTACGTAATTATTAAAAAGATGCAAATTCAGAAATTCTGCCATTGACGTTTCATGATTTTCTGAAGATCATGATTAAGATACAAACTGAGTGATGGGTTTTCTTGATCCTTTTCAGATCGATATATTTGAATAAATTTGGGGCCGATGCATCTCACTTATTGCAGACTTTAGTCTCTTCATCAATAACATAACTTACCTTTAAGATCTTTTTCAGGACCATCATTCTGTCTTTTCATGAAATATCCATACTTTTTTGAGGGACGTAATTGAAACTGTCATAGTTTAAAAGTTCAAAGTTAAAGTACATGCGGGGCACCTGGGTGGCTTAGTTGGTTAAGCGTCCGACTTCGGCTCAGGTCATGATCTCACGGTTTGTGGGTTTGAGCCCCATCTTGGGCTCTTTGCTGACAACTCAGAGCCTGGAGCCTGCTTCAGATTCTGTGTCTCCCTCTCTCTCTGCCTTTTCCCCACTTGCTCTCTGTCTCTGTCTCTCTCAAAAATAAATAAACTTAACAATTTTTTTTGTAAAAGAAAAGTTATAGCAGGTGTATATTTCCAGGATAATGTTTTAACAAACGACTTTCATTAATTTTTAAAAAACTAGATTTTTAACCCCTTGTGTTCAATATTAATTAGGGATTTGTTTCTTGAAGAACATCTCTTAATGGCAAGGCCTTATTTGATTTTAAGCAAAACATAGACTATTTGAACAGGAGGTGAATATGAACCCGTGGCTGTAACAAATGACTTAACTCGTCAGAGAGGAGAGTGGCATTTCTATACCAAGGGACTTGGTAAGCTACATAAATGTTTCCACTTTGAGAATTAGCTAATTGCTGTTATTTTCTGGCATTTGTTCATTAATCACTGTTCACATTTATCTCTTGAATAAATGACGGGTAACTTAAAGATATCATTGAGACACCTCTGTGGCTTTAATATCATTTGATAGATGGTCTGGTATAAAAAAGTAGATGTCAATTGGTCTCTTCTGATTTGCATTTTTTAACTTTTCTTTTCTTTTTTTTTTAATTAATTTATTTTGAGGGAGAGAGAGAGTGAGTGAGCATGGGAGAGGCAGAGAGAGAGAGAATCCCAAGCAGGCTCCACACTGTCAGCCCAGAGCCCGATTCAGGGTCTCATGAACTGGGAGATCATGACCTGAGCAGAAATCAAGAGTCAGTCGCTTAACTGACTGAGCTATCCAGGCGCCCCTGATTTGCATATGTTTCTAGGTAAAGATCCTTTTGTGTAGCAATGCACATATTATACAGATAGACTTTTCCACAGGAGATTTACACTGAGTGAAATTACTGTCTTTACACCTCCTAATTGGATGGGCAAATCACATGTAGGCAGGCTTTAAGCCATAGCCCTATTCCTGTGCCCTGAGACTTTAGTCCATCTATGGACTATGTGGAAGAATCCTGATGTAAAATTCTCATACTTTATGTCCACCTGAGATCAATGTGAATTGTGCCAACTGTCTGATTAAAAAGCGGAGATTGTAACATTGGATTGAAAAAAAAACCAACAAAAAACCAAGACCTAATGATATGGTTTTTACAAGAATCTGTTGGTTTACAAACACGGAAGCCTCTCTGGTAAAATCTGGAACTGGCTCCCATACCCAGAGGGCAAGGAAAGACAGAAGGAAGAGGCCGGCTGTTCCAGATGGGAAGGTAGAAGTTTTAATGCGTGAAACTTTACCTTGGAGGCTTGTCTTGGGCTGTGGCAAAATCAGTAGGTTTCTCCATCTCCCTACCAGGATCTTAAAGTTTATATAGAGGCTTACCTGGCATGCAGGCACGGGAACCATCCCTATCATCTTCACAGCACAATGCTGCTCAGGGGCTGCGTCTGTGAAGACAGAACATACATTCCAAGTACAGGGGAGGGTGTGGGGGCCTCTGATCGCCCCGGGGCCAAGTCACAGGTCAACTGGTGGTCACATCCTCTTGACGCCCACCTCCAACAGGATCACACTTTACATATAAAGCTACAAATAGTTTAAAGGTGAAAAGATGAAATGAGATATGGCGCTGACACTAATCAAAAGAAAGCTGGGTGGCTGTATCAGTATAAGAAAAAGTAAATTTCATCTCAAGGAATATTCTGAGGGATAAAGCAGATTGTTTCCAAATGATAAAGGGGTCAGTTCCTTAGGAGTATGTGACAATTCGACACATTATGCACTGAAAACAGAAATTCTAAATACGCGACATGAAAACCGACAGGTCTGCACGAAGAAATACGGAAGTTCGTGGTTATGGCTGGGGATTGCGACCCCCCCCCCCCAAATAATGGATAAGACGGTGTCTTAGTTTGGGTCGCTATGACAAATGACCACAGGCTGGGTGGCTCATCAACAACACAAACTTATGGAAGCTGGCGGTCTGACATCAGGGTCTGGCATGAGGGTTCCTGGGGAAGACCCTCCTCTGGGTTGCAGGAGACTGTCTTCTCATTGTGTCCCCATGGGGCAGAGAGCTGACAAGCAAGCTCACTGTGTCTTCTCATAAGGACACCAATCCCCTTGAAGGGGGCTCCATCTCATGACTTGATCACCTCCTGAAGTCCCCCTCCTTCTAACGCCATCACACTGAGGTTAAGATTTCAACATACAAATGTTGGGAGTACACAAACATTCAGTCCATAGCAAATAGAGAAACCAGACTTTCATACAAATTGTAAAGCAGGGTAATCCCTGCAGTGTGTAACTGTGCAATGACATAGAAAACGCTGTTTCCAGGTAATACACACGACATTCTCCATTTGTTGACTCCTACCAATGCTTGTAGGGACATGACTAATGTGGGCATGTTGTTTTATTGGGAATGCGTGTCTCTGTGCCCCAAACTACTAAGAATTAGCAAATTATTTCTGTGCTTAAATTTCCAGTTTGAGAACGGTCTATTAGAGGACAGATTAGGAGTGTAGTAAAGTACAAAGAAGTCACTGCACACACTTTTCCATGGGATGAGACTCAGTAATTGATGTTCTGAAAAGTGACAAAAACTTTAAGTCAAGACGTGCAAGTAGCCAGGTTCTCTGGGGTTTCTATTTAAGACATTCTTCTTTTACTAGCCTGTCCCTCAGGGGGTTGCCGAGCTGGATCATGCCCGTTTCTGCAAGAGAGAAATAATTACTATTTCAGAATCCGATGTCTCCATGTAAACAGAGGGCTCGCCAACGGCAGACCAGCATTTGTATCTCACTTTACAGAGGAAAATTACCTTCGGGAACTGAACCAATATTGACGTTCTTAATAATATATTGCCTTTATGCTTGGAAAGCAGAATCATTTTTTAAAACCTTATCAAAGTCAGTTGTGTATTTGAAGCCACTGTGGTGACTGATGAGGCAGAGTGTGATGGGAATAGTTAGAATACAAATACGATATTGTTTGTGATCAATGGGTTTTCTTTATATATTTCTCTCACACTTTTTTCTCATAAGGTACTAAGATAGAAACTTAGATATATAACAGATATAAACACTTATCAAATATATAACCTATATTTGAGAAGGATAAGCACCTTAGTGTTATAAAACATAAACTGTCCTGTTGAATCCACTTTAGTATATTAACTGGCATCTCTTGTTTGATTTTATAGTCTTGGGTGCTGGCTACCAGAACTAACTTTTGATAAATTTGTGCAAGTTTCTCCTACTGTAGAAATCTTGCAATATAGGGGCCCCTGGGTGGCTCAGTGGTTAAGGGACCAACTCTTGGTTTCAGCTCGGGTCATGACCTCATGGTTCCTGGGACTGAGTCCCGATTTGGGCTTTTCACTGACATTGAGAGCCTGCTTGGGATTCTTTCTGTCCCTCCACCACCCCCCCTCAAAATAAATAAACTTAAAAAAAAAGAAATTTAACAATATAGAGAGAAACAGAATGGTTTCAGATAAAATGCCACACAATAAGTATGGAAATGGGTAATATTCCTCACAGCACATTTGCTATTTCTTGGTGCCAGTGTATAAAATGCCAAGAAAACCATTATGTGCTGAAGTATTTATTTTACTTTTAATTCAGAATCATTCTTACTAGTCCATATTATCCTTAGTGCCATGGTTGAATTGCTTTCATAAACTCACTGATTCTGTAAATTATTTTTGTGAGAATGAAATCTGAGTTGGGACTACATTCTTGTCACATTACGTGTGGAAAACACCTTCATATACGTCATGTCATAGCATAGAGGGTAACTCAATCGATCCTTAAGACCCCTTAAAATTCACAAAATTTATCTCAGAGCATGGAAAAATATGAAATCTAAGTGAACATCACGACGGTATCTCAGAATCGTCCTTTAATCCACTCCCGAACATGCAGGGGCTAACACCACGTAAGTAGGAAATTTTCTGAACGCCATACTGTTTTTTACATATTCATGTATCACGTATTTTGGATAAGAATATTCTGAATAATTAATATTATAAAGTCATTTGAATAAAGTTATGTGTTATATACAAGGCCCTTTGCGACTATATACTATAGTGTGTGCATGTGTGTGTGCGTGTTTGTGTGCAGACGCATGCACCACATTAACTTCAGAATTAAGACAGCCTAGAGTTCTCTTGGCGAAATGCGGACTGTTTACAGGGCCAAGCAGGAACAAAATTTGGGGGTGGGGGTGGGTGGGCACGTCTTCTACTCTGTCATGAAAATTATAACAGAGACCAGATGCCCAGAGAGAGCCTTGACCTTGCCCATGATTATCTTGTCCCACCTGAAATTCCTATTTTCGAGAATTCAGGGGAATCTCAAGGCTCCATATGGCCTCTGTATCATCTCATCTCATCTACTGATAACTGCCACAGTCCCCGCGATGGCCTTTGTTCTGGTCGGACTGTCCGGGGGTGTGGGGAGGAGGATGCCCGCCCCAGGTCACAACTCTGGGTCACGGCGCAGGAGACCCACGCCGGGGCCACCTCCTTCCCCTCCAGTGCCCAGTCCTCTTGCTGGAGTCGGGAAGGAAAAGTTGGACGCGGGAGCCCCATTCTTAGCCTGTCAGGAAAGCGAGGGGAGGGAGAAGCCGGAGGGGGGTATCGGAGGAGCGGAGAGAGGCGCGGTCTCGGCGCGGGAGAGCGTGGGCAGCAGGGCGGCCGGAGCCCCGGGCGACCACCCCGGCGGGAGCGGAGGGAGGCGGGAGCCGAGGGGCCGCGGCGGGAGCGGGGCAGGCGGCGCCCCCACCCTCCCGCCCCCGCCCGGGGCCTGGAGCCTAGCCCCGCGGCCGGCGGGGCGCGCGGGGAGGGGCGAGGGCGGCCGCGGGTCCCGGAGGCGGGCTCCGAGCGGCCGCGGCCAGCCTCCCGCCGGCCCGGCTGCGCGCACCGCGCCCGCCCCGAGCGCGCCGCGGCCCTGGGCGCAGGGGCCCCGCGCACCCGCCGCACGCGCGCCCGGCGCACACGCGCAGCGCCGCGCCCGGAGCGGATCCCCGCGTTCGCGCCGCGCCCGGAGCTGATCCCGCGTTCGCGCCCCCGGCTGCACGCGTCTCTCGCGGACCTTTCTCGGCAGGTAGGACGGCGGCGGGGCGGCGGCGGGGCGGCGGCGGGGCTCGGGGCGCGGGGCGCGGTCCCCGCCGCGGGGCGGTTGGCCGAGCAGCCTCGTCCGGGTCTGGAGGCCGGCGAGGCGCAGAGGCACCCCTGCCCTGAGGCGCCGGTGGCGACTCCGGGAGGGCGCGGGGGTGCTCGCGCCGAGGTCGCGGGGTGCCCGGCCCGAGAGCCGGCGTGGAGAGGGGGGCGTGGAGAGGAGGTTGGCGGTCCTTTCCGGGGAAGGGGACGCGGGGAGGTGTGTGACCGCGGAAGCCTCCCAACTCTGGACGTAGCCCAGGAGAGGAGGCGAAACTGGCAGTTTGCAGGGACCTGGAAGCCTGTGGTTGCGGCGGGAGGTGAGGGCAGCGGCGCGGGCACCTAGGGGACCCCCACTCCTCCCCGGAAGGCAGCAGGGGGCCGTCCTCCTCTTCTCTTTGGGGATGAGAAGGGGCCACTACTTGAGAGAACAAAGATGTAGGGGTGAAGGAGGGCTCCCTGGCCGTCGCCTCTCCCACTGATCCCACTGACCCCTGGCCGCGACCCCCGCCGGACAGCGTCCGCCCCATTGTCTGGGAGGGCCCGGGCCAAGTGGCGGGGCAGCGGTGGTACCCATCCGGGGCTCTTCTTGGCCCCCGCTCCCGCGGGCGCCGCCCACCTCCCCGGGGCTGGGGAGGACCCACAGGCTGGGTGCAAGTGCTGGGTTTGGCCGGTGCCTTGTACGCCCCCGACAGGTAATGGGGGTGATCTTCATCAAGTTCTCCGGGCGTATCTGTGTCACACTGAAAAGCTGGAGCCACTCGCTCGTTTCAGCTCTCTGTTTGGGGAGTGAGCCAATACGTGTAAATTGTGTGTCCATCCTTTGCCACCTGGTAGAATTATTTCGCCCCTGGAGGAGAAGGGGTTGGCTTTTGCTAAGCAGGGCCGAGTAAAACTTAGCGGCTCTGAACCGGCGGGAGGAGAGTCCTTGAGCAGCAAGGCTGGAGAACAGGCGATCTCCATCCTGCCCAGCGCAGAAGCTCCGGGGCGCGCTCTCCTGTTTCAGTCCTGGCTTGCTTTGAAGATCTGGTGAAATGTTTGGGGTCTCTGTTCCGATGAGGGTTAATATGCCTCGCTCAAGTTTGCCCTGGGTTCTTGGGGATGCAGTCCATCCATGCATCTCCTGGTGACTTACACTTCGAAGGGAGACTAACAACAAGAGACCCCAGAGTCACCGCGGAGCTCCCCAAACCGAAGCCACATGACTGAGGCCAGGGAAAGAGCAGACCTCTTGGGCCATCAGGTTTCCTATCTAGGGGATCACTGCGTAGCTGCCAGAATAAATTACATTTCGCTCTTGGTATTTTAAAAGGCTTTGAAGGTAATTTGGCAACCGTGGGTTAAGGGTCCTCCAGAACAATTTGTCTGTTTGAAGCTGTTTAGTTTATTGAAATTACGCAAGCCTGTGTAGTGTAGCTAACTAACAGCTATGGCCCCTTGCCCCGTGTAACCAACCTGTGTGAGCAGAGGAGGTTTATGTGTGATAGACTTTTTGGAAACCAGAATATATGGCATTGCTTTCGCGATAGTGTTAATACGCCCCCCTGTGATGTTACTTGCTGTAAAAATCATCCAGAGTGTGATATTTACTTACCAAAGGAGAATTAAGTTTAATCAATATGATTTCATCTAGAAGGCATAAAGCTATGTTTCTGTTTATCTGTGTCCTTTGAGAACTGGGGGAATGAAATTTGTTCAGTGCATACTAAAAAAACTAAAGTGTTTTATTTTGCATGTGAAATAATACTTTAAATACGCCCCCCCCCCCATACCCTCTGATCTGAGAATGCTTCAACATACAAGCTCCAGGCCATTAATAGGATCTGTGGATAAGTCAGTACTCCTGCAGATAAAGAAGATTGCCCGGCAAATGTGAGCTCACTGCAGATCATGAACGTTCTTGAAGAAAAGAAGCATTTCCTCCCCGTTAAGCAATCAGGAGATAAAACGTGTGGAGTCAAACCATGATATACACTGCATTTGCGATCATGTATATGTGTATGTGTGTACATAACTTGCGGGTCGTGTAATGTGTTAAAACATTTGCCTAAGTGAGAAAATATATTTCATTGGAACCAGGATGTTTGAAAATGATACTTCTTTATATTTGACCTGTGGTGAGTTGAGCACCTCAAACATGTACCTGCCTTTTTGGGATCTTCTCACCAGGGCACAGGACTCAGAGGACTTAGGTCATTTTTTCAAGGTCAGAGAGCTAGGTCTTGGAAAGGTTACTGGGACTTCGTCTTTCTACCAAACAGCAGCGTCCAGTGATGTTAACATTTCTTCATGTGTCTATTAGCCATCTGGATGTCTTCTTTGGAGAAGTGTCTATTCATGTCTTTTGCCCATTTCTTCACTGGACTGTTTTTTTGGGTGTTGAGCTTGATAAGTTCTTTATAGATTTTGGATACTAACCCTTCATCTGATATGTCGTTGGCAAATATCTTCTCCCATTCTGTCAGTTGCTTTTAGTTTTGCCGATTGTTTCCTTCGCTGTGCAGAAGCTTTTTATCTTGACGAGGTCCTGAGATGGTGCATTTTAATAGCAGTGACTGATCTCTTCTATCCTCACCCTTTTCTCCTGTTGTCCCTTTTCTCCAAGCCTTCTGGCCATTCCGCTGTTCTGTTCCTTTCTGTACTAGGAATAACACATCACTCTGGAAGAGTTTTGCAGAGCAAAGGGTGAGGCTGTCAAGGGAACAGGAGACCTTTAAATGAAAATTACTTATTTCATTTAGAAATGCATATGTAATTTACCTTTATGGATTAAAAAAAAAGGCCAGGTAATAAAAAAAAGATGCTTTTCACACAGGGTGCACCGAGGCGAGGAAGCAGTCATAGGAAGTCAAGCGTCTTTACCGTTAGAACTTGAGAAGCAACACTGGGGCCATTTCTAAGTTGTTTTCCCACCTGGGTTCTCTTCCAATCCTCTCAGCCGCCCCTGGAAGGTGAGAGTGGACATGGTCACTCATTCCACATTCCCAATTTCCTGTCACTGAATTCTGTTCCTTCTCCTTCTGTAGACCCACCCAGGCAAAATTCAGGGCTCTTCCAGAACTTCCCTGTGGTGGGTGATTATCACATTCTGTTCTGTCTCAAGTCTGTTTCCAGCCGTGCTCTTGCAATCTCCAGCCTGGGATGGGACCCTCAGTATGGATTCAGGCTATGCTTCTAGAATATCAAACTAATGCATTCACTGAAATCAGGCACTTGGACTCACTGGCCTCTTTCTTGAAGCAGCGACTTTCTTTTTTCAGGGAAATATGCTGATGAGTTTTAGCCCATGGAAAGTGATACAAATTCATTAACATTTTTGTTGTGATATTTCCTGAGAATGGGCAGTCACTCAAGTACACAGGCACTTGACCTAGGAAAGAAGGTCGCACATCTCCAGGGACTAAGTATGTGCTGCCTGGGCTGCCTGATCTAGGTCCCCTGGAGGAGCCTGGTAAGAGTGGGTTTCCTGAACCCACGAGAATCTGGGTGGGACACAGGACTGTCCCTTCAGCCAACCCTGAGTGATTTCCGTGAACACTGCATTTTAGAAGCTCTGTGCAGAGGGCGCTCGGGAGTTCACATTTTGCCAGCTCCCACCAGCTAGAATTACCTGGCTTTCCCAACACAGATAGTAGTGTGCACAGATAACTTGGTTATTCTCCCGTTTGATTACAGTAACTGGGAAGACCTGACAGTAAATCAGGAGGGTCTCAGGAAGTTTCGCTTCACATTATCCGCCTGTAACTAAACGTGCGCGTAGACAAAGGGTTGCCGTTTTCTAATAGATGGTAAATTTCAAGTGGCACCGTCACATCAAGCTGATTTGTATTCTCTGCTGGGTTGCAATTCTTTCTGTATGATTGTGTTAACAAGAACGATTTTAAATGACCCGGTCTTTATAATTCCTGCAGTGCACTTGTGTCCCTGGATATGGAGGAAGCCGGGATAGAGTTGTCTAGACCACCCCCCTTCATTAGGGTTGCTCAGCCCCTTGCAGTGCGGCTTCCTCTCAGACCCTGCTAGAGAGACGGTCCCCCGCCCTCATCCTTGCTGCTGAACAGCGTGGACAGCAGACCTCTCACCCCTAGCAGCTCCTGGCTCCTTTGTCTCCTTCCGTGGCCTTTCTTCCCTTGAATCTCCTCCAGCTGGCTCTCCCTGTGGGCCCTGTTTCTCCTCTCCTCCCTGTCACGTTCTCTGCTTGCATGTGGCCCAGCCCCAGCTCCAGACCTGCACCTCCACGGCTTCCTCTTTGGGTGCTTCTAAGGCCCAAATCTGCCTGCAGGGCCCCTTACCTGGAGGCCCCATGCCTGCCTGTCTGACTTCAAGCAGAGCTCGGAATGTCTCTTCCTCTCTCCAGGTCACCTCCCTTATTCCTGCCCCTCTCTCCCCTGCCCCAGCATCGGAAGCCGCCTCTGCAGCACTCTTCACCCGCCCTTCCCACCTCCTCGACCCCTGCTTCCTGCTTCTCTTGGTCCCCAGGTCCTCAAGGTTGATCTTGCAAACACTGCTGAGAGGAGCCTTCTTTGTTCTGACCTTTACCGGCTATGCTTGGTCAAGTCTTCATCTCCTTGTGGGGCTGAGGGCTGAGTTCCTAATTCAACTTGCTGGGCTAGGCTGTGCCCTCAGATCCGATCACAGATGCCAGAGTGATTTATCTGAAATGCCAATTTGGCCAGGAGGCCTGTGGCTGAAAAGGCTTCGGTGATTTCCCATTACCCACGGCACCGAGCCCGTGCCGCTCTGCACACAGCCTGTGTGGCTCCTGACCCCGTCCCGTCCACCCTCTGGCCTCCCCACGGTCCCGACTCATGTCTGCTACCTTGGACGGCACGGAGTTGCCTGTCGGCCCCCACCCAGAATTCAGCAGTTCCGAATGCGCAGACTTTATTCATTCTGTGTGCCGCGAACCTGCTTCTCACTCTGTCCAGCTGGGGTCAGATCCATAGCATCTTCCTGGAATACCCACACCCCATAGATGTCCCTTCCGACTCCATGCACGGCTTGTGCCTGTCCGTAGTGCTGCCTGCTGTGTTTGAATGCCTGACTTCCGCTCTCCTTCCTCGAGTGTCTCTGTGTTCGCGTGTGGCTTGGTAGGTGTTACATGAATGCATAGAATCCCTGCAAAAGGCAGGTGACTCAGAGCCCTGGAAATGCCTTTTGGAGACTCCAGCACTGACCGCTGTGTGTGTTTCATCCACGTGGAGTCCGTCTCACTTCACCGTGCCTCTCCTCTCTGCCACCAGCCCAGACCCTACCCCACGGATCTCTCCCACTGTGTCCTTCTCCCTCCAGTGAAAATCATCCCCTTATGTTACAGATAAGGAAAAGAAACCTAGAGAGACGATGGAGTAATGTATTCAGAATCACACCTGCTAGCTCAGGATAGATCAGGACTTGCATAAAGGTCTGGTTATTAATTCTGTGCTCTTATCACTAGGCAAAAATCTGGCTCTTTCTTTTTTTTTTTTTTTAAATTTTTTTTTTCAACGTTTATTTATTTTTGGGACAGAGAGAGACAGAGCATGAACGGGGGAGGGGCAGAGAGAGAAGGAGACACAGAATCGGAAACAGGCTCCAGGCTCCGAGCCATCAGCCCAGAGCCTGACGCGGGGCTCGAACTCATGGACCGCGAGATCGTGACCTGGCTGAAGTCGGACGCTTAACCGACTGCGCCACCCAGGCGCCCCTGGCTCTTTCTTTTTAAGAGAAAAACATTTTTTTGTTTTTGGCTTCTTTGACGACAAGTGCCCCACGGAAAACCGTCAGCAGCCAATGGCAACACACTGGAGGCTGGGGGCAGGAGTGACCTGTGACTTCTTTGTGTTGTGTTGTAGCCTGGAAGCTACATGTGGTGTTTACATTTTTAAAGGACAGGAGAAGCCACGCAGCACAGCACAGCACGGCAGAGCATGTGTGACCCACCGGGACCTCGTGGTCCTCGTAGCCTCAAATACTTGCTATCTTCCCCTTCCGGAAGATGTCTGCTGAGTCGATGAGGAGAAACGGTGGGGCCTGAAGGTCACGTTCAGTGTAATTTACGTGGAACCTGAGTTTGGTAAATCATCATCATCCCCCCAAAAAGGACATGTAAAAAATGAGTTGTAGCTTATTTTTAAGTTGTAATTCAGTTGTAGCTGAATTTTAAGAGGAAAAAACATGAAGGCAGAGCCCGTATTTCATTCAAATGCTTGATAGCTTATATTCATTTCTTAAGTTTTTTTATGCTTCTCCTTTACCCACACGTGATTCCTATGATAGACGGCATCACTATTAAAGTAATGTAAGTAAAGTAAGTCAGTTGTGTCCCTCAAAATCGCGGAGGACGTTTTTGGTTACAAAAAATAATGTTTGAAGGTAGGTATAAAGGTGAGTTTGATGTTCAAATTCTCATAAGCTAAATTGAATTACACATAAAAATAGGCATTTGAATATATTCCTTTTCTACAACTGAAGTGTTGAATGCCTTCTTTTTTACTATTACTAGAATTAGTGTTTTAAAAATGAACTTGGGTTACAGCCGCTAGCATGTGGCACTGTATGCCTTTAATGAACACATTTGAAATATTAAATAATTCCTTTAAGAATGATAAAGTCTTCTCTGGGTGTGCTCATTTTCTTTTTAATTTAGATTCTTGGTTATAAGCAGTTCAGTTATACGTGGTTCGAGAGTCCCTGGGTAGAAATCATTCCATGAGCTCTCAAATCTTCTTTTAAAAAGTCTATTAATATGCCTTTTATCTTTATGATTTGGGACAGTGAGTCATTAACTTTACATTCATTTCAGTGATTTAAAACTAAATGCAAGAGCAAGACAAAAGAACTTTGGCATAAGAAACAGAGGAATTTAGTAGAATGGAATACTGCGAAAGGCATTTTATATAGGTTTGAGCTTACTGCGTTCATTTTCTAGTGTGTAGAAAGGAGCAAGTCACCGTTTTCTGGAGTGGAATGAAGCATGCTATTTGCTGAAGCTACACACGCGTGAGAATTCACATAAGGATGATGAGTAGAATTTTCCTAATGTAGGTGATAAAAGGGGCATTGGGGCAAGAAATTACAGTGCAGTGTAAGTGTGCGACATGGCGAGTGTGCAGGACAGCATAGGTGTGCCATACGGTGAGGATGCAGGACAGTATAAATGTGCGACACGGTGAGTGTGCGGTACGCTGAGTGTGCAATACAGCGTACATGTGAAATGAAGCGTGAATGCTCAGTGCACTGTAAATGGTCAGTGAGGAGGTGAACTTGAAGTGGACAGCGCATGTTGGAATTCCAGGTCTGCTTCTCACTTCTCCGGCACCACGAATACGGGGAAAAACCTTTCTAGACCTCTTCTGTGACACGGAGTCCACAAAGTGGCCGCCTTCTGGGGCCAAATGTGGGGTTCAGGGAGATAAACCTGCTTGGACCCGCTTAGCTTGGGATTTGTCACTGCACAGGAGCTCTTTGAAGGTCAGGTCGTGTTATCCTGCCTGGAGGAGACGTCGGTGTGCTAGGACTTCCGCTGAAGTGTTGTTCTGCGCACGTCTGGGTTCCTTGAACAAGTTGGGGTGCTTATTAAGAAGCTCTTCCTGAGCGGCAGGACCCTGGGAGGAAGTGCTGTGAGGGATCTGAGCCTGCTCGTTGGTGACAGAAACTTGGTGAAACCATTGGAAGAAAATGATCACACCATCCCGTACTACGTTGAGATAGTCTGGTGCATAGTGGACCCAAGGGCAGGGGGGTTTGAGATGCTGGGAGGAAAGAGCCCCGGGGACAGAGACCGGAAGATCAGGTGGGGTGTAGATGGCATGGGGGACACAAAGCAGCCTCACGGCTCTGCAGTCACACTGTCATTATGGGGAAGCCAAAGAAGTCACGTAGAAACGGCACATCACTCTCGAGGGCCCACCCGTGAGGTGACATTTGGTGAGCACGTGCCGACGAGGTGGAGAAGGAGCAAATGTCCACCCAAATCGACAAAGAGTAATGTGAACCCACATGAAGAATGTCAGGGCTAACTCTCATCACCAGTGCAGGTTTGAAAAAAAATGCTGGAGATCATAAACAGGCTTATTTTCGCAGTGTGTAGGGCAAGAAGGCCAAGGCCATGGTCGCCTCTGCTAGGGACTGATGATGTAAAAAGTAAAGGTCACGTAAAGATGGGTCTCCTCATTGTAATTTTGGTCCCCATCTTCTTCATCAAAGACAATGAGCTTACACGAGGAAAACAAACCAGAATCTTGGGTGAAAGCCCAGGATAGGTGAGGAAATTAAAACAAAAATTTATGTATGTATTTCTTTTATTGAAGATTTGTTTTTAATTTTGAGAGAGAGAGAGACAGCATGAGCAGGGGAGGTGCAGAGAGAGAGGGAGATAAAGAATCCGAAGCCGGCTCCAGGTTCTGAGCTGTCAGCACAGAGCCCGATGCAGGGCTCGAACCCACGAACTGTGAGATCATGACCTGAGCTGAAGTTGGACGCTTAACTGACTGGCCACCCAGGGACCCCTATGTATTTCTTTTAAATAAACTCAGGTGAGGCTCAGGTGAGTCCAATGCCAGGTTACTGAAAGGACATCAGGTGTGATTGGGGGTGCTCTTGGCAATCCTGGAACATGATGGAGAATGACAGAGATCCCAGAGAACTAGGCAGGTCCGATGTCCCAAGCTTCATAAAGTATCCTAGAGACTATAAATTGGTATAGAGGTTCCAATCCCAAATAGTACATTATATGTATTAGGTACACACCCTCATCACAGATAATTTTTAAGCCATTAGAGAAACACAAGGAACCGGAATAGTTCACAAAAGTAAGTCATTACAAAGTAACCTGACTGCTTAGTTGAAAAGCGAATTACAATTAATCCGCATTTAGCTCATGTATAAAATTAGGTGAATTAATTTCTAACGTTCCTATTTATAAGAATTTATGGTAGAGTTTAGTTTGATTTTTTTTCTTTGTTATCCAGCTTTTTTTTTTCTCATTGTGGCAAAACGCACCTAACAGAAAGTTTACCATCACAATCATTTTTAAGCATACAGGTCTCTAGTTTTTCCCTTTGCACAACTGGAATCTTATACTCCTTGAATGACAATTTCCAGTTTCCCTCCCCTGCCGGCATCCCCTGCAACCACACCCCACTTTCCATCTCAGAGTTTGGCTGCTTTAGATTCCTCATATAAACGGAAGCATGCTGTACTTATTCATCTTTTTGTTTTGCCTTTTTCACTTAGCGTAGTGTCCGTTTTGTAGCGTATGACGGGACTTGCTTTTTTCCCCCCAACGCTGAATAATATTCCATTGTGTGTATGCACTGTCTTTTCCTTATCTAGTCATCCATCAACGGACAGTTCGCTTTCTTTCTCCTTTTAGCAACTGTGAATAATGCTGCGATGAATATGGGTGTACAAATATCCCTTTGACATCCTGTTTTCGATTCCTTTTTGACATATATCTCAAAGTGGGATTACTAAATTGTCTGATAATCCTATTTTAATTTTTTTCCAGCTTTATGGAGATGTAATTGACATAACTGTAAATGTAAGGTGCCCAAGGAAGGGACTCTATACAAGTATATATTGCAAAATGATTACCTCAGTGTAGTTAACACATCCATCACCTTACATAGTTACAGTTTCGCATGTGCCTGTGTGGTGAGCACTTTAAATATCCATCTCTTGCTTATATATTACAGTTTATACTTATTACTTACATATAACATAACATGGTTAACCATAGTCGCCATGCTGTATGTTACATCACAGAACTTATTCACTTTACAATTTTTAAAAATGTTTTAATGTTTAATGTTTTGAGAGAAAGAGAGAGAGAGAGAGAGGGAGTGCCAGGGAGGGGCAGAGTGGAAGGGAGACACAGAATCTGAAGCAGGCTCCAAGCTGTCAGCACAGAGCCTGACATGGGGCTCGAACCCACAAACCATGAGATCATGACCTGAGCCGATGTCAGCCGTTTAACAGATTGAGCCACCCAGGCATCCCAGAACTTATTCATTTTGTAATTGGAAGTTGACCTTTGCCCACCACTAGTCATCTCCCTACTTCCCAGCTCCCACTGCCCACCCCGACCACCCCCATTTGTTCTCTGTTTCTACAAGATTGTTTTAAAATTTTGTTTTAACATATAAGTGAGACCGTACAGTATTTGTCTTCCTCTGTCTGACTTGCTTCACTTAGCCTAAAGACCTCAAGATTCATCCATTTGTCATATACATGCCATATATACATATACATGACATATACATGTCATATACATCCATTTTTGTGTGTGTGTGTGTATATATATATATAATGGAATATTATTATAATGGAATATGATTTTTTCTGAGAATCTCCATACTATCATCCATAATGCTGCATCATTTTACATTCCTACCAACAGTTCATAAGGGTTCCAGTTTCTCCACATCCTTGCCAAAGCCTGTTAGTTTTTGTTTTCTTGATAGTGGCCATCATAACTCAGGTGAAGTGATAACTCGTTGTGGTTTTGATTTGTGTTAGTGATGTTGAGCATCCTTCCATATACTTGTTGGTCGTATATCATCTTTGGAAATGATCTTTGCTCATTTTAAATAATATTGTTTTTCTTGTTGAGTTGTAGGAGATTTTTAAATATTTTGGATGTTAACCCCTTACCATATATAGGTTTTGCAAATATTTTCTCTTATTCTCTAGATTGCCTTTTCACCCTGATGATTGCTTCCTTTGCTGTACAGGCATTTTAAAGTTTGCTTTAGTCTCATTTGTTTATTTTTGCTTCCTGGTGTCTATGTTTTTGGTGGAATAGGCAAGATACCACTGCTCAATTCAGTGCCATGAAGCTGATCTCCTGTATTTTCTTCTGGGAGCTTTATAGTTTCAAGGCTTATGCTTAGGTCTTCAGTCTATTTTGAGTTGGTTTTTGTATGTGGTATAAAGTAAGGATCCAACTTCATTCTTTTGTATGTGGGCATTCAGTTTTCCCAGCATCTTTGCTCAAGAGACTAAGCATGAAACTTCCAGTTTGTCCTTTGTCAGGATTGTTTTCACTATATGGGGTCCTTTGGCATTACGTAAATTTTAGGATAGACTTTTTTATTTGTGCAAAAAATGCCATTGAGATTTCAATAGAGATTGAATTACATCTATAGATCACTTTGGGAAGTATGGGCATTTTATAATACTAAGTCTTCCAATCCATCAACGTGGGTTGTCTTTCTATTTATTTGTGTCTTTTTATTTTATTTCATTTTATTTTATTTTATTTTATTTTTAATTTTTTTAAATTTTTATTTAATTTTGAGAGAGAGAGAAAGAGAAAGAGAGCGAGCATGAGTGGGGGAGGAACAGAGTGAGAGGGAAACACAGAATCCAAAGCAGGCTCCAGGCTCTGAGCTGGCAGCACAAAGCCTGACACAGGGCTTGAACCCATAAACTGTGAGATCTTGATCTGAGCCAAAGTCAGATGCCCAATCGACTGAGCCGCCCAGGCACCCCTATTTATGGCTTTTTAAACATTTTCAACAATATTTTGTAGTTTCCGGAGTACAAATCTTTCACTCCCTTGGTAAAGTTTATTCCTGAGTATTTTATTCTTTTTGATGCTATTGTAAATGGGATAGTTTTCTTAATTTTCTTTTAAAACTGTTCACTCAAAAAAATTTGTCATTCCTGGTATACAGAAACACAACTGATTTTTGTGTGTTGATTTTGCATCCTGAAAATTCGCTGTATTTGCTTATTCTAATAGTTATTTAGGTGGAGTTTTTAGGATTTTCTACATATAAGGGCATGTTGCCTGTGAACAGAGATAATTTTACTTCTTCCTTTCCAGTTTGGATGTTTTTGATTTTCTTGCCTAATTGCTTTGGCTAGGACTTCCAGTATGTTGTTGAATAAGAGTGGTAAGAATGGGTATCCTTTCCTTCTTCCTGGTCTTACAGGAAAAGCTTTCAGTTTTTCACCATTGAGTATGATGTTAGCCATATATGGCTATTTTAGCTATTTTAGCTATAGCTATATGGCTATATTAGCCATTTTCATATATGGCTTTTAAAAAATATTATGATAATTTCCTCCTATTTCTACCTTGTTGAACATTTTTATTATGGAAGGATATTGTGTTGAGTTTTGTCAGATGCTTTTTCCGTGTCATTTGAGATGGTCATGTACATTTTGCCCTTTGTTCTATTAAATTTGTTTTTTTTTAATGTTTATTTATTTTTGAGAGAGAGAGAGAGAGAGAGAGAGAGAGAGAGAGCGAGCATGAGGAGGGGAGGGGAAGAGACAGAGACAGAGACACAGAATCTGAAGCAGGCTCCAGGCTCTAAGGTGTCAGCCAAATCCTGATGTGGGGCTCAAACTCACGGACCGTGAGATCATGACCTGAGCTGAAGTTGGATGCTTAATGGACTGAGCTACCCAGGTGTCACTGCCCTTTGTTCTATTAATGGGATGTATTGTATTAATAGATTTTCAAATACTGAAATATTCCTGCTTCTCAGGAGTAAATCCCACTTGGTCATGGTATATATTGATTTTAATGTGCTTTGAATTTAGTTTGCTACTATTTTGTTGAGGATTTTTCATCAATATTTACCATGGATATTGGTCTGTAGTGTTCTTTTCATGTAGTATCTTTGTCTTGGTATCAGGTTAATCCTAGCATCATAAAATGAGATTGGAAGTGTTTCTTCTTCAACTTTTTGGAAGAATTTGAGAAGGATTAGCATTAATTCTTCTTTAAATGTTTGGTAGAATTCTCCAGTGATGCCATCTGGTTCTGGGCTTTTCTTTGTTGGGAAGTTATGATTACTGATTAGATCTCCTTACTGGGTATAGTTCAGCTCAGATTTTTTGATGTATTTTTGGTATATTTTGGTGTATTTGGTATATTTGAGGAATGTATCCATTTCTACTAGGTTATCCAATGTTGGCATACAGTTGTTCATACTAGTCTCTTATAAATCTTTTTATTTCTTTGGCCTCAGTTGTCATATATCTTCTTCATTTCTGACTTATTTGAGTCATTTTTCTCTTAGTCTAGCTAAGGATTTCTCAGTTTTGTCTATCTTTTCAAAGCTCCCCTCTTAGTTTCATTCACTGTATTTTTTTCTATTCTCCATTTTATCTATTTCTGTTCTAATCTTTACTATTTCCTTCTTTCTAATTTTGGGCTCACTTTCTTTTCCAGTTCCTTCATGTGTAAAGTTAGGTTATTAATTTCAGGTCTTTCTTCTTTTTGAATGTCAGTGTTTACTGCTCTAAACTTCCTTCTTGCTACTGATTTACTGTGTCTCATAGGTTTGCTATGTTGTGTTCTCATTTTTACTTGTCTCAAGATATTTTCTAGTTTCCTTTGTGATGTTTTCTTAGACTCATTGTTTTTTAGGAGTGTGTTTTTTCCACATACCTACGAATGTTCCACTTTATTCTCTTGTTCCTGATATTTAGTTTCTTTCTGTTGTGGTAAAAAAAAGATACCTGGTATGATCGCCTACCAATATTCTTAATTGTTTTTCAATATTCTTAAATTTTTACATCTTGTTTTGTGGCTAATATGTCCTAATACGTCATCTACCCTGGAGAATGTCTGCATTCACTTGGAGAACGGTGTGTATGTTGTCGTTGTTGGGTAGAGTGTTCCGTGTATGTCTGTTAGGATGAATTGGTCAGTCGTGTTCAAGTCCTCTCTTCATTTATTGATCTTCTGTCTGGCTGTTCTCGTCATTATTGAAAATGGGCTATGTTAGTCAGGGTTAAGGAAAGAAAAGGAAATTTTTTGTCAGGAATTGGATCATGTGATTTTAGAAGCTGAGAAGTCCCATGGTATGCTTTCTGCAAACCAGAGGCCTAGGATAGAAAGCTTGTGATGTAATTCATTCTGAGTCCTGTAGCCTGAGAAGCAGGAGAACTATGGTATCAATCCTACTCCAAGGGCGGAAGATGAAGTGAAATGTTCCAGCTCAGTGAGGCATGGATAAAGGGACAGATTCCTCCTCCTTCTGCCTTTTGTTTTCTTCAGGACCTTAGTGGATTGGATGATGCCCAACCACACTGGGTAGGGCAATCTACTTTCTGAGTTCACCACTTAAAATTCTCATCTTATCTGGAAACACTTTGATAGAAACAACCGGAAACCATGTTTAATCTGGGAACCCCATGGCCCATCCAAATGAACACAGAATGAACCATCACATGAGCTTTTGAAATCTCCTGCCACTGTTGTATTACGATCTATTTCTGCTTTAAATTATGGCAGTTTTTTCAAGTATTTGGGCTCTGACATGAGGTGTATACATATTTATCATTGTTATGTATTTCTGGTGAATTGACCCTTTTGTCATCATATAATGTCTTCTCTGTCTTTTTTGACAGTGTTTGACTTCACATGCATTTTATCTGCTATAAATATATCTATTTCTGCTCTCTTTTGGTGACTCTTTAGATGGAATATGTTTTCCTATGTTTTCACCTTCAGCCTGTGTGTGCCATTACATCTAAAGTGAGTCTCTTTTTGGAGTGCCTGGGTGGCTCAGTGGGTTGAGTGTCCGACTTTGACTCAGGTCCTGATTTCGCAGTTTGTGAGTTCGGTCCCGGGTTTGGCTCTGTGCTGACAGCTTGGAGCCTGGAACCTGCTTCAGATTCTGTGTCTCCCTCTCTCTCTGTTCCTCCCCTGCTCATGCTCTGTCTGTCTCTCTCAAAGATAAAGATTTAAAAAATTAAAAAAAAAAAGGGAGTCTCTTTTTTTACTTCCATTCAACTACTTTATGTTTTTTGTTTGGAAAGTTTAAACCATTTACATATAAAGTAATTATTGACAGGGAAGGACTTACTAATGACATTTTGTTCATTGTTTCCTGTTTATCTTATAGTTGTTTTGTTCTTTTTTTCCCCTTCTTGCTGCCTTCCTTTACGTTTTGTCAATCTTTTGTAGTGACATACTTAGCTTCCTTATTTTCTTTTGTAGATCTTCTGTTGTTGTTTTTCTTTGTGGTTTCCATGGGGATTACATAAAATGTCTTATAGTTATATAAGAAAGAACCAATCAGAGATGAAGAACATAATAAATGAAATTAAAAATATACTTGATGGAATAAATAGGACGCTGTAAGAAGCAGAGAAACAAATTAATGAACTAGAAATCAGAATAATGGAAAGTAATCAAGCTGAACAAATGAGAGGAAAAAGAATTATGCAAAATGAGAATAGACTTAGGGAACTCCGTGACTTCATCGAGTATAGTCACATTTGCATTATAGGGATCCCAGAAGGAGGAGAGAGAGCAAATGGGGCAGACAATTTAGTTGAATAAATAGTAGCTGAAAACTTCCTTAACCCAGGGAATGAAATAGATATCCAGACCCAGAAGGCACAGAGATCTCCTAAAAATCAACCTAAGGAGGGGGTGCCTGGGTGACTCAGTCAGTTAAATGCCTGACTGTTCATTTCAGCTCAGATCATGATCTCACAGTCATGAGATTGAGCCCCTTGTCGGGCTCCACGTTGGGCATGGAGCCTGCTTAAGATCCTCTCTCTCCCTCTCCCTCTGCCCCTCCACTACTTGCATGTGCACTCTCTTGAAAAAATGAAACAGAACAAAAATCAACCCAAGGGGGGGTTCCCATAAAGACACATAGTAATCAAAATGGTAAACAAAGTAGTGATAAATAAAAAAAAAATTAAAAGCAGCAAGAGAAAAGAAGGCAGTTACATACCAGGGAAATCCCCATAAGTCTATCAGTGGATTTTTCAGCAGAAACTGTGCAGGACAGAAGGCAGTGGCATGATATATTCAAGGTGTAAAGGGAAACATCTCCAGCCAAGAATCCCCTATTTCGCTGTCATTCAGAATAGAAGGGGAGATAAGGGGCACCTGACTGGTTTAGTTGGTAAAGAATATGACTCTTGATATTGGGGTTGTGAGTTTGAGCCCCACATTGAGTGTAACAATTACTTAAAAATAAAGTCTTAAAAAAAGAAGAGGTAAGTTTCCCAGACAAACAAAAACTAAAGGAGTTCATGACCACTAAACCAGCCCTATAAGAAATATTAAAGGGGACTCTGAGTGGAAAGAAAAGACTATAAGTGAGAGTATGAAAGGTAGAAGACACAAAACAGTTTAAATAAGTATTTCTATAAAAAATAGTTAAGGGATTCACAAGATAAAAGGATATAAAGTATGACACCATATATCTAAAATGTTGGGGAGGGAGGAGTAAAGAATGTGTTTGAACTTAAGTGACTATCAACTTAATATAGACAGCTATAGAAGATGTCATACACAATCCTAATGGTAAAAAAAGCCACTAATCAAAAATCAAAAGCCACTAACATACAAAGAATAAAAAGGAATCCAAGTATATCACTAAAGAAAACCAGCAAACCGTGAGAGACAGTAAGAGAAGAAAGGATCAGAGAAAAACTACAAAAACAACCACAAAGCAAGTAAGAAAATGGCAATACCTATCTATCAGTAGTTACTTTGAGGGTCAATGCACTAAGTGCTCCAATCAAAAGACATGGGGTGACAGAGTGGATAAAGAAAAATAAGACCTATCCGTATGCTGCCTACAAGAGACTAATTTGAGACCTAAACACATCTCTAGATTGAAAGTGATGGAATGAAGAAACATTTATCATGCAAAGGGATATATCAAAAGAAGTAGCAATACTTATATCAGATAAAATAGACTTTAAAACAAAGACTACACAAGAGACAGAGAGGGACGCCATATAATAATAAATGGGACAATCCAACAAGAAATAACAATTGTAAATATTTTTGTATCCAACATGGGAACACCCAAATACATAAAACAATAACAGACATAAAGGAACTGAATTGATAGTAATACAACAATGGTAGGAGACTTTAACAAATCAAGTACATCAATGGAAAGATCATCCAAACAGAAAATCAACAAGGAAACAGTGGCTTTGAATGACACTCTGGGCCAGATGGATTTAGCAGATATATTCAGGACATTCCATCCTAAAACAGCAGAGTACACATTTTTTTCAAGTGCACATGGAACTTTCTCCAGGATAAATCACGTATTAGGCCACAAAACAAGCCTCAAGAAATTAAAAAAGATTGAAGTCATATGTATCTTTTCTGACCACAATGCTGGGAGACTAAGAATCAACAACAACAACAACAAAATCTGGAGGGAAAACAAATACTTGGGCATTAAATATCATGCTACTAAAGAATGAATGGGTCAATTAATAAATCAAACAAATATGGAAGCAAACAAATATGAAACAAATATGAAAACACAACTGTCCAAAACTGTTGTGATGCAGCAAAAGCAGTTCTGAGAGGAAAGTTTATAGCAACACAAGTCTCCCTCAAGAAGAAAGAAAAATCTCAAATAAACAACTGAGTGTTCCCCCTAAGGGAGCTAGAAAAGCAAACAGAAGCCATCACCAGCAGAAGGAAGGGAACAATAAAGATTAGAGCAGAAATAAATGACATAGAAGCTAAAAAAACAATAGAACAGATCGGTGAAACCAGGGCCTGTTTCTTTGAAAAGATCAACAAAATTGATAAATCTCTCTAGGCAGACTCATAAAAAGCAGGAAAGACTTAAAAAATCACAAATGAAAGAGGAAAAATAACAAAAGAGCACCATGAAATACAATTTTAAGAGAATATTTTGAAAAACTCTATGCCAACAAATTAGACAGCCCAGAAGAAATGGATAAATTCCTGCAAATGTATAACCTACCAAAACTGAAGCAGGAAGAAATTGAACATTTGAACAGATTGATTACCAGCAGAGGAGATTGAATCAGTAATCAAGAAACTCCCAACAAACAAAAGTCCAGGACCCAAAGGCTTCACAGGTGAATTCTACCAAACATTTTAAGAAGAGTTAATACCTATTCTTCTCAAACTATTCCAATAAATATAAGAGGAAGGAAAACTTCCAAATTTATTTTATGAGGCCAGTATCATCCTGATACCAAACTAGATAAAGACACCACACACACACACACACACACACACACACACACACACGCACACACACACACAGAAAACTACAGAACAACGTCCCTAATGAACATAGATAAAAAAAATCCTCAACAGAATACCAGCAAGTCAAATCCAACAATACATTAAAAAACAAACAAACAAACAAACTAACAAACAAACAAACCAAACAAAAAACCCCCACCATAATCAAGTGGAATTTATTCCTGGGATGCAGGAGTCATTCAATATTTGCAAATCAGTCAATGTGATGCATGACATCAACAACAGAAAGGATAAAAAGCGTATGATCATTGAAATAGATGCAGAAAAACCACTTGACAAAGTACATTAATTCATAATAAAAGCCTCAACAAAGTAGGTTCAGAGGGAACATACCCCAAGATAATAAAGGCTGTTTGTGAAAAACCCATGCCAACATCATAGTCAGTGGGGGAAAAACTGAAAGATTTCTCTCTAAGATCAGGAACAAGACCAGGATGTCCACTCTCATCACTCTTGTATAACAATGAACTGGAAGTCCTACCCACAGCAGTCAGACAAACAGAAATAAAAGGCATTCAAATTGGTAAGGAAGAAGTAATATTTTCACATGACATGGATACTGTATATAGAAAACCTGAAAGAGTCCACCAAAAAGTACTAGAACTGATAAATAAATTCAGTAAAGTTGCAGAACACAAAGTCAATGTACAGATATCTGTTGCATTTCTACACTCTAATAAGGAAGCTGCAGAAAGAGAAATTAAGAAAATGATCTCATTTACAATTGCACCAAAAATAATACACTACCTAAGAATAAACCTAGCCAAAGAGGATAAAGACCTATACTAGGAAAACTATTAAACATTGATCAAAGAAATTGAAGAGGGCACAAAGAAAATGGAAAGACAGTCCGTTCTCATGGATTGGAAGAAAAATTTGTTCACGTCTATACTATCAAAGCGATCTAAAAAGTTAATGCCATCCCTATCAAAATATTGACAGCATTTTCCACAGAACTATAACAAACAATCCTAAAATTTATATGGAACCACAAAAAACCCTGCGTAAGCAAAGCAATCTTGAGAAAGAAAAGCAAAGCTGGAGGTATCACAATTCTAGACATCAAGTTATATTACAAAACTGTAGTTGAAACAGTAGATAGTGGCACAAAAATAGACACACAGATCAATGGAACATAACAGAAAACCTAGAAACAAACCCATAATTAAATGGTGAATTAATCTTTGACAAAGCAGGAAAGACTAATGGGAAAAAGACTGTCTCTTCAACAAATGATATTGGAAAAACTGGTCAGCTACATGCAAAACAATGAAACTGGACCACTTTCTTAAACCATACACAAAAATAAACTCAAAATGGATGAAAGACCTAAATGTGAGACCTGAATCCATAAAAATCCTAGAAGAGAGCACAGGCAGTAATTTCTGTGACACTAGCCATAGCAACATCTGTCTAGATATGTCTCCTGAGACAAGGGAAATGAGAGCAGAATAAACTATTGGGACTACAGCAAACTAAAAAAGTTCTGCACTGTGAAGGGAACAATCAATAAAACTAAAAGGCAGCATATGGAATGGGAGAAGACATTTGCAAATGATGTTATCTGATAAAGGATTAGTACTCAAAATATATAAAGAACTTATACAACTCAGTACTCAGAAAACAAATAGTCCAATTAAAAATGGGCAGAAGACATGAACAGACATTTCTCCAGTGAAGACATACAGATGACCAACAGACACATGAAAAGATGCTCAACATCACTCATCATCAGGAGAATGCAAATCAAAACTGTAGTAGATATCACCTCACATCTGTCAGAATGGCTAAAATTAAAAACAACAACACCACCAACACACAGGAAATAGCCACGTTTTGGAAAGGGTGTGGAGACAAAGGATCTCTCTTGCATTGTTGTTGGGGATGCCCACTGGTATATCCACTGTGGAAAACAGTATGAAGTTTCCTCAAAAAAATTAAAAAAAAATTAATTACCTTTGGATCCAGTAATCACACTACTGATTTACCTCCACCCCCAAAAACACAAAGTTCAAAGGGATACATGCACCCTTAAGTTTATTGTGACATTATTTACAATAGCTAAATATGGAAGCAGCCTAAGTGTCCATTAATAGAAGGATGACTAACGAAGAGGTAGAATATTCAGCCATAAAAAGAATGAAATTTTGCCCTTTGCAAGGACATGGATGGAGCTAGAGAGTACAGTGCTAAGCAAAACAAATTAATCAAAGAAAGATAAATACCGTATGATTTCACTCATATGTGGAAATTAAGAAACAATACAAATGAGCAATGGAAAAAAAGGGGGGGGGTGCCTGGGTGACTCACTTGGTTAAGTGTTCGACTCTTGATTTTGGCTCAGATCACAGTCTCGTGGTTTGTGTGTTCGAGTCTCACATTGGGCTCTGTGCTGACCGTGCAGAGTGTGCTTGGGATTCTCTCTGCCCCTCCCTTGCTCTCTCTCTCTCTCTCTCTCTCCCAATAAATAAAATTAAAAAGATTAAAGAGAGAGAGAAGGGCAAACCAAGAAACAGACTTTTAACTACAGAGAACACACTGAGAATTACCAGAAGGAAGGTGAGCAGGGAAATGGTGGAATTAGGGGATGGGGACTAAGGAGTGCACCTGTTGTGATGAGCCGCGGGTGATGTATGGAAGTGCTGAATCACTATATTGTACACCTGAAACTAATATAACATTGTATGTTAACTATGTGGGGATTAAAAAAATCATATAAAGATCTATTTTAAGCTGATAATAACTTTATAGAAAATCTCTACTCCTTTACACCCCCTGCCATTTTATGTTCTTGATGTCACGTATTACATTTTTATACTGTGTATCCATTAGCATAACTTTATAGTTATTTCTTACGCTTTGGTCTTTTGAATTTTATATTGTAATTAAAAGTGATGTAAGCACTATCATTACAGTATTATAGGATTCTGTGTTTGAGTACATACTTGCCTTTACCAGAGAGTTTTACATTTTTGCATGCTTTCTTTTTTATGTGAGCATTTTCCACTTCAGTTTGAAGGACTCTGATTAGCATTTCTTGTAATGCAGTTCTCGTGGTACTGTGTCTCTCAACTTCTGCTTATCTGGGAAAGTCTATTTCTCTTTCATATTTGCAGGACAGTTGGGTATATTCTGTTTTTTAAAATGTTTTATTTTATTCATTTTGAGTGAGGATTAGAGACAGAAAGAGAGGGGAAGAGAGAATCCCAAGCAGGATCCCTGACATCACTGCAGAGCCCCATGCAGGTCTTGATCTTATGAACCGAGAGATCATGACATGAGACAAAATGAAGAGTCAAATGCTTAACCGACTGAGCCACCAGGTGCCCAGGTATATTCTCAATTGGTGAGTTTTTTTTTTCTTTTAGTACTTTGAATATATTATCCCACTCCTTTCAGACCTGAAAGATTTATCCTGGGAAATCTGCTGATAACATTATGAGAGCTCCCTAGTACATGATGAGTCACTTTTCTTTTACCATTCTCAGGATTCTCTTTTCATCTTTGACTTTTGACAGTTTGATCATGTGTCTCAATGTGGGTCTTCTGGGTTCATCCTAATAGGAATACATTGAGACTCTTAAATATGATGTCCATTTCCTTCCTTAGACATGGAAAATTTTTAGCCAGTATTTATTCAAAGAAACTCTCTTTTTTTGTCTTTCTTCTAGGAATCCCATTTGAGTATATTGATCTCTTTTTAATGTCTTATTTAATGGGGCTATTCTGAATTTGTTGTCAGATATTTCATTGATTTTTCATTTCTTTAAGATTGATTTTGGAGACTTGGTTTTCCTTTGATTGTGTCATGTTTTTCTTTTTCCCCTTCCTTCCCTCTTTCCTTCCTTCCCTCCTCTCTTTCTTTCCTTCCTTCCTTCCTTCCTTCCTTCCTTCCTTCCTTCCTTCCTGGGACTTGGGATTATGAAAAAACAGCCACCTACCCTACTTTTCATAGTCTGGCTATGTACAGGGTCAAACCTTCACCGATCAACCTAGTTAGAGACTCTGGGAGTCCCCTAAACCTTTATGGGGATATGTCTTCTCTGTGTGATCTTCCAGTTGGACAGGTTTACCAGTTTCTTTCTCAGGAGCTTGTAACCTCCCCCTCCCTCTGGTGTCTGTGATGTGGCAGGCTCTCTGGTGCTGGAGGAAGTCACAGAGCTCTCTTCCATTCTCAGTGGTTCCCAGGCATCCAGGGTGTGCTGGTTCAGTCAGTGCCCCACGTCAGGCTAGACAGAAACTAGTCCCCCAGGCAGCCTACAAAAGCTGGAATGTTCCATGCATGTTCCTCTCTTCTTTTTTCCTTCCTGAGGTTGAAGGTATGGCTTGGGAATTTTCTCCCAATCATGAGGGGCTGTGCCAACTTGGGGGCAGGGCAGTTGTGGATAGAAACCAAAGGCTTTTCTTATTCATTTCAGTGCAGCTATTCTTGGCATTGGGCCTGCCTGGGCTACAGTAACTACTGTGGGGCATTTTGGTCTATTTATTATTTTTGTCAAGTCAGTGGATCTGTGGGAGAACCAGAGATGGGGCTTCTCATTCCATCATCTTGCTGATGCCACTCCATAGGCTGGAGTTTAGTTTGATTTTAACAAGGAAGTCTTCCAACTTTTTTGGATTTGACCGACGGCATCATTGCCTTGATCAGCTGTGACCCACGTCTGTGGATAGGAGACTCTGGGTGAGGTGAGAGAGGTTAATTGAGCCAAGTTGCCTTTAGGGAAAAGTATTTAATTGACTGGTGTCAGTCTTGGGCAATCAAAGATCAACTTTAATGAGACATAGCTGAAAGAATAGGCAGAGAGGTGTGACAATTATAGGAAGAAATGTAAGTAGAGGATTGATCAAGGTCAAAACATTGAGGAACAGAAGACTGAAATGGGATTCCAAGTGATCTTCGAGACCAGTAAGATACATGTACAGCATGAAGGCACTTCGTGAGTGGAAGTTGCACACACACACACACACACACACACACACACTAGAGATGGAGTATTGATTGTTATAGAAACATTGCAAAGTACATATGAACCAAAACAGAAAGTGAAATAGTTCACATTTCCACTACTCTGTGGGAATATACCTTTTACACCTTGGTGTATATTCCTTCATAACAGTATCTGTATGTATGGATGTGTAACATTATGCATGATTATGTATATGGGTATTTGTGTGAATGTGTATCAGTCACCATTCATTTTCCTGTTTTCCCCATTACTTAGTACCCAAATGGTTTGGATGAAATTGAACCAAATCAGACTTTGGAAGTAGACCATGATTTAGCTCAGGTTTATCAGCATACTAGTAATCTGTTGCTCTGGTGATTTTTCAGGGTTAAGAACTGATCCAACCAAATGGTTCTTCCATTATTGAGTCTGTATCCATCTATCTATCTGTCTATATGTCTGTCTGTCTATCCCTCCCTCCCTCCCTCTCTCCCCCTTTTCTCCCTCTTTACATTGTCCTGCTGCAGCCATGTTGCTGTCATGACAAAAACTGGCCTCTGAGGAAAACTACCATGAGACACGGTAGAAGGCGAATGAGAAAAGAAAGGTGCTAACATGGTAATCAGATCACATCGACACACTCCCCCATGCAAACTACTTCTGATTCTAATTTTGTGGGTTGTAGAAGGACAGTCATTCTCATTAATTCTCTTAAGTTAATTTTCGTCTTTTTTATTGACAACTATGACACTCAAAAGAGAAAAAATGCATGTAACATACACAGCAACTTTAACGAATTTTTTTTTTCAACGTTTATTTATTTTTGGGACAGAGAGAGACAGAGCATGAACGGGGGAGGGGCAGAGAGAGAGGGAGACACAGAATCGGAAACAGGCTCCAGGCTCCGAGCCATCAGCCCAGAGCCCGACGCGGGGCTCGAAATCACGGACCGTGAGATCGTGACCTGGCTGAAGTCGGACGCTTAACCGACTGCGCCACCCAGGCGCCCCTTTAACGAATTATTATAAGGTAAACACATGTATCAAGAAATAAACCCCTGTAAGCAGCTCCACTAGTCACTGTCTTTACTTTTATAGTATTTATTTCTTTTTATTGTCTGTATAGTGTTATTATTTTTGCATCCCTGAACACGCAGGGATGGAGTTTTGTTCAGACTGATTGTGAACTTTGTGTGAATGGAATCGCTGAATATTTGTTGCATGAGATGTAGGTTATTCAGTTTCATTGCTGGATATTTCTTCTTCTGAGTATACCAGAATGTAGTTATCCATTCTGCTGTTGCTGGGCTTGGGGGTTTGCATTTGCAGTTTGAGTACAAATGATGCTACTCTGTGAAGTCCTGGGATGCATGTATACATATGTAGGTGTGGTGTATACCTAGAAGGCAAGGGCTGGGTTATGAAAACAAATACTTTAGATGATTTGGATCAGCACTTTAAAGATCTTGGCAGGCTGATATCTGGGGTTAAGAATAACAGGGAAGGCTTTATTAGGGAGAATTTTAAGCCTTGTTGGCTGATTAAAAATATTAATGTTATGCACAAGTCCAGAAAATCAAGACCTATCATGACAACAGAGCATTTGGAATAAATTTGTGGGTATTAGGTGATTAATGCTTAGCGTCATGAGCCATCATAAATGCAGATAGGTGATCAATATGGAAACCTAGTATCTAATATCTTAAGTGGATGAGTTCACATTTAGAGTACTGTATTCATTTGGAGGAGGTGTATATCTGGAGTATATACAGAGAAAATAAGCCAGAATGGTTAAAGTCTAGAAAGAGCAATGTGGAAAGTTTGTCCTGGGAGGGTCTACCCTAGAAAATGGTAGAGAGCATGTTGTACCTTTCATGTAGAAAATCATTACACCTATTTTGTTATCTCTGTATGGTCGGCCTTGGACCAGTGGGTGGGTGGGAGAAGATTGTACAAGGAATGCTTCATTAGCCTCATATATTTTGTATTTTTTTAATTTAAATTTTAGTTAACATACAGCATGATACTGGTTCAGGAGTAGAATTCAGTGATTCCTCACTTACATACAACAACCAAGGCTCATCACAAGTACCCTCCTTAATACCCATTACCCATCTGGCCCACCTCCCACCCATGTCCCTCCATCAACCCATGGTTTGTTTTCTGTCATAAAGAGTCTCTTGTGGTTTGTTTCTCTCTCTTCTTGCCCTCCCCTTCCCATATGTTCATCTGTTTTGTTTCTTAAATTCCACATCAGTGAAATCATATGATATTTGCCTTTCTCTGATTGACTTATTTCAATACATTCTAGCTCCATCCACTTCATTGCAAATGACAAGATTTCACACTTTTTGATGGCTATATATATATATATATATATATATATATATATCACTCAAAAAGAGTGAAATCTTGTCAGTATGTGTGTGTGTATGTGTGTATGTGTGTGTACACACATACACTACATCTTCTTTATCCGTTCATCAGTTGATGGACATTTGGGTGCTCTCCATAATTTGGCTGTTGTTGATAATGCTGCTATAAACATTCGGGTGCATATACCCCTTTGAATCTGTACTTTTGTATCCTTTGGATACAAAATAGTGCAATTGCTTGACCTTAGGGTAGTTCTATTTTTAGTTTCTTAAGGAACCTCCATACTTTTCCCATTTGCAATTGCACCAAAAACAGTAAGAAACCTAGGAATAAGCCTAATTAAAGAGGTAAAAGATCTATACTTGGAAAACCATAGAACACTTAGGAAAGAAATTGAAAAGGACACAAAGAAATTCCTCATATTTTAATACGAATGTGGCCTCTAATAAAGGAAGGGATGATCTTAAAATATAGAGAGCTCATTATCAAAGATGTTTCAAACAGAAATGGGAAAACCATATTCCTGAGATGTCTAGATGTCCTGGGTCTAGGTGATAACTTTAGTCTTCTCAGTATATCTCCCTTGCAGGCAAGGCAGGAAAAATTCACAGCCCCAACCAGGGAAATGCTGGATAACCTTCAGTGTCCTGTGCAAAGCATTTCTCTGTGTCTTGAACAGAGAGGCATTTCTTAGTCCTAAAATTACAGCTTCCACTCGCCATATATAATGTGACTTAGACAACTGCACCTGTTTTCCATAATAATAGTTACTACTTGAAAAAAGGGATAAAGTCAAAACAAAGGGACAATTAATCCCTAAGGATAAATATGTAAAAGATGTACAAAATCGCATTCCATAGTTAATAACCTCATATGGGTGTTCTTTGAGGTTCTGGCTTGCTTGTTTCAGAACAGTCTTGACCTATAGCAGCAGGAATTACGATGCAGGCATCTCTCAGTGAGAAAAGAGAATGTCAGAATTCAAGATGCTTTGGAAAAAAGTCAATGATGATTTTAACTTTCTAAAATAATGTAATAGAATTGAAAACCTCTACCAGGCCGAAGAAGAGACATAAATTCAGTGATGCGACCTACACTGATACACCTAAAAAAAAAAGAAAAAAAAATCCCTAAGCATCTTGGAATAGGTGCTGTTTTTAAAGTGTTGAAGAAAATAGAAGAAAGAATTCCTGGTGCTTAGATGATTTTGCACATTCTCTACAGATCAGTAGCATAATAAATTTCTTAAATCTGCATCAAGATCGTCTTACCAGAGGCAAGAAGTCCAGATTTCACACAGGTGAGCACAGAATAGTTTCATCTTGCATAGCAGATGGCTCCAGGTCAGTGGCCAACAACAATTTGTAACACACCGATGATAATATAAGGCAGCCAGCTCTTTCCTTGGAGTGTAACCTGCTTTATAAAAATAAAACCGGCTGGTGACTTTCTGTAGCAGAGAAATCTCTCCCCTTCCTGCTCTCCCTCTTTTCCTTTCTCTCTTTCTTCCAAAGTATGGGTTGAACTCTACTCAGGCACTCTCCTGTTTGTGTAAAAGTACTGCAAATAGAAGCAAGTTGGATATTTAAATAGATATAAACAAATTTGAACAATGTAAATAAGAATGAGATTTACTTGACCACAATAAGCCATATGCAAAATGTCTCACACACACACACACACACACACACACACACACACACACGCATACACGTATTTCGGGGGGGGGGGAATACAACTTTCATCCAAAATCCTATGTTTTCTTAAGAGTTTACAGAAGTGGTCTCATAAAAGGACAGCATGTAAAAATGTGGGACGAGTAAATGTGCCAGGGAGTGGCTTTCCTGTCACCTCTTCCCCCGAAAAGAAGGACCTGAAGTTCCTGGCATTATATAAACGAATTCAAGATATGAGTTTTGAAAAGTTAAGCACGTGTGCACTTTCATACTGTATCTGTTTTAATGAGAAATTTGATGTAACAAAGCCACATTGAAAGGAAGGCTACCTTTCGTCCTTGAGACTATGACCCGAGACTGTGACCCTGGGACCAGCAGTTTCCAAGGTAGCAGCTTACCAGAATTTTAAGTGTATGGTCAGTGAGGAAATGAGCAAAATGAAGATAAAACTTCCAACATACTTGTTTTCTCTGACTTCTCATTTCTCTTGCCTTCTCCCTTGTCTTTCTTCCTTGTCCCCCTCCCTCCCCGTGATCTGTGGCAAGTCATTTAACACCACTGTCTGACAGTGTCTGAATTATACAGTGTGCATCATGAGATCTTTGGGTCGCTTCAGCTTTAATGAGAATCAAGTGAAACGATGTATGTGGAAGTCCTTTTCAAAACTATAGTATACACTCTGTAAACACATAACTATCATCTATCTATCTATCTATCTATCTATCTATCTATCTATCTATCACTTATCTATCTCTATCAATCAACTATCTAAACAGTTATATATATGTGAGCAAAAATTACAATCATAATGAAACCACAGGTCATTTTACATGAAAAAAAAACCCCGCAGTTTGTATGTGTGAATGAATAGATGTAGTCAGACTCTATCTGTTATTTGGATATTAGAAATCAGTGTTTAGGTCAACGTTATGGAATTGAATTTCTCATTAAAAAAACGCTTTGTAAATAACTACTTGTTTGGGGGAGTTACTGATTGTGATACCTTGAATTAGTAAAAATATGACACGTAGAACAAAATTGGTACTTGTCAAGGGGAAAATTGGCTGGTAAAAATCTGTTGATGATCTGATATATTTTTACAGTTCTATCAAATGATAATATGCATTGAAATTCTCTTCAGTCTCAGAGGTGTGTGAGTCCATAAGCTTTTCCCATTCTTTGTAGCGTGGATACAGGCAATTTAAATGCCTTCCGTGGGTGTGTGTCATCAGAAGCAAAGCTGTTGCAGTGGCTCTTAGCCTCGTTTCTCCCAGCAAAGCCTCCAGCAGGTGCCCTGACACCCGCCCTCCAGGAGCAGGGGACTGTCATTTAAGCGGGTTCCCCAGAGAACTCAGATTACTCCTTGTGATGGGCAAGACCCATCTTCTCTGTGTCCTCTCCCTCCTAACCTCCTCCTCCTCCTTTTTTCTCCCCCAGCTCCCCTCCCCTCTCTCTCCATTCCTTTCCTCCAGTTTCTCTCTTTCCTTCCCTTTCTCCTTGAACTTGGCATCTGTAGCCCTGTTGTGCCAAGTGCAAGGCAAAAACAGCACAAGACATGTCCTCTGACCTAGCGAGGTCTGCCGTCCAGGTGGAGAGAGGCAGGTGAGCACAGGAACGGAGGCAGAGTGAGAGCCAGTGTCTGTCTGTCCCTGCAAGAGAGGAGCAGAGAGACAGCGAGTGCCAGTGGCACTAGGGGAGAGGGTGGGTCAGTGAGACAGGGAACAGGTCGGGAGACTTCACGGACGATACATAGTGGGTCTTGTGCGATGCCTGCAGGACAAAAACTGTGATGTTCTGTGGATACTTAAGTCAAGGTTCCATGATAAGATCTTGTCGTTTATGAATGATTTTCTGCGATTCAGTGCTAGGCGACAAGTAGGGCAAACCATATTGCTTTTAAAATAGAATCCAACTTAGTTTAATTATCTACAAAGACTTTTTCTCACACGGGTGTCTGTTACAGGAGGAGAGTCTTGCTTTTTGTTTTTTTTTTTCTCAGACTTAATTTGCTGTAATATAAATGTATTAGGTGCCTGCTTTCTGCCTCACCTCTGTGCAGCTGCGTGGTAAATGGCACTATTCAAACTGATAACTGTTCTCCTTATGTCTGATAATCTGCCGCTGAGCCTGGTATTTGGGACCTTAAGTAGTCTTGCCTGTAAATGTAATTATATTTAATGATCTGTTTTGTAAATACAATGGTTTTTCCTTTTTGTGGGTCGTCAACTGAATCCTAATGTGGAAAAAAATAAGGAAATGTGAGCATTATACATTTCAGAAAATACTGCTCTTATTGTGCATATATTATACATTACTCTAGATTTACATTAAGCACAATTCCATTACTATTAATTTCAAGCAACATAAATATGTTGCAGATTTATATAAATGCTCCTTTGCAATTTTTACACAGTTCTCCCCAATATAATACAGCTGGTATCGTGTACGAAGGGTGCTAACTAGTTATCAGTTATTTTCCACATGTTGAAGCGGAATCGAAGTCATAAAGGGAGGAAGAAAAGAAACTTAAGTACAGAGACTATTTTGCATAGGTACTGATGATGTACTAGAAAAGATCGTCTTTCTCATGTGCTCTGGCATTGTCCAGAACGGGGCCAGAAGTTCGGAGATACGCAAATTCCTCCCTGTTCAGAAAGTAATGACTTCTATGATTTATGTGATCCAGTAATGTGCCAGAAAGCAAATCTCTGGCAAGTGTATTCCTGTTCGACTACTGAATGAATGAACAAATGAACAGAAGTAAATGCTATTTAGTATCTGTTCCTTCTTTTCCACATGGATTTAAAATTGTATTTCAGGAGAATCTACTTATTGGATCCCATAATTCCTAAGAACATACCAGTATCTAATTTTTTCACACGTGTATCAGTTTGCTAGGGCTGACATAACAAGGGTACCGCAGACTAGGAGGCTTCGACAGCAGACATTCATTGTCTCACAGTTCAGGGACTGAGAGGTCAAGGTCAAGGTATCTGCAGGGTCCGTTCCTTCTGGGGGTGGGGTGGTAAGGAACGATCTATGCCACACTTCTCCCCTATCTCCTGGCGCTTAGCCTGTGGTCTTTGGCATTGTGGCTAATTACATCTGCAATGACCCTGTTTCCAAAGAAGATCAAATTCGGAGGTACTGGAGTTAGGGCTCCAGCATATGTTATTTCTGGCTTGGGTGAAGCAGTACAGAATTCAACCCAGTATAGAATGTCAAAGAAAGTCCCCCGTCCTTTCTATACCGGAGCTATCTGGACAGAGCATGAGATTAAATACAGACTGTGCGATATAACAGACTCAGTAAGGGGAATAGCGGGATGAGAAGAGGTCTCAAGGGCAGAGATAGTAGTGAAGACACCGCTGTCAACTCTAGTTGCGCTAAATCAGGGAAGGCTTCGCAGTGGAGTGGGGCTTGAGCATTGAAAGAGGTGTAGACATTTGGTGAACGTGAACCTCCAATTTAATTTGTCTTAAAGGGAACTCAATTTTTCTAACTAAACTTGTCCTTTCCCTTGAATCAGTTGAATCGAATTGGTTCTATTAACGGAACCAGCGGAATCGGAGTCTTCTGCCTCCTCCATCAGATCCGTTTAGATCGGGAATGTCCTCTCTTCTCTCCTCACAAAATTGCTGTATCCTTTCCCTCTGTTACATTTGGACCACTGCTGCCCCATGTCAGAGCTTCCTTCCAGAATGCCAAAGACACGGCTGACGGTTTTCTGTGATATCCCTGAATTTTTCATCCTTCCTTCGTCCTCTGTCCTGCATGTCACTACCCAGTTTACCTCCATAATGCCTCTGTGGTCACTGCTCTGCAGGTCCCAGGACTTCAGTATCTTCTGACCGCCCACCAATCCTAATCAAGCTCTCTACCCCAAATCTCCTCATAGCCTGTGTTTTCAACCTACGCTTCTCATGTCAACATTCGGTACAGTTAAAGAATCTCATCTTGAGGATGGACTTCAGAAGTCACCCGGTTGATGTCTCTACCAAGTGCATGAATCCATCAGCCACATCTCAGCTAAGTGGTCATGTCTTATGTCTGCCCCAGCGTCCAGGAGCTTTCCCTGTCACACACATGACCTGTGGTCACGACCATTTCAAGCTCGCCAGCGTGCTTTCTCACTTGTGCATCTTTGTGCTGCTATTATGTCATCTTCTTCTGAGACGTCTTCACCCTCGCCCACATCCTCCCCGCCCCCCCTACCCCCCCATCATTCAAGACCTGGCTTGCGTGCTACCACCTGTGCTATGGAAACTGTGGCTCTCAGATGAGAACACGTGAATGAAGGATTGTGCTGTGCTGACAGGGACAGGGACAAATATGAGTGAAATGATGAAATCCAGATTGAGGTGGTAGCAGAATATAAGAGAGAAAAAGATGTAAGTGGAAGGTGGATGTAAAGGCTTCTGTCGAAGGGTGTGAGGAAGATGGGTATTTCATGTGAAATTAATTTTTGCAAATATGAAGATGACTTTAAAATCCGCTTGCCTAGTGGATATTATTTCTGATTTCAAGTTAAAATGATTGCTCTGTGGTTTATATATATATTTTAAATTTTTTAATGTTTAGTTTTGAGAGAGAGAGAGAGAGAGAGAGAGAGAGAGAGAGAGAGCGAGCATGAGTGGGGGAGGGGCAGAGAGACAGAGGGAGACACAGAATCCAAAGCAGGCTCCAGGCTCTGAGCTGTCAGCACAGAGCCCGACGCAGGGCTCCAACTCACGAACCGCGAGATCATGACCTGAGCCACAGTTGGATGCTCAACCGACTGAGCCACCCAGGCACCCCTATGTTTTTAAAACTTAAGAAAAAAACCCCAAACTACTGTGATATGGCTAGTCCATGTCCAGAGTGTGAGGACTGAGGGTCTACACATAACAGGCACAGAGATCCCCCTCCGGGTCCCAGTGGGAGCAAGAGTCAAAATCACCCTAGTGCGCCGTTAGACAAGATGTGACCGAGTGCAGACGGTGCATGGGGCCCTCCCTCCCTTCGTCTGTTTCTCTCATCGGTATGTTTTACAGTGGCGCTTTACTGCCTCAAAAATAACCTTACTTAATACACGTATTCGGAAGCAAAAGCATAGCTAGATTATTTCGAGCTGCCACTTTTGAAATGGTCGTCTGGTGTTAGCCACTTGGAATCTACAATGGAAATAATCAAATTAATGAAATAACGGATACTGTTTACCAAGTCTTGTGAAAGGTATGGTCTATTCACATTCTTGGACCATAGCGTGACAGTGCCTCGTTTTGTAATTTCATTTGTATGTGCGTTTGGATGGCCCTGTTTTGCAGTAGCCTTTTATGGTTTGTACTTCCCATGTGAAGAGGCAGGGTCCATATGAGAAGTGAGTTCTGAGCCCCCAGCCTCCAATACCGGCCGTCGGGTGGCTGCTGTGTAATGTCTACGCATTTCCTGATCCAACTGGTATGTTCTGATTCTTTAGAAGCATCAATCTAGACATGGAAATGGTGGATTCATTAGCATATAGATGTCTAGATCAGGGTTTCCCAGCCTCGGCACTAGTGACCTTTTGGACCAGGTCATTCTTTGTTTTGGACACTGTCTTGTGCATGTGGGATGTTTAGCAGCATCCTTGGCCTCTACCCTATATGCTAGAAGCAGCGCCCCCTCATGGTTTTGACAACTAAAAACATATCCAGACATTGCCAGAGTGTGTAGGGAGCAGAATCACCTCCAGGTGAAAACCAGTGATCTAGATATCAGCCCCAGTGCCATAATCGTATTTTTCATCACATCGAGGGGCCGTATATTTACCGGAGAACAACTACTCTGTGAGTCGCTGCGTCAGCCAGGTAGACTTATTATCTTATTAATGGGGCTTTAGCGAAAATCCCAAAAGGAGAACCCGTACATTTATGATTCCTTCAATCAGTGGATTGCACGTAACTGAAATGATATGAAATTAATTGCATTTTACTCATTTTATGCTCTGTCATGTGTATTGCTTGAGCAAATACTGCCAATTTTTTTTCTTCTTTTAAGTCTGGCAATAGATGCTGTTCTCCATCTTTCTACGTTTGGTTTGCTTATTTGGGGGGGCACGGGGGGGGGTAAGGGAGCAGGAATGATACCAGCTGGTGAATGCGGAATTAATTACAGATTGTTTCCCTCAAAAAAGGCACACGTGGGTCACCAACCTCTAATGATTTTGGCAGCTGTTTGGCTCTATTAAGATTACCAGTAACTGGACAGACACTTTATTCTTTTTCTTGGAAGCATATGTTGCAATTTTGGGGGGATTTGGACACTAGGAGCTTGGTTACAGATGCCACATCTGATGAGAATTTAAGACGGCACCAGCCATTGCCTCAGGCATTCGTTCCACAGTTTATTCAATCACTAACTTTCTGGTAATACTTGCTTTTCCGTTAAATACAAATGTGCAAATAAATACGTTTCCAAAAAATACAGTCTCAGAATTAAAGCATATAGGTCTTAAAAGTACAAAACTCTCAGATATGTGAAGAATGGTTTTTCTGCTTATATTGGATTGGAAAAACAGTGATCTCAGCCTCATTTAAGTGATTCTTAAATTCTTGAAATGTGTGTGTTCTGTTCATGGCAACAATTCTGGGGGAGACACATCCTGCTCCCAAACCCCGATAAGTTAATGGTTTAATTGCATTGAAACAGAGTCTTTAGAAGAACTTCAGGGCCACTACTGACCTAATATTACTGCATTAATAAATCTTATAAGTGACATACATTAATTTATATAAATCAATTTAAGCTATATGGTTGGAAGGAAGGCTCTTAGTCTCACAAATAGAGTCTACACACTGTCTCGAATATCTTGCTTTGCATTTATTCCTCAACCCCTAAATGTGACTTTAGGTCACAGTGTTTCTTTAACTGGTCTGTTGGAACCTCCCATGAATTTTCTATCTCCTTTCTGCCTTTCTTTCCTAGACACCAGATGCTGTCACTGTCAATATTTCTGTCTGTCACTTCCTTTTGTGAAGAAGCACTACAATGTCAGGGTTAAAAGCACAAACTTACTGTCCAGCTGCCGAGGTTCGAATCTTTGTTCTGCAACCGTCTGACTTGGAAAAAGCCACTGTGAGGTGCTATCTTGTTATCTCCCTGTCAATTAAGGTCAAGTTATTAAATTTGGATGAAGTTGCCAAATACTGGGATCACAGATGGCGAGCTAATTGTCATGAGGTTGGTGGATCAAATCAACCTTCTATGACAAAATGGCTTGTACTGCTAGGTGAGCAAGCACAGTTTTCAAAGACAAACTTCCGACAAATGTAGCTTCTTAAAACAAGCAGTCCTAAATATGGTCCTTGGAACATTTAAATTATTTAAACTTCTTTTGGTATTTGTAGAAAATTTTTTTTTAGTTTACAAAGAAACTGAATTTCCATACAAATTAAAGTTTACAGTAAGCGACAGATCACGTGTAGAGCCAACCTGAGTTTGATGGTCGCTGGTAAGTGAATTTGGACATACATTTTTTTATTTATGAAGAAGATACAATAGATAAATGCACGCTTCAATTCATCAAATTACTTACATTAATAGTCTCTCAATTCTTTTCACGCTTCCTTATTAGACTGTTAATTAAAGCTTATAGCCTCTGGCTTCAGTGATAGTTTTGAGTCAAGACTGAAGCAAAGAGTGTTTCCATACACACTCATTGAAGAAATCATTTAGCACAGATGCCTGTAGGTGCTCAAAACTGCATGGCGATTTGAACTTATTGTATATGAGTTTTTCTGGGTAGAGGGGACTTCAAGCTTCTCAGCAAACAGTGTATGCCAATAACAGGATTCTCTGAATGTGAGAGGGTAGGTTCCCAACTCACTTATTTCTTTTTTAAGGATCATGAATATGGGAATCTTAATTCAGTAATAATCCTGTTGTGTGTTGCCTGCTTTTTTCTTCTAAGTTCTTTTTAAATTAGCCTTTCTCACATCTCTGTGTTCACAGGTATGCTAATGAGGGAATTCTTTGAAACCCAGGGTGTTACAATACACCCTTACAAGAATTCTCCTACGATATTCCTAATGGCAGTGCCCTACAATCATTATGAATGGACTTCCAAAATATGCTCCGTGTTTTAGGATTCCCTCATGTTTCCTGTGTCTGGGGAGTAAACGCGTCTCCACGGTGTCAGTTCACTGCCTGGAACCTGATCCCATTAAGTTGAACACATGGGGCGTTGGTAACCGTAGGATACCCGAGCATCCGCTGAGACACGAGGAAGTAAGATTACAGTAAACAAGACGAGCGGAAAAAAAGTGATGAGCGTGTACAGACGTGGAGCTTTAAGCATTTACGGGGAACTGCTTCATGGAGCCAGATTAGCATCCGTATTTACCACATCGGACAGCTTTTTGTTTACGTGTTATTTTATTTTAAGTGAAAGCACTGTGAATGAGATGAAGGGCAAAATCCCATAACGGGACAGGCCCTACAACAAATAGTTAACCTCTTGGCCAGATGGCACAACTTGAGGCTATTTATCAAGATCTGAGGGTAGAATTTGGGACAAGAAACATGAGGTCCAATGCCAAGAATAAGACAGGAAACTAACAGTGAGGAGACATGGCTTTATCCCGCTTGAATAAATACAGCAGTGTTTAAAGTGCAGCTTCTTGTATTAACTAGGAAATCCACCTAGTTCCTTAAATTGTATTCCACGGTCAGGAGGAGTTGGGACTGGGGATGGGAATTGGGCAAAAGTGAACATACATTTTGGCGACAGTGTGGAGTCTTTTTTTTTTTTTTTCATTTTATTTCCTCTTCTTTTTTTCTTTTCTTCCCCATCTCTCTCTGTATTCTTCCTTCCTCTCTCCTTCCCTTCTTTCCTTCCTTCCTTTTCCTTCCTTCCTTTTCTTTCCTTTCCCTCCTCCCCCTCCCCCTCTCTCTCCTCCCACCCTTCCTCTTTCTCTCTGTTGCCTGCCTGTCTTCCTTCCTTCCTTCCTTCCTTCCTTCCTTCCTTCCTTCCTTCCTTCTTCCTTCCTTCTTCTCTACACTTTCTTCTAAGAAGATGTGGGCTGGAAAGAAATGACAGTGCCTTACCCAAATGATAAGAAAGTAAGGTAAAGAGGAAAGAAGACAGGTCAAGTGTTTAAACCAGTCTAGGGTGCCAGGTCACAACAGATAGTTTAATAGCAATGTCTCAAGTCCAAGAAAACTCTGAGACCAAAGAGAAGATCAGCAGAGTGGAAGTAGAGACTTACCCTTGAGATGCTGGCCGGGCCAGGTCTTCACTGGAACACAGTGGCAGAACAGATACAGCTTCTGTCTAGGAAACAGGCTTTGAGTCCAGGGGTGTGCTAACCAGCTGTGGGAGGATGCACTTAACTAGTCTCAGTCTGTGTTTCCTTAACTTAAAACCCAAGGGATTGGATTTGCTTCACAGAACTCGTTGTTTCTTTGTCCCCAAGGAAGCCGCCATATTTAAAAAAAAATCTCTTTATGTTTTTCTTTTTACCTTTACAAATCTTTCAAAACTTAAATACTCAAATCCTTCAATTCGTCATAACTTAAATACAGTTTCCCCCAGAAAGCCTTCCTTACTAATTTGCCCCAATTTGCAATGATCTCCTCACTTCCAAACCCCAGGATCAGCCACCAATGATGCCTGCAGTTTAACTGTCAAGTAACTATGTGTTGCATTGTATTGATTTCACTGTTACCTATATCTCCTTGTGTATCTTGTTCTGTTCTTTAATTTTAGGTCACGAGGACTACGGAGGTATTTAGGGCAGGGAGAGTTTCATGCACTTTTTTTTTTTTCACTGAAGACCTCTACCATGACCCTTGGAGAGAATACATTCTTCATTAAATATGTTACTTTTTCATGTGTTGAACTGTCAATCTGGAAATCTCACATATTTCCACCTTAAGCCCATTTTTATAACTTAATAAAGTGCCCTCTTTTGGAAGCTCACAGATATTCTACTGGGGAAGAAACAAAATCTCTGTTGTTTATTTTGGATTTGTATCTCCTCTATTAAAAACCCATCAGGGCCAGCCCCTTGCCCTACTACAGCCAGCAATGTTTCGCACACACATGGACTAAACATGTTGGGTAAAACCAAATGGATCATCGGGGACATCAGAGACAGTCTATATACCCCAGGAAAGTCATCTTCAAGGCGTTTTTTTTTTTTTTTTTTTTTTTTTTTTTTTTTTTTTTTTCCATGAACCTGATACCCACTTGTGGAGTACATTACTAAATTAGCTGGGTAAGTTACAGTTGATCCTGAAAAAAATAATACAGCTCCATCCTGAATAATGTTTATTTAATTAATGCTGATTTGATGAGCCACCAGGGTTCTCATTTGTAACGCTGTGGGAATGCCAAACACCTCTTTTGATGATCCTTGATTCAACAGAACCAGTCTTAGGATGGTATTAGCTGGGCGGAGCACACGCACATTTAATCATGAGACCCTGATTTTCAAAAATAGATTTTTAGTTTCATTGTGTCATGAGCACATTAATTATATGTGATTGTTTGGTTAGTAAGTCTCCACTTTGCTGGAGTACAGGCTCTGTGGAGGCAGAGGGTGTATCTAGTCGATTGCCACCATATCCTGAGTATGAGTTAGGTGTCTCGCTTAAGGCAAAACGTTAACTTTTAGGTTTATCTTCAAAGTATAATAAAAAAGTATATCACATATTTGTGATGCTGCACTTCTAAATACTAGCAAGGCTGACATTTGTTAATGACTGTTAATCATTATGCTTCCTTTCTGGAAGATTGTCTTTACCCAGTTATCATTTGGGTCTTAGCTTTTTTATTTATGTGATGCAGTTCACTCTTTTTCTGTGAGTATTTCAATGTTTTCCAGATTTCTTTTCTTTTTTACTTTTGTGTATGATACCTTTTTGAAACGGACATATTTTAATTTATCTTCATAGTTATGGATCTTTTCTTTGGTGGTCTCTTTCACTGTCTTAAGTGCAGAATCATGAGTCCTACACAGTTCAGCCTTGCTGGGTGGGGGTGGGCCACTTGTGCAGACCTAGAGGTGGCCCGTTGAGGCAGTTTCAAGGAAGTAGAAAAAGCCAGCTGAGACTGAAAAGTTCTGGGTCCGGGAGGATGTGTGATAACAGAATTAGAAGGACAGTCAGAGGTTGGGGCGCCTGGATGGCTCAGTCACTTAAGCGCCTGACTCTTGACTTTGATTCAGATCATGATCTCACGGTTCGTGAGTTCAAGCCCCCATCAGGCTCTGTGCCGACAGGGCAGAGCCTGCTTGGGATTCTCTCTCTCCTTCTCTCTCTCTCTGCCCCTCCCCTGCTGTCTCTCTCTCTCTCAAAATAAATGCAGCCGACTAAATGAGATTCTCAGGCACAGGCACAGGGTTGCTGGAATACCATCCTGGGCCACCTCTTCTACCCTTGGGGTCTTTGCCAGGGTGGATAGCTGTGTAGATTCATGTATAGTCTGTGTCCAGAGCATTTTCTGATGAATAACAATGAGTTGGAAACAAAACAAAGGTTTCCATTTGTTTCCCATAGAAATGAATCCATATTTCCTTGAATTAAAAATTGCCCTGAATAAAAAGATGCAAGTTTTTTTTTGGGTGGTTAGTCCAACGGCCTGTATTCAACTGAATACACATAGCACCTGGAAAACGGGTCTCTGATTTTTGGACTGGGACTTTGTACTGGACTCTTCACATGGCTTTCCTCCACCTCCTTAGTTTTGTGTGACTGTAAAAGCATATTTTATTTATGTTTGCTCAGGTAGGCTGGGTATTCCTGAAAGTGTTAGAACTCGGACTAATTATCATAATCATTGTGTAATAATTGAAATGTTGCCTGTTCTGACTTTAAGGTTTTTGTTTTGCTTTGTTTTTTTTGTTGTTGTTGTTGTGTTTTTGCATTTCTGCTCTGGCTTTACATTTCCTATGTCTGTAAGTTGTGCATGTGCCTAATGAGGGTAGTTACTGCTTCACCTACACTAATGGGGGATTCGGGAGAGGGCCCCCAAACAAGAATGCTGTTTTAGTGGTAACCTTCCGGGTTGTAATTGGATACCATTTATCTCCCTTGGGCCACCCTTTATACATGTTGTTAAAAGCGGATGGTTTCATCTTGACCATCCTGTAGCTTCCGGGGAAGGAGTTCTGTACTGTCGATTTAATGTTCATCATCTCCAGAAGTGCAGTGCTTAGAACATCCCACACTCTCTTGCTGGCTCTTGGAGCTGCTGGCATCTGGTCCTCCCCTTGATTGTACACTCAGAGGTACTTAACCCTTCATGTAGGGAACAGTCATTTTTCCGGTTTTCCCTCAGGGAGGGTGAAGTGGGGGAAGTGGAATCCATACTTGTCGTACTAGTGGGTGAGGACTTTTGGAAGGAGAAGCCTCTGCCCCTCACCGGCTCACGAACGGCAGCTGACAAGCCTCTGTAGGTATAAGTAAACACACTTGGCAGTTCTTAACTTTTTCTTATTTCCTTGCAAAGAGGGAACAGGAAGTGTGGGGAAAGGACCCTCCAAGCATCAAGAGACCTCAGTTCTCTTCATTGGTGTTATGTAAGTATATACAGGCTTAGCCAAAGAAGCAAAAGCATCCAAAATTGCAGTGGCCTGAATAATAGAGATGTTTATTTTTCTCTCTAATGTATTAGGATGCACAGCATGGGGCGGGCGTGGTGGCCTCATCATGGACTGGGATCCCTATCTGGTGGCTTCTCATGGTCCAAGATGGGAGCGCCAGCCCTGCTGATAGTTCTTGTATTTCAGCTGTCATGGTGAAGGAAAGGGGAGGAAAAGTTCCTTTCCAGGGAACGTCTTCAAAATTGTATTTGTTGTTTTCTCTTACATTCCGGTGGGTGAAATTTACTCGGTGGCTTCCCCTTGCTACAGAACCTGGCTGGGGTGTATAGTCTCTACTCTAGGGGATCCTGGTCAAGCTAGTATTCCACACTTGTATTACTTTGCCAGTTTCAGTTTTTGAAGGCAAGAAGCACGCCTTATTCTTTTTCTACATTTCCCGTTGCTCCTTGCAAAAGCCAAACACATTCCAAGGTTTTACTTAATGATGGATTAATGGTTTGATTTGCCTTGATACCCTCTGTCCAGAAAATTTGGAATAGGAATTTTTTGGAGCTGTCAAGCTGGTCCAAGAAAACCTCACTTTTGTGGAACTCAGCCACATTTATCAAGTGTATGTATACTTTTGTTGAGTAGAGGCACATCGCCAGATTTGGCAGTTCACAAAGACCGATGGCATCAGAATACATAGTTCAGGTCAAGTGAGAGTAGTTACATATTCACTCCCTAGTGATCTGCTTCAGCTTTGCCTCTCGTGGGTTACTCCGAGAATAGAGTCTTAACGTAACCTCTTTGGGTCCAGTGGACAACAGATTACAACTAACTTGTTCTAGCTCAGAGATTTAGTTTTGCAGCCACATGTTGGACTTCCACAGCAGGAGAAGTTTACGAATTTATGAAAGCAGAGGAGGAGAAAACTTTTGCAAATAATGTTCCAAAAGATGGCAAATAGCTTAGGCTATAAAATGCATTGAATCCTTGTGTTTCTTGAAGATGCATCCTGTGACTTTACAGAGTCAAGGTATAGGGTTGGGATCTCACCAGTAACCATAGCAAACTGTACAGCCTTGGGAAAGTCACACAACCTCTCCGTGTCTTGGTTTTCTCATCCACAGATGGAGAAAAGAAATGTATTATCCAGCGCCTCATTCGTAATGAGGATCTGGGATGCAATGCAACTGATTTAACTCATTGGCAATAATTTTGGAAGAGGAATTGATGAACGGAAATCTAAAGCTTGTAATATGACCTAGGCTTTGTGACTTTCTCATTTCTTACTTTCACTTTTTCTGTTCTATTTATCAATAACTGAATGCCTTGATGACTAATGAGAAAAACTAAAGGAAGTAAGACATATTTAAAACCTAAACCTTTCCTTTTGCTGCTAGGAAACTGAGGGGCGGGTGGGGGGGGGGTTGGTGAATGGAACAGGTCCCAAGAAAATTCAGTCCCTGGTCCATCATCACTAATACAATGGTTGACATTCCTGAAAGTAAAGCCTGAAATTTCTGATATTAAATCTGATGTGTTTCCTCTTTCTAATTGCTCCAAATATCCTTATCTATGGGAGATAACCTGATCCATGAAGATAGATAGATTAATGTAGGCAGTGTCAGAGAGAGAAGGGCAACGGTAAGATTGGAAGTAATTATTTAAAGGTGGAGAGGACAGAACAACTATAAGGGAGACAAAGTGGGTGGAAGAGTGAATGTCCATCATGAAGTGGAGACAGCAGATAAAATTTGTGGCTCATGGAGGCTTTGGAGCGCTCTGAATAGAAGAAAATGGCAGGAGCTGGAGCGAGTAAGGCGGTATCTTCCAGAGAAGCCTATCATTGTGGGTTTAAGAATTGGAGGGGTCCATATGCACATATCTGGCTCCGCCCAACCCCAGTCTAAGGTCTTAAGGGAGAGGCGCTTTCTTTTGTTTTTCTCTTTGTCTCTAGTGCTTAGCACAGTGGGTAGAACACTCCAACTCTCTTTGTGGAATAAATAAGAATGTCTCATGTGGCTGGTTTCTGTGCTATCCTGGGTACCAGTCCCAAACTTGGATGCGTTCTCCACTGCCTGTAAGAACATTCTATCTAAATTCCACGCAGAATGGACATACGTTTTCAACTTTCATTTTCTAGTTTCTTCAACTGTAAAGGGCACGTCACTAAGTCACATCTCATTGCTCCTGCCTGCGTCTTGCGCCACTGTGTTTTTTTTTTCCACCCGTGTGTTTTTCCCAGCCTAGATGCATCACCTCCAGCTTTCTGGCTACGCTCAGATTTAACAACATACCACGCTGAGTTGTCATTTATCAGAAAAATTGCCAGTGTTTCATGTTCGGTACTTGAGTTAAGAGAAATGGATCCGATCGGTGTTCGCCAAAGATTCTTTCTAAGAAAACACCCTTCTTAACATCGGTAATTTACGGGGCGCACAGGCAGATCATGTTCAATATCTGTTTTGCAGAAGCATAAACTGTTTTATGAGTCTGTGCCCTCGCCATGGTACACGGCAGAGCAGAACAGGCCTGTGTTGGTGGGATCAGTTGAATAACAATCTGTACGGACCCCTCCTCTTTCAGTTTTCGGTGTTTGGAGAGCTGGCATTTTATCGTTTGAGCAAATGAAGGATGAATGACCTACAACGTGTATTATACTTCATGGTTTGTCCAGGAAACCCGAGCAAGGAATTATAAATTGATGATCTGCCTCCCTGTGGGTCAGATAACTTACGATCTGTCATGCGGTGAATGAAATGCTGTGGTTAAGGGGTAATATTATGCTGGTTATGCGCAGATGTTTCTTACATTGAAAAATGGGTTTATTAATGGCATGCTTATGAAGAAAGTTCTAATCAGGGATTCTGTTACCGTATTTAATTAACTAGTCAGCCTTTGAAGATCCATGAGGCTCAGATCCAGAAATGAGTGATAATCAATTTTTGTCTTTGCTCTCCCCATAGCTAAGAAGGGAATGGCGGCAGACCTCAGAAAACTCAATCAAAAGACTAGATCGATATTTTATTTGGTCTTTGGTCATGAGTAATCTAATGGGAGGAAATACACACATGTCCTCCTTGATTTCTGTTTCGTTCTACACTTGTATGATTTTCAACGGGGTGCAGAAGAGGGGTGAGGGTGGTAAAGAGTATTCGCTCATTTGGTCATTGCAAGATGACAGTTACATGCTGAGAGTACGCAACGAGTGTTTGCCACTAAACTTCACGTTAACGGCTCCATAACAGAGGATGCATGCACCATCGACAGAACCTTAAGAAAATAGACTTGAAATTTTAGGGGCAATGATCAGCTTATTGCTATAATTATGGAACTAGCTTCATCCCTTTACTGATACAATGCATGAATTAGATTCTACATACACTGGACCGTAACGAAGGCCACAGGTGGGAAGATATTTGCTCTCATATTAACATATGCAGAGGTATGCAGTGGTCAGCCTAATGGTGGGAATGCCAAGTGGTAGGCAGTATGAATTTAATTTTCATTTCTATTATTTATGTATTTTTAAAATATTTTAATTTTCTTACATGTTTATTTTTAAAGAGAGAGAGAGTGCGTGCGTGCTTGTGCACACAATTGGGGGAGGGGCAGAGAGACGGAGACAGAGGGTCTGAAGAGGGCTCCACCCTGACAGCCTGATGCGGGGCTCTAACTCACGAACCAGGAGACCAGGATCTTAGCCACAGTTGGATGCGTAACCGACTGAGCCACCCAGGCCCCCCTGTGGCCTGCATTTTAAATGCCGTGTTTTTATGGATTTTACTTTGTGGCAAAGCCAGCATTTTGTAGAACAATTAAATAGCAATAGCTCTTGTGTGAAAGGAAGATATTGAAAAATTTTTCTTTTGTCCCTTCGGAAAAAGCCCTTATTTCATCAACGATGGCACTTGAAGATGTCATCCAAAAGAAGTGAGCCTGGCATGAGCAGGGAGCACCTTGAAGGAGGCTGGTGGGCGGTGTCAGTGACAGTTCTCTCTACAAGAGATTATTTAGCTCTTGTGTGATTCTGAGCTGTTATGTTCAAGCCTCATTTTTGTTAAAGGCTAGAAAACTGGAGACTTTTTTGCTACTTAGGGAAAAGAGACCTGTATTAAGTTTGGTGTTGGGGTATACCTTCCTAGTTAGGAATGCCCAATCTTCATCCCTGCACCCATTTCCAAACTCAGAGGCAGGTCCCAAAGAGCTACTCTTAGAAATCAAAGTGGATCGGCTTAGATCAGAAATGTAAGGCTTTATATTTTTCCAGAACCGGAACTATTCTAAGACCGTGGCCTCGGGGCGCCTGGGTGGCGCAGTCGGTTAAGCGTCCGACTTCAGCCAGGTCACGATCTCGCGGTCCGTGAGTTCGAGCCCCGCGTCAGGCTCTGGGCTGATGGCTCAGAGCCTGGAGCCTGTTTCCGATTCTGTGTCTCCCTCTCTCTCTGCCCCTCCCCCATTCATGCTCTGTCTCTCTCTGTCCCAAAAATAAATAAACGTTGAAAAAAAAAAATTTAAGACCGTGGCCTCAAAGTCAATTAGCCAAGCAAGGAATTGTACTTACAGAGTGATAGCAACATTTTAATTCTCCGCATGTTAAAAATGATAAAGCTTAATTGTATTACTTAGACCACACGTGACAAGTGGACACTTGAAGATTAGGAAAGTTTTAGGTGAGATAAATATTGAGATCAAGTGGGTGTTCTTTACTCGACATGGCCTGAGATTGGACTTGCTAAGAAGACTCTGAAGGGCAGTTGACATGATCGAATGTGCATCACTGAGAATTTCTCAACAACCTTGGGCGACCCATTACTATGGGCTGTTTGCCACGGTGTTATTTAAATCAGAGTTAGGGAACCAAAATAAACATGTACATATTTCTTAGAAGTGATTTTAAAGACTTCTGCTATGTATATTTATTCATTTTACATCTTTATGTATATTTGTATAAATACTAAAATGAAGGGGCACCTGGGTGGCTCAGTGGGTTAAGCTTCCGGCTTTGGCTCAGGTCGTGATCTCACAGTTCATGGGTTTGAGCCCTGCATCAGGCTCTGTGCTGACAGCTCCGAGCTGGAGCCTGCTTCAGATTCTGTGTCTCCCCTTCTCTCTGCCCCTCCCCCACTCACGCTTTTTCTCTCTCTCTCTCTCTCTCTCTCTCTCTCTCTCAAAAACAAATAAACATTAAAAAAATTTTAAAAATACTAAAATGAAGATAGGTGTACGTACATTATTCTATAAGGAATGCATCATTTAATGCACTGCAACATTCATTAGATGATTGATTTAACCACGTGGCTGTTGCACTCCAAACTTTTCATTTTCTGCTTTAAAGGTCATGGGTTCAACTTTTTCTCTCCTCTTTCTTTGAACATTTTACCTGAAAATTTTTCAGCATACTTGAAAATAAAGATACTAGTATAGCAAACCTTCAGATACTCTATATTCAACAATGCACATTTATTTCTTAACAAAAGTTATTGGGATTTTTGGTCCTGTGACTTTATTCAGGATCTTGAATCCTGTACTATTTCTTGAAATGGGTTAAATATGCTCATTTATCCATGGAATGTCTTCACTTTGAAATCTTATCTACAAATTCCCAGAAAGTAGGGGTGCCTGGGTGGCTCAGTCGGTTGAGCATCCGACTTTGGCTCAGGTCATGATCTCGTAGTTCATGAGTTCGAACCCCGTGTTGGGCTCTGTGCCGATGGCTGGGAGCCTGGAGCCTGCTTCGGATTCTGGGTCTCCCTCTGTCTCTGTCCCTCCCCCACTCATGCTCTGTCTGTCTCTCTCTCAAAAATAAACATTAAAAAAATGAAAACAAAACAAATTCCCAGAAAGTAGAAATGCCCTGCCGATCATATAAATATTACTATTGATAGTTTGACTAAGTATTGGAACATTTTTTGTAATAACAGTAAAGAAAATGGATTATTCTTAATAATATTTTTAATAATATTCTTCTGAAACAATTTTCTATAACTGGATCAGGGAAAATTATGATGAGGTCATCTGCATTTTATGCCGTTACCGATTTTTAAGTACGCCTTTAATCGTTACATTAAGATTTTATTGCTCTGTAACAGATGTGGTGTTTTCTTTGTAAGCACATCAACATCAACCTGAAGACGGATGGGAGCAGATAAAACATTGTCTCGTGTTCTGCAGAAATCAGATGTTTGATTTCATCCTCAATGGCCATGCTTGCTTGTTTTAAGAAAAAAACATTCTTCAGTATCGAGTACACATGCCTCTCTCTATGGAAGGTAGCAAACGGATATTAGGAAAGGATAAGAAAATGTATTATTGAGTGAATAAAGGATGATTCCTCAGGAAGCTTCGTTTGAAGAAATTTTAAAGTACTTAATTAAAGTTTAATTACAATAATCTGTGTTTATTGTGATTGTAAAATGCAGGATAATAGTGATTCCACCATATTTTAAGGCTTGATATACATTAATGACCTAAGACCTGATTTTAGCAAAATGGAATCCACAGTTTTCTTATTGGACCCAAGTAAATGTACTAGGCGAACTAATTGCTTTCAATAGATGCTTTTTTTTAAAACTAATACACATCTTTTTTTTTCAATATATGAAGTTTACTGTCAAATTGGTTTCCATACAACACCCAGTGCTCATCCCAAAAGGTGCGCTCCTCAATACCCATCACCCACCCTCCCCTCCTTCCCACCCCCCATCAACCCTCAGTTTGTTCTCAGTTTTTAAGAGTCTCTTATGCTTTGGCTCTTTCCCACTCTAACCTCTTTTTTTTTCCTTCCCCTCCCCCATGGGTTTCTGTTAAGTTTCTCAGGATCCACATAAGAGTGAAACCATATGGTATCTATCTTTCTCTGTATGGCTTATTTCACTTAGCATCACACTCTCCAGTTCCATCCATGTTGCTACAAAGGGCCATATTTAATTCTTCCTCATTGCCACATAATACTCCATTGTGGAAATACACATCTTTTTATGTTTATTTATTTTTGAGAGAGAGAGAGAGAGAAACAGAGCGCAAGTGGGGGAAGAGCAGAGAGAGAGGGAGACACAGAGTCCGAAGCAGATTCCAGGCTCCAAGCTGTCAGCACAGAGCCCGACGTGGGGCTCGAACCCACAAAACCGTGAGATCATGACCTAAGCCAAAGTCGGACCCTGAGCCGACTGAGCCACCCAGGCGCCCCTCAATGAATGCTTTTGATGATACACTTTGTTAAAAGAGAGCGGCGATACTTTTTCTAGTTGTTTTTCCCATCCCCTACTATATGCAGTGTTAGATTTTAATGGTTTTCAAGCATTAAAATGTATTCATATGTTTAAATTAATATTCCAGTTTGTGATCTAACTTATTAGAGGAAGAATGTGGAGATCAGTCCTCTGCGTGAGGAACAAGGCTCCAGGGGCTTCCCAGCTGTGCAAAACCTTAGATATTACATGAGGAAAAAGGACATGTTGAGTCACATCTTAGATAAAAGGAACAGCGGAAGGGGGCGGAGTTTGGTTCACACCATGGGGTGTGACCAAGACGTGGACACCTTGAGTCAGGACTACGTGTGGGTTCTGGTTTCACCACTTTGTGGGTGCTTAGACCCCCTTCTAGCATTTGCCTCAAAGTTTCCATGAGGTTCCCACCTAAACATGTGTAGATATCATCTGCCACGTCATAAACTCCCAGTGGACACTAGGACTTGGTGGTAACGTTTGCCTTGATAGTGAGACTGTGACCATTGGCCGTGATGGACCCTCTTTCTCGCTATGCTGTGCCACCATTTCTTTCGTGAGTGTGGCACCTCATGGTTACAAACTGCCCAGGTCTGCGTGTGTTCTGACTGTGTGACATGCAGGTACCGAGGCCAGTGAGGCCAGGGACTGCCTGGACATGGCTGAGAGGAATGGCATTTGGATGACAGAGGGTTTGGGAGGCAGCAGTGGTCGCTTCTGGCCAGAAACCCTACGGACTGTATCCTGAGCACACTTCTCAGGGGGCAGTACCTGTCTTTTATTCTGGTTTCTTTTTATGAGAAAGCAGAAACTGCCCTCTTTGCAGGGGGGAGGGGGGTTCTTCTGAAGATAGGCTCTCCTAGGGGAGCCAGTTTTAGGGGTCTTGAAATGTATCAAGGGGACCTTGAAGGTACATCTAAGAACTTTGAAGTGTGTGGCATGGAAGTGTAATCTCTCTCTCTCTCTCTCTCTCTCTCTCTCTCTCTCTCTCACACACACACACACACACACACACACACACACCACACAGCCCTGAATGTAGCTAATTATAAAGCTTGGCTGGCACTTTACCAGTGTTAAATGTTTATTTTCCCCCATTTGCTTTCTGAAAGTTTAACTGAGAAAATAGTCACCACAATAGCACTGGACTGATAACTAAGCCCCGGGGAAGCTTCACTGTACAAGATGGCGTGGACTCCATTCCTCCCAGTACAACACTGATACAAACAGACGCCCGATGGAGGTGTATCCACTCCCACCTCACGCTTGTTTCTCGGTATGATCAAAATAATGGAGTTTTGTGTTTGTAGAACGCGTTTCAGAACTGACTTTTAGAGCACTCAAGAAAGAGCCCTGAGTGAGCTTGGTAAGTGGTAGCTGTTATCCCTCCTTCAGGATATAGTCAGAGAAAAGAAGTCAGAGCTGGCCCAGAGTCACTTAGCATAGCTCAGACGAGGACTCTGAAGAAAATGCAGGACTGGTGAGCCCCGAGCTCCCTGCCAGTTTACCCGTGACTGCAAGCAGTCGTATGCATGACGCTCAACAACTGACTGGGGAGAAGGAACCCTGATGGTAGCATTTCCTGGTTTCTGAAGGATGCTTACTTCCCCCATGGCTGGTTCCAAGCTACCAACATGATGTTCCTGAACACAGAGTTGGGGAGAGATGTGTACCATTGACTCTCGAGGGCTGATGCAAGATGGCTGCCACATAATATTCCTTAAACCCAAGAGTAAACCTTTCTGGATCGTTAGCTGGTCGTTCCCTGAATCTTTATCGGGTCATTTCCAAGAGCAACATGGTGTACAAGAAGTAGGGTGTACGGGGTCTGTCAATAAAATAGATACATGGTATGCGTCAAGGGGTGCACCATGCTGGAGTTAGGCACCGGTTGTCTAGCGGTTGCTATACAAATGCCAGGTGGCTGAGATCACTTAAGGCTGGATGAGCAGGGTTTGGACTAAACCTGGAATTGAAATAAGTAGAAATCTGCAGTGTGCAGATGGAGTCACGAGGGCAGTCCCCGCCCTCCTTTTCTAATCTGGATCATTCTTTCTTTTTTTTTTTTAATTTTTTTTAATGTTTATTTATTTCTAAGACAGAGAGACAGAGCATGAGCAGGGGAGGGGCCGAGAGAGAGGGAGACACAGAATCTGAAACAGGCTCCAGGCTCTGAGCCATCAGCCCAGAGCCTGATGCGGGGCTCGAACTCACGGACCGCAAGATCGTGACCTGAGCCGAAGTCGGACGCTTAACTAACTGAGCCACCCAGGTGCCCCTAATCTGGATCATTCTTTCAAACTTGTCATTGGACCTTGTAGTTCAGATACTACTTCATTTGTACTTTCCAAGGGACCGTGTAGTTTTGAGGAAAGAGTGCGGAGTCCCCAGAAGGTCTGGGTGAAAGAGCTGATTCGTGACCTTCAGATAGAAGGTGTTGGGCAAGTCCCTAAATGTCTTCACTTGTCTGAATCCAACTTTTCTTTGCATATGAAACAGGTGTAGTCCTTTAGAAAAGTTGTGGCTTACTTCCCAAGCTTGTTTGGAGGACAAACAAGGTACCCCAATGACAAAAATCAGCTCACAAGTGTACCATGCTGTAATGCTGCGGCCGCGTCCGTTAGTGCAGATACAATGATGTTGGTGGGGCTGATGGCGGTGATGGTGGTGGCGACGATGATGATGGCATGGTGGTGTTGATAATACAGACGCTGGTAGTGTTGGTGGTGTTGATAATACGGGCAGTGGTGGTGGTGATGATGATGATGATGGTAGTGGTGACAGTGATGGTGATGGTGGTGATGATGGTGGTGGTGGCAGGATGGTGTTGATAATACAGGCACCGGTGGTGATGGTGGTGATGATGATGATGATGATGATGGTAGTGGTGACAGGGATGGTGGTGATGATGGTGGTGGTGATGGTGGTGATGACGATGGCGATGGCATAGTGGTGGTGATGATGATGATGATGATGATGGTAGTGGTGACGGTGATGGTGGTGATGATGGTGGTGGTGATGGTGGTGATGACGATGGCGATGGCATAGTGATGGTGATGATACAGGCAATGGTGGTGATGATGATGATGATGATGGTAGTGGTGCCGGTGGTGGTGATGGTGGTGATGATGGTGGTGGTGGCAGGATGGTGTTGATACTACAGGCACTGGTGGTGATGGTGGTGATGACAATGGCGATGGCATAGTGGTGGTGCCTGCAGTGCTGCTGCCGATGGCAGGCTCTTCATAAATACTCTTGCTTCAACTGCCCACCGGTCTTTCAGGTTCAAAAGTAGCAAATCAAGTCTCTAGGTGCACTTGAACGAGTTTGTAGAACAACAGGGGCAAGGAATCCTGACACAGGTGGCCCTCCTTGGCGCAGTCTCCGAGGCCCTGTTCCACATCACGGCGCAGAGGCGCTGACGGCAGCAGCATTCCCTCCAGCAATCAGAGATTTACTAACGTACCGTGTGGTCTCTCTTCCCCTTAGTTGACTTTTGTGTGTTGTAACACTCCCATCAGGTGAAAAAGAAAGAAAAAGAAATTATTAGGGAAGAGATCGTGTTCTATATAGAAAACTATGGCCGTGCGGGAAAGAAAAGTTGCCTGACGTTTACAAATGTCCTGCTCACCGCCCCTGATGTGGTTCCACGCCTGACGTAAGGGATATTAGACAAACGGAACCTGGCTGTGTGTCTGTGTCTGTGGAGAGCTGCACATGTCTTTCTTACCATATAGGAACTTTGTTTACACTTTAATCGATGCTATAATTGTGCTTCATTTTCATTCCCTGTCACTGTATCACTTAAAAATGAGAAAAATTTAAAAATCTGTCTTTTTCCAGTACAAATTTTAAAAAGACTAAATTGTGTCCTTGTTATTTCCACAAGTTACACGGGGCTGTCGGGGATGGGTGAATATGATGTTTGCGTGTGCGCGCACGTGTGCGAATGCGCACATACATGCACTTTATCAACGGTGAGTCATTTCGTTTAGGAGAAAATGGTAAAGAGGGTAATCAATCAGAATAACTGTGACACCATGACAGTACATCCCAATGCCAAGTACACCCTATAATAGAAATCAGGGTTTTAAATGGTTTTTTTGTTGGCTAGGAATGGTCCAGAATATCTGTCTTTTTTTCTCGCCAAGATTAAATGATAAGGTATGATGATTACTTATTGGTTCCAATTTATTTGCTGTCAACTGGTTTTTGTTTGGTCAGATTTTACATTCTCCTCACGCAGATTTCCAGTCTTGCTGGTGAAGTCTGTGCTCCTTTTCAGAGATTAATATTGCCTAACATGTATGGTTATAAATTTTGATATGTCTTTCTGGGTTTATATCAATCAGGAGTTTTATAGCTGTTAATAAAAAAATAACTACTGCATAATCTAATTATGAATTTTAGCTCATCGATTTACCTTAAAAACGTTTAGCATATAAAAAAAATTTCTTTTGTCCAAGAAGACCTTGAAAAGTTTGTTTATATTTTGAGGCATAAGCTAACTCATGGTGAATTATATTTCATGTAATCTTTTAAATACCATAGTACTTTCTCTTATCATTTCATATAATTTATAGTATCTAAACCTGTGCATTTTTATGCTTTTTTTAAAATGCTATTTTAATGCTAGAGAGTATTTACAATACTGAAATTCCCGGAACATGGCATGTATCCCCATCTGTTCAGGCTTACTTTTATGTCTTCCGGGAGTGTGTTACAATTTTCCTCATATAGGTTTTGGAAATTTGTTGTTATATATGTGTGTGTGTGTGTGTGTATATATATATATATATATATATATATATATATATATATGTTATATATATGTATGTATATATATGTGTACATATATGGGCATTCACACCTTTGTGAAACACTTTTTTTCTATAATTCTGAAACACGGTACATTTCTTTATTATCTATTTCTCTCCCTAAAAATTATAGTCTGAAGGGAGAACTTGTTTTGTTCAGTGTTGGATCCCCAGTGCTGTTCACAGCCCATGGCACACAATAAATACTGCAGCTGTACTCGTGGCATCCATAAAAGAAGGTACACATCAGCTTCCTCCCTCCCTGCCACCCCTCCCAAGCATACCCCTACCTTCGGGCAGGGTCTTAGGTATCTCCACAATTGGTCTTTACTTATATTTAAGGGAAGTTTATTATAATTAACCTTGAGCAAATAAATTCTAGAGCAGAAATTGCAGACTGGTAACTTACGGCAAATTCGGCAGACGTCTTTGATCCTTCCCTGAACGAGGTGCATATATGTCTTTTCTAGGTAGGTGGTACCTGCACGAAGCCGGTGATCTCCCCAACTTCCCTGGGTAGGCTGGCGGAGCTGGTGGCCCCAAGCCTCCCAGGTGCGTGACCACATGACACCAGGTGCTTCCTGCGGGCGGCCCAGGCACGTCGCAGCCCTGACGTCTCCTCTTGTGTGACCCTTCGCCTGGATTCTTGCACTAATCGTTCATGGGTTCTGGCCTCGGAAAGCGTTTGCATTTTCTGTCTGATCCAGTGAGCTGGGTGTTTACACAAAACAAAGAGGAACTGGCTTAAATTGAGAGCCTGCCGGGGGTCAGGTGATTCTCGGAATGTTACCTCAGTTAATTCTCACAGTGACCCCAGAGGGCAGGCCTCCTGTCTCTGTGCTCCTGAAGAAAAAAAAAAAAATCCCAGCAAGACAAAACAGCACAACACACCCTAGATCCCTTTCCCAGGCAGATTTCCAAACACCTCCTTATGCTTAGTGGTGGCTTAATAACGTAAGCAAGGGCAACTGATTGTCTTACTTCTAAAATTAGTGGGTGCTTTGTCTTCTGAAAACCTTGAGATTGACTCTTGACTCTCACGAATCAACTCAGAAACATGTATTTGTTGTGCCTCTTTATATTCTCAGTACCCGACATAATTCCCTCCACATGGAGGGAAATTCCCGGAAATAAAATAAAATAAAATACGCTCAATCAAGAGACGCTGCTGCTGATTCTGTGATAAGAGAGGCCGATAGGAGAGGCATTTTGATTCTGAAAAGGCGATATATCGTGGTAAACGTATGGGTCACATCACTGATGATTTTGTCCGTGGTACGAGCTTTTCAAACGAGAGCAGCCTGGACAGGCTGAAGGTGCAGGGAAAGCCTAGGTGGGAAGGCATAGAGAGAAGGCAAGTTTGAATTTAACCACGAACAGATGGGCCTGGCAACTTTTCCATGGAACCGGAGTCTCACCTGGGTGCCCGGGAAAAGGGGGTGTGCGTTGTGTGCCTGAAACCACACACGTGAGAGCAGAGGGTCCGGTGTGGCCCATGTGCTTCTGAACACAATGCAGGGAACCTCTGTGAAATATCCTGTATGATCTGGGGCTTTATTTTTATTATTTTTCTAAAGTTTATTTATTTTGAGAGAGAGAGAGAGTTGTATGCAAGCAGGGGAGGAGCAGAGAGAGAGGGAGACAGAGAATCCCAAGCAGACTCCACGCTTTCAGCACGGAGGCTGATGTGGGGCTCAATCCCACAAACCGTGAGATCATGACCTGCGCAGAAATCAAGAGTCGGACACTTAACCGACTGAGCCAATCCGGTGCCCTGACAATCAGGGTCTTTAATCTTTGTCTCCAGCCTTGTCCTCATTCGCCTGGATTTGAGACTGACGAGAGTCATACAGCGGTCCGTGAACAGTTCGCATCCCTCTCCTTGGCCTCCGCCTGGGGCCATTTCTCCCGTTGGGTGCCCTGGCTTCGTGCTGGAAGCTTCCTTGCAGACGTGTGCTTCCACACGGCTCCTCACTCTACCCGTGACCGCCTCAGGTCAGACCTCTATCTTGTACCTCACCGAGGCAGAGGCCCCCAGCTACTTCTTCTATCTTGGTTTCACATCCACCCACCACTTAGCTGTCACAATAATTGACTCTAAGGACAGATCATTCTCCTGCCTCAAGCCTTTGGCGACTCTCCATTCTCCTTCGATTCCACCTTCCTTACTCTGCAATGAAAAGAGAGCAAGTAGCCACCGGCCGATCTTCTGTCTGGCTTCCCTCCCCCCTGCACTTTCTCTATCATCGATCCTACCCATTATGCAATTGATTATTCCTCACCCATTGACAATCAAGGTGTGTATCCCATTATCCAAAAAGGTCTGACTACCCTGCCATGCCTCTTTCCAACTTGAATTCTGGGCTTCGTTCTCACGATTCTGAAAAAATCATATATATGTATATCTCATATATGTATCACAGCGGTGCCTTATTGGTGGCTAGAGTCCCAGATGAGGCAAGCAGAAAAATGCTCCCCCAAGGATATATCCATGTCTTAATCCCAGAACCTGCAAATACGTCCCTTGCAGATGTGGGTAAATTAAGGATCTGGAGATCTTGGATTATGTGGGTGGTTCCATTATAATCCAAAGGTCTTTATAAAAAGAAGCAAGAGTGTCAGAGTGAGTGAGAGATTTGAAGACGGTGCCCTGCTGGTTTTGAAAATGGAAAAGGGGCCAGACAGAAATCAAGAAATGCAGACGGCCTCTAGAAGCTGGAGAAGCAAGGGGGCAGATTTTCCTCCGGGTCCTTTAGAATGAACACAGTACTGGGGCGCCTGCATGGCTCAGTTGTTTGAGCGTCCGACTTCAGCTTAAGGCGTGAGATCATGGTTCGTGAGTTCGAGACCCGCGTCAGGCTCTGCATTGACAGCTCAGAGCCTGGAGCCTGCTTCGGATTCTGGGTCTCACTCTCTCTCTGCCCCTCTCCACCTCTCAAAAATAAATAAACATTAAAAAAATTAAAAAAAGAAAAAGAATGAATACAGTACTACTGACAGGCGGAGTCCCCCCCCCCCCCCCAGTGAAAACCCATTTTGGACCTCTCAATACCCGAACTATAAAATAATAAATTTTTGTTGTAAATTTGTAGGAATTTCTTAGAGTGGCAATGAGGAATCAATACAAAACATGTAGAGGAGAGAGTGAATATTTGATGTGTCAGCAATGACTGACAGAATGGAGCATGTGAAGGGGCATATTGCATTTTATGTCAAGTACATGAGGAGACATCAGTCTTAGGAAGACAAAGAACATTGGAGCATTGCATTAGTGTGTGGTGTCTGTGGGGAGGGGGGAGGGCTGGCATTGGTAGATGTCTGGGATCCAACTTTTAGAAGATTGAAATAACGGAAACAATTTAAAACACTGTGGAAAGGAAAAACCAAACAAACAATACCACTCCCAGGACACCGGGAGGCATCAGAAAGTGATTCAGGGTTAAGAAATATCAGCCCGCAGAGCAACAGGAACTCTCATTCATGGCTGGTGGGAATGCAAACTTGTGCAGCCTCCTTGGAAGATGGTTTAGTGGTTTCTTCCAAAACCAGACTGTCTCTTCCCACAGGATCCAGCCTTTGTGCTCCTTGCTGTTTACCCAAACGTGTCAGAATTTTACGTCCACACGAAAACCTGCACGTGGATGTTTGTAGCAGCTTTATTCATAGCGGCCAACACTTGGAAGCAACCAAGGTGTCCTCCAGTAGGCACATGGGGAAATAAACTGTGGCACGTCCAGGCAATGGACAGTTACTCGGTGCTAAAAAGAAACGAGCTATGAAATCATGAGAAGATATGCAGAGGACTAAGTGAAAGAAACCAATCTGAAAAGGCCATATACCGAATGGGTCCAACTCTGTGACATTCTGGAAAAGGCAATAGTATGGAGACAGTCAAAAGACGGGTGGCTGCTAAGGGTTGGCAGGGGGAGGAGGGGCAGGGAGAAGGGATGAGTAGGCGGATCATGGAGGATTTGGGGGGCAGTGAAAGGGCTCTGTGTGATACTGTAATGGTGGACACAGGCCACCGTCCATCTGGCCACACCCGCAGAATGGACAACACCAAGAGTGAACCTAATATGAACTATGGACTCTGGGTGATGATGGTGTGTCAGTGCGGGTTGATCAACTGTAACCAATGTACCACTGTGGAGGGGGCTGTTGATAATGGGGTAACCTGTGCACTGTGGAGGCCGGGGGGGGTGGAATATGGGGAACCTCTGTTCCTTCCCCCCAACTTTACTGTGCACCTAAAACTGCTCTAAAAAATAAGTCTGGAAAAAAACAAACAAACATCTTAACAAATTTGAAAAACAGCGATTTTGGTAATAACGCCAAGCAGAAGGGGAAACCGTGCGCCCAGATTCCCTGCAGTGGACTTGGGTGCAGGCTCTCTGGCCCCTCCGTGGGCTGGATAGTCTGGGCTTCTGTCTTCGGTGATCGCCCGCACGGCTGGAGCCGGATCCAGCTCTGGTCCACATCCATGACGGTGACAGGGCCAGCTGGCTGGCGGGCCAGCTCACTGTCTTTGGGCCCCCACGGCTTAGATTGCCAGTGGGCAGGGAGAGGTGGAGCATGTGAGCAACGAGGGGCGACAGCAGGCCTGGGGGCCGGTTAGCCACTGGCGACACGGCCCCTCCCCCATCTGCTGAGCCCCAGAGCTGCTGGGCTGCTCTTTCCAGCAGGGTCAGCCCCCTGGCAGCTGTGCACAGGGCTCTCAGAAAGAACAGAGTCTTTGCAGTTGCCTGGTCGTCCAGCCCCACTGAACCCCGAGCTTTGAACTCAAATATCGCCTGTGGGTAAAGACACAGAGCGTGTGTGTGCTCGATAATATTAGAAAATGAGTCGCCAAGTGATACCGACTCTTTACTTCGACTTAACACCTTGGACCTAAAGATGGGGTCTTTTGTTCCTTAAAGAAAGTAGAAAAATAGCTTTCCTCTCACCTGCTAGAGTACAAACAGAGTTTGAAATAGAAAAGCAAGCTGGCAATGTCACATTTGCCGGGTGTGTTCCACCGTGACTTTTAACTAAGGCAAATAATAGGGAATCGTTTATAGCACGTTGAGATTATTCAAGTCATAATGTCTGTGGGTCTGTAATAGAAATGAACCAGATTGAAAGAGGAAAGTAACGATCATTGTTTGTCTTTATTTCATTATCCTTCCCTGAGCTCTGCCTTTCTTCCAAATATGCTTTTTCAATTAAAACACATTCATCGGATCCCTCCCTGCTAATGCTTTGAAAATGCATTACTGCATTTGGGAGAAAGCATTGCATTATTCTTCTCTTTTCCTCTTTGCCTCTTGCTCTCTGAGAATGCATCTCAAAGAGAAATACTCTTTCCACAGGAATAATGCATGGCTGAAAATGCACCTGATATCTTAGGCATTTGATAAAAACTAATTATGCGTTGGTACTGGGCATCGTGCCTGTGTCTTTTTACGGAAGCTTCTTCCTTGCCTTTTGTAATATCGAAATCACATCGACACCTTGATGAACACGTCCTCCTCGCTTTCCTTCACACACTCATTTTTATCCATTCTTTTTTTTTTTTTTTTTAATATTGGGATTTCAAAGAATCCGTCTTTATCTGTTTTCACTCCACACAATCCCCTGGAGTAATTTCATCTTTTCCCTTGCTTCATCTTGCAAATCATACCTGGAAATTTCCTTCCCTAGGTTTCAGCCACATCTGTCTCCTGTTTTCAACTCCTCTGCCCAACCATCTAGTAGACCCCTTTCTGTGGCCAGCTGCCTCGGTCTGAGATTGAACTCATGGCCCACCCCCCGCCTTCTGCCCCTTTGTCCCATGTATGAGTGGCCGGCCCTACCTGGCTCTGACTCCAGTGCCTCCTTCTTAATTCTCTTGTCACCCGGTCTTGCCCACTTTGCTGGCTCTTGACTATTTCCTTCTCATCAGTCCTCTGGTTGAGACTCTCACTCAAGTCTTCCTCATTTCCCTCTGGAATTGAGCAGTACTGTCTTCTAGTCTGGCTCCCCCCAGTGCATTCTCCATAGTTAGTCCAGAATTTTCCCACACATCCTACTATTTTTTTTTTTTTTGCTCTGTACATCTTCCCGTGATTCTGCATTGCCTAGGGGATGAATTCCTTCTTCACCCCTAAGCTTTGAAGGAAAGGCCTTTTATGATTCGACCCCTGACTATTTTTCTCCACCTCTCTCTCATGACTCCACAAGTATCGTCTGTCATTCTAACCACACCACATTTCCTGTGCTTTCCTCGTGGCTATTGTCGTGTGGGGAATGATCCTAAAGCAAGGAAGCCCTTGCTTCCAAGGGCCATACCAGCCAGCGGGTCCCCAAGATGGCAGAACAAAAGAGCTCATGCACTACAGTAAAATGCCTGTATCATTCTGTTTCCCGACTCAGTTTGAAACACACACAAAGAGCAAGGGAAAATTTGACTGAGTTGATGTCTAAGGAGGGAACGCAAGGAGGCAGAAGCCCATACTGTTTGAGTCCTAGGACACTGCTGATGCGGTTATGAGGATCCAGAGTGAGGTTTAGTCCAGCAGCCCAGGGGTAGAAGGTGTCCTGGGTCAATGCCACGTGCTTCCTGAATTGGAGAGCACGGCCATCTGGCTACAGCTGTCGCTTGTTCGTTAGGCTGCTGTCACTTTCCTTGGGTCAAGCACATGTGGGGCCAGCACCACGTGTCACCAGTGGGTGACCACATTTGGATGACAGAGCTGTCAGCCCGGAAGTGACAAGTTAATGGCTTAGTTCTGCCGTCGTTGCCACCTAGAGACACAGTCTTGTTTGCTGGAGCATATTTTATTTTTATTTATTCCATCTGTCTTTGGCCTGTCTCACGGCTTGCTCACTCTCGTCTCCGTTCTGCCTGGCCTCCTCTGAGCCCTGTACCTGCACTTAGGAGATCAGGTGCTTGCTGCCTTCGCCTCACACACTACCAGCTTACCGACAGTTTACTCTGAACGCTTTTCAAGCGTCCATCCGGCCCGGTTGTATCTCGTCCTTACAGCAGAATGAAATGTGAAACACGCTCTCAAATGCACAATGTCCAGTGTGCACCTGTGTGGCGGCTGGACACCGGCTGTGCCCCATGGCCCAGCCTCCTTCCTCCTTGTCATTGCTTTGTTGTTAAGTTTTTTAAAATTTTATTTTAAGTAGTCTCCACACCCAACACAGGGTTGTACTCAGGAGCCCAAGATCAAGAGTCGACCCTTCTGCCGACTGAGCCAGCCAGGCGTTTTCATTCACCCTTCAGGGACTGGTCCTTGCTTCTCCTCCCCAGGAAGCTTCCGTGAGCTTACCAGTCTGGATCAGAAGCCCTAGAGGGAGCCTTTGTCTACACTGGTCATGGTCTTTGATCCTAGTTTACCCTAAGTGCACACGTACTGTTCCATTCGCTCTCATTACCCCGGGAACCACTTTGGGGGAAGATCTTGTGTTTTATCTGTGGGTGTTCTGGGCTGCGCTGTTCCCACGGCGGGAAGGGGAGGGGATGGTGTTGACGACAGCGTGTGTGTAGCATGTGTGTAGTTTTGTTTCCACCCCCAGTTGCATACATTCTGGTTCCACTTCATGGTAGTGCCTCCCCCACCCTCCGTGTGCCCATCGCACAGTCTTCTAGGCCGCCCCGTGGGGTGTGCTGTGTGTCTGTCCTCGTCTCCTTCCTCACGTGCTCTGCTGCTGGCGACACCAGGGCTCCGGGGACAGAGGTGAGAAGTGGTTTCAAAGTGCATCTCTTGGTGCTGGTTCTGACCTGGAGTTGCCCCACGGCCGGCACACTGCCAAAGCCGCTGTGCTCTCCCGGGATTGCAGCAGCACTGGCTTTTCCTTGATGGGCCCTGTGAAGCCCCTTGGGGAGAGTTCTCTGCATTTGGGCACAAATAATCTCTCCTTGTTCTATATGCTGTTCACGGATCCCCCACATCAATGCTGTGTTGACTTGCCAACAATAACCGAAATGGTCTACCATGGCAATAATACCTGTCCTTCTTGAAATTCTTCTGGTCTGGCTTCTGTGATACTCTCCTGTGTCTCTGACCATCTTAAATTTTTTTTTTCCTTTCTTGGCCTTTTGGGTCATTTCTTTGGTTGTTTTTCAACCCAAGGCAGAAACCTGAGGTCAGCGCTCAGCTCACAAACTTTTCTAAAAATACCTGTCTCAGAGTGTTCAGCCTGCTTTTGCCTCGAGTTGCTACCTTTATGGTTTTGGTTCACAATTCTGATTTCACCCTTGCAGCCATCTTAACTGAGTACGAATCATGTTCTCATTACTGTCTAGTGAGTGGTGCTTGTGGGCTGGAGGTTCGTTTTTCCAGATTATACTAGCTTCCCAAATCAAATCTACATTTATCATCTTTCATCCAAAAGTGGAGCGTTTCCACTCCCTCTTTCGGTGATGGTCTCTCATGAATGTGTTAGAGAGCTGGATGGTATCTAACAAATGCAAAGTTCTCAGACCACACAGAAATCTAATCCGTGCATTTATTTTTATTTGCTGGCATTGAACACCTAGCAGGTGTTTATTAAGTAATTGTTCATTAACAGGTGCTTTTTTTTTTTTTTTCAACGTTTATTTATTTTTGGGACAGAGAGAGATAGAGCATGAACGGGGGAGGGGCAGAGAGAGAGGGAGACACAGAATCGGAAACAGGCTCCAGCCTCTGAGCCATCAGCCCAGAGCCCGACGCGGGGCTCGAACTCGAGGACCGCGAGATCGTGACCTGGCTGAAGTCGGCCGCTTAACCGACTGCGCCACCCAGGCGCCCCAACAGGTGCTTCTTAAAAGAAGATCATGGAATGTTTGGATCTGTGTGTATTCCTTAAGCCAATTATTCATTTTTTCCAATCCTTCAACAAGTTTTCATCAAGTACTCATGCACTATAACTCTGTAAGGGGACAAAGGGAGTCACAGGCACACGGGTAAACTGAACTCACATTACGTTGGCCAGTGTAATAAGCAGAATGAGAACGTTCCCTGAAGGAATGCTAAGCCAAGCATATTTATACACCACGCACACACACACACACACACACACACAATTTATAACTGAGACATAACTATAAATTATAATTGAAGCAAAAGTTTCCTGAACAGCGTTTGTTACCATACGAGATAGACTCTGATAGTTTCAAGTCTAGAAATAATGCCAGTTACTACCCACTAAGTTTGTATCAAAACCACACTGTGAACAAAACCACCATGGTTTACTGGAAGCTGGGGACGATTGCTGTTGATTTCTAGCTCAAAGTGGGAAATGGCATGTTTACTTTACAACCTTAGAAGAGAAGCAAAATTTTCAATTGTACAAATGGAATGGATGAAAATAGGTAAATAAGTTATTCAAAAGAAAGAGTTGGAATGCGTACTTAGCACTTAGAAAGGCAAAGGGGGTGGGGCGCCTGGGTGGCACAGTCGGTTAAGCGTCTGACTTCAGCCAGGTCACGATCTCGCGGTCCATGAGTTCGAGCCCCGCGTCAGGCTCTGGGCTGATGGCTCAGAGCCTGGAGCCTGTTTCCGATTCTGTGTCTCCCTCTCTCTCTGCCCCTCCCCCGTTCATGCTCTGTCTCTCTCTGTCCCAAAAATAAATAAACCTTTAGAAAGGCGAAGGGGATTACGCAAATAGAAACTCAGGGACCGCACGTGCATTTTCTCTAATTTTATTGTTACATAGTAACAAAAAGCATTTGTACATATATTTGTACAACATATATACATATATATTCACATATATATGTAGATATGAATTGGTAGGGAGGTAAAGAGGTAGATGATAGATGTACATGCATATATGCCCATACGTCATTGCACAGTGGGGCTACACGTTAGATTGAGTTAAGGCACCAACAGTAAGCATCCTTTGAGAGTAATTAAGGTACTCTTTTATTAAAATCTCATTTTTAATTTTATAAAAGGATTCCAAATATTAGGAGCTTTGCAGTGAAAAAAAAAAACCCATTGTGGAAAAAACATTTTCCACCAAGAGCTTGGATTGCCTCCTGCTCTCCGGTCTCTCCCATTTGAGAGCATGAGTGGGGCTTCCTGTGCGATGCGCCCTTGAGTCCACGGCGAAGCTGCTGCCTGCCGCCCGGGTCCCCTGAGCGAGTGGCTCTCAGCTGGGGTCTTCTCGCACAAGATCTATAGCTGTGGAGAGAAGTGCAGGGCGGAGGCTCTGTGAAGTGTTTGCAGATGACATCTGTGTGAAACGCTGTGGCCACAAGGGAGGCATCCTTGTCGTGTGGCCGAGGTCATCCACCCATCCAGCTTCCTCGGAAGGCTGGAAATGCAGGTGCCCCTGGACCCCCTGGCAGAGCTGGCCCCTCCCTCTTGTTCCTGATGCGCCCCCACAGCGATGGGGGACCTGCTGGAGGCCCCTGGCCATACCCCGAGTGCAGGGATGAATGACAGAGCAGCGCTAACTCGTAGGCACGTGTCCCAGCTTGCCCCTCGGCTCCTGCTCGACCACCACTGTTCTGAGCCCACCATGTGCCTGCGGCAGCCGCTCCTCACAGATGAATGACACAGTGCGCCCGTGAGACGTTTGATTCTTCTTCATTTTTGTATACGTGTTCCCTCAATAGCAGTGTTGAAGTCCTAACCCCCATAACTCGGAAGGTGACTTTATTTGGAGATAGGGTTTTTGCAGAAATACTTAGTTAAGATCGGTTCTTGGAGCAGCCAGAATCCAATGGGACTGGTGTCCTTCCTGGGGACACAGAAACAGACTTGGGCACAGAGAGAAGACAGCCCTGTGATGGCAGAGGAAGTACAGCTACAAACCAAGAATTGCCAGTGATTGGTGACAGCCACCAGCAGAGGGGAAGGCATGGAACAGATTGTCCCTAGAGCATGGCCGAGCCCACACCTTGATTCTGGACTCCTGGCCTCCAGAACCCTGAGACACTAGTTTTGTGTTGTTTTAAACCACTTTGTTTGTGGTACGTTGTTCTGGCAGCTCTAAGAAACGAATACAGACATCTGTCACTATACCAGGAAGATTCTATGAGAGAAACCAAGGTGTCGTACCGCCAAACTCATCATGATTCGCAATCAAAAATTAATCTTAGATTTGCTTTTCTAGTGTTGAATTGGAATTAAAACATCAAGGTTAAAATATCAGGCGAAGAATGAGTAGAATGGCTTGTCTGCAAAGGTGCAGGGTTTCTGTTTGCATGAGGCAGTTCGCCATACGCTGGGACGTGAACAGCAGAGCTTGGCTGGCCTGTTACCATGATGCACAGTTGCCATGGCGATGGCAAACCAATGAATGGACCACCTCCCAGAGACAGGGAGGTGAGTAAGTGTGAAATTGATTCAGTTGTACTCAGGAATACGCTCAAGCCAAATTTCTCAGGATGAAATTTCTGGGAGGAAACTGCATTTTTAGTTACATAGGCACGATGGATATGGTATTAAAGACTTAGTTTGGATATTCTAATAAAATGGTATTTGAAAATAGTGCAAAATATAATCAGTAGTACACATCAATCAAAAATTAAATGAGTCTTGGGGCACCTGGGTGGCTTAGTCGATTAAGGGTCCAACTTCGGTTTGCGAGTTCAAGCCCCACGTCAGGCTCTGTGCTGACAGCTCAGGGCCTGGAGCCTGCTTCAGATTCTGTGTCTTCCTCTCTCTCAGTCTCTCCCCCCATCACACTCTGTCTCTCTCAGATATAAACCTTAAAAAATAAAATAAACAAGTTTTAATATTTTAGTATTTAAGCAGCCTGGGGAACCTTGGTGGCTCAGTCAGTTGAGTGTTCGATTTTGGCTCAGGTCATGATCTCAACGTTCTGGAGTTCGAGCCCCACATCGGGCTCCGTGCTGACAGCTCAGAGCCTGGAGCCTGTTTCAGATTCTGTGTCTCCCTCTCTGCCTCTGCTCCTCCTCCACTCATGCCCTGTCTCTCTCTCTCTCAAAAATAAACATTAAAAGATATTTATGCAGCCTGTGGTCAGGCCTTATGAAAATAATTTATTCCCATGATATATTATCGTGTTCAGAACTCATTTTCAGCATGCAGTCATTATACAGTGTTATTCTAGGTAGGAAGCCTTGATTGTTGTAATCCTTTATAATAAGTGGTTTATTTAAAGTAATCTGATATAATGGATATGTTTTGCTTCCTTTCTTGTCTTACTTATAATGCCTACACTAGGCTTTGTCTATCCCGTGAGGTTACTGAAAACACTGGAGGGAGGAGAAGGTTCTATCTGTGATGTGGCAGGTACTGCCCTACCTCTGTCTGATATGCAGTGTAGTTTCTATAGTTTCTGTTCACCAGATGTATTTGTAAGGAATAATCACTGTGAAGTTAGAGCCCGTCTCGTACCAGGGGCCCGCGCATGCTAAGAGCGGTCTACCTTCCTGTTAGTTCAGCTTGGAGAACAGAAGGGCATACCTTGTTTACATAACAGAAACCAATATTTGCTCTCTCTTATTCTCTTGGCATAGACTTCCAAGGGCAACGTTTGCCAGATCCTGGCAAAATGCTTGCTGACGATGCATTTCTCCTTGGGAGGAGAAGCGGAGCTCTCTAAACCAGAGCAGCGCTGCCTGAATGCTTTTATGACTTTCTAATAGTCGCATGTGGATCCGCGGACGTTTCTTACGAAAGGGTACAGATGGTTTGAACTGAGACTGGGCTGAGGTATGGTGCAATGTGTTTCTTTTTGTTTCGTGACTCCAAGCTGTTCGTACCCTGATATTTATTTGGAAGCGCTAGCACCCTAACATGATGGGGTAGATGAGATGGTCCTTTGAACTCAGCCACACAAGTATCCATTCCTGTGCAGGCGGTGTTAACTGTTGCCTACGTGTAAACCAGTGGAGGGCTGCGGACACCCAAACTCATGGAAAATTGTGTCCAGGAAATAGCCAAACACGAGAAGCCACACAAGCAAGTAAATCAAACAAATCTTCTGGGACAAAGGCACTTCTGGAGTCATGGTGCACGTTCTTGTGTGAAGACAGTAAGCCTATTCAAAACGGGAACTCAGGAGACAAGGAAAGTATTTCTAGATACAACCTCACGCCCTCAGTGTGTTACCAGTGCACGGAATATCCACTCCGTAATCAACTAGACCTTCAGGTTCTACCTGCCCAAGGAAGCTTTCCCACGGAAGGTACCTAGCTGTTAGAGGACGTAAGAAAAGGCAGGAAGTGGAGAAACAGGCATTATCCATTTTAAAATCACTGCTACAGCACATGCTGGAACACCATTGACGTTGACGTTAAGCGTCTCACGATGTATTGATGAGCTCCATTTCTAGGAAACTTACTACGTATACCGCTTAGGGTACTGGCATTTAAAAATGGCTTCATAGGGGCGCCTGGGTGGCTCGGTCCGTTAAGCGTCTGATTTCGGCTCAGGTCATGATCTCACGGTTTGTGGGTTCGGGCCCCGCGTCAGGTTCTGTGCTGACATCTTGCAGCCCGGGGCCTGCTCTGGGTTCTGTGTCTCCCTCTCTCTCTGCCCCTCCCCCACTTGTGTTTGCGCTCTCTCTCTCTCTCTCTCTCTCAAAAATAAAAAAAAAGAAAATAAAAAAAAACAGTAACATAAAAATGGCTTCATAGGCAACTGTGATAGTATTTTGGCATGCCTGTGTGACCCAGTGCTGTTCTATATCAAGTACAGTCATTGACAGAACGTCCTTAGAAGTGTGTAGACCAATGTGGTGTTGCTGCAACATCCGGCTGCCTGCTCCGGGGATTCATGGGATGGATGTCGACCAGGTAGGGTGTATTGCAGGTGGTGTGAGCTTCATACTTGAGCAGGACCACACATTTCCTTTTACCGCTTTGTTGAGGTATAATAGACATGCAAAAAGCTGTAGATACTTCATGTCTATAACTCAGTGAGTTTGGGGAGAAGTGTACCCCTGTGAAACCATCACCAAAATCAAGGCCACAGGCCACAGGTGTATGCATCTCCCCCCAAAGTTTCCTCATGCCCTCTTTGTTATTATTGCCGTCCTGTGTGTGTGTGTGTGTGTGTGTGTGTGTGTGTGTGTGCGCGTGTGCGTGTGTGTCTAGTAAGAACGCTTAAAATAAGAACTACCCTCTTAGCAAATTTTAAGTATACAGAACAGTATTGTCAACCACAGGCACCATGCTGGACACTAACTCGCCAGAGCTTTTTATCTTGTGAAACTGAAGCTTCGTACCTTTGACCCTCGCCTCTGCCCCCAGCCCTTGTCCACCACTTTTCTGCTCTCTGCTTTTATGAGTTTGACGCTTTTAGATTCCACATGTAGGTGAGTTACGTAGTAAATCTCTTTCTGTGCCTGGCTTATTTCACTTAGCATCGTGTTCTCTAGGTCCATCCTGCTGTGTTCTTGCAAACACTGGGGGATAGTCCGTGGTGTTTTCTTTATTCATTCACCTGCTGATGAACACTTAAGTTGTTTCCGTATATTGGCTCTTGTGAATAATGTTGCAAAAAACATGGGAGTTCGGGTATCTCTTCAAGATCCTGATTTCAGTGGCAGTACCACGTATGTTTCCACAATTAATTAAAAAAAAAAGTTTACACACACAGATCATGTAAGAAACATTGGTGTAGACCAAGGGCTTATTTATTTCAAAAGATCCAATGACATAATTTGATAAATATGAACTCTAACATATTTGATCCAGAATGTTTTTGTCTGGAAGTGAAAACAGTTCTGATTCTGATGGTGAAAAACAAGAATAATGACAACAAAACACCTGCCACTTGCTGAGTACTGAACATATTTTGCGCATCATGCAGGGATTTTCACCTTCGTTATATTACTTAATTCTTAAGATACCCCCTAAAGTAGGTGATATTATTTTCATTTTAGACATGAGGAAATAAAAATACAGAGAGTGGTTTTGTTATCACAAATGGTGGATGTGGGATTCAAATATTTTTCTAAACCTCAGGTTCTCCTCACTACACAGATGAGAAAAATATTTAACGGAATGGACACTTAACTTGATATAAAATAGATGAGTGGAGACAGGCAGGGAGAATTTCTAAGCAGAAGCAAAATGTTATCTTGCAGATGTGGGGGTTGAAGGCTGTCAGGTTTGCTCAGATTGGTAATGGGAACAACTTGACCAGGGTAGAAGACTAGTTGATGTGGAAAACTATAAACTAACATGGGGAAAATGGGATGTGGCAGTTTACGGAGGCATTTCAGTGCCAGAAGATTGAATTTAACCTTGGCAATGGGGAAATAATTATTTTTGAGCCAAAAGGGTTCCACAGAGAAAGATATTTTAGTAATCATTTTAATACGAGTTGGGTGAAAGGAAACTATGGGCAGGAGAAAGGATAAGGAGGATACGAAATAATCTGGCCTTGTGGCTAGAAGATAAAGAGTCAGGATGGTGGCAGCAGGAGAAAGGGAAGGATGATGAAGAGAGGGATCAAGGGAATTTTGACATCATGTGACGAGTGAGTATGAAAGGCGAGGGGGATTGCGGATACTACCTCCAGAGTTTGCAGCCGGGTACCCTGGAGAAAAGAAGGTTTCTTGACTGCTTGTGGGCAGTTGGTAAAGGGTAGTAACTGCATCAGCCCAGGGGACCAGGCTGATTTGTTCCCTGCATTGAGATACAGCAAAAACCGTAAATAAAAATGGCCAGTAGACATTTGAAGATGTGAAAACAAAATTTGGGCATGGAAAAGCATGTAAAGACATCTTCTGATTCCCTGAAAACCACTAAGGAGAACCACAAAGATAGTCCGAATGCCTACAAGCTACACGTGGTAACGTGAAGAACTCTGGGTGAATGAAACAGGGTGTATGAATTTATGTCACGGGCCACAGTAAAACATGAACAGACATGGTAAGTCAACTCTTGCCATCTTCACTAAGATACAGTTCTCAAAACGTAGGACTCACCCCTTCAAAGTGTACAGTTCAACAATTTGTAGTATGGTCACAGTTATGCAATCATCCTCACAATTGATTCCAGAAAATTTTCATCACTTACCCCCCAAAATAACCCCATATCTATTAGTAGGCAGTTACCATTCCAACCCACCTACCTCTAACTCAAGCAACCACAGATACATTTTTCTGCCTTTATAGATTTCTTGCTTCTCCTGGACATTTCTTATAAATGGAATCATGTATGTGTGGCCTTTTGTGACTGGCTCAGTTCACTTAACGTAAGGTTATAATATAGCCCTGTAGCATGCATCAAAACTCCATTGTCTACACTGGCTAGTCTTCCTTTGTTTGGATATACCACATTGGATTTTTCCATTGATCAGTTGATAGGCATTTCTGTTGTTCCCTTCTTTGGCTGTTATGAATAATGTGGTCATGAGTGGTCATGAACAAGGGTTTTGAGGACTTGGGTTGTCTTTTTATTGAGTTGTAAATGCCCTTATATATTCTGAATACCAGTCCCTTAAAGCATATGCTTTTCAAATACTCTCCATCCTATATAGTTGTCTTTTCATTTTGTGGATGGTTATCAACTGCATGACAAAAGTGTAAAATTTTGCTGTAGTCCAAATAATCTCTCTTTTTTTTTTTTTTGGCACTTGTGCTTTTGGTTTCATATCTAAAAAAAAAAATTGCCTAATCCAAGGCCACAAAGATGTATCCCTGCATTTTCTTCTAAGGCTTCTGTATTTTTGTGTCTTACATTTATGTCTATGATCCATTTTGGATTAATTTTTGTGTCTGGTTTTAAGAAGGGTCCAACCTTATTCTTTTGCGTGTGGCTACCAAGTTGTGCCAGCCTCTTTTGTTCAAAAACTGGTCTTTTTCTCATTTGCACCTCATTTGTCAAAATTCAGTTGACCATAAATGCAAGGGAATACTACTCCATTGAGCCGTACCTTCCTGTACCATGTTGTTTTGATTACTGTCGCTGTTCTGTAAGTTTTGAGATTGGCAAATGTGAGCCTGCCAATATTATCCTTTCTTTCAAGATTGTCTTGGCTAGTCTGGGTCCTTGGCCTTTTCATATAAATTTTACGATTAGCTTGCCAATTTCTTCACAAATCCAGTTAGAATGTTAAGAGAGTTTGCGTTGAATTTGTGTATCATTCTGGAGAATATCTCCATCTTAAGATGATAGATTCTGACCCATCGGCATGAAATATCTTTCCATTTATTTGGATCCTTAATTTTTAAAAAATGTTTTGTAGGTTTCAGCGTATAAATCTTGGACTTTCAAAACTTTATTCCTAAGTATTGTCATGACTTTTGTGGCTACTGTAAAGAAAATTTAAAATTTTTATTTTGATTTATCCATGAGCGTACAGGAAACAGTCGGTTTCTGTATGTTGATCTTGTATTCTTCACACTTGCTGAACTCAGTTGTTAGTTGTAATAGATTTTGTGTGTGAATTGCTCAGGCTTTCTATACACGACATCACATCCTTTTCAGTAGAGAGAGGTTTACTTCTTCCTTTCTGGTCTGGATGGTTTCCATTTCTTTTCACCGTCGTTTCCCAGCTAGAACCTCCATTGCGGTGTTGAGAAGTGGTGAGAGCAGGCATCCTTGTCTTGTACAGACCTCTGTGGGAAAACTTGCTGGTTTCCATCACTAAGTGTGATGCTAGCACGGGTTTTGTAGATGCCCCTTTAGCAGGTTGAGGAAGTTCCCTTGTCTTCCTGTTTTGCTGTGTTTCTAGCAAAGGATGTTGTTGGATTTTATCAAATGTTCTTCTTCGTCTCTTGAAATGGTCATGTGGGTTTTTTGTTTTTTTGTGCTTCTACTATGAATATGGTGTTTTGCACTGATTGCTTTTCACGTGTTAAGCCTGTTTGCATCCCCGGTATAAATCCTACTTGGTCATGGTGTATAATCCCTTTTATATGTATCTGGATTTCACCTGCTTATATTTTGTTGTTTTTTTTTTTTTGCATCGTTTTTCTAAGTCTTCTCTCTCAGCAAGCTGGGGAATGTTGTAGCTGCAAGAACCAAGTACTCTCATATTACCAGTAGTCTGCTGAGCACGCACGTTCCTTGATGGGGAGTCATGAAATAAACTTTAAACTTTCTCTCCTATGAACCATCGAACGTGTTCTGTGATGACAGTGTTTCCTCTGCTACTGGATGAAAATTCTGGCAGCCCTGATGGCTTTTCTATTAACTCTTATATCACAGAAAGGCCCATAGCACATTGATTCTCAATAAAGTTTCAATTCAGGGACTTCAGATGTCCAGTGCCAGGAAATCAGCACTATTTTTGAAGCAGACTTCAATTTAAATTTTTCTCCCTTTCTGCAGCTGGGGCCCTGATAAGTATTACTGAGGGAGAAAGAGAGAGAGAGAGAAAGACAGATGGACAGTAAGAGAGAAAGAGAGGTTCTTTCCTTACCAAGAATTCCTTCCTCTCCAGGTTGTTCAACATGGTCTGTAATCACAACAGGTGTTAATGTCTACGACCAGAGACGTTTAGCTCAAGAATTAAAATACTAAAAATGCTCCCTATAACTGCCATTTGAAAGGTGAAAACTAGCTACTGAGGAACTTGTTTATATAACAAAATTTCTAACTGCAATCCATTTCACAGAATAGACTCAAGTGGGAATTATTTTAGAAAGTAAAAGATCCAGATAGCTGCCAGGACTGGACGCCCACTTGAAGTCTTGGAAGACTAGAAATGACCACTTAGAAAAGACATGTTATCAGAGAGGCACACGGCCTATGATTCTGTATCTCTCTTTGTTGGGTTGGTTCTGCATGTTTAGAAAGCATCTTTTTTCTTTCTTTCTTTTTGTTTTTTAAGTAGAATGCTATTGGGAGAAAGGGGCAGAGGGAGAGAGAGAGAGAGAGAGAGAGAGAGAGAGAGAGAGAGAGAATTCCAAGCAGGCTCCACATTATCAGCACAGAGCCCAACGCAGGGCTTGAACTCATAAACCGTGAGATCATGACCTGAGCCGAAATCAAGAGTCTGAGACTCAACTGACTGAGCCACCCAGGTGCCCCGAAAGCATCTCTTTTCTAAGAGAGCTGCAGTGGTCTTACCAGAGCTCACGCACACCCACCCATCTGTGGGTCAGCTTCCCCATCGAGATGTCTGGTTGTAACTAAGCCTCTGGCATCCTGATGCCCACTTGGTTTTTCATGTACAAGTTCAGAATACGGACAGTCCTGGGCGGGATATACATCACTAAGAGCACCATGACCCTTTTTATGGGATATTTTCACGTCCTTGCTCCTTTGCTTTCTTTCTTGGTCCCAAATCATGACGTAATCCTGTGTGTGGTATGTTGAGTATACCTTTGTAGCTCTCGTGTGTATTTCATTGCTCTGACATGAGAATGTTGTAAGCATAGCTGCTGAGGAATCATGTCTTTAAAGTCCTACGACATACAGACTGGCTTCTCTTCCAGGCGCCAACCCACTGCCCTTCGGCATTATCCTTCTTGATACGAAACTTCTAATGGCTTCTAATTTTAGTCAGTGAGCTTGTCCCAAGGCCGTGGTGATTGATGGACCCCAAAGATGTAGGCAAAAGATACAGACTACATCCACACCAATAAGGGTATGCAGTCTTAAGTACAAATAAAAAACTAGGTGGGGTGTGGGCCACCTCGGGGATCTCAGTCTTCCTCCCGTGTCCTCTCTAACGGTGGTGGCATATCCACCTGTGATCTCCCCTGGCTCCTCAACTCCAACACTACCTATCCTGGGCATCACCGCTCTGTACTCCCTGCCTCCTAAATACAAGTTCTTGGGGAAGGATGACCTCCTGAATGTTTCCTAGTCTTTGAAAACCTCAATCCCTCAACTTCCTGGGTGTTGTAGTTCCTGACACATGGAGCACAGGGCTTTCTGAGATCCATCCAGTGCCCATCAAGGTTTGCCTCGTGCCTTGGCTTTGACGACTTTCTTGAATGTCTTTACTCATTCTTGAATGTCTTTTACTCATTTCCTTACTCGTTAGCACGTCTCCTCTGATATAATCCTGCTTTTAACCTTCTGGTTCTGTAATAACTCAGCCCCTGCTGAAACATGCTGAGCTTTCTCCTCTGCCCCAGCCCACAGGTGTAAGGGCAGGAGAATTTGCCATCAAGCCCCCCTCCAACCTCACGATGTAAATGGAGGGGACAGGAGGAGGTGGGTGTGTCAGCCTGACAGGAGACAGAGTTACACTAGTTGTTGTATCAATAGAATTCGATGTTAAGAATTAATAATTAGGGGCACCTGGGTGGCTCTTTCGGTTGAGCGACAGACTCTTGACTTCTGCTCCAGTCCTGATCTCACGGTTCGTGGGTTCGAGCTCTACATTGGGCTCTGTGCTGACAGAGCAGAGTCTGCTTGGGATTTTCTCTCTCCCCCTCTCTCTGCCCCTCCCCTGCCAATAAATAAATAAACTTAAAAAAAGAATTGATAATTAGATGTCAAGGATTGAAACGATACAAAGGAAATAGTAAGGTGTAAAACAGAGGTAGTAACTACAGGACGCAGCTGGGACCCCCTAGATTTTGGGTAGGAACTTGGTAAAGCTTACATTTCTACAGATGGGAATGGAAGTCTCCAGGCTAACTGGAGACTAGTCTAGAGGCAGTGTGTGCCCAGGGCATTACCAACATTGATCAGGATGGAGGAGATCCAGTGAAGGAAAATCAGTTACAGACTTCTTCCTAGAGTAGCCGCTGGTTTTGAACAATTTAGCAACCCAGAAAATACTATATAAATGTATTTAACATTTAGTTTTTTTAATGTTTATTTGAGAGAGAGAGAGAGAGAGAGAGGAGTGGGGGAGGGGCAGAGAGAGAGGGAGACACAGAATCCGAAGCAGGCTCCAGGCTCCCAGCTGTCAGCACAGAGCCCAACGCGGGTCTCGAACCCATGAAACCGTGAGATCATGACCTAAGCCAAAGTCGGACTCTTAACTGACTGAGCCACCCAGGCGCCCCTATATAACAACATTTAGACTGCAGAGAGAATCTAAGAATATTGAGGAAAATAAATGTATATAAATTGTTTCCTAAGGCTTTAACTCACATGTTTCTTTCTAAAATGAAATGTTGAATTCTTTTTTTTTCTGTATGGCAGAAGATGTGAGTGGTATTTTAATTAAATTAACTTTATATTGAATGAATATATAATGCCGTATGGATGCAAATAATTAATACAATAAGTGTAAACATTTTAGGGTGTCACGGTTTGAGTATTTCAGGTGAGCAAAAAGCAACATAGGAGCTTATTATGATCCACTAAAATCATATAGCAAAATGGTGAAGTGTATGTGTTATCTAATACAAATTTCTAGAATCACACCTTAGTAATGTGACTGTTATTAATGATTCTAGCTTGAAACTCTTTTCGACTGTCAGCATCCTCAATCTTATACGTGTGATATATACATACAATATGCAAGCTAAATTGAACAAAATATTCAGACTCTATTACTGTCAAATTCTTGTTCGAAGATGGCTTCAGAAATTGAGGGCGTTGTCTTTTCCTCCCTGTAAACCTCCACCCTTCTTCTGGTCTATTTAGATACACTGCCTGCGTTTCTTATCGCCATGGGCCCACTGGGGTTTACTGGCCACTGCTTCCCCAAGGGCAGCCCCAGGCATTGTTATCAAGTGGGCAAAGTGTGTCAACAGTGTTATAATCACAGGGGGTTGCTTGGATCCTGCCGGCATTTCCAACGAGTTTATGGAACTAACCATGTTCATTGTCTCTGTTTGAGAGTATAGAGTATTTAGATTCATTCAGTAATGAATTTTCTGCATATCATTAAAGCCCTTTTAGGGCGAGCTGAAGACCTGAAATTTTTCCTCATTGGAACACATTTTTCTTGCAAGTCCGTTCTGATTCCCCAGTCTTTTTCATCAGGAGGGGTTGGTTTTCAGGACCTTCTCTTGATGGTGATGAACTATTTCAGATTCAAAGAGGTGAGAGGATGCCGAGAAACTACATTGTACTCCGTGCTATAGCACCGCAGAGTATTTATGCCTGACTCTTGACCTCACATCTCAGTCTGGCCCTGTTCTGTCTAGGTCCACGTTTATAAATCCGGTCTGTCTCACAGATACCGGAAGCACAAAGGGAAATACACAACATTTCTAAACTTGCAGGTCGACAAGGAGGAGGAGGATGTTCTGACCAGGGGAGGGAGGTGACATACCCCTACCCAGCACCCAGCACACCCAGACCTGGCCAGCGGACCATGGATGATGCCTAGGCAGCACATTTCAATTCACAGTGTCAATATCGGAAAGTAGTGTTGTGGGAACAGACAGCAGAGACAGTTGGCAAGCCAATTTAGAGATGGCTTCTTCTGTGTCACGAGTGGGTTGTCAAGAGTGAGTTTAACCTTGGGGGATAAATAGAGATTGGCCAAATAAAGGATTGTGAGTGTGTGTCGGGGGGGGAATGGGGCTAGGGAGGCTTGGGGGGAACTGAGGACTCCTTTGTACATAAGGAAGACAGGCTTGCATTAAGCAACATTAGGGTACACGGAGTCATTGCCTCAACGTTTATGAACGATTTTGGCAGGTGACGAGTGACCTCCCAGGATTATGGGGTCATCCACTTCAAATAGGATCCTGTGTAGAAAAGGATTTAAAAAAATACAAATTGCAAAAGTTATTATAATCCTGAACTTTAACATTGGTATTTTACATTCAAAAGATTTGTAGGTCACATTTATAAGTAAATGTGGGGATATTAATGAAAACCTTCAAAGAACAATAACATTTGAGGATTTGTAAAATTGCATGTTGCGTGTTTTGGCTGTTACATTCTAAACAAAATGGTAGGAGCACTAATGATTTCTTGTTTTTATATCTGCTTTCTTAAAAACATGTAAGTAGGATTTGTCTTTTGTACACATTTAGTTTCTTCATATTTTCAATCAAGGAAGCTATGTAGGAGGTTATATAAGAACTACTTTTAGGAGCATATTCGTAAATCATCCTGGGGTGGAAAAAGGACCCAGACATCAAGTGGACGGGGTTGATGGCATTATTCCCTCGGACTTCCTGTATTCAGACGCAAAGGGCTCTAGAAGAGTGTTGATTTAGACGGAAAGGTTTTCCTGATCCTTAATTATAATATTCTTTTGGGTTACTAAAATGTAAAATGTTAGTATCTTATAGACTTCAACCTCATATTTCAATATGAACAGCACAAGTAAGCATAGTGGACTTGAAATATTATACTGGGATGACTTCCCATAGCATCTGACTCTATTTGTAAAGCCCTGGGTTATTATAACCATACAGTCAAACAGTGTTCTAAAAATAGCTCAAAGCCATAACACGCCCGTAAGTAGAGATTAATATCTGGGCCATAAATCAACCTTCTCAGAGAGCAACAAATACATCTGAATATAGCCAAGACTTGAAGGACACACAATCCCCCCCCCCAAATAACAATCTAAATAAATACAAATTTACTGCACAGTATTTAGAAAACAAAAAAACTATCTAAAGAAGGAAATACATATGTTTAAATGGCCTGCAATCCCATTGCTAAGGAATAACATCCTTTAAGATCCTTTTTTCTGAGCTTGTGTATCATATACCCATATTAAGTTTCCATGGTGGGGATCATCCTGTGTATGGGATTTTGTGTGCGCTCTCTGCTTGTCGAAGCGCTAAGTGCCATCTACTCAAATATTTATGTCTTGAAAGGGACATTACCTGTGTGTTACAATCACTGCCCTGTCTGTTTGGGAAAGGAAGTTCACCTAATTTTACTTTGATGAATGTGGCTATTTTCCAGAGTGTACTGATCATGGAGATTGGGCAAAGAAAGACATGCATCGTTGCCTGCTAAAAGTTAAGGACTCAGTATAGAAAGTGACGTATGTAAAATGTGACTTGCTCTGCAGCGTCTTTGTAGCAGCAGCCTTAGATACACTCAGTAGAAAGTTGTAAGAACAGCGCAGAGCAGGACAGAAATCAGGGAGAAAACCATACCGAAGAATAAAGAATAATGGTAGACTGCCACCCTTCTAAAACAACAGTACACCCAAGAGAGCTAGAAAGGTCTTTGGAGTAAGAGCAAGGCTTGAGAAGACACTGAATGAGGAAGGTGCATTTAGAGTACTCGTGAATTATATTTGCAAATTTCTCTACTTCACCTCTTTCAGAGGCGAGGTAGGATTGCACTTTCTAGGCCTGTCGTGGTTGGGTGGCCTCATGTGACGAATTCGGCCACAGGAGGTGTGAGGAGGTGTTCTGTGTCTTTTCCAGGCATGCCAGTCACTGGTTGGTGTGAGACCTTGGAAACCTTCCTCCCGCAGGGTGACTGGCAATGTGCAAGCTTAAGCTGAATAGAGCACCCCCCCTCTTCCTTGCCCACATCTGATGAGCATGTAGCACGAAAGACAAAGAAACTTTGGCTGTTTTCAGCCGCTGCGATTTGGGGTTGATTTCATCACAGCATAATTTAACTCGTTCTTACTCATAAAATGGTTTGGCATCTATGGATTTTGTGTCCAGCATTTTGGAATCGGTATTGACTTACATATTCGCTCTTTTGTATTTTATCACGGAAAAGACATTAGAAAGATGTTTCACAGGCTAAGGCAGTGGCAGGGGAAGGGAAACCAAGACCAAAATGCAGTTACCACACATCTCAGGCTTTGGGGATGGTCCCTAAATGCACCTGTCATCCTTGTATAATTATTAACAGTAACTTCTCTCCCTTTGGATGGTGAATTATGTGGTAGCTCTACAAAAGAACAACATTTTGACCTCTTTATTCTTATCCTTTCCTATTGAACAGGTTGTGTGATTTATTTATTGTTATTAACCTGATCAATATGTTTGGTACACTTCCATATTAGTATTTTACTTCTTGTGTTTTATTATACTGTATCTCTCGATGGACCTGGTATTTTCATTAATGTACCATGCCTTTTGTTCTGCTTTATAATACACTAGTATTTCTGTAGCTCCTGACTTCTCACCATCTTGTAACAAACACAACGAAGTTTATTATTTCATAAAGTTGTTGTGATTATTTAGCCAGTTATCACTGTAACAGCAAGGCAAATGCCAATATAGAATTATTGTCAATCCAGAAGGAAAGTGACACCCAATATTACTCATTTAAATTTTTTCAAAGTATTTTCTAAGAACTCCAGGCTGACTGTATGTATTGAACACCTTGTTCTTTTTTTTTCTTTTTTCATTTTTACCCAGAAATTACATCTCTCTATTTTAAAAATTTAGAAACCATTCCAAGTGTTTTCTGAAATCACGACTCTGGAAAAACTGGGGACAATTTGGCAAGAATAGTCCAAATGTAATCCTATATTGTAGTCCTTTGGAGCAAAATTAGAGAAGACCGTGAGAAAGACTTGAAAACAGCGTTGAAATCACAAACTTCAGCAGATTAACTTCCCAAGTTCAAGTTTCTTGGATTTAATTCTTTCACATGCACTTTCTTCCTGACCTTTATTTCCAAATGTCTGTGATGGATATATGTAAGAGTAGCCATCTCATTACCCATATTATGCTCACCTTGAAGAAATAATTGAACATCTGTCGTCATATTGATGAGAAACCTTTGGGTTCTTGAAGAGCATTTTCAAAAAACCTCTGTTTTCTAAACAGCATGTTTTTAGCATAGGCTAAATTACTGGTGTATTTTTCTCCCAATTCATGCTCACGAAAAAAAAAAAAAAACTACAAACACTGCATTTAAAAACAGTCCACAGTTTCACAAGGAAACTGTACAATCTGAGTCTTGCACAGGGGTTCTGAACTCTTATAGCGCACTCGAACTACCTGAAATTTTAAAGAAGAGTGATGCCTGGCTTCATCCCTGTGAGGTCTGATTTACTGGGTTGGGACCCAGCATTGCTGGGATTTTGAAGGTTCCACAGGAATCCTAATGGGTCATCAGTGTGGAGAAACACAGTTTTAGTGGATCCTAAACTCTGGGGCTCCCACATTTTGGGTCGAATTTTGTATCCAAGAAGATACGTTGTGAAGTTATAATGCCTGGTCCCTGTGAATGTGGCCTTGTTTGGAAACAGAGTTTTGCAGTCATGATTGGTTAAAATGAGGTCACGCTGGAGCAGGGTGGCCCTAATCTAATGATTGGTGTCCTTACAAGAAGAGGGAAGTTTGGACAGGAGACACACAGAGAGGGAAGCGCCATGTGATGACATAGATTCAGAGGAGACACAAAAGAGAGAAGGCTGTGTGGGCATGGAGGTGAAGGTGAGGTGGGCATCTACCACCCAGGGACCACCAAGGCCTCTCGACCACACAGAACACGGAAGAGGTGAGGGAGGATTGTTCTCTGGAACTTTTGGAGACAGCATAACCCTGCCGGAACCTTGATTTTGTTGGCTTTCTAAGCCTCCAGCACTGGGAGAATGTCTTTCTGTGGTTGTGGGCCACCCAGCCATGCTCCTTGGTTACAGGAACCCTACGATGTTGATAGAATGGCTTCAGGTCATTTATTGAGTTCATTAAGAATAAAGAGGTTCAGGCCCTGCTATCTAAGTCTATGTGGATCATGGGTTGCCGAATGTTTACTGAGTTCTCTAAGCCCAGTTCTCTGATCCATGGGCCAGCCTTGTTAATATTCCCTGGAACTTGGTGGAAAAGCAGTCACGGGTCCTGAATCCAGTCTGCATATGAACAAGAGCCCATGTGATACATGTGACATTGCAGTTTGAGAAGCCTTGTCTCAAGGGCATAATGAGGCACCCCAAAGCATGAGCTTGGTTGCCACAGCCAAGAAATAATTTTTGAGATGAGTTAGAGCTTCAGTCATTCATGCAATTTGGTTAGTTGCAAAGAGCAGAAGTATTTTGCTAAACACAGAGGAAGGACATCAGGTATTTGAAAACATAGCTGAAAATTGGGCTCAGCAGAAAATAGGAATTCACTTGTTTTTATTTTTTTATTTTATTTTTTAACATGTATTTGTTTATTCTGAGAGAGAGGGAAGGGGCAGAGAGAGGGAGAGAGAGGATCCCAAGCAGGCCCCACATTGCCTGACACGGGGTTCGATCTCATGACGGTGAGATCACGACCTGAGCCAATATCAAGAGTCAGATGCTCAACTGACTGAGCCTCCCGGGCTGCCCTCACTTGTTTTTAGAAGAAAAAAAATTGGCTCTCAGGTTCATAAATGGTTAATGTCTGCATCCTTTCAGTTTGCGTGCTGAGCTACATTTTTTTTCTTTTTCATTTTTAGCTTACAGTTAGTGGCCTTTCATAATGATCGGAAGGGAACATTACAACAAAAGCCAGTTTCATGACTTATTTTTCCTGACAATACTGGATGATGTGCTTTAGAAGAAAAAGCATTTGGATTTGGGTTTTACTGTTGTTGAGCCTTCGTTTGTATGTTAACTGCTTTCTCTTTCTTCTTCCTTGTCCTCTCCACTGTGTAATGACCTACTTTGAAGTTTCAAATAAAAAGAAGTTAAATAGGCTTTTATTTGGCTCTTGATTCTGTCTTTTTCTAGCAAATTTGGAAAAGGTCCTGACTTTGAGTATAACATGGCTGAGTGTAGAGAGAAAAGAAAGAGCTTATCCTGTCTTCCCTCTTTTTACTGCTACACTCCCAGGACTTTTCCTGCTCTGAGGGAGAGCAGGAGACTTGCCAATATTTGCAGTCCATGAATAGCAACAATTTGAGTTAAAAATAAAATCAAAAGTAAGGTGAAAAAGATTTCACCCACTTTTTGAGATATAACAACTCTGTAAGGGAGCACATTGTGTGTGTGTGTGGTGCGGTATGTTAGCTACTGTAGGGATGGACAAGAATTTTCCCTCCTCCCTTTTGGGTTCTTAGGTGGGACTTCTGTGACACAAGGCAGATTAACAAGAGAAAAGCAAAGGGAAGTTTTGGAACATGTATATCGCGTGCATGCGTGGTAGATATGCAGGAAAAAATGAGTAAGTCTAAGAGGTGACCAAGAATTCGGGACCGAATGCCATCTTAATAGGGGAAGTGGAGGGGGATACAGAGGGAGAGGAAATGATTTTTAGGAAGGATGAATGGGGCTTTAGAAGAACAGGTGGTAGGTACGAAAGCTTGTGACAAAGTTTGTCTGGGTGGGGGGTCAACTTCTCGTCCCCTCGCCTGTGACAAGAGTCAGTCTTCCCAGGTTGATGAAACTCTTGGGGCGGGGATTTATGACAACTGAGTTCTTTTGTCTTTGGGCAGGGACAGGCCCTCAGAGAAGGGCTGTCTCTGCAGGTGTCTACAGCTTGAAACAGCATAGCAAAGTGGCATATTTTGGGGGGGCACATTCTGCTACCCTTCATTACGTAGGATTCATTCTATCTTAAATGCTTTGGTACCAGCGTGGGGTCATTCTTAATAGGATTTTTTTTTTTTAATTTTTTTTTTTCAACGTTTATTTTTTTGGAGACAGAGAGAGACAGAGCATGAATGGGGGAGGGGCAGAGAGAGAGGGAGACACAGAACCGGAAACAGGCTCCAGGCTCTGAGCCATCAGCCCAGAGCCTGATGCGGGGCTCAAACTCGCGGACCTCGAGATCGTGACCTGGCTGAAGTCGGACGCTTAACCGACTGCGCCACCCAGGCACCCCTCTTAATAGGATTTGATAGCTGAAGGTTGTCTTTGTTTTTTGTTTTTAATTAAAAAAACAAAGTGAGGGGCGCCTGGGTGGCTCGGTTGGTTAAGTGTCCGACTTTGGCTTAGGTCATGATCTTTCGGTCCGTGGGTTCAAGCCCCACGTTGGGTTCTGTGCTGGTAGCTCAGAGCCTGGAGCCTGCTTCAGATTCTGTGACTCCCTCTCTCTCTGCTCCTCCCCCGCTCACACTCCGTCTCTCAAAAAATAAATAAATGTTACAATTTTTTTTTAAATGTGAGCTGCTGTTGAAATGGAAGACTTTTAATAATTTTTAATTTACTTGAATTTGTAAGCCATTGTTTCCTTTCCAAAGAAAATAGTAACTATAGTTCCCTCTAAATAAAAAAATCCCTTTGTCTATGGAGTTATATGTAAACTGAACTCTTTTTTTTTTAAGTTTATTTATTTATTTTGAGAGAGAGAGAGAGAGAGCATGACTGGGGGAGGAACAGAGAGAGAGAGAGAGTGAGAGAGAGAGAATCCCAAGCAGGCCTTGTGCTCTCAGCACAGAGCCTGACGTGGGGCTTGAACCCACAAACCATGAGATCATGACCTGAGCCAAAATCAAGAGCCGGACGCTTAACCGACTGAGCAACCCAGGCGCCCCTAAACTGAACTCTTTTGATGAACTCCGTTGTTAGTTCTGGTGAACTTGGATGGAATGCAGTGTTGCCTACCTTATAGCATAAGGAGATTCACACACTATCATTTCAATGTTACCTAAGAGGGTAATATTTTTGTCTCTTGAAATCTGTGAATAAATGAAGAGAGGTTAAGTGGGGCTGAATGAAATGCTTACGAAATGGGCTGATAGCTTTTAGCGACGGGGGAAAATGCATTAGCCATTGCTTAGTATCAACACAACATATAAGGAGATTCACATAAACTAGAATACTCAAGGAACTGTTCCAGAGTAGCTTACGAGGAAAACAGAAGATTCAGTGCTAGTCTGAGTTAAGCTGCGTGGAAAGTGCAGAGGGAGCCCTGGGGTTGGGTGAATCCAACAGACAGGAGAATCCCAGTCACGGATTTGGGGAATAAATTGCCTGGGAACAGAGTTATAGGGACAGGCGTGAGCTGCTAACAAGCAGGTGTAGCTTCCTTGATCTGGACGCATCTGAGATACTGTTAAGGACAGAATGGTACTGTCTGCTTTCGAATCTGCAGCTTGACGCATAAATAGCTCCCCTGTATTTTAACAGTGAGGAATACAGACTATGGTTTGCATCCTATATTTTGACCTATGGCGTGGGACAGTGTTACTGAGAACACCGGACAAGGGTGGGCCGGACTAGCTAGTGAGGGTGCTGGTAGCCCCAGCCCCAGCCTTGCCTTCCTCAGAGCCTACTGTGAATCCAGGGAACCCCCCCCCCCTCCCCTCAGGAGCGGGGTCACCACCCCTCAAACAGCTGTGATGAAGTGGCACTTAGGATGTTACCACATGGGATGTTTGCTATGTTCCCACGTGCTCCCAGGTCCTGGGCAGCGGGTCACATCTCCTGTCCCATGGAAGTGTCTCTTCCGCTTACTCTGAGGACACCACGGCGGCCCTTCCACGCAGGTCCTGCCCAGCACACACATGGGCATGTTCTGTGTTCTACGTCTCTGTTCTTCTGCCGAACATAGACAATTTCACCAAACACCAACATCAGACACTCTGTGTCTGTGAAGGATCAAGACAAACACGAGATCCCTCCGTTATCCTTGTGAACACAGACAGAAACATGGACCTTATTCAAGCTTCAGATATGAACTTCCCCCACGATAGGATATGAGAGATGCTCACATCAGCTCCAGCTTTAGTCTCTCTCTCCTTTTCCCTCCTAAGAGATAAGATGTGTGGACCCCCCAAACACCCTTAGCATTAACCCAGTGTCCTAATGTCATCTGCTCCAGAGAAAACCCTGCATCCTTGTACCCTCCCCCAAGCCATCTGGCACCGCCCCAGTCCTGCTAAGTCTCCATCACTGAGATGCCGCACAGTCCCCTGGAGTGCATGAGCGTTGACCGAAACTTGCCCAACCTCAGGAGTGCTTCTGGGGGTCTCTGTTGGAGGGAATGGACACTCATGTGTGCTTTTCCCTCAGCCCCCGAAGAATTAAGCCACTTCTTGGACCCCAGCTGGCTAGTTCTCTTCTTGCCACACACCTCCTAGGCAGATGATTAACATCCTGCCATCTTTTTTTCTTTTTTTTATTATTATTTTCAATATATGCAATTTATTGTCAAATTGGTTTCCATACAACACCCAGTGCTCATCCCAAAAGGTGCCCTCCTCAATACCCATCACCCACCCTCCCCTCCCTCCCACCCCCCATCAACCCTCAGTTTGTTTTCAGTTTTTAAGAGTCTCTTATGCTTTGGCTCTCTCCCACTCTAACCTCTTTTTTTTCTTTTCCTTCCCCTCCCCCATGGGTTTCTGTTAAGTTTCTCAGGATCCACATAAGAGTGAAACCATATGGTATCTGTCTTTCCCTGTATGGCTTATTTCACTTAGCATCACACTCTCCAGTTCCATCCACGTTGCTACAAAAGGCCATATTTCATTTTTTCTCATTGCCACATAGTATTCCATTGTGTATATAAACCACAATTTCTTTATCCATTCATCAGTTGATGGACATTTAGGCTCTTTCCATCATTTGGCTATTGTTGAGAGTGCTGCTATAAACATTGGGGTACAAGTGCCCCTATGCATCAGTACTCCTGTATCCCTTGGGTAAATTCCTAGCAGTGCTATTGCTGGGTCATAGGGTAGGTCTATTTTTAATTTTCTGAGGAACCTCCACACTGCTTTCCAGAGCGGCTGCACCAATTTGCATTCCCACCAACAGTGCAAGAGGGTTCCCGTTTCTCCACATCCTCTCCAGCATCTATAGTCTCCTGATTTGTTCATTTTGGCCACTCTGACTGACGTGAGGTGATATCTGAGTGTGGTTTTGATTTGTATTTCCCTGATGAGGAGTGACGTTGAGCATCTTTTCATGTGCCTGTTGGCCATCCGGGTGTCTTCTTTAGAGAAGTGTCTATTCATGTTTTCTGCCCATTTATTCACTGGGTTATTTGTTTTTCGGGTGTGGAGTTTGGTGAGCTCTTTATAGATTTTGGATACTAGCCCTTTGTCCGATATGTCATTTGCAAATATCTTTTCCCATTCCGTTGGTTGCCTTTTAGTTTTGTTGGTTGTTTCCTTCGCTGTGCAGAAGCTTTTTATCTTCATAAGGTCCCAGTAATTCATTTTTGCTTTTAATTCCCTTGCCTTTGGGGATGTGTCAAGTAAGAGATTGCTACGGCTGAGACACCCTGCCATCTTTTAACAAATGTGTTGGAATCCGTCACTGGGTGATTGGCTCCGATTTACCTGTACCTGTCCCCCGATGGGATACTTGGAGACCGAACACTCTTCCAGAGAACTCTAGAACTTAATGCATCTCGTAGTGTTCTTTGGCACAGTCCCCGTCACTGGATTAATTTTCTTAGGCACTCCCAGCCCAGTTGCTGAACAAATGATAGGTTTGCAGCAGCACTGGCCTGATATAAATGATTCTGGTGAGCTCCTTGGAAATACTCAGGCATGCGCTGTGTGGGATCCTTGTGCAAGAAGGAGGCTGAAGCCGTCATTAGTGAGCATTGTTCTAAATCAAAATTTCTGTAATATGAGGCAGAGGAGTTAAGACGGATATTTTCTTGATTCTTTATGATCAGTTATGGATTGCATTTGCTGAAAGATAAGCCACGATGACTTCTGGTTCATATAGATCAAAAAAGTAGTGTATTCCTTTCTGGACTTGGAACTCAAAAAAAAATTTTTTTTAATACTTATTTTTGAGAGAGAAAGGCAGGGTGCGAGTGGGGGTGGGGCAGAGAGAGAGACACAGAATCTGAAACAGGCTTCAGGCTCTGAGCTGTCAGCTCAGAGCCCGATGCAGGGCTCAAACTCACAGACCTCAAGATCATGTCCTGAGCGAAAGTCAGATGCCACCTAGGCACCCCTAGACTTTGAACTCTTTTTCTTTTTAATGCTTATTTTTGAGAGAGAGAGGTAGATAGACAGAGACAGAGAGAGAGACAGAGAGAGGCAGAGAGAGAGGGAGACACAGAATCCGAAGCAGGCTCTGGGCTCCAAGCTGTCAGCACAGAGCCCGACGTGGAGCTTGAACTCACGGACTGTGAGATCATGACCTGAGCCAAAGTTGGACGCTTAACCCACTGAGCCACCTAGGCACCCCTAGACTTTGAACTCTTTTTTTTCGGGTTTATTTTTGAGAGAGATAGGTAGAGAGACAGAGAGACAGAGAGACAGAGAGAGGCAGAGAGAGAGGGAGACACAGAATCTGAAGCAGGCTCCAGGCTCTGAGCCATCAGCACAGAGCCCAATGCAGGGCTTGAACCCATGAACCGTGAGATCATGACCTGAGCCAAAGTCAGACACTCAACCGACTGAGCCACCCTAGGGGCCCCTGAACTCTTTTAAATAGATTAAATCTATATATTTCATGGGCATTTTGGCTGCCTGAATAATTCTGAAATATAAATACGCAAGTCCTGACTTCTCTTGCGAATTTGTTCTTCCTGCCCATCTCCTCTCCTTTTTAGTTAACTTTAGTTGTTTTACATGTAGAGCTTTATTTCTTTCAGTGGCCAGTCGCAGAAGCCTGGACTGTCACATCAGAAAATCACAGTTCACATTTCCTGTATTGGCTCTTCATAGGAGTATTAGGCTTGTTTAATTTATTCCACGAAGTTGAATGGAGTAATGGAACCAAGCCAGATGAACCAACCCCAACGTGACTAGAAAAAAGTCTGGGTCTCACGTGGGTTACGAGGGGTTTGACTCGGAGCCCCAATTGGGCTTTTCCTTTCTGGCTCCCGCTCTCTCTTTTTTTTTTAGGTTTTCTCAAAGACAGTTTTGAATATCCCACAAGATTACACTCCCAAGGGCTCAACAAGGACCACAGTTAAGGTGGTGACATGCTTTTAGCGGAAGGCTAGTCGGCCTCTGCTCACCCTGCTCCCTGGACTCTCGGCCAGCCTCTGGTCTCTCTAATCACGATGCGGGCAGAGCCCTGCTCCACCTGCTGGGCTGTTTGGACACAAGACAAGGACTTGGCCCCAAGCAGCAAGCAGCCTCTGATCCCTCCAATAAACAAAGCTGCCGATGGTCACACCTCCTCTCCCCTCCCCTGACCCCCTCCACTCCATTCTGGCGGGCTCCTCTGGCTGGTAAACCTTTAAACTTGATTTACTGTGTCGACTTTGATGTGCATCAGGCTGGAGTCTCTGGGTGTTTCTGGAGCTAAAAAGTAGCACACAAGTCAGAGTTCTTTACAGATTCAAGTCTTCAGTTTTGTTTTGTTTTGTTTTGTTTTGTTTTGTTTTGTTTTGTTTTGTTTTGTTTTGTTTTGTTTTGCTTTTCCCCCTTACCTTGAGTAGACTTAACCTCCCCTTCTTGTTAATTAAAGATCTGCACTGCTCACCAGACAACAGGAGCCCACTGCTGTGGGGCTGAATGTAGGGCTGCCCTTAGGTCGACCTGAGCGTCTTTGTTTTCTAGAATGACTTTAAAAAAAAAAAAAAGTCAGATTTTGACTTACTGGAATCCCCATCAGCTGCCTGGAGGGGGGTGGCAGCGGTAGGGGAGGGAGAGGGATGTCTCAGATGCCCAGTGTGGACCAGAGCTGCAAGGAGAGACTAAGGAAATGCAGGGAAGAGATTTCCAGAGGTTTTATTTTCCTTCTGGTTGAGCCTCTCATCCACATCCACGCGGTGGTAAGTGGGTCAGCTCCGGGTCACACTTTCTTTTAGGAGGAGGGAACCCCCCTCCCCTGCCCCATGCAGAATTAACCCTGCATTTTCCACTAGCTAATTTTAATTTCCTTATTTTAACCTTAGGATGTGTGTGTTTCACTATCAAACTTTTTTGGTTTTGTTTTGTTTTTTTTACTTTTTTGTTTTGTTTTGTTTTTGGTTCTCTCTTTCTGCTTTGGCTTTTTGATAGATTTAGCTCAGTCTCTCTTAAATTCATAGTTCTAATTAAAAACAAAAATAAAGTAAATCTAAATTCTGAAAATCTTCCTGAGGAACTCCTACATTAGACAAAGGAAACACTGGCAAAGTTCTAAAAGACGAAGAAGGAAAGAAGGTGATTTTCTCAATTCTACGCGCTTCAGCAAATTCTTATGTATGACCTAAAATTGAAGCTTGCCGTGGAAGGAAGACACTTTTCTTCTTCGAGAACACATAAACATTTTAAGTACCTTTATAATGTCTATAATATACTTAAAACTGCACACATTTGCCTTTGTTTCCACAAAACAGGATGTGTGTTTAGATCATAGTATGTGATTGAATTGCTCAACCTTGACAATGGCTTTTTTAAATTTAATTTAATTTAGTTTAATTTAATTTAATTTAATTTAATTTAATTTTACTTTATTTTTTATTTTAAATATATGAAATTTATTGTCAAATTGGTTTCCATACAACCCCCAGTGCTCATCCCAACAGGCGCCCTCCTCAATACCCATCACCCACCCTCCCCTCCCTCCCACCCCCCATCAGCCCTCAGTTTGTTCTCAGTTGACAATGGCTTTTAAAAAAAGGTAAGAGCCACCATTTATTGACGGTGCCCAGCACTGTTGGTCCTTTATATGCATCGTCTCATTATACACTTACAACAGACTTATCCGTTAGGCATTTTTGTTACTTGAAATGCATGTATATCACAATGGAACATACCATAGTTAAAATAAACCACATGATACCGAGGGGCTCATGATAAAAATCTGTGATCTCGCCCATAATGTGTTCACCTAGTTTTGCACAGGAAAGAGGTACATTTATTTCTGTTTTTAATTCTTGGGGGAGATACCTCCAGACTCCTAACAATATGCCACGACTGCACTTACTTTATTTGGGCACCGTCTGCTGGGCACCTGCTCCTTGGGGTGAGGATTTAGCTCATCCTACGCCATCATTTTTGCTGTCCTCCGTCGATCTGCCTTCCCCCCACTCAGCTTAATGTACATGTACTATTATTGTTAGTTTTTCCTGGTCAGTCACCTGTGTCACCTCAAAACCATACCTAAACCTTTGTTTATTATTCTGTCGATACACATGATATTTTTTATCTCCCCGTTTTGCAACCTGCTGTTGTTCGCTCCCCCGTGTTTTCCTGAAGTTCTTTCTCTCCTCTGTTTTCCAGTCTCTGTCCGCCATACCTTGATTTTGATCAGCTTGAAGTATATGAAGTTGCCAATAGGCAGTTGCTTTTGGTCGACAAAAATGGCGTGTTCATGGTAGACATACGGTACATTGCCTTTCGTAACCACTGTTAAGTTTTCCACCTCTATGGGATGGTTTTAAAATGGAAATCCGGGGGCGCCTGGGTGGCGCAGTCGGTTAAGCGTCCGACTTCAGCCAGGTCACGATCTCGCGGTCCGTGAGTTCGAGCCCCGCGTCGGGCTCTGGGCTGATGGCTCAGAGCCTGGAGCCTGTTTCCGATTCTGTGTCTCCCTCTCTCTCTGCCCCTCCCCCGTTCATGCTCTGTCTCTCTCTGTCCCAAAAATAAATAAACGTTGAAAAACAAAATTAAAAAAATAAATAAATAAATAAAATGGAAATCCAGTGAATATTATTGATAATGTAATGACTATATGTGTATTTTTAGAAACATACACATATACATATGTGTAGAAACATGTGTATATGTTTCTAAATATACATATTATGTTTAGAAACATAAAGGAGTTTATGGGCCTCCTCCTTTATGGGCCACGTACCTTCTTTACTTGAGCGTGTATTGTCCTTTTGAACAGGCCACCATTTTCTTATTGAGAGACACCGTTGCTGCACCTTGGAAAGTACCAGACATGTACTCAGTGCTGCTTGTAGTATCGTAGTCGTTAGCCTTTTGTAGATGGCTGGATTCGGGAGAGAAATGACGAAGGTGGGCAGTGACCAGTATCAGTGTTCCTTCCATTTATTGATTCTGCAGGTATTTGTTGGTTACCTACTTTATGCCAGACACTGACATTTTGTAGAAGAATACATGAGACACAGGTGCCTGGCTTCAAGGAGATGATACCCTACTGTTAGTTGTTTTATGGTTTGCTACAAAATAAACTGGACTGATTGGGAGTATGTGTGTGTGTGTGTGTGTGTGTGTGTGTGTGTGTTACCTAGGCTAGGATTCTGCCCAAATTCACTGAGATTTTAGAGCTTCAGATTTCCTTGTGATTGGAAACTTGGTTTGTTGTTGTTGTTGTTGTTGTTGTTGTTGTTTACCAAATGCTGATAAAATACACGTAAGTTTTTTTTTTTACTCCAATTTACCCATAGTTAGTTTTCTCATCTCCAAAAGGGATAGTAAAACTTTCATTTGTATCAACTGGTCTGGAAAGATTTTATGTTTCCATAATTTTTAAAATTAAATTCCAAATTGATATTAACAAATGAATGGCCTTTTCATGGTTAAAAACATTTTTTGAAGGCTGCTCTTAAAGATTATTATATTTTGTTTGTTTTTTTCTGTTTAAAAAAATTTAAGAAAAATTCTAATGTTTATTTTTGAGAGACAGAGAGAGAAAGAGACACAGAGTGTGAGTGGGTAGTGACAAAGAGAGAGGGAGACACAGAATCCAAAGCAGGCTCCAGGCTCTGAGCTGACAGCACAGAGCCTGATGCGGGGCTTGAACTCATAAACCATGAGATCATGACCTGGGTTGAAGTTGGATGCTTAACTGACTGAGCCACCCAGGCACCCCTAAAATTTTTTATTAATGTTTATTTTTGAGAGAGAGGGAGAGTACAAGCAGGGGGAGGGACAGAGAGAGAGAGGGAGACACAGAATTCGAAGCAGTCTCCAGGCTCTGAGCTGCCAGCACAGAGCCCAGCACAGAACTCAAACTCACGAACCATGAGATCATGATCTGAGCTGAAATCAAGAATTGGACACTCAACCGACTGGGCCACCCAGGAGCCCCTGTGTTTTTTTCTAAAGTGTTCCTGTGTTATAGGAGTTGAAATTATCCATTTATTTGTTGCTGTTCCATTAAATGGTTTTAACGGCAAACTAGGGAGGAATTGACCCATAAGCGTTGATTTTTTATATGATTACTCACTGGAACCTAAAGCAGATTTCTGGCCTGACTTGTCCTCTGCCTTGAGAACAGAAGAACAAAGTGTGCAGGAACAAGGGAAATCCTTTAAAATTTTTTTTTCAATGTTTATTTATTTTTCTTTTTTATATTAAATATAATGTATTGTTAAATTGGATTCTATACAACACCCAGTGCTCATCCCAACAGGTACCCTTGTCCGTGCCCATCACCCACTTTCCCCTCCCTCCACCCCCCATCTACCTTCGATTTGTTCTCAGTCCTTCAGAGTCTCTTATGGTTTGCCTCCCTCCCTCTCTGTAAATTTTTTCCCCCTTCCCCTCCCCGCTGGTCTTCTGTTAAGTTTCTTGGGATCCACATATGAGTGAAAACATATGGTATCTGTCTTTCTCTGCCTGACTTATTTCACTTAGCATAATACCCTCCAGTTCCATCCATGTTGCTGCAAATGACAGGATTTCATTCTTTCTCATTCTCTGTATGACTTATTTCACTTAGCATAATACCTTCCAGTTCCATCCACGTTGCTGCAAATGGCATGATTTCATTCTTTCTCATTTCCAAGTAGTATTCCATTGTATATATAAACCACATCTTCTTTATCCATTCGTCAGTTGATGGACATTTAGGTTCTTTCCATAATTTGGCTATTGTTGAGAGTGCTGCTATAAACATTGGGGTACGAGTCCCCTGTGCATCAGCACTCCTGAATCCCTTGGGTAAATTCCCAGCAGTGCTATTGCTGGGTCATAGGGAAGTTCTACTTTTAATTTTTTGAGGAAGGTCCACACTGTTTTCCAGAGCGGCTGCACCAATTTGCATTCCCACCAGCAGTGCAAGAGGGTTCCCGTTTCTCCACATCCTCACCAGAATCTATAGTCTCCTGACTTGTTCATTTTAGCCACTCTGACTGGGATGAGGTGATATCTCAGTGTGGTTTTGATTTGTATTTCCCTGATGAGAAGTGACATTGAACATCTTTTCATGAGTCTGTTGGCCATCTGGATGTCTTTTTTGGAAAAGTGTCTATTCATATCTTCTGCCCATTTCTTCACTGGATTATATGTTTTTCAGGTGTGGAGTTTGGTGGTTTCTTTATAGATTTTGGATACTAGCCCTTTGTCTGATATGTCATTTGCAAATATCTTTTCCCATTCCATTCTTTTAGTTTTGTTGATTGTTTCCTTTGCAGTGCAGAAGCTTTTTATCTTCATGAGGTCCCGATAGTTCATTTTTGCTTTTAATTCCCTTGCCTTTGGAGGTGTGTCGAGTAAGAAATTGCTGCAGCTGAGGTCAGAGAGGTTTTTTCCTGCTCTCTTCTTTAGGGTTTTGATGGTTTCCTGTCTCACATTCAGGTCCTTCATCCAGTTTGAGTTTATTTTTGTGCGTGGTGTAATAAAGTGGTCTAGTTTCATTCTTTTGCACGTTGCTGTCCAGTTCTCCCAGCACCATTTGTTAAAGAGACTTTTTTCCATTGGATACTCTTTCCTGCTTCGTCAAAGATTAGTTGGCCATATATTTGTGGGTCCAATTCTGGGGTCTCTATTAGAACTGATATATGAATTCAGAAAAGTTGCAGGGTACAAAATTAATGTACAGACATTGGTTGCATTTTTATACACCAATAATGAAGCAGCAGAAAGAGAAATAAAGAAAATGATCCCATTCACAATTGCACCAAGAATCATAAAATACCTAGGAATAAACCTGACCAAAGATGTAAAAGATCTGTATGCTGAAAACCATAGAAAGCTTATGAAGGAAATTGAAGAAGATACACAGAAATGGAAAAATATTATGTGCTCATGGATTAGAAGAATAAATACTGTTAAAATGTCAATACTACCGAAAGCAATCTACACATTCAATGCAATCCTAATCAAAATTGCACCGGCATTCTTCTCAAAGCTAGAATAAGCAATCCTAAAATTTGTATGGAACCACAAAAGACCCCGAATAGCCAAAGTGATATTGAAGAAGAAAACCAAAGCAGTAGGCATCACAATCCCAGACTTTAGCCTCTGCTACAAAGCTCTAATCATCAAGACGGTATGGTATTGGCTCAGTGTTTATTAATTTTTGAGAGAGAGAACGATGGAGTGCAAGCAGGGGAGGAGCAGAGAGAGAGGGAGACACAGAATCCAAAGCAGGCTCCAGTCTCTGAGCTGTCAGCACAGAGCCGGATGCGGGGCTCGAACTCACAGATCGCGAGATCATGACCTGAGCCGAAGTCGGACGCTCAACTGACTGAGCCCCCCAGGTGCCCTGGAACAAGGGAAATATTGAGCGAAGTTATGTGTGGTTTAAATTGCTCCTCATGTAGGCATTTCCTTTTCACAAATATCATGGGAAAACAGCAAGGGTTGTGCTCACTTAGGCCATTAATTTGTAACCCAGTGCTAGTCAGAGGCCACAGTGCACTTCTATCCGTGACAGAGACCCTCGACACACTAGGTGGAGCATCTCATGTACAGTGCATGCCCCCTAATTATGTTTGGAATCAGTGAATGTAGTTAACTGACACCCCACTCAATGACCTAAAAACTCAAATGCCTTCTTGAGGGGGCACCTGGGGGGCTCAGTTGGTTTAGCTTCTGACTTCAGCTCAGGTCATGATCTCACGATTGGTGGGTTCGAGCCCCGTGTCGGGCTGTGCATTGACAGCTCAGAGCCAGGAGCCTGCCTTGGATTCTTTGTTTCCCTCTCTCTCTCTCTCTGTCCTTCCCCAGATCATGCTCTGACTCAATCTCTCTCTCTCTCTCGGAAATAAATAAACATTAAAAAAAAATTCAAATGCCTTTGAAATTTCTGGGAATTCCTGGTGGGGTGGGTTCCAGTGTTATGGTTCCTTTTGGCTCAGAATTGCTCCTTACATCAGTTATAAAAATGTTCAGATTGTCTCACAGAGCTGTCCGTGCTCTCCCAGCTTTGTACTGAGTGAGTTCAGAAACTAAATGGGGTTCTTTGGTTTTGCATCCTCTTAGTTGATGGAAGGACAAATCAACAAAAGAAAATCCATTTGTGGGGCGCCTGGGTGCCTCAGTCAGTCAAGCGTCCAACTGGCTCAGGTCATGATCTCACGCTTTGTGAGTTCAAGCCCCGCGTCAGGCTCTGTGCTGACAGCTCAGAGCCTGGAGCCTGCTTCGGATTCTGTGTCTCCCTCTCTCTCTGCCCCTCCCCTCCCCTCTCTCTCTCTCAAAAATAATTCAGCATTAAAAAAGAGAAGAGGAAAATCCATTTGTGATGGTACCAGACTTTTATTCGACATTTGGGAAATGTCCTCAGTCTTTATGTGCAGCGACCGGGCCATCCACTTGCACAGCCTCCTCTCCCTGGATGCACTTCTAACACCTATTTCTACAAACAAAATTATTCAGCTGAGCAAAGCCAGCACTCCTGATTACTGCTGTTTCCCCTAACTCTTGACTTTTTAAGGCTACATTTTCTAGTACTCTGATTCTAATGCAAAGTATGTGGCAGTAAGGCTCTGAGAGGGTGTGACATGGCAGGGGGAGCTGGCTGCAGGGGGGGGGGTGCGGGTGACGATGTAAGACAACTGGCTTTGCATTTCAGCTCTCATACTTGCGGATCTCGGATATTGGCTCATTTGCCAAACTTCTCTAAGCTTCGATCTCCTCCAGTGCAGCGTGCAACGTGCATGTTCGGAACATTTTACCTGCTTCAGCGAGCTGCAAACCGAACCCCGTGCAAGGTGCATAGACCCGTGTCCAACCCTGGTAGGCGACTCATAGGTGTTGATACCCTGTGAGTAAGTGCTGTGGACCCTTCCACACCCAGAGGGCGTGTCCATCATCTTTAGAAATTTCTGCTACTATGAAACTTAGTACATTTAAAAATAGCCTACTAGGAGGGAGTCAAGCCAAACTGAAAATGCACAGGAGAAGGTGGGGGGGGGGGGAAGAAATGGTACATTAGACTCACTGTCATGACGGGACCATTTGACTTTCTGTTAGAAATTCTAGTACTTTGAAGTGAAAATACTTTGAAACTTAGCAACCGCTATATCAGCCGCAGCACCTTTTTCTTCTTTCATTTTACTGTCGCTTTGGGGCATTTAGGACAGGTAGCCCGTGACAGGTCTCTGATGGTGAAATCAGTCCTGCCTGAACTCATGGCACCATGGTTTTTATAAGTAAATTAGTTTTCTCAACTTTCCATTTTCCAGCAGGTCTTATTAAAAAGCAGGACTTTTTGACTACTGGGGAAATATCAGAGACACATTTTTCACCATGAGGATTTTTTCTTTCTTTCTTTCTTTTCTTTCTTTCTTTCTTTCTTTCTTTCTTTCTTTCTTTCTTTCTTTCTTTCTTTCTTTTTCTTTCTTCTTCCTCCTCTTTTTTTTCCTTTACAGAAAGAAATATGGACAGAGGAAAAAAACATGTAATTCGAAGTCCCTTTTACTTGAGTGGTTCTTAGATGACTTTGAACTCAGCGTGTAGAGTGTTTAGACCCATATAACAACCTTGCAGAAAAAAAGAGCACTTTTCTGAGAGGAAGGTCAGAGATGATTGTAACTGAGTGCCTCCGTTCAGCACACTTGTTTCCTTTGGAGATGCGGATCCCATGGAGCACTGAAATATAGGCTGTGGAAACGAGTATTTGATGGACTTTGGACCGTGTTGTGGAAAAGTGGAAAATTAGAAAGCTTCCTAAAACCCACGTTACAGAATTTTCTGCTATTTATTGTAGCTACACTGCATCATAAGAGTAAATTATTGGAAATTTCAGTAGGTTCTATCCCGACAGACTTTTTTTTTAAATGAGAAGGTACATCATTTTTTGTCACATAGGGAAAAAAAGGGGAAAAAATAATTCTTCCCTGTTTAGAGAATTGTAAACATATGGTCACCTAAAACTTGGTATGCTAGTCTTATTGGCTTGTTATTAATGATAATAAAAGTAATTTTTTCAAATTTTGAGATGATTCTAAGCTCTTCTGTATAGTATTTGGAGATTGTGTATGAGAGAAATTATGAGAATATCCCAAAGACCCAGAGGCTTAGAGCATGTCCTTGAGTACCCCCGACTGTGGCCCCACTCCCCCAGCCTGCCCCCAGTCTATCCTTTGTATTTCCCTCACCATTTAGAAAAACCCAGGCAAGGGATGCCTGGGTGCTCAGTGGGCTAAGTGTTAGACTCTTGATCTTGGCTTTGGTCATGACTTCATGGTTCGTGGGAATGAGCCCCGCGTCAGGCTCTGTGCTGAGAGTGAGAAGCCTGCTTGAGACTCAATCTCTCTCTCTCTCTCCCTCTCTCTGCCCCTGCCCAGCTTACATATGTGAGCATGTGCTGTCTTTCTCTCTCTCAAAATAAATTAAAACTTAAAAAAAAAAAACAAAAACAAGTTAACCTAGCCAGGAACTAGGTTAACACTGCTAAGTAATTGGTTCCTCGGACTTGAAGTGATTTTGAGAAAGTGTGATCTTTTCATTGGTGGTCTTGACCCTTCCTAATTACACAGGCACACAGTGTTGTATCGGTGACTTTAGACTCATTTGGGATCTTTCCGGTCTAGGCATGCGTTCAATGACTACACTTGGTAGTCATTTTATATGTAATTGCAATCTTGAAACACCACGTTTAGATTTTAAGATTTTGGTAGGAGTTTTTGTGAAATATCATGAAACCTCTTGCTTGAAATCTAGTGGGTTGGGGGGGGGGCGCCTGGGTGGCTCAGTGGGTTTAGTGTCCAACTTAGGCTCAGATCATGATCTCACAGTTCGTGAGTTCAAGCCCTGCCTCAGTCTCTGTGCTGACAGCTCGGAGCCTGGAGCCTGCTTCGGATTCTGTGTCTCCCTCTCTCTCTGCCCCTCCCCCCGCTCATGCTTTCTCTCTCACTCTCTCTCTCAGAAAGGAATAAACATGCAGAATGTTAAAAAAAAAATCTAGTGGACTGATTTAGATTTGTTCTGTGTCTTGACCATGCTGGGAATGAAGAGGTCGGGGAAACAGCCAGTTTTACTAATTACAGAAAATCCTGGACATATTTACATCATCCTAAAATGTTGTGATCAGTTTGTGAAGCATTAAACGGTCTACTTTGCCTAACAAGGGTAATGTATGTGTTCTGAATTGCTAATTGAGATTAGTTATATTTGATTCCAAAATGAGCCAAGGGTAGCAAACATTTATGGGCTTACTCTAAAATATTATTCTTTTATTTGGTATAAAACCTTGGTGTTCTTTTCTTGATTTGAGGTGTTGAACCTTAAAATATTTGAAGAATTTTAAACATGTTGTTTTAGTTTGTTTTGAAAGCAGGGGAGGGGCAGAGACAGAGAGAGAGAGAGAGAGAGAGAGAGAGAGAGTATCCCAAGCAGTCTCTGTGCTCTCAGCTGGGAGCCTGACCCATGGCTCAGTCCCGACACAGGGCTTGATCCCACAAACTGTGACACCATGACCTGAGTCAAAATCAAGAGTCAGACTCTTAACCAACTGAGCCACCCAGGTGCCCCTGATTTAAAATATTTGAATTATTACCAGTAGCTTCTGATGTTTGAAACGGTCAGTGTTTTTAAATTTAAATTAAAACTACTTATTCATTTCTTTTAAATTATACTATTAACTTCTTCAGATTAATTTGTTAATTTTCTGTGACTAAATTCACTTCCGTAGCTGATTTTTCATAGAACTGAACTTATTTAGTTATATTTATCTGTTCTATGGCTATGATCATACTAGATAAAAGGGACAAAAGCAGTTAATCGACTAATTTCACCTATGTTCTGATGCGATTTTGTTTTTAAGACAAGCCTCAGTAGATTCCCTTTTTCCCAATATTTCCCCCCCCTTAATTGTGAGTGATCTTTGATTGCTATAACAAATACAGCCAGTGAATGTATTGACTCCCCTTCTGGATTCTGTGTAGCATTTTAAGGGATACTAAGGATATTTTGGTAGAAAAGATCCCTGTACCAGCAATCTAACTCTGGGACTCCCTACTGGGAAAGCCAGGGAGGGATTAAAATGTATAAACTGTAACAGGGGGAGAAAGAATACAGTAAGAAGCCAAAGACAGGAAGGTAATGTGGAGGGGTGGTTGGGTGGACGTCTGGAGGGATGAGTAGATTTGGAATGTTCCAGTAGGACGCTGCACTTTTGCAATGTGTGATCCTCGTGTGAACATTTCTGCTTCTGCAGCAGCTGTTCTGTAGGAAACACGTTCTATCTGGGAGTAGGGATCGGATTCTGATTATAAGCCAAGCCCTCGTATCCTTTCTCACAGTCACGTGTTAACCTCATTTTTGAAGGACTAGCTCATTGGCACAGTATGGACTCCCGTGGAAAAAAAAAAAAAAAAACAAACAACTGCACCTTGGGGCTAAATATAGCCTTGAGTGCCAAGAACCAGTGTTTCTAAGGAGCCTGTCTTCCTAACGTATCTAGGAGTGTTTCCTTTTATCTAGCGGGACTACAATCTGACTTATTCTGTGTGAAGAAAAAAAAAATCCTTTAGGATATTCCAGTATCCCACAGTTTGTAATGCCCCACAATGACCTAATGCCCCATAATGTCCTAATAACCATGATGTTCTGATGCCCCATGATGTCCTAAAACCCCACAATGTCCTGATGCCCCTTGCTCTTCTGATGCCCCACCGTGTCCTGATGCCCTACTGTGTTCTGATGCCCCACCGTGTCCTGATGCCCCACGATGTCCAAATGCACCACCCCGTTCTGACATCTGATGAAAGACTGGTCCCCAAACTCCTGGATGGATGGTGCTGGTATGGAAGGGAGGGAACCTGCCTGCCCTTACTGTCCCTCGGGGAACATCGTGGGACTGAACCCCGCATGCGGGGGTGTCTCCAGCTACCACACAGCTTGCTGTGAGCTTGTCCTTGTAACTCAACACCACTGCTGAACTTGGACTCCTGGCTGTTTGTGTGTGGGCTTCCCCCTCCCTTCGGCCTCCCCCACGGTTCCTGGTCCCCCACCGCTCTTCCTCAGTCAGCCACAGCTTGCCTGAGAACCTCCCATTTTAAATAGGCCTTGCAAACACCATTAAGCTTTCCTGGATTTTCTTAGCTGGTCAGGATCGCTTTCCCACAGCATTTTGTGACTTTAATGATCGATAATTACCACTTTCAGCTGTGCAGATTTCTGGAAACTCTGACGTTAGCCCCCATCCCTGTTTTGGAAGGTTTGTATTAACGTCTCCGTCACACAGAGCGGCCAAGGCAGTGTTTCCCTGTGACCTGTGTTTACAGGACATGTTAGATGCCCTTTGTCACTTAACTGCTGCTGCTCCCAGAAACTCCCACGTCCTCACCCATGGTAGCCACGGTGCTTTTCCAGCTCATTGGTTAGTGATCTGCCATTGTCCCCCCTACACCAGGGACGGCAGGGCTCGGGCCTCACACCGGCCAGGCCCTCCTCCTGCACACCTGTGCCTCACGTGTGCTCCAACCCACCTTTCTCCAAACCCCCGACCAAGTCCCTCTTCTTCTGTTGTCTTTTCTGTCACGTTCTCCCACTCCTGACCTTCACTGTGTTGTTCACAGATTTTATCTACATACGTACAGGTCTGTGTAGCCTGAGTGCATGTTGAACCCATCTGCCTACTCTGCGCAGGGACTGACATTTAAAAAATGACGCCCTCGTACCCCATGTCGACGTGAGGAGTGTACTCGGTGTAAGAGATTCCTTGTCCCCATTTACTGAGGGGCAGTGAAAGGGGTGGAGCGTGTGGTCCCCAGGGACACTCCTTACAAGCTGTTTTCTTGGTTGCCTGATTTTTCCTGACATTCCCGGAAAGCAGCTTCAGGCCTTCTCACTTGCTGGACAATGTTGACCGTCCCCCTGGGCCTTGCCCATCATATCTGGACATTCAGACGGACTCTGCCTGTCAGGCCCGTATCTGTTTCTTCTTGGCAAAGTGCTGTGGCACCGCTCGGGACATCGTCCTCCCTCCTCTGTGTCCTTCTCCAGAAGGGCTGGCCATTCTGGTCTTGCGGTGTAGACGGAGAGGCGCGGGGGTCGCCCCTGGGGAGAAGGTGCTGGAGGTGATGTAATTCAGAGGGAGGCTGTGGAGCCAGGGGAGGTGGCAGGAATGCTCCCAGGCCTCTGGGTGACCCTGAGGCCTGTCACCGCGGTCCCCAGCGCAGGGGCCCCCTCGGTGTGGTTCATGGGCGCATTTCCCCATCGCGGTGCTGAGCCCACAGGAGGCCCTCAATGGCGCAGGCTGAGCACAGCAGTGGAGGAGCAGCGGCGGAGGGGCGCCCCTGGGCTGCTGGGTGCGGTGCAGTAATAAAGTGGGGACGCTAGAGGGAGAAGGGAGGACTTCCACACCGCGGGGTGGAACAGAAGTCGGTTCAGCTGTGTTTGCTAGGATGGAAACTTCACTTCTCCCTCCTTGTCTTAAATTAAAAAAAAAAAAATGGTGTGAAATCTGAACTGAATCGGATACAAATGCTTTCTCTGTTTTTAGTACAGGCCACGATGGCCTCTACCATCTGTAGCAAAAAAGTGTAGGAACGCTGATCGACATTCTAGGATCCTGATCGGAGTAGAAGTCTCACGAAATTGCACCGTATCATTCAGCAGATGGGCTAGAGTTGACACCACCAGTAGAGATCGGAGGTGATAAACGATAGACACAAGGGTTGATGGACAGAGACACATGCTCAGCCGAGCTTGTGCAGCACCCAGAAAGTGTGTGTATTACATGAGAGGATTCGCCCGGGTGCTGGCAAATGGCCATTAACCAGGGGCGCCTGGGGGGCTCCGTCGGTTAAGCTTCTAAGTTCGGCTCAGGTCATGGTCTCACAGTTCGTGGGTTCGAGCCCCGCGTGGGGCTCTGTGCTGACAGCTGGGAACCTGGAGCCTGCTTCGGATTCTGTGTCTCCCTCTCTCTCTGCCCCTCTCCCGCTCGTGCTCTGTCTCTCTCTGTCTCTCAAAAATAGATAAACGTTTACAAAAATTAAAAAAAAAAACCCCAAAACAAATAGTCATTAATGTAATTCATCAAATACTCCAGAGAATCAGGAAATGACTTAGTAGGAGCAGAAGTAAGGTCATGTGACCCTCTGGGACAGACCACCCTGCCTGAAACAGGTGCCCAGGGCATCCTCTCTGTTTGACCTTGAACAGTAACCTCGGCACGCACCATTTCTTCATCTGTAAAGTGGAGGGAGTGACAGTACGTGTTTCACAGGGATTTGGTGATGTGTAAAGGAAAGTAAGCACGCAGAGCGAGAGGCCCCTGCCTAGTAAGGACGTAACGTACACGCTTACTCTTGGGTGGTGCCAGATGGAGGCCTTTATGTTAATGTACCCGATTTCCTTCCTAACATTTGCCTGCTTCAGTCATTTCCTCTCTTTGACTCCCTTTTTTTAAATTATTATTATTCAGGAGGCTCCGTGCTGAACGTGGGGCTTGAACCCATGACATTGACATCAAGAGTGATAAGCTCTACCGACAGAGCCAGCCAGGCGCCCCGGCCTCCCTTTTAATGATTGTGCTGTGCTAGAATTTATTTTTCTTGAGACTGTTGCCCAAAATGTTTGGGCATGTGAGTGCTTTGTGGGGAGGAGCACTCTTCCGTGATTTTTGTGATCCCTCTGGATGCTGGTGCGTCTGGTGGCACGGACAGATCTGGCCCTGGTTTGGGCACAGAGGTGTCCTCAGGAAGGTGTCTGACGTGCCTGGGGAGATGCCGATGGGAGTGGTCTGGGAAGAAGTCCTGTGAGCGTTCCCTTTCTGCTGCAGTCACCCTGCGGCTCCCAGTAAATCCTCGTCTGTATCTTGGATTCCCTTTGGCTTCTGTATTGTTGGATGTGGCAGAGGCTCTGCGAAGCAAACGGCAGGAGCTAAGCACAGGGACCGGGGACCTTGAGGTTGAGGAGAGAGCACAGAGCTGGGCATGGTTGACAAAGGAGAGTTTGCCTTTTTTAGGTGTTTATTTTTGAGAGAGAGAGAAGAGCGAGGGGGGGGGGGCAAGTATGTGCCTGTGCACAGGCAGGGAAGGGGCAGGAGAGAGAGAAGCCGAGCAGGCTCCACTCCATCAGTGCAGAGCCTGATAAGGGGTTTGATCCCACATACCGTAAGATCATGACCTGAGCTGGAATCAAGAGCCGGACGGACACTTGGGGCATCTGGGTGGCTCAGTCGGTTGGGAGACTGACTCCTGATTTTGGCTCAGGTCATGATCTCACAGTTTGTGAGTTCGAGTCCATTGTGGGGCTGTGTACTGACAGGGTGGAGCCTGCTTGGGATTGTCTTTCTCCCTCCCTCTCTGCCCCTTCCCCTTTCTCTCTTTCTCTCTCAAAATGAATAAACTTAAAAACAAAAAAAGAGTCAAACGCTTAACTGACGGAGCCACCCAGGTGCCCCAGGAGCATCTGCCTTTTCTTTCTTTTAATCTTTTTTCTTTTTTAACTTTTGAGAGAGAGAGAGGGACAGAGCGTCAGCAAGGGGGGAGAGCAGAGAGAGAGAGAGGAGACACAGAAGCTGAAGGAGACTCCAGGCTCTGAGCTGTCAACACAGACCCCGACGTGGGGCTCAGACTCACGGACCGCTAGACCATGACCTGAGCCGAAGTCAGATGCCTAACCGACTGAGGCACCCAGGCTCCCCCTGCCTTTTCTTTCACCTTGACTGTATGAGAGTATTGTTTGCCCCTTCTGGATAAACAGAGGTCTGCTGCAAGTTCATTTCCAGATGCTTCAGTAAAAAAACTAAGTTTAATAAAGAGATGATAGGAAAGCCTTCAGTGACACAAAAGCCGTATGTATGGAATGATGAATTCTTACACGAACTTTAAAAATTAAAAATACCCATTAGGTATTGCATATATCATTTGTAAAATGATGTCATATCTTCTGTCTAAATTTGAAAGAAGTACCACTTCAGTGATCAAGAAGTCCATATAATTTAGCTATCCGTGAGTAAGAAAAAATCAGCATAACATGTAAGGAGACACTGCTGTAGGAATATCTGATAGTCTTCTAGTTTCCAAGACTGGCGGCTGAACCTTGACTTTTGTCTCCACCTGCATGAGATCACAAAAAAGAGACCAAGGAAGAAAGAAAAGGGGGGGGGGGAAGACCTTGAAAAAGCACCTATTCAATGAATCAAATTAATCATTTAAAAAATTCCAAGTTGGAAGTCACACTGAAACAAATGAGAAAGGAATTAATTTGGAACCACCAGAAAAATGACACAGAGCCAGAACTGGATTCCGTTCAATTTAAAATCGGAACAACTTTTATGTTCTACCATCTGCCTCACCAAGAGCCCTATAAAATTTGAATACTACAGACTTTAGAGATCCCCATATGAGGACAGATTTTTGAAGGCTCTTTAAAGAACACAAAACCAGGATAAATAATGTTGGTGTTTGTCCGGGAATCGAGTTAGTAATTAGTGATTACTGAAAAGATGAATTGCGTCTGTGATTGAGGGACTCAGACCTTGCATGAGAAGGTCTGTCGTCTACAAAACCTCACAGAATCCCAGCAAAGGGTCTTCTGTTCCATGTAACAGATGAGTAAATGGAGGCCCAGAGAAGGCAAGGACCTGGGGTGTATTCCTCTCCCTTGCAAATGGAGGAGAACCGCAATGGAAGCCTCCAAGTCTAAACTTGTGGTTTGAGGCGTAACAAAATAGACAAGAGGCATGACCCAGAAATTAACCGTGCCTGCCCAGTTTTCACCTTCTGGTTGTAAACGAAGGTGAGCTAGATAGAAAGTAGGTGATATGTGCCGATAAAGTACGTGCTTTACTTCCCCCCCCCCCCCCGCCCCCGAACACGCAGGCATATGTGTACATCTTTGTGGAGATTGTAATCAACTGCAAGCTTTAGTTCATGGATAAGTTGTAACCATTATAATGGCTACATTTCCCATTCAGTTGCTTCTGCAGAGGCTTCCACAGATGGTCATTGGGGCTTACACATCTTACCGTCCTGTGTCTTACGCATGGCCTGGTCAAGAAGTGAATGAGTGTCTAAAGAGAGAGGAATCTTCAAGAAGACAAAAGAAAACAGGGATAAGGTGCCGAGAAAAGGTGCCAGTGAAAGAAGTGGTAATATGCTTGAATCAAGGTTTTACTGGAGCTGATTATTATACATTTTTTTAATGTTTGTTTATGCTTGAGAGAGAGACAGATAGAGAGAGAGAGAGAGAGAGAGAGAGAGAGAGAGAGAGCGCATGAGTGGGGGAGGGACAGAGTAAGAGAGGGACACAGAATCTGAAGCAGATTCCAGGCTCCCAGCTGTCAGCACAGAGCCTGACGCGGGGCTCGAACTCCCACACTGTGAGATCGTGACCTGAGCTGAAGTTGGACGCTTAACCGACGGAGCCACCCAGGAGCCCCTGGAGCTGATCATTGTAATAAAAGATTCTACATATGATGGCGTATTTGGGCAGTTGACACTAATGAGAAGGGTCTAGTTCATATCTGCACACTCTTGACAGATGAATGCCTTCACTTTTGAGAATTCAAATTCACTGTGTACTGATTTAATATTTAATGTGTGCCATGTGCCTAGGTTAAAATGTCCAATAAGACATGGTTCTTGCCCACGAGGAGTGCAGGGAAGACGTACAATAAGTGAGACAGTACGATAGATGCTAAGATCCCATGTACGTCACATACAGAGCAGCTCAGAGGAAGAAGCACCAGCTGGTGTGAGGCAGTGACCTTGTCTGGGTGAGAACAGAGGTGGTGGGGGCTGAGCCCGGATGGCTCTTCGTATAATTACGCGCTCACTCCTGCCTTTCAGGCTGTGGGCAATGTCATGTAGGTCATCAGAAGTGGCACCTGTCTCGTGTTCTTGCATCTCCGTTTGTAGACCATGTCTTCCCTGTCGAATGAGCCTAGAAACCAAGAAAGGTTAGTTCTTCTTTGAGTGAGGTCTTGAAATTCAACCAGGATGCAATGTGTGAGCCAGGATGAGGACAGGGGGTTATTCCAAGGCAGACTCTGAATCAAGAAATAGCACTGCCCGTCTGAAAGTGAGAGTGTGTGTAGGTCATTGAGCCCCAGATTAAAGGAACAAGAAGTCACCTTGACTGAAGTTCTAAAGTAATTTTCCAGCTTGGAAAGGTGGGGTTCATTGTGAACATATGTAAATGTCCAGAAAGCACTTGAGACACATTGTCTGAGGATGGCTAAAGTTCAATTAGACTTGAGGAAAATGTGAAAATACTTGCTTTCAGCTTTTTCTAGATATAGCAGGACACATTTCTGTGTCTGGGAAAATCTACATAACCTTTCTGGATTTGACATTCTGCCTGTAGAAACGTTGAGAGTGTGTGAATGAGGGATTGCATCCAAATGTGCCCTCGTTTCTGGATATGCTTGAGACATTTTCAAATTCGTCTTCACTCCTTCCCTCTCTTTAATTCCTGACACTCAATTAGCATGTCTCCTGATCATGCTCATGTAAGTTAGCTTTACTGTGTAACAAAACATGGTCAAAACTTAACATCACAACAGAAGAGGAAGGAACAGTTCCCAACTCATTCCATGTGGCCAGTGTTTCCCCGATACTGAAACCAGACAAAGCTGTTCCCAGAAAATGATGCACAGGTGCCTTTTGTGAATATACAAAGAAAAGGATTCCTCAATAAAATACTCATAAACCAAATCCAGAAACATATAAAAGGATTATACAGCATGACCGAGTGGAATGAATCCCAGGAATGCAAGGTTGGTTTAACATGTGCAAGTCAATCAAGGTAATGCATCATATTAATGGAAAAGAAGACAGAAACTACAAGATCATCTCAATAGACCTAGAAAAAAACCATGTGACAAAATCCAACAGTCTTTCAGGATGCATCACTTAATAAACTGGGAATAGAAGGAAAGTTGCTCAATTTGATAAACTGCATCCATGAAGAACCCACACCTTAAATGACATGTAATAGTGAAAGAGTGAAAGGTTTATTCCTAAGATTAGTAACAAGACAAGGATGTCTGCTCTCATCATTTCAATTCAGCAACGAACTGGAGGGTCTAGCCAGGGAAATACGGCGAGAAAAATGAAATAAGGATTGAGATTGCAAAGGAAGCAGTAACATGATCTGTTGTAAGGTAATATGATCTTGCATATGGAAAGTCCTAGGGGCCCCCCTCCCCTACCACACAAATGTAAGTAATAAACGAATTCTGCAGTTTTACAGAATACAAGATCAGTGCACAAAACTCCGTTGTATTTCTATTAACTAGTAATGAACAACCTGATAATGAATTTAAGAAAATAATTCCACTTAAAAATAGCATCAGGAAGAATAAAATACTTAGGAATACATTTAACAAAAGAAATACAATGCTTGTGCCTGTAAAGCTATAAAGAGTTGTTAGGAGAAATTAAAGAAGTCCTAGGTAAATGGAAATGCACTGCACATTTATGGATTGAAAGACTTAATGTTGGAAAGATGGCAGTGTTCCCCAAACTGGTCTACAGATTAAATGCAATTCTGGGGCCCCTGGGTGGCTTAAGGGTCCAACTCTTGATTTCAGCTCAGGTCCTGATCTCACGATTTGAGATCGAGCCCCAATTTGGGCTCTGCACTGACAGCGTGGAGCTTGGTTGGCATTCTCTCTTTCCCTCTCTCTCTTTCTGCTCCTCTTCTGCTCACACGCTCTCTCTCTCTCTCTCTCAAAATAAATAAATATTTAAAAAACCAATAAATAAATAAATAAATAAATAAATAAATAAATAAATAATGCAATTCTTATTGAAATTATCCCTGGTCTTTTTGGGGGCCCCTGGATGGCTCACTCATAACTTCGGTCTGGGTCATGATCTCATGGTTTGTGGGTTTGAGCGCTGCATTGACCTCCACAGTAATGGTGTGGAGCCTGCTTGGTGTTCTCTCTCTCTCTCCCTCTCTCTCTGCCCCTTACCCCACTCTCTCTCTCTCTCTCAAAATAAATAAATAAACTTAAAAATAAAATGAAATAAAATTACAGGTGGTGTTTTTCAATAAACGATCTAAACTTGAAATCAATATGTAAGTACAAGGAATACATAGAGCCAAAACCATATATTTTTAAAAAATTTTTAAATGTTTATTTATTTTTGAGACAGAGAGAGACAGAGCATGAGCAGGGGAGGGGCAGAGAGAGGGAGACACAGAATCCGAAGCAGCTCCAGGCTCAGAGCTGTCAGCACAGAGCCTGATGCAGGGCTCGAACTCACAGACCGCGAGATCATGACCTGAGCCGAAGTCGGACACTCCACCGACTGAGCCACCCAGGTGCCCCAAAAACCATCTTGAAGAAGAACCAAATTATAGGATTGATGCTTCCCGGTTTCAAAATTCCCACAAAACTACAGCAATCAAGACAGCGTGGTGCTGACATAAGGCTAGATATAGAGATACATGTAATAGAATTAAGAGTCTAAAAATAAACCCTTACTTACCTTTGTGGTCAGTCAATTTTTGACAAGGTGGTCAAGACCATTCAAAGGGAATTTGTAGGCTTTTCAGCAAATGGCGCCAGGACAACAGAATATCCCTATGCAGAGACATGAAGTTGAGCTTGTCCTTCATAAAATACATAAAAATGAACTTAAACTGGATCGTAGACCTAAGTGTAAGAGCTACAACTATAACATTTTTAGCAGGAAGCACGGGAGTAAATCTTTTTTTAAAAAGAAAAGTTTATTTATTTTGAGAGAGAGCATGTGCGTGTGTGTGAATGCATGCGTGAGTTGGGGAGGTGCAGACAGAAAGGGAGAGAAAGAATCCAAAGCAAGCTCTGCACTGCCAGTGGGGCTGGCTCTCATGAACCATGAGATCATGACCTGAGCGGAAATCAAGAGTCGGAGGCTTAACCGACTGAGCCACCCAAGTGCCCCAGTAAATCTTTTTTTTTTAATTAAAAAAAATTAATGTTTATTTATTTTTGAGAAAGAGAAAGGGACAGAATGTGAGCAGGGGAGTGGCAGAGAGAGGGAATCACAGAATCCGAAGCAGGCTCCAGGCTCCGAGCTGTCAGCACAGAGCCCGATGCGGGACTCGAACCCCCGAACTGTGAGATCATGACCTGAGCTGAAGTTGGATGCTTAACCGACGGAGCCACCCAGGTGCCTCCTTTTTTTTTTTTTTAAATACAGGAAAAATAAAGTTTAATTTCTTTTCTCCCCAAGCTTACCGAGGTATAAGTGACAAATAAAGTTGTGTATATTTTGAGGTGTACGGTGGGTTGACTTGATTCATGCAAACATTGTGAAGTGGGCACCACACCAAGCTGAGCACTATATCCATCACCTCACAGGGGTATCTTTTCGTGTGTTTATTTATTGTGGTGAGAACGGTTAAGACTTACACTTAGGGAATTTCAAGTGTATTGTAGAGTGTTATTGACCGCCGTCACGATGCTGGACATCTGATCCCCAGATCTTATTCATCTCACAACTTAAAGCCTGTGCCCTTTGATGAAGATCTCCTCATTTCCCCCCTCCCCTAGGCAACTGCCAACCTACTTTCTGCTTCTGGGGTTGCAGTGTTTAGATTCACATAAGAATGAGATCGTAGACTACTAGTCTGTCCGTGGCTGGCTTGCATAGGAGTCAACATCTGTGACCTTGGATTAGGCGATGAGTTCTTAGATTATGACACCAAAGTCACGAGTGGAAAAAAAAGGATAAACTACATCAAAGTTAATATGTATGGGGTAGGAAGGATACCTTTAAGACAATGAAAATAAAACCCACAGGATGGGAGAAGATATTTGAAAATTATGTATCTAATGAGAGACTTTTTTTCCAGAATATATACTCTTATAACTCAACAATAAAAAGACAATAAATAACCCAGTTAAAAAATGGGCAAAGAACTTCAATAGGCATTTCTCCAAATAAGATACACAGATGACCAATAAGCACATGAAAAGATGCTTAACATCGTTAATAATTAAGGAAATGCAACCCCAAAACTACAGTGATATACACTTCATATGCACTAGGATAGTTAAAAATGGCAGACAATCAGACAATATCCCGTTTTTGCGAGGAGGTGAGGAAATCGGAAGTCTGGTATGCTGCTGATAGCATTATAAAATGGTGCACGCATTTTGGAAAAATGGTTTGGTAGCTGTGCAAAGTTGTAACTACAGAGTTATCATATGGCCCAGAAATGCCATCGCTGGATATATAACATGAGAACTTAAAACATATCTCCACACAGAAACCTCTACATAAGTATTCGTAGCAGCATTATTTATAATAGCCAAAAAGTAAAAACAACCCAAATATCCATCATTTGAAATAGATCAACAAAATGCGGTATATCCATATGATATAATATTAATTCTACCATAAAGAAGAACAAAGTATTGATCTGTGCTACAAAACGTTTGAACCTTGAACACATTACACTAAGTGAAAGAAGCCAGACACGGAGGTCACATACGGTTTTGATTCCATTTATGAAAAGTCCAGAATCCGCAAATCTAAAGAGACAGAAAGTAGATGAGCGGTTGCCAGAGGCATTCAGGTTATTCTAGGTTTAGTTTCCCAAACAACCTGACTTACAATTATCTACCTCCTTACTACAAAATCTATTGTTACACAAATAAAGCACGAACTTCCCTCTTTCCGGAGCTGACTGTACCTTTCTGCGATCCCGACTTTCTTATCCATTTTCTTTGCTCAGCTCAACTCCATCCCCTTCTATCCCAAATTAGAATGAGTCACTCTGTCTTCGGGGCTCCCATAGCACAGCATGAAGCACTTATTTGGCCTAAACAGTTGTGCCAGATTTAGCTAACGACGTTCATGCATACCCTCCTTTCCCCAAGACACTGTAGGTCCCTTGAGGATGGGACCCATGCATTTTTGTCGGTCATCTTGGCCAAATTAGCCTCTAGGGAAGGGGTTTTGTGCCCAGTAGTCTTTCAATGACTGTTATTAAATTGAGTATTTGAAGAGTAACGTGTTCAAATGAAAATTGAATATGTAATAGACATGAAGGAGAAAGTCTGTTCCCTTTCTCAATATCTTATACGCCCAAGTAACAAAGCCGATTAGCAGGCATTCGGAACCAAATGAAATGTTTTGAACTAAGTGCAATCCTAATTTGTCTCGTGAATTCTAATATCTTCGCTGTTACTGTATGTGCTTTTGGTATTTGCGAAAACAGTGGACAGTCCCTGTGTCATTTTCTCTTTTAGTTGCCCCTTAGCCTGTTGGTGATGGAGCATAGGATGATACTGACGCGGAATCGGTCCTCAGGCAGCTGGTGTGGTTTCTTCCCTTTGTGTGTAAACCGGTCTCTGAGTGAGTTAAACTGAAGATTCTTCTCCTTGCCCCTAAGGGAACTGTGAAGGTTTTTAGTGCAGGATCTGAATTCCTTCCTTACTACTCTAAGCCGTTTAAATGCCATATTATTTTAGGAACTTTTTTTTTTTGAGAAATGTATCAGAATCTATCAGAAACTCAGTGCGAGAGACCAAAGGCAGAGGAGAAAGCTGTTAGAACCTAATCAGCTCTCTCCTTACAGTTGGATGCGGGGGACCCAGGAGAGCGTCAGAGCAAAGATAAAGAATGGCCTAGGTAGACGTTTATTACTAATGAAAACACCACCATTACTGTATCCTAACTATACCAGGTACACATTGTTTTTTTTTAGTGTGTTGATCAAACAACCATGTGCTAGGCAGGGAGGATTCAACGTTTATTTATTTTTGGGACAGAGAGAGACAGAGCATGAACGGGGAGGGGCAGAGTGAGAGGGAGACACAGAATCGGAAACAGGCTCCAGGCTCCGAGCCATCAGCCCAGAGCCCAATGCGGGGCTCGAACTCACGGACCGCGAGATCGTGACCTGGCTGAAGTCGGACGCTTAACCGACTGCTAGGCAGGGAGGATTCAAAGACAACTAAGGCCAGGCTTGCGTTCGTAGGTTAGTGCAGGAAAAATAGGACATGGAAGACTTACAGTGTACAAAATCTAATAGAAGCAGAGCAAACTAGCTGAGTAGGAGGGAGATACCTCTCCCTGCTCACATCTTTCCTGCTGTATATTATTTTCCTCCTCTTTTTGTGCATGTGCTATCTCCATTTCTGGCGTCAGTGCTAAGGCTTCCCCCCGCCCCTCAGATTTTTCTCTCCCTGGTGATCTTCTCACACCCGAGGCTTTCATACCTGTGATTCATAAGAAATACAGTTGACCCTTATATGACATAGGGGTGGAGGGGCGCCGACCTCCCCCCTACAGAGTTGAAAATCTGTGTATAACTTTTGACTGCCCCAAACTTGACTACTCACAGCCTACTGTTGACCAGAAGCCTTGGCAGTAACATAAACAGTCGATCAACACATATTTTGTATGCTGTGTATCATATACTGTGTTCTTATGGTAAAGAAAGCCAGGGAACAAGAAAATGGTAAAGAAAATCATAAGGAAGAGGAAATACTTTACAGTGCTGTGCTGCAAATGTTCCCTGTGTAAGTGCACACGGCAGATCAAGCCCAGGTTATTCAGGGTCCGCTGTATATATTTGGTCTTTATCCCTGTTTCTGCGACAGAGCCCCTAAAACCCTTGGAATTTCCTAAGTGGTGAGAGCCAGGAAGATGTCCTTCGTTGCGTTTATTAGGTGGCTTTTGGAAGGCACCTGTAGTGGGGGCCGGTTGCCAGGAGAACCAACCATGTGATTGGAGGGTTGTAACTTTCAGTCCCACTGTCACCTGAGGGGAGGGGAGGGGGCGGGCTGTTTCAATCAGCCGCCTTTGGGCAGTGATTTAATCAATTATGCATATAGAAGGAAGCCTCTATAAGAACCCAAAAGGACAGCGCTCAGAGAGCTTCTGAGTTGGGGACGCTGGTGCGCTCCGTTGGAGAGGGCTTGGAAGCTCCTCGCCTCTTTCTCATACCTGGTCCTACACGTCTCTCCCATCTGGCCTTTCTCGAGTTCTGTCCCCTCACAGCGAATTGGTGATCTTACAAGTACTGTGTTCTCTGAGTTTTGTGAGCAGCTATATAGCAAATGAAGGGGGGGATTGTTGGAAGCTCTGACTTATAGCCAGTGGGTCAGAAGTACAGGCAAGGGTTACGGGGACTGGTGACTGGCATCCGAAGTGGGGCAGGGGAGGGGGAAGAAGCAGTCATGAGGGACTCAGCGCTTAACCTGTGGATCTGACACTGTCTCCAAGTGGACCGTGTCAGAGTTGGGTTGAGTTGAGTTGAATGGTGTAGGACGCCTGTTGGTCTCCAGAGAATTGTTTGGTGTTGTATGAGAAGCACAGCCCACAACCCCCACATTGGAATGGGTCCAGGGACCCAAAGTATCTATGAACTATGGATTTCAAGTGCCCGTTGTCAATCCATTGCCTCCTAAGAGCTACGTAGACCAAATAACCCACTCTCTGCTAGAACGTTTCCCTAACATTCAAGAAGCAACCCTAACTCACTGTCTCTAAGCTGAGCTCTTGATGTCCGTAACCCCCCACCCTGGTCCTCAGTGCCCTGGGTGGTCTGGTCGTCTGCAGTCTCTCAAACCCTGATGATGAATTGCCCCCAGATTCTGTAAAATCTGCTTCCTCAATAGATTAGAGACTGCCTCGTTTCCTCCTTTTTATTTTATTTATTAAGTATGAATTTAAAGAATCCAGAAAAGCATATCATTTCGTTTTCTCTGTCTGAGAGCTGGTCATAGGCAGCGTCTCTATCTGTCCCCCGGCTCTGCCGCAGGACCCGCCACCCTGCCTCGCAGTATGGACGCCATAAAAAGCTACTAATGGCTAAGTAGAAGAAGGAGTGAATGGAGACCAAAACCCAGCAGCAGCACAGGCCCTGTGCATGGCAGAGGCACTGTAATTATTGGTTGAATTGACAAACGACGGTTTTACAAGGATTGAAGGACAAGACATTTTTTTAGGTTTATTTACTTATTTTTTCAGAGACAGAGGCAGCTGAGCAGGGGAGGGGCAGAGAGACAGGGAGACAGAGAGTCCCAAGCAGGCTCCATGCTGCCCGTGCAGAGCCCAGCGAGGGGCTCGAACTCACGAACTGTGAGGTGACGACCTGAGCTGAGATCAAGAGTAAGATGCTTAACCCACTGAGCCTCCCGGGCGCCCCAGTGAAGGAGAGGACCTTTTGAACACCTCCTGTATGTACTTTGTATTCTATTGGGGACATTACTTAGACTTCCCAGCCGCACAGAATCCCGTATTGCCTTTCCCCAAACCACCCCTTGCTTTTCTGCTCCTCTGTCCCACCGATGACCTCACCAAGCAAATGGGGCACCACTCCTTTTCTCCCTTCTGCATCTCCGCTCTCGCCCTGGCAGGCTCACAGTCATTGCTTCCTTCCTGAGAATTTGTCCCGGCTGCCTTGTCCCCACCTCCACGGCTCTCTTTCTAGGCCTCACGATGTCTGGCTTGGACTTTTGTCAGAGCTTTTAATTTACTTCCCTTCTGCCCGTCCTGTCTCCCTGGGAGCTCTCCTTCACAGAGTCTCACGATTTAACCCATTTGTTTAAAATCTGCTAGCCACTCTCCATCAACTTCAAGAAGGGTCTTAACTGGGTCAGGGATCCCTTTGGAAATCTGTGGGCCCTCTGGCAAGAGTCTGTGGAAGGCTGTGGGATTCGAGATTAAATAAAGATGGCCGAGATGATGAAGCATTTTGTGGCCACATGCAGCATCCGTAGTAATGTGCTCTTGTCTGTCTGTTCAGGTTCAACTCTAACCCCTTCTTAAGCCTCAGTGCCCATGTCCCCGAAATCCAGCTGGCGTATAGGAGTCTTGAGGCGCTGTGCCTTTGCTTGGTGCCCTGTCCTGGAAACCGTCTTTTCTTACCTCTTGTGAGCACCATTCTTCCTGAATGACACTTACCGCTTTGCTTCCATGACACTGTGTTTATAGTTTGCTTTTGCATTGACCGTATTCTATTATAATTGCCAGTTTACCATGCTAGGAAATCACTCTAAGGGCAGTGACTAGTCTGTGTTTATAAGTGTATGCATCTGTGTAAATCTGTGGAGCCTGTCGGCCAGTGGTTGTCGAAACGATAAATGTAAGATGAACTACCTTTGTTTTATACCCCCTTGGAAATCTCTTTTGGTATATATACCTCTTGCTGCTGTGTTTGGAATTATGTTACTTTTTGCAACCCTTAAAAAATTTTAGATGTAATTTTGATACGGTAAAAAGCGTGGATCTTACCGCTCAAAGCTTCGTATATCTTTATATCTCTCTATATTTATATTTGTGTCAAAACATGCCTGATCAAAATATGAAACCTTTCCATCATTCTGCAATAGTCCACTTTTAAAACTTCTGTCCTCACAAATTAGTTTTACATGGTCTTGAACTTCATGTAAATGAAGAGTTATGCATTTGACACCCTCAAAATATCCCGTCAGGTTCATGTGAGACTTTTATTTTGGTGATATTTCTTCGCGCCCATGGCATTACATCCTACCTTAAACCACTTAATTAACACCTCCCTATTGGGGTCTAGAGATGTGTATCAACATCCTCCGTGCTCTGAAAATAATTCTGTAATATTAACAGCCTGCCTATGATTGCTAGCAGCTATACTATGTTAAATTGAAAGAAAAGTCTATTAAAGTTGTTATGGCTTAGCTACTTTATAAGAATTTAAAATTCCCTACCTCTCTGCCTCTTAAATCCTGTATATAAAAATCTATCCCTCTTCCCTCTAGTGAGTCCTACTACTTATCTGTAGATTTTTTCTTAACACTTCCCTTCCGTTTGGGCTCATGGTTGACTGACCCTGCACACCGCAGTGCTGCCGTGATGGATATGCTAGGGCTTAAGAGTAAACATCATTGTATTAGCATCATATTAGCATTTTGAGAGAAAGCCCACATAGGACATAAATAATCCATAATGGGATGCAGAAGCAGAAGGTATGGCCCTCGTAAGTAACTATAGTTCACCCAGGCAAAGAACCAAGGGGTGGGGGACAGAGAAAGGGGAGGTGATTCACCCATGTTTGATCCCCAGCTGCTTGTTTTCTACCTTCTGTTCCCCACCTTCTTGCCTTCTTCACCTTTTCCTTCTCTGTAGGTCCTTTCTATGGGCAGCTTCCCTCACTCTCTCTTCTCTCTCTATAGGTACATAATAGGTAGGGCTGAGTTAATCAAACAAAGGTGGTTGTTGGTGCGAAAGGCAGTAAGGAACGTTCCACACGGAAGAAGTATGTGCTCAGGGTTGAGAGTTTCTGATGTGCTCTAGAATCTGAAAGGAAGGCTTGATCCCCAAGCTTTGAAAGAGGGTGTGACTTATACTGTGGCCTGAGCGTCTTGGTGGGTCATCATGTGCTCTCGCTGTTGTGTGATTTTGGACATCTTGCTTAGTCTTTGTGACTCAGTTTCTTCTTTTGTTCAAAAAAAAGAAAAAGATGATAGTACCTACTCTGGAGGTCGGTTATGACGATTAGGTAACTTGGTGCGTGATAGTGATGAGAATAGTGCCTGCTACATGCTAAGCACATTTTAATTGCTGTACGAAATTAAGCCTTCAGAAGAAATTTGAAGTCACTTCCTAAAACTGTTCACCGAGAAGCTTATTCATGATTTACTTATTCTGTACGACTGATTTGAATATTTATTCTGGAAGTGCTAAAGGGAACGACACTGTGTGTATTTATATTTTTGACTACCTGGGTTTCAGGACGATTCTGATATCTGGGACCCAAGCCACCCTGAAGGCAACAGGGGAGGGGTGAAAAACAGGGGGAGGAACAATTCGGGTGACTGTTTCTGGCACCCCTGACTCTCTTCTGATGACATTTCTAGGAGCAGAACTTGTGGAGTTTGGGCTCCTAGAGATCATTCTAGAATTGGTGACGGGAGGTCAGTGAAAATGGCACATTAGATCAGATTAAGTCTGCCCTTTCTGAGGATGCTGGGAAAGTCGGAAAAGGAGGGCTTATAAAGAAGAAAACAGACTCAGGGAGGGGACTTTGACACAGGTGAAGGGGCTTCCGGTTTGGTTGACGGATGTGCCGTCTGCTCTCCCCACGCCCCACTACCTTTGCTCCGGCCTCCAGCCCCCCTGCCGTGTGTTCCCTGCACAGGTGCCCATTGAGATGACCTCCCCCCCACCGCCCCGCTTGTTGTCTCCTGCTGCCACGTCTCCCTCCAGCCAGTGGTGCTCATAAATTGTACCTCTCACCACCCTCTTCCAGCACCCACGTGAAGGAATAGAATCACCTCACCCCTGTCTCCAGCCTGGACTCTGCTGACTTCCCTGGGTTCACCTGTCATCTGGCCGTTCCAGGAACTTCTCCTGCAGTCACACCCAACTGTTTTGTTTTTTAGTCTGAGCCTGTCTTGAATGTCTCCATGTCACCCTGTCTGCCCACCTCCTTGGCCAGATTTCTTTCCACTCACGCTCAGGTGTCTGATGAGACGCCACTTCTTCAGGAGTATTATCCAGACCCTCAAGCTTTGGTGATCAGCTTCATAAGACTGTGCATTCAAGATACCGTGCAGAGTCTTTCAATAATTCCTACTTCCTGGTCTACAATCTTGGTAAGCTCCCTAGGGCAGGGTCTAGGCCCAATTTGTAACTGTCACATGCATCGTGCATGCACGTGTTTCCAGGATTGATGGAATTCTGTGAAGCTGAGCCATGTATTTGGTGCCTGGCTCATAACACACATGGAATAAATGTTTATGGAGATTGGGTTTCACTAGTCATGGATGTCTGCACGGCCATACCAAAGGGTGGTGATGTCTTCTTCGGGGCAGATCACATAATAAATATTTTCAATAATATAAAGATAGCACTAGGTCAGTGAAACTCAGGCGTGTACACGTCGTTTTGAAAATAATGGCTGGGAAGGTCCAGTGCGTAGCCAGCCTGTGCGTAAGAATTCTGTGTAGTATGTATCATCATCTCCAGTTTTCATCTGAGGAATTTGAACCTCAAAGAGGTAGTGTGACCTTTAGGGAGTGGCAGAGACAGGATTCGGATCTAAGCCTGTTCCCGCAGGTCAGTGTAAGAAGGGGCCACCCACTGGAGGAGCCTTGGTAATAGAAAGGAGGTGCCATCTGCTCTTGGGGCTTCATTTTGCCGGCGGAGTTTTACCTGTGTGTATAGCTTCACTCTGAGAAGTTCCTCCAGTTATCCCTGGGACAGAAAAGTGGGGGTTGTTAAGAGAGACAGAGAGAGAGAGAGAGAGAGAGAGAGAAAGAGAGAGAGAGAGAATATGTTAACAACTCTTCTCCAGCAAGAAGAAAAGTTTCCAGTTATAACACCCTAAAATATAATAATATATAATATAAGCAAATGAGTCTGGGGTGGTTACTCCCCAAATCTCCCCAGAGTTATGCTCTACCTTTACCTTCTAAGGTGTGATTGTATCCTTGGGCATGTTGACCATTAGCCCAAGGCTGACAGTTCTCCTTGACTGGACAGCCCCGACTAAAGGTATGTGGAAATAGTTATGGAGAGCTGCCTCCATTACTGAAGATGGAAGGAGAGGGTCCAAAGTCAGTTTCCTCAAAATTCCTTTCATATTTTTCAGGAAAATTGAGATGATCTTTTACATCCTCAAAATACTGCCCTGGAATTGTCTTCTTAGTGACAGTTGTGAATATGTCTGCCCACTTAGTTGAGCCTCGTTACTTAGGCCATCGCTGATCTCTGCAGTTACCTTTGTTGTCATGGAAAGTCCCTTCTGGCTGCCCGCCACTTGCAGAAAGCTGTGCACTCCCGCAAATGGATTGAAAAACAAGGCAGAGAATGCTTACTTCCTCTTTTGCACACCTGTACCTGCATACACACACACACACACACACACACACACACACACACAAACCTACTGCAGTCGTACAGACATTAACACTGTCCATGTCTCATTTACGGGTAGGGATGCAAACTCGTGTTCACTGTGAAATTTTGGTGAATTAGAGCAATGTCTGAAAGTGGGCGGGTCATCCTGGATGGTTGCTCCACACACGCTGGAGAAGATTTCAAAGTGCTGGTAATGTTCAGGTAAATCCATTTGCAAAGGTTTGCAGGTGTCCTCTCCTAGATAGCTCATTTAATTCATGCTCATTAGAATCCAACGCATTTCATTTTCATTAGGGAGATAGAAATCACAAAGGGAGTGTGAGTAACCAGATGCCTCTATGGAACAACTGGAGAATCACATATAGCCTTTGTGTGTGTGTGTGTGTGTGTGTGTGTGTGTGTGTGTGTATAAATCGATATATATACATATCCATTTCAGTGCATGTATATGCATATGTTATATTACTCTATATTGCATTACATAAAGAGCATCTTCTCTTTTGTGGAACAATTTTTTAAAAAAAGTTTTAAATGTTTTTATTTATTTTTGAGAGAGAGACATAGAGAGTGGGAGAGGGGCAGAGAGAGACAGAGGGAGACACAGAATCTGAAGCAGCTCCAGGCTCTGAGCTGTCAGCACAGAGCCCAATGCTAGGCTCGACCTCACGAACTGTGAGATCATGACTTGAGCCGAAGTCGGGTGCTGAGCTGACTGAGCTACCCAGGTGCTCCAGAACAATTTTAAAATTGCATTCTTTTTTACTTTGCATTGCTCTTCTATGAAAATATTAGTGCTAATACTGATGAATATTTTCCAGCCTTTATATTACATGTTCACATTCAGGCATTAAGCAGTGCTCAGCTGGGTTAGCATCATCAACTGCTCTGCTGTTATAGAAAGGGTGGTCCGTGTTCACCTGTCCTGTCTTTCCAGCCATGCATATCCAGGTTGTAAATTCCTTCCTCTGTTCCCCCATGATTGCCTGCATCTAAGTTAAGTGTCTGCTTGTTCTGATAGGAGATTTGTGGGACTGTTTGAAGGTGGGGAGCCAGTGATTTAACATACTGGCTGAAATATAGATCAGTCCCAACAGGTGGCAGACTATGAAGAGGGAGCCGGTTAGAAAGGCGGGGGTGTGATCAGTCAGGCAAGGCAGGCTTGATCCTGGTCCTGAGGCATCTGTGGGATGACCAATGAGACCGATTTTCTAGCAAATACTGAGTTTGGTGATGCTCTTCTTTTTTGACAGCACACGTTGTTCTTTCTCTGCACTCTTCAGAAAAAGCCCCCTTAAGTCTTATAGGGCCCCCACTTACTAAACCAGCATTATTCTCAGGAGAGAAGGCGGTGGCTCCCATCTACTAGACTAAAAGCATTCAGTATGCATGACAGGTGATACTGTAAATTTAATTCCCAGCCATTTTGTGGGGGTTACGTATGGAGCAAAACCTGTGTGTGATTTGTTTCACCAAACCCCAATATTTCTCTGCCCCCACCTATTCCCAGAGCAGAGGCAAAGATACCTACATCATAGAGCTTGAATTTGAATTACAATTTGTGCATGGATTTATAGCCTCACTTGGCATTTTTATAGTAATTTACTACATACACGAACCCTACATAAACTAGTGGTGTTTGTAAACTTGAGTTTTACTCCCATCGTTTGATAAAGTGTGAAACTTACAGGACTATTAGATTTAGAAATTGTCTGTGAAAAGACTGGCATAATAGATCTGTCCCAATAGAGGACTAAGCAGAATGCTATCTCACCCGTGAGCTTTCATTAGGAAAACTGTTTTGAAACTGGTGTATTTCACACATCCCACTTTAAAAGATATTTAGTAATAATTTGGATGTAAATTTTAAAAAATAAAAAATAAAATAAAAAAAGATATTTAATAATAAGTGCGTAATTTTCAAATGCTTGTCTGGCACAAGAATCATTCTCCTTTCATATATTTTTTTTGGGGGACCAGGAAATTATTTGAAAAAAAATCTGGTGTATAATGATGCTAACATTTGAAAGGAAGAAATCATGTGTTTTCATCAGAAATAGTGTGAATAGTGAGCAGCTGTTGGGCGCATAAAAGAGAAAAAAATAATTTCTCTGTTATTCCAAATTGCTTTTGAAATATTATGTGTGACATTCAAAGAGAACAATGGGTCATTGTGATAATTCTGAAAGATAATGAAATGTTTTGTGAGGGTGTAACTTTTGTGACTGAGAAAAGCAACTTCTTTTAATGTGCTTGCTGAGCACAGTCGGCAAGAGAAGTTACTAATAATGCAGCTAATCCATCGAAGTCTTTCCTGACCACCATCACCATCGCTGATGTTATGTTTACTGTATCAGATCCAAAGAATCCTGAACCTTTCAGTCTGATCTCCTAACACCGAGTTTGTGCTTCTTAGGGGTGGGCAGAGATCACGAAATATTAACCAGTTGTAAATGAACAGTAGTTTTCTATTTTATAAAAGGACGTGAAGTGAAGAGAGCCAGAATTATTTTCTGTTTTTATTAATGCCTACATACATTTTTTTTGTTTGCTAATGAAGATTAACATAAAGCTGTGTTTCTCTGTGGTTGAACGTACTTCTACTAGTGTTTTGAATACAAGTATGTGGTTTTCAGAGATAAAAGAGAGGAGAGAACTTCTTAATCTGGGGGGGTTATCTATATATCCAGCTCATGCGTAAGAAGCAGATCCCGAGTATTATAATAAAGGTAGAATACATCTCTTAGGGTAGCCTCCTTCAGCTCTAAGTGGATCGTATATTACTCCTTTGGGTCGGAGATCCACGTTTCCCATCTTGTAATTTCTAGCGCACTGCCCTGCGCTGCCCTGCATGACTGTCTAGATTTCACCAGGTGACAAGCGCTATGAGGGGAGGAATGACACCAACCTTCCCGGTGTCTCAGTGGACAATGACTTGCCAGATATCTGTGGAATAAATGAAACAGAGAATCACAAACGCATTTGGTAACAAGCCCCTCAAGTATGGGGAGAGATGTTAGTGTTCCCGGGGGATTTTGTTCAGAGTTCTGACTTGAGGGCGTTTTGGGTTCGTTAATAACAGATTTTTGGGCCCCAATCTTAGTTTCAATAACATATTTTCTTTGCAAAGTGCACACCATGCTTTATCTGAGTCTCCTACATTAATTTTTCCTTTCGAAGAGGAAAATGGTGTGATAGAGCTCAGTTGTCTTATGCCGTTTGTCGAGAATGTATTATGTGAAGACATGCAACCTGCAGAACAGTAAGAAATCTGTATATTTGAGGAAGGTAGGTGGACAACATACCTTTGTGTAAAGGAGGGCGTAGTGATATCTAGGTAGATAGCACCTTCCCCAGCGATGTTGGGCCACATTCATATACATAATTCCTGTCTGTGTGTATATGAAGACTTGTCACGAGGTGAGAGCCTGGCTCTCTGTTGGGTAACAGACATGCGTGTTCCTGAAACAGACAGGAAATCTTAAATAGTAGGCTGTATCTTCCTTGTATATAAAGGCAATAGTTAATTGTAGAATGAATGAATGAATGAATGAATGAGAGAATGAATGAAGAATACGTATGACTGGTGACAGTTCAAAATCCTCATTCCAGTTCCTGGGAAAACAAGTTACTGTGTCCACTGCAGTCATTCAGTATATGCTGCCGTTTCCTTGTTAATGCTGATGGTAGCCTTTTAGTGCATGCCGACAGTACAAACCAGAATCTCTGTAGATGTTTTTCTGATCTTGGGAACAAAGGTTAGGAATTGTACTTCCCATGTGTCCGTGAGGAAACTGAGGCTCTAGATAAAATAACTTGTTCAAGTTGGTACTCCAGTAAGTGATCGAATCTGGATCTGAACTTGGGTCGTCCTGACCCAGACCTTGAACTTGTTCTTCTAGACATCATACTATTTAAATGGCTGAAACGGGGGTGCCTGGATGGCTCAGTAGGTTAAGCATCCGACTTCGGCTCAGGTCATGATCTCGAGGTTCATGAGTTCAAGCCCTGCGTCGGGCTCTGTGGTGACAGCTCAGAGCCTGGAGCCTGCTTTGGATTCTGTGTCTCCCTGTCTCTCTCTGCCCCTCCCTCACTCGCACTCTGTCTCTCTCTGTCAAGAATAAATAAACATTAAGAAAAAAAAATTAATGGCTGGAATGATTTCTCATTGAAAACTTAAGTCACGACCCTTTGTTGCATAGGTTTGCATTTTATAATCTTTCTGCTTAATGGAGGTGTTTCTCTTAAAGTTTTGCTTAGTAAGGGAATCCCACACCTAAGCTTTTGCCATAAAAGGATGTACACTTTTAACCTACTTGTTCATATTTGTCTTTCTGATGCCCTCAAAATCTGAAACACAAATTCTAGACTGTGTCAAATCACCTGCAGAGATCATGATAAAAAGTCTCAATTTGTAAGAACAATTAATTTGCCTCTGTAAGTGACTTAAACATGACCTTCATCTTCTGCTAACGTGGCTATTGCAGGATAAGCATGTTATTTATTCTTATTGCAGTAATCCTTGAAGACCACATATCTCTCTCTTTCTGATTCCGATTCAGTCAGACTCCGTTCATCCGGTCGTACAGTGATATCCATCACACTCTGCAGAGGTAGCAGAATCCTAAATTTGTAAAGCTTCGCAAACCAAAAGCTTTTTTGGGGGCTAACTGAAGTTTGACATTCTGCGTGTAGAAAACCGAAAAGATGTGTTGTGAAATGGAATGTCATTTCCTCATTACGAAGAGGCGGACCCTACGACCTCCGATTCTACGAGGTGGTATTTTGAGGTCCTGCTCTCCGTTTCGTGTTCACACACAGCAACTGGTGGTAACTAAAAATAGTGTGCTGTGCCACCGGCTAGGAATCTGGTCACATTGGGCTCACGGACAATGTGCACGAATAAGATTTAGGATCCCTGGTTGGGTTTCTTGCCTCCAGCCCACTCATCAGCTAGTTTGCTGCCATTTGCAAGCTATTGAAAAGCCATTAACAGGCAGGACCAGGCGAGCCGCACTGCAGCACCTCTGTGCGGGCAGAATGTGGCTGCGTGTGCGCACCAATTAGAGCGGACGATCCCCGGGACTGTGGCACTCGGAGCCCTGTCAATCATCGGCGCTTACAATAGCACGTGCAGCAGTGGTGGCCCCAGATCCACCCGGGAGGGGCTTCTCCGAACTCCAGCTGCGGCATGCGAATGAGTTTGAAGCTTTCTGCAGGATCATGGAACAGAGCCTCGGTTCGATAATCCATCCCGGGGTAAACTGTTACCTGAGGAAGGGCTCTGAATAATGCATTGCCTGGGGACTCCAGTTGTAGCTGAAGACAATGCTGGAACCCGGAGCGAGATTGCTGTCTGAGCTGGAAAGATGTCTCACTATCATTTTATCAAGTGCTGTAAGTAAGCTTGACATTTTGCTCATATGGGTGTCTTCTTGAAATATTATTCTGTGCAGGTGCCAGCATCAGGGCTGGTCTTCCGGCATGCCACATGCAGAAGGGGGGCATGGAACGGTGACTTTGAAAGATGTGTTACATGCTTGAATGTATTGCCTCTTAATTTCAGGTTCAGAAATTGTTACACTGTGATCCAAATACTGACGGTACAGAAATCTTTAAAACTTGACCTTTTCAGGAAACATACACACAGCAATTAAAACAACAACAACAACAACAACTAGCAATTCGTGAAAAGGGATTGTTAGGATATTTCTGGGTATCAGCCTATGATAATACAGTGTTTGCAGAAAAACTTAGTTCACGAATGTAGGGCTGAAACCATTTGGTTACTGTGTTTCTTTCAAATTTTACTGCTTCTTCCTGCTTCAAAGCTCAACTTGTCAGCTTGATCTTTCCCATTATCCTTGACTGTAAACTTTTGTCCTTGCATCGTTTACCTTGGAGTGCTCAGGGACTCGAGTGACATCTGTACCAAATGCTCTGCATGGACGCTAGCATGATGAAAACAGTTTGTCACTGGCTTTTCTGATGAGTCCACAAAGGCTCTCTTCAATGCCTGATTTTTTTAACGATTTTCTGAGCTAGATAATAAGCTGCATCTGAACCTTCTCTGGAAGATAATCATGAAGAGGGAAACATATTTATAGCAAAAATGGCTTGCCAGACACACATGCTTTCTCCTGTGGCACTTCTGAAAACTTCTGCACATGTATGTCCTCGTCTTAAAGTGACAGATGACATTAGTAGAAAATGGTTTCCTCTTAGGACGAGGGTTTGGTTGGCAAAGGACATTCATTACATGTTCCATGTAAAGTAACGTTGTTCAAGGGAACACATTTTGAACGGATCTTGAGTTTTGCGCTAAAGGAGAGTGAAAGATAATGATAACTGAGAAGGAAAAAAATCCCTACCTTTCTTTTGTCTTCTGTGGGAGATGTATATAGGAATGAGAAAGAATCTATGATTAATGAGAACAAAAAACGTCTCGCTCTTCACCAGACCCCAAAGAGGCATGTGTCTGGCTTGCAGGATAATTTTAGTTCCAAAAGGAATTCATTGATCAGCTTGTAAGTTTGAAGATTAACTCTTTCATTGATACAATTGGGGATGTGCAGCAGCTTTAGGAATTATGGGCATAGTTTTTTGTTTTAATGCCTGAAATCCTGGGGTTATTGTCTTGGTGAAATATATGTAGGATAGCACTGCATTAGCACAGTGCCATTATTTCTCCTTCCTGTGCCTCTGCAGAGGAAATTCCTTCAACTCTCTGCACCATTTCTACAAGGAACCTGGGTGATCGCCGGTCAGAGTGAACACACCTGGTGGAAGGTAGCCGGGAGAGCTGGGCAGAAGCACAGAGGGACAGAGGGGCATGAATTGGGGCCGTTCCGAGAGCAGTTAGTCACCAAATACAACGTGAAGCTGCCCCTTCCTGCCTTATGCTACTTTTGTTTCAGCTGCATGATTTGAGTTTAGAATTTCAGAAAATTAAAAGAAGCGATGATGTCTGGTCAATGGTAGTGACTGGAGTTAATTCTTGCAGCCTAGATGATATGTAAAATGAAAGAACAGTGAAATGTTTCAAATACCTGGGGAAAACGCTCCTGATGAATTTATCAAAGTAATTGCATACCGCTTACAAAAGATCGGACCACGTCCTACGCTCGGTGTTTGGTAATATCTATAAAATGGAAAAGAAGCAGGGAAATGTCAAGAACGGACTTCCGTGGCGGACTGGTATGGTGTGCTAATGGAGGTCAGAAACTGTATTTCATTGTGTGCCACTGGTCAAGGGCACTTCACAATTGGGCTGGATCTTGGAGGATGAAGAGAATATAGAAGGAAAAGTGGGGGCATGTCGATGCGGGTTTGTCGCCCAGAGGGTTTGTCGATAAGGATCATAATCCACAGCTTTGTTGTTGTTCTCAGTGGATCGGGTGTTTCCGTATTGTGTTCCCTTGATCCTCATATTGGGAATGATCTATTGACAAGGCGAATTGGCCTGTGTTCCTCGCGTCATCTCTTCCTGGCATCAGCGTCCACATGCCCGTCTTTTCATTGTGGCCCTGGTTTGTCGCCACGCTGTGCCCGCTTGCAACCAGGTAGCAATGCAGGAAGTGGTCGAATTCCAGGGCAGGAGTAAGAACTTTCGAGAAAGAGTCCCCTGTGGGCCTAGTAAGGGAGCCTTATGTCTGGGTGTCGGGAGACCAATCAAGAATGCTTACATGGAACTTTTAACTTCATCTGGGGAAATACTCATTATTCAGTGTTAAAGCATGTATGTACTGAAGGGTCTAGGGGCACCTGGGGGGCTCAGTCGGTTGAGGGTCTGAATTTGGCTCAGGTCATGATCTTACGGTTTGTGAGTTCAAGCCCCACATCAGGCTTGGCTGTCTGTCCAGAGGCCATTTTGGATCCTCTGTACCCCTCTTTCTCTGTCCCTCCCCTCAAGGTTTGTCTGTCTGTCTCTCTCTCAAAAATAAATAAAAACATTAAAAAAAATACTGAAAGGTCTAAACTCAAATTCTAACAGTGGAAGTCTAACTGATGCAATAATCAGTTTTTATAAGTATAATTGTATAATCATAATTATTTTAGTTATAATTATAATTATTCATATATAAATAGAAAACATAAGTATTAAATATTAATTATGACTATATACTGAATATAATTATTTGTGTAATTAATTATAACTATGGAATTCTCTGTTACTTTTATGAATGAGCCTAAATTGTCTATAGTGGGCATGTTTTATTTTTCAAAAAATTGCTTTTAAGTATATTTATTTTGAGAAAGAGAAAAAGAGAGGGCAAGCAGGGGAGGGGCAGAGAAAGAGGGAGAGAGAGAATCCCAAGCAGACTCTGTGCTGAGGCCCAGTCCCACCAACTGTGAGATCATGACCTGAGCCGAAATCAAGAGTCTGATGCTCACCCGACTGAGCCACCTGGGTGCGCCGGCATGTTTTACTTTTATAGTCGGAAAGAAAACTTTAAGAGCATGTCAGAGAGAGAATATATAGAGGAAGAAATCGCTTGGACCCACATCTCCACCCACATTCCTTTCTCATGGCGTGGGCTCTGGCCTAATTCTGCATGTTCCATATCTCTTATACAGAAGAGTCGAAAACTAGAGTATAAGAATTTCCCATGGAAGCACGATATCGCTGGAAAGCTCTGGAGCACCACCACAGAAAGTGCTGATGCTTCCGGGATCTCTGTGGCCAGGAAGTGCGTTTGGACGGGTCTGTCGTGCGATTCTGTCTGAGTCACGCCTGGTGGGTGGCGAGCGAACCCGGCAGGTGCCTCAGTGAGGTGCAGGCAGGAGCAGGAGGGAGGAATGAGAGTTCTGGGCCACATGAAGGCCCGGAGCTGGCCTTGGACTTACTGTTCACCACGGGCACAAGCGTGAGGTCCGCCCTGCTCCGGCCTCTTCAGTGCCTCGGGAACAGGACCTGTGCCTGGCCGGTGTCTCTCCCGGTTTTACTTCTCCGAGTCTGTGGGGCCGGACAGCACTGTTTGCAGTAGGAAGGGAGCGGAAGCTACTTCACATGAATATACTCCAGAACCGTTAGTTCACTCCCGGCACCCAAGGATGAATTCTACAACAAAGGCTGCTATTTTGCATATTAAAAAAATTTCACAATACCAAGGTCACCTTAGTTTTCCTCTCCTCGCTCGTTCCACCGAAAGGTCCTCCCTGCTCGTTTTCACTGGTTGTGCCTGCTGTTCAGGTGTTGAGAGCCCCCCTTTCCCACCCCCCCCACCCCCCCCCCCCCCGCTGCAATGCTGCAAGCCCACCGGCACGTCCTGGGAACGCCTCACCCCCTGGGCGCACCCTGTGCCCGGGTCAGGCCTGTGGTCCTTCCACGAAACCACTCCTTTGGCCTCATCTCCCCCTTGAACTCAAGCAACGCATGCCTAACCCAGCTGAGCCCGGCCTGTGTGTGCGCACACCTAGCTGCTGGATGATCCCTGAAGGCGAGGTCCGGGCGAACGCAGGCTCGTTTCATGTCCTTGTCGGACGGTAACCTCCCCCTCGCTCCTCCTGTGCTGCGTGTGGTTGCTCACACCTAGAAGATCCTTAAATTTCCCGCCCAAGAAAACAGCCATCAGATGCAACTTGGGCATCTTCCCACCGATAAGTCTGTGAAGGTGCTGGTGTGTGAATTTCCCTCTGCCCGCCGTGAGTTGCTGCTCCGTGTGTGTCCAAAGAAAGACACGGTGCTCTAGACCCTACCCGCTCTTGCCTCCCTCCTTCAGTTACCCCTGCTTTCTGCTCCCTCAGTCGCTTCTCCTCGGAATGTGTTTTGTACATACAGGGCCCAATATACCTACTTTGGGTAATCAGTTTCCTTTGACCTTCCTGGCTGCCAATGCATTTCTTTGCTTTCATGGTCACTCTTGGAAAAATTGCCTACACACTCCCCCTCTTGACTCTACAGATTGTTCCACTGACCACGCCACCGAATCCGTATTAGTTAAACCCTCTTTATGTGGCGAAATCCGGTGGACAATGGTCCTTCCTTATGTTCGTTAATTTCTCACTCCACTTCTGCCTCTTCTTTGGCAATCCTTGGGACTTTCTCCTGTTTCAGTGGCAGCTCTTCCTTTGAATCCTTGAGGGCTTCTCTTCTTAGAGCTTGGTCCTGACACTTTGCAAAGTCCCTGGTTGACTCATCCATTCCTGTGGCTTTAAACCTCATCTGTATTTTCCCAAATAACTACCTTTAACTCAGATGTGTCCCCTTCTCTCTTAACCACATGGGCATCTTTTCTGGCTGGTAAATATGTCTAACTGTTTTTGTTTTGATTGGTAAGTAATATTCCATAGCGTGTGAATTATTTATTAAGCCATTTATTTATAGACTTCTCTTTTGTAAAAAAAATGTTTATTATCTTATTTTGAGAGAGAGAGAGAGAGAGAGAGAGAGAGCGAGCGCATGAGCAGAGGAGGGGCAGACAGAGAAGAAGAGAGAATCCCAAGCAGGTCCCATGCCATCAGTGCGGAGCCCAAAGTGGGGCTTGAACTTGTGAACTGCCAAAACCACAAGTCAGACACTTCAACGACTCGGCCACCCAGGTGCCCCTAGACGTCCCTTTTTGATAGGAAATAAAACACTATGTTTTAGGATTTGGGCTTCTATTACTAAAGTATTGATTCACAAGGGCAGTGTTGTTGAATCAAATGGTCTGTGCCATTTTAAGTGGCGTAGAAACTGCCAGATTTCTCTCCAATAGGCTGTGGCACTTCAGATTCTCACCATCAGCAGAGAAAGCCCATCCCTGCATCTCTGGCATCCCGGAATGTGGTCCTTCTTCAGATGCTGTCAGCACCTTCTCCCAAAGGTGTAATTTTATTCTACTACTAATGAAGGAGGTTCCCCCATTTTGTATGAGCCCTATTTCTTCATACTTGTTCTCATTTGTTGATTGGATGGTTTATACTTTTCATTATCAACCGTATGTTATCTTTTACATTAGGAAATACCAATATTTCCTTGAGCGTGTGCTGAAGAGAGCTCTCCTCTTTTTCTCTTGTGTTTTTGTTTTGGGTGTTGGTTGGCATCTAAAATTGTAATAATTTATAGAAACAATATCTCCTATGGATTTTGGTTTTATTTATTGCTTTTGGTTGTCTGTTTTAGTGTTAAATGGTTAGTCGTTGTCTTATTTAAGCTTTTATTTTTATATTTTAAGTTCTGATCCTTGTAAAAGTTAATGTATGGTGTGGTGTGAGATGAAAGTCACCCCCTTCTATTTCTATATGCATCGCATCCACTGAATTCTAATTCCATTTTTGTCATATTTTAATTCCAAAATGTCCTTGCATAAATTTCTAGTTTCTGTTCAGTTACACTGATCTACTTGCTTCGTTCACGAGCATACTGTTCTGATTTTTAAAATATTTTGTTAGGTGTTCTCAAATACTTATGTTTTCATTCAGTATTAAATTGTTCAACTAATCTGAAGTGAAAAAAAATTCTCAACCAGGTTTAAAAAAAATCATCTTGCAATTTATTTATTTATTGATTTATTTACTTATTATTTTAAATGTTTATTTATTTTTGAGAGAGACAGAGAACAGGGGAGGGGCAGAGAGAGAGGGAGACACAGAATCTGAAGCAAGCTCCAGGCTCCGAGCTGTCAGCACAGAGCCCGATGCGGGGCTCGAACTCAGGGACCACGAGATCGTGACCTGAGCCGAAGTTGGACGCATAACCTACTGAGCCACCCAGGTGCCCCATACCTTGCAATTTAAATTTTGTAATCTTAGGGTTTTTTTTAATGTTTATTTATTTTTGAGGCACGGAGAGACAGAGCATGAATGGGGGAGGGTCAGAGAGAGAGGGAGACACAGAATCTGAAACAGGCTCCAGGCTCTGAGCTGTCAGCACAGAGCTCGACGCGGGACTTGAACTCACGGACCGCGAGATCATGACCTGAGCGGAAGCCGGATGCCTAACCGACTGAGCCACCCAGGTGCCCCAAATTTTGTAATCTTAGAATAAGATCTGTAGATCAATAGCACCTATGATTCTACTAAAATTAGTTTTAATACATAGCACAACTGTTCTAAGTGGATACTTCTCTTTATAACAGCATTGATAATAATATAAATTGATAATTTATAACAGCATTGATAAAAAAGTATTTATATAAGAATTATAACAATGATTTAATATCTTGTGAACACTGCTTTATTGAATGTTATAGAAATGAAAGAAAACATGAATAAAGCTCTCATACTAGTGATAATCTAAGACCCCTCAACCTAACACAATTAAGAAAAAGATAGAAATTAAATATGCTGCTGAAGGTAAATCTTTTTTTTCCCAATGTTTATTTATTTGAGAGAGAGAGAGAGCCAGAGCATGAGTAGGGAAGGGGCATAGAGACAGAGAGAGGGAGACACAGACTGAAGCAGGCTCCAGGCTCTGAACTGTCAGCACAGAGCCTGATGTGGGGCTTGAACCCACGAACTGTGAGATCATGACCTGAGCCAAAGTCAGACGCTTAGCCGACTGAGCTACCCAGGCATCCATAAAGATCTTTATGTTTAACGTCACATGTCTATATCTATGTACAACTCCAAATCTAATCTATATCTCTCTATATAACAATATAGAAATATAGAAATACTTCATGTATATATATGTATATATATTTCTGTTATCAGTCGTAAAGTGAAAAGCTGAAGAATATCAGTACAGTGATATGTCTGTTATTCAACATTTGATGGCATTGTTCGTATATTTCATTTTTTATACAGACTCGGGAATGTCATGGCTGCTGTGTCCCAGGGGTGCATCCAATGCCCGTCTCTTTGTGTGTTGCTGCAGTTTTGGCCTTACATTATTCAAGGCTTATCATTGTGTACGGAGGGTTCCATACCTGTGGTCTCACTCAACATCTGTTAGTCTAATGTGATGCCCTCTCTTTCTGTAGATTGTTTGCTGAATGAAAGGGGGCTTTTTATGCTCCCAGTGGTTGGCTCACACCTCATGTCACTTTAGAGACATAAACATGCCACGGTAACTTAACTGAGTTGAATAGATTAAGTTGATTACATTTTTTCTTTTATCCCATTCATTCCTATATTTATGAATTCGGTAAATATATACTGAATTCCTGTTCTTTTCCAAGGACTGGTCTGCGGGCTAAGAATCCAAGGGCAATCAAGGCAGCTAACATCACTCCCGCCTTGAAATTCCGATTACAGTGGTGAGACAGAGCAAGCTAGTCAACAAGCAGAAGTAGATAAAAAAAAATTTTGGTGGCAGCAACCGATGTGAAGAAAACAAAGAAGTTTAAAGATTTAGTAAGTGATCTGGCAGCAGAATGGTATGAAAGTCCATTTTAAATAGTTTATAAAAGGATGACCTCTAAGTGACTGAATGAAGTGAAAGAACCAGGATGTGACTATCTGTGGGAAGGGTGTGCCAGGCAGAGTGAGTAGTAAGTGCAAAGGCCCTGAGGCCGGGATGGACATGTTGCTAATTCAGAGAATCTAGGCTCTTGGAAGCTAACTTTTTTTTAAAACTCTTTTTTAATACTTTCCAAACTCATAGATAAATATTATTTTTTATTTCATTGCTCTTATCTGTTCAAGCTAAGGGTCTGTAAGTCCACTTACCTTTACTTCCAAACTTCTTTCTTTCTTTCTTTCTTTCTTTCTTTAAATTGAAGGTTACCTTTTTTTAATATGAAATTTATTCTCAAATTGGTTTCCATACAACAGCCAGTGCTTCTCCCCACAGGTGCCCTCCTCGATGCCCATCACCCACCCTCCCCTCCCTTCCACCCCCCATCAACTCTCAGTTTATTCTCGGTTTTTCAGAGTCTCTTATGGTTTGGCTCCCTCCCTCTCTACCTTCCAAACTTCTTTAAATAGGTATTTATATACGCCCCTCAAATGTCTTCCTACCTAATGACTACGTTTTAGCTCCCGCTTCCTTATTGCGTTGAAACATCAAACCCTTTTATGTGCCTCATTTACCTCCAAATGTTTACCTACTTTGACTCTGTGATCATCTCTAATTTCTTAACTTTTTCCTTGCCTGAAAAAAGTGCTGGTGGAACTCTTTGACTCATTTTCTTCCAGATTCCTTGCTTGTCTCCCTACTTCACACCTGTTGCTTTCAAATGTCTCCATCATTCACTTATGCCCAGACATGATGCGGGACACCCAGCTTCTATGGGCAGGTAGGTTTCTTTGGTGCGGGAAATTCACAGTCTAGAGGGGAGATTGGAAAGTGAGCACTCATGTTTCTGTAAGTCGGAGTTAGGGGAGAATGCAGAGCAAGGTGCCTGGTTCTGCTCCGGGGAAGGCGTGTGAGGAGAGGGCCAGTCTTCTCAAAGTGAGCCAGCAGGCATTGAAGGAAGGGGGTGGGGTGGCATCTACTGATGATGGACGGGTGAGGAACCTGGGCAGAGGAGACGCTCTCTGTGACATACATCATGGAGAGTGCATGGTGCATTCAAAGAACAAACAGACAGAGTCCCACGTTGGGGAGGGGGGAGAACAAATGTGCAATATTTGGACAGATAGGATGCATTTTTATGGTATTCATCACATGAGAGAGTTCACGGGGTGATTTTTGAAGAGTATGCGATGTGATAGGGTTTGCGTTCAGGACTGTCATTCTGTAGCGATATGGTGGGTGGATTAAAAGGGAGATTGGAAAGGGGAACAGACAGGAGAATAAGCTGAAATCAGAATGGTGGCCATAGGGATGATGAGGCATAGTCTGATTTGAGAAGTATTTATGGGAAAGAATTAACAGAACTTGCTGTCTGATTAGTGAAAATTTCTGTGCTTTGCTTTGCTCTTTTTCTTTAAATGTGTCTTATTTTGGTTATTTCATTTCCAGCATCTTTGTGGATAGATTCCAGGAAAACATCTGTGGCTCCACTTCTATCAGGGTCTCTATGGTCAGAGACCCAAGCAGGCCACTGTATCTTATCAGCTCTTCAAACTTGGAACGTCCGAATTCGGTCCACACTCTTCCTTCCTAAGCCTGAACGTCCAGATCGTGAAGGCCCAATACACTATATAACTATGTTTAGATCTTTCCTAAGAGTAATTGGAATCCATTAAAATCTTTCACCCATTAGAGTGGAGAGCAAAGCTTGGTGTTAGTGGGGTTGACTATGGAGAACCAGAGGAGGGGAGCAGGAGTGGGGTGGGGGAGACCAGCTAGGAGGCTCTTGTGGCAGTCCACACCCAGGTGGAGGGAAGTCTGTGTTGGTCATTGACCTCAGAATGGAGAACAGTGGATGAATTTGAAGGAGACTTGAGTACTAAGGAATCTTAGGCTATAGGACTGATTTGGGAGTTGCAGAGGATGAAAGAGAGGGAATATTCAGGACTGGCACTTAATATTTTCACTTGAACGACTATGTGTATGGTGTTTTCATTAAGCTCAGATGTGCCCCAGAGAAAGAGAGACAGGCCAGGACACGTTGGGTCCCGTGATGTCCAAGGAGAGCTGCCCAGGATACAATTGTATATATGGGTCTGACGTCAGGCTGGAGATGTCTATTTAGAGACACGGGGTAATGAACATACTGGTTTTATTTAAGCCGTGCTACAGGAGGAGCTAGGCAACGGGGATACATGGCTCAGGTCAGACACTTCTGGGAAGCAGATAGACAAAAGGCGTTCACAAAGGGAGGAGGAGGTCTTTGGTCAAGAACACGAGCATCACAGTGTCAGAGGCAGGGTCTGCTGAGCAGCCGGTGTGATGTGACAAGATTAGGGCACATGTTTGAGAAGGATCTACTGGGACAACAGACAAGGAGCAGTGTCAATGGACAAGAGTGAGTGGCATTCAGACTGCAGTGTCTTGAGCCATCATCGGAGAGGAGTTGAAGACCACTGTGTGCTTTTTTTTAATGTTTTATTTTAATTTTTGAGAGACAGAGCAGGAGCAGGGGAGGGGCAGAGAGAGAGGGAGACACAGAGCCGGAAGCAGGCTCTAGGCTCTGAGCTGTCAGCACAGAGCCCAATGTGGGGCTTGAACCCACGAACCGCGAGATCATGACCTGAGCCAAATTTGGATGCTCAACCCACTGAGCCACTCAGGCGCCCCAACTATGTGCTTTGGTTTCTAAAAGAAAAAGGAGATTAAGGTCAATTGGTGGGTGGAGATGTGGTTCTCAAAAAAAGTTTTTCTTTTTTTAAGCTAGGAAATACTTGGGTTTTTAATTCACTGTATCTACTTCCTCATCTTTGAAAACTCAAACCCATCTATGCTTCCACTTGTTGTCATTCTAGGCTATGTGTTGGGACTTAAAACAAACAAACAAACAAAAAACCCTTTGAGCATTGTCCAATTGCTGGAGAAATTAAAATAATGACAAAACAATGGCAATAACGGTGATGACCTTGAAGTTTCAGAAGAGCCTTGACGTAGAGGAAACAGGTTTTCACCAATTGCCACAAATAAACTCATGCGAGATCAGTACCTCTAACATCATGTTCTAAGAGCGGTCGTTATATGGAAACGACCCTCTTGTGCCATGCTTTGAAAACTTCTGTTCCAATCCACAGTAGGGTTATCTTTTCCCTTCTAAGGAGAAAGTGTCATACACGCACCGAGTCTGTTGGAATGATTCGTATTGACATATCTTTCGAAAACTCTCTAGAGGTCATTGTGGACAGTTCAGTAAACATGTCATCTCTGCAGATAGATGTCGTTAAAAAAAGTGAGTTGGGAGCCGCGCTCCACTTAGAAACAGGATGATACAAAGCCAAAGGGGAATTACGACACTGCATGAATCAATGGTACGTTCTCAGTACTGCTCCCAGTTTTGTTTGATTCAGCATAAAAAAGGTCTTTGGCTCATAGGAAGTGGTCAAGGGAGGAATAAGTAAAAGGCGAAAGCTTCAGGGTCCTCTGAGTAAGGAGAAGATAGAAGAGGCTTGAATTATTTATTATCTGGAGGGGAGGAGTGACAGCAGAGACAGACATAAATGAATGAATGGTTTTGTGGAAATCAATTGGCCATTCTTTTTCATTCAGGCTTTTAGCAGAAGAGGAAGACACTTATCTAAGTGGCTGAAAACACATCTGACATGGATGAGGGATATGCCTCTTGGAGCCTCGTATTTTAAGCACATAAGAGCCAATTCTGCGGAGTATCTTTGAGAGGAGAAAATCATTTGAAGGTTGAATGTTTCCTAAATATCTGGTTCATTATGCTCTCCTCTGAACAACTTTACCTGTGAGGTTCAGCTCTGGGGACTGACTGAAACCCTTCCCACAGAGCACTCGTGCCTAGAATCACATGTCACTTTGCCTTTTCTCATCTTGGGAGATCCTGGACAAGTCTTTTTTAAAACATTAAAAAAAATTCCAGTATAATTAACATACGGTGCTAGATTGATCCTGGTCAAGTGTTAACCTCTTTGTTTTCTCACCTGGAATCCATGGAGTAGAAACGTGTGTGGTGGGCCACGAAGCCAGTTGACGATGGGCCCAGCAAAGTGTCATGGCACTCTCTGTCCAGGTGAACCGAGGTCACAAGCATGGCCCCGTGGGTGATGGAGGCAACTTGTGTCTTCCACAGCCACCTGTTACTTATAGGACTACTTGGGCCAGTCTTAGCATGTTTTAACTACTGCCCCGTTTTTTCTGTTTAATCTTTAGTATTTCACTTAATTTCTCTAGGGCTTGGTTCTTGATGTCCTGGTTTGAAAAGTGTAGCCAATAACACCATCCTTATTCACTTTGCTGGTATATGTGGAAGTCAGGAAGTTCATTACTCTCCCCCTCCACTCCGTTTACCCACCATGCATCCCTCCGTCTCTGTATTCAGGACCGGGTCTTCCCTGAATCACCTGCTAATGCTGAGGCTGCACCCGGTCTGGCAGGGTATGGAGCCCCTCAGGCAAAGAAAGAGCAATCATCCATCCAATGAACCTGGTTTGGTGTTAGAACCAAATTCACATTAATAATATCAGGCACATGGAGCGCCTGGGTGGCTTAGTCGGTTACGCGTCTGACTTCGGCTCAGGTCATGATCTCACGGTTTGTGGGTTCGAGCCCCACGTTGGGCTCTGTGCTGACTGCTCAGAGCCTGGAGCCTGTTTCAGATTCTGTGTCTCCTTCTCTCTCTGCCCCTTCCTAACTCATGCTCTGTCTCCCTCTGTCTCAAAAATAAATAAACATTAAAAGAAATTTTAAAAAATTTCTAAAAAAAATTTTCTAAAAAAAATATCGGGCATATGTTAATGACACAGTAATATTTGATAAATGAAAATAAGTCATCAATAGTAATTAGTTCACATAATAACCATCATTAATATGCTTTAATGAAACCATCTTTTCAACAGTGTTGCTCTCTATTTCCCTGGTATCTACAATAATTTTTTTGTGTTGCAAGTGACCTCTGAACCTTGTAACGTTTAGTACATACTCTGTTTCTTGGCCCCTTCTTAAGGCCCCAGGTTGTTTCTGGACGTGCAGAGACATCAGTCTCGTGCAGACCTCCTTGCTCCCCTCCCCATCAGACCTCCCACAGAGTAAGGAGCACCGTCTCACTGGTCTACGTGGACTCTTGGGGGAAAGGCTTCATGGCAGTTCTTAACCAATGGTGACTGTGGTGCACACATACCGTGCTGCTTATAAAGACAGTGTGAGAAAGAAATCCTTATAAGGCGTGGGATTAAATTGTCTTGGGCTGGGTCGCTCGGTCGGTTGAGTGTCCAACTCTTGATTTCGGCTCAGGTCGTGATCTCACGGTTCATGAGTTCGAGCCCTGAGTCTTTCTTCTCCTAATGCTCCCACCTCCCATGCTCTCCACGGAGGTCCTGCTCCGGTGAGGCTGGGACCCTGACGCCTCAGCTCCGAGAAAGCGTGCTCCCACCCCGTCTGCCCTACGAGCTCCTCCATCAGCTTCCTGATTCTCCACAGATCCCACTGCTGTGATTGGACATGCTGTTGACAGGACCTCACTGGCTCCCTGTGGCAGAGCGAAAAATGGAGGTCTGTTTCCTCCCTTGGAAATGTTCTGATTCCACTTGTTGTAGTCTCATTTTCGACTTTTCGCCTTAATGTGTGTTTGGGTTGGTCCAAATGAACTCTGAGAATGATTTCAGTTTTTCTGTGATTGCTGCCTTTCTTCTGTTTTTGCCCCCCCCCCCCCATTTGAAATGGAGAAATGTCTTCTTGTCTTTGAATTTCCAGATTTTGCTTGTTATCAGCGTTCAGGTCACATGCCGCGGAGTTGTACTCGGCCTCCAAGTACTCAGTTGTCCTTACATCGGAATTAACGTAGCACTTTATCTGTTTTTCTTTAGGAAAATGTTTAGGACTGTCCTCTTTACCCTGGGGAATAAGCATTAGGTGTGCAGTGTGGTGACTGATGACACTTGTAGCCATCCAATGTGTGTCTGCTGAACTTTGCATGTAGCAGGCTCTTCATAGTATATTTGAACGAGTGAATGAAAGGTCGAGTCCCTTGCATGGCAGGCCCCTTGGGGTGCTCTGTGGATGTACCTGTGGGCAAAACTAGAGGCGGTCCTTCCCTAAAGGGGTGCGTGGTCTGTGGGGGGGCGGAGAGAAGGGAAGCGTGTTCACTGAAGTGTCCAGTTAGTCGTGGGAATAGGGTTGTACGGGAAACTGCTTCACACCCATGTCAGGTACGTGGAGATGGAAAAATTAAAATGCAAGAATTGGATTCCTTGGTCTGTGCTAGCGTCCGAGGGGGGACACTGAACCTCCCTGCTCCAGGAGTGTGCTCTCTGGTCCGGCGGGTCAACACCTTCTGCGGGTGGTCAGCCATGTTGGCATGTGCCCCGTGAGAAGCACAGAGTACTGTTACTGTGCCGGAACTTTCCCTCATGTGTATGAATGCTCAACTGTGTGGTTACATCTTTGTGACCAGGGACATTTGCTTCTACCTTTTTATGTCTTGGTTCATAGCCACGTGCACTGAAGGCCCTCACTTTGTTTACTGAGGACTGACTAACTGACGGGAATGTTCGCGCACAGCATATAGGAGCAGAGGGTGGATGCTTCCTGAAAGTTACAAATGTATTATTTTAAAATAAGTAATATATAATAATAAATATTCACTATAATTATAACAATAAATATTCACTATGATATAGAAGTTTAAACCTTCCTTCTACTAGTGGGAATAACCTACATTTTCATGGCAGAAGAGAAAAGAAGTCCGTGCTCTAAAGGGATGTATCCTTTAGCAGGAAAAAAAGAAAAGATCATCATGAACTTCTATGTTATATGAGTCACCTGGTTCCCATTGACAGAAAATCAACTTATAAGGGTTTAAGGTTTAAGCACAGAAGGGAATTTATTGGCTTTCATATGTGGCAAATGGCCCTTGTACCTGGAAAGTCCAATTCAGTTGGCTTCATATACTAATGCATTTGGAATCTGGGGGCTTTAACTTATATTATTTTTTCTGTCCTGTCTGTCTCTTTTTCTTCTCTTTCTGTTTCTGCCTCTATTTTTCTCTTTCTCTGAGTCAGAAGATAGGAGCCTTGATAGCACATATCTACATCCTAGTGGATTGATAATAAAAAATAAGACAGGGTCTTTTTTTTTTTAAATCTCCTTATGTTCATCTATTAAATCTCATGGAAGAGTCCTGAATTGTCCACACTATGATCATATCCCGTACTGGGACCAGTCATCGATCTTCAATGTACAGGCCATTGTGATGGGCCCAACCTAGGTCATCTTTCCAGCCCTGCAAGTTGAGTTGAGTAGCCTTTGTAATAACCCCACTAGGACCACGTGCAGGGAGAGAGGGGAGGTGATTTCCAGAAGGAAGGTTCTCCCAGAAGAAATAATGGGGCTCACTGATAGTCTCAGATTCTGTACCAGAGTAGCAGAAAGTCATGAGTAAAGATGCAAGGCATGGAAAAGACTGGTTGGTTTGTATGGTGCACTAATTAATAATAATATTCAGCGGGCAAGGTGGAACCCAGGGGTGAAGGGCTTGAGGACTTTGATGAGCTTTGTTTCTTATACCATTATTTTAGGTTAATATTAAGGCAGGCTTTCTCTTTTTTCTTTTTCACCACGAGCAGAGCAGAGTGGTGAAAGAAACCAAGGATGTTTAATGCAATAATTACGACTTGAGATGAGGAGGGTCCTTCTGCTGGACATGGGGATGTTTATCTGTGAATCATAGTCTGTGTTTTGACCTTGTGTTTTAAGTTGACCTTGAAGAATTTCTTTTATCTGAATGTACCTTATAAATTGCTGCAAAGGACAGTGGAAATCGTTTAAAAACACAAACTATAAACTAGAAATTCTCTTTTAACCTAGAAACGGTGATAGACATTTTAGCATATGATGTTTTCCCCTAAATTTATCCTATTACAAGGAAAGGCGGGGGGAACCAGAGTCTATAAAGCCAAAATTAAATATTAAATGTGCAGTTCCGTTTTGTTTCAGCTCATTTCAGGACTGAAAATATTTTATATCAAAATAGTGTCAGTTATCAAATATTTTATATGAAAGTAACATTTGAAACAAAAATCTTTGCAGGGCTTAGGGAAATGATGAGATAAAAAAAATTACTTATGGCCATGAAATTACAGTTGCACTGACACATACACACAAGCTTTCAAATAAAAGTAAATACATTTCGAGACGAGCTGTTAATGCACAGCATTTGGTCATTGCTGTCTACTTTTTATTTGCAATGCTTGTTTTATAGTGTTGCTTCAGGACTTAGGCTAAAGGCATCCAGGAAGCTGCATGATTGACTGGTGGGGTCATGGAGCCAGTCAGGGCTCAGCTTCCTAAAGAGGAACCAGTGGGTTGAAACTGGCAGGTATCCCATTCTGAGACAGTCGGGAACACTAGGGAATTTGCCTATTAGAAACATTGCCCGGCAGGAATAGAGTGAGCAGAGTCTCTTCTGGCCAGAATTAAAGATGTGTGTCTAGGAAAGGTGAAATGTGCGGATGTGGATTAAGAACGGAAAATTGTTTAAAGTTTGGGGGCCCAAACATGTATATTTGGGGTAGAGGGTCTAAATCTGTTTTATTGAGAATGAACCAAAAGAGAGGTTCTCTTTTGAGCTCCCCAGGAATTCGAGCTTGTCTGAGACTGTTTAATTCCAGAGCATCGCCGTCTCTTGGATGGATAGGGAAGTGATCACAGCCATCTTGGTGACACCCAGTAGTGGGACCATGGTGTTTAGAAAGGCAGGGCATTCAGGAAAAGTCAGGACTTGATTTTAGCAATATGGCATGCCATCAGAAGTGTCTGAGAACAGCCAGTAGTAGGCAGTTCTGATCTTAAAGGGTCCAGACTTCTCCAGACAGGTTCTCATTGAGTGTATATCTGATATAATAGCTAGTTGATATTTAGAGGTGGGGCTCCAAATGACCAGACTCTGGGGATCCTAAATGTCGTTGAGTTGTCTTCTGAAAAGGAGCAGGGTCATTCAGTGCTCTACATATCAAGGTAAATCTTGGTTCTGGGCATTAGCACACGGGCATGATTTTGGAACCACCTATGACACAGTGTAGAGCGGTCATGACATGACCTTCCATCAACCATAGATTTGATTAGACATGTGGGTCCACTTGGATAATGAACCGGAAACATTACCTCAAGGTGATAACCGTCAGATTTATTGCTACCCTGAAACAAATTCTGGAAAGAATTAGGACTATAAGTCTACCAAAAAGCTGTTTATCATAATCAAATCACTTGTTAATAAGGAAATATTAAATGTAGAAAAATATAGGTTGATGTGTAAAAAAATATACTCCAGAGTATGCAGCAATTTTTATGTCCTCTGTATTTGTTTTATTTCCAATTTAATTTAAAGAGAGAACATTTTTCACATTCTCTCATTAGAAAAGCATGCCCTAATAATTGCACAGAAACCGAAGAAGTGATCCCTTGATATGTAAATGAAAAAATTTAAAGACAGCCAGTAGTGAGATGAAAAGCATTGTTGATTTTCTTAAAAAGAATTTAAATTATTTGAGTCTGTCTCTCCATTTTTCAGAGAAACGTTTCAGTGCAGGATTCTACAAAACAGGCGTTGTAGACCTACATCCCGAGATATTTTAGGGCACAGCATCTATATCTTCTTTGCCAAATGTAATTTCTTTTTACTATTTTTCACTCCACGAAGAGGAATATGAACCTGCAGCTTGATTACAAAGATGTTAAAATCTAGCACTTTTTAAAGACTTCAACCCTTCAGAAGAAGTTTTCTTTTTTAAGGCTCTGGGGGAGTATGTTGAAATTGATTATACTCTTGTCTTTGAAAATCCTCACTGTTCCTTTGTTTCGTTGTCATTGTATATGCAGTAAAAATAACTCTGGAAGCACGTTATAACAATAGATTCTGAGAATAAAGCTTCTGCAAGGACAATGGTTGGGAACATAGACGTGAGTGCGTGTGCGCACGCGCACACACACACACACACACACGGGCATGCTCAACACCTGTGTGTGCACATATGCTAATTTCCACCCCGGACAACTGACTTATGCTTCTCAGACTTCATAACAAACGTTTTATAAAGTGGGATAAGCAAGTTTGCAACTATTTTCATGAAATACTTAAACCATTTTATTTATTTTAGAAAAAAAATTTTTAGAGAGAGGGAGAGAGCATGTGAACAGGGGAGAGGGATGGAGGGAGGGAGGGAGAGAGAGAGAGAGAGAGAGAGAGAGAGAGAATCTTAAGCAGGCTGCATGCTCAGTGCAGAGCCCAATGTGGGGATTGATCCTGAGCCAAAATCCAGAGTCAGATGCTTAACCAACTGAGCCACCCAGGGGCCCCTAAACTCTATATATTTTTTAAACTCCTGTGATACAGCCCCTTGTGTCTTATTCTCTTTTTCCCCCCACTTTTTTTTTAATGGTGGTAAAACACATAAAATAAAATTTACTAGCTTAACCATTTTAAGTGTATCATTCACTAGTTAAGCATATTCACGCTGTTGTGACACAAGGGCTCTAGAAGTTTTTCATCTTTAAGATCTGATACTTTGGGCTCATCAAACAACAACTCTCCCTGTCTCCCTCTTTCCAGCCCCTGGTAACCAGCATTCTCATTTATTTCTGGTAACCAGCGTTCTCATTTCTTATTCTCATATATCACACAGTGTCTGTCATTTTGTGCCTGGTTTACTTCATATAGCATATCGTCAGGGTTCATCCATTTTATAGCATGTGGTAGGATTCCTTTCCTTTTTCAGGCTGTGTAATATTCCATCGTACGGATAGACCACATTTATTTATCCATTCACCCATTAGTGACATTTCGGTTGCCTCCATCTCTTGGCCATTGTGAGCTATGCTGCAGTGAACAGAGGTGTTTAAGTGTATCTTTAGAGATCCTGCTTTCGGTGTTTTGGATATACCCGGAAGTGGGATTGCTGGACGCTCTGGCAGTTCCATTTTTAATTTACTGTGGAAACTCCAAACTGTTTTCCGTCGTAAACCATTTTACATTCCTACCAAGAGCGCACCAGGGTTTCAATCTCTCCACATCCTTGCCAACACTTATTTTCTGCCCCGCCCTTTTTTCAGGGGTGGGTGATGGGTAAAAGAGCCATTCTAATGGGTATGAGGTGATGATTTATTGCAGTTGTGATGTGCGGTTCACTGAGAATTGTGAGCTTCTTAATCTTCTTAACAAATACGCTTGTTGGAAATTTGCGTATCATCTTTGGGGAAATGTCTGTTTAAGTCCTTTGCCCATTTTTAAATTTGCTTGTTTAATTTTTAGAGTATTGAGTTGTAAGGGTGTTTTTTTATATTTTGGGTATTAACCCCTTATCAGATATATAATTTACAAGTATCTTCCTCCCTTCCTCAGGTTGCCTTTTTACTGTGTTGTGTCCTTCGATGCACAAAAATTTGCATATTCATCCATTTTGTCAATTTTTGCTTCTGTCGGCTGTGTTTGTGGTGTCCTATCCGAGAAATCATTGCCAGGTGCAGTGTCCTAAAACTTCTGTTTTCTTCTATGAGTTTTGTACTTTTGGGTCTTATGTTTACAGCTTTAATAAATTTTTGTTAATTTTTGCATATGATAGAAGGTTAGGGCCCAACTTTATTCTTTTTTTAATTTGTTTTAAGTTTATTTCCTTATTTTGAGAGAGAGACAGAGAGTGAAAACAGGGGAGGGGATGAGAGAGAGAGAGAGAGAGAGAGAGAGAGAGAGAGAGAGAGAATGCTAAGCAGGCTCTGCACTGTCAGTGTAGAGCCCAGCGTGGGGCTTGAACCCATGAGCCGTGAGATCATGACCTGAGCCGAAATCAAGAGTCCGATGCTCAACTGACTGAGCCATCCAGGCGCCCCCCAATTTTATTCTTTTGCAGGTGTGTCTTATTATTTCTTGTGCTGCTATGACTTGTAGAGTTTGGAAACCTACATCATTAGGTATGTTCAGCCTATAGACATACATTTCACATCTCCAAAAAAATGTCTTCTTTTTGGTGTAAACCGTGAAAGTTAATAGAAAATGAGAGAAAAAAAATATATAATCTTACTTGTATTAGTTTGTGTTCCCTAGAAGCAGAGTCTTGGGAGAGGGCTTCAGGAGCACACGGCAATATGCAGAGGGAATGCTCATCAAGGAAATCCCATAGGGAGTGAGGGAAGCAAGGCATAGAACAGAAATTGTATACATTTGAGGTCTTTGAGAGGAGGCACCCCCCAAATTGCAAACATAAGCTGGTGGAATTGAAGTCGAATTTGTACCTGTAAATTCAGATAAATGCGCATTCTTACCTACAAACGATAAAATGTATTTTCGTTCTTTTCACGGGAGAAATTGGAGCACTTATTTTTATTTTTATTTCATTCTGATGATTCATTATCCTCATGGAAAAACAGGGTGATAAGTGTTTCTTTATAAGTGTGCCCACAATATGTTGGACCTTTGGCCAGAATCCAGTCTATTCTCAGCCTTTTGAGGTCTATTCCTGGAAGACAAAAGCATATCCACCAATATCTAGTTCATTAATTAATAATAATAATAATAATAATAATAATAATAATAATAATAAAATGAGTCCAGCAAAATGGGCACCATTTGCTAACTTCCTCGCCTTGTTGGTGCCCTGTGGTGACAGCTGTCCTGCACCAAACAGTAGGTGGGCAGTGTTCTAAGAAGGGACCGTTCTCATGCTGGTTCCTGGAATTTGGAACCTGCCCTGACCGCAGCATGTCAGAGTCCATCCTGAGTGGTCTTGATGAGCCACGTAATCTCACCTCGACATGTTGCCACAGAATGTGGTTAAAGAAAATGCCAACCAGTTTTCTGAATGCCTGCACTATTTTACATTCCCAGCATCAAGGTGGAGAGGTCCTTTTTCTCCACATCCTTGCCAGTATTTGGTATTGTCACTAGTTTTATTTTTTTAAGTTTTTTTAATGCTTGTTTATTTTTTGAAAGAGAGAGAGCGCACAAGCTGGGGAGGGGCAGAGAGAAACAGAGGCAGAAGATCTGAAGTGGGCTCCACACCGACAGCACAGAGCCCAGTGTGGGGTTCGAACCCACGGACTGTGAGATCATGACCTGAGCCAAGGGTGGACACTTAACCGACTGAGCCCCCCACGGGGCCCCCCACTAGTTTTATGTTTGTTTCAGCTCTTCTGATACATGCGTAGTGATGGGTCACTGCTTCCGGTGGGCATCTCCCTAATGGCTGGTGCTGTCAGAGGTCTCTTCCTGTGCTTGGCCATCATCCATCTGTGCCCCTGAAACATCCATCACTCTTCTCCCATTCTCCAGTTGGACCACCTGCCTTTTTGCTGCTGAAAGTTAAGGCGCGCGCGTGCGTGTGTGTGTGTGTGTGTGTGTGTGTGTGTGTGTTGTAGAGGTGATTCTTTTCTTTTTTCTTTTTGTTTTTAATATCTATTTACTTTTGAGAAAGAGAGAGAGAGCGAGAGCAGGGGAGGGGCAGAGAGAGAGAGAGAGGGAGACACAGAATCCGAAGCAGCTCCCGGCTCCCAGCTGCTGGCACAGAGTCCAACGTGGGGCTTGAACTCACGAACGGTGAGATCATGACCCCAGCCAAAGTCAGACACTTGACCGACTGAGCCACCAGGTGCCCCTAGAGGTGATTCTTTGTGAGACAGGTGGTTACAAGTACTTTTCCCCAGAGGTGCCAGGATGGCATAGTGGGTTCAACATCGACTCGTGATCTCGGCTCGGGTCCTGATGTCACAGTTAAGGAGTCTGAGCCCCGAGGACAGCGCAGAGCCTACTCGGAATTGTCTCTCCCTCTCTCTCTGCCCCTACCCTGCTTGTACTCTTTATCTCTCTCAAAGTAAATAAATAAACATAAAAACAAACAAACAAAAAAAACAACTGCTTTTCCCCACTTTGCCACCCTGAACGTGGCTTTGACACAGCCGTGTTGTGTTTTCAGATGAAATCCAATTCATTCTTTCCTTTTCTTTTATGGGCCGTGTTTTCAGGTCAAGTCTAAGGCAGGGCTCAGCGGTTCCATCCTGCGGTCTTCAGGATGCACTGCAGTTTTGTTTTACATTCAGATCCGTGATCCGTTTCGGGTTCATTTCTGTGTGAGGTGTGAGGTTTGGGTCGAGGTTCGTTTCTCCCTAAGGGTGTCCAGGGGCCCCACCTTCGCTTTGGGAAGACTCTCCTCTCTGGCTTGCACCTGCACCTTGTCACGGACCGCGGGCCGCCTGTGTGCGGAAGTCTTTGCAGGTTGTTCTTTTCAGGTGCCATTGATCTAGGTGTCCCTCCTGCCAGTACCAATAGCAGAAAATCCCGACAGGTACATGTGGCAAAATAGACTTCCTCCAAAAATCAGAGAAGGGGTTGTTTTCAAAGTTGACTTTTGGTACCTCTAATCTCTTTCATTACGTATTATTTTTATTTGTTTAATTTTTATTTTTTTGAAGTGTATTTATTTTGAGGGAGAGTGCATGTGCTCATGAGCAGGGAAGGGGCAGAGAGACAGAGAGAGAGAGGCAGAGAGAGAATCCCAAGCAGGCTCCACACTGTCAGCACACAGCCCGATGCAGGGCTCGAACCCACGAACCATGAGATCATGACCTGAGCTGAGATCATAACCTGAGTCGAGATCAAGAGTCAGGCATTTAACCAACTGAGCCACCGAGGTGGCCCTGTGTGTGTTTATTTATTTACTTTTTTTTAAATTTTTTTTTCAACGTTTATTTATTTTTGGGACAGAGAGAGACCGAGCATGAACGGGGGAGGGCAGAGAGAGAGGGAGACACAGAATCGGAAACAGGCTCCAGGCTCTGAGCCATCAGCCCAGAGCCTGACGCGGGGCTCGAACTCACGGACCGCGAGATCGTGACCTGGCTGAAGTCGGACGCTTAACCGACTGCGCCACCCAGGCGCCCCTGTGTGTGTTTATTTTTATCTGCAACATGTATCGAAAGGTTTCTAGCGTATTTACAGCGGTTGTGGGAGAGATACATCTTCAGTTTAGTAAAGTACTTCCAATTTTCTCTTTCATAGTAATGGGACAACACTGTCAATCAAATGAGTGTGAAATGATAGGTTTAAATTTTTTTTTAGACCTTAGTAAGGGTGCACGTCAATTGTAGGTTTGAAAATGTAACTTTCTTCTTGTGTGTGTGTATTGACTTGTGTTGATATCAATTCTAACGGCTGAGTCATAGAATGTGTTTGGTTTCTTACAAGGATAAAGGTGTTTACAACGTAACTGATTTTTCCTCCTTTTACCCGCGTTAGGACAATTAATTTAATTCATGTAATGATTATAAATCTATTCAAGTTTTTGCTTCTTGAGTCGTTTTTGGTAAGATATATTTTTCTGGATATTTTCTGTTTCTCATCTCTTCATCTTTGCTCGGTCCTTATTTCGTTTCTGTCCATTTGTACCGTGATTTTATTATTTTCTTCTTTCTTGCTGGGCTTCCTTTATTGTTCTTTTCTATGAATCACATGTGTTGGTCACTGATGCTAAGAATACAGTCTTTTCTAATATATACATTTAAAGCCGTAGATTTATTTCTGTGAACGGTTTTAGTTTCATCCGTGAAATTATGATCAATGATTGGTTCTAAAAAAGTATTATTTCCATTATGCTTTCTTCCTTATAAATGCTTTATTTTGAATCGACTTTGTAAGTTTCTGAACAAATTGGCAGGTGTGGTTCCACATCTGTAGTTGAAATCCAGTTCTCCAGTGTGTTAAGAAGGTGTCCGTATAATTTCAGTTCTAAAGCATTTTTTGAAATTTGCTTTGCTTTGTGCCCTAAGACAGAGTTAACTTCATAAACCATCCACGAATGTCTGCTCCCCTGAAAGTGGGTCCAAGTTTCTGGAAATGTCCTTGTTTTTACCATTTTTTCTTATCCCATTTAACTAGCACTTATGGATAACTTTGCAAAAACTCTCCCGCAGTGAGTGTGCTGTGGCTACATGAAGATTTTGTTTAAATATTAAAAAAAATTAATGTGTATTTATTTTTGAGAGAGAGAGAGTGTGAGCAAGAGTGAGCAGGGGAGAGGTAGAGAGGAAGACAGGATCTGAATCAAGCTCTGTGCTGAGAGTGGAGAGGCTGCCGCGAGGCTCAAACTCACAAACCATGAGATCATGACCTGAGCTGAAGTCGGATGCTTCAACCGACTGAGCCTCCCAGGCGCCCCACCACATGACGGTTCTGAGTCTAATGGAGAGGAAGGCATTTCTGGCAGTTGAATCCCCAGAATAATTTCCTCATTTTCCTAGTTGCCTTTTCCTTAACTTTATTCTGTGTATTTCTGGCTTGCTACAACACAGCATCCTGAGATCATGGCATGGTGTCTCCAAGACCAAAGCTGCTAGTTTTTACTAGACGTTCCATAATGATTTCTGAACATAGATCTTTGCTGTTTCCTTCATGTATTTAATTTGCCGGCTCTCAAGTTTTATTTTATGGAGATGCATATTTGCTGAGCAGGGATTTCTGCCTATGGTAAATGTCTGTAAATATTTTTTAGAAGTTTATTTATTTTGAGAGAGGGAGAGAGAGAGAGAGAGAGAGAGAGAGAATGAGAGAGAGGAAATCCCAAGCAGGCTCCGCACTGTTGGCTTGGAGCCTGATGTGGGGCTTGAACTCATGAACCACAAGATCAGGACCTGAGCCAAAACCAAGAGTCAGATGCTGAACCAACTGAACGACCCAGGCACACCAAACGTCTCTGAATTTTTATCTAGAATTTCAGACTAGCCATGTATATAACCCCCATGCCAAAAGAAGGGTAGGTCAAGTCATAAGCATTTGCTACCTACTATATGTCAGTGCTGGGTCAGGTTGTAGTAATGCATATGATATTTCTGCCAGTGATTTAATTAACAACAAAAATATTTAATATCTGCTCTTCCAACTGCTGATAAAACAGTCCAAGTTCGTGCTTTCTGGTGGGGGGGCTTATAGATAAATAAAATATATGGTGTATTTTACAAACAGCATTGGTATGAGTATAATATACAGTCTAAGTGTGATGATTGATGCTGTAGAAATATATTTCAGGGCGATAAAAACTTAAAGAGAAAAAGCAAGAAATAGGAATTGGAAATATTGTTAGGGAACAGCTGCAAATAGAAATAAAGGGGCCTGTGAAAGCATCACGAGGTTGGAGATTTTGAGCTAAGACCAGGAGAAGGGAAGGATGCTAACCATTTAGCCTCCCTCCATCAGATGAATGTTCCAGGCACTGGGAACAGCAGGTGCAAAGACCTTGTGCCGGGAACATTCTTGGCACATGATAGAACCAGAAAGAGCAAAAAAGGGAGAGAGAACTCTCCATATAACACATTCCCTTTTCTTCAGTTCTCTTAACGTATTCCATGTATACACACAGATCCTCATGATATATTCCTCATAAAAATAATTACCGTTCATTGAGTATTTACTTTGTGTCAGACATTTTTTTTTTTTGCAAACTATCTCTTATTTTTTAAGTATCCCAGCAAACTTCAAACACCAGCTCTTTTTTATTTATTTCAAGCATCTTAGAAATGTTGAAAATTTCACCCCAGGTCATAAGTAGAAAATGTGATACCTACAATTGGAACTCAGTTTTAGTTTTTCTAGTTTTTCTGTTATTTAACATTACCTTCTGCAAGTGAATAATTTTGATGATTAGGAATTTAAAGCATATGGTCTCTTGTCTGCTTCCTATGATGACTCAGACTCAAATATATATATATTATATATATATATATATATGAAATGTATATATATATTTAATGGGTAGCACACACATACACACACACAGTTATGCTTAATTTTATAGTTATTTTCTCTTGAGATGTGGGTAATTCTTTTTTTTTTTTTAATTTTTTTTTTCAACGTTTTTTTATTTATTTTTGGGACAGAGAGAGACAGAGCATGAACGGGGGAGGGGCAGAGAGAGGGAGACACAGAATCGGAAACAGGCTCCAGGCTCCGAGCCATCAGCCCAGAGCCCGACGCGGGGCTCGAACTCACGGACCGCGAGATCGTGACCTGGCTGAAGTCGGACGCTTAACCGACTGCGCCACCCAGGCGCCCCTAGATGTGGGTAATTCTTGATGCTGCTTCTCTTACACCTTGGGGGTCTTTCTGGAATATCTTTTCCTGAGTATTTGTGATTCCGATGCAAGAATGAAGCCATGAGTCTCCATGGTGGGCTTGATGCAGTGGTTGTGTGGAAGCTGGCCCCCACACTGAGGTGGAGAGAGTACGTATTCTCTTCTCTCTGTTTAGTAATGTGACAGTGGTAGCTTGGAATTGACTGTGAACTGTGCACCGTGGTAATAGGCAGACGTGACAAGTCAACGATTTCATTCCCACTCCACCCCTACTGACTGTTACAAATTTGCTAGAACCCCACTTGGTAGGTAGCAATGGTCCAGTCCTGTCATTCAAAATTCTGCAGAGCTTTGGATGTTCCCTTGATCACCATTTAACACGGTCGGAGAAAACCAAACAAACTTCTGAACCACGGCACTCTCTAGCTAGGGTGATGTTAATTTCTGGAAGAGTTAAAACCCAAAATAGCAGCGCCTAACTACAATCGAAGTGAATTTCTTTGTCCGATGAAAAGTTAGGACAGGGGCTGGTTCGTGGCAGGTGCTCCAGGGAGCCATGGGGGGGGGACCGAGGCTCCTTACCTGGGACCATCTTTGCTATGTGGTGTCCACGCTGCCATAGCCATAGGCTGTAGGAGGTTTAGAACACGTTAAAGTGCATGTGGGCTTTTTTTTTTTCCGTTTTATGAGCCAGCCCTGGGAAGGTCAAAACTGACGTCAACTTACGTGTTTAAGGAGGAAAGAGAACGGGTTTCCCTAGTCAGTCTCTGCCGCAACAGTGAAAATATGCTCTGTTTTACTACAGCACGTGCCCTGTATCCTAAGGAACTCACGTATTATTGTGAGAAGGTGGTTTGTGTGAAGTGGAAATGGTGTTAGTGCACGCGTAGCCTTTGGTGGGTGAAGAGCGCCAAAATAGCGGGAAAGAATTAAAGCCTTTTCCGGGGAAGAGCCCTCACTCAGTCCAGCCGCTGGGCAGGCAGAACCAGGTCAACTCTGCTACAGGACAATTGAGACCCAGTGCCTGCCCGGGACCCCCCGCCCGGGGAGGCCAGCCAGCCTTGTCCAGCTCAGACACAGTAGTTCCTCTTCAGCACCCCCCTGCCCGCCTGGCCTGCCCAGACTGTCACCTGAGGTGCTAATGACTGCTATTCTTAGTGCCCTGGTGACCAAGTTCCACAAGTTCTGGGTAGCCTGCCTCAAAACTCCATTTACCATTACTATGTCATTTTTAGTGTGGTGTCTTACAGACTGACTACAGCACATATACATGATGCAGCTGGTCCATCCAGAATTAGACAAAAAGAAAGTCACAATGCCCGCTGTGCTTGTAGAACGTAAAATAAATCTCAAAGTTCAGACCATTTAAAGTCAAAGCATGGGGAATTATTTGACAAGAAAATATGTGAAAAATTAACATTTTATACATGGATGGACGTGGAAGTTCACAGCCTCGGCCTCCGATTTTCCGAATCGTAAGAGAATTAATTTATGAACATCCCTCAGCGCTCCTTTCTGACAGACCGAGAGGGCTGCTCAATAAATCGTGAGCTGACACTACAGACTCCTTCAGAGTTAATTGAAAATTTCACAGGAAGGTTTTTCTCATGAGCGGAACACTAGAGGACTGTTGTGTTGATTGGGTTATCCTGCACCTTCGACTGCCTGCTGATCAGCACGTAATACTCTGTGAGGTCACTGATCTGACCCTCTGGGTTTTCCCGTGGTTCTGCTGATTCCCTGGGCACCTGCTGACAAATCAGGAAGGTCACGGGAGTCACACCGTCCCGGGAACCCACGTACAGTTTTCGGTACAGGTTGCAAAGCAGAGAATCTTTCCTGCCGTTATTAATGAGCTGTCCCAGAGGATCTGTTTGTGACGGTGATCCTGGCTTTTATCACACAGACTTCAGAGTGATTTGTCGGTATTTCAGAACTGCTGCTGTCTCTCTGTGGTTAGGTCACTGGAAAGGGAATGCTTTATGTATAGTGTTTTTTCCAACACCACACTTACAAATACTCACAACGATGGAGATGTGTATGAAATTAATACGATTCTAAAATGTTGTCAAATGCTAAAAAACGACCAAAACAAAATTTCCCAACTCTGCCTCTCCCCTGTCCCCCTTATGGATGTTAAGTATCTGGCTGTCGGGAATCCCCGGCTCTTATTCTGTCCTTTTCTTGAGCCTTTATGGAACATTTGTGGCTGTCACGGAGTCCTCTTTTTGGTCTTGGACAAATCACAGCCTCGCTCAACTTCGCTTTCCTTACTTGCAGAAGAGAGATGGTCTTGCCTGGCGGTTGTGAGAATGACACTTTGCAAAGCCTCAAGCGAGACAGAAATGGAATTTGCACTGTCACAACTTGGTGCCCTTTCAGAGGAATTGGGCACATCTCCAAAGACGAAGAAACAGACCCCTTTCTGAGTGATCTTTCCAGATATAGTGTATGATCAACCACACTTTGGGGCATGTGTTGCTACTTTTACTTGCTTGAGACTTAAGGTCATAGATATCTGAATGGAAGAACATGCAACGCTTATCTGAGCCTGTGCATTACATTCTAGAATTTTCAGTGTTAATTTTCTGCCAAGAGTAACATTTATTCTAGTGGTAAACATACGGGCCTGTATGATTCCGTTACACGTGTTTTGAGTGGCATTAATAAGGAATATCCTAGCGAAAGAAAGGGAAGGTTTTCAGCTTCAAGATGGAGAGCTCACTTTGTTAATCACTATGTTAATAAGACAGAGACCACAACGGCAACAGTTCTATCCAGGATTTTGAATTGCCAAGAGAAAAATCTGTTTCATTGCTTAACCATTATTAGGTCTCTTAGAAAGGGATATTACCAATCACTAAGAAAAGTATTTAGCAATATGTCGGTGGAAAATATCCAGGGTGTCACATGAACAGTTGCTAGGCTACATAGGTTCTATTCCATTAGATACACAGAGTCATCGGGATATACAAAACCAGTGTTATTAGGCTGTGCTCAAAGACTGGGAATGGCTCTCTGCCAGAATTTCACACACAGTTTAGTTGGCATTATTCAACGAAGGGGCTTTAATGCATCGGTAAAACTTTTAGGCCTTTACAAAAACAGTAAGGATGGTTTGCCAGTAATTGCGTTGTGCAAAGCCACACATCTGTCTCTAATTTTCTTATTTGTTTTATCACCATGCAATGTTGAGTGTGACACCAGTTCCCTTCGCTTCTGCTCTGGTCTGTAAGCTGGCCTGCGTGCTTGCGTGCCAAGCACAAAGGGGAGTGAGTGAGTTTCTGACCTCTGGGGTGGGTAATGGGAAATCGAGCGTGCTCTGTGGTGCTGCTGTATTGTCGTGACAGTGGGTCCACTGACTTTCTCACCGTGTGTCTCGTAGGTTGCTTTCAGCTATGTAACGTGTTTCGAACCCATGAGATGGAAATTGACCAGTGCCTGCTGGAGTCCCTTCCCCTTGGCCAACGGCAGCGGCTGGTGAAACGCATGCGCTGTGAGCAGATCAAAGCCTACTATGAAAGAGAGAAGGCTTTTCAGAAGCAGGAAGGGTTCCTGAAAAAGCTGAAGCATGGGAAGAATCAAAAAGTTCATTTTAACCTCGCTGACATGATACAGGATGCAATTATCCACCACGATGACAAAGAAGGTACAGGGCACACACGTTTTCTGGTGTGGGTTTCCTGGTGGGAAGAGGAAGGGTAACATTTCTTCTAAATATTTGGGGCTTTTTACTGAAGGTCTGAAATCGTCCAGGGAAAATCCTCTTTCTAATGAACACAGTTAAGACCTCCAAGTCTCTTAGTAAAATGAACAAAATGCAAACTTTTGGTGAAATTATTGTGTATATATTTTTTTAAAGAACTGCCTACCTGGAAAGCATGTGATTTCCCTAATTTTTAATGAACCTTTTTCTTCCCCCCCCCCCCCAATGAAATTGTTTCCTTTGAGGATGAGATTGTGTTGCAAAATTCGTTATTGTCTCCTTCATGGGTAGGAATACCAGAGGAGTAGGAGGTAACTCCTTTTTTGTTATTCATATTTCACTTATAGCTCTTCATGTAACAGTCATCTTCTCTGTGGAGCTGGAAGCACCTCGAGGGGCATTGGCTCTCTCAGCCAGGTTCACTGGGTCCTTCTGCTGGTGCTGGTACCTTCCAGTGCTGTTGAGTGAAAAATTGAAGCAGTTTGTTCAAGTTCACCAAGCAGTGGTTGTTGGAACAGGTCTAAATTAGAATGCAGGTAGACATAAGCCCTATATTGATTTAAAAGGAATGCAACCACAAAGTTTCTTGGCAAAGTTATAAAGTGTCTTGTGTAAAGTATCAACAGGGCAAATAATGCCTCAGTTTGGGTTAAAAAAGTTAAGAATAGTAAAATAATAAACCCAGAGAACAAGAGGAACTAGTCTATGTATAATATGTAACACTTATAATAAGATATAATATTAGGGGAAGACATTGAAGACATAAAATCTGAATTAATGCTGAGGTAGGCATGTCACTTGGGTGGTCAAGAACAGGAAGAGATGTAAATCTTGTCTTTAGAAAACCTCTAATCTCAGTAGAGAGGGGAAAAGTCCTCGTAATAAAGTAGAAAACGATCAGTAGAAATGAAGTCTGGTAGAATGGGAGTGGTTGGTGGTAGAAGGTGTTTTTTCGGGGGCTCTGAAGGAAGGAAAGCCGAAACCACACTTGGGCAGTGTGGCCAACAGCTGCCAGCATGAGTTCTAGGCATGGAGATTTGTCAGAAAGGGGCAGGGGTGAAGAGGGCGGCTGCTAAACTGGTTTCCAGGAGATAGGATTATTGTGGATACTTCACACCCTGAAGCAGAACACAATGGGAGCCATTGTATGTTCCAAAGAAGAAAACTCACATGCTGCAAATAGCGTTTAGCAAATATTAATCAGGGGTGTTTACCTGTAGGATGGATTGAAGGGTAAGGGTAAGAAGTATGGGTAAAGACACCGACTGAGAATCCAGGGATGGCAAGTCAGTGTTAGAGTGAGCTGGGTTGGGATAGTAGCAGTGGGCATAGGAACCAAAGAACTAACTCAGAAGCTGTATTTCATAGGAAAAGTGTATTAATTTATCAAATATTTATTGAGTCTTTATTATGCAGCAGGCAACTGCAAAGGAAGCAGACAAAATCTGGCTCTGGGATGCCCAACTGTCTAGTGTGTGTGACCATAAATAATGAGGTAGAGTTAGGTATACAATATGGTGGACAACGAGGAATATGGAGGGAGGAAGACCAGAAGGAGGTGGGGAGTTGGGCATATGGATATCTGAGGAGGAGCATTTCGTGTGAATGCAGAGCCATGAGGGAGAGCATCCCAGCCTGGGGCGGGGGCAGGGGCGGTGGGAACCAGTGTGGTGGGAACAGAAAAATAAATGAAGACGATGGAAAGCAAGAAGCCAGCAGGTAGGGACTGCAAAGGTCAGGGAAAGCATTTTGGCTTTTGCGCTCAGTGAGTTCTGAAGCCACTGGGGGATCTTGAGCAGAAGAGAGACCTGGTAGCACATAGGAATTAACAGAATCAACCTGGCTGCTGCACTCTGACTTTAATGAGGAATCGTGAGGGCAGAAGCAGAGAAATCTGTTTGAAGCTTTGTCAGTGAGCTGGGCACGAATGGGTGGCTTGGACCAAAGTGGAGTGAGGGTGTGCTGAGAAATGGTCCCTTGGGGATGTACTTTCAGGGTAGAGTGGACAGGAAATGCTGATGTGGAGTGTATCAGTTCACACTGCTGCCATAACGAATGACCACTGCTTCAGTACGTGGTTGAAGAGGGTGTGAGTGCCTCATCTTATAGTTCCAAGGGTCAGAAATCCAGGACCGGTCCCACTGGGCTGAAATCCAGGTGTCATCAGGCCGCAGTGCTTTCTGTGGAGGTTCCAAGGGAGGATCGCTTTCCTTGACTTTCCCAGTCTCCAGCCGCCATCGTGTTCCATCAGTCATAGCCCCTCTTCCATCTTCAGAGTCAGGAAGGGGCGCTGAAGTTTCCATCTCCTGCTTGGAATTTCTCCTTTTTCTTTTTCTGTCCTTGCGTCTCTCTGACTGAATCTTTTGCCACCTTCTTCCACTTCCAAGGTGCATGTGTTTTCAGGGCCATGGGCTCACTTGGATCATCTAGAACAATCTCCCTGTTTTAAGCTCAGCTCATTAGCCGCCTTAATTCCTTTCCCCAGATACTATACCATATTCACAGGCATAGCACCGAAGGCAAAATTATGGAACACAAGTCCTACCTGCCACAGGGAGTAACAGACTCCAGGATAACAGCAAGTTTGTCCTGGCCCAAACAACTAGGAGAATGATGTGTTCTTAGAAGAGTTAGGGGTGCATCTAGGAAGCCAGAATGGGAGGGGGTATCATCAGTGAGAGGGGTACTCCTGGCTACCTCCTGGTAGATGGCCACCTACTCGTTGTATCCTCAGGTGGTGGAGACAGGTAGCTCTGGTCTTTTCCTCTTATTGTAAAGGCACTAATCCCGTCAGGGAGGCTACACCTCATGGTTTCATCTAGCCCTATTTTCCTCCCAAAGGCCCCAACTCCTGATATCATCACACTGAGTTTTAGGGCTTTCATATATGACTTAGCGGGGTGGGGGGGGGCACAAAAACTCAGTCTATCGCAGATGACATACTAATTCTGTCCTTGGACCTGGCCTAAGTATGAACAAATGAAATAGTACTTTTTTTTGAGTTTCTCATGTACCTTGGAAACTCCTATATGAGTACCAATAGACTTCACAGTTTCACAGGAAAAGTATTAATTTCTGCAAATTAAAAAATTTAATTGCATTGAAAAAGGTAAGCAATTTCTTTAGAGGCAGTATAATCTCTCTAGCATATGTTGTACTTCTAGAAAGGTAGTCAGGAAAAAGTATTTATTCAATTATGGTAGTCATATTTTCAATTATCTTGAAACTACTCAAATAGTGAAATGTACATGTTTATGAAATTGAGACATAAAAATATTGCCATGAGAACCAACTTTTTCCATTTAAATTATTATTTCAAACTTTATAGTTCTACCTTTGTGTAAACAAATACATTTTCTACCATAATTCCAAGGCTGAGTGTAAAGAATCAAATATACTTTTTCAAAGGACAACATATTGTTCATGCTAAGGTTTGTATTATATCATTGAGAAGCAATTCAGAATTTTTGTTTTATTTTCTAAATGTTGCATTTTTGTAATTTCAAATTTAGTATCTTCAATGCTTTACTGTTCTCTTCTGAGAGTTGGTGATACTTCAGTGTTAATTTGTCAATTTAATGTACTACATCAATGTAAAATGTGTTCGACATTCTTTTCCATCTAAAAAAATGTTATACATTTTGTTTTAGGGTTTTTAATTCACTTTCTTTGACATATACCATGCAAAAGGAAAATAGAAAGGGAGAGGGAGACACAAAGAGAAAGAGTGGGAGAGCTAAGGACACAGAGAGGAAGTGCCTACGTAGAGAAAATGTAAATGGAATGCAGTTCCTCTGTTAGAATTTCTCCTCCCAAATATCAGTCAGCTTTTACTAACTAATCCACAATATGTTCTTACTAAATGCAGAATAAATGCAACGGAGTGACTTTATTATGCTTTTAGTATCTAGCACTTTGCAGGCTTACTCTGTGCATGTCTATACTTTAAATGACTTTTGTCACTTCACTGTCCTGATGAACATATGCAGTAGGTTGGATTTTCTTCCTGTGGTATGAGTGCAGATATTGAGCCTTACAAGAAATAATTGCTCTCTCAGGTCTACCTGAGTTAAAAAACCATCTTTTTGTCCACAACAGCATCCTGTCTTTCAAGTCGGCTTCTTTTTTTTGTTGTTGTTGTCTGTTTAACAACTTTGCTGAGGTATAATTGGCATACAAACAGCTGTATACATTTAGTGTGTACAACTTGATGAGTTTGGAGAGAAGTATACACTTGTGAAGGCATCACCAGAATGGTCATAAACTTACCAGTCCCTTTATTTAAAAAAAAAATTAAATGGTTTCTTCTTTGGTGGTGAGAACATTTAACACATCACCTCTCAGGTTGGCCTTGGATGGTAAGTGAACTAAACTATCAACCACACAAGTGGGTTTGCCTCCACTGCCATTTGGAATCCTTTCTTCCTCTTGTCTAGTTGAATTCTCCTCACTGTCAAAGGAATGGACAGGGATGGGGACAGACATTCTATATGCTGTGATGTTTTCCCTCCTTTTCTTCTCAGACCCTTCCCCATGCCCCCCTTTTTGGTTACAATTTAAGAAGACTTATTAACTTATATGCCAGATATTTTCTGAGAGTCCCTTTTATTCCAGCCACAAGAGAACTTCGAAGTGTAGTTGCAGATTTGTAATGTCCAGCTTCACTTAGATCAGAAGTCGACTCTTAGGAAGAATCAAATTATAACAATGTGAAACTCTGTTTCCTTCTCTTACCCCTCAGATGCTGGCCCCAGTTTCCATGGAGGGCTGAGGTTAAGGGCCGTGGTGTAATGCTCTGACTGTAACTCTCCTCTTTCCACTTGTTTTTCCTAGAAGGCGTTACCTTTTCTCATTTCATTCCCTGTCCCCCACTCCAGTGATTCCCAAATCTGCATTCAGACCTTTCTGCTGAGCTCCAGATCCTTACATTCCTTACTTGTCACCTTCACCTTTGAATAGCCTTCCCTGTCTCCTGCCAAACCAAAATTTCTTCTTCTATTCTCTACTTCAGTTAATGTCACCTTCATTCACTTCTGGCCCCAAAATCTTGAAGTTGTGTTGATTTTTAAAAATTTATTTATTTTGAGAGAGAGAGAGAGAGAGAGAGAGAGAGAGAGAGAGAGAGAGAGACTGGCAGGGGAACATGGGAGGGAGAGTGGCTGAGAGAGAGAGAGAGAGAGAGAGAGAGAGAGAGAAAGAATCCCAAGCAGGCTCTGCACTGTCAGCACAGAGCCTGACATGGGGCTTAAACTCACGAACCATGAGATCATGACCTGAGCAGAAACCAAGAACTGAACACTCAAGCGACTGAGCCACTCAAGCTCCCCAAAGTTGTGTTGATTTACATACAAATTTGTAAAACACTGATGCCTGTACCGCCCCTGAATTATTCACAGAAGTATTATCTGCTTGCATATTATCCAGAGCCCTCTAAGAATATACCTAGAATGTAGCAGATACATTAGTCCAATATGTATTGAATTATCTATTGATGGGTGGACAGCTTACTTAGACATTTATAAGTAAATCATTAGGACCAAGTTTTCTCTCCCCTTCCCACCCATACCCCCAATGTGTAGTCTTGGGTCAGAGAATAAACTTCACATATTTCTTAAGTGTTTCACACATGAAACTTGAAATGAGGCTTCCCTTTGACTTAGCACTGGTGGGTACTTAGATGAGCCCTCTCCTTGTATTTGCTAGGACTGATGCAGAGGTTAAAATGATAAAGCGGGTGATTACTACATAAATTTATTTATTTTTTAAAATTTATTTTCTATTTATATTTTAATGTCTAGAGTATATATGTAAAAGGAACCAATGATAATATTTTGCTGCTACCATCCTATCTTTGTGAAGATGACCCTTCTGCCATGGCCCTGGTTCCCAGTGGTGGCTTTGGATTTCTACGGAATGCAACCTCATTCTGTCTCCCTAACCTCCCCATATCCAGCTGCACAAGTAGGCAATGAGAAAATGTGACAGCCAATAAATGGATTTAATTTGACCCCTAGAGAAATTGAAACCAAGACTCTTCCACCTTTAGAGTGGGGTCAGAGCCACCCAACAGATATCCAATCCTGGTCCTCTATATGCATTTACTATGAACATAATTGAGTGTGATGTGTTAACTACTACAAGAATACGTACTTCTAGAACTCAAAATTAGGAGTATATATTTGGCATTGAATGTAGATAGACCCTCCCCGAAAGGGTGGGATTCAGCCAATACGAATGTCTTACGTATTGGATACTTGGGATTGGAAATATAAAGCATCATCCCGTCTTTAAGGAAGAGGTTGGGGAAAGGAACATTCTCAGCGAAAAGATGAGCGGTATACTGCTGTCTCTACCTTCCATGATCTAGAATGGTACCACATGTGGGCAGAGGGAGAGAAATGACAGCTTTATTAGAACCATTTCCATCTTGTTGATTTCTCAGTGATCTGGGAACAGAAACTATGAATGAACCTGTTCTTCTCATTTGGCAGAGGAGGGCCAGCATTTTGGAAGAGGTAGCTCAGGTAAGATATTACGTGGGGCAGACACAGGAACCAAGGGACCACTTCTAGAATTTAAGTAAAAGGATGCGTTTTTTGGCTCCAGGCATATGTTCACATCAGAAATCTGGAAGGCTAAATGAATATTGCTTGTGGACATGCTGAATCCAGAAGCCCAGGGCATTTGCGAGTTTCACAGAGAATTTTCCAGAGTGATCTTCACTGGACTATGATGCTTCCAATTAATAGGTAACAGTGGCTAGGTAATAAGGGACCCATTTCAGAACGAGTTATAGAATCATAAAGAGCTGGAAATTAAGTGCATTTAAAATCTGAGGGATTCCGTATGAATTTAATGAGTAGCTTAGTATTTCGCCAACACTGAATTCATATTCCTGACAAGTATTAATTATTTTAACCGCCTGCTTTGTAGCCGTAACTTCACCAGGTACTGTGAAAATAATTGGGGGGAAAAAGAGAGAAAGAAGCGTGCTGCATAGGCTTTTATAATCTTAATGGAAAGATACACTGTCCTTTAACAAACAAACTGAAATTGATCTCTTTAAAAGGAATCACAGAGGGCATTCACTGGGGTGAGGTTCGGATGAGATGAATCTGAAACTGCTCTGTGGGAAGATTTTCATTTCGTAGAAGGGGATAGAAGGACGCTTTGGCTGCAAAAAACAGCTGGAATGCAGGGATAGAGGCAGAGAAAGGCAGGTGTCTGACGGAGAGCATCTTGAGGGAAGCATCATCGGGGATTAGCATCAGTGATCCTAACCCTGCAGTCAGGAGGGCGGGTCATTTCCTCCCCTGACACAATGAGCTGTGTGAGCCTGGCCAGGGCATTTTCTGTGCCCTGAAAATAAGGTTGAGAGGCAGAGCGAACCTCTCAGAAGTGGCTGTGAGGATTAGTTAGGTAACTCACGCAGAGGACTTCAGGTGACATCTGTCATGTCTTATTACATGCACAGTCAGTGTGTTGGCCACTGTTTGGGCTCAGAAGAGAATTAGGAGATAGTGTTACAACAGTCACGAGTGGCTGGTAATGACCCTGACTGGTGTGGGGTTCAAAGACAATGGCAGCGGGTGTTAATGTACAGGAATAAAAGCGTAGCATTAGGAAGGTTTTGGGCAACCATATTATAAATTATAATGAAATAGAAAAAAAGGCAAGATAGACAGATAAGCTCAGGGCATAGTTGTAAACATGAGTTAATGAGAAACAGCAGATGGATAGAACCTTCGGAAATGGATAGAAAGGGAAAAATCCACATTATTAAGCTGAGCATTGTCTTCATCATTCTTTTCTGCTGGGGCAATGCATGTTTTTATATGAAATATTACATATAATGTATGTTTTTATATATGCACACATGTATTATATGTATATATAGTTTTATATAGAGAGCATAATATGTGACCATCATCTGTCTCAATACTTTATTAATTTTTTTTTTAATTTTTGAGGCAGAGCGGGGAGAAGGGGAGAGAGAGACACACACACAGAATCCAAAGCAGGCTCCAGGCTCTGAGCTGTCAGCACAGAGCCTGATGAGGGGCTCGAACTCACGAACCTTGAGATCGTGACCTGAGCCGAAATCAGACGCTTAATTGACTGAGCCACCCAGGTGCCCCGAATACTTTAAATGCATTGTTTCATTTAACCCTCAAAATAACCCTGTGAGGCACTGTGCTGGGTGAAATAGTGATCTCCTTAATTCCTGCGCGCCCAGAACCTGCAAATGTGACCTCATTAGAGTCTTACAGATGCACTGAGGCTAAGATGATGTCACACTCGATGAGGGTAGGTCTTACAGCAAGGGCTCGTGCCCTTATGAAAGGAGAGAGTTTGGGCACAGAAACACACAGAGGGAAGGTGGCCATGCAAATACGAAGGCAGATGTCAGACTCCACAGATGGCTGGTGGCCCTGAGAAGCGAGGAGAGAGGCAGGGAAGGGTTTCCCTCAGGGCCTCAGAGGGAGGGAGGCCTTCCTGACTCCTGGGTTCCAGACTGCAGCCTCCAGGACCATGAGACAAGAGGTTCCTGTTTCCTGGCCCCGTTTGTGGGGCTTCGTAGAGCAGCCCTTGGAATCAATGCAAGCATATGCAAATACTGTCCAGCTTTATGGATTAGCTACTTGGATTTAAAGAGGTTAAACAAATTGCTCAGGATGAGGGCACTAATCAGGGACAGAGGGGGGATTCAGACCCACCTGCGAGTGAACCTGGCGTTCAGCGCTGCCCTGTGCTGCCTCAGATTGCCTGCCATAGCAGCTCTGATGGTGGCTCCGGGCTGGTCCCGCGTCCCTGTGTGTGAGCTCTTCCAGCTCTGTGGCTCTGTGACTCTGAACTGTTTGAGCCAGTTGCTTTAACCCGACGGTCAGGTGAGGAAAGGAGGCCATTCGCAGAGCAGCACGAGAATATGGGCGCTCTGTCCAGCAGAGAGCCACCTGCGAGCCATGGAAAGTTCACGGTTACCAGACATCCTTTTCCTCCATCCTCTGACTCTGATTGTCGGTGGGATGTCTGACACTCTGTTCCCTCTGGGACACACGTTGCCATTAAGCAGATGTTTGAGGGCAAGTGTGGCCCCTCTGTGGCTGGGTTCTGGGATACAGCCCAGAGCCGCGTGGGGCCGTGCAGGTAGGGCTCAGGGCCAGGACTCTATCTCCGTGGGAGGGAGGTCCTTCTGCCATTCATTTCCACTCATTCTGCAGGGCTGCTCTGGGTGAACTGCGAAGCCCCGCTCCCTCCTCTTCTAGCCTGGTGCTGCCCGCCCCCAGGCCCCGAGTCCCCTGCTCCCTTCCTCCCCTACAACTCGCCCCTGCAATTCCCGTGACCTCCTCTGCAGCCCCATGGTCCTGATATCCAGGCCTCCGGAGAAGGGGAGAGTTGAATTATGTTGTTACAAGACACTGGGAAAGCATCTAGTCCCAAATCCTCAGTTTGGAACCTCTCTTCCAGAATTTTCTAAAGCATTTTAAGGAGAATCAATCTCTTCTTTACCTATGCTGAGGCCATTTTCCTTCTCTGGTGATTGGGGGGAAAGTTGTCTCTTTCCTCATTATTCTGCATCTGCTGCTTGTTCTTGCCCCAGGCCAACTACTTTCCATTGATCCCAGGCAATAAATAGGTGGGGGGAGAGAATGAATTCATAGAAATTTGTCTGGACTCTGCTGTGTCCGTGGTCTGCAGTTCCCAGCATGGGAAATGTACTTTCTCACTTCTGTGTCCCTGGGGTCTTTACTTAAGCTCTGTCCTCTGCCTAGAACCTTCTTCCACCTTTTTGTTCCACATGAACCTCTTTCTCCCTGGGGGAGCTTTCTCTGACATTCTCAGGCAGCACTAATCTTTTTCTCCATTGTGTTGCCTGTGATGATTCCTTGAGGTTTCCACGGTGTTCCACGGTTGTATCTTTTACTGGAAGGGTTGCCATGTAAGAAAACGGTCATTCCTTGTTCAGCATCCATTCCATTACTTAGTTCATATTTACTGACCTCCTGCCATCTGCCGTGCACCATGTTCGGGGCTAGAAATAGACAAAAAGGGGAGAATGGGTTCTGGGCAAAAAGAAAAGACAGAGCAGAGGTACGATCAGAAAGTGTATTTTCTTTTCCTGCCCTATTAAACGCTGTGATATTCCTGCCCCTGTTCCCAGCATAGAGGATGTCTGTGTTGGTCAAGGTTCTGGAGAGAAATAGGACTGATAGGAGACACACACACACACACACACACACACACACACACACACACACACACGGGGTGGGGAAGATTTATTTTAAAGGGTTGGCCCCCAGGGTTGTGGTGGCTGGCGAGTCTGAAATCTGTGGGCTGGGAGGCGGAGAATTCAAGTGGAAGTCGGGGTCGCAGTCTCACATTTGAAATCTGCAGGCTGGAGACTCAGGCAGGGCTCCGTGTTGCCGTCTCGAGGCAGAATTCCGTTTTCTCTTGGAAACCTCCACCTTTGCTGTTGAGATCCTCCACCGATGGGTTGGGGTCCACCCGCAGTGTGGAGGGCCGTCTGCTTTAATCAGAGTCAATTGACTGAAGAGTTAAGTCACATCTGAAAAAAATACCTTCACAGCAACATTTAGACTCGTGTTTAGCCAGAGAGCTGGGCACCGTGGCTTAGGTATGTTAACGTGTATAATTCACCGTCACAGGCGTTCACAGGGGACTAATGCGAGTTGGGTTTATTGAGTATTTACCATGGTTCAGGCACTGTTCTAAGGGTTTAAAATGTCTTCACTCCTTTCCTCCCCGTCGTGGCCCTGTGATCCCAGAACAGGCCTACGCACAGACTCGACCCATGAAGGGACTCGTCACAGCCCGCATCGCTAGTTATGGTAGACCCGGATGGAAACCCAGATTGAAAGCCAGGCAGTGAAGCCCCAGAGCCTCCTGACCGATAGAAACAAGTCTGGATTTGTCAGGAGGCTTATATGAAGCCTGTTGCAATGGGGGGGGGGGGGGTGGTGGGACACTGACCTTAGATCTGTAAGCATCTCGAAATCAAGGCGGAAGAAGCTTTGCTTTTCTGGGGAGGGCTTAGCAGGACCAGCAGGAACGTTGGGGAGGGGGGCCGGGAGGTCGGGCTGGCATGCGGCAGGACTGAGTGTGTTAGTGGGACATTTGTCTCCCTGTGGACAGCTTATTTTTGGAATGAGCTGTTAAGGGAAGGTGTTTGGCCCCTTACTGCTTGCTTCCACAGGAGGCTGCCTGAGTCCAGGGGCCTGGGCAGAGGGGCTTGGGCAAGCCCAGTCACTAGGTAGATAGCAGGCCATTGTGAGAGTTCTCCGTCATAATCATGTGCATGAAATCTAAACTCTCCAGGCGGTCGGTACAAGTGTTTGGAATTAATTAGCTAAAGAGCAAAATACTTTCCCTAATGATACTGTATGATAGTCTATGTAAAAAGTCAGGACATTTTGCTTCTTGTTGAAACTAGTATTCATGGACTATAGCCTCCCCATCGTTGGTGAATATTTGCTTCTTGTAGTTTTTCCAAATAGATTCTGATAGCACCTAGTGCGGGGCAACATGAGTGGATCGGTGTTGAGTTCATTCATTCATTCATTCATTCATTCATTCAGAATTAAGGGCTCATGTTTTCAAGTGTGCCCAACACTGGGCTAGGGATGGGGAGCACCGAGAGAAGTAGAGCTTGCTCTCAGCAGCCTGGCAGGAGGGACAGCTGCAGCAGACAAAGGCCGACAGTACTTAACATCTATGGGAGAAGGAACATGGACGGTGAGGGCAGTGGGTCAAGGGGGAGTGTGAGGCAAAGGGGACTGGCATCTCTCGGCTCTTCTGAGTCAGGACACTGAGGCAAAGCTAAAGTTGGTCAAAGGCCTGAGGTCCTGGAAGGATGGAATGTTCCAGAACTGCAGGCACTTGGATATGATTGGGGCTGGGGGAGGTTGGGGGCTATGATATGGGGCTGGTCTCTGGAGGCCTTCAGTGCCGTGCAGGGAGCTGGGCATTTGGAACAGAGGAGAGAAAGAAGATTGGTTTTACCCAAGTGTGTTCAGTGAGTTCATAACTCTAGACAGTTATGAATCTTCATACTCTCAACGTGGACATCACAGCCCCTAACCTGCCTGGGATAGTGATTTAAGGCTCTTTCTGGTTTTCCAAAAGGAATGGCAACATGGCAACAAGAATATGAAGGCAGAAACTAGTCCTTTAGGTCTCTTTCCTTACTTGCTAAGCGTTTTCTCATGTGAATGGCAGGAAAAGTGTGGGAGGGAAACATCGGATGGAAAAAACACATTGAAAACTTTTAACCTAGTAAGTTTTCATATTTCATGGGGTAGGGGGGCAGATGGTGGATACTGGCACAATAACATATTGTCTCCTGGTTTTGTATTCTTGCTGCTCTCACTTTCTTGTTCAAACGATATTACTTCTTGGACCTGCTGTCTTCAAACGTAAATGTCGAGTGAGAATTAATGGCAGAATATGAAATCTGTGTGTTGTAACTCTGTACATTCCTAAGTTATTTTTTTAATTTTTTTTTTTTAATTTTGAGAGAGAGAGAGAGAGAGAGAGAGAGAGTGCAAGTTGGGCGGGGAGGCAGAGAGAGAGGGAGACACAGAAACCGAAGCAGGCTCCAGGTTCTGAGCTGTCAGCACAGAGCCCCACGCGGGGCTCGAACTCGTGAACTGTGAGATCATGACCTAAGCTGAAGCTGGATGCTTCACCCACTGAGCCACCCAGGCGCCCCTCTAGTTTTGACTCCATTGAAAAACAAACTTTTTAGGTCACCAAATTAACACTGCAGCTAAGGTCTCTGACCCGTCAAATTTCAGGCATTGTTGCTGCTGTAGATATAAACCAAGAGTTTTCTGATTCATTGTGCTCAGAACAGCCTCTGAAAAAAAGAAGAAAAAGAGACTTGTAATTTTTGGAGGAAAAAGACACAATCTGTCGGAGGCCCGGACTGCTGCTCGGTGTACCAGTGCAGCCCCAGAACAGTCTGTAGATCGCATTTGCCTTTGACAGTGCAGCTGCGACAGTCCAAAGGAAGAATGTTCTGCAGGCAGATTGTAGATTTGCCATTTATGAGATGAGACAAGTCGTTTAGTGTGTGCGGGAATGGACAGAGCAGAATAGACCATCAGGGATTATCTGAGGGTTTTCAACACACAATTTCTAGGCAATTGACATTTATTTATTTTTATTTTTATTTTTATTTTTTTGACGTTTTATTTTTGAGAGAAAGAGAGAGAGAGAGAGAGAGAGAGAGAGAGAGAGAGAGAGGGAGCAGAGGAGGGGCAGAGAGAGAGACACAGAATCTGAAGCAGGTTCCAGGCTCTGAGCTGTCAGCACAGAGCCCAATGCGGGGCTCGAACTCACAGACCACAAATTCATGACCTGAGCCAAAGTGGGATGCACAACCAACTGATCCACCCAGGCACCCCGGAAATTGAAATTTATAAGGGCTGTTTTGTAAAGCATCCTGTTGGCATCAAGGTCAAACTTACCCGCTGGACCCCTGTGTCTCGGGCTTCTCAAGATTGCCATTCTTCCAGCTGCCCCATCATCGTCCATTGCGTAGGGTCATTCCATGGAAGCAAAATACTTCACGTTGTCCAGAGTGGAAAGGGAAAGAGCTCTAGACTAAACCAAGCCCCCGCCCCTTCATTCGCTGATCCTTTAGGGCCAGAAGAACTCTGTGTCCTGTTCTCTGTCGTCTGTTGTTTCCACGAAAACACCGCTGCCGGGATTTCTCCCGGCACTTGCCCATGACCTCCTCGGTGCCAGTTGGGATTTATTTCCCTGTCCCCTTCACTGTCAGCTGGAAGCGGCATCCTCTGGGTGACGTCGCAGGTCATGTCTCCTGCTCAGTTGGCTTCTGGACCTTTCTCTCCTCGATTCCCTGTCGGCCTTGCCAGTCTCTGCTTCTCCGTCTTTTGGGCAGCTACTCTCAGTCTTCAAACTTTGAACTTCAGGGCTCTCTTCTGTCTACCCTCCACCCTCTAGGAAATGACATTCCAGGCCATGTGGATGCTGTGAATCCCACTGTCTATTCCCAGACGAGATCTCTTCCTGGACGTCAGACTTCCCTGTAGCACAATGTGCACACCTGCCCTCCGCACACTCCGGGCTCCCCACCCCGACCCCTGACAACACCGGATGCGTGTCTTTCCCACTCCGTGAATTCTCTCTGCTCGCACCAAATGCCTTAGACGCTTTCTTGACTCCCCCCTCTCTCTCCCTCACGCTGTCTGATCCAGGCACACATTCTGTTCCCTCTGCCTCTGGAGGGATTCCAAATCTGACCACCTCCAACTGCTTCTGTGGCCACTGTCCCATATGCCATCACCATGTCTTGCTTGGATTATGGCAACAGCCTCCCACAGCACCCCCTCTCTGCCTCCACATCTTCAGTGGCTTCTGGGCTCACCAACCGTGGCATCTGCGTCCTTGCCGGGGCAAGAAGACACCATGGCATCTGCCCTCTGTCCTGCCTCACTCCAGCCAATTTCCTGATCGCAACTTCATGCACACTCTTCCTGAGCCTCTCTGGCCTTCTTATGTTTCCTCACCATTGCCACACCCGCTCCTGCCTTAGGGCCTTTGCACCTTTGGCTCTAGAGCCTACAAGGGCATAGATTCACCTCCTGAGCTCTCTGCTGGAATGTCACCTGATCGGAGACGCTTTCTCTGACTCCTGGGTGAGCCGGCTTCTCCCCAGCCCCCTCTCCCTCTCCATCCACCCTGGATTCTTGTTTTCATTGCACTTCTCGCTGTACAGCCAATCCCTCATTCGTGTGTGTGTGTGTGTGTGTGTGTGTGTGTATGTGTGTGTGATCTCCCAGGAGAATGCAGGTCTACAAGAGCAACAGCTTTGTTTCCTTCAATGCTGTCCCTTCACAGCTTCTAGAACAATGCTTGCAGGAAGTAGGTAACCATAGCATGTGTTTAGTGAATACAGACAGGGATGCAGTCTCTTCCTAAGCATCTTTGAACATGTAGCCGGATTCTCACACAGAGTCCTGACACTGAGGCTTTTCTCTCCAGGAAGCAACTTTATTCCTGCCGGTGATGCTTAGTTGGGTTCGTACCCAAAGAACTGAGCCCCGAAGATGGCACAGTTTTTTATACATTTTTACTTCTTTGTCTCCCATATATGGTAACACACAAACACACAGTCCGCTTAGGTGGTCTCACGTTACAAGGTCGTGAGGGATGTCACGTACATGTACAGCCAGGTTGCCTTTTTTTTTTCTTAGGGTGGGGACCCTACCACAAATGCATCACTCTTGGAAATCCCCACTGCCTGTTGTGGCCACTGTCACCTCCACTTAGGGACAACTGCCTTTGTCCATAAACCAATCACCTGCCTTCAGTTTGGTCTTCCCCTGGCTCATTCTTTACATGCTGAACATTACAGTCTTTCCAAAACACAAACAGAAATTTTGTCTCCTCTATGAAGAACTCTTACTAATAATATTAGTTTCCTAACTCCTTTCCCAGTGATCAGTTGTATTGATCTTTCCAGAGTGATTCCTTGATGCACGACCTTCCTCCACCCCACCCTACACGCAGCCTGGCTCCTCATCCTGGGTCCCCAGCATCTCGTACTGTCTCGTCCCTGGAACGTTACACAGCGGTCCACACCCCAGCCCTTTCCCCACGGATGGTTCCCATTCACTCTTAGGTCTCCGTCTACCTCGAAGCTTCAAGCCTGGGGCACCTCCACGCAGAAGCCAGTCCTGTGTCCCCAGGTCGGCTCCCAGGGTGCCCTGAGATGTCCCTGTTGCAGTGTGGGTCACTGGATGTATGACATGGCTCATTTGCTTCTCTTCATCTGGCCCTCGCAGTGGGCTCCACGGGGGGCAGGACCTGGATGTCACCTCTCCCCCTGGATGCCGGCACCTAAGGCAGCGTAGGCGTTCAGCCATGCACGTTATGTTTTGTATCTTCATTTTGCAAGTTAACATAAAACACCTCCACACAGCTACACATTGTTTCTACAGTGCAACGAACTCAACAGCTCTTCTCACCGAACTGAATGCGTCCTGTGTCTAGTATTTACCGAAACACCCAAGGTCAGTGTGTGGTCTCTGGGTTAACCTCACCAGCCCTCTGGAATGCAGGCTGTGTCTAGACTTGCTGCCTTCTTTGTTTGTTTTCTCATGGAAGTAGAGAGAGAGCCTAATTCCTGCTATGAGTACAATCAAAACTATCCTTGTTTTCCTACACCTTGAAGCATTTTGATCTGTCTCTCGTGTTTCCAGCAGTTACGTCCATATCGGGAATTGGACTTTCCTAAGATGACCTGGGAGGAGAAGGCCTAGTTTTGGGAATACCCCTAACACTCTCATTACACACCCCCCTCCCACCGCCGTGGACTGGATCCCACCATGTGCAGTGAGAGGGTTCACCCCTGATGTTGTAACCTCACTGTAGGAGGGAAGTTCATGCTTCATCGAGGTCCCAGATTATGTGTGGATGATGGTGTTGTCGCCTATATTATACCTTTGTGTAGGGATTTCGTGTGACATTCCATAATGACAGTGATTTTATTAAAATCTCCATGGTCTTGGGGCACCTGGCGGGGCTCAGTTGGTTAAGCGTCCGACTTTGGCTCAGGTCATGATCTCATGGTCTGTGAGTTCAAGCCCTGCATCGGGCTCTGTGCTGACAGCTCAGAGCCTGGAGCCTGCTTCAGATTCTGTGTCTCCCTCTCTCTCTGCCCCTCCCCCGCTCACTCTGTGTGTGTCTCTCTCTCTCTAAAAAAATAAGTAAACATTTAAAAAATTAAAAAAAAATATCTCCATGGTCTTATATGCAGAACAGTTGTCAGTGTGATTTTTGAGTAAAAAATGTCGAATGTCCTTCTCATGGCCTTGGGGTAATTTCTAAATTTAATTTTCCGAAGTCCGGGCATGACTCTAATCTTTCCTCTTGTATTTTTCTCCAAAAACCACACAGGCATCTGAAACTGTGCCTAAAGCGGCTGTTTCCTATACCCCCACTCTCCTTTCTTTACAGAAATTTCCTCCTGCACGCTCTTTGTCAGTATAGGGTGATTTTTTCCCCCCAGCAACTCCAGTTTGAAACCTAGTAGTTACTTTTGATATTTTTTTTGTCTGAACCGATCGTGGGCCTTGAACGCCTCCCTTGCAGATCCCACTAGTGAGTCTCAGTCACAGACCCGACCCCCACCCTGCGTTTTGCTCCCTGTTGCCTGAAAGGCTGTTGGAAACTTCTCTAGTGCTCACCCTTTGTCTTGTTGTGTCTCTGTTTCTGATGTTTTATCAGCTCTCCTCCACCCGTTCACTCTTGAAGTCCCCAAATGTATCTTCTCAGTGCATATTTGTGCCCAGGAGGGGGTTATATGCTAGGGAGGGTAATCACGGGCACAGGCAGGTGCGGTCCTTAGCCGGTGTGCATTACAGCCCAGAATGAGAAGCCCCCCCCCCCCCCCCCGGTATGGTTTTCTTCTCTTCCTCCACTCGCGCGCGCGCTCTCTCTCTCTCTCTCTCTCATCAGGAATGTGAATTCTTGCTCAGCTGGCAGATGGAATGCTGCTTCAAAGGGATAAGAGATCAACATATGTCTTGTTTTCTCCTAAGACAATTTCTGAAACACACAGCTGCTTTCTGGTCTAAGTTTTGAATGGAATAGTAGGAATGTAGGGAGGCATTTGCCTTCAGAAATGCTTTCTCCCTATAATCTGCATGCCGTTCCGGACTTTCATGCCAGTATTACTTTCTGTGTCTCTATTTTGTGCATCATACATACGCCTCCCCAAGGACCAGGGTCACCATCACCTGGGAGCTTGTTAGAAATGCAGATTCACGGGCCCCATCCCACACCTGCTGAATCAGTTACTGGGAATGTGGCAGGGATCGGTGTTTTAAGACACCCTCCAGGGGATCCTGAAGTTTTAGTTGGATTCTAGAGCTTCTCAGCTGGGCAGGTGTGTCATACTCTTGGGGTCTACTGAAATTCTTTGCCCAGGGGGCAGAGATGCTAAATGTTGTACAACCTGTAGGACAGTGACAAACAAAATAACTGTCCTGTCTCCAGTGACCCAGCCATCCCTCTGGACAACAGGATGAACCTGGTCTAGCAGAAATGTTGTGGTGCTTGGAATGCTATGGCTGATCTCCCTCCCTTCTGTGTTTCCTCCTTCCATTTCTTACCCTGATTCCTATCCCAAAATGTCCCTGTTGTCTTCATCTTTCACGGCCTGAATTAAACAGTACCTGCTTCAGGAATCTTCCCTGACTGCCTCGACTGAAAGAATAAAACTTCTGCGTGTGCCCGCTGGCATTTTGTCCGTGGATCTGGAATGTGCTTATTTGTCTTTGCCTTCTACTATAGTTCTTGATAGAACTGTCTCCTCTTCCCTACACTGCACAGCTCAGGACAGGATTGTGTCTTTTCTGTCCCCAGCAGAGTGGCTGGCCTGTGAGAGGCTCGTAGCAGAAACCACTTTTCCCTCCCAACCCCTTGCACTGTAGCGGCCCACAATGCTAGAAACACAGAGCACCACTGATTGACTTCGAGGTGTGTGGAGATAGGAGAAAGATAAAAAAGGAAACACCTTTGCAGTCCACGACCAAACTCTCGCAGGAAGCGTCTGCAAGCAAGAAGCCTGCCTCTGACAAATGAACTGCTTCGCATAGAATTGGTGCATGATACAAGAAGCCGTAATCCCGGCTCATTCCAGCTGTGCAATCCTAGAAGCCTTTGGTGAACACCCTGGGGCAACGTAGATTTGACAGTGGCCTTCGTTTCCTTCATGATTGGAGATGATTCTATAACTAAACAAAGTTACCTTCTTGTTCTCATAAAATGAAGATCGCAAACACTATTTCTGATCTGATCTGATCAGAGGGAAATGGAGCCATGTGTAGTGGGTGATAAACAGACAGGGGCATCTAGGGGCACATGATGTCCTGTAGAAATGGCTTTCTGCCACATGTGCCCACCTCAGTCCCTTTGATCTTCCCTTTGGATCTCACAGCTGGCCGCTGCTGCAGATTGATGCTATGACATTCCAATACGCAACCATTTTGGGCCAAGAATAGTTACCAAGTTTATATGATCCAATTTTGGTTTAGTTGCTTATTCTCAAAATTTATTTTATTGTATTTTTCTGAAAGTTACTTTTGTAAAATGTTTATTTGGAGAGAGAGAGAGCAAGGATGAGTGGGGGAGGAGCAGAGAGAGATGGAGAGAGAGAGAGTCCCAAGCAGACTCTGAGATGTCAGCACAGATCCTGACACGGGGCTTGAACTCACAAACCTCGAGATCAAGACCTGAGCTGAAATCAAGAGTTGGACACTTAAACGATTGAGCCACCCAGGCACCCCTATTTTATTAATTTTTTCTAATACTGTATTTGAATATAGTTGGCACACAATGTTACATTAGTTTCAGGTGTACATCATAGTGATTCAACATCTCCATATGTCATGTGCGCTCACCACAAGTGTAACTACCATTTTGTCACCATACGATGCGATTATAGTATCATTGACTGTGTCCCCCGTGCTGTGCCTTTTATCCCCATCACTTATTGGTTCCATAACTGAAAGCCTGTATCTCCTACTCCCCTTCACCCATTTTGCTCATCCCCCCCACCTCTGCCCTCTGGCAACCATCAGTTTATTCTCTATGTTTATGGGTCCGATTCTGCTTTTTGTTTATTCATTTGTTTTGGTTTTTAAATTAATTTTGATTTTAATTTTAAATTTTTAAAAATTTATTTATTTTGAGAGGGAGAGAGAGAGAAAGCATGCAAGGGGGGGAGGTACAGGAGAGAGGGAGAGAGAATTCCAAGTGGAGCCCTTCTTGGGGCTCCGATCCCATGAACCAAGAGATCGTGACCTGAGCCAAAAATCAAGTTTGACGCTTCACCGGCTGAGCCACCCAGGCGCCCCATTTGTTTTGTGGTTTAGATTCCGCATATGAGCAAAATCATATGGTATTTATCTTTTTCAGTCCAACCTACTTCACTTAGCATAATACCCTGTAGGTCCATCCATGTTGTTGCAAATTCCAAGATCTCGACCTTTTTTATGACCATGTAGTATTTCAGTATATACGTGTGTGTGTGTGTGTGTGTGTGTATATGTATATATGTACATATACATATATATATACATATACATATATATGTAATATATTATTATGTGATATATATTATATAATACTGCAGTAAACATAGGAATACATATATCTTTTGGAAATAATCTTTTCTTTTTCTTTGGATAAATAACCAGTAGTGTAATTACTGGATTATATGTTGTTTCTATTTTAAGTATTTTGAGGAACCTCCATACTGTTTTACACAGTGACTGCACCTGTTTGCATTCCCACTAACAGTACATAAGGTTTCCTTTTTCACCACAATCCTCACCAACAATGTTGTTTTTGGTCTTTTTGATTTTAGCCATTCTGACAGGTGTGAGGTGCTGTCTCATTGTGGTTTTGGTTTGCCTTTCCCTGATGGTTAGTAATACTGAGCTTATTTCCATGTGTCTGTTGGCCATTTGGATGACTTCTTTGAAGAAATGTCTTTCCAGGTCCTCTGCCCATTTTTTAATTGGATTGTTTGGGTTTTCTTTTTTTTGTTTTTAGTGTTGAGCTGTATAAGTTCTTCATATATTTTGGATATTAACTCCTTATTAGTTATATCATTTGCAAATATCTTCTCCCATTCACAGGGTTGCCTTACCCTTTTGTTGATGTTTCTTTCACTGTGCAGACTCTTTTTATTCGGGTGTAGTGCCTATAGTTTATTTTTGCTTTTGTTTTACTTGCCTCAGGAGTCATGTCTAGGAGAAAGTTGCTAAGATCATCTGTTTTTGTGCCAGGACCAGACTGGTTTGATTGCCACAGCTTTGAAGTATATCTTGAAATCTGGGATCGTGCTATCGCTGGCTTCGTTCTTCTTTCTCGATTGCTTTGGTTATTTACGGTCTTCTGTGATTCCATACACATTTTAGGATTATTTGTTCTACTTCTGTGAGAATTGTTGTTGGTATTTTGACAGGGATTGTATTAAATCTGTAGATTGCTTCGGGCAACACAGACATTTTAACGATATTTGTTCTTCCAGTCCACGAGCATAGAATATCTTTCCATTTGTTTGTGCCATTTTCAACTTATCAGTGTTTTATGGCTTACAGAGTAGGGGTCCTTCACCTCCTTGGTCAAGTGTATTCCTAGGTATTTTATTCTTTTTGGTGCCATTGTAAATGGAATTGTAAAAGGAGACTTACCATTTTTGGACCTTGCCCCTTAAAAAAGATTGATTTTTAATGACTGAGTTTTTTTTTTGTAATTTTCTAGTATTTATTTATTTTTGAGAGACAGAGACAGAGCATGAATGGGGGAGGAGCAGAGACAGAGGGAGACACAGAATCTGCAGCAGGCCTCAGACTCTGAGCCGTCAGCACAGAGCCCGATGTGGGGCTTGAACTCACAAACTCTAACATCATGACCTGAGCTGAAGTCCGATGCTCAACTGACTGAGCCACCCAGGCACCTCTATAATGACTGATTCTATGCTATGGAAGAATACTATGCAGTTAACTAAGGAGTTACCTTAAGTGTAGGTATATACACAACCAAGTATAACTAGAACATAAGCCCACCTCCTCTGTTAATTAGTAGACTAACTGCAATGTTTTGGTAACAGTTATCGCAAAGGTAAGGTCATGGGCAAGTCCCTGGCCTGGCTTTGGTGTCAAGTTTTTGATGCCCTAGATAACAATTATCACAGACTCTCCTGTGTATTCCACGTGGATGTTTTCTTCACGTTGAGCCACACTAGACTGGTCAGAGCTGATCTTCCAAATGCAGAACACATCAGCCTCAGTTTCAGAATTCCTGCCGCCTCTGGGATTTTGGCTTTTTGTCCATTTGAAACCTGTTATTTGTGGCCTGCATGCATTTCCTAAATGCGTAGCTGGGATGAGTTGAAAACACGCTGAATGTAGAAAGAGAATCTAAAAAAAATCTTTATGGATTTGAACCGTGTACTTAATCCACCAACGGGAAAATTAATTGGGGCAAATGTAAATTCTAAAATAACGATGACTCACTTTGGGAGATGCGATTTGCTGTGATACTCGTGTTCAACCTTCCCCAATTAGGAAAATCAAAAGCTGTACTGATGGAAGTACAGTTTCTAAACCAAGAGAAGCAGAAGTCAGGGGGTAATGTAAATTAACACGGGGGCCTTGGTACATAAGGATTGAGTAGTTCACCAGGACTGTGAGAACAGTGAAGGGCCTAAAACCATTTTAGGGAGGAAGAGACAAAGAGAAACGCGTGTTTGGCTGAGGGGAGAGAAGGCTCAAACAGGGATGAATGGCTCTGAGCATTTGAAGAACTGCCATGTAGAACTTACTCCTTATTTATTCATTTATTCGTTTTATTTATTTTTTTATTTAGTTATTTTATTTTTTTCTTGTGACTTAGACTTGTTCTAAGCGGAATCCAATGGGTAGAGAAATCCAGGGGGTTGCCATTGCATGGAAACATAATTTTTTTAGCTTTACATAAGGAAGTGATTTCATGTATTCATAGCGGTCTGCCTTGGGAGGTGGTATGCAAGTTAGGCAAGTTAACTAATCTGTCAGTGTCTGGTTTACTCATCTAAAATAATGGTGCCTACTCTGTAAATATATGAATATGAATTCACAGTTTTGTAAGTGTAAGTTACAATTACTGCTATTATGAATTTACTATTATTTTGTACATACTTGGATTGCCTGATTTTTAGAGTTTCCCACAATATTATCATAGTGTGATTCTCCAGGTCTTTATACCAGAATAATTACATGCTCCCATCACAACTGGCAGCTGCCACAGAATTGCCTTAGAATTCTTGAAAATCTCAGGATCAAATTTCTCATAAGATTTAACTTCAAGTATAAATTATTTTCAGTGCAGAAGTAGAAACTGATGCAGACAAAGAACAGCCTCCTAACAAATTTCATCTCCCGTCTCCTGAATGTTCTGTGCAGGGGGGCACTGGATGGGGCGTGGGGAGGGGATATAAAATTGTATGACTTTATTAAAGTGCTTCATGAAAATAAATTTTAGCAAAGATAGTAAGTTTTGGAATCAATCATTGGCATGTGAATTGGTAATGTGATTTTTTAAATTTATATTATACCACAATTTTTATCGTGAGGAACCTTTAAAAATATATTGTGGATAACTGTAAATTTAGTTATCCTAGTGTATGTATATTTGCTTTTAAATGTCACAATCAGACATTTAAAAAGATCCTAGTAGCTAATTGAATTGATAATTTTAAAGGCACAAAATTTTATCATGAGGCTGTATTACAGTAGTCAAAATGAATCGTTTTACTTGAATGACCTGTAAAGATCTCTATGCGAGTAGTAGACATTTTTTGATTATTTTTTCAATGTTTATGTTTGGTAAGGATGGACCAAACTTTTATTGTCAAAGCTTATCTAACTTAAACCGAGACAAATAACCTATTTTCTTGCCTATTCTGTTTTTATTAACTGCTATTTCTTAAAAAAGTGAATGCATGAACAAGCACAGAGAGTTTTTTAATTTTTTTAATATTTAAAATAATTTTTTAGTATTTATTTTTGAGAGAGAGAGAGAGAGACAGAGCAGTAGTGGGGGAGGGTCAGAGAGAGAGAGGAAGACAGAGGATCCGAAGCAGGCTCCAGGCTCCGGGCTGTCAGCACAGAGCCCGTCCTGGGTCTCGAACACAGGAGCCAAGAGATCATGACCTGGGCAGCCATGAGATCATGACGTGAGCCGAAGTCAGATGCTCAACCGACTGAGCCACCCAAGTGCCCTGAGAGAGCCTTTGAAATGCGAAAGATAAAAACCTAATAGCAGCAAAGAAGCCAAAGCAGAAAAGCTCATCCAATACCAAACTGGATTTCAAAACCATGTCAGCCAACGTATTTCTAGTTACTTCATTTCTGGCGGAAAAGAACCAATGAACTGAGGAACAGAGAAAACAGTAGAATACATAAACAGTCTTCAAAATGAGACTCTACATCTAACACCTTGCAGTGGGGGCTGAGAATGGCACCTGTATTTTCACAGAATATAATGAATTATGTACGTGCCTTTGTCAGTTACGCGGTCTGCATATGAACTGGCTCTCGGCTCACCCTCCACAGCTTTCTCTGTGTCTTGTTTAAAACCCTCACTTTTCAGATAGGAAGTCCAGTGCCTTCTACAAGATACACTCAAATCCTTTTACTATAAAGGTGAAACCTGGGGCCCCTCTGTAGGATGATACAACGCGAGAGGAAAATACCCTCTCAGAGGACCTTCTGTGAATGCCTCCGGCTCCGGGGAAGGCTTGGGACATGGGGTGTGTCAGTTTCTCAGCTGTCCTCTGTGTCTGTCTTTCCCTCACCTTTTCCTTCTTTTCTCTTGTTTCTGCTTTTTGCAAATGATTAAAACCCCTGTTTTATTTTCCCAGGGAGTCATAAAAGACCATGAACACCAGAAAGCGAAGATTCTGGGGATCACCCTAGAGCATGCCCACTGACCATCTGCTCTGTCTTTTTCATGATTAGAACTTGGTAATAAATACTCATGTTCGGAGCTCTCTCTTTGTCTCTCTCCATTTCTGTGACACGCATGCACACACATTTATGCACACTGCTCTCTGTTAGTCATTTGAATTCCACATCTCTAAAGAGATTAATTCAAAATTTATTTCGTTAAGCTAAACTTTCTGTTTAACATAAAGTTTAAAAAATATCTTTTGTAATACATGGGGTTAACCCTGAAACAGTTGTAAAGGCCTTTGCAGAATTAAGTGAATTAAATACCATTCAGAACACTTAAAACTCTTTTTATAAAATGTTTACAGTGTCAGCCTTGAAGGAAAGTTCTCCTGCTGATATATGCCACTCCCAGAGTGCAAAATCATTCTCCTCACTGCATATTTTTTTCCTTGTTTTAGTAGTGTATGTAATTTGAAACATATAAAATAAGACGACTCGGGACGTGTGGGTGGCTCAATCGGTTAAGTGTCTGACTCGGTTGCGGTTTGGGTCGTGATCTCACAGTTCATGAGTTCAAGCCCCACACTGGGCTCTGCGCTTATGGCATGAAACCTCCCTGGAATTCTCTCTCTACCCTGTCTCTGTGTCCCTACCCTGATTACACTTTCTGTCTCTCAAAATAAATAAATAAACTTAAAAAAAATCAACTCATGACAAAGGATTTACAAATATGCTTTAAAATTTTTTTTTAACATTTATTTACCTTTAAGAGACAGAGAGAGACAGAGTATGAGCATGGGAAGGTCAGAGAGAGAGAGGAAGACACAGAATCTAAAACAGGCTCCAGGCTCCAAGCTGTCAGCACAGAGTCCAGTGTGGGGCTCGAACTCACGAACCGTGAGATCACGACCTGAGCCCAAGTCAGATGCTGAACCAACTGAGCGACCCAGGTGCCTCGGAATATACTTTTTTAAATTCACACTTTGAGTTATATTCTTATTTCTCAAATACTAGTTCTTTCAGTGTTGATTTTAAATCACCTTCTTACTTTTGTAGATCTTTATTACAAAACCAGAGTAAAAAGGTCTATTGAAAGTAACAACTAGATTGTATGATCAAGTTAGATTAAACAAGAACTCCTTTGGGAGGAAAAAGCAAAATTAAAAAAGAATATTTTAAAGGGTAGGCAAGTTAGACAAGACTAGAATATTACACATTTATGCCAGGTATCACCTTACCACGAAAGATATTGAACCAAATAGTAGATCTGTATAATCATTTTTTGTCTACTAATTTTTTTTCCTAGATATGTTCTATAAACTTTGTTCCGTCTCCATAGTTACACCAATTTCTTAATTAGGCTGCTTGAACTGACTGCTCTGATAGTTGAGAGTGATTGTCATCAGTGAAATTAAGCTGATCACATTTGCACAAAATACTGGATTTCGCGTGCACACACACACACACGCGTGCGCGCACGTAATCATGCTGTAAAATAACCATGCACGTTTGGACTTTTGCGCCTAGGAGGCTTTATTTTCAGAGTGTTCTTTCCTTCCTGCCTGTGGCCACCTGTGCTTGGACTTGCTGATGGGCCGTCCATTTCTTTAGCGTCTCCGTGGTATAATCTGGTGGTTCTGGGCTTTCTCCACTGCTGCACCATTTTGCATTCCCGCTATCTCTGTACATCACTGCTTCCCTGATGATGTCTCAGCCATTTCGTTCTGGAGGCATGTGACTTATCTGTGCCTTTCAACTCTATCGTTAATCCCTTAATCTTCTGGCTAGCCGCCTATCTTCGCTGTCAGCTCTACTCTGGACTATAACTTCCAGTATATTCCAGAGGCTTCAAAGGGGCTAATCTTTTGATCCAATGAAAATAAAAATATATCTTTTTCTTAGTTTGGGGCTTCAGTGTTTTTTTTTTTTTTTTCTAATTACACAGGTAGAAACCCTAGAGAAATGTTCATGATAAATCCTTTTTTCAGAACCTCGGGTATGTGATAATGATCTGAATTTTGTTTTGATGATTAGAAAATACAAGATTGTAGCCTGGTACAAAAAGTAAACTTCTTAAAACTTCAGAAGCCAGAGTCTGAATGCGCCAGACCAAAATTTGATGCAACGATGAGCAGTAGGTGGGGCCAGGCCTTAAGTCTGAACATTGTGTACATAATTATTATAAAATGGTGTTGTTAGAACTATGATAGAGAACTTACAATCTAAGGAAAATGGGATGGGATTGTGGGGTTTTGTGTTGCACGAGGCATCTCACCAGTGGTGCCACTGCTCTGGGGCAGGAAGACCGTGCGGGCCACAGGGAATTTCATTTCATGTCTTGGGAACAATCAAGTGGCCGCTGGATTCATAAGCTTAGAAAATACATTTCAGGGGCACCTGGGGGGCTCAGTCGGTTGAGCGTCTGACTCTTGATTTTGGCTCAGGTCATGATCTCATGGTTTGTGAGTTTGAGCCCCGTGTTGGGCTCTGTGCTGGCAGTGTAGAGCCAGCTTGGGATTCTCTCTCTCTCTCTCTCTCTCTCTCTCTCTCTGCCCCTCCTCTGCATGCTCTCTCTCTCTCTCTCAAAATAAATAAATAAACTCAAAAAAATACATTGAATATAGTTAGGTGTTCAACTGATTTCCAGAAGAGCAAAGTCTTCCTAAAATAAATCAAGTGCCATGTATTTACTTAATTTAAGTTCCTGTCTTAAAGGTGGCCATAAATCTCAGAGTTACATGGCTGTTTGCCTCCAGGACTCTGTTGGGGAACACAACATCTATGTGACCAAATGTCAACTCATGGCACTTTTGTGTTAGTAGCAAATTAACGTTTGTAATATAAAACATTTCTGAAAATATGTAAAACTTTTCTTGGAATTTTTTTTTAAGGAAACACTATATAACACATAATATAGCCCCCAAGGACACATTCTCAGAAAGGCATGGAAGTAGGGAGACGAGGGGAACTTCAGTTCTGGAATTAACTCTTCACGTTGCTAGGGATCAAAGCCTGAGTCACCGCTATCCTCTAATGGAACTGAACATTGTTGTGTGTCTTCAGTCCCCATTCCCTCATTTGTAAAATCACGATTCTTATTGTAGGTTTTTATTAGTTTTCACATGCCGAGGTATTAACAGATTATTATTTATATAGACTTTTCAATTTTTTTTTTTTTTACGTGTCCGAATCAGAGTCAGGCTCTAATGTTGACCTATGTGGACTTGAGAAACATTGGCCTGATTCTGTGTCCAACATGTTTTCAGGTAACAGCTGGGTCGTTGTATCCCCTAAATAAGTGTGAGGCTCGGGGAAGTGTGTGACGCCTACTTCAAATTTCTTCCTTTCAGAAAGGATCCGCTTTTTGTATGTGGTCTGTCCATGTGTTGCCTATTAGGTTGTTGTAGCTTGAATAACACAAGGAAAACCAGAGAATAAGCGTGGTCTGGTTGGGTCGTACAGAAAAGTTAAGGGGAGGCAGAGAGAGAGAGGGAGAGGAGGAGGAGGAGGGGGAGGGGAGGGGGAGGAGGAGGGGGAAGAAGAGGAGGAGGAGAGATCATTTGGGTTTTGCTGTTTGTGTTTACTTCGTGTCGAGTCCAGACTGATGGAAGATGTACTTATTCAGTGATCTCTGTCATTTACTTCATCATTCCAGTTTCTGGCTAAACCAGTGTTCTGTTGTTGTTTTACGGAGTTTTGGGTTGAAGAGAGATGACTTTTATGATCCACGACACTGGTTGGTTGTGTATTCGATGACTGTCAACAAACAGGCTGGAAAACAGCCCAGACTAACCCCACTGCCGCAGACGTGAGCTTCAGGAGAGCAGGGCACCAGACCTTGGTTTGGAGGCTGACCACGTGGCACCTCAGGACAAAAGCCCATTTGTCTCTAGTGTCTCTCCATCAGAGACACCACTTCCAGGGACAACAGTTTGAAATCTCCCTGCAGCTTAACTCATTTTTACCCTTGCCGCTGACGTTTTTGGCCTTCTCTTCACATTTGGTAACGAATCCTTAAACAAAGAACATCACGAATCACACGTAAACGCTCAATATGGGGTCTGGCTAAGTCAGACGTGGACACCAGGAAAAGGCTGCTCTTTCAAGAATGGTTTCCACCATGCATGCCTTATATTGCCTTGGTGTTTCAAGGAACAGAAGTGTGCTTGGTACCTCGGGGACGAGCCGAGGTGCTTACCACTCACCAGTGTAACTTCATCAGTGTGCATAATATTGGACTTCCAAAAATGTTTAAGACACACACTGCAAATTGGTGAATCCAAAGTAAATTATTCCACGTGCAGGGACATTAAATACTGTTGATTTTGTGTTTGTCAGGTAGTCCTTCCATGGGAAGACCTAACACCGCTAGATAGATTGGTCTGGCGGCTTCTGTGGTCATCAGCATCCCGGGAAGGGGCGGGCTCCCTCAGTTTTGTTGAATGCTGAAGCCTCTGGCAAGTACTGAAATTGGAATTGATAATTTCCTAGGGGGCGGCATTAATCTCTCTGCCTTAATGCGTCACACGGTACATATTTTTCTACATGAGCTTCTCTGGGGACAACAGTTATAAATGCTTAATGGGGCATATGTCTGAGTATAGAAAAGAAAAATGTAATGATTAATGAGACTCCAAAAGGAAGTAAGTGGTTGAAATAGGAACCCGGGAAATAGCAGGGTAGGTGGGTCAAGGAACAGCTAAGAGCCTGTGGTTAATTTGAGGCTGAGTTGAAAAATTGTAAAAACTGGTGTCCATGGTGCTGACCAGACTAGCTCTGTGTGACCAGAAACGATACCTATGAATTCAAAACTATTCTGCTGAGATTGTTACGGGGACTAAAGTGTGCAGACGTTTAGCACGTTGGAGAAAAAATTTCTAAATGAATATTATGCAGATAAGAAGACTTAATTAGGTCCCAAAGTTGTTCCCTTTCTACCTCAGAATTATTGAAAAACACAAATGGGAGTTATATAAATAAAGTTACGTGACATTAGATTCTCTGTAAATATAGCTTTATAAAACTTAATTGTAATAAAATGTACGTGGCTTAAGAAGGTTATAAAGTTCAAGACATTACAACAGGGGGATGAGGACTTTTTAATTGTGGTAAAATACATCTTAAATAAAACGTCTCATTTTAACTATTAAAAAAAATAATGTTTATTCATTTTTGAGAGACAGAGCATGAGCAGTGGAGGGGCAGAGGGAGAGGGAGACACAGAATCTGAAAGAGGCTGCAGGCTCTGAGCTGTCAGCACAGAGCTTGATGCGGGGCTCCAACTCACGGACTGTTAGATCATGACCTGAGCTGAAGTTGGACACTTGACCGACTGCCTGCTTTAAAGTGTATAGTTTAGTGGCAGTGAGAACCTTCACAATGTTGTGCATCCATCAGGACCATCTCGTTCCTGGACATTTTCACCCCCCACCCCTCCCCGGCCAAATGGGAACCATACCCATTAAGCAGTCACCCTCCATTTACCCCTCCCCCAACCCTAATAACTGCTAATCTGCTTCCCATCTCCGTGGGTTTCCTATTGCTGATATTTCAAGTAAGTGAAATCACACAGTACGTGGCCTGTTGTCTGGTTGTTTTCACTTAGCATAACACTTTTAAGGTTAATTTGTGTTGTACGTGTAGCACTTCATTCCTGTTCATGGACGAATACTATTCCATGCTGTAGATATAATCATTTGGTTTATCCATCAGTCATTCGAGGGACATTTGAGTTGTTTCCACCTTTTGGCTGTTGTGAATAGCCCTGCTATAAACGTTCATGAACAAGTAGTTGTTCAAGTACCCGTTTTCAGCTCTTTGGGGTTTATACCTAGGAGTAGGAAGGTTAGCATGGTAATCCGTATTTAACATCTTGAAGAACCATCAAAGTTACATTGCCACTTGCAGTGTGGGTGGGTTCCAGGTTCTCCACATCCTTGCCGACACTTGTTATTCTTATTTTTAAAATTTACTGTAGTCATACTATTGAGTGTGAAGTGGTACCATTGTGGTTTTCATTTGATTTGTGTTTCCCTAATGATTAATGATGTTCAGCATTTTTATGTGCTTCGTGGTCATGTGTGTATATCGTCTCTGGAGGAGCGTCCACTTAAATCTTTTAACGTTTGTTCTCCGTATTTATGGGTCTGCTGGGTTAATTTTTTTATATGTTGTGAATAATGGTTCAACTTCATGCTTTTGTAGGTGGCCATCCAGTTGTCCCCGCAAACACATTTGTTGAAGAGACGATTCCTTCCCCCATTGAATGATGTGGAATAGTCATTGACAATCTGTTAAACATCTGCGTATGGGTTTACGGGTTCTGGATTCTCAATTCTATTTCATTGGTCTGTACATCTATCCTATGCCAGTACCGCACTGGTTTGATTACTGTAGTGTTTTATTACGGGTTGAAATCAGAAAACGTGAGGCATCCAACTTTCTTTTTCTTTTCTCTCATTCTTTTTCAATATTGTTTTGGCTATTCAGGGCCCCCTGTAATTCCATGTGAATTTTAGGATAAGCTTTCCATGTTTTCAAAAAAGGGGGCATTGGGGTTTTCATAGGGATATATCATGGCTTCCTTGATATGAAGAATGTCCTGGGAAATGAAGGAGAAACGTGCCATCTCGTGGCACACAAGATTTTTTGTTTCTGGAGAGCATTTTTGTTCTCACTGATGTTAGCTGCTGTAGGTAGACTTACCAAAGAATGGTTCTTATTTAGTATCCAGGATTTTGAAACGTTAGCACTCATTATTTTAACAGTACTGTCGCACCTTTTTTTCATTTCTAATCTTTTAGTGTGAAACAGAACGCACAGTAAAATTTGGCAATAAAGGTGCACCTGTGATTTATCAAAAGTGAGTTTCATGGAATCACCACCGAGCAAACAAAGTAGACCGTTGTCTGTACCCCCGAATGCAAGGTTACTTTATCATTTGAAAAGTACTGTGGTTTTCTACATTAGCCAAACAAAGGAACAGCAATGATATGCAATAGATACAGAACTGCTGTAAACCGGTAAGAAAACATACTAAAATCCACTATAAAATATTGGATAGGAGACTGGGGAACCACAGAAAAGGATCTCCCAATGACTAATACTTGTGTAAGGATTCTCAACCTTAAAACCCATGAGGGTGCTGCGAATGAAAACCACGTGGAGAGAGGTCGTCCTCCCCATAAGTATGGCTCCATTAAATACCCAGTATCCAGCGTTGATGAGAACGTGGAACAATTTGAACATGGTGTATTGCCGGTGGGAGTGTAAAATGGTATAACCCACTTGTGAAAGCTCTGACAATTCCTAGTACATTCAAATCCGTGCATACTTTGTATTCTACAACTCCCACTTCCGGGTATGTGCCCTGTAAAAATGAACACATTATTTTACAAAAAGACTTGTGCAAGAATGTTGGGAACAGCTGTATTCATAATCGACCAAACCTGGAAACATTCCAGTGGTAGACATTTTATTCTTTCATACATCGCCTATTCTTGGACCAATTCTCAAGTGTTTGCATTTGTGATCGCTTTAAGGTACCCGGTGTCTTTCCGTGTAATACTTCACTCTATTTTTAGCTCATTGAAGAATTAAAGCATTGAAAAAAAAAATGTTGAGCCTTTCCAGTTTTCTTCAGGGAGTCTGTTGCTCCAATTTGTGCAGGTTGGCAGAGCAAACTTTGCTCATATGAAATTTCACTTTTTTTTTTTCAATGTTTATTTATTTTTGGGACAGAGAGAGACAGAGCATGAGTGGGGGAGGGGCAGAGAGAGAGGGAGACACAGAATCGGAAACAGGCTCCAGGCTCTGAGCCATCAGCCCAGAGCCCGACGCGGGGCTCGAACTCATGGACCGCGAGATCGTGACCTGGCTGAAGTCGGACGCCCAACCGACTGAGCCACCCAGGCGCCCCTGAAATTTCACTTTTTTAAAAAATTTTTTTTAAGGTTTATTTATTTTTGAGACAGAGAGAGACAGAGCATGAATGGGGGAGGGGCAGAGAGAGAGGGAGACACAGAATCCGAAGCAGGCTCCACGCTCTGAGCTATCAGCACAGAGCCCAATGCGGGGCTCGAACTCACGGACCATGAGATCATGACCTGAGCCGAAGTCGGAGGCTTAACCGACTGAGCCACCCAGGTGCCCTGAAATTTCACTTTTAAAATGAGTTTAAAACTCAAGAATATCTGTGAGACCCTTGGAATTCACAAAATACCCTGCACTCAGTGTTATGTCTGTCAGTTACCTGGTGAGGAAGACTGGAGGGGAAATAAGAAAGAATAAAAGACTACATCTACCCAACTACCAATAAATCAAGGATTAGCCTAGGATGCTTTCTACCTCTCTCTTCTGTCTGAGTTTATCTTTATTTTTTTTTTATTTTTATTTTTTATAATATTTTTTTTCAACGTTTATTTATTTTTGGGACAGAGAGAGACAGAGCATGAATGGGGGAGGAGCAGAGAGAGAGGGAGACACAGAATCAGAAACAGGCTCCAGGCTCTGAGCCATCAGCCCAGAGCCTGATGCGGGGCTCGAACTCACGGACCGTGAGATCGTGACCTGGCTGAAGTCGGACGCTTAACCGACTGCGCCACCCAGGCGCCCCTGAGTTTATCTTTAGGTCGTGGTCAGTGGCATAAATACTCAGATATTTCTCTTCCCTTTGCCTTATTTTTTTTTCTTTTTTTTTTAAGATTTAGTTTTTTGAAACTGGCTTGTCATGATTTGTTTTTATTCAAGTAAAAGTAACATACAATGTGATATTAGCTTCAGGTATGCAATGTAATGATGCAACAATTCTGTGTGTTACTCCAGGGCTCCTCAGGGGACGGTAGTCTTACTGCCCTTCCCCTATTTTGCTCGCCCCCCCCCCACCATTCCCCTTTACCTTACTTTTAAAAGAGGGTAAATATTTGTTTTGCTTTTCATTTCAAGTAAATCACATTTTAGTAACTTTGAAGGATGTTGTTTATATTATTGTTTCTGTTTTTTTTTTTACTGCCCTAAGAAGTAAAGAGAATTCTAGATTAGTAGCAACGTCAATTGTGTACCTCATGTTTTTACCATTTTTTTTTTTACCATTTTTTACCATAAGATGTAAAGAGAATTCTAGATTAGTAGCAATGTCAATTATGTACGTCATTTGTTTTACCATTTTTGGAAAATGAATCCTTTTTTTTTTTAAGCTAAGGCTACTGCTAAAATTTGAACTATAAAGCCCATTTTGAAGTTATGTGTTGTAAATTGACAGAGGATTATAGAGAAAAAATAAAAAGCAAAGCATGTATTTATATTGTGTACATTCTGGATTTACTATACCTCCATCGCAGTCTGAACAAATAGGGTGCAGTTAACTGTGTGTGGTTGTAAAACCGTCACTATGGGTCTGTTCTGGAATATTCAGAGAGGTAATGATTTAGGATTGGTTTAGGTACAGAGGCCACTCCTCATTCCTGCCAAGCATACAAGCACAGTAATATATGTTGAAATTCTACAGAACAGGTGAATTTGATAGAAGCCTTTTTTTTTTTAATACTTTTTTCAGCTCCTTGACAGTGATGACCTTGAAGGTGGGGAAGGGAGGAAAGGGGTTACAAGCAACATTTGAAGAGAGAAATGGCAAATCATTTTCCAAAAAGAGTCACCATATCCAGCCAGTGTTCGAGAACTACAGATCCTTCTAATATACAATAATTGCTTGTTTGCCTTCTGTCTTCATGTGTTGTTGCCCACAACATTATAAACTGTATGAAAGCAGGATTTGTTCTATTTTTTCTCTCTGCTATACCTCCAACTCCTGAAACAGTGCTTAGCGCATAAAAGACACGCACTGGACATTTGTTGCATTAGTCACAGCTGCACAAGCAGGTTAGGTGGGGCTTTGAATCAGCCTGGCCATGGTGATCTTGGATCTCAGTCTCACAACTTCCAGATTTTAATCAGATCCAGTTTTGACCAAGTTTAGTAGGAAAGCAGAACTCTTAAACTAATTGCAAAGTAAAACAAAAACAAAAAGGAAAAAACAACAACAGCAAAAACTCATTGCAAAGTAATACGAAATTAGCCTTAATTACCAGAAGCTCAGTAGGTCAGTATGACTAAGGTGGTCCTCAGTGCACGTGATTGATTTGTCTGTAGTTCTCTTGCTAAGCCTAGAACCCGAACTCGTCCCTGACCACCTGGGTCTCCGCTTCCAGGAGAGTGGCTGGTGGCATTCTTGAATGTCCTGTTGATGCGGGTTGTTGCAGGATTTTTCACCACAATACCCGGGGTTCGTTGTCTCGCCCCTTTGAAGAAGGAAGAGGGGGACACAGAATGAGCATCGGGCAGAAGTTTATTAAAAGTGTAAGATCAGAAGGGAAGAGTAGTAGCAAAGCTCTCTTTCCTGAGAGGGGACATTGGAAAGTGAACGCCGAGGACTGTAGGGGAGGGTCCTTGCTTTATAAGGTTCTGGTCAGCCCTCCCCCTCTGCCATCCCTTCCCCCTTGGTCCTTTTCAGGCTCTACGCTTACTGGCTGGATCGCTCTAGGTGCTGGGTTGTCCATTCCTGATGGGCTCCTTTCCATTGTAGGAGGGGTGGTCTCTGGCCATAAGTATGTCTTTCATCAAATTCCCGAGGGAACCCCGAGGGGGAGTAGGTGGGGTCTGTTCCATTGTTAAGAGGAACCTTAAGCCTGTGGGGGTTTGCTGTGGTCACACACCCCCAGCATTGTTCCCAAATAGGTGTTTTTCCCCACCCAGGGACCTCAGGTCCTAATCTTTCCCTCTCTGCCTACTGGATCCTATCTTCTATCATAGGTAGACCTGATCCAAATCAGAAGCAACCACTTAATGTGTGACTGAGCACCTGCCCTCAATATAGAACCCAAGCAAGTCCTCAAGGCGAGCTTCAGAACCTGCTAGACCCTCTTCAGATTGCTGTGGGCTGGGTGCAAATAGGCCAGCCAGCCCTTTGGATGCTGATTTCCACTGCTTCCCACCCTTCCCAGTATCATAATCATCAAGGTACTTTGACCTTAAAAACATATACATAATTGGGCACTTCCTGATTTTAAGAATCTGGTGACAGAACCGGGGGATTAATTTATTTTTAAGTTCTGGGAGACGTTCTAAGCATAATGAGGGTTGAGCATCATTGCCCCAGACTTGGACTCCAGCACCACCTGAGGCCTCCCCATTGACTCGGACCTTGACCTCTCAGATCGCCCCCTAAACCAAGATTCCGCTCAGACAGGTTTGGCTAAGTATTCATTTATTGAGAATAAATAGTGTGTTCTGACGGTTCCCGTGGTTCAAGCAGTGCCAGGGGCCACGTTCTCAATGACCGATTAATGGGAAAGGATCTGCCGTGAGTTCTTAACATTGCCATGAATTCTCTTGCTCCAAGTAAGGTGTTTGGAGGTAATTTTCCAAGATTATAAAATCCTAGCACTTTGTCTCAAAGTGAATTTAGGTGGCCATCTGCACCAGAATCTCCTGGAGTGTGTGTTTGAAATGCAGAGTTTTGGATCCCATCCCTGGATGCCTGAATCAGTATCTGGACGTAGGACTAGGGCGTGATTCTGAAGGGTTGGGGAGACATGGCCCTAAGTCTTTCTGGGGGGAGAAAAGTGTTAACTTTACCAGTGGGCTATTGCCCTCCAGAGGTCACAGCACCTGAACAGATGGACAGAATGCCTGTGGTACTACAATTTCATGGTAGACGTTGACAGAGAAGAAGTGATAATGAAAAGTAGGTTGAGAATCACTGAACTGGAAAAATCTATAAAAAAAAAAAAAAGTCATTGTTAGACATCCTAAAATTTGAGTTCTACTTAGGGCGGGGAATCCTTCCTGCTGTGCAAGTACACATGCCTGTGGTGTTAATAACCTAATCTCTATGTTCCTGCTTTCTGCTTCCCTTCCTTGTTGACATATTGATAAGATAAACCTTTTAAAGCATTTCTTAGAAGACTATCCATTGTTACGGAAATTCTCACATCTACCTTTTTGGAAATCTTTAAAATTTATTTTTTAAATTTTTTTAATGTTTATTTATTTTTGAGACAGGGACAGACAGAGCATGAGCGGGGGAGGGGCAGAGACAGAGAGGGAGACACAGAATCCAAAGCAGGTTCCAGGCTCCGAGCCATCAGCACAGAGCCCGATGCGGGGCTCGAACTCACAGACCGCGAGATGACGACCTGAGCCGATGTCCGACGCTGAACCAATGGAGCCATCCAGGCTCCCCAACCTTTTTGGAAGTCTTAAATTGATGTTTCTACCATCCTTTCAGGGGCAAAAGGACCCTGCCTTGATTTTTTGTGGTCGTTCTTTGTAACTTTTTATTTAGAAATTAAATTAAACTCGCAGAAGAGTTGAGCAAATAAATCAAAAACTCCTGTACACCTCCCCACCCCCCCAACCAAGCCTTCCACTTGCTGACATTTTATCACCTAAGAGTTGTCTTTTCCTCTCTCTAGAAAATGCCTTCACCGGACTTCCAACTGGAACCCCAGATTATGGTGTGTTTCATGTATCCTTCCCTCTGTTGATTAAAAAAAAAAATTAAATGGTATTTATTTTTGAAAGACAGAGACAGAGCACGAGCAGGGGAGGGGCAGAGAGATAGGGAGACACAGAATCAGAAGCAGGCTCCAGGCTCCTAGCTGTCACCACAGAGCCTGACGTGGGCCTTGAACCCACGAACTGTGAGATCATGACCTGAGCCGAAGTCAGACGCTCAACCCACTGAGCCACCCAGGCATTGATTTTACACATAAAATCTTTGTGAGTGTAGACCCGCTCTCATCATGAAAATCACACGAGCATTGATTGCTGCTGTAGTGAGGTATCCATATCAGTTCACAGGATCCCCAAAGCAGTTACTGTCCCCAGTTGCTGTCCAGTAACCATCCTAAATGTGCTGTGTGGCATCCACCCAGATAAGTCACAGTAATAGCTGGAGACTCGGAACAAGTGCTAATTACCAGCTGAACTCTTGGGTTTGGGGATTGTTGGTGATGGTGGGGACGTGGAGTGGGGACAGCCTATGCATATTCAAGTAAAGCTCCTTAGCAAAATTTTATGATGTCTTTTCATCCATTTTTTTACCCCTATGGCTGAAGATTTAAAGACCGAATGTGTCTTTTTAAATATCAAATCATGCCCCGCACACAGACATCTCGGCGGAGCTCTGTGGCAGCTTGATGACGAAGCCACAAATATACAATAAATGCTGAATCAGTTCCAAGCGGCGACACTATAAAAGGAAGCCTCAGCTTCATTATTCTGTTTGGTCCCCAGATGGCTGTTTTTCCTCAGGCTGTTTTCCTGCGGATTTTATTGTCACAGAAAGACACTGCCATTTCACTCGACTGGCGATTGGAGTCTCGTTATTACGAGGCTGCCGTGAACGTGTACCTTTTGGGAGAAAGTATTTTAACCTACATTTGGTAGGTTTACCCAAAAGGAGTAATTGGAGGGCCTGAAAATGGATTTTGACTCGTGTCTTGGTTTTGGAATTTCTCTATCCTGCTGCTGCTCTTGGCCTGTCAGACCCCAAGTACTTAGAAAAGTGCTCCGCTATGTTGGCATTGGAAACATGGACCCTCTCCTCTTTTGAAATTCTTTGTGATGAAATAATCAGGATGCACGTGGCATTTTCTTCATTATGTCTTAGCATCTAAGTTCTTTACAATGTCTGGTTTTAACCCTTCGCAGAGACCTAGAATTTAGCTCACTCTACCATTTGTGTGTGTGTGTTTATATGAAAACATGTTTATTTTGTCAATAGCTGAGTCCCCACCTTGGTCTCCACGGGCAACCCGCTTAGCGTGCAGTCCGTGGTTTGAATTCAGGGCTGTAAATCAGCCCTTTGGGACAATAGCTCAAATTCTATGCAGGGAGAAAAACCATGCTCAAATGGTCCCCACCTCTTTTCTCCGTAGGCTGATGTGTGGCCCAAACGAGAGGGGTGGGACTTCCTTGTCTGTCACTGTGGCACAAAGTTCTGGATCTCGTGGGTGTTGTGCCTGCCTCATCCTGGACCTTCTTGGCCCCCCTCCTTCTTGACCTCGGGCTTCCCCCACCCCGTGGTGGGCTGAGTTTACCTTCCTAGCCCCTGAGAGCCCACTGTTAAATTTTCAGGAATTTGCCAGTTGGTTGTACAGCAGGGAAACAAAGCCTATAGAAAGTGAAAGCATACAAACTTACAGTTAGGTAGATGGTAATAAAACCAAGGGTAATACGCAACACTCATCACTTCCTAACTAGTTCACTTAGGCCCTTGAAGTCACGTTTGTGTCTTGCGGTGAGTGCTGGAAGTGCCCCCCAATCATGTGCTGTCTCATGTGTCACATCTTTTTCCAACCCTGGGTTCGGTGACATCTTGTTGGGGGCCTGAGATGAGAGAATTACACCACGAAAGTCGGCGTCATTTACTGTCTTACTGATCGTCTAGAATTAAGAAGTTTTGGAGGATGTGTTCATTCAGGGCTACACTTACAAATACATTATGTCAGGGGCACCCAGGTGGCTCAGTCAGTTAAGCGTCCGACTTCGGCTCAGGTCATGATCTCATGATTCCTGAGTTTGAGCCCCGCGTTGGGCTCTGTGCTGACAGCTCAGAGCCTGGAGCCTGCTTTGGATTCTGTGTCTCCCTCTCTCTCTGCCCATCTACTGCTCATGCTCTATCTCTGTGTCTCTCAAAAATAAAAATTAAAAAATTAAAAATAAATGTGTTATGTCAGCACCAAAAATGTGACAAAATATGATACATTGTCTAAAAACCCTGGTCTTACTTCCACAGATGTTTCTCAGGTCCTTGATAAGTGAGTGATATCTGACATACTTCAGGGGAGTCAGTGAACTTTCTGGAAAGGGCCAGATAGAAAATATGTCAGACTTTATAGGTCACATAAAGTCTATGTTGCCCAGTCTTCTTTGATTTTTTGGTTGTTTTTTTTAATTTTTTATTTCTTTTCTTATGTATGCCTTGAAAATGTAAAAATCATTTTTAATTCAAAGTCTTACAAAATCTACAGCTGGATTTGGCCTGCCAGCCATAGCTTTACACCCCACCCCCCACCCCCAGCTCTACTCACCCGTGTCAGTGAGAATATCTACCCAAATGTCAAGGTCATATGCACTAATTATAGCCACAGACTGGCTGTGGATATAACAGTTCAACAAAAAGCATCAAAATTATTCTGTGAGACCAATTGGCTATATGGCATTTACAACATTCAGCGTTGTATATTTAATTATTTCTAAGTTGTGGGTTACACAGCCTTTGTATCAGTAAAATGTGTAGTAAACACGTAAAGGCATATCTGTCTGTCCAGCTTTCCATCCCTCCTTCCCTCCATCCATCCCTCCCTCCATCACTCTATCCATCCTTCCCTCCCTTCATCCATCCATCCCTGCATCCCTGCATCCATCCATCCATCCATTCATCCATCCATCCATCCCTCCCTCCACCCACCCATTCCTCCCTGCCTCCCTCCCTCCCTCCCTCCATCCCTGCATCCACCCAGATCTCCATCCCCATCCATCCCAGTACGCCGGTGCGGCTCCCCCTGCTTCTTGATTACTCATCCATGTTCTGCACCCTACAGACTGCTCTCCCTGGTTGTGGTGTCAGTGCTCCATAGACCCCCCCCCCATGCCATGTAGCTCAGACTCCCGCTGTGTCCCCGCCTGCCTAGTGTGTTCTCTATCTTCCACAACAAAGCTGTGCACGCTCACTGCTGTGACTGCCACCCCACTGCCTGATCGTGAATCTGCTTTCAGAATTCATCTATTTTTTAAATGGTTATTTTTGAGAGAGAGAGGGAGCGAGAGAGAAAGTGTGAGTGTGAGTGGGGCGGGAGGGGGGTGGGTCACAGGATCTGAAGCTGGCCCTGCGCTGACAGCACAGAGCCCGATGTGGGGCTTGAACTCATGAACCATGAGATCATGACCTGAGCCGAAGTAGAATGCTTAACCAACTGAGCCACTTAGGCACCCTGCATTCAGTACTTACACAGAGGGTGGGAGCAAGAGACCCCTTCAGGCCTTTGTGTCGCCCTCCAGCAGCCGCTGTAACAGACATGCTGTAGACCAGGGCCTTAAACAACAGACACTTATTCCTCGCGGTTCTGGAGGCCAGAAAGTCCAAGATCAAGGTGCCAGCAGACATGGCCGCTGCTGAGGGCAGCTTCCTCGTTTATGGATGGCCTCCTTCTCACTGTGTCCCCACAGGACAGAGAGGGTGAGCTGTGGTCTCTTGGTACCCGAATAAAGGCACTAATCCCACCAGGAGGTCTCGGTCCTCATTACCTCCCTCATTCCCATCTCATCAGCCCCCGGCAGCCCCCTTCCTGATCTGGTCACCTTGGGGGCTGAGGCTTCAACACAGGAATTCGGGAAGCACACACACATTCAGCCCATATTATGCTTAGCTCATGAATCTTTTCAAATCCTTTGCTTGAAACCCTGTCATCTACTTTGTTGCCCACAAACTGGTGTCCGAATCCTGTAGGGTCTCCTGCCTTATCCTTTTCACCCCTTTCAGGGTTGGCACATCACACACGCATCCTCCGGGTGAATGCTGCAAGACTGGGGTTCTTTATGTCCTACGCTTACATTCGACGTTTAAAAATCAGAAGGTTTTGAGAAAATTGAGAACAAACCTTCAGTTATGGATTCTAAAGTCTGTTATTATGGGGTTTTGTGACTTAGAATAATTATACTAATAGGAATCCTTTGGAGATCGGTACCCAGTGCCGGGGGCACAATGAATATGCGGTACTGTTGTCCTCTTTCCGTTCTCTCAGGGCCCCCATGACCTCAGTCCAGTGACTGTCCGTTATTTTGATCTGACAGGACACGGAGGGACAGAGGATTCAGTCGCTCTCCCATTGGGGCCAGGCCCCAGAGCCAAGTCTGTGGAACCCCAAGGCCAGGGTGTCACCGGCTCCTATTATGTGTAACTCACTACACATGTGCAAGGTGGATTCGATTCAAGAAATCTGATGGCGTTTTACACATGTCATAAGTGATATAATCTGCCTCCTACTGTATTTGTAGTTCAAGAGCTTGGCTGTAGAAGCTGTAAAAGCACTCTATAGATATTAGTTAGTTCAAGATGAATACGTACATTTGTTAAAAAAATAAACATTCGGGGAAAAGTGCTATTCATCTTCTGAGGAAAGCATTGATACACATGTTGAATTCACGTTCTGTTGTCGGCAATGGACTTTTCAAAATTAAGGGTAAGAAGGGGCGCTGGGGTGGCTCCGTCGGTTAAGTGTCTGACCCTTGATTTCGGCTCAGGTCATGATCTCACGATTCCTGAGTTCAAGGAACATCAGGCTCTGCGCTGATGGTACAGAACAGAGCCTGCTGGGGATCCTCTCTCTCTGCCTCTCCCCTATTCATCCATTCATTCATTCATTCATTCATTCATTCATTCTCTCTCTCTTTCTCAAAAGTAAATAAATTAACATTTAAAAATACTTAAAAATTAAGGGTAAGAAGATGTGAGGGAACAGAAAGTGTGTCCGTTTGCAATTCGTGTGCACAGAGAGAGCCAGGAACAGGGGGGCAAAAGGGCATCTGTTGTGCCATGCGGGACCGCTCCTAGAAATACAGAGAGGACAGGAAAGGCAATGCCTTCCTAGATGTTGTCCTGATGGCCAAGGGGCAGGATGCCCAAGGAAGTAAATGGATGCCCCACGTGCTGTCAGGTTACTCTCGATCCCATGAGACAGCCATCTTGGGCAAGTTGTGTTGTAACAAACTACCCACATTTGGAGAATTTGTCTTACGAGGAGAATTAAATTCTTCACTGGAGAAAGAGCATCCCAAGAGGAAGCCATTTGGAAGATGAACAGGTGTGGATGCTCTCCTACTAAGGATGCTCTCAGGGTGCAGACGGGCGTGAACAGGTACAGATCCAAGAAGCCACATGTGACTGCTGTGGACTGAGCACAGGAATGTGTCTGAGTTCCCTGGGAAGAGACATTTGGACAAAGGCACTCTGATTTCAGGAAGGGCTGTCTGGAGGGCACGCGGGGCTGGGTGTGGATGGCCTCTGCTGTCACCACCTTACCCTCATTTTGGACAGGCTGTTCTGCTTCCCTGTTCACCTCCAGTGCACATGCCATCAAAGGGATGGCCTTTCTGGAGAGGGGACTGCTGGAGTAACCGTGTCCGCCAGGACCCGTGGTGCCCCTTCTGACGTGCAGTCCGCTTTGGGGAAGATGGGGACACACTGGGGATTGGAACACATAAAAGAATTGGGGTGCCATAGCAAAGAAGGTACATGCAGGTAGCACTCCAGACTGCCAAGAACCTTCATGGAAAGAGAGTGTGTTCAGTGAGGCATGAGTTTGAATCTGAGCCATTTCATTCAGTTCTATGTTACAATAGAAAAAAAGAGTCACTGTTGCTTTAATTATAGTTTTTGTGGAAAATGCACTAACGGCTTTTTATTGAGACTGTGATACTGCTGTTAACTGTGGAAACCATGAGAGTGCTTTGGGGAGCTGATGAACCTTTCTGCGAGGCTGGCCCTGGAGCCAGTGGAAAAAGCAGAGGTCTCTTTATTCCCCGGGGCGTTCCTTGTACTAATGAATTCACCTTTGCTGTTAAGTGGAAACACAGGTCACCTTCCAACTGTGCATTTAGTGTGATAATTGGTATATGTTTTGACCTATTTGGCATTATTCTTTTTTAATTTTTTTAATGTTTTATTTTTGAGAGAGAGACAAACAGAGTGCGAGCAGGGGAGAGGCAGAGAGAGAGGGAGACACAGAATCCAAAGCAGGCTCCAGGCTCCGAGCTGTCAGCACAGAGCCCGACGTGGGGCTCGAACCCACAGACCACAAGATCATGACCTGAGCCGAAGCCAGACGCTTAACTGACTGAGCCACCCAGGCACCCCCGGCATTAGTAATTTAGATAGAAATGGCCTTGTCCCATAGTGCTTCTTGGAATGATGGGTACACTACTGTCACATGAAAGGAGGTTTAACATGCAAAGTATAAGCTTTGTTTTAAACCAATGGGTCCTAAGGAGATTAAAAAATAAAGTTAACTGAACCAGTGCCTACATGAGCCTAGTGAAGTAATTTCTTTTTATTATTTGGCCCTACAGAGGGTATCCAGACTGGACACTTTGAAACAATAAAATGCAAAAGTGTTTTCCTCTTTCTGGAAAACAGTATGGAGGTTCCTCAAAAAATTAAAAATAAAACTACCGTATGACCCAGCAGTTGCACTACTAGGTATTTATCCAAAGGATACAGGAGTGTTGATTCAAAGAGGCACATGTACCCCAATGTTCATAGCAGCACTATCAACAATAGCCAAAGTACGGAAAGAGCCCAGATGTCTATCCCCTGGTGAATACATAAAGAAGATGTGGTATATATATGCAATGGAGTATTACTCGGCGATCGAAAAGAATGAAATCTTGCCATTTGCAACAACATGGATGGAACTCGAATGTATTGTGCTGAATGAAATGTCAGTCAGAGAAAGATAAATATCACGTGATTTCACTCATATGTGGAATTCAAGCAACACAACAGATGAATGTAGGGGAAGGGAAGGAAAAATAAGATAAAAACAGAGAAGGAGGCAAACCATAAGAGACTCTTAAACACAGAGAACAAACTGAGGGTTGCTGGAAGGGGTGGGGGTGGGCTAGATGGGTGACGGGCCCTGAGGAGGGCACCTGTTGGCATGAGCCCTGGGTGTCGTATGGAAGTGATGAATCACGGGGTTCTGCTCCTGAAACCAAGACTACTCTGTATGTTGACTAACTTGAATTGAAGTAAATACAATTTTTTTTTAAAAAAAGTGTTCCTTTTTCTGAATAATTTCCACAGCTGTGATAGGAAATTATATGGACAAATAGAGGATTAAGTTTGAATGTGCAGATAGATGCCCTCAGCCCTACATACACGAAGTTGAGGTCAGATGGCGATCAGTGTGTCTTCTTTCGCTTTTGTGGCTGTTTGCAGTTTAGAGCTGAATGAACCGCTACAGGTTTTGTATTCACGGGGTGGATAAAAGACGTGCTCTAACCGCCTTCTCCTCTTTCCGTCCTGCAGCGCTCCGGCTCCTGAAGGAGGGCGCGGATCCGCACACCCCCGTTTCCTCAGGAGGGTCCCTGCTCCATCTGGTGAGAACCGTATGCCCTGGGCAGGCCTGGGGGGATGCAGGGGGGAGAATCACTCCTGGGTTCCAAGCTCAGTTGCCAAATGTACACGTGCCAGAGGCTGGTCAACACATGATGTTTCCAAATGATCAGGCTCAGATATTGACCTGCAGTGTTTACTTCTGCACTGACGTTTGTAATTAATCTTTGATACATGGAGTCAGAACTCCTGCCCTCAAGAAGATGCTGTAGAAAAAGAAGTAGATGGTATTGTATCCATTGGAGACTCCTAGGCAATCATTCTCTTGCTCTACAAGTTGCCTTTATTGCTGCCGTGAACTTTCTCAATACTCTGCTGGCGACCAGGTTCACATAAATGTGAATAAAGCTTACCTACATTCTTTGGGGGACCAAGCAGTGAATAAGTCAATCAACAAATAAATAATTGCATGAACACAAGAATATTAGGTTCCTGTGCAAGAAATTGTTACTGATTCGGGTCAAAATTACGTGAAAGGTTTCAATTCACTGGTCTTCAAGACTTCATTTTGGAAAATATCAAAATTGACATAATGTGAAAAACCTCACGTAGGATCATCTACCAAGGTCAGAGATCAGCTGTATTTCTTCACGGTACTGTGAACTATGTGAAAGAAGGTGATACATCAAACAGCCAGAAGCTTCAGGACTCGGCACGGGTTCTCAGCCTTGACTGCACGTTAGAATCACGCAGGAGCTGTAAAAGACCGACACCCGCCTCCCAACCGTAGCCCCATGCCTGGAGATTCTGACTTAATTTTTCTGGGATGTAGCCATTCTGGGCTCCCCCGGCTGATTCTAATTTACAGCCTAGGTTGAGAACCGGTGCATAGAAGAGAAACTTGTACCCACAGAAGACTCAGGATATCTGGGATACAGACAGTCCTCTTATGCACTCAGCAGCATGGAAAAATAACTCAGACTGTTGATAGGTGACAGTCTGTAGAAGAAATGTAAACTGTTTCTCTCCAGCGTTGGTTGAGACAGATGTCTAGATTACTTTTTCCTTCTCTGCAGTGTTTTGGTCTTGAAATCTCTCCATTTTATACTCAGATCATTACGTGGCTTGTGTGATGTTTCTGTGGGGCCCTGCCTCATTAATCCCTGGGTCCCGGGTCTGATGGTGATGATAATCCTAGGCCAGGGACGTGCTGCTAACAGCTTTCTGTAGACAAGCATCCTCCCCTTGGCCGATACGATTATCTCTCTACCAGGAGGTGCAGTGATCAGCATGTTCAAAAGAGACCAGGCCAGGCTCTACGCTCTTTCCTCGGGAGTGTCTACCCCTGTCTCTATGTCCCACATCAAAAGATGATCGGGAGAGGATTAGATCCCAGGCCAGATGCTTCTGGTCTTTTCCTCTCCTATCTAACTTCATGTACACTTACTCCTTTTATTAAATTTGAGGAGATGCTGAAGTCATGGAGACTCATTTTTCCCATCTGTGAAATGGGCATATTATCTGGGCTCTTGTGCTCAGAGTGTTTGTTGTGATGTGTACCTACCGCTGCGTGCGTCGTGATGATCAAATAGATACGAAAATAACTTTTAAGCCACGACGTGCCTCTGATATGTTAGATATTGGTCAACATATACATTATATTGTATCATTTATGGTGCATTTTCATATGAATTAATTTTTCATTCTCAGTGTGGTTGGGAATATGCCTCTATTACCTTCCTAGTTGGAATGAGAAAACAGGAGAATGAAACACTTTGGCCAGGGTCACATAGTAGCAGACAGTACAGAGCTTCCCCTCTGGCCTCTGAGGACAAATACAACATTCTTGTCATGTGTTTTCCAATAACACCTGCAAGCTGTTCATTTAAGTTTTCAGAGAACACACCATTATTCTAATCCGAGTGCTGGAAGACCTGTTCTGCGAACAAATCACGTCAATGCATTGTTAATATTGCCAAGAATGCATTATTACTGAGTGTGTGTCTTTGTGAGAGAGAGAAAGAAATAGCCACTTCTTTATATATGTTATGCACTTGAGGGTAACGAGCCCATGAAAGTGCATCCTAGCCTTCGGCAAATCAGCGGTTGCTTTCTGGACATCTGACACACAGCCAGATGCCATTGTCTCCCTTCCCCCGGACCACGGCCACCCTCTCTTAAACCATCATCCCTTCCCTGGGTAGGGAGCATCATCTCTCCTCTCCCCAACCCTCCTCGCCTACCCTGAAGTCCGTTCCCACGCAGAAGCCCAATCAGTGTCACTCATCCATCCGAATATCCCAGACGCTTTCCTTCCTGCTCCAAGAAAAACCCAAAGTCCTATGTAGAGCCATCCCGTGACCTGCCCTCGCTGTGGCCCCACCCCAGCTACTCCCCTCTTGTTCTCGTGGCTCCTTGGTGTGCCCACCATGTTCACAGGTGCTCCCCGCCCCAGTCCTTTCCACCTGGAACATTGCTCCACAGGTGTCCACGCAGCCCATGCCTTCATTTGCTTGGGTCTCTATTCAGAAGTCCTCTAACACAACAGGCTCCCCTGGCTTGCCCTGGAGGATGTAGCAGCCTGCCGTCATGACTCCACGACCAACTTGACTTTCAGCTGGCTGCTGGTTTCTTTCTGGTGCCACCAAACAGACTACGGACCCGACGATCATGTTCTGTTTATTAGACTGTGTGCTCCCTGAGAGCAGGCACTGGGCATATTCTCCTCAGCCTATTTTATCTGCCGGGCCTGGGGGGTGCCCAGCATGCAGACGACGCTCAGCAGGTTTGTTGAGTAGGAAAGTTGATGCCTTAACTACTTAATTAATAACTGATGCTGTGATAGGTATTAGGGGTGCGAAGGTTCAGAACACATTCTGTGCCCATATGGAGTTTAGTTTTCTGAGGGAGAGAGAAAAAACAAACACCAATTGGAGAAGACCCAGAATACGGGTAACCAGACAACAGTGAAAGAGAAAGATAAGGAGGCCACGCCTGCCTGGGGAGAACATTCTGACATCTTTGTCCACCCTCCTGATCAGACTTAATTACCCTTTTATCGAAGATCTCCTAGCGCACCATCCTGGCTTCTAGCGATCTTGTCACGATGGGTTCTCATTAATGGATGATATGCCTTTTCTCTCTGCTAGCCTGAATTTTCAAAACCTGTGACTGTCTTAGATACTTTCATGTCCTTGGCGTGTGATGTATAGGAAATACTCAATCCATTATCCATGAATGAACGAATGCATGCATGCATGCATGCCTGGGCTCCAAGGACGTGAGGATCTCTTTGGCTAATGTGAAATTAGTTATTTGAGGCCCAGGTCACAGAGTATAAAGATTCAGAAATGGTGGAATCAGAAGGAAAAAAGAAAGGAGAGGATTAAAGCGATAAGATAGAGGGAAATGGTGCATCAACTTCACACTCAGTGCACGTATGTAGCGTTTCTCTACCGTGAGGCAGGGCTGTGAGCCTCAGATAAAGGGCAGGCGCAGGAGGAGTGCGCATGAGAAAGCCCGGTGACAGCTAACCGGCTACAGGCATGGTGCTGAGTCCCCTTTTGCTGGGGTTCCCGAGTAAATAAAAGCAAATGAAAAATTGCAGGTTGCCAGAGGGAGAAAATTACAGGGTTTCAACATGCCGTAGGTATTGAAAAAGGCAATTTAGGCATCTGAAATGTCAACTGAGCCTGTCTGCTGTTCGCCCCACCTTGGGGGCATCCTGTGTTAGGAAGCCTGATGTGTTATCAGCACCGAAGCTCTAATTATAGATGCTCAGATCAACGTCTTTGGGGAAAAAAGGCAGCATATGTTTGTGTGGGCCACCGAGAATAAGCTGCGGAGATTGTTGAGATTTCCGGAGTTTTGTTCGTTTAACTTAGTTAACGCTGAGTGAACTCATTCCAAGTGTAGATTTCGGTACATTTCTCTCAGAAGTGCCAGGAGAATTTTGACGTTGGAGATGAACAAATGCCATTGGATTACAGGTAGATATTTGCAAAGAAGGTTTTAGTGTATTTTATCATATAAAATCTTTAGTTTTATCTAATTTTCACACTTTCAATCAATGCCTCCCATTAGCTTGTTTACCTGCCCTTCATTAAATAATTCACGTATCAAACATATGGCAGGTGTCAACTCCTGTGAGAGACAGGGGGGAAATATTGACAGCAGGTAACTGTATCTGCACCCCAGGCATTTAGTCTTGGGAGGGCAAATAGATGAAAACTCAGATTTAACTCCTGAGTGGCTCAGTCGTTTAAACGTCTGACTCCTGATTTCGGCTCAGGGTCATGGTCTCAGAGTTTGTGAATTCAACTCCCACATTGGTCTCTGTGCTGATGGTTCAGAGTCTGCTTGGGATTCTCTCTCTCCCTCTCTCTCTGCCCCTCCCCTGCTCATACTCTCTCTCACTCAAAATAAATAAATAAACTTGAAAAAATAAATTATGGTATTTATGGATTCGGAAACAGAATCACATAGGTTTTGCTAAAATACTGTCCAGGGTTTATGTTCTGACTGCTAATAAATGAGCTCTTGAGAAGGAGCTCGTGATGATAACCAAACCGTCTTGAATGGGGTATGAAATCCAAATTCTTTTAATGTGACAGCAGCAGACCCCAGTGAAGCTTAAGTGAAATACGTTAGAAATGGGCAATACTTTCTTTGACCTGGTGGATTCTAGTTTGACATAAAGACAGGTCTTTGCATGGTGGACATCAGGTAGCTATCAAAAATACTGAGCCACAGCAGATACGGAAATCTGTTCACGACATATTGGTAAATACCAAAAGTAGGTTAGAGTGTAGTGTATTTAGTACAGTCAGGTAGATAGATGAGACGAGGGAAAGAGAGAAACTTTTTCAAAAGCAGAGAAAATCTTGATGGCTAGAGAAAAATTTTTAACAGTGACTCAGGTTGGGGAAAGGAGACAAAGTCTTTTCATTTTTACTCTGTCTTTTTACATATTGCTCGATCATTTACAGTAATCAGCATGTATCTTTCACATAATAGAAGAAATTAATCAAAGTGGTTACGGCTGCGTTTTTATTAGAAGCTTAAATTTTAATCACTTCCTGCTCTTACGAGAAAGTCTGGTGTCTGAATTGGCTGTTCATTGGACTTCACTATACACGTCTTTCAAGTTTCAGGAGCTGGGAGAAGCAGTAGTAATTAGAAAATAACCACAGTAGCAGCTTTTCAACATCTTAGTATCTTTTAAATTGAGGAGAAAACAGTGTATTTTGAAAAGAGTCACAGGCCAGCTGTTGTTGGTCTTTTCCTCTCATATGTAACTTCATGTACACTTATTCCTTTCATTAAATTTGAGGAGATGCTGAAGCTCACGGAGACTCATTTTTCCCATCTGTGAAATGGGCATATTATCTGGGCTCTTGTGCTCAGAGTATTTGTTGTGATGTGTATATTAGGACTGTGGAGGAAACGTCTAAAGAAAGATTTCATTTTATTTTAAAGTTTATTTACTTATTTTGAGAGGGTGGTGCAGAGAGAGAGAGGGAGAGAGAGAATTTCAGGCAGGCTCTGCACTGTCAGCACAGAGCCCGGTGCAGGGCTCGATCTCATGAACCCTGAGATTGTGACCTGAGCCAAATTCCAGAGTCAGACGCTTAACCAGCTGAGACCCAGGCGCCCCAAGGAAGATTTTATTTTAAAACTGATTTAGGCATTAAAGAGCAAACATGGTGGATAGATATGTGGAAGTTGTCTACACTTTCCCTGACCACCCACTCCAGAGCGTCTGGGCATCCACCAGGTTACTCTACCCTCCTTTGCTTTCCTGGAAGGTATAAGGGGAAAGCTGTAAGGCCAAGTGCTGGCAAGAAATGAATCATAGCAGAAGAAAATGTGCCCTCTCCAGGGACTGTCCCTGGAGTTTCTTGGGTGATGGGGAACAGGGGACATTGATACAGGATGGTAAACCAGGAAGCAGAGGCGATTGAATGAGCAAGATGGACCCAAGTGATCATGTCATTGAGGAGGAGAGCCCAACCATTCTGCAGTCTGAGGACGATGCTAGAAAGTGCTAGAAGTAGAGTTTCTGTTGCCTGGAAACCATGACTCCTTTAAATTTTTCCAAGGATGTAATTAATTCAATTTTTTAAAAATGTTTTACCTATTTTTGAGAGACAGAGAGAGACTGAGCGTGAGCAGGGGAGGGGCAGAGAGAGGGAGACACAGAATCCGAAGCAGGCTCCAGGCTCTGAGCTGTCAGTACAGAGCCCGACGCGGGGCTTGAACTCATGAGCAGTGAAATCATGACCTGAGCCAAAGTCGGATGTTTAACCGACTGAGCCACCCGGGTGCCCCAAAAGTCAAACGTGTGGCCCAACTTTGCATGGTAAAATCCAACATTTCTTTTGTCTGTGAGAATCATGTTATCCATAACTGGAAAGTCTGAGTCCAGCATTTTTTATCATTAATAGAGTATCCATCTGAATCTTGAATGAAAATCTCAACCTTGATCTATACTGCGAGTATATTTTTATTTGGAGTGCCTGCGTGCATGGCTTAGGGGGTAAAAGTGCACATTGTGGCATTTCTCAGAAGGTCACCAGAAACCGAAGGGAGTGAGTTTTCATTTTTGAGCAAATGTACCACACAGGACTGGTTCATTCAAAAATTCTAAAAAATTCGGTAGTAAAGTTACCAGCGAGGTTTTTTGTTTTGTTGTTTTGTTTTGCTTCTGCAATAATAGAACCCAATTTATAATGAATCAGAATCTTTCATGACAGGGTGAAGGCAGATGGGTGAGGAATTCTTTTCAGATGCCTTTGATCTGTGAGCCCCTCTGAGAAAAATCCCAGCCAATCAGTATGGAGAGCACTGGGACAGAGCCTTCCCAACTGGAACTTGGATGTTGCACCCAGAAAGGTTTTCCCTGAGGTATCAGCTTGAAACTCTCCTGCTCAGAAAGGCCTTCCATGCCAAATGATGTGTAATTCCCCAAAGAGCTATTTTCATTCCTCCTCCAGATTGTTCATGCTGTTTCCTACTTTGGGGTGCTTCTCTGAGATGGCCCCACAGCTCACTGGACTTCCCCATCATACTTCTCTTTTGACTGCATTACCCTCTTGAATTTGGCTATTGACTGGGGACAGTATCTAGTTCATAGACCAACTCTGGCATGGCACCACCCTGGGCGTATGGTAGATCTTCAGTGAATAATTAATCGATTATGATTAATGTCTCAGCCCACTTCCCCCCACAATCCTTCAAGACTCAGATCCTGTTCTGAGTACCCCATATTGGAGTACTATTCCAGTTCTATTCAGGCTGTTGGTAGCCCCCACCATGACTCTATAGAATGCTCTGAACACCCTCAATCTCATTTAAGTGGGTTGTCTGGTACTATGTTATTAAACATTACATGTTTAATTAAATTACATTAAACAAGTGTAGTTACTATGTCATTAAACATTACATGTACATTTCCAAGCACAGTACCTGGAATAGAGTGTTGCCTAACAAAATCTTGGTGATCCAAAGTGAAGCAAACCAATATTGCAGCCGAAGGGGCAGAGTTTACATTCACTTAAAAGGATAAAAGTTTGATTAGGATTTAAAATTTTCTGGAAATGCATCAATGGTACATCTGAATCTCTTTAGAAATAGCCGGTTTTATAATTAGAGTTTGGTTCAATTGGCTGGAAGATATGTGTGTTTGGAAGGCAGGTGGCAATAATAATAACCATAATTCAACTCTAGATGTTCTGGGTCATTTCTGTATGGCAAGGTAATCTGCAGTACAAGTATTTACCAGGGAGAAGATACAGATCTTCTTTGACTTACGATGGGGTTATGTCTGGATAAACCACGGAAGTTGAAAATATCATTAAGTCAAAATGCATTTGATACATCTAACCTACTGAACATTATAGCTGAGTCTAGCCTGCCTTAAATGTGCTCAGAACATGGACATTAGCCTACAGTTGGGCAAAACTCATTGAACGCAAAGCTCATTTCCTAATGTTGACTACCTCCTGTAATTTATTGAATTCTCTACCGAAAATGACACGCACAGAATGGTTACCTGGGTGCAGAATGGTTGTCAGCATCTCGGTTGTCTCTGCTCACGATGGCGTGGCTGCGTGGGGGCTGCGTCTGCTGCCCCAGCATCACAAGAGGGTGAACTGCGTGTCGCCAGCCCTGGACATGATCCAAATTCAAAATTCTTTCACACCTCCGTAACGTCTAAATATCATTAAGTTGAACCATGGTTAAGTCCGAGACCATCTGCACGTGAAAAGCAAAAATGGTGAGAGGTATGGTCAAGAGCATGTAATGAGTACAGTTCCTCAATGTGAGATAGTGGCAGATAAGTCGAAGTGATTTTGTGCAGATCCAGGCACTGGCTGGAGAGGCTGGCTGGTGGGATTGGTATTCAGTACAAAGGGCCATATGGAAGTTCTAGAGAGATTTCAAAAAATTTAAAAATTGCAACAGATTCAAATTCATTTTGCTACTGATAGAAATCTCTATACGTGTGTGCCCCTGTCTCTGTCCATCTGTGTCTGGTTGTAGAAATGTTTTGAATCGCTGAGAACTCATACAGATAAGACAGGAAAAATGGGCAATGATGAAAACAAATTGATTGTATAAATCATATTGCTTCCCCTCCCCCCACCCCTTCCAGAGAGTTCAGACATAATTTTTTTGTTTAATAGTAGACTTGTGCTCAGCACATGATATCCACTCAATAACTGATACCTGGATCAAATTAGATGTTGTCCCGGTGACTTTTTGCTTGTCTCCTCTGCCCCAGCGGCTTTGAAATCAACACTGCGAAGTAAAAAGGGAAGTGTGTGCTGAAAATGTATAGACATCGAGAATGAGAAAGCTAATATCACAGTATATCCAACTCATGTTAAAAAAAAAAAAACAGCCAAAAACTTGCAAGTGATAACTTTCATGTATGCACGATGAATGTGTGAATTCAATGTTTGGAGAAATCTTTCGATTTTCTGAGTGATAGATTTCAGGGTTGTTCAAGACATACTCCTTAGCTAACCAGAAGGACTAAAATACATAAGATATCCCTTATGACAAGATGTGGGGAGAAGGCAGAACATCTTACGTTTAAAATTGTCTGTATTTGTTTATTTGGTTTCTATGATTTCTCGGGTCTTTTCAGTGGAATCAGGAATACGTGTTGCATGGGGTTTGAACCTTGCGAAATGTTACCGTTGTTTAGAAACAGTTCCAAAGAGTGGAAACATGCATCACCGAGAAGCCGAGAAGCTGTGGACTGCCGACTTGGTGTGGAGAGTGTTCCCTGTCACTAATCCTGGCCAACTCAATAAACAGTCTTGGAGGAAGACTTATTTGCCTTGTTGCTCTCTAAGTATGCTTTAGGAGGTAGAACACGATGTTTTTGTCATCACGGGCTGTGATGTTAGGACTTATGACTTAGCGTGGAGCCAGTCTTGGTGGCGGTAAACCAGGGGCGGTAACTCCAGTAAAACGTGGTGGAGGTTTGTGGGGTCCTGGAGTCAAGGCACTTCACGCTTTCAGAGAGGGGGGTAACCCAGTGTTGCTGATGTCCTCAGACCATGGGGACGACTGTGATCTTAGTCCCTAACTTTGATGAAAGAGGAGAGTGACCCGGTTGGGAGAAGAGGGGTAGTATGTAAGGATAGAGTGAATCTTAGACAGAAGCACTTTAAGGTGAACAGACAATGATTCTAAAAGAATCAATCAGCTAAGGGGCGCCTGACTGGTTTAGTCAGTGGAGCATGCGATTCTTGATCTCAGGTCATGACTTCAAACCCCATGTTGGGTGTAAAGCTTACTTAAAAAAAAAAAAATCAATAAGCTCAGAAAATGGCCAAGCCTTTTCAGGGCCTGATAGGAGAAAAGTTTCTCTACACCAAAGAAGGCTGCAGGAGAGACAGTGTTTCCAGAGAGATCGATTTCCACTGAGGTTCTGTGGACATTTCCAGGTGAGGGAATGAACCAGAAGTTGGCTGGAAGGCAGTGCAGTGTGTGGACTTGAGGACCTGGTTGGGGGCAGGCTGGTTGAGAGGTTTGGCAGTTCAGCGAGGGCTTCACGGGCACATGGTCCGCTCAGTCACACGGGAGCTGTGCTCCGCAGGGCCCGTGCTTGGTTTCATGTTGTGCTGTCGCCATCTTGAAATTCTTAGCCATTTTTGAATAAGGGGCTTCACTGTTCCCTTTTGCACTGGGTCCCACAAATTATGCAACCAGTGTTGCCTGGACCTTAGAGAGGCAAGGGAAGAGGACAGGAGGAGCCAGAGACTTGGTTCCAGGCAGTCAAGGTGGACTGGTGCTGTCAGAGCTCTCTGAAGGTGACAGAGTGGCTGTTCAGCCACCTTCTTGGTGCTGTAAGCTGTTGCCAGAAACTGGCTGAAGTGATGAAAGGAGCCTGAACTGGGAGGAAGATTTGCTTGAAGAAAATTCTTTCTAGCGAGAATTAGCTTTACTATCTAACGATAATGTTGTAAGAACATTGTAACAGGAATGTTCAACCATCATAATCTTTTCAGACAAGTGTGATTAGAAGGTATTTATTGCTGTCAAATTATTATTCATGATCCGTGGAAATGTGGATCTAAAAATTACCTTACTTGAGAGAGGCTGATACCATTTTCAGCACTGTATCTAATTAAGTCTTTTTTTTTGGTAAAAGACACCGCAAAGGCAAACTGTAGGTATCTCTGAATTGTAAATGCAGATTCCCGAGGTGCAGGATGAGGATATCTTGACAGACACACGGAAGGAGGAGTCGCATCACCGTTGATTATGCAGTGAGTTATCAAAATGATAAAGAGAACAGAACAGGAATTACCTGCATGTGCATTTCCTAAAATAAATTGGATCCAGGCCCCAATTCTAAAACCTATTTATTGAGCCTTTATACTCTGATCCGTATCTTATTAGTCATCGTATCCAAACCTGCAGCCACTGTCGGTGGGGCCACGATTCATACCGTCTTCATTACGGTTACACATGACACGGTACATCACATGTGCAGAGATCTTGGTTCAGACCTGAAACTAATCCCTCAGATTTCACATCCGCCATTGCCCCACATGCGTCCACACATCCCAATACTGATGTCTGCTTCTATCTTCCTTTCTATGGGAAGTGTGCCATGATTTTGCATTACATTGACTATGTTCTTGAGACCTCCAGGCCTCAAGGAGGGAAATATGAATGTTTTCCATGACTGTATTATGCTTGTGAACCACAGTTCATACTTCTTTCTTTCTTTGTTCCTTCCTTGCTTCCTTCCTTTCTTCCTTCCTTCCTTTCTTTTCCTTCCTTCCTTCCTTCGTTCCTTCCTTCCTTCCTCTTCCTTCCTTCCTTCCTTCCTTCCTTCCTTCCTTCCTTCCTTCCTTCCTTTTTCTTTCTTCCTTCCTTTCTCTCTCTCTTCCTTTCTTTCTTTCTTTCTTCTTTTCTCTTCTTTCTTTCTTTCTTTCTTTCTTTCTTTCTTTCTTTCTTTCTTTCTTTCTTTCTTTCTTTCTTTCTTTCTTTTGTTCTTTCTTTGAAATATCAGTTAACAATTGGGCTATCTTCTAATTACTAATTTTAATGAGAATTAAATACGAAGGAAAAAACATAAATCAATCCACATACTCCCCATTTCAATCTGTGTGGTTACTGTCTGGAGATGTCCCACAGCTCACCAATGCTCTGTTCACTTATTTAAAGTCATTTTTTGCTCGCACGCCCTTTGTGGAATCTACGTTACTGGTTCACCAGTCTTGTCTTCCACAACATCTTGTTCATTGTTGGTTCCATTCATTGGTATAGTTTTTATCTCAGGCATGGTAGTTCTCATCTCCAGGAGTAAAATTTGAGTCTTACTGCTATCTTCCATGTCTCTACTTACTGTGTTCAAAGGTTTCCCAGTGTTTTGAACACACAGAATGCGGCTTATTGTAACAGTTTAACACACAGATTTGGTCCTTTGTTAGGTGTATCACTTCTGAGCTGGTTCCCCATTGATCATTCTTTCTCCTCCTTGTGGGTCTTATTTGCCTGCTTTCTTATATCTGGTCATTTCTTCTTGGATGTTGGACATAGTGAATGTTGCCTTGTTGGTTACTGAATATTTTTGTATTTCTGTAAATAATCTTGAGCTCTGTTTGGGGGGGCATTGGAGTTATTTGGAAACAGTGTTATCCTTTCAGAACTTGAATTTAATACTTCTTGGTGGGAATAGAGTAGCTTCCAGCCCAGGGTTCCTATCTCCCCTTCTACACCTGCACTGAAGCAAGACATGTGTGTGCACAGACTCCGTCCTGTGCGCACTGGCAAGCTCGGTCTCTAGACTTTTGGTTCAGTCTCCTCTTGAGTGGCCCTGGGTGACACAGATTCTTTCTGTGCTACAGCTTGGGAATGCCTTCAAGGCTGTGAGCTGGAGCGACAGCAACAATGTAACCGCCTCCTTTTCTTCCCAGCTCTCAGAAGTCATATTTTTTCTGAGTGGTTTTGTTTTTGTTTCAGCTGATTCAGGCAGGAATGTAAGTCTGGTTCCTGTTACTCATAACGGAAGTGCTCCTGTGGTCTTTTAAAATTCTACTATCCAGTGAATAGGTTGGAAAGTTGACATGGCAATACTTCTGGTGGTGGTATGGTTACTGTTTCTTTTGGGACGGAAACTTGTTTTATGCATCGAAATCTTATAAAAAACATATATCTTTCAATCCATAAATCTTACTAATAGATATTTAGCTGATTTATTGGCTTACGTCCTTTTTTAAACTAATTAACTAATATGCATTTGATATTAATGTAGCCTTTTAGATATAAATATAAAAAATCAGACTTCTGTAGACCAGATAATTCATAAGGTCCAGGGCAAAATGAATATGTGGGACTCTTCAAAAATTATGGGAAATTCATGATGGCCACAGAGCATTAAACCCAGTCCAGGACCCATCTACGCATGACTGCAGAGATCGTGCACCCGCAAAGCCAGCACTGACCAGCATATTTTTATGAGTTTTACCTATAAATAGTAAATAAAAGAAGCAAAACAATTTCCTGAAGAGTTTCATTTAGTAGTCTATGAAATTTCCAAAAAGCCAAGTATTATACAGTGATTAAAATTTATGTTAGAAGATTTCGAAATTATAATAGTTTGCTGTTACAAGTTGGCACTGTGGAGTTTTTAGTTGTGCTATGCAACTGGTGTGAGGGTTGCATTTGAGTATGATGGGGGATGAATTCTGAAGGACCGTGAAGGGTCATGTCTGCCTTGGATACAGTACAGTAGTGAAGCTTTATTCTTTGGTCAGTGACAAACTCTGTACATTTTAAAGCAGAAACATCATGTGATGAAATGTGTATTTCAGAAAGATAATTATGGTAAATTGTCCAAGATTTTCTGATAATCTTATCTACAAATGAAAAGCACTGCTAGGAATTTACCCAAGGGATACAGGAGTGCTGATGCATAGGGGCACTTGTACCCCAATGTTTATAGTAGCACTTTCAATAGCCAAATTATGGAAAGAGCCTAAATGTCCATCAACTGACGAATGGATAAAGAAGATGTGGTTTATATACACAATGGAATACTACATGGCAAGAGAAAGAATGAAATATGGCCTTTTGTAGCAATGTGGATGGAACTAGAGAGTGTTATGTTAAGTGAAATAAGTCATACAGAGAAAGACAGATACCATATGTTTTCACTCTTATGTGGATCCTGAGAAACTTACCAGAAGACCATGGGGGGAGGGGAAGGAAGAAAAAAAGGTTAAAGAGGGAGGGAACCAAAACACAAGAGAATCTTAAAAAGTGAGAACAAACTCAGGGTTGATGGGGGGTGGGAGAGAAGGGAAGGTGGGTGATGGGCATCGAGGAGGGCATCTGTTGGGATGAGCACTGGGTGTTATATGGAAGCCAATTTGACAATAAATTTCATATAAAAAATAATAAAGTTTGTTCACACACACACACACACACACACACACACACACACGAGAAGAGGACCCAAATAGTGAAAATCTCCCCCCCTTCCTAATGTCTGTCCTTATTTTCTTATTTTTCTTTCTACTGTGTATGGATGTAATTTCCCCTTGAGCCTTCCACGTGCCCCTTACGTGAGCTGGAGAACATGAATACATTCTTTCTCCATTTAGCCCCATCTCTCAAACTCTAGATTGCCAGTGGGGTTTTTTTCATGGACATTTGCAATAAACCTTATCACTGTTTGAAATATGTTTCCTTTTTTCTTCTTTCTTTCAGTGCGCTCGGTATGATAATGCCTTCATTGCAGAGATCCTGATTGACAGAGGGGTCAATGTCAACCACCAGGATGAAGACTTTTGGACACCAATGCACATCGCCTGTGCTTGTGATAACCCTGACATCGTCCTGCTGCTTATATTAGTAAGTAAAGCAATGTGGTTTATTACCATTTGATGATTCGATGGCATATAAAAGGCTGTGTATTTAACTAGTAACATTTCACAATATGTAATACTTTGGTTGATAAAAAAAATGTGTGTGTGTGTGTGTGTGTGTGTGTGTGTGTGAGTGTGATCGTTTGTTTTCCTGGAATTACCAGATAATTAGAGACTAAGGTTGTGGGTCACATAGTTCATAAAACAAATTGCACAGATGTCATGTGAAGCTATGCTGCCTTTTCTGGGAAATTATAAGCCTTAATATTTGCAGATCAGTCTTAACTAAAATGGTTTGAGAAGTGTTGTTTCATTAAGTCCACAGTCCATTCTGTTCTTAATTTTTAGCCAACTAGACACACGGTATCTATTAAATCTTATCCTCTTGGTGACATCTAGTAAAGAAGTATCTGCAACATTTCTTTATGAGGAAATGAAAACGTTAAGTATAACAATCACTAGATTTACTTGTCACTCTTGTTTTCGGGTAGAGCTTAGACGCTGACATTGACTCTCACACCACACTTTAATTATTTTGGAATTAGGATTGGGGATTTTTTTTTCTGGTGAGTTTAGCTCTAACAAAGGTTTTAAGAAGTTGTGCAGGATTTTTTTGAAAACATGTGCCTCTCAATGTCTGATGACATTGTGTGTCTTTAACAGACAGAACTGAGCAACAGAATTTGACTTTACTGCATGTATGAGCTGGAGGTCAAATCTGTAGTTTTCGAATTAACATTTTCCTGGTTCTGCAGTTCCCTTTTCTCACATTGTATGCATAGTTCTATTTCTGATAGTTATCTTAGTGACCTTCATTTACCGAGCATTTAATTAATATTTATTGCTTATCACTTTCAACACAGTTCCTGCCTTTGAAGAAATTACAGTTTATTCATTCATTCAGCAAATCATTGTTGAATAACCACTATGTTCTAGGTGCTACACAGTGGGCAAAAAGACATTGGATGTTATAGAGCGTGGCAAAAACAAACGAAAGCAAGTAAAGTGAGACTGAGAAATTTGATTAGTGGCTTAAGCCAGTCTGAATAGTCTGCCACCATCTAAGAGCCAGCCCAGCCAGCCATCCACGGGAATAATTTACTTTTAAATAAATATGGATGAAACACATTGTCCTAAAAATTGTAATTTCTATAGAAACGTGTACCCATCAACAACCCCAAACGAGAGATTTATTTTGTTTCCAGTATTAAATGCCATTGTACTTAGTTTAGCACCGCATTGTCCAATATTCTCTCTGTTTTCCAAAGATTATTGATGCGTAAGAGACTGCGTAAATATTTGAGTGCCTTTTGTTCTGTACCAAGAGGGTCAGCAGTGAACAAAAGTAGCCGAAATCCCTGCAGAAATCCCTGCCTCGTGGGGCTTACATTCTACCGGGGAGAAGGACAAACACGCAAATGAGTCAAATACACAGGATGTCACCCACAGAGAACCGTTGGAAGGACAAGAAGAGAGGAGTAGAGAGTATTAAGGGGTGGCCTCATGGAGAAGGTGACACGTGAACCATGAGCCACATGGAGGGGTAGTCACGAGGTGAGCAGGGTGTGGGGGGATAGCAAGGGCCTTGTATTTGTGGAACAGCAAGGAAACCAGTGCAGCTGGAGTGCGGCGGGTGGGGGCGGGGGGGCCAGTGTCGGAGACACAGGCGGTGGATCTGCTGGCACCAGTGGGTGGGACATTGGAATCTCCTTTCACCCCAGGTGACTCGGGGATCCTTTGGAGAGTTTGGGTGGAGAAATGATGCAATCGGACTTATGTCTGAGAAGGTCACTGCCTGCTGTGTTGTGAACAAACAAGCGGAGGGGAAGGATGGGGGGCACTTAGCACCCTGCTGTCAGCCGCCAGGCTAGCCCCGGTGGGGTGGTGGGACGTGACTGGCATCTGCACGTGTGCAAGGTCAGGCTGTCCGTGTTTGGTGTGGGATTGGATTTAGCGCTTGAGAGAAGGGACACGAGTCACAGATGGCCTGCCCCTTTTGGTGCGAAGACGAGAGGGTTGGAATTTGTGTTAAAAGCATCTGAATCATCTTTTTCAAGATTGTCAGGAAATCGTTGTCTAGAGAAACAATTCCATCTCTCTCTCTCTCTCAAAAATAAATAAATAAACATATTTTTATAAAGGGGGCGGTCACCTGGGTGGCTCAGTTGGTTACGTGTCTGACTCTTGGTTTCGGCTCAGGGTCGTGATCTCATGGTTCGTGGGTTCGAGCCCTCTGCTGTGATATCGTGGACCCTGCTTGGGATTCTCTCTCTTCCTCTCTCTCTGCCTTCTTCCACCCCCTCAAAAGTAAATAAATAAACATAAAAAAAAAGATTTCGGTGAGTTGAGATAATTACGTATTGTGGGTTTTTGTTAAGTAGAGATGTGTGAATGTGTGTGTTGCTGTCGTATCCTGAACAGCATTAGAACATTCCTACTTTAATTGGATCACAAGTGGTTTGTGTTTATTATGGAGTAGGTTTAGGTACTGTGAATATTGTCAGTATTCTTGCCAAATGATCTACAAAATTCTAGAAGATACTAATACTTGACTTTTATACAGCACTTCATATGTTCCTGGTATTTTTCTACAGGCTTCATAGGGATTAATTCACCCTACTACATATGTGCTAGCTTTCACCTGCCTTGGATAGGTGAGGGACGGGTGCTCAGAGAGGGCAGTGCAAATGTTGCAGGCCGGAACATAGTGTCTGAGACCAGGTTTGGTGTCCTAATCTGAACCCCAGTCCTTGTGATCTGTTGTCATATGGCTAATGCTAGAATTCATACAGAGCCAGAAGTCCCCAGAGTGGACTACTAAGGCCGTCATTCCCATTGTTGTTTTTTATAATTTTTTAAAATATGTATTTATTTTTGAGAGAGAGAGAGAGACAGAGCATGAGTGGGAGAGGGGCAGAGAGAGAGGGAGACACAGAATCCTAAGCAGGCTCCAGGCTCCGAGCTGTCAGCATAGAACCCAACACTGGGCTCGAACCCATGAAACTGAGAATATGACCTGAGCCTAAACCAAGACTCAGATACTTAACCTTCTGAGCCACCCAGGCGCCCTCGTATGAACCTTGTTTTCGATGTCTTTCATTTTAAAGACACCATTTTATTATTTTATTTTATTTAATTTTTATTTTTAGAGAGAGAGAGGGAGAGTGTGAGCGGGGGAGATGGGTAGAGGGGCAGAGGGAGAGAGAGAATCATAAGCAGGCTCCAAGCCCAGCGCAGAGCCTGACACAGGGCTTGATCCCACGACCCTGGGATCTTGACCTGAATCAAAATCGAGGGCCGGGCACTCAACCAACTGAGCCACTCAGGCACCCCATAAAGACACATTTTAAATATATACTGATAATTAATAAACATCATCGAACTCACGGCCAGTGACACTGTAACTCATGCCTGAAGGAAGTGTATCCACCCACATATTTTCCCCATAAGGCTCATCATAGCTTCCTTGCGCTTAGAAGCAGTAGATAGGACTTCAGCACCATGCTTGGGGCTCATTTTAAGCAACAGAATCACCAACAAAAGGACAAAAGTGTGAAAAACATGGCACCAAATAGACTACAGTAAGACTTTTTTTCACTATGACCCTGAACCAAGAAGACGCAGCATCGTCTCACACAAGCTCGGCTCCCAGCATGTGCACTGGGTGACTGGAATGTTCGTGCATGTGCGCGAATGGCCATGGACGTGTACCCGAAGTGCTCATCTTGGTGTTACAAAATAATTCGGCAAACAGGAATAATGAGGACCCACTGTGTTTATTACTAAGCAAGACAATTGATACTTTCTGGAATTTTAAGTATGAAATGGAAATCATTTAAACCCAGTATATTTTCGGAATTGGGGTGGGTCCAAGAAAATGATGGGTTTCTGCAGTAACTTTTCAAAACTTAGACCAAAAAGAAATATGATTTTTACAATTTCGAGCACGTAGTAAATAGGGCTTTGCAGTTTCCTCGAAGTTTTACAAATACCTCACTGGGAAAATAGAGTATTTCTATGATGTGAGTAACACACTTAATATATAATCTCTATTTTTATGCAAAGAATCCGATATCAGAGAGGTTATATAATAGAATAAAATCTCAAATCTAAATGTTTTGGGTCCCAATAAAATAATGCACTATATTTTTTATATTTATATATAAATATATATATACATATATATTTATGTTATATATAAATACATGCATTTAATTATATATATAACAATATATATCATAATAGTTTGTCCACTGAGAATTTTCTTTTACTTACCTTATTTTAGTGATTGTTGAGCATCTCCCATATGTACATTTTTATTTTTCATCTTACATTATCTGATTTTTTGAAAATATTTTCTGATTTGCACCATATTCGAACACTAATGTTCTATAGCTCAATATTTCACCTTGGTTTTTTTTTTTTTTAATAATTTCAAGGTAATTTGCCATTTCCCAGATTTTAAGAAGCTTTTCTATTAGGAATAAATCTCAAAAGCTGATAATTGATGAACTCCAGTCATGTCAGGATTTATTCTCTTGAAAATCTCGATTTCACATTTATTCCAACATGTTTATACATGTATGTGTCTGCGTCATGTCTGGAAGCACACGATGAGTGAGCGCTTATAGGATACGCTCAGAACTTGCTCAGGCACTTGGCTCACCAGCCGGCTTCCCTCTGCCATCAGGTGCCACGGGACTGCGCTCAGGGTGGTCTCTGGGTCCACTTGCTCTCTTCTCCCCTCTTTCCTCATGTGACTTTGGATAAAAGATTTGCATTTATTGCGGTTTTCTGAATTTTCACATCTGATGGCGCAGTGCGGCCCCTTCCAAAGCCGGGGCAAATGTGAACACTGTAACAGCCCGTGGCATTTGGAACCATATGAAACAAATCCCTTTCATTTGGAGCTCATTATTTTGAAAGGAGAATAATTTAATTGAGTCAAACACTGCGGGGTGCTTATTTATACTGGAGAAAATGATTCACCCGTGTTACTGACAGATCATCTCGGGCTTTTTCTCTTTTCCTGTTGAAAAACTTGGGAGGCTATAATTTGATATTCCACATGTCCTGGCATTATTTAATAAATCTTACTCTATAAAGGGTAGCTCTGATACATAATTACAAGAAGTGAGTAATAGACAATTGAAGGATACAGTGTCATTTTAATTAGTTTTATTTATTTGCTTATTATTTTTTAAAAATGTATTTATTTATTTTGAGAACGAGAGAGACAGACCACATAGGCAGGGGCTGGGCAGAGAGTGAAAGAGAGAGAACCCCAAGCAGGCTCTGCAGTGCCAGCACAGAACTGCGAGATCATGACCTGAGCCAAAGTCAAGAGCCAGACAGTTAACCCAGCTGAGCCCCCCAGGTGCCCCAGGGTAATGGTGAATTTTTTCTGTTACATGCTCCCAGGAGATATTTCAAGGGCTTTTCACTCCTTGAAATCAGGTGCAGGGAAAATGTTAGCAGGTGGACAATCATTTACTAAGGGGAGCTCAGCAGTATCTTTACCATTGGCCGCAACAACGCACACGGAAGGTTTTTTCGATCCTTGGCTTTTTGTGTTTGAACGTCTGATGTTCGCGATTTTTTTGCCTGTTGGATAGAGGGTGTCATGGACCGTGTCTGGTGGGCAGTGTGGAACCAGATCATTTTAATGGGTGCCGCATTTAATGGGTGTTAGTTTCTGGGAACTAACAATTCTGTCATAACTAAAACAGTAAATGATATTTCAAAAGCATGTTGCTTGCTTTGTGTTAGTGGCTTCAACTGAGAGGTCAAAATTAACTCATTCCCAGACTTTACTCGTTAGTTGCTTGGACCATTCTATACTAGTATGGAGTTTTTATATTGTTTCGTTACAATTTATCTTTCCCATCACTTTGATTTAAATATTAAGACATGGGGCACCCTGCTGTTTAAGATTATATTTCTCCCTAGAAAATGAGCTATAATTCCAGATGGTTCAGGGTAAGTCTGATTCTCCAAGACCTGTGGCAGAGCTGATGTCTTTATCAACTTAAAAAATTTTTTTTCTTAATATTTATTCGTTTTATTTTGAGAGAGAGAGAGAGAGAGAGAGAGAGAGAGAGAGAGACAACTTGAGTGGGGGAGGAGCAGAGAGAGGGAGACACAGAATCTGAAGCAGGTTCCAGGCTCTGAGCTGTCAGCACAGAGCCCGACGTGGGGCTTGAACTCATGAACCATGAGATCAGGACCTGGCCAAAGTCGGACATTCAACCGATTGAGCCACCAAGGTGCCCCATCTTTTTATGTAAATGACCCTACATATGATATTCGACCTCTTTCTTAACAGTTTATCTTGCCTTCAACTCCACTGACAAAATAAGTTTTCAGGCTTGAATGTGTTTGGCTTCACCCAACAAACTGTTGATTCCTCCCCCCCCAACATTTATTCACAGCCTTTGTTCCATTCCAAAAGGTGTGTGTTCGTTCTCTCTACACTATGTGCTCATCCGTCCTCTCTAGATTCAACTAATTTCCACCCTTTGAAGGATTTCTTCCTCACTTTTTCATCTCTCATTTCCATGGTCTTTCTATTGGACTCTTCTTTTAAATTCATAGTTAGGTCCCAGGATCTTCCATTAATTCAGAAAATAAGGAAAACCCTGATCAAATGTATTTCCTGTAATTGTCACCTCAGTGTCTCTCTCATTTTTATAGTCAAGCTTCTCTGAAGAGCAGTGTGCATTTGCTGACCCACTTATCACCTCTCGGCCACGCTTCGGTGCGGCCAGGCTGGCTGCTGTCCATGCAAGGACCACAGCGTGGCCCTTGCCAAGAACACGGTTGGCATCGCTGTGATGGACTCGGGAGGCACATTTTATTGTTTACCCTACTTAATTTATCTCACTAGATCTGAAGGCAAGTGGGTCAAAAAAGGAACTTGGGCAGACATCCAGGTTTTTAGCCCCTGTTCGTGGCCATTAACCCCAAGAGCCTCTTTGCTTTATTGAGGTATGCTTGATAAACATGATTGTGTATACATATATTTTAAATTTTTTTAATGCTTATTTTTGAAAGAGAGAGAGACAGAGGGTGAGCAGGGCAGGGGCAGAGATACAAGGAGACACAGAATCGGAAGCAGGCTCCAGGCTCCGAGCCGTCAGCACAGAGCCTGACGCGAGACTCGAACCCACACACCGTGAGATCATGACCTGAGCCAAAGTCGGATGCTTAACCTACTGAGCCACCCAGGCGCCCCATGATTGTATATTTTTTAAGTGTACAACGTGATGATCTGATATAAGCATACTTTGTGAAACGATTACCACATTCAGATTAATTAATATACATCTACCAACTCACGTAGTGGCCAGTAATTCTTTTTCTGTTGTGGTAAGAATGTGGTAGGAAGATCTACTGTCTTAGCAAAACTCAAGTGTACAAAAGTCACCATGCTGTATGTTAGATCCTGAAAGCACATCCATCCATCTGTAACTGGAGGCTGGTTCTCTGCCCAGTAGCTCCCCATCTCCCCGACCCCAGCCCCTGGTGACCACCCTTCTCCTCTGTGTTTCTAAGAGTTTGACGTCTGTTTGTTGTACGTCCTACCATGGCCTAAACCTTCCCATCACTAAAATCTACAGTGAAAATCCATCCTGACTTTACGGTGAAAATTCTCACTCAATATTCACTGAGACTAAGACCATGAAAGGGATTTCAGAAAACGGGCAATAGTGTGTGCTTCGTGATTTTTCTATGACTTGACATAAAATTCTTTGAAGGACAGAGAAATACACTTTCATAGGCATCTGGCAGAAACATGAGTCCTTTTGGTTTTTCCCAGGCTTGGAAAGTTTGAGACACACATGTGTCCACGTCTAAGGCATAAGGAAAACTTCCTTAGGCTTCCCTGTTCATTTATGTAAGCTCCCATTTTTGGTAAATTATACTTCTTCTTCAAAAGTGCTTTCCATTATAACCTTTTTTCATCTACATTTAAGACAATTTAAAAAATTTAATAATTTAATATTGTAAAGCATTTAGATTTAATTTCTGAATGTCCTTTTAGTAAGACATATTGTTTTTCTTTTTAAAAAAATTTTTTTAATGTTTATTTATTTTTGAGAGAGAGAGCGTGAGCAGGGGAGGAGCAGAGAGAGAGGGAGACACAGAATCCGAAGCAGGCTCCAGGCTCCGAGCTGTCAGCAGAGAGCCCGATGTGGGGTTCAAATCCACGAACCACAAGATCATGATCTGAGCTGAAGTCGGACACTTAACCAATTGAGCCACCCGGGCACCCCAAGATGTGGTATTTTTCTAATCACAGAAGCAATTCACATTTATTTCAGAAGCATTGAAAAATATAGAAAAACCAAAAGAACATAAAAGTCCCCCACAATCCCACAGCTCAGAGAAAGTCAACGTTATCATTTCAATGCACAGCTTCCTGGTTCTTTGTGGGGGTGAGCGTAGCACCCACTTAGTCCATACAGTTTCTTTGCAATATCGCAAAATTATTCCATGTTTTTAAGTATTTTGTGAAACGTGTATTTAGAGGCTGCACAGTGTTCTAGAGTTTAGATGCTGTAATACTTTTGGGGAATTTCAGCTGTTTCGAGTTTCTCATGCTTAAAAATGATGAGTAATTTGTAACTTAAAAGAGCTGCTATTTACAATGGAACATAATCATCAGTTTTATTTCCTCCATGACTGAGTGGAAGAAGTTCAACTAAAGAGAGCTCTGAGGACGGATACGGATGTCTACGCATCTGGCTCTTTCTAAACTAGAAGCACGTAACTGAGTTTTTCCTAGCTGTTGCCAACTGAATTTCAGCATAAGAATTACACCGTGATGCTCTAAGACACTCCTCATGTGAAATGGCTGGCCTGTACCTCTGGAGTGCATCTAATAGTTCAGTCCTTGGAAGACTGACAAAGTAGCCAAGTCCAGAACCCTGCATGAGAAGGGCTGTGCTATCGTGCCCCACAGCAAGTTTGTGTGGGACGTGGGCTACTGTAGGGTCAGAGATGCCTGGAAGTACTTACTTAGAAGCATCATGTGGCATTTCTGCTCTGCTTCGTTTCTCACCCCCTGCCCCCCGACCTTGTGTTCAAGGTTACATCTCAAGAACGGCTTTGGGATGATGAAATATCACCCCTTTGTGGGTGTCATAGCCCGGGAGTCCTTATACAATATGACTGCCTTTCGATTTGGAATGTGCCTTCTACGTAGGTAGCGCTGGATTGTGTATAGAGCAGTGAAAGAAAATAACCTGCTATCATATGCCTTGACTTTTGGTTCAAGTTGTGTTTTTCTCAATGTTCATTCCCTGTAGGCCGATGATCAGTATCCCATGCAGATTTTCCCCTACTGTGTGCCCTCTATGTAGCATTGCTTAGGAGTTTATATTTTATTAGCAATGACTTGCACTGAACCACTTCTGTAAGTGATCACTGTTTCGACGACCCTGTAGTTCTGAGGTGGTTAGATTTTCATACAGTCTGTTCAGCTAAAGAGAAGAGAAAAGGGTCAAGACATTCCCATGAGCATAGAGAAACATTGGTCTTCTGATCCCGGTCATTACAGCTCCCTCTTTACCTCCATTGGAAGAGCATGCCTGACCGCCATACTGGCTGCTAGCTGTGGGTGACAGAGTGTTTTTTACTTAATTCCGAACTCATCCCGGGGACTTGGATGCAATGTTTATTAATAAATCAAGCTCCACAAGATAAGAAATTCCTTCACAGTCAAATTTAAAGAAACATTCAGTCCTTAAACCGCATTGGAAAAGCACATTATCGTACCAGGATCCTGCTCACTGCTTGCTCGTGTTGGGAGGGCTCGTAAACACAGACCCAGAACAGTGCATATTTCTGGTGATGCTTTCCTGTAATACCATTGTTGTCATTCATGATTCTTGACACCCTCATTTCTTTTTCAATATTATATCTGTTACAACAACCAGATCTGGGTATTTTAATATTCACAGAAATATGATGTTAGGTAATTTAGTCTTTAGATTTTTTTTCATTTTCAGTGAAGATATTATGAGATATATATATATATATATATATATATATATATATATAATTTCTATCTATAATTTTCTGATATCTAATATATATATAATTTCTATCTATAATTTTCTGATATCTAATATATATATAATTTCTATCTATAATTTTCTATGATATCTAATATATATAATTTCTATCTATAATTTTCTATGGTATCATATATATACATATATATACATATATGCATATATATATGCATATACGCATATATGTATATATATTTATATATACATTCCTCAGTGAAGCTGGAGAGGAGAAAGGACATTGATGTGTGAGGGGCTGGTTCCACCAGGATCCAGTGCCCTCACCTCTGTTACCTCCTCTGAGCAGAGTTTAGTTGGCAGTGAAAATGTGCAGGGACAGAACTTTGAGAGCATCAGTCTGAGATTGGGGAGAGTTAATTGGAAGGTCGCTGATAACGAGAAATTCTCAACAATAGAATAGTTTAAGAGACTTCACTTCCGTCTCCTCTCCGAGTGAGATGACAGTCGGTCTTAATGACGTCATTGCCCGGGGTTTTCACAGCCAGCGACACAACCAGGTGAGGATCCACCTGGGGTTTGTTTCCAAAATTCATGTCCGTCCCATTTCTGCCACGCTTCTGTATCTACTGCCTTTCTTGGGCTTTGATGAGAGTGGGGATTATTTCATAAATTTAACTGGACCCTTTAAATAAACTGTAAATACCGTGAAAATAGCTTCTTTGCCTTATAATTTTTATACCACTTCTGCACCCTCATCTGAGAACTGCAGATACGAAGATGCGAAAGAGACCTCAAAACATGGAATAGGGTTATGGGATTGCAGAGTCTGGCAGGGACCTTGTCACATCATCTCATCGAAAGACTTATTTGAACTGTCCCAGGGGTCTGGGGCTGGGTTTGGAGAGGAAGCCACCTCTCCACCTGGCACAACGCCATTGATGGATCTGCTCAGGGATCCTTGAATCCTGACGGGTTTAACCTTTCCTACGGCAGTCAGATTCACCTGCTTCTTCTCGCACGTACTATGCTCTGGATTAGTACAAATTCTGATGATATTTTAGAACAAAAAAAGCCATTCTCCAACGTTTATTTATTTTTGGGACAGAGAGAGACAGAGCATGAACGGGGGACGGGCAGAGACAGAGGGAGACACAGAATCGGAAACAGGCTCCAGGCTCCGAGCCATCAGCCCAGAGCCCGACGCGGGGCTCGAACTCCCGGACCGCGAGATCGTGACCTGGCTGAAGTCGGACGCTCAACCGACTGCGCCACCCAGGCGCCCCTAAAAAAAAGCCATTCTCAATAAGCTGCAAGGGAGTCTTCTCCTCAAACTCAGGATAAAAATGGAAACACTATTTTCAAAAATATCTCTGGCGAATTATGTGCATTCATTCATTCATTCATTCATTAAATACATTTTTTATTGAGGGACCACTGTGTGCTGTGTGCTAGGCTGGCTCCTAAGGATACATGAGCAACAGAGCAACCAAAGCGTCTTTGGCCTTAAACGTGGATACTGTGTAGGAAAGAAGGTGAAACTGAGCATAAACACTAATTTGTTTCTTAGTGTATACATATTAATATATTTACATCAATATTTTTATGCGTGCCTCACATCAAATCTCAGCTTCGGGTGAGGGTTGGGATGGGGTAAGGCTGTGTGTGGACCTCACCCCCGTGGCCATGCGCACACGTGGACTAAGACAGAAGAGGCCCCTCAGTGGAAGCAATGCCTTTGCAAGAACATGACCTGAAATGGTGGTGAGTCACTCTGGGCTTAGGATGTGGTGATGAGAGTGAAGGAAATACTGATGTTATATTTTGAAGGTGAAATCAGTAGTAATGTGGGTCGTTTAACATCAAAGAAGGAGAGGGAATTTAAAAATGACTCCAAGCCATCTGTGTTTGGGAAATTGGAAGGGGTGGTGCAAAGACCATCAGAGAAAAAAAGTTTTCTGTGGGAGGGCTATGCATTCCTTTTTGAACATGTCAAGGTCAGAATCCATGAAAGATCCACCGGGGGATGTCCAGGAGGCATTGTTTCTGGAACTCAAGAGAGAGAGTCTCATCTACACACATGGGAACAGAAGCCCTCGAGTAAATCAGGTCACCCAGTCAAAATGAAAGAACATTTAGAGTGCCTGGGGTGGCTCAGTTGGTTGAGCGTCCTACTTCGGCTCAGGTCATGATCTCACAGCTCGTGAGTACGAGCCCTGCGTCGGGCTCTGTGCTGATGGCTCGGAGCCTGGAGCCTGCTTCGGATTCTGTGTCTCCCTCTCTCTCTCTCCCCCGAACCCACTCGCATTCGTCTCTGTTTCTCTCAAAAATAAATAAACATTAAAAAAAATTTTAAATAAAAAGAAATGAAAAAAAGTGAAAAAACATTTGAAAGATGGTCCAAAGTATACCAATTAAAAGACTGTTAGAGAAACAGGAGGCTGCAGAGAAAACTGGAAGAGAGGAGCCAGATTTAGAAGGCAAACCAGAAGCTGGTGCTGTCGTGAGTGTCCAGGGGAAACATGGCTGGAGAGTTTCCTTGTGGATGGCGGAGTGGGAATTAATGGGAGAAGCTAGTCATTCAAACGTGGGGAAGTAAATGCTAGGAAAGTTTCAAATTGTGTCCCAAGCTCAAATGCAAGCACATATACACTCTGTGTCATTTCCCTTTCGTATGTGTATAAATATCGCAGTGTGGAACATTAAAACTGTAATAGAGGGGCGCCTGGGTGGCGCAGTCGGTTAAGCGTCCGACTTCAGCCAGGTCACGATCTCGCGGTCCGGGAGTTCGAGCCCCGCGTCGGGCTCTGGGCTGATGGCTCAGAGCCTGGAGCCTGTTTCTGATTCTGTGTCTCCCTCTCTCTCTGCCCCTCCCCCGTTCATGCTCTGTCTCTCTCTGTCCCCCAAAAAATAAATAAACATTGAAAAAAAAATTAAAAAAAAAACTGTAATAGAATATGCTAGACTAAAGAAAGAAAAAGAAAGAGAGGAGCTGATACCATAAGGCACCAGAGATAAATCACACATGAGGACCATTAACGCAAGGTATTTAGGGACAGAAAATATCAATTGTCCGTATTCACAGTTTGCCGGTAAACAAAACCAGAAAAGGCTGTATTTTCTCTGAGCAAAGTATGGAGTGTTCGGATGAACAAAATAAGCCTTTTATTTTATGTATTTATTTTTTTAATGAAATTTATTGTCAGATTGGTTTCCATACAACAACCAGTGCTCATCCCAACAGGTGCCCTCCTCGATGCCCATCACCCACCCTCCCCTCCCTCACACCCCCCATCAACCCTCAGTTTATTCTCGGTTTTTAAGAGTCTCTTATGGTTTGCCTTCCTTCCTCTCTGTAACTTTTTTTTCCCCTTCCCCTCCCCCATGGTCTTCTGTTAAGCTTCTCAGGATCCACATAAGAGTGAAAACATATGGTATCTGTCTTTCTCTGCCTGACTTCTTTCACTTAGCATAATACCCTCCAGTTCCATCCACGTTGCTGCAAATGGCCATATTTCATTCTTTCTCATTGCCAAGTAGTATTCCATTGTGTATATAAACCACATCTTCTTTATCCATTCGTCAATTGATGGACATTTAGGCTCTTTGCATAATTCGGCCATTGTTGAAAGTGCTGCTATAAACATTGGGGTACAAGTGCCCCTATGCATCAGCACTCCTGTATCCCTTGGGTAAATTCCTAGCAGTGCTATTGCTGGGTCATAGGGTAGGTCTATTTTTAACTGTTTGAGGAACCTCCACGCTGTTTTCCAGAGCAGCTGCACCAGTTTGCATTCCCACCAACAGGGCAAGAGGGTTCCCATTTCTTCACATCCTCTCCAGCATCTGTAGTCTCCTGATTTGTTCATTTTAGCCACTCTGACTGGTGTGAGGTGATATCTCAGTGAAAATAAGCCTTTTAAAAAGCAGGGAACACTGACTGGTATTAGAGAATAATTAAATGAAAATCAGTGAGGTAGAAAGACACTGCCTCATTTCGTGCAAGGTCTTTGTCAATGAATATTGTGTGGTTCACACAAAACCATGATATGAATGGAAATAAATGAGTGGCTTAGTAGGACATGTAATATAAGCAAATTGCACAATACCTTCAAATTATGTTCAATTTACCCTCACCATAGGGGGCTCTTTACTAACGTGGAACCCATGATTTCTTGTCTCAGCTTTTTCTCGGAAACACTCATTCACCGTGGTTCCTTATGAAATTGTATCTTTTAATTGGATGGTTGACCTTTAATTATATCGTGGCCACTCATTGATTCAAACGTTACTCAGGTTTGCTTGCCAGATAATCATTGACTTGTCTAAAGTTTTACTGTTCACCTTTGACTTTAGTAGATTTGAAACTCATCCGGGACCCAAGAGAACAGTCCTGTGTTTTCATCTTGTTTCAGAGTGTTGTTCATTGTTTATTTTGAAGAATACTTTTCTCAATATAAATGTCACACATTTATTGTAGAAAATTGAAGGAAACCCATACATGTAAAGAAGAAAATTAAAAATCACTAATAATTCCATTGCATAGAGCTAATCACTGAGTATGTTTTGATGTGTTCTGTCCTCTGTGTCTCCCCTCCCCACATGTCAGAATTTACACAGAATTTACCTGATATGATGTGTACATGTATGTATTGGTAGCTTTTCTTTTTATATACACTTTCTGCACATCCCCAGGTCCTAAAATTTTCTTCTACATGGTGGTTTAGTAATACGCAGTTGTGTCATATAAATGTCCTTATTTAAGTATTCTCCTCTTTTATTTTTTATTTTATTATTTTTTTTAATTTTTTTTTTTTAACATTTATTTATTTTTGGGACAGAGAGAGACAGAGCATGAATGGGGGAGGGGCAGAGAGAGAGGGAGACACAGAATTGGAAACAGGCTCCAGGCTCTGAGCCATCAGCCCAGAGCCTGACGCGGGGCTCGAACTCCCGGACGGCGAGATCGTGACCTGGCTGAAGTCGGACGCTTAACCGACTGCGCCACCCAGGCGCCCCCTATTTTTTTTTTTTTAATTTTTAAAAATTTTTATTTATTTTTGAGACAGAGGGAGACACAGCACAAGTGGGGGAGGGGCAGAGGGAGAGGGAGACACAGAATCTGAAACAGGCTCCAGGCTCTGAGCTGTCAGCACAGAGCCCGATGCGGGGCTCGAACTCACAGACCGTGAGATCATGACCTGAGCCGAAGTCAGATGCTTAACTGACTGAGCCACCCAGGTGCCCCTATTTTATTTTATTTTTAATGTTGATTTATTTTTGACAGAGAGAGAGAGAACAAGCCGGGGAGGGGCAGAGAGAGAGAGAGGGAGAGAGAGAGAGTTCCAGGCAGGCTCTGCACTTCCAACACTGAGCCCGATGTGGGGTTTGATCCCATGAACCTTGCCATCATGGCCTAAGCTAAAATCGGATGCTTAACTGACGGAGCCACCCAGGCGCCCCAAGTATTCTCCTACTTTAGACATTTTATCCAAATTTTCGTTACTTTCTCTGTTTTTACAACACTATTATTCACGGTCATGGCAATATCTATTTCGTGTTAAATAACTATGTTTATATCGCTACACTTGGGCTTTTCATCTTTTGTCTGGCAGATGGGGATTCAGCTCTTGGTGCCACAGACCCAGGCCCTAACAGGTCTGCCCACTGCTAGGTGCCCGTCCTCCCCTGTGTCCCTTTAAACCGCTGTCATATGTGGAAACATGTACAGACTTCTCCAGCATGACTGTAAATGCCATCCACACCAGTTTACGTGGCATTTTACAACTACCCTTTCTTTCTTACATGTTTTGTTTTCTTGACATGGGTGGTAACTTCGCATGACAGCAGGGCCACAATAAACATTTATGTGCTCCCAGCGTAATAATTATTGACCTCAGAATGCTTACAGCGGGAGCTGTAAAAATGTGTTCCAGTATCATCTCAACTGTTATAAAATTTTAAATGGTTGTAATACAGGTTTTGAGATTTTTATTACCATAAAGATTTACCATCATTTAAAAATCAAAGTACATTTTAATTATAATAAAGGCTTAATACATAGTTCCTAATGAATGAATGGATTCCCCGATGGTATCGCCTCCTGCATTATCTGCCAACATTCTAGCATCTGGAGAAAGTTAAATGCTTTTAGTTTTCTCTCTCTGCTTAAACAGTGGGAACCCATGGGAAAGTCTTTGCTTGAGACCAGAGATGCATGAATCTTCTGGTTCAGTTCCCTAAGTTCTAGTGATTGTGGGCGGATAGAAGCCCCACGGTCCCTTGGTTGGTCCGACTCAAGTACAGGAGGGATGTCCTGTGGCAAGATGATGGGTTCTTCCTTCGTGGCCTCGTTCACTGGCGGTCATCCGGGGTAATCCGCTCTGTTACAGGTTTCTGCTGGTGCACACCCCACCTGACATCCTCCTTCCTGGCTGCCACAGGGCTTTCAACAATGATGTCTCAGCTGAGCTTTGGGAAGAGAGATGGCAATTGAATGTGTTGAGGTTTTGAGGTTTAAGTTTCTTCACCTGTTTCCTTCAGAAGGAGAGGGGTTGCTTGCTGAACGTACCTCATAAAATAGCATCTCTGCGCGATTTCCCAATCCAACAGCAATGATAAATGTAAAATGATGCAGGGCATAGAGAGTAGGTGTTTCATGAGAACATGTGTGTCTTATTCCTGTTTGCATTTGATTGCCCTTTGGATCAGTATCTGTTATTCTTTTTGTTCAGTGATGTTAAGTTTCATTTTGGGGGGACTCTTACAGTTTTGCTTATCTTTTTATAAAAATGGTTTGCTATCTTCGCTCTGATTTGTTTGAAGCTTTAGCAGTTCTTTGGAGTTTGTCCTTGAAGATGGGGCAGAATTGTGAGGAAGTTTTCTTTTCGTTTGCAAATAATGGCTCCTAAGCAATAGTGAAGGGTCTGTTGTGCTTTGCGGGGCCACTTTCAAAGAAACTAAGTGGTAAGTTACCTGGAAATAAGCGAAGCGGATGGATTTTTTGGAGATCTCTTTCAGAAGTGCCTGTAAGTTTCTACTCAATCTTTCACCAAAGTATTTTGTTCCATGTGGGTTCTCTTTAAGGAACAGATTTGCAAAGAGTTCTCACATATACCTCAGGGCACATTGCCTTTTTGTCAGTAACGGTCATAAGACAGGGCATTCTGGCATTTTTTCTGGTTTGCCTCAGATGCTATACTTGAAGCTGTTACCACCGTTGGGCTGCATAGTCTGGGCATGGAGCTTTAGAACCATTTCTTGCCTTTGAAATCATTTTGCTTCCTCATTGCTGCTTTTGTCAAATGTATCGTATGGTAAGAGTGAGGGGAAGAAGGGAAGGAGTCAGACCGGATCTGCCACCCTCAGCATTTCAAGGAGCTGGGGCCGAACTGCCCTTCCTTCTCTCCTTCAGCCACTGCATTCTGCCCATGCTGTTTGGAGCTTGCATTCAGGGCCCCGCCAAATACTGCACGCAGAGAGGGGTGGGTGACGTATCAGACGCTAGCCCATGGTGGTTTTACAAATACTGTACTTTTAAAAATTAAAAAAAAAATTAATGTTCATTTATTTATTTTTTTTTTAATTTTTTTTTAACATTTATTTATTTTTGAGACAGAGAGAGACAGAGTATGAACGGGGGAGGGGCAGAGAGAGAGGGAGACACAGAATCGGAAGCAGGCTCCAGGCTCTGAGCCATCAGCCCAGAGCCTGACGCGGGGCTCGAACTCACAGACCGCGAGATCGTGACCTGGCTGAAGTCGGACACTCAACCGACTGAGCCACCCAGGCGCCCCAATGTTCATTTATTTTTGAGAGAGAGAGAGAGACAGAGCATGAGCGGGGGAAGAGCAGAGAGAGAGGGAGACACAGAATCCGAAGCAGGCTCCAGGCTCTGAGCTGTCAGCACAGAGCCCCACGCGGGGCTCGAACTGAAGAACTTCAAGATCATGACCTGAGCCGAAGTCGGACGCTTAACCAGTTGAGCCACCACGGCATCCCACCCACAAATGTTGTATTTAATAAGATACTCTTTCTTTTTTGATTACCTTTATTAGTGCAGGTACAGTTTATTGAGTGGCTGCTGTAGGTCAGCACTGTGCTGGGTACTGCATACATTTATACCGAGGTTAACTGGCATCTACATTAAGTAGTAAGAGTTGGCTCCACCTTGCAAGCTGATGGACAGAATTAGGTGTTTTGTCCTTGGTCCTGAAATCGGCAAACAGTAACCCAGAACTCAGAGCGTGGCTTCTGTGACACCAGGAGAACTTCCCTCCCCTTCTCCTGTTTCCTGCTACCTCTCACTCAAACACTCCTTGACAGATGTGTCCCTGTTTTGCAGCTCTCTGAAGGCTGATACTCCACTTTCATTAATTTTTTTTTTTAACATTTACTTATTGAGAGACAGAGAGAGACAGGGCACGAGCAGGGGAGGGGTAGAGAAAGAGGGAGATACAGAATCTGAAGCGGGATCCAGGTTCTGAACTGTCAGCATAGAGCCCGATGTGAGGCTCAAACCCATGAACTATGAGATCATGACCTGAGCCTAAGTCAGATGCCCAGAAGCTGGGTGGCTGAGCCACCCAGGCGCCTCACCACTCTCCATTTTTGAATAGTGTCACTAAACTTACCATCTCAATGAATGCAAGATAGCGGAAATACGTCATTAAAAATGTATAGGCTTCTTCTATTTCAGAAACCCCATTTAGACTTCTTGTTCTTATCTAAATCTGTGTTTCTTTGTTTTGAATGTGCATTTCTTGTTGGATAGCAACTTTTATTGTTCAGTTAATATGAGACTCCATGAATAGTTCAGCAGTGAATATTGTCGCGCTTCCCAAATACAGTATTTTTGGTCAAGTGAATTCAGAACATTTGGACGTTTAAGGGGTTGGGGTCTGGATGACACAGGCCCTTGAAGTCTTGAGAAAAAGTTGGGGTGATCTCACCATACAGTTCCCCGTATCCTTAAACTGAACATTTGCAAACTCCTAATATCATGTGCTGTGACCCAAAATAATTGCTTGCGCATTATACATTCCTCTGGGACAGCCTTCATCTTATCCTGCTAGCACATAATGCAGAAGTTTCTATAGAAAGAAGAGAACCCATCTGCAATTCAAAAGCACAAAACATTCACTCACAGAATTTTCTATTTTTCCTATCAGGTTAGATGCCAACATTTTTATATGTAAGTGGAATATTTTGTGGCAGGATATTTGAAGACTGTGTAAATATTCTGTTCCTCATCAAGGTTTCGTTCAAATGTCTGCCTTTCCAGCACACAGGAATGTAGTGTTACCATCCCTTACTGACTCCCATTGAAATCAGTTATTACTCTAACGAATGCCGGATTCTAACTTTGACATGCCGTCTGCCTGGGTGAGTTGGTATTCTCTTGTAAGGAAGACCTGTATTCAGGCGTTCATGTGTCTGTCGATATGGGCATGCACGCATGGGTTCCTAGTTTCAGTTCTGCCCTGCAAACACCTGGCAAACCTCACCCCTGCCAGTGATCAAGGTTCACTTCATCACTGATGGGACCAAGGGACATCCTGTGCCGTCTGATAGGGTATGATGGGAAGAATATGCTATCCCCTCTCTGGTTTCCCTGCCAAAAAACCTCGTAACACATATGAGAGAAGGTCTTGAGAAGACTGAAGAGGTGTCCCAAATTGGGTGGAACTAAAGAAAAAGGACAAGTACATGTGCCGGGGGATCGTGGGTTACCTCCCGGGCTGGGGAAATAGCGGTCAACAATACAGTTGGAAAAGGTAACGCCAATTTGGGTGTGCAGGGTGGTTTAGGTAATAGTAGTTAGTAATGCTAAATTTTCTGATTTTGATAACTTGTATGCATGAGACTTATCCTTATTCTTATGAAATATACACTAAAATATTAGAGTTAAAGGGATGTGTGGTGCCTGTTGACTCACTTTTAAGAGATTTGGGGAAAATAGTGCAAAAGTAGGAGGAAAGTATACATTGGCGAATTTGGGTAGAGGGCAGAGTATTGGTTTCCTGGGGTTGCCGTAATAAACTACCACAAACTGGTGTGAGGGCTTAAAGCCACGGAAATTGGTCATTCCACAGTTCTGGAGGCTGGAGTCAAGGTCCGCAAAGCCGCGCCCCCTCTGAAACCTGCAGGAGTTGTCTGGTCCATTTCCCGGGGGCACCTGCTGGTCCTTGGCTGGTGGCTGCATCGCCCCCCATATCTGCCTCTGTCTTCACCAGGCTGCCTTCTCTGTGTGTGTGTGCGTCCCCCCGAAGCCCCTCTCCCTATAAGAATACTTGTCCCACTAGTTACTGCAACATGGCCTCCTCTTAACTCACCTGATGACATCTGCACCTGTCCTGTTTCCACATGAGTCCACATTCACAGGTACTAGGCCCCTGGGACGTCCACATTTCTTGGTAGGGGGACGCAATTCAACTCATAACAGGTACACAGGGTTTCTTGGCATTACTCTTGCAGCTTTAACTGAATTTGAAATCATACCAAGATAAAAAGTTGCCAGAAAGTGTTGGCGTATAAAAAGTGGTATTTGCTGAAGCCAATTAAGCAAATATTCAGATGCCATCAATTTCAGTATTCATGTGTTAGAGAATCACTACTCAATGAACGAATTGGCAAGATATTCACTGACATTAAATTGTTACAGAAAGCAAACCAGGAAAATGTTGCTTACAAGAAAGGTGCACTTATGCGTTCATAGGTTATCTGATAGGCAAGAGGTGAGATTCCGGTCTGGGAGGAGGGGTGGGGGGTTGATGTATTTGAGTTCCATTTCCAACACTCTAGGGACATAGGTGAGGACAACTGGAGGTGGGGTGGCCTTCCTTAGAGAAAATGTCCTCAGGGCTCCCTGTGGGAACTGTTCAGGCCGCAACTGCAGAAAGTATGTGAGGAGTGGGCTTTGGCATAGATAACATCGACTGCTTTCACTTGCCCGATGGAAACCGATCACCGTATGACTGATGGTCTCAAAACCAAACCGAAGGACTTGCCTCACAGTCTGTATCGCACGAATATGACATCTTGGTTGAGCTGTTCCCACTGATGCACGTTTTTCTTAATTTGGAATGCCTTCTTTCATTAAAGGATAATAACTACCATCAGGATAAGAAATCTGACATCTGGTGATTAGGCGTAGGAATGTAAAACTAAGAAGATGCTTCACACGCACGCACACGCACACACGCCCCGGGACTTAGGGTGTTCATGGGCACCGAATATAAACGAGAAAGTATCTATCTCTTCCATCTAGTCTCGCTCTCACCAGCCTTTTAACGCAGCCGTCTCCTAAGCCGTATGTTTTTATAAAGTACAGCATTCGGTTATTTAAAAATATTGTTTAAGCTTTATAAAATGTGTGGTGATGGCTAAGGCTGTTGTTCTTGTATAATAGAATGGGTGCCGCCTTGGGCATTTTTTTAAACGTTTATTTATTATTGAGAGACAGAGCATGAGTATGGGAGGGGCAGAGAGAGGTGAAGACACAGAATCCGAAGCAGGCTCCAGGCTCCGAGCTGTCAGCACAGAGCCCGACGCGGGTCTCGAACCCACGGACCGCGAGTCCATGACCTGAGCCAAAGTCGGACGCCCAACCGACTGAGCCACCCAGGCACCCCAACCTTGGGCATTCTTTGTGCTGTATTTGAAAATCTAGTCTAACACCTTCCCCTCGTCCTGCTTCTCATGCCCTGAAATAAAAGAGTGTGCTTACAGTGGGATACCCACACCAACACGTGGGGCAATTAAAGTTTGCTGTTGTTACCCACATTCTGTACTGAAAATAGTGAGCCCCGTATCCACGGAAACACTGTAATTAATATGTGCACCAGTTCATGAGCACTTTTCCCCGGCTTTTATCCTCCTAGCTGGAAAACCACTTGGTGGATTCAGCATCAGTGGAACGAAATTTGAAATGTAAAAGGAACATTTCTAAAAAGCATTGAGGAATATCATGTCCGGAAGAGAAAAAAAATAAATATATTTTAGAATACATGTGTTTTGAAATTTCCATATTAAAAATGGACAATGTCAGACTGATACTTTTATTGAATCACTTAATGGCTCTCGCTTTGCAAAACTGAGAAAAGTTCATCCTATATTACTGAGTGGCTCAAAGTTTATTTTTTAAGAAAAACAAGTACTAACACAATACCTTATAAATGTTGCTAATTCCCAACCTCACTTCCCTTTCTGTTTTCTGGACATTAGACCATCCTGATGGTATGGTGGCAAGTCTCTGACATTTTGAGAAGTCCTATTTTTCAAGCCCTCACCCTTCAGTTCCAGTGGGATCCATTAATAACTAAAAGTGCACATTAACACTTGACCCATTCACACTAAGAGTAATAACCAGTCATGAATCTTCTCAACGGTGGGTTTTTTTCCCTGTTCTTGTTTGTTTTTTTTTTTTTTAACAGAGGTAAGATTTCAGAAGTGTAATTCAAGATATACCCAGCATCAGGACCCCTGATGCAGGTGGGGCGCTCACCCTGTCCAGTGTTAGAAAGAAGAAGAGGAGGGAAGAATGAGAGGGAAGGGGAGAAAGAGAGAAGGAGAAAGGGAGAGAGAGGGAGGGGAAGAGGGAGAGGGAGGAAGGAAGGAAGGAAGTCACAAACGTCCATCTAAAAGAGTGAAGGCAGTTGTGAATGGGATCCCATTCACAATTGCACCAAGAAGCATAAAATACCTAGGAATAAATCTAACCAAAGATGTAAAAGATCTGTATGCTGAAAACTATAGAAAGCTTATGAAGGTAATTGAAGAAGATATAAAGAAATGGAAAGACATTCCGTGCTCATGGATTGGAAGAATAAATATTGTCAAAATGTCAATACTACCCAAAGCTATCTACACATTCAATGCAATCCCAATCAAAATTGCACCGGCATTCTTCTCGAAACTAGAACAAGCAATCCTAAAATTCATATGGAACCACAAAAGGCCCCGAATAGCCAAAGTAATTTTGAAGAAGACCAAAGCAGGAGGCATCACAATCCCAGACTTTAGCCTCTACTACAAAGCTGTCATCATCAAGACAGCATGGTATTGGCACAAAAACAGACACATAGACCAATGGAATAGAATAGAAACCCCAGAACTAGACCCACAAATGTATGGCCAACTAATCTTTGACAAAGCAGGAAAGAACATCCAATGGAAAAAAGACAGTCTCTTTAACAAATGGTGCTGGGAGAACTGGACAGCAACATGCAGAAGGTTGAAAGTAGACCACTTTCTCACACCATTCACAAAAATAAACTCAAAATGGATAAAGGACCTGAATGTGAGACAGGAAACCATCGAGGAGAAAGCAGGAAAAGACCTCTCTGACCTCAGCCGTAGCAATCTCTTACTTGACACATCCCCAAAGGCAAGGGAATTAAAAGCAAAAATGAATTACTGGGACCTTATGAAGATAAAAAGCTTCTGCACAGCAAAGGAAACAACCAACAAAACTAAAAGGCAACCAACGGAATGGGAAAAGATACTTGCAAATGACATATCGGACAAAGGGCTAGTATCCAAAATCTATAAAGAGCTTACCAAACTCCACACCCGAAAAACAAATAACCCAGTGAAGAAATGGGCAGAAAACATGAATAGACACTTCTCTAAAGAAGACATCCGGATGGCCAACAGGCACATGAAAAAATGCTCAACATCGCTCCTTATCAGGGAGATACAAATCAAAACCACACTCAGATACAAATCAAAACCAGTCAGAGTGGCCAAAATGAACAAATCAGGAGACTGTAGATGCTCGAGAGGATGTGGAGAAACGGGAACCCTCTTGCACTGTTGGTGGGAATGCAAATTGGTGCAGCCACTCTGGAAAACAGTGTGGAGGTTCCTCAGAAAATTAAAACTAGACCTACCCTATGACCCAGCAATAGCACTGCTAGGAATTTACCCAAGGGATACAGGAGTACTGACACACAGGGGCACTTGTACCCCAATGTTTATAGCAGCACTCTCAACAATAGCCAAATTATGGAAAGAGCCTAAATGTCCATCAACTGATGAATGGATAAAGAAATTGTGGTTTATATACACAATGGAGTACTACGTGACAATGAGAAAGAATGAAATATGGCCCTTTGTAGCAACGTGGATGGAACTGGAGAGTGTGATGCTAAGTGAAAGAAGTCAGGCAGAGAAAGACAGATACCATATGGTTTCACTCTTATGTGGATCCTGAGAAACTTAACAGAAACCCATGGGGGAGGGAAAGGAAAAAAAAAGAGGTTAGAGTGGGAGAGAGCCAAAGCATAAGAGACTCTTAAAAACTGAGAACAAACTGAGGGTTGATGGGGGGTGGGAGGGAGGGGAGGGTGGGTGATAGGTATTGAGGAGGGCACCTTTTGGGATGAGCACTGAGTGTTGTATGGAAACCAATTTGACAATAAATTTCATACATTGAAAAAAAAAGAGTGAAGGCAGGAAATTTAAGTATGCATATAGTGATTTTGTAATTGTATTCATGCACCCTTGAAAATAAAGGTCAGGAAATTTAGTTAAAAAGAATTTAGCTAAAAATTATAGTTCTCTGCCTTAATTTGTAATAATTAGCTTAAGTTCAGTTTTTGGCTCCTTATTTTTCAGTTTGTGTCACTCAGTCTTTTTTCAGTGCCTTGTATGTGCCAGGCACTGAGGCAGGTTGGGGGAGGGGGTGCAGATAATGGGGACTAAACTCCGATTTTGATGAGGGAAGTTCCTGCCCCCCGGGAAGATGGGCTTCTGTACAGGGAACCCCTGAGAGTTCAGCGATGCAGACTGCTGAGTGACAAGTGGGTGGGAATTGAAGCGAATGAGCCCTGCGACTATATTCAGCATCAGAGGTCACCTTCAGACTTGTTTTGAAAGAGCCTCATTACTTCTTGTAGAGTAGAACGTATTCTCTCGAAGTGCACAGTCTCCCTCAGCACCAGGTTGTGTCCTATTTATTTCTGTTGTTATTGACGATACATAATGATACGTATATTCGCTGTTGCCTTGGGTCCAGATGTTTGGCGTAGATAAGGTTATATTGGAAACATTTATGCATTGGGAAAAGAGAATAACTAGATTTACTTCTGTCTATTAGTATTGAAATCAATAATGAGACCCTGTAGTTCTCTCTTAATTGGCTCTTTAACAATTGATTTTTGGGTAGGTATGCAAAATCTTATTCTTCTGGTTGGCCACTAAAGGAAAGGAATCATTAGCAAAGTCTACTGAACAATGTTGCCTCGAATAATTTCTTTTCAAACTCTGAATAACTAAAAATATTAAATGCACTACGAAGACTTAGTTTGAAGTTTTCAGGACCTTAAAAGCACATGCTTCCTTACCAAAGTGAAAATCTGAAATATATAACTAAATTGTTCAAATAGAGGAGTATCTTCATGTGGTTACAGAAAATATAACGTGGCACACTCAAGATGGTGAGGTGAGTGGCATAGTTTATTCAGGGCAGATATTAAGAGGTACGCTATTTTGCCACTTTGGCCTATTTTTTAAAAAATTTTTTTTAACGTTTATTTATTTTTGAGACAGAGAGAGACAGAGCATGAACGGGGGAGGGTCAGAGAGAGGGAGACACAGAATCTGAAACAGGCTTCAGGTTCTGAGCTGTCAGCACAGAGCCCGACGCGGGGCTCAAACTCACGGACCGCGAGATCATGACCTGAGCCGAAGTCGGACGCTTAACCGACTGAGCCACCCAGGTGCCCCAACTTTGGCCTATTTTTACTTCCGTGTTTACAGTGTCTCCAGAGCAGCCCTTTGGAAAACCTGTGTGGACTTGGTAATGTATAGGAAGGTTGTTTATTGAATATACATCTAGAATCACAGAGGGCAAAATCCCACATTGTAGTATATAAGATTATGAATGTTATATACCTTTTTATGTAACGTGCACTTGGACAGTATATGAACTTTATAAATATGGCGTCACAGACTTGTATTCAGTAAAAAGAATAGGGGAAGACATTCATTCGTCTGGCCTGAGTTCAGTGAACTCATCCCTTGGTCAGTGGTACGTGCTTGTGCCATGTCCTTGGAGAAAAGGGAAAGTAAAACCGTCATTGTGTTTAAGCTGGGATGGGCGGGAGGGAAACATGCATCCTCAGAGGTGCTTGATGAAGGGTGCTTTGAAGCAAAAAGCTATGTAATGGCCATATTTAATATATTTCATTAATATCTACAGATTGTGCTTTTTAAAAAAAATAGTTTCTGTAAAGAGAAAAGAAAAACAACCAGAAGCCACTAGCCCAGACCTTTATTAAAACATGGTAGTTTTAATACAGCTCTCCGATGACTTTCTGTAGAGAGCAAAGTGCTTGAAGAGCTTATAGGATAGTTTGGGGGGAAGATCAAAGTTCACGGAAGAGTTCTCTATGGAGACCCTCCAAAGGCATGGGGACCTTCTGCTGTGTTAGAATCAAGGCAGCCAACGCAGAGGTGTGGTTGGCTCCACGGCAAGGATCGGATATCTTGGGTGTAGCAAGAGGGGTGGGAGGAAGAAGCCGGGGCTAAGGCCTTGCCAACGTCAGTTGGACATTCTTAGCCTATTGGAGTTTCTCACAAAGTATTTATTATATTTGTCTTAAAAAGTAATTACAGTGCCCCACATGCTTCTACAGGGTTTTATCTAAGACAGACTTTTCTGGATCTGTTTCCCAACTAATGCAGAAGCGAAACCCGCTTTCTTTGTTACCAGTATACATAATGTTATATTTGTTCTTTTTCGCTTACAGGCTGGAGCCAATGTCCTTCTCCAGGATGTCAATGGAAATATCCCCTTGGATTATGCCATGGAAGGGACAGAATCTAGTTCCATCCTGTTGACCTATCTGGATGAAAATGGTAGGCAGTTGCTGTGAAAAACTATAGAGAGATAGATTTAAATCTATGGTAGAATTACAAATGTGTATTTTATCTATTTTTTAGGCACGCACACACGGTTTCAGATCGATGTGGTTTCCCTAGATTGTGTAAAATGAAGTGTTTTTTCTCTATATAGAATTTCATTGTTCCCCCGCGATGCCTCGTTGGTTTAGTCAAGGCAGTTTTGCAAGGCAGCAGAAATCTAGAGGCCAAGAATGAAGGAACATTTTAACAAGCATCTAAAGTCCATAATTAGTGGGACTGGGTTTGTAATTATAATCTATTCTCCACTGGGAGGGCAAGGGAAGTGAACCAGCATAACTGAATTCTGAGTTAACGAGAGCGAGGTCATCTGAAGTGTATTCTCTTAGGAGCGGGTAGTCCTCGTGAGTGCCAGTGAGGGAGGACTTAAGTCAAGGGCAGCTTGCACAGCATTCACTGTTGGTGACACGTGGAAACACAAATGTCAGAAGGAAGCGCCCTGGTCATGTTGCTAGCCTGAAAAGATGAGTAGAGCTCCCAGATAGATTCCCTCCCAAAGAATATTTAATTGCACAGACTAAACGTATAATTTCAGGAGCAAATTCAGCATTGGCAAAGTGGGAGGTGTTTGAAATCCTGAGCCCTATACGGTATGGTATGCGACTGAAGAAGTTTGCCACTTCCCCGCCCCCTCTTTTTGTTTAGGTATAAACAACAACAAAGAAATTCCAGACCCTTCAAGTATGATCTTTTGTCAGAGAAGTTTAAAAGTTTTAAGAGCCACACAGTGCTTGTCACTCTGTCTTTCTCGATTCTAAGAAAAGCCCTCACATCTGCCTCTTTTTTCCCTGTGCTCTTTGCCTCCTCCAGATCTCTCGTATCAAAAGGTTTATTCTGAGGATGGCTTAGAATAATAATAATAATTAGCACTTCACAGCCAGGGGTTCTTAAAAAAATAATCTCATGAATTCTGAGAGTGGGTTAAGTACTGTTATCTTCATTAGGGACAATGTGAGCCATGAGCCCAGCTGTCCTACGGAAGGTCACCGAGTCCCGGCCGGGGTGATGGAGGCACCTCCCTCACTCCTTGTATCTGCTCCTTATGTGAGGGTCACATTCAGATCTCTGAACCTCTTGTCAGCGGCAACTTGCTGGGGACAGGTTCCATTATTGCTAAGGAGATTGAGACTTGAAGTTATGTTTGCACACCCCACTGCTGTGAAGTTTATTGTTTCGGCATTTGTGAAACTTGGACTTCACCATGCACGCTTCTGAATTTGCACAAACAGCTCAGTTGTGTTATTAGCTGAGCCACTTCTATTAGCAGATTTCTTCCTTCCTTACTCTGAGTTTCTAATAGCCACGGTAGTAAATAGTTCTCTTTTGAAAACTGAAATGAAGTTACCTTTATTTGCAAAAGAACTAACCTGACTTATAAACCTTTCCCACTCATTCAAGGATTTTGTTCAATAAGAAAATTTGATATTTACAAAGGCAGTACTATCTATCTTATGCAAAGAAAAATAAGTGATTTTGAACGTGACTGAGGGCAAAGAAAGAGAGGGTGGCACAGATTCTCGATGGTTAGGAGAAAATCTGTCATGACGATGGCTGTCACAATCAGTTTGTAAAATACATGTTTGCTGGAACAGATTCAACTTAATATCCCCTAAATTTTTAATTCTGTTTTCCGTTTGTCACTGCTGGTGTGCTGGCCTGTGCCTCACGACCATCTGCCCCTCCCTCGCCTCGTGCATGGTGTGCTCCTATTCTGCCTGGGTCCCTCCTACGTGTCTGTGTCAGCTGCCACACCCATTCGATTTATTCTCTGGCCTCCTCGCTGGCGTGCTTTCAGGGTTATCTGCCATGATAGTGTGGGCTGACATCCTTAGACATTTCTAAGATTCCCTGACTTGATGCGTATTACCGTTTGGCGCTCAGTGTTTCAGAACCACATTCTCAGAACCAGGTGGCTGTCATCCTCGAATATTCTCTGCGCACCATACAGTTTCCAGGCTGAGTACTTAGCACGCTGTCCCATCAGGACGCGTGCGGCAGGAGGCAGGCGAGGTTGTGAGGAAGTTGATTACATGGCAAATCGCTGGTCACAGGTTCTAATTGTACTGTCACCACCGACATACAGCATACACCCGAGCACAGCAATTAACCTCAGCTCACCGCCTGGGCTTCCTGGGCTGGAAAACGAGACAGCCACAGAGGGCTGGTTGAGGACTTGATGCATATTGGATCCGCAGAGCGAGGCGAGCCAGTTAGCTTTCAGAGAAGGCAACTGATTGCACAATGATCGAGCGAGGGAAGAAAGCACTGCAGGGGGGACGGGGGGAGGCACAAGGTGGTCCAGGACAGATGCACGGGTAAAGATATATACATGGATTCTTTTCACTTTGCTGTGCATGCCCTTTCTCCTTCCTTCGAAATTCATCCTTTAGAAAAAAAAGCTCACACTTATTCTCCTGAGCTCCTAATCTCCTCTCCTTAGCCCACTGAAGTTCAGCCTCTGCCGGAAATGTCCTTCCAAAGATGGCCATTGCCTGCTTGGCTCTCTATTGGCTGATCACCCTTCCGTTCTCCCGCCTGTGTTCCCTCATCCCTCTGTAGTGTTCCCTTGACTTCCATCACACTCTCCCACAAAACCTCGCTCACCTGCAGTGATCATTCCATACCGTCCTCCATTCTCTTTGAGCTCCCACTTACTTCCTTTGGAAGTGTGACCACACAGGCAGATGCCAGAATGTTCTCTGGTTCATCTCACCTTGTTCCTTGTGTTGTGACCGCCTGCCTGCTCCCAAGATTACTCCTGTGGCTCAGATCTCTTAGAAGACCTTCTGCCTTGTCGTGTGCACTGTTCTTAAATATCTTGCCTTGGATATCAGGCGGTTTGGGATAACATACCCGATATTGAAGTTTCATGCCCTACCAAGAGTCCATTTTACCCTTATGACCAGGAATCCAAGCATCTGAATGTCACTTCTCTTTTCCTAAATCCCTCACATCGAATTGTCACCAAATTTTATGGATTCTCCTTCCTTGACATCCCCGTAATATGTCTGCATCCCTCACCCACTGTGCCGTTGCTGCCTTCGTTAAAACCCTAGGCTTTCTGTTGTGGAAACAGCCTCAGAAACTGGCTTAGCCTTCCCTGATTGTTCTTTTTTTTTTTTTTTTTTAAATTTAAAATAGAGTAAGTTAACATACAGTGTAGTATTGGATTCAGGAGTAGAACCCAGTGATTCATCACTTCAATGTAACACCCAGTGCTCATCTCAACTAGTGTCCTCCTTAATGCCCATCCCCCATTTAGCCCATCCCCCAACCCACCTCCCCTCCAGCAACCTTCAGTTTGTTCTCTGTATTTAAACTTCTCTTATGGTTTGCCTCCCTCTCTGTTTTTATCTTATTTTTCCTTCCCTTCCCCTGTGTTCATCTGTTGTGTTTCTTAAATTCCACATATGAGTGAAATCACATATTTATCTTTCTCTGACTTATTTCAATTAGCATAATACCCTCTAGTTCCATCCATGTTATTGCATATGGCAACATTTCATTCGTTTTCACCGCTGAGTAGTATTCCTGGTAATTCCTTAAGAGACTCCTGGATTAATCAGTCCATAGTGACCTTGTATATTTCTTCCACTTAGTAAAATTAATTTGAAATGCCAATCCTGCACCACCCTCTTCAGAGTCACCCATTGTCAAGGTGGGAGTGTATCCCAGTTTGCTGGGGACGGTCCTACGTTGTGCGTCTGGTAGGACTGATGGAAGGGATGGTGTAGAGGGTTATAACAGCCTTTTGGCTTGAACATGTTTTTTTCTTTTTTCTAGAATCAGCTCCCTTTATTTGCTTACTCAGAGCATCCTTAGTTCCAATTCTAGAAACTAAGAAAATGATGTGCTATAGTCACGGGGCGGGTCACATCAGAGTGACAGACTACCCCCAATACAAAATGGATAATGGAGAAAAAGAAAAGTTGAATTGTTACAAAAAAAAACCAATATTGTCTTGAGAGAGACAGTTAAGGAAAGTTAAGATAGGGTTTAGACTGACTTGATATGTCAATGTGATTTCAGTTTTACATATCACCTGATGTTATCAAATGTACTCAGGCAATAGTAATTAGTATCACATGTAATAACTTGTAAATTTCAAGCAAATGATTTTTTTCTTATTTCCTAAATATTTCCTAAATGTGTTCATTTCAAAAAAAATTAATGAATTCCTGTCAAAATAATAAATCCAATCAGGACCTGTATTAGTTTTTTTTTTTTTTTTTCAGAGAACAGGATGAAAATAAAACTTAATTTCTTTTTAAAAAGACAGGCTTGGCCTATTTTCTATTATAAAATAGGTTTATTATGGTCTGTTGGTTATATTTTTCCTGGAGTAGCTTAAGACTTTTGAGCAAGAAGAGAGGGAATTTCTGTTCCATTGTCTTGCTGAAAATAGACTTCTGCCTGTTTCCTAAACATATAACAAAAATCTAAAATCGCATCTTACGTGGTATCATATTTGACTCAAAATGAAGTTTTACAATAGTAAGATACAATATCATAATATTCCCCTCTGATACCTTCACAACAGTGGCTGAAATAGATTGTTTTCTCATGACATGTGGTAAATGAGTGATCTCTAATCTGCTTTAATGTGTCTTTTATCACTGAGCTCTATTCTTCTACAGCTCAATTTTAATGATGTGTGCAAATGATTCTCTAAAAGATACGTACCACTCCAGTAAACACTGCAGTGTTATAGAACTTAGAATAACGTAGCCATCAGATTCTTCGACTTCAGTGTGCAAAATTGAACACTGACATTTGAGAAATAGTATTTTCCAAAATTAACTCACACGTCAAATTCGACAATCCTAAAAATGAGAATAGAGTGATAGTTTTAGTTGGTTCTTAACAAACCTCAAAGCAACTCTTAGGGAAATCTGTTAGTTCTTCCGAAATGGCGTGTGGAAATTTCAAAGCTGGTAATTGGTTTCCCCCCTCCCATCCCCCTAGTGAAATGGGTTTGCTTTGGACAGAGTATTTGAAACAAACCACATTATTCAAATAGCGCATTTTACTTTATTCTGTTTGGGTCTTGCCTGCCTCCTTATTGCAAAGAAAAACAACGGATGCATGGCGTACAGCCCAGGTAATAGAAAGCTGACTACAAAGGACAGCTCACGTCTAGCGAGTACTTGCTCGATTCAGCAAGACAAATACTGTGTTAGGTGCTCGATGTGTTGTCATTTGTCCTCATAACCACTGGTGAAGCAAAAACTATCAGCCCCATTTTGCAGATGGAGGAACTGAGGCAGAAGATGAGTTACCTGTTCCCATTGGCACTAGTATAAAATAGACCTATTATACTATTATACTTATTATATTATGTTAATAAAATACATATAATATATGTGGAATACATAATATATTATACTTATTACTACTATTATTACTAGTAGTAATAGGAGACACGAATAAAGACACGAATAGAAGACACGAATAGAAGACTAGTAGTAATAGAAGACACGAATAAAGACACGAATAGAAGACACGAATAAAATCCAGGAAGCCTGACCCCCAGTGTTCATCCAGCATCTGAGAGAGAGCTGGACCAGGGGGCAGAGGTTCCAGGCTCTAAGGGGAAAATGAAGGCAGATGTGCAACGGCTTGAATGATCTCTGCCCCGTGGACAGATCTCGTAAGTAGTGAGTGTAGCTGCACTTCTTTGGGATATATATCATTCCCTGAGTGACCGTGGATGCAGAAGACCAGAGAGGTTACATACCTTTCCCAAAGTCAGCCCGGAGAGGTCAGGCACAGGCTGGCATGGACAGAAGGAACACTTTGGCATTGGTGCTTGGGTCCCCTGTGCCGACCCAGCCTCTCTGTTTGTGGCAAGGACTGAGTCACATGAGAGAGAGAGAATCAGGGAGGTGGCTGATTTCTAGCAGCCACTGGCTGAGAGGCAGGTGTTAATCATCACCACCATCATCATCATCATCATCATCATCATCATCATACTTTTCACTGAGAATAAGGTGGATTATTTCTCCTTAGTAAACACCTGTTATGTCCAGGAACCAATCCTGGGAACGGGATGCATAAATGTGAAGGTTCGAGCTACCGTGGAGATTCACACGAAAGCTTGGGTGAGAATAAATGCTGACAACAGGTGCTAACAGGAGGGGAGCAGACCTGACCTTTCCATGGCCCATCCCCCTCCTCGGCAAGGCTGACTTCCAGACTTCCCTCAGCTTCAGTTCATTTCTCTTTATTAACGCGAACAGCCATGAAATGTTTGATTGGAGAATCTTTTTACATTTAATTTGAAAACATTTGAGATCTGCAGGGAAGTTGTCAAAACATCCCTGAGAGTTCCCGTATACCTTCTCCCCGCTCCCCCATGCCAACACCCCACACAGACGTGGTACGTTTATCCAGAGTACGGAGTTAGCTCAGGTATGATGCTACTCACTAAACTACAGACTTTGTTCACATTTTTCCAGGTTTCCCACCAAAGGTGGTTTTCTATTCCAGAGATTTCTATTCTATTCTATTCTATTCTATTCTATTCTATTCTATTGCTTTTAGGACAACTATTTTGGCCTGAAAATTATAGAGAGCAAAAACCATGTTTTAGAACTCATTTCAGTTCCATTCAAATGGTTTAAACTACTTTGGGCAGTGCACATTGATGATCCATACTAAGACAGTCGAACGTTGAGAGCCTGCCGTGGATGAGGTGTCATGTCACATCTTTGGGATAGAATCAGAGGAAAATTATTCCAGACTATTTTCTAGCGGTAAATAGAAGGCGGGCCGAGAGAAACCATTATGCGGACTTTGAATTCAAGGCAGAAGAGGGGCTTCAAAGAGGAACACGTTGAAAGAACAGTGAGATAAAATTAAGGCTTGACCCCCAGCGGCTGAGAAGCATCTCTGCCTTCTGTTTCAAAGGCTGTTTTCCCCGTAGGCGTGGACCTGACCTCACTGTGCCAGCTGAAGGTGCAGAGACCCGTGAGCATGCTAACAGATGTCAAACACTTCTTGTCCGATGGCGGAAATGTCAATGAGAAAAATGATGATGGGGTGACGCTGGTAAGTTAATATAACTGGCTCAGAAATATTGCTGATGTAGAGGATTTAAGTTGATTTCTAAAGCCTGGAATTGGATGCAATTAACGTTTACAAATGTCCTTTATTTCTGATCATAAAGGTTCTACATATTTATTGTAAAAATCTTGAAAACGCGTTAAGTGCGCAAAGACGGAAACAGAAATCACTTATGTCGCCACTCAGAGAAAAACCAGTGTTTGTAGGCTGATGTATTTTCTTCAAGCCTCCCTTCCATTTTGTTAAAAAATTTACAGTAATTTTTTAAAGTGTATTTATTTATTTTGAGAGAGCGGGAGAGGGGCAGAGAGAGAAGGAGATGTAGAGAATCCCAAGGAGGCACCTCACTGTCACCTTGGAGTCTCCTTGGGGCTGGAACTTACGAACCCGTGAGATCACGACCTGAGCCAAAATCAAGAATCGGACGCTTAACTGACTGAGCCACCCAGGCGCCCCTGGAATAACTTTTAGGCATTACTTTGTCCATGTGATTCGTTGAGATGGAACTTATGGGAGAATGCTTTCGTTTTTCATTTTACGTAAAAGAAATTACAGGTCACTCTGAGGAATGACTTTCTAAATCCAAGTGAAATCCTGTCATTGCTTTTTTTCCACAGCTATCGGGCACAGTGGCAGTAATGAAAAACCAGTACAATTAAATTTGGATTAATTCTCATATAAGCATAATGTCTAGTCATGAAAATAAGAAACATTTGGCACTATTGACTTGCACTGAGCATGCCTGTGTTAAAGTTAACTGTCGTGGAAGTAAATGTACTGAGGCTCGGGGAAGCATTGAGAGAAAGTAAATTAGCAGAAGGGGGTATGACGCTCGGAGCGTGGGATGCACAGAAGCCTCTGGAGCCAGTGATTCAGGTTCTACTCTGCATTTTTCCGGAGGTGTGGGGTTGAACACAGCGATGGGAGAAATGGCTTGTCTAAGTGGATAAAAGTTGTGTGAGACCCGATACGGTTTTAGATTTATTAAATGCAAATCGAACACCCTGAGACCTCTGGATAGAATAATCTTCCTAGATACTGATTTCGGACTTTGGACTGTAGGTTTTCTAAAGACTGTCAAGAACATAACTCCAAGTTATAAGCAAAGAGAACAAAGCGTGCTTACAGTTTATTGAAAAATCACATTCAAGTGGAAAAATACTCGAATTAATCTATTGAGGAAGTAATTTATTAACCCCAACCTGTGAACAAAATAATAATGAACAAAGCCACAAATGCCCTTTTATCATGGGCTTACATTTCTTTGGGGAAGATACATAATATACCATATAAATGAGCTAAATGTGTAACATGCTAATAATGACAAACGCAAAGGAGAAAAGAATAAGATAAGGACGTGCTGGGAGGTACACAGGTAAGATCTCACTGACGAGGAAGTTTGAGTAATGACCTGAGAGAAGTCTGCACACACTGCAGGGGTGCCTAGGAGCATTCCAGACTGAAGAGTGGTACGTGCAAAGGCCCTGAGGCCGGAGTGGGTGTATTAAGATTTAGAAACAGCACAGAGGCCTGTGAAGCTAAGCAGAGTAAAGGAAAGGAGTGAGGTAGCTGGACCGGATCCTGCAGGGTTTGTGTGCCTGTGTGAGGACCCTGCACTTACTCTGAGTGAGACGGGAACACGTGGGAGGGCCCTGAGGAGAGCACAGCCCTGCTTCACTTCTAAAAGCATCACTCACTCTGACTGCTGTGTTAAGGATGGACTGTCAAAGGGCAGGGCTGACACTGAGGGTTCAGGTGAGAGGTGTGGTTGGTGGTGGAGCTCAAAGCTACAGGAAGCTGAGGCTGTGGGAAGTGGCTGACTTGTGTCCGCGTGAAAAGAAGATGCGCTGCGTTTTCCTGATGGCCAGGTGGTGTAGGAGAAAGGATGATTGCAGAAGGACTCCACGTACTTTTAGCCTCAGCACCTGCAGCGATGGAGTTGGCGTCCAGTGAGACCGAGAGGGCTGAGGACCAAATGAGCTTGGAGCAGAAAAGACAAGGACAGCTTGGGAAACACAGAGCTAGATGTGACTCTGAACCTTCTTCATGGAGACGCTGGGTTTGTGGTTGGATATTGGAGTCTGGGACTCAGGAGGCGTCTGGACTGCAGAATCACTTTTGGGAACACTAGCATAAACGTGACGTTGAAAGCCTTGACCCTGGATAAAATCACACTTCTGACACAGAAGAAGAGAGAATTGAGGACCGAGCCACGATGCTTAGGAAGGAGAGGAAGATCCAGAAATAAGACTGGAAGGAGAAACTCTCAAGGTAGGAGGAAAACCAAGAGAATGAGATGTCCCAGGAGCCAAGGAAAGGAAGTATGATGATGATGAGGAGGAGGAGGAGGAGGAGGAGGGGGAGAAGGAGGGGGTGTGTGTGGGGGGAAACGGTTGACTATCAGATAACCACTGAGAGGTCAAGTGACTGGAGGTGGTGAATTGACCTTTGGACTGTGTATTGGGAGGTCACTGGTCTTTTCACCGAGGGAAGATGCAGTGGAGTGGTGGGCTCAAAATCCAAACTGTGGTGGGTGATACTTCTTTTAATGCGTGTAACGCATCAATGCCTAACACAGCGCAGAAACCCAGTAGACCTTTGTGTCTTTGTTTGGCTTAAGATATTGCAGATTTATATGCCTCTAAAAAAATCACTGCTAAATAAAAATTGTATAAGTGTTTCAAATATCGTCAAATCAAAGGACCCACGTACTTTGGTAGTGAAGCTATTGAAAGAATCAATCAACACAGAACAATAAATTGCGATCGAGTTCCACCATCTTCAATTTTGACATTCTTTGTGACTTTTTTCTATTGAGCAGAGAGCATAAACATTGCAAATAATTGTTGTATAATAACTAAATGATCATCTTTGATCATTGAGCTTTTCACAAGGAAATTAGTAGTGATCGGGAGGCTAGGAAGTTGTCCCTTGAAGATCACAGTGTTTAGCAAGCGGTAATGTAGTTTGAGTCTTCGGTCGGAATCAATCAGTCTATCATGTTAATGACTGCCTTCCCAGAGCTCTCCTCCGGATTGTGTGTTCCTGTCTGTTGTTGGTCGACAGTAAGAAGATGCCAGTCCACAGATTTCCATATCCTGAGTTGGACTGTCGGTTGTGGTTCAGAATCATTTCCCACACTGTCAAATTGTACAAAAGAAGACGAAGCTATCAGTGAAAGGCTCAATACCTTTTTCTCCTTTGTTAGAACATGCGACAAAATTACCAAACTTACTGTAGCTCTCTTAAAAAGATCTCTTGCTGTACAAGGATACCCTTTTTAAAAGAAAACAAAACCTGAGAAAAGGATACAACCCCTCCCCCCCCCAAAAAGCCTTGTTACAGAGGATATGGAAATGCATTCCTGAGTTTGAGTGCATAGATGCTCTTTGAACATCTACAGTAATGACTTTCAGATACATTATAAAGATGCTGGTTCTTCACTCTTTTGTCACAGACTTTGATATATACCATCTGGCCTTGGGACGTATTTACTTGGTCTGTTGGAAAAGAATTATTCATGAGATGCAAACATCAAACAATTTTATTTCTGACTCCCTTTATTATGTCAGTAGTGCTGGTTTATCCCTTACTTCTGGGTGAAGACTTAGCCAATGCTATCAGCTTTCTGGCCACAGTTTATATGACGATGCGTAGCCTCAATTTAGAGATTAGAATGTGCGGTCCTTTATGACAGTGAAAACTCCCTGCTGGCATGAAGTCAGGGCTCACTGGTCTTTTTATGTCCTATTACCTTCTAACCCCCCTGGTGTAACTGTGGATTCCTTGTCAAAATTGTGCTTTTAATGTAAGAAAAATGGTACCCAGAATTACAAGGAAAGACAGTTCTATCAAAACATCATAATCATAATATTAAAATTAACTTTGTGATATTAATGCACATGCTCCATTATTAATGCACCGGGTAACAGCTTTAACCATTACCATGATTTTAGAGTAGATTTGAACCGGGGTGATATTTGGACATTTCTGCTAGGACAGCAGTGTGATATGACAATATTTCTTGTGATGGTAGAGAGCATCACAGCTGTGTACCCTATGTTCACCATTGAAGAATTTGCTACATTTCAGTCGGGGTTAGAAAAAAGTAAAACTGTTTTCCCACCAAGTTTGCAAACCCCCTGAAACTATGCACAGTTCCTACAGGGGCTGGTGGGTTCAGGCATTAAGGACCTCAAGTTCAGCTACATCTTGAACCTGTTCCTGGTATATCAGGAAGTCCGTAGAAGGGAGGGTAGACGTGATCACCTGTTTCCCCTTCTGCCACTGCCTTCTCTTCAGTGTCGCAGAAGTTGAGGGAGAGGACGGGAGGAGACAGATGGGCAGGAGGTGATGCAGTAGGGGGTGGAGGGCTTTGACTTGACCTTCCTTGAGAGAATGTCCTGCTCTCTGGGCTAGAAGCGGACCCCTTCCCTTGTGAGGATGTGGAGGTTCTTCAGATATCACCTCCTCACCATCATCACTGGGGATCTCCAGATGGTCCTTTACACCTGCCTCAGTTCTAGGGAATCTGAGGTGCTCCAGCCTGTCTCTCTCGCCCCCTCAGGCACCCCCCTGACACAGAACTGAAAACAAACACAGCTTGTCCCTGGAAAAATCTGCCCGCATTGTTTTTGCCCCTGTGAACTCATGAGGGCCAGTGGATGCCAGGGTGTCTGCGACCTCCCCTTGCAGCCCACCGAGCGGAGAGCCAGCCCATCGCTGCCCTTTACTTTTTCTAGGCAGGAATCAAAACCTAAGTGGCAGTGTCTTCGCCGTGCCGCTGAGGACACATGGCTTCCGTGGGCGGTCACCATAGCCAGGCTCTCCTGACGTGAATTAGGAAGGAACCCAGGCCCCACCCTGCCAGCACAGGTACACCCACATGTACGCTGTCCTTTTATCTCTTGAGGTTGGGGTCAAAAGTAATCTAGGCAGTTTTTGGACAACCATTTTCAAATATATATATATATATATATATATATATATACATATATATATATGTATATATATACACACATACATATGTACATATACATATATATACACATATATACATACATATGTATACATATACATATATATGTGTGTGTATATATATATGTATATATATATGGTCTTACTTTGAGATAGGATATATATTATATTCACACTCAGTCAAAACTATGGTAGGAAAAATCCTCTGTTAATATTCTGACATAAAAGTAGAATAGGAGAAGATGTGAAATTATTGGTTCAAAACCTGGACTCATTTCTGTAGGTGTTTGAATAGCTATTCCTCAAGACTGATTTTTATTTACTCCCAACATCATGTTCATCAAAATTTGGCATTAACCTTAGAGTGACCTTCCCGATGTAGGGCGGCAGAGGTCACAGACCTTAAATAAGGCCACATTCAGTGGGCATATATTTCAAATCTCACACACAGCTTCTTTTTAAAACTTAGGTGCACAAATACAAGACTGAGAGACAACAGTGATGCCCATTTTCCATGTTATGCAATAAAAAGGACTTAATTCTGAGTGGTGGAATCCCTTCCGCTATACAAATAGGGGGAGAAAACACAAAGGGAAACCCTGATATCATTGACTACAACAAAAATTAAAGTGAACATTTATGCATCCAACAAGAGCAGAATTAAGAGGCAGATAATAAACCAGGAATAATGCTTACACTGGCTCTTCCAAAGTGTTGATATTTATCAAATATGCAGTGTTCATAGAAATGAATGAAAAAGATGACCCTCTCTCGGTAGTGAAACAAGTAAGAGTCATTTCACTAAAGGAAATATAACTATCCTGTAAATATATTAAAAGAGACCCATTGTTAGAAGTTGAGTACACTGGAATTATTTATAGTTGTTTTAGAAATTAACAGCAAAGATCAGAAACCTAAGTAAGAATCTATGCACACACAGGTCTATGCGCACGGTCTGTGCACATAGGGACTGTGCACACATGGGGTCTGTGCACACACAGATCTATGCGCATACAGGTCTATGCACACAGGGTCTGTGCACACACAGGTCTGTGCACACACAGGTCTATGCACACACAGGCCTATGTACACGGGGTCTGCACACACACAGGTCTATGCACACACAGGTCTATGCACACAGGGTCTGTGCACACACGGTCTGTGCACACACATGTCTATGCACACGGTCTATGTACATAAGGACTGTGCACACATGGGGCCTGTGCACACACAGGTCTATGCACACACAGGCCTATGTACATGGGGTCTGCACACAGGTCTATGCACACAGGGTCTATGCACACACAGGTCTATGCATACGTAGGTCTATGTACACGGGGTCTGTGCACCCACAGGTCTGTGCACACACAGGTCTATGCACATGCAGGTCTATGTACTCGGAGTCTGCACACACACAGGTCTATGCACATAAGGTCTATGCACACAGGGTCTGTGCACACAGAAAGCTGAGTCCCTGCCTACAGCCCTGGTTGGGGTGTGAGTTGGCACCAACATTCTGGAACTCAGTGTGGCAGCCTACAGAAATAACTTGAAAAAACGTTCATTGTTTTAGAATCCCAATTCTATTTCTGGGAATGTGTCAGAAGGAAATGGTCAGAGATGCAAACATAGTGATTATCAACAGAACAATCTTGTATAAGATCAGAAGTGTGGCAAACACAGAAATGCCCGTTAATTAGGGATTGGTCAGGCGGATTATATGCTCCAGGTGACGGTGCACTGTGCTTTCCTGAAGAGCAGTCTGTTAGAAGAGTAATTTCCAACTTGCCGTAATTTTCCAAGGTCGTCCTTTTCCAGTTGTCCTGCCAAGAGGCTGTTGCCAGTTGTCAACCGAAACAACAACCACCTCTGTGTCTCTCCTAAGACCCCATATAATAGCGGGAGAGGAGTATTCTGAGACGCCATAGTGGTAAACACTTTCACATTTTGGCACCCGATGGCTTCCAGCAATAGCGGCAAGGTAGGGGTATAACCATTTTTTACACTTCAGAAAATAGCCATTTTTTACACTCTGACTTAATGATGAGAGTGTCCCTGTAGGGTCTGTAGGCTTGCTTATGGATTCAGAATTTGGTTGCCAGGAGAATCGAGGTAAAGGCTCTAAGCTCTTGATATTTTACGATGATGAATTTTTAAAATTCTGTCATCTCTTGTGATGGTGTGAAAGTATTCAAAGTCAGGGTTTTTTACTTCCATTTTGCGATTGCCTAGGATTAAATTTGTCTGTCTCCAGAGAGGTCACTGGGAGCTCATGCTTTTGATAGTGTTTCTGCCGAGTGAGCCAAGACTTTTCTTCTAGTCTTTTCCTTGAGCAGTGCCTGACATGACAGGCTGAGAGCTGGGCTGAGTTTGATATGGCAGAACCCAGTTTTGCTGAGTCGAAAGCAAATCTACTCGTAAGCAGTTCATCCTGTGAACTTGACATCATTAGTATCAGGGGCTGACCAACAAATGGACAGTTCTTGGTGCATTTTATATTAAAAATGAAAACCTTCTGAGATCCCGATCTTAGTGCACATAGTTCAGAGTAACCTCCGAATTAACTGATTATTCAATAATGTAGAATAAATTTAGGGGCAGGTGAAAGATTGATATTTTTTGGAGAACAAATATATAAAATTATGTTTCTCTAAAATACTTGTGGATATTTTATTTGGGGGACTGTTTGCTAGAATATTAATGAGGTAAGTTCTATATGTAATAAAGTATGGGAAGATTGATGTGAAATGTGAGCTCTTAATGTTCATGCTTTAAATTGGATGGATATATTTGCTCTTTTGGTACAGTCAAGTACAAGAAATAAGCATATAACTACATATCGTACATTAAAGAGCATAACTAGGACCAGAGGTAGAAAAGCAAATGTTTTTGCAATATATATGTACATGTATTTAATAAGTCCTTTTGACTTTATTGCAATTTTGTCTTTGTAATAAAAACAGCTATAAAATCCCATGCTACAAAAACAGGAAGAACTCATTGTTTTTACTACTTTTATATTACTTTTATTTTTCCTTTCCTCATAGTTCCTTAATATTACGTTCAGGAAATCAGTCACGTGGTTACTTAATAACCTCATTTAAATTGAGAACCACTTTAAGTCAGTTGAGCATCTGACTTTGACTGAGGTCATGATCTTGCAGTTTGTGAGTTCAAGCCCTGTGTCCAGCTCTGTGATGACAGCTTAGAGCCTGCTTCAGATCCTCTGACCCTCTCTCTCTCTGCACCTCCCCTGCTCATGCTGTCTCTCTCAAAAATAAAAATAAACATTAAAAAAAGAATTGGGGGCGCCTGGGTGGTTCAGTTCGTTATTCCAACTTCGGCTCAGGGCACGATCTCACAGTTCATGGGTTCAAGCCCCTCATCAGGGTCTGGGCTGTTAGCATGGAGCCCGCTTTAGATTTCCCTCTCTCTCTGCCCTCCCTTGCTTGCGTGCTCTCTCTCTCTCTCAAAAATAATCAAACATTTAAAAATTTTTAAAAAAGGAATAAATTGGAGTGTGATGATAGTTGGCTTATAAATAAAGCCTGCAGCATTGGAAACAGGACTTACCACATCTGGAAGTTTGAATCCTTCTGCAAACCCTGATCTCCTCATTGTGGCTCCTGAGCCTTCATTTCTAAATCAGGTTGCTTTCAGAAACTAAATGGGGAGCACGTTCAGATGAGAGCTGCATCATCATTTTAAGGTCTGTCAGGATTAACTCATCCTTTCTGGTGTCCCCACCCCTTTTACCTGCTCATCAGCATTAAAATGATCCCGTCACATTTGCTATTGTCATTTATATCTTCGAATCTCCTCTGGTCACACCAAGTACAGGGGTTGAATTTCAGAGCGAGTGTGACTTATGGGCAGGAAGTATTAAAGCGTTCAATGATTGTATTTTATATTTAAAAGTATTCAGGGGCGCCTGGGTGGCTCAGTCGGTTGGGTGTCCGACTTCGGCTCAGGTTATGATCTCACGGTTTGTGACTTTGAGCCCCGCGTCGGGCTCTGTGCTGACAGCTCGGAGCCTGAAGCCTGCTTCGGATTCTGTGTCTCCTTCTCTCTCTGCCCCTCCCCCACTTGTGCTCTGTCTCTATCAAAAATAAGTAATAAAAAAAATAAATAAAAGTATTCAGATTATAGTAGAAGGCGACACTAAAAGGGGAAATGGGAATTATATGAAAATGCACACATTGTCCGGATCAGAAGGTGAAGAATAAATAACTCACCTGTAAGCCTTTTTGCAAAGAAGGATGATGTCCGCTGATATCAAGTAAATAAAACCGCATGTATGTTCTTTTTTAAAACGTATTTTGGATTTAGTATTTTATTAGCTCTCTTCAAGCCACTGAATAAATTGTTTTGACGTCATTGCTTTTTTTTTTAAAGTGGCATAACAAAATATTTCTTCATTGCAGTTACATATGGCGTGTGCCAGTGGCTACAAGGAAGTGGTGTCTCTTCTCCTCGAACATGGCGGGGACCTCAATATAGTAGACAATCAGTACTGGACCCCGCTCCATTTGGCAGCAAAGTATGGCCAGGTGAAGTGATTTCCTAAATTACTTTGAAAAAACCTATAATTAATATATCATTTCGTATGTAATTTTTTCATTTCAAATTGTGTACTAGGTATGTGACTTTTAATGGCATCATATTAGGAAACGAATAGTTTTATGGTTCAAAGAAAACATTGTCTTTTGGAAGGATACATAAAGCATACATTCTCGGGATTCTGCGTGTTGTAGTCAAAACTGTTGGATAAATGATGCACAATTGTAAACGTTTTGCGTAGAGTGGACTTGTTATTTTCTTAACATTTCATAGTCCTTTTAATAGCTCACAGTTTCATGAATCGTTAAAAATTCTATTTGTTCTCTACAGTTAGAAGTACAGCAAATTTGCATTTTGGTTTTTATTTTTCATATGAATTACATTTCATCTTAATGAATGAAGAAAGACTATCAGATATTTTTTTCTTTGAATTGATTTTTGGCTACAGCTAATACAACCTGAGTCACCAGTGCACAAATTACTTTCTAACCAGGTACCATTATATCATGAAGCAAACTGACTTTTAAATGACTTATGTGGGGGCGCCTGGGTGGCTCAGTCGGTTAAGTGTCCGACTTCGGCTCAGGTCATGATCTCACTGCCTGTGAGTTCGAGCCCCACGTCGGGCTCTGTGCTGACAGCTCAGAGCCTGGAGACTGCTTCTGATTCTGTGTCTCCCTCGCTCTCTGCTCCTTCCCCACTCACACCCTGTGTCTCTCAAAAAATGAATAAAAATTTAAAAAAATTAAAAAAAAAATAAATGACTTATGTGGGTGAATATGACAGCAGTGTTCATAATAATATCAAAATCTGTTTATAAAATACACCATATTTTGTGTTAGAGAAAGCCTGAGTACTACTCTTTGGGAAGATAATTCAATTTTACATAAATAGGGAAGTTGAGGTTAAACTTGTTGATTCCCAAACATTGGTCTAGGGTGACAGTCACACCCCTTAAGTTAAGTTCATACCAAGTTGAGTCTCTTAGATCCTAAAGGGTATGAAAAATAGCGATCATAAAATTTGAGTACTGCAGTTATTGAAATAATGGAAAACATTTGCATTTCAATCATTTTAGAAAAAGCACATTGCTTAGGGAAAGTCAAATTAATGAAAACATCATTTGCTTTGACAACATTTTCTGTATGAAAAGGTTCATTCATTCAATAAATATTTCTAACAGGCTATTTATTAAGTACTTCAAACTGTGCTTTTAGCAAGTGAATGTTCGTGTAAATAAATGGATAGATTAAGGGACCCGAGGCTGTAGATGGTGAAGCCATTGGGCCCAGGGGCCCCAGGTCCCCTAGATCCCCCTGTAGATCATAGGAGCACTGGGGGATCAATAACCTCAGCACACCATGAATACACCCGTGCTTCATTTCTAGCACCGTGGCACACTGGAAAACGCTGGGTGAGAGGTTTTGTCTTTAGTAAAACGTAGAGAAGCGAACATATAAGCAAGTGCTATTTCCTAGAACACTACCTGTTGCTCTGAGCTGAAGAAATGGTAATCAGTGAATTATCAAAACGTGCTTATTGTAGTCAGGGATCCCTCTGGAAGGAGCTAAATCCAGAAGTGAGGGATTGATAGCTTGGTAAAATGTAACAGAATGCTACCACAACTTAATTAATTAAGGCTTTCATTTTACCCAGTTTTTCAACTTTTCTGATTGGACATTTAGATCAGGTATCATTTCAAGGAATAATACATTGTTTTCCTTCAAGTGCTTTTATTGGATAATGTACTCTGGGGCAATAGGACTAGATTTAACAAGTTTATTTATTTATTTATTTATTTATTTATTTATTTATTTATTTATAGTTTCTTTATTTAGAGAGCGAGCGAGTGGGGGAGGGGCAGAGAGACTGAGAGAGAAAATGAATCCCAAGCAGGCTCCCTGCTGTCGGCACAGGGCTCAATCTCAGGAAACCTGTGTTGAAATCAAGAGTCAGATGCTTCACTGACTGAGCCACCGAGGTGCCCAATTAGCAAGTTTTTTTTCTTAAAGACATGCCTCAGACTAACTACATCACCTCTTCTGTTATTGGACATTTAAATTGTTTTTATCAGAACCCAGTGTGTGGTTTTTGTTTTACTTCATTGTGGGTCAAATGAAATATTTGGTAGGAGTTGGGGTATTTTATTTGTTATTGTATTTCTCAGTTCTGTGATTTCCATTTGGCTTTTTTTTTTTTCATTGTAACTTCCGTGTCTTTGATGGACTTCAATTTGTTTCAAGAGGATTTGTAGTTGCCTGTTGAAGCATTCTTATGAGAGCTGCCTTGCCATCATCATCAGATGGTTCCCACACCATCCACCTTGCTCTTGTTGCCAATTCATCATCTTGTCTCTTTCAAGTTGTGATGTCCTGATCTTGGCATGGTGAGGGGTTTTTAATTGCATTTTGGACACTTCAGCTATTATGTTAGGAGAATCTTGGTCCTATGTAAATCTTCTGTTTTAGTCAGCCTGTTTAAGTTCAGCCTGCAAGGCCTGGTCTACTTGAGTGGGTTGTGGTTCCAGTTCCAGTTTCATTTTCAGACCCCTTGAGTTGTCATTTTAGTCCACTTGGCTTATCTGATGCCCCTGGTGTTCTCACTGCTTTCTTCTAATTCTCCCAAAGGGTGTAAGAGGTTTTCCCAAGCCGGGCTACCTCATGTCTCTGGGTGAGGTAGGTGGATGTCCACAGGGACAGAAGACTTTCAGGACTGGGGGCCTGTTGGGGCATTCTCCCTCTTGCAGGCACCCCCTCCCAGCTGTGTTTGCCTCTCATTGGGGAGGGGAGTCTCAGCAGGTTGGAAGAAAAAGTGCTTGATCTGACACTACATGTTAGCAGATCATGGTTCTGGACTCACCTGCTGTTGCTGGAGTGACACAGTTGGAATGTGGGAGGGATGCATCTACCCAGGCCCCTCTCTGTCCCTAAGTCGGGCTGGGAAACACTGGGTCTGGGCTAGCCTTCGGTTACCTGGGATTCCTCCCTTCCGCAGGCCCTGAGCCAGTTTTCCTGTCTCCTTGCCTATTCAGACCTCTTCCTGGGTTGCTTGTTATTTCCAGGGGTTATTTTTTTTTAATTTTTTAATGTTTATTTATCTTAGAGAGAGAGAGAGAGAGAGAGAGAGAGAGAGAGAGAATCCCAAGCATACTCCACACTGTCAGCACGGGAGCCCCCATGAATTGTGAGATCATGATGTGAGCCTAAATCAAGAGTCGGATGCTCAACTGACTGGGCCACCCAGGCGCCCCTCCCAGGGGTTATTGTAATTGGCAGGGAGGATGTGGAAGAAACCAGGCTAAGTTGGTATTTTTTTAAATCTTTTTTGAAGTCTTTTTTTTTTAAGTTTATTGATTTTGAGTGAGAGAGAGAGAGAGAGAGAGAGAGAGGGAGGGGCAGTGAGAGAGAAAGAAACAGAGAGAGAATCCCAGGCAGGCTCCACAGTGTCTGCAGGAAGCCTGATGTGGGGCTTGAATTCATGGAACTGTGAGACCACGACCAGAGCTGAAACCAGGCATCAAGCGCTTAACCGACTGAGCCACCCAGGTGCCCCTAAGTTGGTATGTTTTAAAGTGATGAAGAAGTTAATTTATGATTGTTTTCACATGAAACCCATCTGTGGGCAGAAGAGAAATGAAGGTGCATTTGTATAACTTCCATTATAAGGTGTCTGTGGGGATCTTTGGTTCTACATGTTGAGTATGTCTCAATGTGACCAATTTCTGACTCCAAGATCTATTTGGTAAGAACATCTAGACATTTCTGTTCCACTTCCTGGAAGCTATATGATTAAGGCAGAAAGAATGCGTAGCTTTCAGAAATTATATCCCTCAGGCAATCAGATGTAGCTCCTGATACTTTTCTCAGTTATGGGCCTGCAATTTCAGAGGCCAAGAGTTTGTATGAAAATAAGGAACTGACATTTCAGGGGTTCATGGGAAACCCTCCACTGCAGAAAGGGGGAAGTTCTGCCCAAGAAACTCCTTTTTTAAAAAAATTTTTTAATGTCCTTATTTATTTTTGAGAGAGAGACAGAGCATGAGCAGGGGAGGGGCAGAGAGAGAGGGAGACACAGAATCCGAGGCAGGCTCCAGGCTCCGAGCTGTCAGCCCAGAGCCCGATGTGGGACTCGAACTCCCGGACTGTGAGATTGTGACCTGAGCCGAAGTCGGACGCCCAACCGACTGAGCCACCCAGGCACCCCCCAAGAAACTACATTTTTAAAGGGCCTACAATTAAGCTTTATTTGATGATAAGGTGGTAAAAAACAGGATAAGAGTCAGATAAAATTTGTATCATGGAGAAAGACATGTTTTCTATAACCTTGATACAAGACTAGTGAATATGTTAAACTGATAAAACAGGTTGGCCATGTGGTAAGCAGATTGGCATTTGGTTTTAGTAATTGAAAGTAGATTCTTTTAAATGTTAATTTACACAGTTACCTTTAACAAAAAGAAATAATGGCTAACAGATATACCATTTGGTATATATCAACATATATACAAAATAATGATTAACCTATATACATATGTTCGGTATAAGATACATAGCATGATACCTTGTGTGCCTTGGTGATTTAAGAAACACGAGCCCGGCACAATTACCGCTGCCTTCATAAAGCTTGCCAGTGATTTCTGTCACACGCAAGCTGTAAGATAACGGGATGGCTGGCGAATAAGGCAGGGAGAGTTCATGGGTATTAGTGCTCTCACCCCATTATCTGCCATATTTGAACAATTTGTCAAACTTTGGGTTTTATGAGTCTTTGTTTTCAGCCTAGAGAAACAGTTACGAACTTAATGTGGGAAATATGATTCAAAGCTACATTTCCTTTGCAAGATGCAGAGTAATTCAGCTTGATGTTTTTATTCCTACTTCTCCGGTGCCCCAGTGATTTTCCCAACACTCGTCATTTACTAGTGATAAATGAATGGAGAAACAGTTTCCAATTGCTCAATTTATTCTTTCAAAACCAGCTGAAAAATATTTGACCCCAACTTTTAAAAAAGATGTATATATTTTTTGTTCTTGCCTGTATTTCCTGGACACTTCCCTGCACAAGCACCTATATTTCATTCTTCCCATCCAAGCGATTAAGCCAGTTTTGTTCTGAGGACTCCCTGGCCTCCTCCCTGGCTCTGAACCCAGCTCAACCACTCACTGGCTGTGTGAACATAACAAGCCTCACTAATTTTTCCTCCATAGAGTCTGGCCCCAAGGTCTTCAATCAATGGCAACCATCAACCTCAGTTAAAACGGGGATTTTTCTGTAGCTCAGGAGATTCTGGGGGAATGGCAGAGGCAAATGCATGAGACAGCATTTGGGGTGTGTCCTAGTCAATTGATTCAGTTGCTAAATTTGTACAGACAAACATCCGACATAAAGGTTTCCAGAATTGCCCAGTTATAGTCTTCAAATGAGGCAGGTTTAAAAAGTAATGTGACATTTATCCTCAGCTTCTCTAGAAAATGACTAGTCATTAATTCACTATTTTCTAAACCCTTACACATTTCAGCACCAAGGATAGATCTAAAGATCCTAGGTGGCTTTTCCATTTTGCTCCCTTATACCTATCCAGGTGGGGTCTCCACCCAAATGTAAGCTCCAAGCAGTGAAGACTTTTGCTTGCCCTCCATGCTATCTCTGTGTCCAGCAGACTAACCCAAGGAATTGAAAGACAGATCAATCAACCAAGAACTTGAAGCAAAGCACTAACACTCAGAGGCAGAGGGGGCTTTTCTGTTAGAATGCATGACATCATAACCAAAATATGTGTTGATTCAGACTAGAGAAAAAAAAACAACAACTAAGAAATTTATATTAATAGATTTTGGATAAATTGTGTTTCTTTTATTTTGTCAAGAAAATACCGTACAATATAGAGGATTATATTTAAAATTTGTTCATCTGTAAAAATACCACTTAATATTCATTTTGGAGATAATATTTTAGAAATAGGTTTTATTTGAATATCAAGTTATGTGTATGGGAGATTTAGAACTCTAAAGGAATTTACTGTAAATATATCTCCATTCAGGAAAAGAAAAAAGCTTTAGAAATGCTAACATTTTTAAAGACTGATGGCATTTTTAGAGACATTCATAGCACTTTCACTTTCTTATAAATACCTTACAAATATAAATACCTTTATGGAGAAGGTAACTCATAATTTGTAACAGTTTTTCTTATTGAAATTTATACTGGGATGGGATATATTTAAAAAAAAATTTTTAATGTTTATTTCCTTTTGAGACAGAGAAAGAGTGTGAATGGGGGAGGGTCAGAGAGAGGGAGACACAGAATCTGAAGCAGGCTCCAGGCTCCGAGCTGTCAGCACAGAGCCCGATGTGGGGCTCGAACTCACAGAGTATGAGATCACGACCTGAGCCGAAGTCGGATGCTTAACTGACTGAGCCACCCAGGCACCCCTGGGATGGCATATATATTTTAAAACTCCCCCTTTATATGACCTTTCCAGTGAGAAAAAAAGAGATGGCTTGTTCTTGTCTAAAACTGGGAACTGAATCGTTTATGTGACTGATGTCTTTTGGTTTTATAGTTCTTTTATGAGTCGTACATAAAATAAAATTTGATTCTAGCCTTGATGTGTTTTTAGTGCCCACAGTAGGATTGGTGATGCTACAGCAAATCATCAGAAAGTAACCGCACAAATGCTACATCCTAAATATCCTTCCCTTCCAAAGTACTTTGTATCACACAGCCTGTGTATATTGATGTTCAAAGGAGTCATTTGTATTGCCAGAAACATTTTTTTCCCAGGTTCATAGGAATTAAGATATTCTCAGAGAGTTTTGTTTTTGTTGTGTTTGTTTTTCAGATATTTCTTCTTTGCTGTGGGAAAACATAAAGTCACTCCCTGGTTTTCCTCCCACCCCTCTGAGCACTCAGTATTGACAGGCTCAGTGCTCTGTGCAGGCTATATAAAGACATGTTTATACGTCTTTAGGGAATCTCCTCACCTGAAGCTCCCAGTGCTCTACCTGTCTATGGCTCCCCAAACTGCCTTGTTTCCCTCTCACTGTGCAGACCCCCCAAGGACCAGTGCCCACTGGGTAATCTCTACCAACCTGCCCTCCACCTCCACTCATATGGGAAGGGAATCATCAGCTCCTTTCTCCAGCCCCAATGAGTTGCTGTCTCTATGGGTCATCATTTATTGACCACAAAACTGGGCATCATCCTTCCTCCCCCCTCTTCCCCTCTCCGGTGCCTAATAAACCCGAGTCCATGAGTTCCCACCTGGGAATGGTGTGAGGCTATGTGAGATGTAACCACTGCCCCCACCCTGTCCAGGAGCAGTATCCTTATGCGGGGCCTGACCCACCAGCCCACCAGCACTGTCCCACCCTTCTGCACATGTAAGCCTTGTCAACGAAGGTATCATCCAGTGTCAGCACATAGCATCCTTTGCTGTGCCCGGACAGGAAACACCACTCCACAGTGCACTTTGCAAGCCCCTGTGCCTGGGAGTCCGCTTTGTTCTCCGGCTTCATTCCCCAGCCTCCCCCACCAGGTTGGAACAGGTGACCATACCCAACCACTTCCAGTTTCTGGAACATGCCACCATGTGCATCCTCTCATGTTCTTTGCTTTTCCTGAGATTGTTAAGTGGTTCTGTCTTACTGACATGGTAGACCATGAGGAGACGATGCTTCAGTGGCTGCATTGGCTGTGGCACCCGTATCTCTGAACCATGTCACTTACCATGGAGGGTTGCATTTGTCCCCACTGCCCTCTGGTGCCTAATGCGTGCCAACGGGGTGGGCAGACAGCGATGTTTCTCATCAGCACAGGGCCTGACCCAGAACGCGCAGTTCTGCCCACAAATGAGGGGGCCCGCAATGGTCCTCGGGTGGCAGGTGCTTGTCCTTCCAGCCCTCTGTGCGTGCACCTGCACAGCGGGCTGCGGGATGGATGCCCTGGGGGCAGCAGGGACCAGGCGCACACGTCTGTGATGGGCACCCCAGGAAAACAGCGCACGGGCAAAGGGAGTCCAGCCAGGGGCAGATGGCATGGGCAACACCTGTGGGGTAGCATAGGCATTAATTGAGGAGCAGGACCAGGAAGGTCATGGGGCAAAGAGGCTGCCACATGGGGGGAGAAGGGACCCACTCGGGAAGGATGCACAGATAACTGGAGCAGTTGGAGAGCTTGTGTTCTGAAGGACGGACACAGGATCTGTGCTTCATGTGAAATCGTAGCGGGACCACACATGGCGGGGGGCGGGGGGCAACGATTTATTAGCTGGTTTTGTATGTTGGATCTGAAATCCTCCAGGGGGTTCTGAGTGGGAGGCAATGGCTCATTACAGTGTAGAGCAGACACCAGTGAGGTAGGAGGCACACACTGTGCGTTCCAGACCTTTAAGGTTTCAGTGTCTTCTCCTTAGGTTGTGAAACGATCCCTTTTAGTGTCTCAGACAGAAACCAGCTATAGCCACTGATTGCTACTGTTTGACTCTTCAAAGAGGGAATTTAAATGACCATCAAGCAATTAATTTTGCTAAATTCATCCAGTCTGAAGGACAACTCTCCAACGAATGAAGTCCATATCCAGTGAATCTTGGATGGATTTAAATTTCAGCTTAAATGTGTATTTTCTATTAGCCATTATGGTCTCCTTTTACACACTCACCCCCCCCCCCCCGCCCACCCCAATACACGCACAGTCACCTTATCCCCCGGTGCTTTTGGTGATTATAACGGTCTTGTACTAGTGTAGATGAATTCTTATTGGGTTGCACGCTCGACCTATTCACACATGAAGCAATTTACCTAAAGATCTTTTGTGAGGATAAAACAAATGTTTTGGAGGAGAGTAATTGAAATTAGCACTGGCCTGTTTAATTTAGTTCTGTGATGTGCTTCTCTGATTTCTAATTGGAAGTGCATGGGAAATACCATCTCTAAAAAAATAAAGGAATTTCCCAAATGAGAAAAGCTTCCTCCTTCCACACACGGATGCTTATTTTTATGGGCCTGAAATAAAATGGAGTTACTTTTATTGTTGCAGATTTTTATGTAGGAAGCATTTTGCTTTGATTACTTAAATGCTTTCTGCAGCTAGTTGAAGCTGGGGATGAGGAGTGGTTTGCTGAGAGATTGCGCAAGTTTCTCTCTGGAGTTCTGGAAACCGTGAATTGAATTTAGAAATGTGAAGTTAATTGTTAGACTCTGTGATGGTCTGATGTTTTTGCAGAGATATGAAAGCTTTTAGGTTTATTAACTATTTTTTCAGATTTGTGGAAACCAAAGGCAATCTTAGCTAAATTTTGGATTTTTTCCCTTCTTCTTCTGTCTTTTCTCCTTCCTTTTCTTCCTTTGTCCTTCCCTCTCTCCTGCTCTCCGTCTTTCTTTTCCTTCTCCCCTTCCATTTGGTTTAAACGCAAGCAAATCTCTCTGATCTTTAATATAACCAAACTCTCTTCTGTACATATTTTAATGTCCTGGGCATCTGCTGTATGTATTCTATCTTTCAGATTTCAAGAGATTCTTTCTTTAGTAAACTGTGTACTTGGAAGTAAAAATAAACTTCTAAATATAATCTCTTTACTGTAACGTAATTTAAATGTTATTGATGTAGTTTGTGTCCTGGAAAACCAAACACTGATTTTTGAATTGGCTTTGGGAAAGCGAACAATGAGCAGACTGTTTAAAATCTAATTAATTTTTTAATGAGAGTGCTAAGAGGAGCTATCATTGGTGGGTGGGGAGATGCCTCAGTGTGCCTGGATGTGAAGCTCCCCATGTGGGGAGAACATCACAGCACATGTTACAAAAGCAAAACCCAAGACTGGAAAAGCCAGTCTCATTCGAATCAGTATAAAGCAAGAAATGGAAACAAAAGACACAGATGGGGAAGGAGAAAGGAAGGTAAGAATGCCAAAGGAATCAGGAAAAAATGGAAAAACCAGAAACGTTAAGTGCATACGTCAAGTTGTTCACAGCAGCATTGAAAACACAAAATATATAATAATATATTTAATAAAATATTTTAACAGAAGATTTCTACACTGGCGACGATGAAACACTGCAGTGAGAAATGAGAAAAGAGCTAAATAAATGGAGAGGCAAAGCCACATTCATGTGTAGAGACAGTGAATATTTTTGCGCTAGCTGTGGAAGGCTGAATATTATCCCCCAAAGATGCCCACACCCTAATAACCCGGTTCCTGTCAATACATTTGTTACCTGGCAAGGCAGAAGAACTTTGCAGTTGTGGTTGATTAAGGATTTTGAGATGGAAAGATTTTCGGGGATTACCCAGATGGGTCCTTAAAAGCAGAGAAGCATTTCTTCCTGGCTGAGGGTCTGCGAGAGGTGTGGCTCTGCAGAGATGGTCGGAGAGATGCAGGTTCAAAGGTGAGGGAAGGAATGAGTTGCCTGTAGAGGCTGTAAAAGTCGAGAAACAGATCTTCCCCGAGAGCCACGAGGGAACATCCTGTCGCCAATACCCTTATTTCAACCTTGTGAGACGTGTGTCAGGCTGCTGAATTGTAAGATAATTTGTTTTTCTTTAAAGCATTACATTTGTGATATTTTTAACAGCCATAGAAAATTTTTTTTTTCAACTTTTATTTATTTTTGGGACAGAGAGAGAGAGAGCATGAATGGGGGAGGGGCAGAGAGAGAGGGAGACACAGAATCGGAAGCAGGCTCCAGGCTCTGAGCCATCAGCCCAGAGCCTGACGTGGGGCTCAAACTCACAGACCGCGAGATCGTGACCTGGCTGAAGTCGGACGCTTAACCGACTGTGCCACCCAGGTGCCCCACAGCCATAGAAAATTAATACAGTATCTATTTAAAGCCATTCCCGTCAAAATCCTAAACCCTTTCTTTTAGAAATTGAAAAGTTCATTCTAAAATTTATATGGCGACACAAAGTACCCACATGGACAAACTTATCTTAAAAAGTAAGAAAATGACAGATTTTTTTCAAGACTCACTGTAAGTCTTTCACTTATGTGATTTCAATACTGTCTATAAAGCTACACTAATCAAGGTAGTTAGGGAATGAGATAAGGGCAGACAAATAGATCAATGAAACATAGACCAGAGTCCAAAAGTGGGCAGGGACAGATGTATTCCATTAATTTTCTACAAAGGTAGCAAAGCAGTTCAATATGAGAGGAAAAAAAGGTTTTTTGTTTGCTTTGTTTTTTGTTTTGTTTTGGTTTTTTTTTAATTTTTTTTTTAACGTTTATTTATTTTTGAGACAGAGAGAGACAGAGCATGAACGGGGGAGGGGCAGAGAGAGAGGGAGACACAGAATCGGAAACAGGCTCCAGGCTCTGAGCCATCAGCCCAGAGCCCGACGCGGGGCTCGAACTCACGGACCGCGAGATCGTGACCTGGCTGAAGTCGGACGCTTAACCGACTGCGCCACCCAGGCGCCCCTGTTTTGTTTTGTTTTTTAAGAAATATGGCCGAAAAACAACACATTTGTGCTGGACCAAAATAAATTTGAGCTTTTATGTGCCATTTGTGAAAACTCACTTGAGGTGGTCCATAAGTATAAACATTAAAATGATAGAGCCTTTAGAAGAAAATATAGCATGATATTGTCATGACCTTCTATTAGGCAAAGAGCTATTGAACATAAAGAGTGCTAACCTCTAGAGAGAAAAACTAGAGATGTTGCACTTTAACAAAAGCAAAACAAAGTGAAAATAACCTTCGGTTCTTAAAAAAAAAAACATTTTCAAGAATATGAATAGGCGAGCCATAGAATGGGAGGAAATATTTGGGATATGCATATCTGACAAGTGTATCTAGAACGTACAAAGAACACAGATCACTAATAAAAAGACAAACACTCCAGTAATAAGTGGGTGAAAAAGTCTTGCATAGACACTCCACAAAAGAAAATCTAAGATTGGCTACTAAACGCATGAAAAGGTGTTCAGTGTCCTTCGCTGTCATGGAAATCAGTAAAACTGGACCAAAATAGGACTTCATTCCTAGTATGATAGCTAAGCTTAAAAAAGAAGACAAAAACAAGTGTTGGAGAGCATGTGAATCTAGCAATATGTAGATGTACAATTACAAAATTATTACATAGAATATGGGGCAACAGAAACTCTTGTTGGGGATGGGAGTGTGGATTTGAGCTCTCGGCAAAAAAAAGAAAAAAAAAAATTGGAGCTCTCTGACCACTTTGATGATGTCCAGACCTTTGCCTTGCAATTTCTGTCCCCTAAAGTGCTGTATCCAGAAGAGATCCTTGCACCTGTGTCCCAAGAGAAATAAATGAGAGTATCTGTAGCAACATTATTTGTGAAAGTAAGTGACTGAAAATGACTTGAATGTCCACTGAGGAGGGCAGACCAATCGTGATACATTTGTACAGTGCAGTTACATGCAGCCAAGAAAATGGAAAAATCTTGTTCACATCCATTGCCTCTGGTGATTCTCCAAAACGCAGTGTTAAGTCACGAGAGCAGGGCATCTATGAATATAGACACTGGGATTTCACTTCTATAAATGTCACAAACAGATACAACCGGGCAGTATGTAGTTTGGACATACTTCTGTACGTAAGGGTTAAACCTATAAGGAAAACATAGCAATAGCCCAAAATTCACGACAGTGGTCAACTCCAGGAAATAGGGATAATTTGGGGAAGAAACACAGAAAGATACCATGAATGACCCATTTTAAAAAGTTGGACCCACTGGAAATTATTTCATTTCCCCTCTGTCGGTGATACATGTACATTATATGTATTCCTTGAATTTCTATTTTATAATAAGATTTAAAACATAGATTAATCTCTCATCAAGTTGTATTCTTCTTAAAGCCTGGGAGTACGTTTCCCTATCTTCCCACGTGACTTTAGTTCATATTACCTGTGGGGCTGCCGTGATTAGGCCATATTTAATTTAGAGTTGCTAAATTAAAACAAAGACTTAAAACCTAGAATATGCGATTCCTCCCAAAAGATGCCCTAAAATAAACCTGAAAGGCGTTAAGTGAGCCTTTTCAAAGCCTCAGCGATTTATACCTCATTTGATAGGTAATTTTTTGTCGGAGTGTCTGTCACTTTTTTTATATAAGAAACGGAAAAAAAACTGGCAGTGGAGGGGGTAAGAAACGTTTAGCGTAGGATATATTTATACCTTCTCACACCACCAGACTCTAAGTGCCCTGGAGGCCAGGACTGCATAGCACCTACTCACGAATCCTCAGTATCCACCACACTGTTTCTTATTTCCGTGATCTTTAATGTTTCAGACAAACCTGGTGAAACTTCTTCTGATGCATCAGGCGAATCCAAACCTTCTGAACTGCAATGAAGAGAAGGCCTCAGGTAGGTGATCAGCATCCTGGGACCACCGGCAGTTACTGTCTCCTTTCTTTCCTACCAGAGTTGTTCATCCACCATCACCAGAGTCAGCCTCTCCTGGCAAGTTCTGTGCACACGCTCGGGTCCAAGCACTGTTCACAAACTCCTGTGCACCCCCCCCCCCCCCCGCCGCACCTTTACAAGAAGACATTCCAGAGGGGCTCCGTGTATAGGGTGCCCTTGGACTTGGGTGCAATCTGCTTTTGAGCTTTAATTTCCTAGGCATTGATTCCTTCAATGTCAATTACTTTAAAATATTTTGCTGTTATTTAACTAGTTTCTTATCGTTTCAAATATACACTTGTTCACTAGAGTAATATTTTAAAAATGCTTATTTATTTATTTTGAGAGAGAGAGAGAGAGAGAGAGAGAGAGAGAGAGAGAGAGACAGCAGGGGAGAGGCATTGAGAGAGGGAGACAGAAAATCCTAAGCAGGCTCCCTGTGGTCAGTGCAGAGTCTGACATGGGGCTCGAACTCACGAACTGTGGTATCATGACCTGAGCCAAGATCAAAAGTCCTGGATGCTTAACCGACTGTACCACCCAGGTGTCCCCTTGCTAGAGTAATTTAAAACAATAATAATGTTTTCTTCTGCACAGATAGGTATACTGTAGAAATCAAGACGGACTTTCTCAGGCTAATTTAAAACTTTGAAAATCTTAATGTTACTATTTTTAATAAGTATCTTTTTGAATATTTCTAGAGCTCTTTTTACCACAGTTATTGCATATGTACATACACTAATTTAAAAAATAGATGCTTATTCATTTTCTAGCTTTTAAAATTTGACAAATATACTAATCAGTTATTTGTTTGTTAAAAATAAAAATCTAGGGGGCGCCTGGGTGGCTCAGTCGGTTAGGCGGCGACTTTGGCTCAGGTCAAGATCTCGCGGTCCGTGAGTTCGAGCCCCGCGTCGGGTCTCTGTGCTGACTGCTCAGAGCCTGGAGCCCGTTTCAGATTCTGTGTCTCCCTCTCTCTCTGACCCTCCCCCGTTCATGCTCTGTCTCTCTCTGTCTCAAAAATAAATAAACATTTAAAAAATAATTAAAAAATTAAAATAAAATAAAAAATAAAAATAAAAATCTAGGAAAAGTATAGCATAAGTAATAAAATGATATAAAATTTTGAAGGTAGTAATTGATCTAAATAACTTAATTCAGTTTCTTCTTATTGCTATACTTTAATAATCTAAAAGCACTTTATGCCTGAGATTTGTCAGTGGATATACTTACAGGTGTATGATTACATGACTAACCACCAGCTTATGACAAAATGAGAGTTTTTCTCTATTTCTTATTTTTTTGGAGTTAAATGTTGTTTAAGTGTATCCATCTTTTTTTAATGTTTATTTTTTTTTTTGAGAGATGAAGAGCATAAGCTGGAGAGTGACAGAGAGAAAAGGAGAGAGAGAATCCCAAGCAGGCTCCCCATCATTAGTGTGGAGCCCAAGGTGGGGCTCGATCCCAGGAACTGTGAGATCATGACCTGAGCCAAAATCCAGAGTCAGATGCTTAACCAACTGAGCCACCCTGGCGCCCCTAGTCCATCTTATCTCAAATAGCTCAAATAAACTGAAGACTTAACGAACAAAACTCTAAGATTGCTTTATAGTTTCTAACTTTAGAATCAGGCTAATATTAATGATAGTGTAGTAATCTTACCATTAACTACAAAAGCATGTGGTTTGTTTTGTTTTGTTTTGTTTTTTAAAAAGGGAGCACCTGGGTGGCTCAGTCGGTTAAGCATCTGACCTCGACTCAGGTCATGAGGATGCAGTTCATGAGTTCAAGCCCCACGTCGAGCTCCGTGCTGACAGCGTGGAGCTTGGAGCCTGCTTTGGATTCTATGCCTCCCTCTGTCTCTGCCCCTCCTCCCTTGCGCTCTCTCTCTCTCTCTCTCTCTGTCAAAACTAAACATAAAAAAATTCAAAATGGTAAAGAGTAAATAGAAATGTATAGTTTTTTTTTCCTATTCTTTAAAATATGTATTGTGAAATATGTCACATCCTCTGTTTACTGTAGTTCCAACAGATCACATTTTTCAAGTTTATATCCCTGGCTTCTTTCCCAGAGAAGAGAATATATGATTGACCCTTGAGTATCTAGACTCCCATCTGTCACACTTCTACCTTTTAGGTCTAGCGTCAGCTAGACCTAAATGTGCCCAAATAGACACCCAAGGCAACCCACAGCCCTAGAGCCCAGGGCATGACTAAATGTCTGGTCTGGCCTCAACCCTGGCCACCTCAGGATATGATGGCTGTCTTACACAGTTTTGCCCATGTGGGTCATGCTGAGTCTACCATCAATATAATCCATTTTCCATACTTTATTGGTCATGAGTGACACAGTGATGGGCCGATAAAAGACTCTCAGTAATCTTTGTTGATTGAATGAAAATACTTCTTTCTTGGGGCGCCTGGGTGGCTCAGTCAGTTGAACATCCAACTCTTGATTTCAGCTCAGGTCATGATCCCAGGAAGTTCAGTCATGAGGATTGAAAAAGAAGAGTTGCCCCCATTAGATTCCTAATTGTTATGAATGCAAACTTTTCTTCAGGATTGACTGACTTCCGGTTTTGATTGTTAGTAAGTGCAAATTTGATTAAGGCACATCGATACGACCACCTAAAGATATTCAGATGTTACTGTCAACCTGTAACTTATAATATAATTATATTTCAGATTGAAAAACACAGATCACAGAGAAAGGCTAGACTTACTGTTCTCATAACACGACTATTGTCCATCTACCCATTTAGTAGGATGTTTGTAGAATGCCTACGACAAGTTTTATACTAACCCAGTCTTCGGGAAGGTATAACTATTTTCATCTTTTTCATTCATCAAGCTGAAGGAAGAGTTGCAGAGAATAAAATGACATTAAGTTCCTTCAAGCTTAGCTTCTCCGTGATTTTACATCTTACGCATCACCACTTGGTGACTATTGTTTTTATATTTTTCATTTCATTTCTAATTAAATATGCCACTGATATAAAACAAGATAGCCTTTTAAAATGGCATGGGGCGCCTGGGTGGCTCAGTCGGTTAAGTGTCCAACTCTTAGTTTCAGCTCAGGTCATGATCTCACAGTTTTGTGAGTTCAAGCCCCATGTTGGGCTCTGCTCTGACAGTGCAGAGCCTGCTTGGGCTTCTCTCTCTCTCTCTCTCTCTCTCTCTCTCTCTCTCTCTGGCCCTCCCCTGCTCATGCTGTCTCTGTCTCTGTCAAAATAAATAAACAAACTTTAAAGTTTTAAAAATAAATAAATAAATAAAATGGCAATACTGCAATTTTATTCCTACCATAAACTTTTAATGTTTTTCATTTTGCTCTATGTGTTGATAAATTTTAGCATTTTAAGCACATCGGAATTATTCCAAGTGAATCCTTTTCTGTGATCTTGCCTCCTACTTCTGTGTCTTGTATTGTCTTTTGTAGATATTGCTGCCTCTGAGTTTATTGAGGAAATGCTGCTGAAAGCTGAAATCGCCTGGGAAGAAAGGGTTAAAGAACGTTTATCTGTTCCTGCCTTGGCCTCTGAGGAGCCATATGAGGAGATTCTCCACGACCTTCCAGCACTTTCCAGCAAGCTGTAAGTGCCTTTAGTGTAGAATGCTGATGTCCTAGCCCTTGCTCGCTGAAGATTGATTATTTTGTTTGCCGTCCCTGTTAACCACCATTTTACAGTCCATGTCAAGATGGACTTTTAATGAAAAGAATTAGAAAATTGAAGCTATCTGTCAACATACTTACCACAAAATACTGTTGACAGTCGTGAGTTTAGCAAAGTTTTTGGAAAACTGGCTGATTCTCTTAAACATTATTATTTTAGTTAGTGTTTCAATTTGTCACCATGGGACCAAAGGTCAGATTTTAAACACACTCCACATTTTTAGCTGAACTGATACGTAAGATTTCCTGTGACTGTTAAAATGACTGAATTCCTAAAGTAGGAAATAGAGATGTTCACTTTTTCTCTCTAAAGTACAAAGCTTAATGATTTCTTGTTGTCTAAAATATCTCCTAAATACTGATACATACTATAGCAAGGATGGACCTCAAAAATGTTATGTGAAGTGAGTGAAGCCAGGCACAAAAAACTGCGTATTGTACAATCCCATTTAGATAAGACATCCAGAATTGGCTAATCCATAGAAACAGAAAGTGTATTAGTGGATTACAGGAGTGGGGACGGGGTAAAGGGGAATGACTCTTAATGGATATGGAGTTTCCTTTTGGGGATAGTGGAAAATGTTCTAGAAGCAGATGTGATGGTTACACAAATTTATGAATAGGCTAAAAAAAAGTGCTGAATTATACACTTTAAAAGTGTGGATTTTGTGCTATGTGAATCATATCTTAACAAAAGAAGAATCTACGTAAGGAAAAAATATTTCGCTTTGAAAAACAAAATCTGGTATTTACAAGCAGCGGGACCTTGGGAAAGTTCTTTCTATGAAATTGTTTCTTTTCTGGCAATAGCGAATCTGTCTCCTACTGGAATATTTGAGGGTGCCCTGAATAAATAACACAGTTTGGGTTCAGACAGACTGAAAAGTAATCCAGCTGTAATGATGGAGACCAAATTACACCTGATCACTGATAGGGGATGCTTTGGAGGGCATAACTGAAATCTTAAGCCGGCTCCACACTCAGCGTGGAGCATGACGTGGGGCTGAATCTCACAACCCGGGGATCATGACCTGAGTCGAAATCAAGAGTCAGGCGCTCAACTGACTGAGCCACCTGTGCGCCCCTAAATGGATCCCATTATTGGGCAGCTTTACCGACCACGTCCAAGGCACCTGTGAACTAGATCAGGTCTCCCAAATGAGGAGCTTCCAGACAAAGCTCATAACAGGACGGGACAAGCAGGCTCGCTCTACGAATAAAGAGAAGGGAGCTAAGGAGATGCTCTTCCCAGATTCATCCATCAGAGATGATGGATGCCCAGACTTAGCATGACTTGATCTCCTTTCCCGGGGAATAGAGGAGATGCTTCCAGTTGCCTTCTCACAAGGTGGGGGGGGGGGGGTGTGTGTGCTGAATAAGAAAGGTCAGAGGGAAACACGCATTTCAGCACAGATGCCATCACAGCCATTCAATAATACTTTTAATTTCAAGTTACTCTTGATAATTCAAGAGGCTACAGTTGTGTGCGAATGCATACGTTTACTTAATTCTCCACTTAATGCTGGCACGTATTCATCATTGGATTGGACTTTTTAACTGTGTTAGAAAAGAGCTTGTTTTTATATCAGACGCTCTGCGAAGAATTTCATGGATTCTCTTCTTCCATCTTCAAAGCGCAATTAAGCGTCTCTTATTTTCCCAAGATCACAGAGCTGGGATAGGACACATCAGGATTTACAGCCCAGCACTCCTACCCTAGATCTTCCGCACCCTGTTTTCACAGGTGGAAGAAAAATACCATGACATGGATGTGGGAGAAAAAAGAACAAAAAAAAGCCATAGAACTAGAAGTTAGAGTCCAGTTAGGAACGGTTAAGAAGATAAATATCAAGTGACCCCAAATGAACAGGTGGAATAGTTTGACATCATGTTCACGCGATTATACTATTGATAGCCCTGGAATGAGAGGAGTAATACAAACATTTGCTATGGAAGAATTTTTCTTTTCATATGGTGAGAGTAAAATCAATACCCAACAGATTCTGTTTTACTATTAGAATTATGTATGGGCTTTCCAGTTAAAGAGTTGTTAAACTGTAAGCAGATCCCAAGTTTGCGTTAAAACCAAATTCTTTCATAATAAGTTATTTGGGATAAATATCAACTTATCCATGCATCTATAGCTTCGTTTATGTCTTCTCCCTTTAAAAAAATAAAAGAAACTGATAACAGCCAATTTGCCCCCAAAGATACTTCTATATATTTTTTTATATTTTTGATTCAGCAACACGTTTTGAACAGATTATTAAGCGGCCTATTTATTCTACCCAATTCAATATAATTGTTTTGATTACATTGTTTCTTACTGACTTGGAGCTTGGAAACTTTGCAATAAGTTTATATTGAATTTCGACCGATGTTTTCACTGCAGTCCATTGTTCTTTTTGTTCAGAGAGAGAATTGAAAATTAAATCGAAGAACAAATCATAGTTTTACTTTTTTTTAATCTGAAAAAAATCACAAATAGACTTGACTAGTTTAAGGGTAATAAGTACATTTTTAAATTGTCTTTTATAATTTATGATTGTGATACATGTTATCTGTTTTTCATTGTCTTTGTAGTGTTATTAATAAATACGAAGCAGCAGCAAATAGATGAGATAGTATACCAACTAGGTACAGTTATATTTTAGGGCAGAAATTTTACTTCCTTTTTTTTCTTAATTTTTAAATGGTTACTTATTTTTGAGAGAGAAAGACAGAGCATGAGCGGGGAGAGGCAGAGAGAGAGGGAGACACAGAATCCGAAGAAGGCTCCAGGCTCCGAGCTGTCAGCACAGAGCCTGATGTGGGGCTCGAACTCACAGACCATGAGGTCATGACCTCAGCCAAAGTCGGACACTTAACCTACTGAGCCACCCAGGCACCCTGAAATTTTACTTTCCATAACTGCTCTTCTGAGCTGTGCTTTTGTGTGAGCAGGACAAATATGGACACTCAAATTTCTTCCATAAATAAATTCACAAACATTGTAAAGGTCAAAACTTTTTCTAAAGTGGTAAATGTGTGCATTCTTCTTGCTTTGAGTGTATTTTATAGCACAATGGTGATTGATTGGGACAAGAAACTTACTGAAATGTGTAGCATATTTTTAACACACTGCTCTTGTAATAGAGAACATATATGAAAAGGATCAGAGCACTGGTGTGAGTAACAGAAAATATAAGTGTAATTCTTTTGCAGATCTCTTACATGTCATTTACAAAGCAGCATTTGTTCACATACCAGTTGTTGGAGCGTCCATGGTTTAGCCCTGGTGTCCAGGAGGGTTTGATCTTGTGTCTCTCTCTCCTACCTCAGTATTGCTGGGTTTTCTGCAAACGCTTTCTAGCTGTTCCCTCCATTAAAATAAACAAACGCCATTGTTCTGTGACAATCCAAGTTTCCCTCATTTAAACCAAGCGCATCCTCGAGTGGTTTGATAACCTGAATTTTAACTGTGAAGCCTGATCTTCAGGTATTTCCAGAAGTCCCTCAGCTTTAGGGAGGTGAAGAAGGAATTAGAACAAAATGAAAATCCAGGAAGAAGGGGAAAGAGCAAAGGGGGACCTCGTGGTCAGTTTTCCTCTGCTCCAGGCAAGAACAAGCATTGGAATGAATGAAGCTCACTGCTCCTTTCATTTCCTTATTTTGCCCCAGAAAAGATAGTGCTTGAAGCGTACAATTAGAAAAAAAAAACGACAACAGCCTTCTTCTCTCCTCCGTGTAATCTGTTGTTTTTCTTCAGAAAGTCTCTTCACCCACCTTTTATCAGCAGCCCTCATTCCGAGAACTTATGACGCATTACCTCCTCTGAATTATCATGGCCCATCTTTTGGTTTTAAGTCCCGCTTCCCATTCCTTTGCGTTCTACAGTTGACTGGCTCCGTTTACATTTTCCTAGGATATGTTTTGCTTAAAATTTTAAGAAAACGATTGAGCGGTTGAATCTGCTACCTCAGCACACAAGTCAAATTCCCTTTCCAAATGTCAGATCTTGTTGACCGTCCCGTGAGGATGTGTGTGCTCACCCATGGATAGGATAAGAACGACACTTCTGCTGTGGTTCACTGTTAGCTGGACCCCTAATGGTGGCGAAACATTTAATCAATAGGAAATTCCTATACTGTTGAACTGTTCCACATTCGACGTTTCTAAGATATCTCCTATTTAAGTGAACGTGATGAGGTGTATATTTGTTGCCTGACTTTCAAGTTCGTGTCTCAAAATGAGCGTGTTAGATTGAACTCAGAAGCCTTCCCAGCTACGATGTTCCTTATCTGTTTAACTTGCAGGCTTCCTCTCTGCCAGAAATTCGCAACCACTGTTATCATACTCGACTGCTATTCCCCCTCTGTTCTTTCTTGACTTCTGACTGGGTGCCTCCTCCCTGTGTTGTCTTTCCTGTCCTGAGATGGATCCCAGGGTCTCATGTCCAGTTATTGCCACTAATGGAACAGCCGTGGCCAGAATGCACCCTTTGGTGTTTGAACATGGAAGTGCTCTCCCGGGGTATTTAAAAACAATTTTAGTGCTTATTTATTTTTGAGAAAGAGAGAGGCAGACAGAGCGTGAGCAGGGGAGGGGCAGAGAGAGAGGGAGACACAGATCTGAAGCAGCTCCAGGCTCCAAGCAGTCAGCACAGAACCTGATGCTGGGCTCAGACTCACCAATCGCAAGATCATGACCTGAGCTGAAGTCAGATGCTCAACCGACTGAGCCTCCCAGACGCCCCTCTCCTAGGGTCTTTAGTCACTGAAAAGTTTGATACGTGCCAACGTTTGCTTCTAATATGCTATTTCACGGGGTCCTTGAGTTGGAATTTGCAACAATTCTGCATAGTACCTAGTGGGCGGAGTGGTTCACCAACCAGTTGTGGGTTTTCACCAAGCAGTAACAACAGTGACAACAGCTGACAGTTCCTGTGCAGCCGCCGGACATCAGGACTTGTGCGGAGTGGTTTGTGTGGGTCACTGCATTTGATCCTCAGAAGAGCACAAGTACTGTCTCTCATTTGTTGTTGTTAAGTTTTATTTATTTGGTTTTATTGTTTTTAGAAGCTTATGTATTTTGAGAGAGAGAGAACAGGAGGGGCAGAGAGAAAGAGAGAGAATCCCAAGCAGGCTTTGCAGTCAGCACAGAGCCCAACATGGGGCTCGGTCTCACGGCCGTAGGATGATGTCCTGAGCCGAATCCAAGAGTCAGACACTTAATTGGCTGAGCGGCACAGGCGCCCCTTTTGTTGTTAATTTTTAAATTTGAGTACCGATGACACACAATGGCACATTAGTCTCGGGCGGACAGCGTAGTGATTCGGCATCACTGTGTGCTGTCCTCACCACAAGAGTAGCTCCCGTGCATCACCCTACAACACCATTGCAATATCACTGGTTGTCTTCCCTGTGCTGTCTTGTATTCCCGTGACGTTTTTTTTATCTTGATTGCTAAATATCTTAACACACACAACACAAATGCTTCCTCCTGTATCCCCACGTTATAAATCCCAGTCTGACACTCAGAACTTAAGGGAGGTGACCCGTGTCATACACAGGTACTCAGTCTTCTACTGGTTCAGGGAGGAGGTCATTTTTATTGGCAATGCTAAAACCTCTGATTTGGCTTGAAAGAGGAAATTGCTGATGTGAATTTGGCTGTTGTGGTCAGTCCGCTTTGGCTGTGGGCCACTGCCAGTTTAGCAGAAGTGTTTCGTGTGACCGCTTAAAAGATAGTCTGCGACTGGGGAGACCTTTCCCTTCTGCAGAAACCATAAGCGTGAAGGCCACTTGCGATACCGAGTGCTGCTGATCTGCTTTCAAGATAAAGCTACCGGTGAAATGGAACAACATGGGGCCATTACCTCTCTCTGTCGTGTTATCTATCACACCCTTGGTCTTGCTTGGTCTGAGCGTCTACACTGACTCCCAGAGGTGGCCTGTGAGGCCCTGCGCTGTGTGGCCATTATGGACAGAGACCCCAGAGCCATACATCCTGGTTCCGGTGCTGGCTCGGCACCTGCTGGCTCTTGACTCAGGCAGTTTGGTCAAAGTCTTTGCCACCTTTCTCCTCAAGTGTAAAATGTGGGTGTTGTTTAGTTAAGACTTAGTCCAGGCCTTTCTCCCTGCTTCTTGGGAGGAGAGATGCTAGAAGCTTGAAATTCCCAAGTCATGGGACTGTCTCCGATGTCAAAGATCCCGGGGGTCACACTTGAATTTATGCCGCCAGGGTGCCTCAGGGCCGGGGGATGGTCACACCGGAATATCCAGCGATGGGAGTAAGTGACTGAGCACTGAGTCAGCCTGGCCTCCAGGACGGGAGGAGGCCTGGACTCTGAGTCCGGTGATCGAGTCCATCAAGCTTAGGTAACAAAACCTCAGGGAGGACCCGGTGGAGCTTGCTGGTTGGGGAGCACCTCTGTAGGCTTGGCGGGTGATATGCCCTGATTCCACGGGGAGGGCCCTCCGGACCGCACCCAGGGAGAGCATGTGCACTGCAGGTCCTGACCTGTGCCCTCCGCAATAAAGCCGTAGTAGTAAATGTGGTGCATCCCCGAGCGCTGTGAGTTGTTCTAGTGAGTCATCAAACGCCAGGGAGTTGTACATTGGTAGGCGCTTGGTCGGAAGTGTGGGTGGGCATGGAGACCCCCAAACTCGTGGCCGTGTCTGACGTAGGGGCAGCAGCCTTGCTGGAAACAGTGCCCTTCATTTGTGGGGTCTGTGCTGTGGACAGTCAGTGTCAGAACTGCACTGCAGGAGGCCACCCAGTGATGATGATGGAGGTGACAGATGTCTCTTGAACGTGCTCTTGATAACTCAGTGACAATCTTTCTGAAACACTTAGAGCGCAGCGTCTCGCTCACTGTGATTCGACATACATGCTTGAGAAACGATGAAAGGAAAACCAGATGTTTTTCCATCCGTCTGTGAATTGTCAGCGTAATCATCTAAAGAAGAAAGGCCTTGTAGTTATACGCGGAGACAATAGAATTCAGCTTGCCGTTTGGTGCTGTCGAACTGAATATGAACCATTTAGAGAAAGACTTGTTTTCTAAGAAGCTGGAAAGAAACATCCAATCTCGGAGAAGACCAGCTTTGGGCGGGTGCGTCCTCTGATTAGGTTGCTTCGGGGCTGGGTCTGCAGGGTTTCTGAGTCCTGTAGCACTTGGGATGGAGAAAAGATGTGACAGGGAGAAGTCTGGAAAGAGGCAGACCTGAGCAGGGCCAAGGACGAAGAAAGCACAAGGGGCTGGGGGTGCGCAGGCCCCAGGGTGCATCAGCCAAGTGGCCGTTGATGAGAAGAAATACCCTGTGGTGATTTTTCAAAGGGCAGAGTATGGGTTGTGCAATGTGTCTTTGAGCTCAATAAAACCTGAGACCCACGACGGTCTTAGAGTAGATGTTATGGAAAGCCTTGAAGAGGCCACATTTTCTGAGAGAGGCCCATCATGCATTCATTCAAAAGCAGGCCAACTGTGGCCACACAAGATTTCTTCTACAGCCTTTCTTGCTCAATTGACAATAAATACGATTTGCATATCAAAGCAGTTTCAATGATTATTGAGCCTGACTGGGAACAGGCTCAAGAAGATTGCCTTGAGTATCTCCCTGGGCTCATGGTTGCAGTCTTGTCATGCAGTGTATTAGAAAAATTATGTTGCAAATGAAGGACATAGCCTTCGACCTATGTCTCAACACCACACATGGGGCTTTCTTTGCAGAAATGTCTCCGAGTAATTCAGGATAAGCAATACTGAAAAGTGCATTTTTACTCTTGGACCCTTAGACACACCTGTGCTACAGCCATTAGTGGCCTTGCCCCTGATGGGGGAACACCACATCTCTGGTTTCTCCTCTAAGGCGGTTGTTGTTGTACATTTACTACTCTCCCTGAATGACCTGAACGTTTTCAAAATCAGCGCAGCTTCCCGTGACCATTTTGCAGTAAAATAAATTCACCTGAGATAAAGTCGGACCACACTCCCAGCCCTGGATTCTTCGGAGTCTTTGGAAGCTTTGCATCACACAGTCTTGACAAAGCTGTCGGTCAGTTCCACGTGAACTTACAGGTAGGAATGGCTTCCATGGTCTAGTGGGGGATGGAGAGAAATGTCACACAATCCAGGGACACGATGAGACACGGAGAATTATTTAATCTGATTTCCAAGTTTAAACCACTTACACTATCCCTCAAACGTGGTTGGATAACTAGTCAGTCTTCTGAAGTTGGTTGCAAACCACACTGCCGTGAGTCTCTGGTTTTTACTGAGGTCTAGAAGACACATTGCCTAACTCATGAAGGTAGAGGGACGGGGTCAGCATTTCCCTTTCTAGTCAGTTCTTTCCCCTACACCTGAAACTGCCCCAGAGATGGGGCTCACTACCTTTCAGAGCATTTATTCCATAAGCTACCACACACACACACCTCATTCTCTTCTCTTTTTATATTATACACCGTGTGTATACACACTCACTCACTCGGCACACCCATGCTGGTGACTTAAGTTTTACCACATTCTATCAAATGTACTTGCTAAAAATGATGGAGAAATGCAGATTATTAAGTGTTTCCTTGATTCAAGTGAATGATAGTCATGTTGTTTCGTATAAATATCATTCATTAAATACCTATCCAGAAACATAAACGCATGCTACACAGCATAACAGTATAATATGGCCTATCCAGAAATTCCCTTCATGTATTCCCAGAGTGGACGCATTCGACTCACTTTATTATAGAGTCTGAAAATTTCTTTGCAGGTATCGGTTGAGAACTACAAGATGAATATCAAATATCTTAACAACAGTGTCATTTCCCGTTTAACCATGAGACACATTGACATTTTTGTTTCCTAAACACAAGGAATATTTTATCAAAGTGCTTTTTCTTTCATTGTAGTTTTTTAATGAAACAAACTAAAGTTATTTGGGGGGGGGATGGTGTTGAGCAAAGATAGCGATTAATTCAAAGCTGTCCAGGAACTGTTTCCTTCAAAATTAACCTTTAGATAATTATTTTGTAAATGCAGAAAAACCCAATTCCCTGTGGTAAGTCATTTATGTAGCTGTGTTGTTAGGATTAAAATTGAGATCTATTCATCTTTTTTTTTTTTTTAATTTTTTTTAACGTTTTTATTTATTTTTGGGACAGAGAGAGACAGAGCATGAATGAGGGAGTGAATAGCATACACTTAGAGGGAGACACAGAATTGGAAACAGGCTCCAGGCTCTGAGCCATCAGCCCAGAGCCTGACGCGGGGCTCGAACTCACGGACCGCGAGATCGTGACCTGGCTGAAGTCGGACGCTTAACCGACTGCGCCACCCAGGCGCCCCGAGATCTATTCAGTACATCACCACCACAATAACTGAGTCACATATGCCATTTCCTTTTTTTTTTAATGTTTATTTATTTTTGAGAGTGGGGGTAGGGGCAGAGAGAGAAGGAGGCACAGAATCCGAAGCAGGCTCCAGGCTCCGAGCTGTCAGCACAGAGCCCGATGTGGGGCTTGAACTCATGAACGCGTGACCTGAGCTGGAGTAGGATGCTTAACCGACTGAGCCACCCAGGCACCCCATATATGCCATTTCTTTACATTTATTTTGATGAGATTTTTTTGTTGGCCTACTATATCTCAATATAGCCAATTTTGTTTGTTTTCTATATTTTTCTAAAATTGCTGGTGTCAGAATGGGCAATGATTGTTGCTTTTGTTAGTTTTGTTTTATTACCTTCCTGTTTCCATTTTCAGAAACAAAATCCCAGTTCCTACAGGCACATTTGCTCTGCATGAAATGCCTTTTATGTTTCTAGAAATAACTAAGTCTTGACTAAATCCAATAGAGTTCAGAAATTGATTGTCTGCCGGAATAGTGTCATGTGGTTTTTTCCACGGTCAGGTTAAAGTGATCTCTCACCCTTTTAATCTAAACTTCTCTTGGATAATAGCTGTTTCATTTTCTTTACGTGTGTGGAATCTGCCTTACTTAAGCCTTCTTTTACTATTTTCCTTCCTATTTTTTTCTGGTTTTCACTGATAGACTTCTATTCCTGACACCTTTTTTATAAAATTAAAATTTTCTCATGGAGGAAAAATCGGAAAGTCCAGGAAAACATATAGAAGCATGAAAAAATGCACTCATTAATGTCAAAAGAAAAGTTTATACTAGAGAAGTTAAAGGTGAAAGGAAGAACTTATTCAAGACTCTTGCACTAGAGGGAGAGAGACTGAACTTGACTCTTGATACAAAAGGTCAGAGAGCTTTTAAGCGCTGGGATGAGTGTGTGGAAAAGCCTGAAAAAGCAGGAAGGCTGGTCCTTGTGAGGAGGCCATCCACAGTTCACTGGTTGGTGCTTAAGGAAGTGAGGCTCCTACCCTCCCACAGAGACCAGGAGATTGGGGCTCCTTCCCTCAACGAGCCTCATGGTTACATTTCTAGAGAATAGCTCCCAGGTCCTGGGGAAGGATGTTGCCAGTTGTAGAATATTTACAGCTCAGAGGGACAAAGGGCGAATTTACACTGGAACGTTCTCTAAGGAAAGGGAGGGAGGCAGTCTAGAGCTGGAGAGAAGCTGTCCTGAAGGTGAGCTGAGAGAGGAGACTGTGAAGTCCATCTGCATCAGTAGTCCACCTTTGAGAGAGAGAGAGAGAGAGAGAGAGAGAGAGAGAGAGAACCCCAAGCAGGCCCCATGCCCAGTGTGGAGCCCCACATGGAGCTCGATCTCACCACAGTGAGATCATGTCAGACACTTAATTGAGCCACCCAGGCACCCCCCACAGTAGTCTACCTTTTTAATGAAACTCCTATTAATTTGGTCCATTCCTTCTTATCCTTTATGTGTTTCTTTTTCTTTATTGAATTCTTGTTCTGTCTATATAATTACATCTTATTTTTCTAAAAATCCATCTCATATCATAAATATTTTGGATTGATAAACATTTAACGTGTATTGAAACAAACAGCAGTGAGTACTGAAACATTATTATTCCTTTTTCTAGAAAAATATCATTTTCATACATTTTCACAGTGTACAAATGGATAATAGTGAAAATTTAAATATATAGAAGTGAGCTTAGATGAATGCCGCAGGTAATCACAATGATTATGGATGAAATATCCTTCATTTTACAAGTGGAATGGAAACTTAAAGAAGAGTTGTTCCATGGACATTCAAAACATTACCATATGCCGGCAGCCAAGGTACATGCTTTGCATTTATTTAATGTTTATTTATTTATTTTGAGAGAGACAGAGAGAGCGAGCATGCAATCAAGGGAGGAGCAGAGAGAGAGTAGAGAGAGAATCCTAAGCAGGCTCTGAGTTTTCAGCTCAGAGTCCAACACGGGGCTGGAACCCACCAACCGTGAGATCGTGACCTGAGCTGAAATCAAGAGTCAGACCCTTAACCCACAGAGCCACCCACGTGCCTCATGCTTTGCATTTTCTTATAGAAAATATGCATATGACAAATATGTTACCATGTGATCCAACTGTATTATTTAGAATCATTGTTTTTCTTATATGAATAAGAGTATTTTTAACTAGTTACTTACAATTATTGTTAGTAGTAGACCTATGATATTAAGTTATTGAGTGTGGAAGTGATTTTTAAAGACGTAGGTGAAAATGCGTCGGAGGAGGGAGCACGTGTTGGCATCACAGAACTGTAGGGCTTAGCATACACTTAGATACTGCCTCGTCTAACTCCTGCATTTGCAAGGGCGCAGCTGTGGCCCAGAGATTGTGAAGGCTTAGAAGGTCAGGTGATTGCCAACGTGAGGCAGAAACCGACTTAGAATGAGGTCACTGTATTCCTGGATCAATCTTCTTTCTGAGTATACCTCTCAGTTGGAAATACGATAGAACCCGCTAGTAACACTGTGATTAGATTTGAGATAAGAAAGGGGTTGTTTGGCTGTGTTAGTAAACTCACTGTTTCTCCCTTTCAGAAATCCTTTGTGGGGCGCTTGGGTGGCTCAGTCGGTTCAGCGGCTGACTTTGGCTCAGGTCTTGATCTCACGGTTCCTGAGTTTGAGCCCTGCACTGGGCTCTGCACTGACAGTCTGGAGCCTGCCTGGGATTCTCTCTCTCTGTGCCCAAAATAAATAATTCTCTCTCTCTGTGCTCAAAATAAATAAATACATTTTACAACAGAAACATAGAAATCCTTTCTAACTGGTGACTTTCTGTGGTTTCTACCTGACTTGTCAAACCACGGCTTTATTCATCACTTTATACTCAGAACACTTGGCACAGTATAGGCAAAACCTCTCTTTAGTTTCTTTTTTTTCTTTTCTCTTTTTCTTTTAAAACTTCCTGACAAAGCAGAAAGAAAGAGATGGCTGATATACAAGGCCAGATAAGTAAGGACACATTTTGGTAGGTGTGAGGGTGGATTGTGGATGTGGCCAGTGTGACTGGTGGCTAAGAACACAAGCTCTGGACCTCAGGTCCCAGCTGTAGTCCTGCCTCCCTGTGTGTCCACAGCCAGTCCGTCTCTCTGTCCCCCAGTGTACTCATCTATAAAATAGGTGGAATAGTAGATGTGTCTTTATAATGTTGTTGTTCCATAGTTAGTATGGATGGAGTACTTAGAATGGAGATGACCATGCCTTAAATCCCATGTAATTATCAAAATGTTTTGTGGGTGGTCCACTCAGATTAAAGAAAATATAGGGAAGCTGCAATGGTCTTCAAATGCCTGAAGGGTTCTCATGTCAGAGAAGCATGGGGCACCCCTCGGAAGCTCAGGGAGGATGAATACCAGTTAGGGCAGCGGGCAGTGTTGCCCAGTTGTTCACGGAAGAAATAGGGCCCCTTTGCAGTTGTGGATACCTTACCACTCGATGGTATTCAAGCAGATCTGGATATGAAATTTTTATAAGCATTAAAATCATCCCCATCATATAGTGAATTAAAAAAAAATGTTTAATGTTTATTCATTTTTGAGAGACAGAGTGCAAGCAGGGGAGGGGAAGAGAGAGAGGGAGACACAGAATCCAAAGCAGGCTCCAGACTCTGAGCTGTCAGCACAGAGGCCAACACGGGGCTTGAACCCACGAACTAGGAGATTATGATCTGAGCTGAAGTCAGATGCTTAACCGACTGGGCCACCCAGGCGCCCCAAGAATTTTTAAAATTAATAACTGTACTCTTGGGAAGGATAGTCTGCCATGGGCTTTGAGCACCCTGAACATTGTTGCTCAGTTTTTCAGACTGCAAGGCCTGTGTAGTTAGAAATACAGGCCACCAAGCAGCTCAAGGAGACCACAGAACTCACTTGAGGGGAGGGGCACTGGCTTACCAGCTACTTGGTGCAGTGTTCGCTGCTCGCTCAAAAAGTATTTGACTCTTGCCCGGAACTCTGTCCTACAACACAACACACTGTGGGTGCAGGTGTCCGTGGAGGTCTATCTGTGTGGGCCCATCGTGGGACATGGCGCAAACATGCAACTCTGTGTGTGCCGTCTGTGAGTAACAACATCCTCCATCTCAGATCTGGGAATCTCTTGTCTCCCACGCTTCTCCATGAAATAGTGCCAAGCTGACCTGTTAGTTTGTAAGCAGAGAAAACTTCACAGCGCTGGGCACATGCAACTAACAATAGCTAATTTCACTGCCTGCTTATTCCTGTAGTCGTTGTGCTAAGCCCTTTGTATGCATTATGTTGGAAATCCAACACCGGTCTTTTTTTACAGATTGGTTTTAGAGAATGTGTATATAGCTTGCCCAGGATGGCAGAGTGAGCATCAAACGTTGTGCTTTTATGACACAGACACAGTACACTTGTCACTGTTCTGCACCAGGCTGCCTCGTTAGTGTGCTCCCCTGTCGCCTCACCTACTTAAATATGTCTTCATTGAGTAAACCATCATCATCCGGAGCTCAAGGGATGCATAACCGACCTCACATTTCTGTAAAAGTGTTCCTCGGGCCTTTCCCTCAGGCCTGGCATTAATGCAGCCCATTTACTGTTGTTGTTGTTTTTCCACACTTTTCTAGACTCTGTTGTACATTTGGAAGATAGGGCACAGAGACAGGCTGTAAAACAATGCGACATTGTGGTTACTAAAAGAAGCCCTTCAGGATGCTTTCCTCCACCCCTAGCACTGCTAATCTACAAAATCATTTGCTTTTCTCTATACAGCAAGAGGAGATTGAAATAAAAAATTCACTTGTAATGGCGCGAAAACATGCAATACAACAGAATAAATCTAACAGATATTTGGAAGGTTTTAATACCAAAAGTTACAAGAATACTGAGGAAAATTAATGATCAGAATAAATAAAGATACTGTGCTTATGGATGACAGAATTCAACACCGTTAATATGTAAACCCTCCCCCAAATTGATTTACCGGTTGAGCACAATGCTAATCAAAGTCCCAATGGGCGTGTTTATAAACTTTGACAAATAGATTGTAAAGTCTATATGAAAATGTTAATGATCTTGAATAGCCAAAACAAAAGAGCGAAGTTGGATGAATCCTAGTACTTGATTTTGAGTCTTACTGTGAAGGTGTATTAAAGCAAGACAGTGCAATATTGGTGTGAGACTAGACTGTTATATCAGTGGAACATACTGGAGTACCCCCAGATAGACCCACACATATATGGTAACCGAATCTTAACAAAGGTATCCAGATAATTGGCTAGAACACTTGGACAGCCAGCCATAGGAAAAAAATAATGAAACCTGACACGTGTACAACACCATATACGAAACCCACTCACGATGGATTATAGACTCAAATGTAAAGCACAAAACTATAACGTTTCTGGAATATAACCTGGGAGAAAACCTTTTTGATCTTGGGTTAAGAAAAGAATTCTTAGATAAGACACAAGAAACACAAGTCATAAGAGGAAAAAAAAAAAAGGAACAACATATTTTGAAACACACCATAAAGAAAATGAAAAGATAAAACCCAGACCGGGAGAAAATACTTGCCATGTATGCATCTGATAAAGGACTGGGAACCAGAATATATAAAGCCAGTACTCAAGCAACAAAGATTTGAACACCCACTTTACCAGAGAAGAGCTTTTTATATTGAATAAGCACATTAAAATACAGATTGAAACCACAGCGAAAAACCACTAATATACCTACTAGAGTGGATTTAAAAAAAATTTTTTTTCAATGTTTATTTATTTTTGGGACAGAGAGAGGCAGAGCATGAACGGGGGAGGGGCAGAGAGAGAGGGAGACACAGAATCGGAAACTGGCTCCATGCTCTGAGCCATCAGCCCAGAGCCTGACGCGGGGCTTGAACTCCCGGACCGCGAGATCATGACCTGGCTGAAGTCGGACGCTTAACGGACTGCGCCACCCAGGCGCCCCTAGAGTGGATTTTAAAAAGAGAGAGAAGTGGGGCGCCTGGGTGGCTCAGTCGGTTAGGCGTCCAACTTTGGCTCAGGTCACGATCTCACAGTTTGTGGGTTCGAGCCCCGTGTCGGGCTCTGTGCTGACAGCTCAGAGCCTGGAGCCTGCTTCGGATTCTGTGTCTCCCTGTCTCTCTGCTCCTCCCCAAATCATGCTGTCTCTCTCTGTCTCTCAAAAATAAAACATTAAAAAAAAGTTTTTAATTAAAAAAAATAAAAAGAGAGAGAAGCATTGGCAAGACCGTGAGGCAAAGGAATTGCCAAGGCACTGCTGGGGGGAGCACCACGTCAGAAGCAGTTTGTGGAGTTTCATCTAGGTTTTTAAACAAGATAAATGAGAGCATGTGTCTGCCCAAACACCTGTACACAGCTGCGTGTAGAAATTTCGTTTACACTTGACAACATCTGGACAAACCCAAACATTTGGTGCATGGATAGCCCGAGTGTCGCATGTTCCACAGCAGACTACCAGTCGGCACTAAAAAACAAGCCACTGACCAACCTCAAAAACATTATGCTAAAGTAAGTGAAGGCAGACGCAGGCAGCTACGTGCTCTATGATCCCTTTCTGACATTTTAGAAAAGGCAAAACTATAGTGAAAGAAGTAATTATCAATGGTTGCAAGGGGCAGGAGGTGAGTGGACATGACTGGCTCCAAAGAGCAAGCACAAATATGGGCATCTGGCTGGCCCAGTCGGAGGAGAGTGTGACTCTTGATCTCAGAGCTGTGAGTTCAAGTCCCAACGGGGTGTAGAGATTACTTAAAGAAATTAAAACACAAACAAACAAAGAACAGGCACAAAGAGATGGTTGGGAATGATAAAAATCCTATATAGCACTGGTTATGTGGGCTACACAAATACATATATTTAACCATTTACAACTATATATATATTCAACACATACATCTACAAATGCATGTACATCTACAAAAAGTGAGTCATAGTCAGTTTTACTCTATGTAAATAATACCTCAATAAACCTGAATTTTTTGCAAACCAAAAAGTGCATTTAAGCGTTAATTAGAATTACAAGTGCTATAACAGAATACATGAAATAAATATGTTTATATATATCGTGCTTGATTAAATAGGTATATATTTTTGCTTTTATGGTAACATTTAGGGAAATGCAGTTTTAAATCTCGCTATCATAAAATGTTACAATGCAAATTAAACATTTAGATTGTGTTAATTTTTAATGAACATTATATAATAATGGCTTTCTTTTGGCAATGATGTCTTTGGAACAAAATAAAATGAAGTGGCTTTGATTTTCTTTTTTTGCCTAGTTTGAGCCATATGAAGTAATGAAACTTATTGTTTGTGATATTTCAACCTTTGAGCACATCATTCTTCTCTGATTCCCCTATTAATATTTCATTACAAACTCTAAATATTGCCCATGATTCTATAACATATTTTACTTTTTTTTCAATGTTTGTTTATTTTTGAGAGACAGAGCATGAGCAGGGGAGGGGCACAGAGAGAGGGAGACACAAAATCTGAAGCAGGCTCCAGGCTCTGAGCCGTCAGCACAGAGCCCAACATGGGGCTCCAACTCACAGACCGTGCGAGATCATGACCTGAGCCAACGTTGGACGCTCAACCAACTGAGCCACCAAGGCGCCCCTCTATAACATATTTTAAATTGCATATGAACAATATTTTAATTAATTGTGTAATTTTGGCCTTTACATGTTTGCAATTCACTTTCCCACTTAAATCTCTTACTTAGTTCAACCATGCATCAACCTTAGCTTATAATTTGCTTATAAATTGCTTATTGATTTTCTTTTATGTCATATATACATTTGTAAACATTTTCTTCTCAAGTTGAATATATTTTTTTCTTTTAAGGTTGAAATTGAGTGAAATTTAGAATAGAAAAGTTTATTTCCCGTTGATTGTTTTCTTCCCTTCCGTGTCGAGAAGCAGTTTCTTATCTGAGTAAAACACCTTTCTATAACTGCCCAGTTTTGTTATGGTCTTTTTTGATTAATACGACAGTGTCCGGAGAAGACTAATTACAATGTTGATTATTTTCTGTAGCAGTCCCCTGGTGTTGCCGATTGCCAAGCAAGACAGTATGTTGGAAAAAGACATTATGTTCAAAGATGCAAGAAAAGGTCTATGCAAGCGACAGTCTCAGGACAGCGTCCCTGAAGATGCCACGGTGAACGTCCCCACCAAACCTGAACAGGTAACACGTCTTTACTGTGGGTCTGCTTAGTGCATCATGCTTTAAAATCCAACGTTTCAAAACCAAACACCCACAAATTTCCATTCAAGGAAAAATTCATGACCTAAAGGTTAATACTTGGTTTAAAATTCCCATATACACACTGTCATGGCATTATACTGACCATTAAACATAGCTGCTATTGTTCTGTAGAAGGATTTAATTTTATACTCTTGACTTCTATATCAGGAACGTGAGCTCAGCCAGTATGCTGATTCCTGAATATTCCTGAATAACAGTTATGTGTTTGGTCATCATTTTGATTATTACATGGAGTATGCTTTTTGTTTCCTTCAAAGATCCAACTATTTTATATAACAAGAAGAAAGAAAAATCAACCACTAAGAGTCATTTATGGAAAGTAACTGTGGTGGTGTACTGTGTGTGTGTGTGTGTGTGTGTGTGTGTGTGTGTCCCGCAGTGCCTAGGTTATGGGCGATCACTTTGATGAGCTGGGAGATATAGAAATTAGTGTATTTTCTGTTACCATTCCTACAGAAATAAATGATTTTTACATGCTTCATGTTTTATAAGTGGCAGAGTAATTTTATAAATGTCAGAGTAATCCTTGAAACTGTTTTATTTCACTCTAATTTCAGATAATTTAAAGACATCTTAGCTAGGTTTTCCAAAGGCCATCTTTTCAAAATTTAATTTTAGTTTCATTAATTTTTGTTATGTCAAAATAACTAATAAATGGTTTTTGTAATTTTGAGATACTTTAAAAATTATTATTTATTTGCTTTTGAGAGAGAGAGAGAGAGAGAGAGAGAGAGAGAGAGAGAAAGAGTGAGTGGGGAGGGGCAGACAGAGAGGGAGACACGGAATTGGAAGCAGGCTCCAGGCTCTGAGATGTCAGCACAGAGCCCAATGTGGGGCTTGAACCCATGCATGAATGGTGAGATCATGACCTGAGTCGAAGTCAGACACTTAACCAACTTTAGTAGGTGTATTTGTCAGCTTAGGCTGCCATGACAAAATACTACAAACTGGGTGGCTTAAGCAACAGAAATTTATTTTTCACAGTCCTAGAGACTTGAAGTACAAGGTCAAGGTACCAACTGATGAGGTTTCTTCTGATAAAGGTCCTCATCCTGGCTGATTTCTCCCTGTGTCCTCATCTGGGAGGTGGTGGTGGTGGGGAGGAAAGAGACAGAGAGAAGGAAAGAACTGTCTGGTGTCTCTTATAAGGACACCAATCCTATAGGATCAGGGCCCCACCCCTGTGACCTCATTTAACTTTTATTACCTCCTTAAGGCCCTATCGCCAAATGCTCACATCGAGAGCCTCAACATATGAATTTGGAGGAATGCAATTCAGTTTGTAACAGTAGACAGATTGAATGTTAGGTAAGATTTAAGGCACCGCTGTCATCCCTCCTTGGCCCTGATTCTCTCCCGAGGAAGATCGACGTCACCCACTGGCTGGATTATACTTTTACGTTTCACAGGAGAGCTTCAGAAAAGGCTTGTGGAAGCAAGAGCCTTCTGAATAGCATTTTAAAGGGAAACGTGGAATGTGGAAAATTTCTTTAAAAATTGAAACAAAAACCACTGTATCTCTCCTTCCTGGTTTTTCTAAAATGTAGGTTTTATCAAATGGTAACTGTGTGAATGAATATTCAAGGCTTGATTGAAACTTTTTCGGTTCTGGTAATCACCAAAACGAACACGTATTATCTCTGAGAATGGAGAGAGAATTCCTCTTAAGTTCTTTCAAAGTGTGTAATACGTTCTTCCTTTTCTTTCCTTTTCATTCTGCCTTTCCCTCCCTTTCTCCTCTCCCTGCCTCCTTCTGTCCTTCTCTAACTTCCTGACTTCCTAACTTTACCCTCTCTCCCTTCTTCTGCTTCCTTCCTTTCTGAATATATTTATAAAAATTTAGTTCACACTTGGGGCGCCTGGGTGGCGCAGTCGGTTAAGCGTCCGACTTCAGCCAGGTCACGATCTCGCGGTCCCGGAGTTCGAGCCCCGCGTCAGGCTCTGGGCTGATGGCTCAGAGCCTGGAGCCTGTTTCTGATTCTGTGTCTCCCTCTGTCTCTCTGCCCCTCCCCCGTTCATGCTCTGTCTCTCTCTGTCCCCAAAATAAATAAACGTTGAAAAAAAAAATTAAAAAAAAAAAAATTTAGTTCACACTTGAAATTTGGGTCCAATTTTTATCCCATTTAGTGAAGGCACGGTAGCCTGGGAGTGCAGAGAAGACTGATGCCCTGGTTCAGGTCTGCTGCTTAGACTCTAGGCTCCTTGAGCTCATAAGACCTATCTATAAAATGGGTACATAGTATAGTCTTCACAGGGTTTTTACAGAGCTGACAAAAAAAGAGGGCTATAAGGTTATAACACAATTACCAAGAACAGAGTAAAAATGCAGTAAGATGGGGGCATCTGGCTGGCTTCGTCGGCTGAGTGTCCAGCTCTTGATTTCAGCTCAGGTTGTGATCCCACAGTTCTGGGATCGATCCCCAGGTAGGGCTCTGTACTGACCACATGGAGCCTGCTTGGGATCCTCTCCCCCACCCCCTCTCTGCCCCTCTCCTGCTCTCTTTCTCTCAAAATAAATAAATAAACATTAAATTAAAAAAAATGCAGTAAGATCTATTTATATTTTTATTGTTATTATTTGTATAGATTCACTGTATGTTCGGTTTTGCCAGAATGGCTGAGTTCTCTACCACTAAATGTATCTGCTCTTAATTGATCTAATTCCAGTCAACACATCCACCAGGCTTTATTTTTTTTTTCAATGCAAATGTAGATTACTTTAGATAATAATAATACAAAATCATAGTTTGTATTAACATTTCAGTGCTTAACCATGCATTCACCTGCATTATCCTAATCCTCAAAATCCCACCATGGGCAAGTTATTATCCTTTTTCATTACTTAACTTACACTCATGTTACCGATTCAGTTTGAAAATGACCAAATTCCAGAACCTGAAGCGAATTGCCAAGAGTCACAAGTACTTCTTTACTCTGGATCTGGTTCTTCATCGGGGACACCCCCAAGGAGCTCCCCATTCACCTGGCAGAGCCCTGTCGACTTGCGATGGTACCATCAATAGGCGAGGGGTCGGCATGCCACGGCTGCCTGTGCACTACAGGGCTTTTGACAATTGACGAGAATTCTTTCTGTGGTCCAAGAAATACCCATATTTGCATATGCAAAAATGTAAACCCTTGGCCAGGCGAAGCAATAGGAAGTGAAAGAACCTGATACATTTTGTTGTCTTAGAAACATCTAACAGGGGCGCCTGAGTGGCTCAGTCGGTTCAGCGTCTGATTTCAGCTCAAGTTGTGATCTCATAGTTCGTGGGTTCCAGCCCCGCGTCAGGCTCTATGCTGACAGCTCGGAGCCTGGAGCCTGCTTCGGATTCTGTGTCTCTCCCTGTCTCTCTCTGCCCCTCCCCGGCTCATTCACTGTCTCAATCTTTCTCAAAAATGAATAAAAACATTAAGAAAATTAAAAGAAACATCTGACAGAATAGCGAAAACAAGGGGAAATAATTAAAATGCTATCTAGGCGCGGTGGTGGGCTTAAGCTTTGGAAAACTTAGTATTTTGTCAGATTATCACCCTTTTCCCTGTTATGACCTCTTGGCCACCTCTTTTTTTTCCTAACTTCCTCTCTCCTCTTCATTCATGAATACTCGGTCCTTTTCCCCTCCTCAAGATCCTGATGGTTTTCTCCTGTTTGTCAAACCACCTCCTCTGTCCCCTGGACTTATGGTTTCTGCACATGTACTGCTAATCTCCCAGGGATGAAAAGTCACAAACAAACGAACAAAACAGGAAAGGTGACGCCACTCCAGGCAAGTGTGGACGACCTGGAGTCAGGGAAATCAGACTGTTTCCCAAACTTAAGTTCCCTTTGGATCTCGAAACATTTCTCAAAGCGTTTCTCTGAAGTTCTTCCTGACCTTCTATCCTGAGCTCTATTTACTTTATGTTCTAGATCTCCCCTTTTACACAGATAGATAGGGATATATATCTTCATGGAAATCAGAGTGGCCAATCTCAGAGAGGATTTTTTTTTTTACATATTTTCCCGCCTCGCTTTTATCTTGTGTTATAATTGTTTGGCAGACTTTGACAGTAGACCTTATCAAGCCTGCCACTGTAACATAAAAATATTCAGAGATGTGTTTTTCTAGTTCTTTCTACTTGCAGCTGCCCCGGTGCCTTTGAAATCTTTATAAAGAACGTGTCCCTCTGATAACCTTGCTTACAATCCATCACCAAAGCCTCCTTCCTGATCATTTTGGGCTCCTGATGTGATGAATGCAAGGAATTCTTCCCTTGATCTGCTCTCACACTGTATTTGTCACATTTCATTACCGCAGACAGGCTCAGGCGTCTCCACATTTTTACTGTCAGCCTAGTACTTTCCTTAACCCCGTGAAACAGCTGTGCCACTGTGGATGGAAATCCACAAAAATACCAACGGATGTCTGCAATAGCTCTCTCGGGCTTGTCAGAACAAATGTCGGGCTTCCGTTCATACTCTGCATGCGCTTTCTAAACATACACCCAGAAGTCCGCATTGAGCTTGGTAGAGCTATGGCTGTAAGAGGAAGTTTCTTATCTTAGAAACGTAAACCATTTCTTCTAAAGAAAAAAAATCTCGCTTTTGATTTGTCTCCTTTTTATGATGGTGTGGGAGTTAAATATGGATGCTAACTTGATGGAGACTTTGGTCTTATTTTTGCATTGTCCAAAGTTATTGCAACCCATTATTGTCTTGTATCATATCATGTAGATGCATGAATACGTATATATGTGTGTGTTCGTGTGTGTGTATAAAGTGTGTCTATATACACACACATACATACCTGTTTTGGGGGGTGAATATCTGTGTCTATGTACATGTGTGCATTATGATACTTTTAGGAAATGATTGCAAAATCACTGGAAAGAAAAGATATTTACCTCCATCCCTAAGTTGATAATGCAAGTTTCCTTTTATGCTTCTCTCTATATAAAGACTTTTGCCAGGAGTCTTTATTTCTTGGAAACACATACTTGTCCATTTGTAGTTATTTTCTGAGTTCCTTTCATGTCTAAGGGCAAACACTTGAGCCGGTGACCCTGTAACCCAGTGCAGGTATCTTTCAGTATAAGCAAACCTTTGATCTTTTGAAATTTGTTTTTTTTGTTTTTTTTTAGTGTTTATTTTTGAGACAGAGAGAGACAGAGTGCGAGCAGGGGAGGGGCAGAGAGAGAGGAAGACACAGAATCTGAAGCAGGCTCCGGTCTCTGAGCTGTCAGCACAGAGCCTGACACGGGGCTCGAACCCGTGAACCATGAGCTGAAGTCAGACGCTTAACCGACTGTGCCACCCAGGCGCCCCTAAACCTTTGATCTTTTGTACACGGGTCCCAGGTAATAAATCCAGTGCAGTTCTGCGGCTCCCCTCCTCTGCCACCCATCCCTGTCCCATGCCCCCCTCTCCTCCTGCACCACCACCTGCCCTGTTTCCTCCCACCCTGCAGCCCACAGGCGCCCTCCAGGGGGCTTTCTGACGTTATGACTCTTACCACCTTCTCCCCTCTCCCTGTCCGTCTTCTCCCACACCCCATGGGACGGCCTCCCGCAGTTATGTCCTGTTTCAGCTTTGCTGCACTTTCCTCAGAGAGGACTTCTGAGACCATCTGAGCCAAAGTACACTTGGTCACTTTTCAGAGCATCCTGTTTTCCCTCCTAGTGCTTTTCCTCATTGTGATTTCTTACTTACCATCCTCACTTTTCCCCCTGCAAACTGTAAACACTGAGGTAAAAGACCTCATCCCTTATCTCCCTCTTTGTACTAAACCTCGAACAATGTGCCTGGCTACGGGCCAGGGAGCAAGAAAACGAAAGGCAAACTATTGAATATATGTTGTCAGATTGATTCATTATCTGCTAGACTTTCTCTGCTGTTACCTAATGGTTATTGTCCCGGTTTCCACTTCTGACCTCTCAGTTGTGTGACCCCAGGGGAACCGTGTGACTTCTCTGGGCCTTAAGTTCTATTTCTACTGATTAAGGAACACATCACTGAATTTCAAACTTTTTAAAATTATTATTTCACAGTAGATCCTTCCCCATAAAGGGATATATGAAAAAGAACTCCAATTTTTAAAGCAGATGAAAGATGAGTGTCTTTGCTGAGAGCCACAGAGATTGGCCCGGAGCCCTCTACAAATGCCTCCTCCCTCCTCCCTCCTCCCTCCAAAGGCAGTCCTCAGGGAAGTTGGCAGAAAGTTTATCTTTGGGGCTCACGGCCCTCTCTAGATGTTTTACTAACTGTGTAACAATGTACCCCCCACCTGCACTTATCCACAGAACAGGCACCTTGCTGGGCCTTCATGCAAACTAATTCTCACAGCCTCCAATGAGGGACCCATCATTATCTTTCCTAGTACGAAAGAGGATTGAAAGTGACTTAGTAATGTTAGGGAAGAAAAATGTTCACATTCCCACAACCAGGAAGTTACACCACTGAGATTTCAACCCATTCATCCCATTGAATACAAAAATAATCAATGTAGGGGAGCCTGGGTGGCTCAGTTGGTTAAGCATCCAACTCTTGGTTTCAACTCAGGTCATGAGCTCATGATTCATGACTCTGAGCCCCACGTCAGGCTCTGCAGAGACAGCAAGGCGCCTGCTTGTGATCCTCAGTCTCTTCTTCTCTCTCTGTCCCTCCCCAGCTTGTGCGTGCTTTCTCTCTCTCTCAAAATAAATAAAAACTTAAGGCAACACACACACACACACACACACACACACACACACACAGTCGATCTCTTAATGTGCTTCAGTTTCCAGCATTTAAGGTGGGGAAGCTCAAATCAGTAAGATTTTTACCCAAATGAGCCTGACTGATAAGAAACACCGAATCAAACACAGCGTACGTCAAGCACGCTTCTAGTTACTTACCTGGCAGCACTTTCGGATTATGAGACTCTTCAAAGTAGAACTAAGTGTATCGTGTTTAAAAAAAAAAAATACAGATATCACACAATCCCAAAACTGATTTTGACAACCCAGAAAATACTGGGGGTTGTGGAACATTATGACTTCTATTTTTATCAGCACAAGTACCAGCTTTTGGATGCCACTCAACTATTTAAGTAAGTACTTGTGAAAGTATCAAAGTCTTAAAGCTATGCCTCTAACCAATTAAAATTAACTAGTCAACTAAGTTGAATAAGACTATGTTATATGCACCTTAATTACAGGTTAATTCTGAAAGGTATTTTGAGGCATATTTCTTTTAAATGCTAGAAAAGCAGAGAAAATAAACCCAAGGTGTTGGCTCTGTGTGTGCATATTGGGGGCAGGGAGAGGCTTGTTCTTGACATTTATGAGGTCTGGAATATTTTACAAATTATTTTTTTGTACATTTATTTAGTTTTGAGAGACAGAAAGAGACAGAGCACAAGTGGGGGAGGGGCAGAGAGAGAAGGAGACACAGAATCCGAAGCAGGCTCCAGGCTCCGAGATGTCAGCACAGAGCCCGACGCAGGGCTCAAACTCACACACCGTGAGATCATGACCCTAGCTGAAGTCGGACGCTTAACCGACTGAGCCACCCAGGCGCCCCACAAATTAATTTTTAATACATTTTTAATACATATTGGATAGGGTATTTGCTATTTTCCCAAATGGTGGTGTCTCAAATACCAGAGCCCACGGCCATGACACCCTCCTAACTGGAAGAAAAAACAAACCACTCTTCTGACCATTTGAGATTCCCAGTAAAGAATTTGAGTTTCCATTATTAATACGTTAGTATTATAAGCAGTCTGGGAGGGCAGTGACTTGTAATTGTCAGTGCCATAGACATTTAGCTGATAAGCAGTAATATTTAAGTTCAAATTATGTAACAGTGGTGCATACGATAATAAAATTTGTAATGCAATTATAAATACAAACTGCAAATGCAATTAGAGAATACAAACACGAACACAAATAAGAGAAGTAAACTTGCTGCTGTTAAAAATTCGCTATGGGCACCCACGAGCCCACAGAGGCGTTAATCACAATATTCTTGTTCTTTGGCTCCCCTGTGTTTTGACATAAGAAAACCAAAGCTGTCATAGTAGATCGAGTGTCTAACATTGTCCATTCGTGGGGCACCTGGGTGGCTCAGTCACTTGAGGGTCTGACTCTTGATCTCGGCTCAGGTCGTGATCTCACAGTCCTGAGATCAAGCCCTGTGCTGGGCTTCCCACTGAGTGTGGAGCTTGCTTGGGATTCTCTCTCTCTCTCCCTCTCCGCTGTTCACACATGCCCCTTCTCTCTGTCTCTTAAAATAAATAAATAAACATTACAAAAAAAATTGTCCATTCTTAACTCGTAAATGATAGATTTACATTTAATCCAAATTCAAATTCATCTCTTTTTTAACTGAAATGTTTCCCAGGTATTTGTTTTTTTTTTTAACTCTGTCACTTTCCATGAAATTGAATAGGGAGGCATTTTTTTCTTGATGGCAGAATTATCTTAATCTCACAGCTACTTTCATTGTAAGTGTAACGTAGAAAAGAATAAAGATCCCAAGCCAAGATTCTGGAGTCTTCTTTCAAAATCTGGCCTCCTCCTACATGCATGCAGAAAGTAAATTCCAGGCACACTGCTTCCTTCACCACGCCAACAACGGTAATATGAAAATTTTTGCTTTAGCTTTGGAAAACGCTGCAAATATGTGAGCTTTTTAGCTGCTTGTCTTACAGAGGACTCAGGTGTCTACATTTAAAATCAACATGCTGAAATAATTTTGACAGACTAATGCCTTTGCGGGACGTAAGGTTAACACGGGGGGTGCTCGTATCAGTGCGTGTGTGTGAGCGTGCGTGCACACTCACGGGCACAGGACCGAAATTCTCATCTGAATACATTTCTCTGTGGCTGTTGAATTTTTTCTTCCTTGGAAGTGAACCATTTCATCTTTTAATAGCGGTTTCAGGCTCACGTGGCCTTTAAACCTTTGACATGTAATTGAAACTGGGACATCCAGCTGTGAAGAAAGTTGATTGGAAAGCAATTAGAATTGATCTCACTTATGTTTTTCCCCAGGTCAAGCTGATGCCTCCTGCTCCCAGTGATGACCTAGCGACTCTCAGTGAGCTGAACGATGGCAGCCTGCTTTATGAAATTCAGAAGCGCTTTGGGAACAATCAGATATATGTAAGTGCCCTTGAAATTGCCTTTTGCACTGCCTTTGTCTTGCTGCCAGTGTTTACCCTTCAGTGCTGCAGATATTACAGGTAAAGGGCTTAATGTTGTCTCTGGGCATGCTGACAGCTTAAGGTGGATTTCTCTGAGTTCGGGTTCATTCTGATTGAGTTCCAAGGCAGGTTCAGCAGAGATCCAGATTTCAGAGTTGTTAAGTGAAAGGTAATACCCTGTGGGTAGACAGCTTTCCGGTTGTCAAGTTTGCTGTGGAAGAAGATCTTGCTAGAAACAGAAGGATCTTCAAGTCACTTATCAAAATGCCGTTTGTTTCCTGTGTTCTACATAGCCTGCCCGATCTGGAAAAGAAAGCTGAGGAGGTAGAGTTGACTCCTCAGGTCAGTGTGTGTGAAAAGAGAAACTATTGTCCCTCTCAGTTATCAGGAAACGCTTTGTCTGTAAAGTAAATACTTTATACGCCCATCTCTGATAACAGGATATGAATATATGACACAGTTGACAAACGGCATGGAGAATTAATTTGCTGTGGTTCTGCCCTGGTTTATATGTGTTATTTCTTCCAATACACAGAACAATTTAGACCCCATGTAATCTCAGTCTCTGGCTCTGTCCGACTCTCTCTGTCCTTGAATTTGTTATGTTCAACTCATAGCAATTCAATCAGAATGTCTGTAGGGAAATCTGATTATGCCCATATCTGCTATCCCTTTTTGATAACCCCCTTTTTCTCCTGGTCTACCGAGAAATTGATTAAGTAATTTTCATGTAAATGTGAAGCCTGAGATTTCCTTACCAGTCATAAATCGCCAGGTGCTGATTAACCTACGCAAATTCAGCACAGCCTCTTAACGCTTGGATGAATCGGCCGCCTCTGCAAATACACGTAAAATTAAATGCTTCTATCAAAATGAAGGGAATTACATCATTGGCATAAAGTGGGGAAACCTGATGACCTTGGCCCCTGTTACTCTTGTGATTTGTGTATTGTTGTTATTCCGTTCCCTCACCTTTTCTAGCATTGTGTTGATTTCTTCTCTTCTACCACAACTTCCTCCTTTTGACTTCTTAATTATATTGCCAGAAGACCATTGCTTGAACTGTTTTGGATTTCTGTGTTTCCTTCATGCTTCTCAAGTGCCTCTGTCTCCCCGATACCCACCTAGTCTACTTCCTGGCAGTCACCGTTCTCATCAAGGCCACTGTCCTCTCTTCCCCAACCGCCTCCCAGCCGTCCAGAGACAAACTTGTTCCCTCTCCACCTGACCTCCCAAGGAGCTAGAGTAATTTTTGTAATGAACCAGTGTAATCTTGAAACCCCCGTTCTTTGACTTCTCTGTGGCTTCTCGTTTTTCATGGGAGGACAGTCACAATCTTCATTCACGATCTGGCCCCCGGACACTAAGCGTTGATGCTCTCGGCCTCCGGCAGCTGCCTTCCTGTCTACACCAAGGATTTTTCTCGGCCTGTTTTGCTTTCCCCTAAGTTTCTCTGTCTACCCCATGAAATAAACACTTAGCTTCACAAACTGCCCCTCAAAAGTTCTTCAGTCTTCAAGGAAACCTGCCCAGATAAAGTTGTGATGGATCTTTCTTGTGACTGCTTGTGATTTTATACCTTACCGGTCCCTTGATTGATCTTTGGGTGCTGTGCGGGGCTCTGGCTCAGTGAGAATAGGACCCATGCTGATTTTACTCACCGTGAGGCCTGGTCAAGCACTTTACAATCGCAAGTGACAGGTATTTCCTGCTGTTTATCAGCTCCTCCCGACACGGGACCCTCTTCTTAGACTCTCTCTGCTCACTGGGTTTCTCTTTCTCTCTGGACCATCAGAATTAAAATTCCCTGCTTTGTTCCAGCTCACATAAAATATAAACTTGCCACCGTGTGAGATGTGATTTTCTTCCTTTCCATACCTGAAATATTGAAGAGCTAAATCGTCTGGGATCAATTTTGTGATGAGTGCTCTAAGTTATGTTATTGGAACTCTCCTTTAATGGGTAGACACGCAATTTCAACATTATTGATTGAATAATAACAAGTGATTTTCAAAGTATCCTGTGAACCATTGGGTGTATGAGCTTTTTATTACCGTTCTGCAGGGAGAGTAAGCATTTAGAACCTCTTATAGCAATTTGATGGTTTCATTTCCTTCTGTTGAATCTGAAAAGAATCCAGGCTTGTGCTTTGTATGTCTTTGTCTTTTCCAATGTCACATTTACAGGAATTCATTTTTATTACGTTTTACAAAAGTATCAGTCCATGATGAATTGGAAATGGAAGTTTCCTTGCCACAAATACAGAAACCCTGGTTTCAGCGGATGTTGTATTCAGAGTTGGTCATGTGACCTGCCCCCCCCCGCACATACCCCCACCACGCTCCCTGCATGCCTCCCCCCTCCCTGCCCCTTTTATTCCTCCCCCAGCTTTCAGCCCAAAGTGCCTAGTTTCGGTGTTGGTTCTAGTCTTTCTTCCATGTCCCAAGTCACGCTTTCATGCAAATCTCAGCAACCTTCCTTTCAAAATATATGCAGAATGGACCCCCACTGCTGCCACTGGCCCATCAGTGCCAACATAACACATGTCAGAAGAATTAATTGTTTAACCAGGAGTTTCCTCTTTTTGCTGTAGTCTGACTGGTTATATAAGGTGATCTTTCAAAACAATCTGTAGGTTTCTCTTTTCTTTTTTCTTTCTTTCTTTCTTTCTTTCTTTTTTTCTTTCTTTCTCTCTCTTCTTTCTTTCTTTCTTTCTTTCTTTCTTTCTTTCTTTCTTTCCTTATTTCTTTCCTTTTTCTCTCTTTCTTTGTCGTGTGTGTGTGTGTGTGTGTGTGTGTGCGCGCGCCAAAACCCAGGAGCAAACGTAACTGACTCTTTTAACTAAGTGCATAGCATTCCATTTGGATATCAGATTGGGAAGGTTCCATATAGCCCGTAGCAGTAGGACGTGCCCAAACCATCAAACAAAATTAATTGCAAGCGATGAGGTGTTTGCTTGCTAGGAAATGCAGAGAATAAAGGCATTTCATTCTCTGAATGATTACGGTCAACTGGAACAGAGAGAATAGACTATGCGATCATATTTCTTTGTGGATGGCAGATAAACATGGAAGCAATATTCTCTTTATTCTTTTTATAAACACACTGGTAGGACTCAAGACTCATAACGAAAGAACTCCACAAAATAAACACAGGCTCCTGTAACATCTGGTTAGCCAGGTAGGCACCTGGCTCACCTGAGCCACTGACTGAACATTCCCCTCTAGGCAACCCCGTGGGATATAGCAGGCTTTTTTTTTTTGTAAGAGCAGCTCAAGAGGCTAGCTTGTGTCAGAAGTCGAAGTCTGTCTAGCTTGGAAGACATTGGAAATTCTGTAGACAGACTCGTTTTCCCCAAGCTGGCACTGCCCCCCAGCCTGTATCTGAAGCCTCACCCACCATATGCAGTACCTACCATGTTGTTCCATGTCCTTCCACTCAATCTATTATGGATCCTTCTGAACACTTAACAGAAGTGACCTATTTATTTATTTTTTTATTATTTTAATGTTTTATTTATTTTTGAGACAGAGACAGAGCACGAGCCAGGGGAAGGGCAGAGAGAGAGGGAGACACAGAATCCGAAGCAGGAACCAGACTCTGAGCTGTCAGCACAGAGCCCAACGCGGGACTTGAACCCACAAACCATGAGATCGTGACCTGAGCCGAAGTTGGGCGCTTAACCAACTGAGCCACTCAGGTGCACTAGAAGTGAGCTATTAAAAAAAAAAAAGTAAGGGGCACCTGTGTGGCTCAGTAGGTTGAGCATCCGACTCTTGATTTCAGCTCAGGCCATGATCCCAAGGTTATGGGATCAAGCTCCTGTTGGGCTCTGTGCTGAGCTGGAGCCTGCTTTAGATTCTCTCTTCTCTTCTCCCTCTGCCCCTCTCCCCTGCTCACACTCTTTCTCTTAAAAAGAAAAAGTGATATTTTAGAAAGGTGAGGTAAAGGAAATCTGTAGGTTTCTAAATTAACAAAACATTTTATAACATTCCCTTCCATCAACAGAGCCTCTTGAGAATATGGCTTAGGTTTATACAAGCTCATACTCTGGGAATCAAAAACAATGTTTTTGTTTATCACAAAATATATTTGCAAAGGCAGTCTCAAATACATTCAATAATCAGACCAAAGTAAAAATTATATATCAATAGAAAAATGCAACTTAGAAGTGTTTCGATTTTTTTTTTAGTTCCTCATTTTTCTTTCCCTAGCACATTTCCCGATTCTCCCTCGATCTCTTATTCTTCATTTTTCTGAGAAATTTTCAGATACTTCACTGTAAAGCTTCCCCTTTGGGGCAATCATTTCCCTTTTCTTTTCTCCTGTACGTGGCTCTAACACAGTGGCCAAGCCTTCTAAGTCAATGTTGGATTGCATCACAGCACGTAGAGAGAATAGGGCACAACTTGTCACGGGTGTATGGCATCATGAATTTTCAGCTGGTGAACAGGCTCAAGTAACCAGCAGCTTCATAAAGAAATGAAATATAAGCAGCACCTTCCCCAGTTGACCCTAATCATTAAAAAGATTTTAGTGTGTATCGGGGCTCCTGGGTGGCTCAGTTGGTTAAACGTCTGACATCGGCTCAAGTCATGATCTCACGGTTTGTGAGTTCGAGCCCCGCGTCGGGCTCTGTGCTGACAGCTCGGAGCCTGGAGCCTGCTTCAGATTCTGTGTCTCCCTCTCTCTCTCAAGAGTAAATAAACATTAAAAAAATTAAAAAAAAAAGATTTCGGCGTATATATAGCTACAGATTCATTTTGTATTTTTTTTCTCTCTTTCTCTAAAGGGAATCATCCAGGGTGTTCTCTTCTGCCTCTGTCAACTTTCATTCATTGTTATGTTTCCGATAATCATCTATCTTGTTGCTGGCGGCAATAGCTACCCATATTTCTGTAAAATAAGCTGCTGTATGAATATATCCTAATTTATGTATTTACTCTACGGTTGAGGAACCCTTGAGTTGTCTCCACTTTTTGGTTTCGAAATATACCATTACAATTATGTGACTTGGGTGGATCACACTGTTAGAAACCATCCTGATGCCTTTTTTGGCAATGTGCGAATATGAGTACGTATTTCTGTGGGGGGCACGTAGAGCTTTGTTCGCAGGGCGTGAACCCAGCACGGGAATGGCAGCATCACAGGGACATTCAGCCTCGTAGACACACCCAAATACTTTTTCAGAGTGCTTACCCACCACACAGCTCAGGATTCCACACCCTGCCCACCCACAGCATAGTCAGTCTTATCTGTTGTACTGTTAGTTTTTACGGATTCCGGCCTTCTTGGCAGGTGTCTGCTATCTCATTGTGGTTTGAGCGCACGTCTTCCCACTCCCTGGTGATGGTGACCTGTAGATGTGTATTGCTCACTTGGCCATTTTGGCTCAGGACATGACCGTTCAGTTATATTGGCATTTAAACATGAATGGGTCGTGTTACTTTTTCTTATCACTATGTAGGGATTTGTATATATTCAGAATACTCTTTCTTTGTTAGATGTACATGTTGTGAGCATTTTCTCCCAGTTGGCGGCTTCCATTTTCGTCTGCGAATAGCTCTATGGAATAGGTGTGCAGAATAGAAGTTTGCAATTTTCACAAAATTCTTTACGTTGAGTGTTTTTTTGTGTCCCACTTAAGAAAATTTGGCCTTGGTCATAAAATTTGGCCGAGGCTAGTTTCCTGTATTTCTTCTGGTAGTTTGATTGTGTTAACTTTAACATTTAAGGTATGTTACTAGGGTGGAAGTGATTTCACAGTGGTGCAAGAGAAGTGTTCCCCCACAGTCATAACAAGATGACCATGGGGAGGAGAATACATATTCTGTTGTATGAATGGATCCATTTGTGTCTAAACCAGGACCGAAAGATCTTAATAGCTATGGCAGTATGATAGATCTTAACACATGGAAGTCTTCTATATATCATGGAAGGTTAATATCCCTCTTTTGGTTGTGTTTCATTTCTCTGGAACATTTTTAAACGTTTGGTGTAGAACTCTGGACCCTTTATATTATACCTGTTTCTGGGCATTTTTCAAGTTTTGATGCTATAATGCTATAATAAATGTTATTTTCTTATTGAAAATTACAAGGGAATTTCATTTTCTTATTGTTTATGACAAATATGGAGATATAATTCGATTGTAATATGCATATTTTATCTGCCAATCTTGCTAAATTCATATGTAAACATGGATTTATATGGAGATTCTTTGGGATTTTCAGCACATACCATTATATGGTATGTAGATAATGGCTTTTGTTTTTTTCTTTTAAATCTTGATAGCGTCCTTGCTTTCTTTTCTTATTTTATTTCATGGGATGATACTCTTAATAGAAAGATGACTGGAAGTGACAATATTAGGCATCCCTACCTCGTTTTGGATCCCAGGGCAAAGCTTTCGATGTTTTATCATTAAGCACGTTGTTTGCAGTAACCCTGCCATAGATCTAGTTGAATGTTATTTGATTAACTTCCTTATATTAATACTTTTCGAAGTTATTATTATCTTCAGTCAGGAGTGGGCATCGAATGCTATTAAATGTTTTCTGACATGTATTGAGATGATCATATGGCTTTTATTCTTTACTCTTTAGTATTGGAAAATTTTTTTTAGTATGTATTATTTTTTAAGAAAGAGACAGAGAATAAGCAGGGGAGGGGCAGAGAGAGAGGGAGACACAGAATCTGAAGCAGGCTCCAGGCTCCAAGCTGTCAGCCCAGAGCCCGACGCAAGGCTTAAACTCAGACTGTGAGATCATGACCCGAGCTGAATTCAGCTGCCCAACTGACTGAGCCACCCAGACATCCCTACTCTTTAGCATTATAAATTGTAACAGTTGGTTTTCTAGTATGAAGCCAACCTTGCATTACTAGAATAAAGCCTACTTGGTTGAAACAGATTATCTGCTGAATGTATTACTGGATTTAATTTGTCAATATTTTGTTCACGATTTTTGCATGTACTTAATGAAAGAGAAACCTGTAAATTTCCTTTCTTTGAATATACTAGTTAGGTGTGTAATACCAAGTTTAGGCAGGCCTCTTAAATGTAATGGCGTTCCTTTTCTGTTATATTCTAAAATAATTTGTGTAACATTTATCTTGTGCATTGATGTTGGGAAGAATTCACCAGTGAAGTTTAAATTTTCTTGGTGGAAAGGTTTCTTAGAGATTCAAAGTTCTTTTTCAGAAAAATAAAGTCGTGAGACATTCTATATCTTACTGTGTTCGTTTTGGTAAGATGGTGGATTGTTGTCACATTATCACATTATCTAAATATCCAGCCACAGTGACTAAAGTATGATTCCTAATATCTCTTCATCTGTTTTCATGTCTATACTGTCTGTAGTAATGTCGTATTTTGGATACTAGTAGCTTGTGCATTTTCTCTTGTTTCCGAAGTCTTGTTAGTGTACTCACCAAAGGCCACCTTCTGACTTTTGTTTCTAGTCTTTTAATTTCTACTATTATACTGATTATTTATTTCTGTATAATTTAATGTAATCGGATGTGCTCCTTGAAAAGGACATTTAGATCGTTAATTACCAGCTTTTCTTCTTTTCTAGCATTATAAATACCATATCAAGCAATAATTTCCATACTAAATATACCTTCAGTTGCATCTCACAAATTAGGAGATAACCAAAATATTTTCTCATTTTCATTGTAGCTCCTTTTTAGGCTCATAGGTTATTTGCAGATGTATTGTATAATTCCTAGACATTTTGTAATTTTCTAGATATCGATTGATAATCTCTGTCTTATTTCTGCCATAATCAGAGTACATACTCTGTGTGATTCAAGTCCTTTAAATACAATGGAACTGGTCTGTGATCAATTTCAAAGAATGTATATTCTGCAATTGTTTGCTAACAGTGTTGTGTATAAGTCAGTCAACGTGGTAATTATTTCAACATTGCTTATTCCATGAGTTACTAAAACAAATGGTTGCAAATCCCCACTACTGTGTTGAATTTTTCTCTTTACAGCTGTTTTTGCTTCATGCATTTTGTGCTAAATTTTAGTCTCATAGAAATTTTAAATTGCCATATATTCCTGATTGGTTTAACATGTTATCATTGTGCAATGTCCCTTTTCATCACTTTTATTTATTTTTTCATGAATTGAGTATTGCTAAATCACATTTTTGTTATTATTGTTTGCAGGTATATCTTGTTTTATCTTTTTACTTTCTAATTTTCTTAATCTATATATTTAAAGTACTTTAATCCAGTTCATAATCTTTGTCATTTAATTAGAGTATTTAGTAGTTTTGCCTTTGATGTAATTACTGATGTTTTGGGGTTTAAATCTGTCATTTTATTATTTGGTTTCTATTTATTCCATCTGTTCTTTGTGCCTTTATATCTCATTACTTGTCCTTTTTTAATCGCAAATTATTTATATTTGCTTTTTTGTACTTTAAATTTGCGTTATGCATCTTATTATTGTTCTGTAGCAGCATAGAACTCATTACTTTATTACCTTCAGCATTTTTTGCCATGTGTTTTAATGTTATATTTTTTATTCACTCTGGTTCTCACAAAGCCCCTTTAAGAAAAGAAATTCTTAGAATCCAGTTATTTGAGTTGTTATGTGGTCGGTGGAACAAGCCTATCAGTTTTATTTTATTTGAATTACATTTTTGTGTTTCTTTATTTACAAACTCTCCATAGGATCACAAAATGTTAAAATATGGCTTTTATTTGTTCTCTGTATTTTGCACAATGATTTAAAAATTCTATAATTTTTAATTTTAAGTGTCCTATTTATATAGTCCACTGACCCCTTGTATCCTTTTCTTTTAACAGACTTTTATTGGAGACATCCTCTTGCTTGTTAACCCATTCAAAGAGCTTCCAATTTATTCCACCATGGTGAGTATAAAATTTTGAATACCTTTTAATAATGTAGGGTAACACCCACTAGACGTACCTATCCATATCAAATGATCGATTGAGAAGAAACCTGCAAACAATAAGTAAAGTCAGAAACTTCTCAGAAAACTCTAAACTGAATATTTGCGTAATAGTGACTTTAATTTGTCCTGAGACAAAAATGGAACGGGATGTTATTTTTATCAAAAGATTCCTTTGCACTTATAATGTGTAATTTTCCTATAATTGTAGTCACTAGACAGACTTCTAAAATTAAATAATGCGTTACTCTGTTTTCCATTCCTTCCTGACTAATTCAAGGTCAGTTGGTGTAAAGTATTTATTTTAACATCATGACCTCTTTCAGAAAAGTTCTATGATGTTAGAACCGTGAGAATAAGAAAGGATATTATTGCATTTATACATTTTTCCAAATGACTTTCTACTTTAAATTATGAGACTTTCAAAATTAAAAGAGCAATTGCTTTTGGAAAATTATTCCAGGCAACTGAAAACACAGTATGATTTTTGAGTAGTAAGAGATCAAAATATCATTGTGCAAGCTCTCTCTCTCTCTCTCTCTCTCTCTCTTTCTCTCTCTCTTTTGTTCACAAGGCAGTTTCCAGTTAAAGCAGAATCCCTCATAGGGAGCAGGAACATGACAAACAGGAGAGAGGAGTAGATACAGGTTCTTGAAACAGGGACATGCTCAGAGAAGTTGAAGAGGGAGGTGGCAAGAGGAAGTGTGGACAAGAGGGAGAGGGAGAGGGGAAAGGATAGAGACATCACCTTCTTGAAGCTCCCAAGGAATCATTGAAGCATTCTTACAGAAACACCTCCTGAGAAAGAGAGTGCACCCTAACTACCCCAAACTCCACCCTTCTTCCCAAAGTCCCTTCCACTGTTGCTTTGAAACCACTGCCCCTTGCCTACTGTCCTTATTCCACTCGGCCCAATCCCAGCCTTAGCCCTGGGCAGTCTGACTGTGTGGGCGCATGATAGCCCAGGACAAGAGGGATCAGCAGTTCTGCCAGAGGAGTAACATTAACCTGTGATTATTAGATAGACATATGGACTACTCGTGTTTTTATTTCTTTTGATGTCAGTTTTTAGTAATTTTGTTTTTCAAGGATTCTGTTTCTTACATTTAATCTTCAAAAGTTTTTGGCATATAATTATTCATGATCCTATTTTTTTAATGTGTGTAGAATTTGAGTGATTTATTTTCATTCCATATGTTGGTAATTTGGGCCTTCTCTGACTTTTTAAAATCCGTTTGCTAGGAATTTATTGATTGTATTATTCTTTTCAAAGAAAAGCATCTCTTGACTTTTAATTTTTTTCTAGTGTATATTTATTCTCTATATAATTGATTTCTGCTTCTTTATTTCTGTTGTCTCCTTCTTTCTAAGTTCTTGGAGTTTAATTTGGGTAGTTGTTTTAAATTATAACATTATATTTTGAACTTTTTCCTTTTATAAGTATTTGGGGCTTTTTACTTTGCCTTACACAAGCTTTACAGAATTCTTCATCTTTGGTTTTTCATAAGTTCATTATTATTCAATTTAAGAGACAGAGAGAGAGAGAACCCCTGCTATTTAACGTTGACATTTAGTGTGTTGTTCCTGGCTTACATTTATGTTTTTACATTTGATCTTAGACTCAGTAAGAATCTTCTGGTGAGACAAAAGCTAGTTTTAACTAATTGAATAAAATATATAGATACATATATTTTATTTAAATGCTTCTATAGACCTAGAGGTCAAATTCTAAGTATTAGGGAAAATTTAACATAATAAATTATTTTAGTATGGCATTATTTATCATGTTATAATATATAGTGTATCTCAAATGAAACAAGCCTGTGACTTTGTGGTTTGTTTTTACGGTGTTAACAGTGTGGCAGTTTTACACCTTCAAATATCAAGCTGTATTTTCAGTTCTTTCAGAAATACACATTAACAGAGAAAGGAGAGACACATCAAGAAACATATTTCTAGGGGCTCCTGGGTGGCTCAGTCGGTTGAACGTCCGACTTCGGCTAAGGTCATGATCTCACGGTCCGTGAGTTCGAGCCCCGTGTTGGGCTCTGGGCTGATGGCTCAGAGCCTGGAGCCTGCTTCCGATTCTGTGTCTCCCTCTCTCTCTGACCCTCCCCCGTTCATGCTCTGTCTCTGTCTCAAAAATAAATAAACGTTAATAAAAAAAATTAAAAAAAAGAAACTTATTTCTATATTATTGTAGGAACAAGATATGATATATTGAGATTTTTGCAGGAACAGTTCATTAAAACTTAAAATGGTGAATGCAACATATAACTTATATGTATTATCCTTTATATCTATCATTTCCAACAGACGCTGGCATAGAAAGTAAGAGGAAAATAAATCTATTTAGGTAAAATATGCACTGATAAAAAGCTTGAGGAAAAAATAAAGAGAAGGGCATCTGTTGGAGACACAGGTTTTTAATTTGTGGGTCTAGAAGGATGCATAACAAAAAAGAACATGGAGGAAAAGAAAAAATTTTGAGGAAAAACCAGATTCAGGTGAATATGTGAAGTTTTTGGAGGTTAAATTGAAATAATGTTGAGATTTGACATCGGATGCAAGATTAGGAATAATTCACATGAGTATTTCATTTTGTAAGATTTCTAAGACTCATACCACATTTAAGAATGAGGTGGAGGGGCACCTGGGTGGCTCAGTTGGTTAAGCAACTCTTGATTTTGGCTCAGGTTATGACCTCATGGTTTGTGAGTTTGAGCCCCGTGGCAAGCTCTGTGACCGGGCAGAACCTGCTTGGGATTCTCTCTTTCCCTCCTTCTCTGCCCCTCCCCTGCTTGTGCTCTCTCCCTCTCTCTCAAAATGATAAACATTTTAAAAAAGGAATGAGGGAGAAAAATAATAGAAAGCAATGAAGAAGGAGGAGAGTTAAAGGGGGAGGAGGAACAGGAGGGAGGAGGGATGGAGAGACAACAGTGACGAGACAGATGGCGGCCACTAAAGAACCAGATCTAACACATTGTCGAGGTAGTAATCAGAAAGGATGAACATCTTGGTGTTTGTATCATTGCGGAAACCAGTGAACAAGTGAACGTCCTGAGGGGGAACACGTCAGCAACAGATACACAATTATCCCCTCAAGCAACAACATCAGGCTTTTCTCAGGTATTCCTCACCATGACCGTTACCATGGACTTCATAAACCAAAGATCTACCACCTGGACATTTCCCCTGTACGAAATGATGACACCATTCCAGATAAACTACCTGGAGATTATCTCTCAAAATTATGGTTTTGCGTACACAAGGGCACAAAAATGATCGTACCCATTTTCAGCTGCTACTGGCAATGAGATTAAGCTGTCCCACTGTGTAAAGTGGCATTAGTGTGGGACGCCTGGCTTAGGGCTTCATTAGCTTTCAGATTCTGATTACTGTCGGTCTCCTAATATTCCCATTGCGTGTTCGAGTTTGGCACGGAGCTGGAGGGACTGAGCAGAGCTCATTGCCTCTGGACGAGTGGGGCTGGAAAGAGACCTGGTGCTGTCTAGGGCTCATCACGTGGCAGGCCTGCTGCAAAAGCCATCACGTATGTCGTCACATAATCACAAAAGGCAACGCAATCAGTATAAGAATTGTTATTTCCATTTGGAGGTGATAAAAGCCTCATGTGGATTTAGCAAATTTTCTAAAGCCTTCCACGATGGTAGGGACAGAATTTAAATCCAGGTCACCTAACCCCAGAGCAAAATGCGTGACGGACTCTTCTCTCAGCACAAATGCCAAGCCCTCAGGCAATTTTTTAAATTATTATATGTGCTCCTTTGTAAAACACCTTTTTTTCAGAATATGTCATCTATATATAGATATGTAGACAATGAGTAGGTAACCCACTCACACAAGTAGAGTGACCTATTCATACCATACTGTGACGCCAACAGCCCCTATGAGTCATGCTGTTGACGTCAGGAAGGTTCCACGGGTTATGGGATCCGGACAGCTGGGGGGCCTGGGCCTGGCCCTCTCATCCGCTGTGGGACTGCGTGGTTGGCTTCAAACATCCGAATGGGGCAGGATTCTTCAGTCTCCCAGCAGTTTACTGAGAGGGGTCGTGCATGGTGGAAAGAGGGAGGGAAGATTCTTTAAAAAAGAAAGACCTTATTCATTGGAACTAGAGAGTCCAGCACAGGGAGGTACCCATGAGTGAGGCTGACGTGATGCCATGTCCCCCATGAGCTACAACAGAGCACTTAAAATTTCCGCCGACCAGAATCCTCTGGTTTCCAGATGATGCAGACGGGGAGAGAATGAGGTGAAGCGGAGAGAGAAGGCACGCGCGAAAGAGAGTGGCTGACGCTGATGATATTTGCTGGACCACATGAGAATACGCAATAATGTTATTAATGCTGAAGGCAATGGTAGCCAATCTAAAGGTTACATGGCTTGTCAGAAAACGAGAACTGTGTCAGTGAAAATCTTCAAGCTTCACTAGGAAAAAATAGAATTAATTATTATCTATTTAATATTATTATTAAGTTATTGGCATTATTATTATTGACATTATTATTTTGTTCTGACATTACATATAAAGCATAGAATCAGCATCAAGCTAAGTCTTAGCAGGTGGTAGCTGTGGAATATTCTACAGTGTAAACTCTAACACTGCATGGAAAGGAGAAGGCTTATAAGAAAAGAGATCTGAGAAAGGTTATTAGTTAATCATGAAAAAACTTAGATACCCAAGATCCATTACGCCTTTAATGCCTCGTAAAACTTTGCCTAAATAGAAGATGTGACACTAAGTAGTTTGAAGAAATGGCGTAGGAGTCATATATGCTCCTGGCTCTTTTCTGTCTGGCTTTGTTTGTAACGTTTAATGAAATTCTCAGCAAGATTTTACAGATTGAGTTTGAAAGCATTCTGTTAGAGTTTGATCAGGCCCATGTTGGACTTGGGATGTGAAATGGTGTTAGTACAAGTGTTCAAAAAGAACAGATATTTGTCCTACAAGAAAATACAGCTAGGCTAATACTCCCTGGTCAGTTTATGAGTTATAGTGTATACATTGCTATCATTAATTATTTTGATAGCCATTTTAAATTCTGGAATAACCAAAAATACAAAAATTTGAAAACTATTTCAAATAAAGAAGTCATATTTGTTCAAATGCTCTCCTGAGATTGGGATGCAGCTATAAAGAAGTGGTAAGAACACATCGTGCCTTGGTTTAACTGTAACGTTTATTGTCTGTGCAGTACAGAAAATAAAGCTATGTTTTAATTATATGGTGTCTTAGATCAGATGGTGTAGTGTGCTATCAACAGAGGCAAATTCCTTTTCATGAGCAATGACAACCACTTCCCTGAAACTATTATCCTTTCATCTAATCTTTATACATACACACATATAATCACCCCCTCTTATCTGAGCTTTCGCTTTCCATGGTCTCACTTACCCACGGTCAGCCAGGGACTGATCTTCCTTCTAATGTAGCATCAGAAAGTCAGTAGTGGCCTTGGGCGCCTGGGTGGCTCAGTTGGTTGGGCGTCCGACTTGGGCTCAGGTCACGATCTCGCAGTTCGTGGGTTCGAGCCCCATGTCGGGCTCTGTGCTGACAGCTCAGAGGTTGGAGCCTGCTTCCCATTCTGTGTCTCCCTCTCTCTCTGCTCCTCCCCTGCTCATGCTCTGTCTCTCTCTCTCTCCTTCAAAAGTAAATAAAAACATATTAAAAAATTAAGAAAAAAAAAAGAAAGTCAGTAGTGGCCTGATGCTACATCACGTGCCTGCGATACTCACTGTACTTTGTCTCATCACATAGGCATTTGATCATCTCTCATCATCCCAAGAAGAAGCGTGAGTACAAGACAAGAAGTTATTTTGAGAGAGGGACCATACTCATACAACATTTATTTATTTATTTATTTATTTATTAAAATTTTTAAAATGTTTATTTATTTTGAGAGAGAGAGAGAGAGAGCAGGAGTGGGAGAGGGGCAGAGAGGGAGACACAACCCAGAACAGGCTCCAGGCTCTGAGATGTCAGCACAGAGCCCGACACGGGGCTTGAACCCACGAACTGCAAGATCGTGACCTCAGTCAAACTTAGAAGCTTAACTGACTGAGCTATCCAGGCGCCCGCCAACTTTTATTATAGCATATTGTTATAAGTGTTCCATTTCATTCTTAGTTGTTGTTGGTAATCTTACTGTGCCTAATTTATACATTAAACCTTATCATATTTCTGTACATAGAGGAAAAAAAGTGTATATAGGGTTTGGTATTCTCTGTGGTTTTTGGTGTCCCCTGGGGGTCCTGGAACATATAACTGGTGGATAAGGGGGGTCCTGTTGTACACATGCAAGAAAAAACTGCATATACCATTTTTTTTCTGTTTCATTTTTTATTTTTTTCATTATTTTCTGTTTTAATTCATTCAGAGGACATACAAACCATATCCATTTACCAAAAAAAAAAAAAGAAAGAAAGAAAATTTTCATTAGTCACTGTGCTTTCAAAAATATTTTATATTGATAGTTTTAGGTCTAGATAATTTATTCTAAATGTCCTATAGTATTTTATCACATTAAAACACAATCACTTATATTCATCCATTAAACCCTATACCCATTTTTAATTATTGCCATGTTTTCTGCTCTTACAAAAGAGTGCTAAGAACTGTTTTGTGTGTGCTTTTTTGCCGACGTGCAAGAGTTTCTTCAGAGAGATTCGCGGTCAAGCCTACCTTCTTCAGTTTAGAAGTTGTTGCTAAATCACTGTTCCAGTTAGCAAGAACAACCCTCAGTACTGCAGATGCATTTTTCTAGTGCTGGCGAAAACTTCCTTTTGAAACCAACCCCACCGCTAATTAGACATGTGACCTTGCACCAGTCGCTAACTTCTTTGCTTCAGTTTCCTCACCTGTAAAAAGGGAGAGGATTCTCATACCCCACTTGTAAATTTCTACAAGAATTAGATGAATAAGTATGAAGTGCTTAGAACAGTAGCAAGCACACATCAAGTGTAAGCCATTATTACTGTTATTATTATGATTATTGTTTTGAATGTTTATTTATTTATTTGGGGGGGGGGGAGAGATAGAGGGAGAAGGAGATCCAAGCAGGTTCTGCTAGGTGTCAGCACAGAGCCCGATGCAGGGCTCGAATTCACAACCGAGAGATGGTGACCTGAGCCAAAATCAAGAGTTGGAGGCTTAACCGACTGAGGCACTTAGACACCCCTATTATTATTATTATTATTATTATTATTATTATTATTACTGTGCCATTGATAAAGTTACCAGTATTTTGTATCTATTACCCTGCTGTTTGAAATGGGATTTCCTTGGATAACAGCGTTACTGATCTTTTCTCATGCTTATTAGTTATTCTCTTCTGTTCATATTCTTTGTCCAATTTTCAATTTTATTTCCAGTTTTTCTTTGTAGGCATATATTTGTAGGAGTTATTTATAAGACATGGATAATATATGGATTCTATGCACAGCTTAATCTCCTCTCTGTCTTTGACTTTTATCATCATTACTGTATGTTTGATGTTTGTGGTAGAAAAGCAGTTGTCACATGTGCTGTTGTGATATTAAGTCATCCTTCCCATTATAATTTGTACTTGGGAACTGTATTTACTTATTCCAAAATCATGACAGTATTATTCTCTTTACTTGTGTAAATGTTTTATGTTTTGCTGTTTATATTTGGGACTTAAATGCATTTGGAATTCATGTTTACATATCACATGAGCTAGAGATCAGTGTTTATTTCCTTTACTAATATCGGTTTTTTGAACACCATCCTGTATGACTGATGCATGAAACAGCCCATTTTGTGCCCTAAATCCCCACCCATGTGTGGGCTTGGGTTGAGTTCTCTAGTCTGTTCCACTGATCTCTTTTTCTGGTCTCTGCACCAGAACCAGTGTTTACAGATTTTGGGTTTTTTGGAGTTTTTATTGAGATATAGTACTCATGGATTTATAAGTGTCCAGATGGATACATTTTCATGAGCCCTCAGATCCAGAACATTTCTGGCTCTCCAGAAGCCACACTCTCACTCTTCTGCAATCACTAGTAGCTTGCCAAGGGCATGTGACTTCTTAACAGTGTAGATTAGTTCCACCTGTTTTTATACTTTATCATCGAGAGTGTTCTCTCTGTGTCTGATAGATTGCACTCAACATCGTGTTTGTGCGATTCATCCAATTATTTCTTATAGCTGTAGATCATTTAGTCCATTTAAAAAAATTATTTCCCTTATGGTTTTAAATAATTTCAGACATATGAAAAATTTGCAGATAAATAGCACAAACAACTTTTTCTCCCCAACCATTTTCAAATGATTTGCTGGCATGGTGTCCCATCAACCTTGAGTATATGCCTTGTGCATTTTCAAACATTGTGCAAACCAAGGCATTCACCTGTGTAATCCGCATACCACCATTGGAATCGGGAAATTGCTCCTGATGCAGTGTGACCATCGAGTCAGGGTGCCTCATTCAGGTCTTTCCCATCACCACATAATGCCCACAGAGCCCAAGACCCAGGCCACCATCACAGGACAGGCACACTGAGCCTCTAGGCCCTTTTGTCTTGTCTGGATTCATCCCTCTATCTTCTTCTGAACTTCCCAACCTTGACATCCTTGAGGCTACAGGGAAGTTACTTTGTAAAAAAATAAGTAAAAAAAAAAGTAAGTGTGCTATTTCTTCATAGCTCATACACCTCCCTGTCATTTCATGATTAATTCTAATGTAGCAGAATTTACTAGAAACTCAAAAGGACTAAAAACACTGGAACCATGGCAATCCTCATCAATCACTGTGTCACTGAAATTAAGTTAATTTTTGTTTTTCTGAGAGATTTGTAGATTCTTCTGTGTTTCAACTGCAACTGCTTTCTATTCGGATTAAAAACCCTTTCTATCTTATGTTACGGAAATGAAATGTCGCCGAGAGATATTGCATTTGATGTAAATTAGCCCAGGTTCAGCTTACTCCGTGGGTGTCTATTAAACTGGATTTGTGTCAGTTGCTCTGCTTAAGGACAGCAGAATAATTTCAAGCCTGTGGACCAAGTAATTCAGGATCAAGGATATGCCCCTGTTTTATCATGGTGAACCCTTAAAACGTGCTGAAAGAGCATAATTTCCCAGACGTTTTGTAGTTACAAATGAGATTCAAAAATAGACTGTGTCACATTTGTGTATTGGAAAGAAGTCCACTGTGTCCTGAGGTAGATGAGCTGGAGCCTTCTCACAGACATCTGTGTCCCACACATTTTGCAGGTCTCCCAGCTTTATCTCAGCAGCTCGGGGCAGCCCTGCTCCTCCCTGCCGCCCCACATCTTCTCCTGTGCAGAGAGGGCCTTCCACCAGCTTTTCCAGGAGCAGCGGTCCCAGTGCTTCATTCTCAGGTGAGTGCACCCCGCGCCTGGCCAAATGGATGCTCGGCGTCATGCTGGAGGCTTGGCGGTCAAGCTGTCCTCATTTCTCGTGGTTTCTGTTTATTTACTTCCTCAGCACCCGGCAGTCCAGTATGTCTTGGCAATAAGTACATTTGACTCGTTACAAAGGAGAGACATTGTTGTTATTAGAAATAGCCCCAAGTGTGGCTGAATCAATACCAACAAACTTAACCTGAAACTCAATTCATTTGGAAGATTTACTACTTAGAACCAGGGTGTTTTTGCTTTCAAGCCTTAGAAACCCTGGGGAAGGAAATGCACCTGCTGTTAGCGAACCATGGTTCACAAAATGTGGTGCTGCTCAAATACAAAGCACAAATTATTACCTTACAAATGTGGGCTTTCCCACACACTCTGGGTATTTATGTTTGCTTGTATTTTACCCAAAGTATATACCCGGAAGTATTTTATACTGAAACATAATGGTAGCATTAGCTCATAAATTACCAGATGCTCATGACAGTGATTTACATCACAGCAAAAATTCTTCCCCCCACTCTTCCATACACACAAGTACCACAAGAAGTAGAGAGTAGAGGTGAAATGTGATTATGTACTGATAAATGATTTAAAATTATTTAGGTATTAAAACAAGATCTGCATTGAGAATTATGTTTCTTTTTAAAAATTGTTTAACCTTTATTTATTTTTGAGAGAGAGAGAGACAGAGTGTGAGTGGGGGAGGAACAGAGAGAGAGGGACACACAGAATCAGAAGCAGGCTCCAGGCTCTGAGCTGTCAGCACAGAGCCCGATGCAGGGCTCAAACTCATGAACCGTGAGATCATGACCTGAGCCAAAGTCAGTTGCTCAACTGACTGAGCTGCCCAGGTGTCCCAAGAAATACATTTCTTATTAGGAGAAAATTCTACCAGAGGGGACTTCTGTAACCTTCATGGCTTTGCCTGAGTTATAATCAGTAGTGTTGACTGGAAACAAATGTGTGAATAAAGCTTTCCATAACTCCTCAAAGTGAAATGAAAGTGAGTAAAGATGGACAACTGCATAGAACCCGAAAGACATCTAAATACTTAAGTAAGCACTTATTTATGTACTTTTACATTATCACTTTGGTTCAGTGGAGGGTATGATTGGTGGTTGCAAACTTCAATGTTCTGATTTTCAAAGTAGCATACAAGTAGTTTTTTCACACTTGTGCTGAAGTGTCCCCAGATGGGAGGGGCACCGGCAGCAGGGGAGGCCTCCGCCATCCTCCAATCAAGCAACTCTATTTTTATCTGCTCTGTTGGGTTTTCTAGTGTAACTTTGATGAAAAGGGGAACACTTTTAAAAACCCATGAGATTATGGGGAGTATATAATAGTGTGGGCAGTAGTAACAACTGATACGTATTGAGAACATAGTGCCAGACCCTCCATTGGGTACTTTCTGTGTATTGCCTTACCCATAGCTTTAGCATCACTATTTTATGGGTCAGGTGACTGTGTATTATAAGGAGTAACTAGTCTAGGGCCTCGTGATCAGTAAATAGTGAATCTGGGATGTGAGCCCAATAGTGTGAATTAGTAAATGGTGAGTAATTAGTCTAGGGTCCAGTGGATGCCATATGTGGGATGTGAACCCATAGTCTGGCTTCTGGGCGTGAACAAAGCTTCCCCACTCTCCAAGCCAGACACCAGTGCGTGGCTTGCCCCCTGCAGCCTGCTCAAGGAGGCTTCTGGCAGCCCACCCAGCCTTCCCTAAAATGCTGGGCACAAATCCGTGGGTTTTCCTAAGTTCTTATTGAATCTGCTTAATTCTTTTGAAACGCATAGGTCTTAGCGAAGCTCTGAGGAGCCAAAGAATCATATCCTTTGGGAGTCTGCCTGCTACAGATTTCATAATATCTAGCAAGTTCTTTTAGTAAAGAAACCCGTTTATCGTTTTTTTAATATGAAATTTATTGTCAAATCGGTTTCCATACAACACCCAGTGCTCATCGCCAAAGGTGCCCTTCTCAATAAAAACCCATTTATCTTTAACCCAGTGCTTTCTACATGAATTTGCTCATGGGATTGCTTTTCCAGTTGGACTTGCTAATATTCTGCAGAATTAGTATTTCTTTGGGACATTTTTATTTATTTATTTATTTTTATTTTTTATTTATTTTTAAAAAAAAATTTAGCATTTATTTATTTCTGAGACAGAGAGAGAGACAGAGCATGAGCAGGGGAGGGGCAGAGAGAGAGGGAGACACAGAATCTGAAACAGGCTCCAGGCTCTGAGCTGTCTGCACAGAACCCAATGCGGGGCTCGAACTCATGGACTGCAAGATCATGACCTGAGCTGAAGTCGGACGCTTAACTGACTGAGCCACCCAGGTGCCCCTCTTTGGGACATTTTTAAAGGCTAATAACGCCATGTGTCTTTCAGTCTTTCTGAAAAAAACTTTTTTTCCTCGTTCAGGTTTTTTTCTTTTTTAATGTTTGTTTGGTTATTTATTTACTTATTTTTCAGAGAGAGAGAGAGAGAGAGCAGAGGAGGGGCAGACAGGGAGGGAGAGAGAGAATCCCAAGCATGGTCTACCATGGTCAATGCAGGGCTCGAGCTCATGAACCATGAGATCGTGACCTGAGCCAAAATCAAAAGTTGGACACACAACCAACGGAGCCACCCAGGCACTCTTGTTCAGGTTTCAAGAAGTGAAGAACAAATGTGTGATCACAGGGACTTACTATTTTAGTCATCCTCTTCTTTCAGGATTGATGTTTTTATATGGCTTCTCTACTTCCTTGATTGTCTTGACTACGATAAAGGCTTTCTGCATTTATTATACTAATTCATTAAAATTAGTAAGTTTAGAACTCAACTAAATACATTGTTTAAAAGATCAGGGAAGCACTATCAATAATAGCCAAATTATGGAAAGAGCCCAAATGTCCATCAACTGATGAATGAATAAAGATGTGGCATACACACACACACACACACACACACACACACACACACACACACACAATGGAATACTACTCAGCAATGAAAAAGAATGAAATGTTGCCCTTTGCAACAACGTGGATAGAACTGCAGAGTATTAGGCTAAGTGAAATAAGTCAGCTGGAGAAAGACAGGTATCACATGATTTCAGTCATATGTGGAGTTTGAGAAACCTAACAGAAGACCACAGGGAAAGGGAAGGAAAAATAAGATGCAAACAGAGAGGAACACAAACCATTAGAGACCCTTAAATACAGAGAACAAGCAGGGTTGGTGTGGGTGGAGGGGTTGGTGGGGTGGGGAAAATGGGTGATGGGCATTGAGGAGGGGACTTGTTGGGATGAGCACTGGGTGTTGTATGTAAGTGATGAATCATGAGAATCTACTCCTGAAGCCAAGACTACACTGTATGTTAGCTAACTTGACAATAAATTAAAAAAGAAAGAAAAGATCACAGCCAAGAGTCTATTGTGTCTCATAACCAGCATTTACAAAGGATAATTTAAGATTTGGAGATCAAAATGCAAATATTCCTGGAATACATGTCCTATAACTTAGGACTGGAGCAGGAATTTCTAACTTTTATTTTCAAATTTCTATTTTATTTTTCACTTGATTGATAATTATAGGCCTCTCTAGCACACAAAGCTTCATATTGAGAAACAGTTTTTAATAATTTTCAGATCTTTATCGTGGGTTATAACTGAGAGTCTGGTGTTCACCATAATCAATCTTATCTTTAATTTTCTGAAGGCCTTGATAGATGGTTTTAATTAATTGTCAGAGCACATGTGACAAAAATCCATTATCCTAACAGTGTGTTGAGCAAATCCAAATTAATGTTATAAGCTGAACATAGAAGTAACTTGTGAAGTTAGCAGAATAAGGTCAGCCTCTGTCACGTGCAGGTTTTGCAGACAAGGCTATTCAAATAAGCTTTCAGATTTCTATGGGTCCATGATGGGCACTGCCCAAAATCCTCCGTCAGTTTCTAGTTTAATCATATACTGGGTTTTCAGATCAAGGGATATTTCTTGAACACATCATGCTAGGATATTTAGTTGCAATATGATATCCTACCCTGCCCTGTGCTGTATCCTTTTTTTTTTTAATTTCCTTGTATTTTACTCAGAGTTTCAACAAAATATGCCCATTTTGAGATTTTATGAGATGGTTGAAATTGCTAGTGATTTTGGCCAGGTAAGAGAATTGATCATTCTGTCTACCCCCACGTGGAGTGACAGAGCATGCGCAGTGGCGAGAGCGGGGAAGGCACTCACGTGACCTCCAGTGCAGCCGCACACCCTCCCAGCTGTGCAGACTGCCGGCTGCGTTCACCATCGTCCATGCACCACCTGTTTCCGGTTTCAGAATAGATGCTGCGGAAGAACCGGTTGAGTGTTTCATGTTGGGTGAAGGCTGCCTTTGCTACCCTTTCTCCAAGAATGAGCCTACCCCCCAAAGTCCTCCCTGGTTTCTTCCACCTGCTGGCACATTGTTTGCTGTGCTCCACTGCAGTTTGAGTATGCATTCGTGATGTGCTTGGTGTTCATTGGAGAGCACCCCGGATGATGGATGATGCCCCCCGGATTGCCCACGGATGCACCTCTTGAGCTCTGCAGCCTGGCCTAGACTCCGGCACATAGTAGGCCCTTAGTAAATTTCATCTGAAAGAAGGAGCGCCATTTTTAAAAGGAAAATGGTGTTTTCAAGATCCAACCCTGCGTAAATGTGAGCAGAATCTCTACAAAATCAAGATTTATAAACCATCCAATTTATAACAGCGAATACAAGGGTAGAAGTGAAATTTCAAACACGAGTGATCTAAATTGTTTCTGCTCTGAAATTAGAAGGTTACAAGCAAATGTCCTTGAACCTAGAAAAGGAGCTCCTTATCTTGCGTGGGCCTCTGGCACCTGCTCCCCTCAGGCTGCCAGAGTGGTGGTTCTGAAAGTCATTAAAATATTCATGGTCGGCGCGGATGCGGGGAAGGGAAGTATTTTGTTAGCAGCTGGAGACTTGGATAAAAAAATACATTTCAGCTTCTTTTCTGGCAAACACCCTTTCCTCCAATTCATTAGTACAAATAATCAGGGGAGAAGCCCAAAAAGCACTAGTAAAGATATATGTGTGTGTGTGTGTGTGTGTGTGTGTGTGTGTATACATATATATATATTTTACTTTTTAAGCTATCAGATGAGTAAAGACTTTTCCTGAGCATTCTATCTGGAAGCACTAACCACTTTATTTTGTATTAGACCACTTTGGTATTTAGTAAGTAATAACTGTGTTGGAATTTTATATAATCCTCTATCCTCTCATGTCAGGAATATAGTACAATTATTTATAGAAATTGGATGAGTTTTGAGAAACATCAAAAATGTCACTACAGATAACAAGTTTGGTTACTATTATTTCCTGGATTCAAGGAAAATGGAGAACGTGAAACGTCAGACTGACAGAAGCCTCAAGATGCAAGTGGCCATTTTAGGATCTGCCGTGTGCCAGGCACCTTACTCTCCTGGTCAACTCTGGCCAAGGAAGGTGTAATGTCTTTCCTGGGAGGCTCAGAAAGCTTTTACAAGGCCATTTGCTCCAGGACACATTCATCCTCACTGTAGAGGCCGTCCCTTGGGGTCCCGCTCACTTACGTTCATTTACAAAGCTGAGCACAAAACATTGGATGGCAGACGTTCATCAAATTCATATGCTGCCTCAGCGTCCGGAACGACAGAGGGCACGTGACCGAGTACACATGTACTAAATATTTCGGATGAGCAAATCAAAGCTAAGAGTTAGATGATACCATACACTCAGGAAAGGTTCTTCCCTCCTTCCCTCACCACCTTTGTATCAGGATCATGGCTGCTCATTGAATTGTTGGCTACATTCTCCAAGATGCTAAACTTGAGTTTTCTCTCTGTTTTCTGGCAGTGGAGAGAGAGGATCGGGGAAGTCTGAAGCCAGCAAACAAATAACGAGACACCTGATGTGCAGATCTGGCTTCAGCAGGCCTATGTTTGATTCCAAATTTAAGCACGTAAGTTTCTTGTTTGGGTCAGAGAATATGTTGAGCTGGGACACCTGTAGTTTGTGAATAAAAGGGAACATCATAATAGACCATAAGCTTGACCATTAATTGGTCCAAGTTTGTGGAAATAAAGGAAAGAAAAGAAGATTGAGGCCTGGTGCAAATTAATGCCATTCAAGATTTATTTTAAAATATTTTGAACATACATACTCTTTTTTTATAGTTGCTCAGAATAGTTGGATTGAAAACATGTAATATACTTAGAGATTACTGTTGTTCACATAGAAAGTGCCACTCGGTGTGTAGACACTTTTGGGGGATTGGCCCGATTAGCACGTTTTGTGGGGGACTATTGAGAGGTGATAGTGAAGTTTCAAAGTATGTAAAAGAATTGATAACAAGAGGGGCACCTGGGTGGCTCAGTCAGTTAAGCGTCTGACTTCAGCTCAGGTCATGATCTCACGGCTCATGAGTTCGAGCCCCACGTCGGGCTCTGTCCTGACAGCTCGGAGCCTGGAGCCTGCTTCCGACTCTGTGTCTGCCTCTCTCTCTGCCCCTCCCCTGCTCGTGTTCTGTCTCTCTCTCTCTCTCTCTCTCTCTCTCTCTCTCTTACAAGAATAAGTAAACATTTAAAAAAAAAAAAGAACTGATAACAAGAAAGCTTAATGCTATTGAGGGGCAGGTAATAAAAGTTCATCTCCAATATTGACTTGTTTGATGTACGTTGTGGTATTTTTAGGTATGCAACATAGTGACTTGATATGTGCATGTATTGCGAAATGATCATCACTATAGTTTCTTAATTAACATCCATCGCTCCACATAGTTAAATTTTTTTGTCTTGTGATGAGAACTTTTAAGATTTACTTGCTTGGCATCTTTCAAATCTGCAGTTTTCCCAACTGTGGCCACCATGCTGTGCGTTACAGCTGCAGGACTGACTTACCTTGTAACTGGGAGTTTGTACTTTTGACTTCCTTCACGCAATTAAAACTGACTTTAAGTTATATTCAGTAACACCTGCTTTTATTTGAAGACTCCTTGTGGTGATACTTCATCCACCTAAAATATCTCCTGGGTTCAAGGAGGAACCAGAAAGGCCTATTAGCCGTGAAGATAAAGGTCAGAAATTTCACACAATAAAGCTCGGAAATTTTACCCAAGGATACACCTGTAGGGTGCTCACCACTGACTGTGTCTTGTTTTTACACAGTCCGGGTAGGTATTTTTAGCAGGTTTTCTCTGGCCACAGTAGAGGGGAAGTGCAAACTCAAGAGTTGCTAGAAGGATCCTGCAGGGAACACGTATGCTAGGCAGACGCCCTAGTGGGTGGAAAGACAGCCCATCAATAACCAATCGGGACATGATCAGAACCCAAAAGTGTGCTACCCTGGGGGTCTCCACCTGCAGGGCTAGCCTTCCAATTTCATTACTGTAGAGGAAATAACTAGAATAACCCAAGTTCATGATGATTATTCTATGCTTGAGACAAAAATAAGATTCCCTTACGTGTGCCCTGTTACTTTAGGGGCCTCGGGGCCTTATGCTCTGTGCTTCTTCATGCTGTCCGATCCCACGATTCCGTCCCATCCATGTGCTGTCACGCTTCATCCTAACCCCACCAGCTCCCCTTCTTCCCACATAGACCCCTGCCCAGCAGCCCTCCGGGATATCCCACAGTGTGCATCCCTAAGACGTCCAGAGCTGGACGCAGGGACTCCCAGGTTTCTTCAGCATTCTCCTCCCAGGCCACCCATCAAATAAGTGGCACCATCACTTTCTCATTGCCCCACTGGAAACCTGGCTTTGGCCTCGATGCCAGCCTCTCCCTGCTTCACCCATGATCACAGTATCCCGTCAATCTGACCTGGTAACACTGTTCTCCAGCCTCATAGAGTTTCCCTGTTCCTATTCTTGCCAGAGCCACCTTTGAACACATATCCCTCCAGGCTGGGCCATGTGGCCTCTGTCCCTCATTCATTTATTCAACAATGTCTTAAGTGGCTGACATGTGCATGTCCCTTGAATTCAGAGACACCGTCTTAAAGCCCGTCACACAGTTGGAGCTCAAGTACTATGTGGCACGTGAAAGAGTACATGCTTAAGATACCTAGAAGTATTTTCAGCATACCTAAGACACAGTTAATTATCCCAAGTCACCTCAATTCATTTACTTAAACATAGCAAATGAACTTAACATGGATAAACCATTTGTCCGGCATCGGGACCCCATAGGTTTTGCTGCGTGTGCTGTGTGCCATGCACATGATGGGCAGTGTGGTTCCAGTCCCCTCTCTCTTGGTGCACATTTCATAGCAAGGTGTGGGAAGTGTGCTGGTGTCACCTGACAGGTGCACGCCTCCCCCTCCACAATCACCCCTGCACCGGTCTTGCCAGGCACGTATTTGCAGAAAGATACCTGCCAGTTCATTCTGCGACTTGATATTGAAAGTGTCTGATTACATTGGAGTAAAAACTTAGCTGCTGTTATCTTAGATTATTCCCTAAAACAAAACCATCTGAAAGTTGAAACGTTTGGGGCTCCTGGGTGGCTCAGTCGGTTAAGCATCCAACTTCGGCTCAGGTCATGATCTCACGGTCTGTGAGTTCGAGCCCCGCGTAGGACTCTGTGCTGACAGCTCAGAGCCTGGAGCCTGCTTCAGATTCTGCATCTCCCTCCCTCTGTGCCTCTCTCCCACTTTCTTTCTCTTAAAAAATAAATAAACATTTAAAATAAATAAATAAAAAGTTCACACATTATATAAAGATGTAGAAACCCATCACCCTGTGAGAATTGTGCTGTTTGTATTTGGTTTTCTGTCACTGCCCTTTCAACTTATTGCTGTGGGCCAAGGGATATCTGCCATGGTGGCATGCACGTGAGAATACTCTGGAAATCTTATTTGTTAAATAAATTTTTGTTTTGGACCACCTGGGTGGCTCAGTCGGTTGAGCACCTGACTTGAGCTCAGGTCATGATCTTGCTGTTCAAGAGTTCAAGTCCCACGTCGGTCTCACTTCTGTCAGTGCAGAGCCCGATTTGGATCCTCTTTCCCCTTTCTCTCTGCCCCTCCCTGCGTGTTCTTGCTCAAAAATAGATAAAACATTAAAAATTTTTAAAAATCTATCTATCTATTATTTATTGGTTGATTGATTGATTGATTGATTATTTTTAAGTACACTCCACATCCAGCGCAGAACCCGATACGGGGCTTGAACTCATGACCCTGAGATCAAGATCTGAGCTGACTGAGATCAAGAGTCAGACATGTAACCATCTGAGCCACCCAGGTGCCCCAATATTCTAGAAATTTTAGTATCTGATTCCTCATTTAGAAATGAGAGGAACTTGGGTTGCCAGGGTGGCTCAGTTGGTTAAGCACCCAAGTCTTGATCTTGGCTCAGGTCAGGATCATGATCTCATGGTTCCTGAGATCAAGCCCCACATCAGGCTCTGCACTGACAGCAGAGAGCCTGCTTGGGATTCTCTCTCTGTCCCTCTCTCTCTGTGTCTCCCCTCCTTGCTCTCTCTCTCTATCTCGAAACAAATAAATAAAAAAAAATAGTTTTAAAAGAAATGAGAGGAATGTATATTTAATTGATAGGTCCATGTAATTTTTTTCATATTTTCGACTTCTGAAAAAGACGTTCTTAAGAAATTAAATCCACTCTTACGGATTCCCAAACCTACACCTGATTCTGGAGATTTCTTTCTTTGTGAAGAATATCTATGGTGACATATGTGTTCATTAATGACTAACTCATAACCATTTATTAAGCTCAAACCATATACTGAGAACCTGCATAATTGTACAGCACAGCTCAAAATAATTTAACATTTTGGGTTGACTTGGGTAGGATACCATAATTATCTATGTTCACATAGCAGAGTTAGAGAATTTCTAAAGAACAGTTATCAAATAGACTCAGGTTAACTAACAGAATACCAGGAGCTGTTGGCCTAAGTGTAATGACAAGGAACAGTGGTCCTCACTGTAAGTTATAGACTAAAGCAATCATTTATTAAAATGATCCTTCTGGAAAGAGCAGGCTGTGCAATTTCTAAAGTGCATTCTAGATTACTTTATGTAAATTGGCTTCGCAGTTTAGCTTAAGTAAATACATTCTAAGTTGCATTTCTTTAGATAGATATAACTCTTCCAAATCAGTTAGCGTCTGGGAATCAATATTATGATATCCATGCAAATTTCAAGGAAAACCATTTCTAATTCACTTGTTTGTTGTTTTATTCATTTCTCATGCAAATTAAGGATGTCATAAATAAGTGATTCCTAGCCTCATAAGGTAACATCGCCCAGGATTAAGTATGGCTTAAACTTCGTATCAGTTATGCTGGGTGTTTTTTTTGTTTTGTTTTGTTTTTTGTTTTTGGCTTCCCTTTAAATTACAATCCAGATGAATATCATTTGGGGTTCAAAGCATTCTCAAAACTTACCCACAGTTCTTGCACAGCGCCCTGGTGTACAAGTGGGAATTAAATACAAGTATTTAATGAATGTATATGAATCGACTGTAAATATAACATCACAGGGGTTCAGTGAAACTTTGTACATTTCGGGGATGGGCCAGTACTTCTTGTGGGAAAGAAAAGTCTGATTAAGGAGATGAATAGAAAAGAGCATCCTTGATTGCGGAGCTGAGATTCAGTAGAAGGCTTAAAGTTCAATCCAAGGTGGGATGAAAGGAAACTTCCTTAGGAAGCCTGAAAGGAGAGAGGTGGGTGAGTTGAATAGGAACGCAGTTCGGCCACACTGGGTGGTGTGACGTTGCTGTGGGTTCCCACGCTGGCAGCCACTATCCACGATGCGGCCACGTGGGGCTGCGTGTGCAATAGACACACACAGGGCATCTCCCCTGGGGAGTCTAGCCCACACAATTTTGCCCTGGATCGCAGTATACTGCAAAAGAAAAGCAGTCACTAGAGGTTATTCGGATCAGCAGTTACTGAAAAATAGGGAACACGGGACGTAAAAAGAAGGGCGCAGGGGGATGGTGTCAGCAGAGTCATGTAAAGCTGAAGAAAAGCGAGCATCTTCCTTGTGGTTTCCATCAATGACATAATTGAAGATTAGAACCTGGAGTATGGGGAGGAAGAGAGCAAAGTGAAGGCGTCTGAGCTGGCTCCCTGCTGACCCATGAGGGCACAGAGGGAAGAACCAGGTTTAGGTGGGGTCCGGAGAGCTAGAGAGCTGGCACTGAGCTCCAGAGAGGACTGGATACTTTCATACAGGCCATACACGTGTTTGTAAGGGACACACAGCTGTCATGTTTCTGAATTTTAATCTCCTCCTTCAGTTGTCCTGCCTGAAAGGTCTACGCGGGTTTACCTTCTGCCCTGGCAACATGGTTCGGGTTGTGTTTTACGCAACGGGTTTGAACCCTACAACCATGGAGATTGCTCTGGTTCCCCTGTACAGCTTCAAAACAGCTACCATCAGTTCAGACTGTTGTTTTTAATCCCTGTATTTGAATTGCAAGCTGTACAAGCAGGAGATTTTTCCCTGGCAATAGGTTTTTGGAACGTAAAAATCATGTTTGGGGGGAAAAAAACAACTGCCTGGGACTTTTCACTAATTCTGCCCCAAATGACTTTGAGCTTTAAGGGACATTCAATTCCATTTATGTTGTTTAAATACACATTTATTGAATAACTGCTTTTTACAGAGCACAGTGGTGTGGTACACATGAGTAAGCCTTTTTTTTTTATTGAGGAAGACACAGGTTTTTACTCTTAGAAAATACAATAGGTTAACTACTATCATAATAATAGTGCATAACTTTTAGTGGCAAAGCTATTAAAATCTTAGAGAAAAAAACCAAAAAACCCACACAGTCGTAAGTCAAAAAAAATCATACCAGTAAAATTTGAATCAGTGACCACTGAGGAAATATATACATACATCCTTTTGCCTATATTTTTGTTTAAAGTTTTGTTATTGTGCCATATTTTCATGATTTTCTTTGAGAGTTAAGGTGAGCAGTGGAACAATAATCAGTTTTCCTGGTGTGTGTGTGTGTGTGTGTGTGTGTGTGTGTGTGTGTGTGTTTTGGTATTTCTCTTAACACATTTACTTAGTGCCACCTATTGGCCAAGTGGATAATTGAAGATAAAAAGCGTTATTTACTCCTCAGGAATGAAAAAGAATGAAATCTTGCCACTTCCAAGGACGTGGAAAGAACTGGAGGGTATTATGCTAAGTGAAATAAGTCAGTCAGAGAAGGACAGGTATCCTATGTTTTCACTCATGTGGAAACTGAGAAACTAAACAGAAGAACATAGCAAAAGGGAAGGAAAAATAAGATAAAAACAGGGAGGGAGGCAAACCATAGGAGACTCTTAAATACAGAGAACAAACCAAGGGTTCCTGGAGGGGAAGGGGTGGGGGATGGGCTAAACGGGTGATGGGCATTAAGGAGGGCACTTGTTGGGATGAGCACTGGGTGTCGTATTTAACTGATGAATCACTGGCTTCTACTCCTGAAGCCAAGACTACACTCCATGTTAACTAACTTGAGAATAAAAAAAAATTTTTTTCAGTGTAACCAATAATATCTTAGGCTTGAATTATGGACCAACAGCACACAATGAAAGATTGCCATAAGAGCTTTTGCATTTTGTTCAATAGTTTTAGATGTATATAACATTATGCCTTATATTCCCTTATTGTTATTCCAGCACTCATAGCCTGGTGATGCACTTATTAAGCATGCTGATTTTGCAGAGAGATTGCCTGGGTTCGAATTCCAGCTCCACTATCTGTAATCTCTGAACCTTGGGGAAGTTATTTAATCTCTCAGTGGCCTTTTATATAAAATGGAGACACTAGATTTTTTTTTTTGGTATGTTTTATTTATTTTTGAGAGCAAGAAAGACAGAGCACAAGTCAGGGAGGGACAGAAAGAGAGGGGGACACAGAATCTGAAGCAGGCTCCAGGCCCTGAGCTGTCAGCACAGAGCCCGACGCAGGGCTCAAACTCAAGAACTGTGAGACCCTGACCTGAGCTGAAGGTGGACACTTAATCGACTGAGCCACCCGGGCGCCCCAAGACAATAGTTATAAGCATTAAAAGAAATATCTGCATAAACATACATGTGTACCTGTATGTGTGCATGTATATGGTATACATAATTTTATATATAACTTTGTTTATATTATATATTACATGTTATATATATAAAACTTTAGGATAATTCTTGGCACAAAATGAATGTTTTCTACTACTATCAACAAAAATAAAATTCATCTTTGTTATTTGTTGAATGCTGAGAACTTTGTATACCCGACATTGATAAGCACTGAAGGAGTTATTCCTGTGATGGAATAAAGGAAAATGCAGTTCTTGGGAGTTCGTGAAACTTGCTTAATGTCATATAATTTATCATTAGCAGAGGTGAAATGTGGACACATCTACTTGTTACTACAAAGAACGTGTATTGAACCATTACCCTGTATTTCCTGTTTGGGCAAATGTTATTATCTTTTATGTCTCTGTACGAATAGCAAAAAAGCAGTTTATTTTCAGTTATAGCACCAAAATAACTAGAATCCAGAATACTTTTAAAAATTCATTTTAACCCTCTTTATGAATTTTTAAATAATTATTTAATGTAAAGGGTTAAAGATTTATTCAATCTGAAGAGAAACTAGATATAGCATTCATGTTGAAAATGCGATTTACTTACACTATCAATTCCATGATATGCTTGTTTAATATTGAATTACTGGAAAAGCAGCAAACAAAACAAAACAGGGCCTTTATAAATACCATTTCAGATTATTTTTCAGAATACATTTCTGGCATCACTACTATCAATTAACTGTTATGATCTTTAAAACTAGGTTATTACTAAGAGACTGAAATCAACATGTTTCCTCCAAAAGTTCAATATTTGGTAGATATTTTGGAAGATTTTACTATTACCACAACTTTTAGCACTTTGGATTTGTGATTAGGCTCAAAGTATTATTTCATAATCTTTCAGTATATGAAATGCTTCCAGGTGAACCGAATGCATTAGTAGATCAGCATTCAGAAAGTTAAAAAGTAGCAGCAAAGTTGGGTTTTTTTTAAACTTAGAATACAATTCTCAAAAAATACAATCACCAGAAACTATAAAGAACCCCCTGTATCAATAAAGTAATGTATTAATTAGTGTGCTCCTTCGTACGGCTGATGCAGAAACTGCTTTTAACATCCATGACTTGAAAGATACAGAAAAATACCTTTGAAACTTCCAAATTTTCATACTTTTTAGAGGATTACTTGGTCATCATCATTATCATAGACACAATCAATTGCGAGAAGAAATGGTGTTTTATTTTCCTGTAGCCAAGGTTTAAGGAAACATGTTAAGAATTTCAGATGTTAGGGTTGATCTGAAGATCTTTGTTAACAGCATTTTTTTAAGTTTATTCATTTTTGGGAGAGAGAGAGAGAGAGAGAGAAGGGGAGGGGCAGAGAGAGGAGACACAGAATCCCAAGCAGGCTCCAGGCTCTGAGCTGTCAGCACAGAGCCGACATGAGGCTTGAACTCATGAACTGTGAGATCATGACCTGAGCTGAAGTCAGACACTTAAACAACTGAGCCAGCCAGGCACCCCTAATTTGTTGGTTTTAAAAGAACCAATATTAAATCCAATTCTTTCCCTCAAAAACCACAAAAGCATTTCTACTGTTTTATTAAGTCTCAAAGCTCAAATAACATGTGTTGAGTTGATTATGTTTGTGTGAAGAGATAGCAAAGCCAAATGAAACCCTCTGTGTATCATTACCTTCTTAAAATTAGCTACATTCTGAGACAGAAGGAGGCAGTAGTTTGCAGTTGAAGAAAGAGTGACTTTAAAAATTCAACACAGTATCATACCAACAGCAGAGAACCTCCTGGATGATGGACTATTCCTGGATCTTTGCTACTATTCCTGTTTTATTTTTAAAAACGAGTTGCTCAGTAAATGTTTCCATTTTGCTGCAGGTCATATGCATCTTGGAAGCCTTTGGGCACGCCAGGACAACTCTGAATGATCTGTCCAGTTGTTTCATAAAGTATTTTGAACTACAATTCTGCGAGAGGAGAAAGCACCTAACAGGAGGTAAGTAGAACATTAACAAAGGCAGATCTCAGGAGCTGCCAGCAGGGGGCAGAGAAACTCCAGGCATGGTGACAACAGTGTGCGTGTGTGTGCACATGTGTGTGCGTGCGTGTGTGTGGCTATTTGCACACCTGAAATGTCAGGTTATGAGTTCAAAACTTCTTGTGAATTGAGGGATATCAGAAATGTGAGGGGAACTTTTTCAAGATGATTCTTGTGTAAACTATCTAATCGGGAACCCAACGAAAAATAGCTGAAATGAATCGTAATTGCTGAACACAGAAATGACTCACACACCCAATTATAATAAATTATGACTGGAGTAAATAATTCCTTCATAAAACAGACACTGAAGTCTATTTTAAATAAAAGTGAATGTATATTTTTAAAATGAGTAGATTAAATCAAAACATCAAAATAAGCACCCAACTAAAGCCAAAGAACACTATTTATTTTTTGGCTTCAATATTTAATGTGTACTTGATGAAAAGCCCTTATTTAAAATTAAACTGATTTAGAATTCACCTGAGATGTTACAGTTTTCTAATGAAAACAGATTATCCAGGCAAATTAAGAGAATTGTAGGTGGGGAGCCCATGCACTTGGAAGAATCAAGTATTGTAAAAACATTAATAACAGCCATTAGCAACCAATTAATTGCTAAGTGTAATCATTTTAGAAAGAGATCAGTCCTATTTGGTGTTTTCAAGTATGCTTCAAGAAACAAACGTTGGTTTGGACCATGACTTAGAAACAAAAAGCTCGGGCACCTGGGGGGCTCAGTCCGTTAAGCCTCCGACTTCGGCTCAGGTCATGATCTCACTGTTCCTGGGTTTGAGCCCCGCATTGGGCTCTGTGCTGACAGCTCGGAGCCTGGAGCCTGCTTCGGATTCTGTGTCTCCCTCTCTCTCTGCCCCTCCCCTGCTTGTGCTCTGTCTCTCTCTCTCTCTCTCAAAAATAAACATTGTTTAAAAAGAAAGAAAAAGCCTGCATTTTGCAGTAAGTGCCAAAATCCATTATTAGTAAATGAAATTTGGTAAGAAAAAAATGTATAAAAGACGTAACAAAAGATAACTTTAGATGTTGAAGTTAGCAGCTTCAGTTCTGCAATAGGAATGTTGTGTCTTGAAAAATCTGTGACAAAGAGCTATATTTGAAGGTCCACCATTTGAGGAAGACCTCAGCCAAGAAATATCTTGAGCCTCAAAGTCTGGTTTTCAGGTCTTGGTTTTATCCCACCGCAGTGAGAGTGTCCCCCCGCCCCCCGGCCTGACCTCTTCAATGCTGAGCATAAACCCTGAGCTTTTGGGGCCCAGCGGTTGGAGCTGGGGGTGGAGGAAGTCCCCGGTGCTGCGGGCGGCCCCTGTCCACTCCGTGTGTGACTCCAGGGTACTTGGGAGCTCATCGTAAACACAGGCCTACCGACTGGGCCTCTGTATTTAACAAGATTCCCAGTGGTGCGTATGAACACCCAAGTTTGAGAGGCATTTCTTCCAGCCTGAGTCGAGCTGGCCATGCTTTTATGCACATGGGGCTTGGAGGAGAAACCACTTGTCCGGACATCACTCCCATGACCTTGTGTTTTCTGGATTCGGCATTCCCCTTACCAAAGTGGAGAGGCACTAAGGGGCTTTTGCAGGTGTTGCCCATTACTAATTTTGTTGACTTTTTTTTTTTTCCTTCCTGGCTGGAATCTAATATGTCCCCTTCAGGAGTGTTAGTTTAGAAAATTATTCTATATATATGCGCATGTGCAGGGGAAGCAGGACCGCTGCAGTGCACTAACCGGCCGCCTGTTAGCGGGGTCCCAGGACGCTCCAGCATCGTCACATCCACGGTACCACTCTCAGGGCTTCTTGGAGGCAGCAGTGACGTGGAGGAGTGCGATTCACAGGGGGAACCAGGGCCCTCCCCGACCCAAAAGTCCACTGCATGGTGCAGGACTGTGCGTGCAGACGTGGGGTGCCTTCGGCAGAATGGTGCCCAGGTGTGGTGCCCCCTGGGAAAGCAGCAGGCCAGACCTCCGTGGAAGGAGGTGCACCCCCGCCTCTCTGCACCCCCGTTTTGTTTTCCCACTCATCCGCTTCTCATTAGCATCCTTGGTTTGCTCCCTGGCGCCCCAGCTTGTTAGTCTGGTAGCTTCCTGCTCTGTTCCGTTAAAAATCTGGCAGAATGATTGTTCTGCTGGTTCTGTGTTCCTTTTTGATTGATTTTAAGAACACAACACGTACTGCTAGACAAACAGAGCCAGTGCCGGCTGAGACTGCATGACAAGGAGCAGGGAGGCTCGGAGCGGGCAGGCGGGAGCTCAGCTCCTTGTTCCCTGTGTGGAAGGGGAACCGTGAGCCATGTGTGCAGAGGATGTGCCTCGGGAGACAGAAAGTGACAGAAAGTTCAAGCCCTTTGGGGCGCACGTGAAGAAATGCAAGACTGAAAAGGAGAAGTCTCGGGAAGCGTGGCCAAGTACCTTTAGGTATTTGCTACCAGGTGGAGAGGGTCTGGAGAACAAAGGTCTGTATGCGAGCTCCGCAGAGTTGGTGGATGTGACAGAGAGGAAGTAACGTTTCCTGATCACGAGGCCCTCCCACCCGCCTTCCTCGTGATGCACCCCACCTTCTCGCCCCATGCTGGGGGTGCTCCAGGAGGGGAAGGCGCAGACCCCTCCAGAGCTCCCAACAGTCAGTCTCGTGGGGACCTGGGCGACGTTGTTCTAGAGACACTGCCTGATTCTGCACGTTCTAGAGCCTGCCCACGAAGCACCTGCTAACTGATGAGCAGGGTTCTGGCACCCCGAGGAGTGACTTCATAGTGTGTGTCGCCTCCTGGTGCCTGTCAGCATGGAAGGGGTTCTGTAGAGTGCTTGGCCATGCAGGACCCACTCTAACAAAACATGACAGGCTCGGTGACTTCGAACGGACGTCTGGGATCCGCGGGATGGTACTCTCTCGGATGTCGCTAGGAGTCAGTCCTTCCTCGCCTTGGCCAGCCGCTGACGGTTCCTGCCAGATCTTGGTGTTTGCTGGCTCCTGGCTCCCGCACTCCGGTCTCTGCCTGGCTGGTCACAGGCGCTCTGGCCCCGCCTCTCTCCTCTTCCCCTGGTAAACACCAGTCTTAATGAAGCGGGACCTGTGCTGCTCCAATACGATTTCATCTTTTCTAAAAAAATCTATTTGATGTTTTATTGGACATGTAGGTGTCCATACTGCTGTGTTGTTAGTTCAGAAGTAAATTTGACTGGGTCCTGCCGCTGAAGGCTTGCAGGATAGTCGAGGAGCTAAGACCTGTCTGTCTGCCTCTCTTCCCCACCAGAGTGTAAATCTGCGTTCCCTGCTGTATCTCCAGGGTCCAGCACAGTGTCTGGTGGAGTTAATGTTCAATAAATGCCAAGAGAATAAATGGATGAAGGGCTGGCTGATTCTAGGGGAGTAACTCTAACTCTAACTAACTCTATGGGGGGGGGGGTAAGAAGTAGTAAGAACTGTAAAGGGGCCGTGGACTCCAAAGAGCCCATGCAGCTGATGTTTCCACACTGAGATCAGACTCCACAAGTCCTGGGTCTTAGGTCCAACCTTAGCACTGCTCCTATGACCTTGATCGAGTCACGGAGACTCTCTAAGGCTTATTTATAAACTAGAAAGTGTAGACCACGGAGACCAGCAGAACATGTACCTGAATGAAGCAGGATGTGCAAGACAGTGGGGGCCGCGCCAGTCTGGAAGCACCGTGCCCTCCAGCAGGACCTCACCTGAACTTGAAGACTATCGACAGGTGCCCCGCTTTCAGGCAAGGTCACATCCCCAAGTCCTGGGGTTAGGACATAGACATATCGTCTGTGGGGCACAATCCAGACCACCTTAGAGGGGGTCTGTTATGTTGTCTTTACTTCTTAAACTGATTTTCAGGTTACGAACCTCATGGTTGGAGCGCCTGGGTGGCTTAGTCGGTTAAGCTCCCGACTCTTGATTTTGGCTCGGGTCACGAGTTCATGGTCTGTGAGATCAAGCCCCGAACCAGGGTCTGTGCTGACAGTGCAGAGCTTGCTTGGAATTCTCTCTTTCTCTCCTTCTCTGTCTGCCCCTCTCCTGCTCACACACTCTCTCTTTCAAGATAAATAAATAAACTTAAAAAAAAAAAGGAACCTCATTGTTACCTCCAAACAGGAGGCACCAAGCACTTGAAGAAGCTACTAGCCAGTGTGATACCTTTGAACAATTACATCTGTTATCCAGACTCCTTTTCTGAAAGAACAATAAAAGACATATTAATTGAAACTACTTTACACAAATTTTAAAGAGAGCTGAATTATTCAAATGGGTTCCCTGGAAAAGCCTTCTGAATTTTAAGTGTTCACTAAAATAGTAAATCAAATTTGAGTAAGGTTATTGCACCTCAAACTAGGTCAAATAAATGTAGGTTACAGGTTGATTTTGTACTTTATGGTAGTCTGGGTTCCCTTAAATTATCAACATTTCTAAAAGAATGGTAAGGGTTTTATTGGACAGGGAGCATTATCTTACAAATTTTCAGGTGGAGTGGACGTTGCATGTTTCCTTCATTGATCTATTGCTTCTAGTTTAATTTTTTTTAATTTTTTAATGTTTATTTTTGAGAGAGAGAGAGCGTGAGCAGGAGAGGGGAAGAGAGAGACAGAGACAGAATCCAAAGCAGGCTCCAGGCTGTGAGCCGTCAGCACAGAGCCCAGTGTGGGGCTCGAACCCATGAACTGTGAGAACATGACCTGAGCCTGACTGAGCCACCCAGTCGCCCCATGCTTTTGTAGTTTAATGCCAGCTCCCTAATCAGAGTGTGGGTGTGTATATATATATATATATATGTGTGTGTGTGTGTGTGTGTATATATGTGTGTGTATATGTATATATATATGTATATGTGTGTATATATATATATACGTATATATATATATATATATACGTATATATATATATAACAGAAAGTATGATGCTTAGTTTTATGAAACACCAGCTATAGAAAAGTAGGGAATGTTCCTTGTTTTGAAGAAGATTTAATTAATAAATAGCATTGTGGTCTGGCTTTCAGCCCAATATTTTCTCCCGTCTGATTACTTATTTAACAATACAATTATTCTGGGTTCCCTGGTATATGCATCAGCATGCTCGGGACGAAGTGATGTGTAAAACCTCTTACCGTCGTCCCATAGGTAAGGATGTAACGTACAAATATTGGGAAAACTTTGTCAGTGATGGTTTGTTTTCACTCATCCAGTACCTTTCACTTGGGACTTGAGGTAGTTGCTGAATCCCTAATGATTTATATTTTTCATTCAAGAGTGCTGAGAGGTTTTCCGTGTGTGAGGTTCAAAGGCACCAATGAAAATAATGGCGGAGAATATATTGATGCCATATTCCCAGCTTTTCTCTCATGATCAAGATCATAGCTGGTCTTTTTTTAGGGTCTTTTAAAGGTTTTTTAGGGCAACTTTTAAAGTTGCCATTCATTTTAAAGTGTGTGCCATCTTTTGACATATGATAAGGTATACTTTCAATCTTTTCCCCAGTGGATCATTTTCTGGCTTATAAATCTTCAAAATTACACGATACCTGGGCACCTGGGTGGGTCAGTTGGTTGACCATCTGACTCTTGATTTCGGCTCATGTCATGATGTCACGGTTCGGGGATTGAGCCCCACGTTGGGCTCTGAGCTGCCCTTGGAGCCTCCTTGGGATTCTCTCTCTCTCTCTCTCTCTCTCTCTCTCTCTCTCTTTCTCTCTCTCTCTCTCTCTCCCCGCTCCCCCCTACCTCTGTGTCTCTCAAAATAAGTAAACAAACATTAAAAAAAAATGTGATACAGACCTCTGCCGTCTTTGGAAGTACAGGTCACAAAGCACACAGCATTCTTCAGTGGGGCCGCTTGGCACAGTGCAGGGGGCTCCAGGCTGGATCTGTGTGTGCACATGGGGCGAGTGTCCTTACCATCTTTCCCCAACTATAAAATTAGACACCAGACCATTCTCTCCTGTGTTCCTTTCAGCATTGTTTCACTTTTTAAAAAAATGTTTATTTATTTTTTGAGAGAGAGAGCAAGCGAGTGGGGGGGGGGGCAGAGAGAGAGAATCCCAAGCAGGCTCTGGGCTGTCAGCCCAGAGCCCGACTCAGGGCTCGAACCCACGAACCGTGAGATCATGACCTGAGTCGGAACCAAGAATCAGATACTTAACACACTGAGCTCCCCCTAGGTGTCCCCAGCTTTGTTTCACTTAATTAGAGAGAATCTCCTTGTGAAGTTGAACGTTTCTAAGGTTCCAATGGAGGCTACGAACGGTTTGCGGTCACTGCTGGTCACCGTGGAAAGGGCAGGCAGAGCTGAGACCGCGGTGGGGAGCTGGGTGAGCGCCACCACACCCCTGTGCTCAGCTCAGTCAGTGGTCCCTGCTGCAGGTGACGCATTGGAGCCCAGCTCGCAGGCTCAGACCTCCTCCGTCAACTAGACATGCAAAGCCGAAATGGTCCACCTGTCCCGGGCAAACCTATCTACCCACCAGATCCTTCCTTGGGTGATGAGGTGGTCTCTTCCTCTGGGACATTCACGATTGAGGAGGATGCTGGTGGGTAAACGCTGACGGGAAGACTTTTGGAAGTTCACACATCCCAGGAAACACGGGGTTCTGGTGCATTTATTTCCTAACCGCTTCCTTGTGGAATTGCACACTCATCAGGATAACAAAACAAGCTGTGGTTTGCAAAGTATCAGGCTGTCTAATAAGAGGAGTATGAGCTTAAATTTGGAAACTTTGGAGACTCCTGAGATCTGCTTTTTCTCTTTTTTTTAATTTTTAAGCCTTATTACATTGAAATTCAGGCAAATTATTTTTCTGTAGTGATTTCGTCTGTTTTTTATCTTTTTTAAAATGTTTAAGCCTTGGGGCGCCTGGGTGGCTCGGTCGGTTAAGCGTCCGACTTCAGCTCAGGTCATGATCTCACGGTCCGTGGGTTCGAGCCCCGCGTCGGGCTCTGTGCTGACAGCTCAGAGCCTGGAGCCTGTTTCAGATTCTGTGTCTCCCTCTCTCTGTGGCCCTCCCCCGTTCATGCTCTGTCTCTCTCTGTCTCAAAAATAAATAAACGTTAAAATGTTTAAGCCTTATTACATTGAAATTCAGGCAAATTATTTTTCTGTTGTGGTTTCGCCTGTTTTTTCTCTTTTTTAAAATGTTTAAGCCTTATTACATTGAAATTCAGGCAAATTATTTTTCTGTTGTGATTTTGTCTGTTCTTTCTCTTTTTTTTTAATTTTTAAGCCTTATTACACTGAAATTCAGGCAAATTATTTTTCTGTTGTGATTTCTTTTGAAATAAGCTTTTACCTATCTCTAGTGCTTTCTTCTGCATGCTTCGTATAAATTAACGTTTTCTTTGGAACGCATGGTCTGATTTCGCTTTGATGTGCTGTAGCTCCCCATAAAGTCTGCCTCTTCCCGTTTTGCCAATAGTTTCAACCCGCTTCACCTATCCTGTCATTTGGTCATTTATAACCCAGCACAAACCAATATGACTGTTTGCAAGTTGCGATATATTCAGGCTCTCCCAGGACACCCCGGTCTGTGCGCGCAGGTGAGTCACTGTCATAGAAGTGAGATATGCTGGCTCATTCCTGCGTCGCCCCACTTCTGACACCCACCTTGGTATTCCCAGCCATCTCTCCGGGCCCGGAGCTGTTGCCCAGATGGTCTCCCATCCTGGTGGCCTTTGGTGGCTCCGCAGTGGTAACTTCCTGCTTGTCAGTGAGCAGAGAGCCTTTCCACTCTGGCTTCTACTGCCTGGGTGCCCCCACCGAGGTTCTTTGTCCCCATGTTTTCTCAATTTAACCTTGTTTAGAACACCCGTCCCTCCTAAAGACACAAAGCCAGCCCACTTTGTGGTTTTCAGCCTCGTTTTTCTTTTTTTCTAAGTCACTGCCTCATTTAAATGCATAAATGTGAATTAAGAAGATAGCCCACTTTGTGGCTCAGTGGAAATTGAAATCAGCCATTACCGTCAGGCTGCGAGGAGGCCTCAGCCATTTCCCTCTGAATCTGCGTAGCCCCTCGCTGGTCTCACCAAACGTCAAGTCCAGGACTGGACTCTGGGCTCTCAGAGGACAGCCCACGGGGCCCCCTGTGCCCGGGTCCTCCCACCCCATTCACATCCTCCAGCCTCACTGGACTATTTAAGTTCCTTGGTGGTGAGACCACGGCTTAGTTTCTCCTCTTTGCTGCCTAGGGGATGGGGACGCTTCCCTCTCCTGCAAAGTGCAGGCAATTCTTACTGCACTGGTGTCCTTTTGGGTCACTTCTTCCCCGAACTCTCTTTCTAATGTGTCCGCTGGATCCCAGCTCTGTTCACTGTGGATCTGGCTCTTTCCTCATTTCTTTCATAGCACCTGTTGATATCTGGAAGTGTCCTTTTCCTGGTCTGTCTGGTTCGTTGCTGTCTGTGTCTCCTGTTGGGATATGAGCCTGTTGGTGGCACTGGTCTGGTCTGTCAGGCCGAGTGGTCAGTCCCTGACTTTTGTTGGGTTGATGAATCTAAGGAATGGATGTAAAGAGCCAATAAAACGAAGCAGCAGCTGTGTTCCTCCTTTCAGGGAGGACGTGGTGTGAAGGCCGCATGAACTCATTCATGACCACAGAGAATGCGTATTATTGAGAATGTAAATCGATAGCAGAAGTTACCGACACTTAACTCTGGCTCTTTTTTAATTAGAGATTGTTTTTCTTCATAAGGACAGTTTGTGTCTGGTAAGAATGGAACCACGTTCTCTTTCTTAGTGCCCACTCCATCCTGTAGGGATTGGGGAAGAGTCTGCGGGGGTTTGGGCGGGGGGGACGCAGAGTCCACATGTGGGGCGTAAAGGGCATTTGGCTCCTGTCCTGCCTGCATCCTGAAGACACCTACATCCACGTAAGTGGAAACCGAAATCGGGACTCCTGGGGGGCTCAGTGGCTTAGGCGTCTGCCTCTTGGTTTCGGCTCAGGTCATGATCTCACGGTTTGAGGGATCGAGCCCCGAGTTGGGCTCTGTGCTGAGACCACGGCACGTGCTTGGGGCTCTGTCTCTCTCTGTCTCTCTGCCCCTACCCCATCCCTGTGTGCGCTCTCTCTCTCCCTCTCTCTCTCTCTCATAATAAATAAAGGTTAAAAAAATGGAAACTGAAATTTTCTAACAATCAGAAATGTCTCCCAATATATATTCCAGGGCCGTAGTATCTGCTTGGGAAACTTTTAAACTTACAGTTGAAACCAATGAAATGGACAGTCTGTTAGGGCTTTTGCTTGTGTCCTTTGGAAAACGAACCAGAAGACCGTCTCCATCTTCGTTATTAGCATCATAACTGAGCCTTAGGCTTGTCCTGTCAACTGGACATTCTTTTAGAAGTTTCAGAGTGCTTTAAGTGATCTTAGCTCCGTTGAGGAGCAGCATCTTTTAGTGGTGATCAGCCACTTGGGTTTCAACGTGACAAGGCCTCCAAGAGAGTTTAAATGAGGCACCGTCTGAAAAGCCCCAGCACAGAGCCTGGTACACCACAGGTACATGGAATAGCAGTCCCTTCCTCTTGGAGGCCACAGGAAGCCCGGGACCTTTATACCTCCTCGTCCCCACATTCGTATGGGGTAAAGAGAAACGTGAAAATTGACAAGGCCAGAGTCAGGACCAGGAGCCACACTTGGGCTCGTAGTTGAGGCACCTTTCCTTATACCACCCCTTGTATTAACCTTGAATAATGAAGTCAAAAGAAATGCATAAGCGTTTCTCAGGAAAGAGAGAATATTTGGATATTTTAATGAAGCAAGAGTGTGCTTTTGGTGACCTTTAATTGGAGACATGATGGTCATGAAGACATGATATGCCTCTGGGAAGAGATCCTAACTGGTCATGATTTATAACCAGAAGGGCGGGGCATGGTGACAGTGAGTGCTGGAAGTTTCTGGAAGTCAGTGGGAAGGGCATCGAGGGCAGGTATTTGTCTTTTTTGAAGGAGAGGATATTTATTCCCTCCATTTTCTTTTATAATTGAACAGAAGTTGGCATAGCTCTATAAAATATTTTACTGAGTACTATGTCATATATAATCAACAAACATCTACATTTGTGCCACAACTTTCTGAGAAACATATTCATATATAGATTTCTGGTAAGACAGAGGATCACAGGTGTATTTTAGTCAGGAATGTTCCTGAAATAAAATATCTTTTAAAACATACAGGTCTTGAGAAGTCAAAAAACCCATTAGCAGGAAGTCTCTTTCTGTGTGCGGACATTTATATGAATGAGCCAAACCCCGTTAACTCCACACCTATTGTTTTCCTTCCATTATTTTAGTGTCACTTCAGACACAACAAAAGGCTGACATTTTCTCCATTTGGAAGAATATGAGAGTCTCAGAGAAATTAGAATCTTGGGTTGTTTTGTGTTTTCTTCTAAGAGCCTCTTTTAAGATACTTTTTTCTCAAAATCCTACCGATCAGAATCCTGCTAACCCACAGCAATTTTATTCTCTGCGGGAGATGAGCTAACTGGGATGATTGCTAATTACGCTGTTTTTGAATTTAGATTAAAGGTATTGAAATCACTCTGTGAGGTGGAATTTGATTAGTTTTGAATGCTCCTCGAAAGGAAGCTTGGATGTTGGCTGGGACAAATGGGCGTAGGGTCACCCTTTTCTCTGAATACAGAAGCGTGATGGCCAGTACTCTATGGCCTCTGATATTCCTGTAGTTGATGACTAAAAAATAATGGAAAGGAACAACTATAGAAGCTTATTCCTTACATGCACAGATTTTTAAAAATATCCTCCTGAGCAGAGTTAATATTGCTAATGTTAAGTGGAAAATGTTCTTAGCAAATAATTTAAGAGAGGGAAAAAAGAGAGGAAATAAAGTGTAGTAATTAAGATCTCTTCTTGAAATTATCACCTGATTTAATACTCCAAGAGAAATGGAAAAGAAACAACACTTCCCTGTTCTAATTTTAGCATCACCTTTCGGCAACTAATTAAAGGGATATTTTGAAAGAACCTTTATGCACTTACGACAACTTTTCTAAAAGGTTTCTAATAAGACAACTTTTCTTAATAAGAAGTACTGATTTTGAGGGTTTTTTTTTCTTTTTGCATTTATAACCATTATGACAGGCTGAATGGGCCACTTAACTGAACTTTACCAGAGGGAAAGCACGTAATAGTCTTTCCATTGGTTCAAGTAGATTTGCTATATAAAACCAAAATCAGGAGACCTCACATTTTTTTTTTTTTACTTTTAGAGGCTGGACTCTAGAATAATTATACGCAGACTCATTATACAAGATGATGTTTCTAGTTCAAATGTAGGAAATAACTATGTCCATTTGACTCCCTAACAACTGTCACCTTTTGATCCAAAACAATTATTGACTGTGAATCTTTACTTCAAAGTGGAAACCTACAATAATTCACAGGTGCATTTGAAATTGAAATGCTTCATTGTTTACTGACCATTCATAATGATAAGAATAAACCTAAATTCCAATAAAAAGAATAGTTCAGAAAAACTACAAGTTTCAGCCTGCCAAACATATAGCCATAAATGTTTTTTTAATTTTTTTAATGTTTACCTTTTAATTTTATTTTTGAGAGAGAGAGAGAGAGAGCGCACGCAAGCATGAGCAGGGGAGGGCCAGAGAGAGAGGGAGACACAGAATCCGAAGCAGGTTCCAGGCTCCAAGCTGTCGGCAAGAGCCTGATATGGGGCTCAAACTCGCGAACCACGAGATCATGACCTGAGCTGAAGTCGGACACTTAACTGACTGAGCCACTCAGGCGCCCCAGCCATAAATGTTGATTGACAGTAGCTTCTGTATTGCCAGTCCTGTCTGGAAGCAAAATCAGGATTGTGATCTCCATGCTGCGTTCTCCCACCATTGTCCAACAACATGTTTTTGTGATGTGGGTTGTTTTTGTTTGTATTTTTGTAATCTTTAGCAGCAGAAGCTCCAAATAATGAATATTAGGTATTTTGCTACTGGATATGTGAGGTCACAGTGAACTAGGCAGATGGGTAGACCCTCTTCAAACTGGGCATGTGCTTTTATAGACACATCACCTGTCTTCCTCCTTAACTGGGAAGTAAACTTTATTATTGAAGCATCTGTTTCATTATCTTGACACTAAGCTATAAACCATCGTTTGGCTCCTTTTTATAATTTTGATATAGATGTTGAAACTTGCCCAGTATACTTTCTGTATATCAAATTGTACCTGCATAAATTCAAGTTATATTTGCCTTTGCTACAGTGGGTTTCTTCCATGATTTTCAGCAGTGAGACACTATTGTCTATATATCTGGTCTTTGTATAGTGTAGCTGTATATACTTCTGATCTAGTTGATAGTAATACTTGCTAGCATCTATAGCAGAGCTCTTTATAATCAGTATCTGTTTATATATACCATAGCAATATGACTTGTGCTTTCAAATTGTAAAACATTAATGAAGAAAGTTCTAAAACTTACTTTGGTGCCTTTGTTATACCCAGGGACATGTCTTGTTTCAGATCGTATTTGTGCATGAAAGTTCTGTGTTGGGCCAAGAACAAAATAAGAATGTCTCCTCTCATCACTTGCTTCCAACATTGTACTGGAAGCCCTAGCTAATGCAATAAGACAAGAAAAAATATACACAGATTGGAAAGAAAGAAATGAAACTGTCTTTGTTAACAGATGACATGATTATCTCTGTAGAAAATTGGAAAGGATCAGCAACAAAAATTTCCTGGAACTAGTAAGCCATTATAGCAATGTTGTAGGACACATGCTTAATATACAAAAGTCAATTGCTTTCCAAATATCAGCAATGAACAATTGGAATTTGACATTAAAAACACAATATTTCCACCACTACCAAAAAATAAAACACTTAGGTATAAATCTAACAAAATATTTACAAGATCTTTGTGAGGAACACTATAAAAACCCTGATGAAAAAAATCAAAGAAGATATAAATACATGGAGAGATATTCAATGTTTGCAGATAGGAAGGCTCGATATTGTTAAAATGTCAGTTTTTCCCAATATGATCTATAGATTCAGTACAATCCTAATAGAAATCCCAGCAGGTTACTTTGTGGGTATTGACATAAAGTTTATGTGGAGAGTTAAAAGATCCAGAAAAGCCAACACAACGTTTAAAAAGAAGAACAAAGTTGGAGGATTGGTGCTACCCAAATTCAAGACTTACTCTAAAGTGGCAGGAACCAAGACAGCATGGTACTGGTGAGAGAACAGACCAGTAGATCAATGGAACAGAATAGAGAGCCCAGGTAGACCCAGGTAAATATAGTTAACTGATCTTTGACAAAGAGCAAAGTTTTATAGAGAAATGACAGTTCTTTCAACAAATTATACTAAAATAGCAGGACTTCCTCATGCAAAAAAAAAAATGACTTGAAAGGGATCATAAATCTAAATGTAAAAACAAAACTATAGGAACTCCTGAGTGGCTCAGTTGGTTAAGCATCCGACTTTGGCTCAGGTCATGATCTTGCTGTTTGTTGAGTACTACCCCCACATCAGGCTCTGCACTGGTGGTGTGGAGCCTGCTTGGGATTCTCTCTCTCCCCCTCTCTCTCTGCCCCTCCCCAACTTGCTCTCTCTCTCTCTCTCTCTCTCTCTCTCAAAATAAATAAACTTTAAAAAAAAGTATAAAACTTTTTAAACAATAACATAAGAGAAATTGTAGGTGACCTTGGGTTTGGCAATGAGTTTTTCATATAACACTAAAAACAGCAATCCGTGAAATAAATAATTGATAAGCTGGACTTCATTAAAATTAAAAATGACCGTCCTATGAAAGACACCACTAAGAGAATGAAAGGATGAGCCACAGATAGAGGTAAATATTTGCAAAACAAGAAAAACACATCTGATAATGGACTGCTAACTAAAACATGCAATGAACACTTAATACTCGGCAATAGGAAAACAACCCAATTTACAAAATGGACAGAATATCTGGACACCCCATGAAAGAAGATACACAACTGGAAAATACAAAAATGAAAAGATGCTCCACATTACAGGTCATGTAGGAAACGTGAATTAAAATAAAAATGAAATACCACTACAAATGCATTAGAATGTCTAAAATTCAAAACACTGACAATGCCAAATATTGGCAAGGACGTGGAGCACCAGGAACTCTGATTAATTGCTTGTGGGAATGCAAAATGGCATGGCCACTTTGGAAGACAGTTTGGTGATATTTTACAAAGCTAAACATAGTCTTACCATACGATCCAGGAATCACACTCCTCAGTATTTACCCAACTGAGCTGAAAACTTATGTCCACACATAATGTGGATGCAAATGTTTATTGCAGCTTTATTCGTAATTTGCAAAAACCGTAAGCAACCAAGATATCCTTTAATAGGTGAGTGGATAAATCAGCTGGTGCATTCGTAGGGTGGGCTCTTATCCGATGATTTAGGAAGTGAGCTCTCAAGCCATGAAAAGACAGAGAACCTTAAATGTATATCTTTGAATGAAGGAAACTGAAGTGATTACAACCTGAGAAGTTTGCATACTGTATGATTCCAATGATATGACATTCTGGGCGAGGTGAATCTGTAGAGACAGTACTAAGAGCAGTGGGCATCAGGGCTTAGGGAGAGAGGAAGGGATAAATACTGGAGCATGGGCTTTTAAGGGCAGTGTTACTGTGCTGAGAGAACATGGTATTATGAACGTCTTAACGCCGGTGGAGTGTACAAAGAGTGAATACCAACACACATTTATATACTTAATTAATATTAAGCATCAAGGGGCGCCTGGGTGGCGCAGTCGGTTAAGCGTCCGACTTCGGCTCAGGTCACGATCTCGCGGTCCGTGAGTTCGAGCCCCGCGTCGGGCTCTGGGCTGATGGCTCAGAGCCTGGAGCCTGTTTCCGATTCTGTGTCTCCCTCTCTCTCTGCCCCTCCCCCGTTCATGCTCTGTCTCTCTCTGTCCCAAAAATAAATAAAAAGTTGAAAAAAAAAATTTAATATTAAGCATCAATATTGGCTCATCAATTCTAACCAATTTACTACACTAACACGAGAGGTTAATGATAGGGGACACGGTGTGCTGGGTAGGAGAGAGAAGGTATGATGGAGCTCTTGGTATTTTCTGCTTAATCTTCCTGGAATCCTACAAACCGCTCTAGAAAATAAAGCCTCAGCTATTTTTCAAAAGGTCTGTATTTGAAAACAGTTGCATTATTATCTCGTGCAATTCATTAGCGTGTGTAAATCTATGGGAATGAGACTAGTAATGCCATTTAACAGAATCCCCCCCCCTTTTTTTTTCTTAACCAGCCAGAATTTATACATACATGCTCGAGAAATCCAGACTTGTTTCACAACCTCTTGGCCAGAGCAATTTTCTCATTTTCTACTTGTTGATGGATGGGTTATCTGCTGAAGAAAAATACGGGCTTCACCTTAATAATTTATGTGCACACCGGTAAGTGACTGCATTTTTTCTACGTGGTAATTCCGTCCTGAAGTCGTGGTGGCATTTAAGCAGTCTTAAATTTTCTCCTGATTTTTCAGAGAAGTGGTGGGTGGGTCAAAGAGAAAAATTGGGTACTGTTAGGTTACAACCACCTGTAAAAGGATTGCAACAGTTTTTTTTTTTAGAGTGTTGAGGTTTGTGTGTGTATTAAGTTGTGTTTCTGTTTTCCTAATTTTCAGATCAGAATTAATAAGTGAGCATCTATATAAACCTTTCTGTTCCTTTGGGTATTTTGGATATAACATTAGTTATGCATTCCTAATCTTTGGCAGTCTTTTGAAATAATGGGCAGTATTATGTGGCAATCACCGTTCATTAGTAACAGATGAAATTGCATAAGGGATGAAGACAAACGGCACATAAACCGAGGAGCTCATTTTCTGCCCTGGAGGCAGAAAGCATTTGTTCAAATGCAGATGCATTGGTCATAGGACAGGATGGAGGTGAGGGACTCCTAAAGATATGAGCTGAGGAATGTCTTCACGCTGAGAGTATTTCTGCCACCTGCCCGATCCGATGTGTCTCCCCATGCGGATTGGTCCAGATTTGGATTGGGATGAGAAGAAAACAGTGGGCAGAGTGAGCCCCTTTCAGGGGAGAAAAACAGGTGCAAGAAGGGAGCAGAGGGAGCTGGGCGTGCCGACCAAGCTCACTAGTAAATCTGGGACAGGGCAGAGGCACTAGACTCCGAAAGAGATACGGATTTATTTCAGATGCCTGCTAACATCTGACTTGGAGTTACTGGGTGTTTGTTACTGGATTCAAGAAGAGTGGCGTGTGTTTCATAATTTTTGAGAACCCTTGGAGACAAGTGAAAGAATGCCTGAGGAGGAGGACCTGTCTTGCTGGTTGAGGCATGAAGGCAGAGAAGCCTCTGGGGCTGCAGGGTCGAGATGCCAAGTGTGAAAGATGGAGCTTTTCCGGGGTGATAGGGTCTACGGGGCTCCTGGAATGGATTGGAGGGACAATGGGGCAGCCTCTGCTGTGGCCACTGCCGTGAGGCGTTACTGAAAGTGGGGCACAGGGCCACTTGAAGGAGATGAACGGCCCTGTCCTAACTTACCACGACGTTACCAACCACTCTCAGTCAATTTCTTTGAAAATATTACATCCAGGAGTATAGGCACCATGGGTCATGAAGAGCAGGAGAGAAGTAATCAAAAAGTTAAGGCCTTATCAGAATTGTGTTTTATTTACTGAAGGACTTTGGGGGTTTACTGTGTTCTCAAACAACAGAAATTCAGAAGAAAAAGAAAAAAAAATACTCCTTTTGGAGCATGGTAGCCTAGGTAAAAGTGATTTTTTTTAAAAAAAAGTATGGAAATGTTAAGCTCCTAGGACACTGAAAATATTTTTTACCAAATCTCCTCATTTCATGAAGGAGGAACTCAAACCCAGAACCATAAGGAGGTTTGTGCCAAAGGGAATATGTCATGTATCCGCAGCACTGAAAGACCTGTTCCCTGGAACGAGCCTTTGTTTTGCTACATTGAGTGTCTCTAATGGGAGACGTTGTCCTTGGGAGGAAACGCATCGGATGGGCAACCCCACGTCAGGTGTTCAGGAGTAGAAGCGAGGGAGAAAAGTCTTACGGATTTCTGTGTTCCGAATCATGCTTAGGAGTACAAAGTCAATGTAGACAGCAGGTAATTGGTTTAGGGGGTTGTCTGTATCTGTTTGCACGTGTGTGCCTGGCATTTCGGACTGAGAGCCACTCAAGAGTAAAGGACCGGAATCTTTTCTACCATTCAAAGAAACAATTTAACTTCTGGGTCTGGGGTTTGGACCCGCCTTTCCGAACGTGTGGGCGTGGGGGAGAGAAAACAAGGTCTCCTTTATGGGGGAGCCCGCCCCGGCATTCATCCCTCTTTGCAAAAGAGAGTTTGGAATCACTCAGGCTATTTAGAAAGTCAAACAGTCAGGGGTTCCTTTGTGAGAAGCTCCAACAGGAAAGAAGTCAGCAAAATCATGAATCATTCAATTCCCCTGAACAAAGAGGTTATTTTATTAAAATGTATGATAAATATCTAATGGGAACAAAACAACATTCCTCAATAAAAACACACACCACCACTCCAGATTCATAAAAATATCAGTTGGGACGTTTGTACAATGAGAATAACACAGACATAATGTTCTTTAATAATAAAACAGGGTGTTTTGCAAGTTACAATGCATCATGTGCATCACATTGTTTCTGGGGTTTCTGTGGCGTGGGTCTTCTCCCTTTTATGGTGCTGGCAAGGCTCGGGGAGTTCGTATTTGTCTGACGTTTGAATTGGGGTTGGGGTCTAATCTTTATGGAGTAATGATGTATCTCAAGGACCATAATTTTTGAAATTGTTTGGGTCATTTGCAATCGGCGGTGTAAATCTCAACTTGCTAGCTTTCTGACCTTTCACAGACCAGTGGCCCTTCTGAGTTTCCCCCTTAAAATCAGCACCCAACAGGTATGGGAAAAATCACGATGTATAAATAGACTATTAGGAAGAGTGCTGTTGTTACCATCACATCTACTGATCTGATTTTCTTTACAGAGATGTTGAGGTATCTGTTACATAGACCATCCAGGGGCACCTGGGTGGCTCAGTTGGTTAAGTGTCAGACTTCGGCTCAGGTCATGATCTCACGGTTCATGGGTTTGAGCCCCACTTCGGGCTCTGTGCTGACAGCTCAGAGCCTGGAGCCTGCTTCGGATTCTGTGTCTCCCTCTCTTTCTGCCCCTCCCCTGCTTGAGCTCTCTTCCTCTCTCAAAAATAAACATTAAAAAAATTTTTTTTTAAAAATAGACCATCCAGATGTGCCTTTTCTTACCCAATGTTCATCCCACAGTGCAGCTTGAACTGAAATGTTGATGAAGTATGTTGAGTCTTAAGGCAAATAATACCAAGAATTGCGAGCCTGCTTCCTGCAAATGTACCTCTTTCCTTCTTTAATAACAACTCACTGCCTGCGTGGAACATAAAATAGACATGGAACAGTAACTGGGGGCTGCAGACATACTCGGTATCCGTCATATGTTCTTATGTAATTGAACTCCAAAGAGAAGGAAACATTGCTGGAGCTAATGCTTTATAATTAAAGCTACGTAAGTGTCTTTTTTTAAACTTTGACTCTGTTTTTGGAATTAAAAGTTTTCAGAGTCTCACATGAAAATTTATGAAGGTTTATTTCAGTGTTAAATGCCCCTAAAAATACTTTCCTGCTTGTAAAATTGGAACAATACCTAAAACAAGCAGATAGCACTGCTGCTTAACCATGGAATAAAAATGGTACAGCCATGAGTTCCTATAGCTGAACTGCATGGAGACAATATTTATAACACTTTGCATAAGGATTTTTCTGTACAGATTGTTAAAACAACAACAACAATGATGTTAAGGAAAAACAAGTCTCTGGGTCACTAACATTTAAAGCAGGGAAAATAAGATTGCATTTACCAAGAATTTCCACTAGATGGTGCCATCTCCACAAAGTCAGGAGCTAAGAAAAAAAAAGGCTCATCACTAAAGGTTTCTTTTTGATTTATGGTTCTTCCTATGATTTACTTCTTTTTCCTGGCTGTTTGTTTTTCAAGTTCTATTTCAAACTCCTTTGTACGTATTCCTAACCTTGCATCTCAGGATAAATATAGTCCACGTTCGTGGGATTGGGTTTTAATGAAAGTTAGACACAGTCGTTAATTGCTTATCTTCGGTGTGCTTTAAACAGCGTTTACAGGTTTTCATCCCAGAACAGTTGGGCTCCAAAATGCAAAGAAGTTATTCCTAATCTGCCTTCATTCTGATGAGCGTCGTAAATTATTGCCGCACTGCATAGTAACATTTTCAGAAAAGGTCAGATTGTGAATTACAAGCTGAGAGCAAGCAGCCCTTGACTCAGAGCTTGTGACCTGTTTCTAACCTTGTGTGTTAGGAAACTCTGACTCATCCAGTATTTGAACTTGTGATTGCTGCCTGGGAGTGCACCTGTCGCCGAGGACGCTGTGGCAGTTAACGCTCACTGAGACTTCATTTCTTTCGCTCAGGGTTTCTTATGCACATTTAACTTGGCTTGAGAAAGTTTCACATAATTGAAAAATAGGTAAGGGTAAACTTAAGTTATTATTTGAGGATGACTCTTCATTTGGCTACATATTTTAGGCAAGCAAATCTTGAAGGTGCTCCCAAGACACAGTTTCAAGATAAGAGGAATCAAAATGTATCTCTACCTGACTCTATTATGAGTTATCTACATGATAATCACAACTGTGATACCGACAACTTAAGAGAGCAGCGCCCATCATCGTCCAGACCCCGTCCTACTATTCTCTTCCCTGTCTCTTTGAATCCTGTTAATTGGCAACCACTGGCTTTGCCACTTTGCGTCAGGGACATCTTTAAGGAAAATGAAAGTGAAAGCTCGAGATCGATGCTTGTGTACAGGTTTTTATTTAGAATTAGTTAAGCAAAACTAAGTCCGGACATTGTGGAGTCTGTCACCTCTATCGTAAAAAGCAATTCTGGGTTACTTCTTTCTCAGGTAGAAAAATTAAAATTTTAAGCCATAAGAGATTGCATTATCCTCGCTGAGGGTTAGAATATTGAAAATAATGGAAAGGGTTGGGTCACCTCTGTAAATGGCCAGGTAAATTTCACTTGTGAAAAGCCAGTAGCGAGGATTCAGGGTCAGGGGTTTCTTCCTTCTTTCCATTTTTGAGTCACGTGCACCCAGATGAGGAGAGTGAGGGGAAAAGAAAACAACAAACCACACTGATATGAGGGACATGTTCTACCTCTTTAATTAGTCTTCAGAATCCTATGGGAGAGTTGTGAGCATTCTAAATTGTTTTTATTTTTTTATCTAAAAATTGTTTTTAAATGTTTTTATTTTTATTTTTGAGAGAGAGAGACAGAGAGACAGAGACAGACAGAACGTGAGCAAGGAAGGGGCAGAGAGAGAGGGAGATACAGAATCCGAAGCAGGTTCCAGGCCCTGAGCTGTCAGCACAGAGCCCGACACGGGGCTCAGACCCACGGACCGTGAGATCATGACCTGAGCCGAAGTTGGATGCTCAACCGACTGAGCCACCCAGGCGCCCCTAAATTGTTTTTATCATGAGACTGAAGCACAGATACATAACTTAATCAAAGACATTTAGCTAGTAAGTTTAGTTAATGAAAAAGCCAGAATCCAAACCCAGGTATGTGTGGCTTCAAGTTTTATGTTCATTAGCACTCTTTGATTGCTGGTGTCAGATACCCAACATGAACACATTTAAGACGAAAAAGAGAAGAAGGGCGCCTGGGTGGCTCAGTCGGTTGAGCATCCGACTTCGGCTCAGGTCATGATCTCGCGGTCCGTGGTTTCGAGCCCCACGTCGGGCTCTGTGCTGACAGCTCAGAGCCTGGAGCCTATTTCGGATTCTGTGTCTCCCTCTTTCTCTGACCCTCCCCTGTTCATGCTCTCTCTCTCTGTGTCTCAAAAATAAATAAAATGTTAAAAAAAAATTTAAAAAAAATTTAAAAAAAAAGAAGAAAAAGAGAAGAAAAGAAAAAGAGGAAGGATTCAGAGAATCACATAACTAATTGGAGAAGAAAGAAGTCATATATAACTAGATCCTGGAACTAGATGCTGTCTGTCTCTGTCTCTCTGTGTCTCTGTCTCTCTGTCTCTCTCTCTCTCTCTCTCACACACACACACACACACACACACACACACACCTCTCTGTTTTACTTTGCTTGTGTTTTCCAACATGGGGAGGAACATAATACACACAGCCCTAACCTTCCACATCTTAGGAACCCTGGAGAGGAAGCCAAAGTTCCTCTTTCCCTCTCTAAGAGGCCACCTTGGCAGCCCAGCTTAGGTCTCAGGCCCTCCCTGGTCCCTGAGTCATTCCGAAAGGGTGGAGGATGGGAGCTGTTTAACCAAAGAGGAGGACAGGGGAGCTGGGCACAAATAAACAGCCACGTGAAGCAGGTTCCTTCCACTCTGTTCTGCTCCAACAGCCAGACTGATCCCCAGCCACCCAGAAGGGTGCCAGCCCCCGTGTGAAGATGCGGCTGTGGAGAGGCCTGGGGGGCAGGCACAGCTCACCCTGCTGATTTGCCAGGTAGCTGGGCCCCACAGCTACCCATATACAGGACCATTAATAAGGCAAATGTATTTCAGGAGAACTGCAGATACAAGTTGTGGCACGTTTCCATGTAATTTCTCTGTTATGTCTGTTTCCCCCTAAAAATAGTTTTTGGGGTTGAAGGTGAAGCAATTCTGTGATCCATCTGATCGACAGTATTATTTTTTATCTTTTTCTCTTTTTTAAAAAAAAAAAATTAACATTTATTTATTTTGAGAGAGACAGAGCGTGAGCAGGGGAGGGGCAGAAAAAAGGAGAGACACAGAATCCAAAGCAGGATCCAGGCTCTGAGCTGTCAGCACAGAGCCCGACGTGGGTCTCGAACTCACGAACCATGAGATCATGACCTGAGCTGAAGTCAGATGTTTAATTGACTGAGCCACTCAGGTGCCCCATCATTTAAATCTTTTAGCATCTCTATGAGATAGATCTTAATACTCCTCCTGTTCTACAAATGGGCACACTGAGACCTACCAGATATGTAACTTGCCCAGGGCTGTGCAGGAAGGAAATGGGGGCACCGTGATTTCAATTTTTTTTTCAACGTTTTTTATTTATTTTTGGGACAGAGAGAGACAGAGCATGAACGGGGGAGGGGCAGAGAGAGAGGGAGACACAGAATCGGAAACAGGCTCCAGGCTCTGAGCCATCAGCCCAGAGCCCGACGCGGGGCTCGAACTCGCGGACCGCGAGATCGTGACCTGGCTGAAGTCGGACGCTTAACCGACTGCGCCACCCAGGCGGGGGGCACCGTGATTTCAAACCCGGTGATCTGTCCCCCAGGACCCAAGCGCTCAACTGGTTGCCCCTGATTGCTGTTTGTCCCCTGGGAAAGTGTGATGGCCAGCCTTAGAACTTGGAAACTGACACTCTGTCCTGACATACAGACATTAATTCCACTGTCTGCACCTTCATGATTTGGAGAAAACCGATGAAAATATATACCTTTTCTCAGCATCACCAGACTATTACTCTTACTATAACTCTTTTCAGAGTTCTGCTTCTGTTCCTTGAAATTCCAGTTTGGTTGTCTTTATTTTCCCAGGCACCAATGCGAGAGGAGATACCGGGATCCCCACATATCCTCACATCTTGGTTCTTCAAATGCATCACCAAGTGCTGATTTGATGTCCTCACTCTTGCTTGGCCAGGCCTGGCCTAACCCCCATCCCGTCTACACAGATTATTGTTTTCCCGCCTCTTTAATTCTTGCTCTTTACATTCATGTCAGAATAATATTTGGTAAATTCCAATTTAGCAAATTGGAAACCTCCTAGCTCCGAAGTATCTAATAAGTATTGCTTTTCTGTCACATCAGATAAAATCTTCTTGATGATACAAGGAAACAGAGCTGGTGAGGCCTTAAGGAATTTGAAGGAAGGGATTATTAACATGTACTTGGAGATTCTCTCTACTTCTGTCTCCGAGAGCCTCAGACTGGAGCTGAGCATCAGGCGAGTGAGGAAATAAACTCGGGTGACATTCGATGAGCAGTGACCACGTTTACCTTTCAGTTATGAAAAAAGAAATCCACTCTTGTGTTAGGAGAGCTCAATGTTCTGAGTCTCGCTTTTCCGGTCAGCAAATTAGATGTAATAATCTGGACTATAGATCTCCACTTGATTCTTCGTAGTCCCCAAAGACACAATTGTTCTGAAAACCGACCGTTTATTTCTGACTCATGCTGGTAAAAGGACTGACACAACCTGAACTCGTCTGAAGCAGAATCTAAACCTGAATTGACACGTATCTCTCACTTGTTAGGAATATTCGTATGGTTTTTCCCAGAATTAAAATGTTTGATTAAAGCATCCTGCCAATCTTGCTGGGAATATAAACACTACATTAACTTACAAAAGTAAAGAAAAATCATCTGCATAACAGAACATGTCTGGGTCCAAAAGTTAAGGATAAAGAGTTGTGGCTGGCGTCCCCCAGTTTGTGTAGGTGTGAACCGTGGTAGTAATGATGTTTCTCGCCAAAGGGAAGCCCCACCTTACCTACCTAAGGCAGACACTCACTGAAAATGACCTCCACATCTGCCTCGGTGTCTCACAGCAGGGTCCCTTCCATTTCCAAGAGCCTCCTTCCCTCTCGGTCTCTCTTTGTCTCTCTCATCTCTGTCTCTCTCCGTTTGAATTATTTCCCCTTTATGAATAAAAATTATTTTATTGCATTCTAAATCATGCTATATCAAGATGGCGGGCGGGAGCCCCTCCGCCAGTGGGGGTGATATCATCTGTTTTGGACGTGAGGCTCAGGTAGGCTCCTGAAGCTTGTAGAGAAGAACCACAGAGCATGCTCAGGGGTTGGCTTGGTGACTCCCTATTACTTTAGAAAGACTCTCACAGTTCCGTGTGTGTGTGTGTGTGTGAGAGAGAGAGAGAGAGAGAAAGAGAGAGTTGGTCTCCTTCACAAAACCTACCCATGCAGCTGTAGCAACAGCGTCCCATGCTCACGTGTGTGCCACCCACCATATATGTCAGGCTAATGCAGTGGGTGCCACTTCTCTATCTCCCAGCCCTGCTTGCCAGTGTCCTCCACTGCGGGCACCCAGCAGCCCCATATGGCCTTCCCCTGGGGCAGAGGTAGAGTGGCCATCTCCCTGTGACAGGCGAGCCTGGGTGAGCCGTCCCCATCACCCCAGCCCACGTCTGCCCCAGCCTCGTTTCATCCCCTTGCCGAGTCAATGACCATGACACATACACATACTCCTCCTTGTTTTCCACATGCTCTTTCCCCGATGGTCTTCGGTCCCTGATTGCGGTTCGCGGGAGCCATCAGACGGACAGTACAGGGGAAGACACGGTGCTCTTCCTGGTCCCGAAATCAAGGCCCACGAATAACTGTTAGCAAGACTGCACGTCGACGTGGCCTGTCAAGTCCACTTCTGCTCTTGCTGACGTTTAAGGGGCTTTTGTCCTTGCAGTGGGCTGACCGCTTTGTACCTTGTCAGTATTCGATGACAAAGGCATGTGGCCTGCTGTCGGCAGTGAGCTTATCAGCGGAAAGCACGCAGCTTCTGTGGGACCCTCCTCTCCTTGCCTAGGTCGTTTCGGGAAATCGCGCAACCTCTCCGTGCCTCCCCTCGGTCCTCCGTGAAGCGGGACCGCCCTCAGCGCTGTCGTGCATGTGGTCAGGGTGGGTGGCCGGCTGCCGGAGCCTAGAGAAGAGTCAGTTCTGTCGTTACTGCTAGAATGGAAGGCTCTTTTCCATCGGAGCCATATGTGAATAACTAATCACCGTGATGCCAAAGACCATGAGTTCCTGTTAGAGCTTTAGCTCACGTGGAATAATTGCAACCTTGGCAAGGCTTCTCCTCGTGTAGGTGTGACCTCGGGGCAGTGCCACACAGGAACGTGTCACTGTGACATCTCCCCGCGGTGGAAATTTAGTCGGATCTTTGGATGGCAATCAGCACAGCCCTTTGAGGCAGTGAGGGTGATGAGGGCAGGTGCGGAGAGGAGGGTGGCCGGGTGGTGACAGGCGGGCTGGCTCTCGGGACCCCACGCTGACTTCTCCGTGGGTCCCCCCTTACAGCAGGCGAACAGAGCATGTCGTATTACAACCTAAAGCAGAACCTGTACACTTCTGGAAAACTTCCTGTTTCATGTTTTCCCTGGGGCAAAAAATCAATTTGAATGCTTCAAATGCTTTGTCATTGTGTATCAGCCAGAGTGGGAAAAAGAAAAGGGAGGGGTGCCACCTGGTGGCTCAGTCCATTGAGCGTCCAACTTCGGCTCAGGTCATGATCTCGCAGTTCTTGGGTTCGAGCCCCGCGTCAGGCTCTGTGCGGACGGCTCAGAGCCTGGAGCCTGCTTCGGATTCTGTGTCTTTCTCTCTCTCTCTGCCCCTCCCCCTGCTGACGCTTTTTGTCTCTCTGTCTCTCAATAATAAATAAACATTAAAAAAAAAGTAAAGATTTCCTTTAAGTCTAAACCTGCATTCACTTAATCACAAGAGATGATGACCTCAGTAAGATTCTGGAATGCATGATTTGTTACCGATTGTGTGTTCTCCTCAAGAGGATTGTGTCCGGTTTGAACCAGACACGCACTGTGTATCTTACAGGCTGGGTTCTGAAACCGATAACATGATGAGGGGTTTACATAGACCCCTGTGATGACACATGTGTTCACGTGTGTGCACGCAGACCCAAAGTGATGTTCCCTGGGCTCTTTGAAGTGAATGCCATTTGCTCCTGTAAATCTGCAGCCTGTCAGTGCAGTTAAAACCCTAACAACCAACATTCGTTTGTGCTGAGAACTTGACATATGTCACCTCCCCTCATCTGCGGCTCGGCCTGACACAAGCCAGGGTTGACTGAGTTACCCAATGGCACGTGCTGACGGCTCAGGAGCCACGGCGGTGGCCAGGCCCTAGATACACCCCACGTCTGCCTCTCAAACCCTGGTCTCCAAATGACAGGCGGAAGATTTCAGGGAAGTGTTTGAAAAAGAGCCACAGGGTGATGGCAGCTCACGGAGAAATGTCCCCGCACACAAGGAGAGGCTGGAGCCCAAGGGCACCGATGTCAGCTGTTCATCTCACGTTCTGGTTCCAGTCACTTACGGTGAGGATGGAGAGGAGACAGAGCCTGACCACTAGCCGGTCCCTCTCCACGCCCCCGCCCCACCCCCTGCCCCCCACCCTCACTCCACCCACCCCTGCTGTCCTCCCTCGTCACTTCCCACCCCGCCCACCCCTGTCCCCCACCTCACTCCACCCCCCACTTCACCTCTCCCCGGCCCCTCTTCAGCCCCCTCCACCCACCCCTTCCTCCCCACTTTATCCCCCACTTTACCCCTCTCTGCCCCCCACCCCTTCTCCCTCCCCTCCACCCACCCCTCCCCCTCCCCCATTATCCACCCCCCACTTCACCCCTCCCCACCCCCACCCCTCTTCAACCTCCCACTCCACCAACCCCTGCCCTCCTACCTCTCTCCACCCCTCACCTTGCTCCACTGCCCCCACCGTCTGGCCCCTCTCCCCATATCGTGACCCCAAACTGCCCCACTTTCACTTCCCCTTCTTGCCGCAAGCCTTCTGCCCACACGCTTTCCCTCACCCCCTGCCCTCTTCACCCCTGCTTTCCTGTAGATTCAGAATTTTCAGAATTCGGGCCAGGCTCTTTGGGCTTCTTTGTTTTTCTCTTGTTTGGGGATTCTGGCACAGCAGGACTTCCCGTTCACCTTATCGTGGATGGGCACGCAGAGACCTGGTGTTTTTCATGAATTCTTCCTCAGCCAGATCTTTCCCCGCCTGCATTTGTGCTAAGGCTTGGGGACGTAGGTGTGGGCACTGCTGTGTGGTCACAGGTCATTTTGTTGGCTTTGTTCTGACAGCGGCATCTTTTGTGAGTGAGCTCTCTCCGCCGCAGAGGCTTCCCCATGGGCTGTTGGGGGAAGTAAAGTGATCCCGCCTTCTTCCTTCTGCTGGCAACTTATGGCCCCTTAAGTGGCCTTGGGAGGAGTTAGCTTGCCAAGACAGGTGCATGCTGGGGCTCATACTTAAAGCGACTGCCTCTGTGAAGATACATTTGTGCAGCCCCCGAGGCACTTCCTAAATAGCAGAACCCTGTCCTTGACCGCCCCCAGCCTGGGATCCTGCTCAGCCCGCCCCACCCACACCTGCCCCATCCTCCCCAGCCTCCCACCGCCCCAGCCAGAGCGCCCCTGAGCCTCCACATGCCTTCCTTCCTGAGCCACGGGTGACCTGTCATGCTCTGCCACTGCCCTGGGGTGATCACCCACCTGTCCCTGTCCCGCTGGGCTCCCTTTGTCCCCACAAGTTACCAGTCCTCAATGCAACAGTCAGCACGATTCTTCAATGCACTCTTCTGCCGACCCTGCACTTTTTCCTCATTTCCCTGAGGGTCGCAACCCTTGACAGCCTCCAAGGCTCTGTGTGATCTGGTCCCTCTTGGCGCTGACCTCCCTTCTAGTCCTCCGTGGCTCCCCACTCAGCCGCTAAGGCCTCCCATGTTGCTCCGGGGACACCCGGGTAGCTTCCCATCCTAGGTTTGCTCTAGCCCTTCCCTCCTCCTGGATGTTCTTCCTCCCACTCCGCCTTGGCTAACCTCCTTACGTCTTCAAGAGTTCGCTCACTTGTGCCCATCTCAGTGAGCCCCCAGTAGAACCCCCACCTGAACCCCAAACACCGCATTCCCAATCACTCTTAGCAGGCTCTGCTTCTTCTGTCCAGAGCACGCAGCACCTTAACAGGCTCTGGAATTTACTGGTTGAATGCCCCTGCTGCACCTTGTGTGTCCCTGCAGTGGGAAGTTAAGCTGCACAAGGTCATGGATACTTACTTGTCTGGATCACTGGTAACTTGAAAACGACCGGAATCGTTCTCGGCACAAAATAGCTTCTGAGTAAATGCACACTGATGATGGGCTATGTTTACTCTTATCTCCCCAAAGCATTGCTTGTGCCAAAGAGAAAAAAAAAAAAAACCTTCAGGATGATGTCACGACGTTCCTTGTTTATTATTTGCCATAACCTGGGGCTTTCCAGCGTTGCTCTGGGGGTGTTTATTTTCAGAGTTGGCCAGTTTTATCTGTTCTGACACTGAGGTCTCTTTGTTACTGAACTCTGACAACCATGTGAAACTCCTTACGGAATCCTGGAGGAAGCAGGATTTCTGTTGCCTTCCACTGTTAGATTAGGGCCATCGAGTCAAAACATATGTTAAAATATACTCAGTAACCTCTGTGGGTATACACATAAAAACTTCTTCTGGGGCGCCTGGGCGGTGCAGTCCATTGAGCGTCTGACTTTGGCTCAGGTCATGATCTCACAGTTCACGAGTTCAAGCCCCATGTCGGGAACCTGCTTCAGATTCTGTGTCTCCCTCTCTCTCTGCCCCTCCCCTGCTCGCACTCTGTCGTTCTCTGTCTCTCAGAAATAAATAAAATCGTTAAAAAAAAAAAAAAAAAACTACTTCGTCTGGCTACTTCTGTTGGCTGCGTTAACCTGCCCAGAGATGAGACTGGGGAGAGTCATGGGAACTCCTGGCCGGGTGGACCGACCTCAGATGCTGTGAGCTGTATCCCCACCATTGTATGGCTCCTTCCAGCAACACCGATCTCAACAGAGCTCCAGAAACACAGCAGAGCCCAGCCTGTGCTTTGGCTGAGGCCTGGGGAAGGTCATTCATCGGGCTGTCACCCCAGCTCCACAGATGTCTCCCTCTTTGCAAATACAAACCGCCCAGTGATGATTCCTAACCACTGCCTCACAGCGTTGCTCACCCCCTTGTCTGTGGGTCGATGGTGCTGAACTTTCTAGGGCGAGAGTCTCCTTGTTCGGGTCAGCTGTGTCTCAGCAGAATGCCATGGAGTCACATTTCATGGACGGATATTCCAAACTGTCCTCACTTACTGGTTTATAGCTGCTGCGTTTCTCCCATTGTTTCAGTGTTCTGCATCGCAGAACCTCGAATGTTTCCTCGTCGCACAAAAGCAGTCAGTGGGCGCCACATAGGTGGGTCAGTGGGTCGTCTCCAGCAGTGTGGCACAGCGCGCGAGTGGGCTTCTGGTTTCACACCTTCTGCCGCGCATGAGGGCTGGTGGGATCTTGCTCAGCGCCTCGAGTCTATTTTAATCTAGTTGTCACACCCTGAGGTGTTCAGCTTAACTTTTGCATGTTCACTCTTAGCAGCAAGTGAATGATTCCCGAGTTCTGTTGCACTGAATGCGAGATCTCGTCTCTTGACTCTTGGCATCTAAGAAAGCTCATTCCAGCAAGGGGGTTTGAGTTCCCGTGTCCTCCTGACATCGTGTTGTTCAGAATTAAGTGCACAGTGTCCTTTGCGAGAGTTAGCTGGGCATCAGCCGGAGAGAGGTTCCCCAGAGCGTAAGGACATTTAACATATGATGAACGGGGTGCCCTCGATTCTGAAATGGCAGTGCCCCCACCAGTACTGGACTTTCTGTGGTATCTTCTAAGGTGTTTGACCCATCTTTAAAACAATGAAGTTCTTACTGGGCATCTGTTTTCAGAAATAACGATGCAGTGAAGGGAGAGTATGGTGGACAGATGCACCGGAGTTAAGCCATTCAATGGCTATGGGAACTCCGTGGGTCGTTATGGCCTCTCTCCCATCCCTGCCTTTTGCTTACATGCAGAGGTGGTATTAATCACTTTGACCAGTGGTTGGTGGGGACAGGGATTGGGCGTACACAAGGTGACTTACATACAGGAGTCATAAAAATAGTGTTAAAACTGTAATTGTGAGTTTCTAATAGCTTTGGGGTCATCATTTTGCTTCTCTCCCCAACACATCTAACTCCCCTCCAAGTCTCCCCTCCCATGACATCACCTGAAATGTTGTCCTTAACTCTCCCCCTTCCCACGCTCGCCTGTGGACACGTCCCGGCCATGCCTGCTGCCTACACAGCAGATTCGGCCCCCTCTCCCCATCTTCCTACTACAGTCCTGGGCTGGGTGCCCATTGTCACCCACCTGAAATCCTTCAAGCCTGCCTTCTGGGTTTCCCACCACTGACTGGCCCCACTACAACCCACACCCTGCTCCGCAGTCAGGTGCTCTTTCTAAAGAAAAGTCAGATCCTCGCTGTCCACCCTGCCTAAACCCCCTCAGCGCATGGAGCAGGTTCCGATCTCCTGGCTTCGCCCGCGTGATGTCTAGTCCAGTCCCTGCCGCTGTGGCTGGGCCGCTACAGGACCCATGCTCTGAAGCCCACACTCAGCCACCTGCTTGGAAGGCTCATCCCTCAATCTTCCTTGTCACCCCGGCCTAAACCGTGGCAACACATGGTCGAGGTCTTGCAAGCTGAAATGGGCCAAGGAGTCTGACGGCCTGCTGGGCAGACAAGGGGCACCCTGGAAGACCAGCCATCCAGAGGCTGTGGGCAGCCAGGAGACTCAAGTCCTCAAGTCCGCCCTTGTCCTTCCCTCATTCAAAAGAAGGCATTATCTCCTTTACCCCAGACACAGTGCGCTTTTGCAAGGCTGTAGAAAAAGAGACGGTCGCTACTCGGAAGCCGCTCAAAATGTTCAAAATCTGGGCAATCAGCAGGTAGCCTTCTCAGTTACAGTGTGAGAAGTGTCCTGAACATCTGACTAGGGGCCCCAGGAGCAGGTGAGAAGACTTTGTGCTGCGGGGGAGGGGAGAGGCAGGAGCCCTAGCAGACAGATGAACGCCACATAGGCGAAGGCATCAGGACTAGAGAAGCAGAGACACCAGCTGAGCGTCAGCGTCCACGGGGACAGGGGGGCGCACATGCAGCAAGTACCCAGAGGCCACCAGCCACACCAGAGAGAAACAGGAGTTGTGCTTTCTAATGCAGTTTCTGGTGATGGAGAGCTGTAGGAGCAAAGCCGTAAGTGACGCACGCTGATGGCGGTCTCCCTCCTCCCTGGAGAATAAGCACTTCACAGTGACGAATGCTAACGCACCGTACCCGGCTCGTCATCAGTACGCCTTGTGAACTGCAGGTGATAAGTAAGATAAGCACATAGCCCCCACGGAAATAAGTTATTTCAGATTGCAGCTCTGTTTAGGTGAAGGGCACTGTGTCGGCAGCAACCAACACCAGGGTGCAAGATAACCCGGGCTGAGTTTCCAGGGTCCCGCTGAGAGAAACACTCGGGGGGCCCCTGGGGGGCTCAGTCGCTTTAGCGTCCACCCCTTGCCTGCAGGGGAAGGTGTTCACCAAGTATGAAGAATTCTCCAGATGGAGAGGGGACAGAGCAATAGGACACTTGGAGAAAATGAGCGTTATGTCCAAATACCCACAGTATTCCTGGCTGCGGAGGTAGCTATGATGAGTTAGATTTGCATTTTAGCATCTTTTCTGTCTTATGCCTTCCTCCAGAGAGCAGCAAGAGAATTCTCTCTGAGTTAGTGATTTCCAACATCTCTCAAGGACTGTTGAGCCCATTGGTGCCTCCCACTTCCCAGAGATTGCGGTGTAATGGGACAAGGGCACGACCTGGGCATCGGGACTCACCTCTGCAGGATTCTGACATGCTCTAATGAGAACCACGTTCTCTGGCGGGTCATGTGGTGTGGTCCCTGCAGGCGCCGACCTTCAGAGGTTCCCCGAGACCCCTAAAGAGAACCCCAGCTCGTTGAATGATTCTCAGATAAGGCCTTCTGACCTGGAAATGTATTTGTACTTTACAAGATTTTTGAAAGTTTGCAGATTTTCCTCTGGACAAGGTACAGTCAGGCAGGGCAAATGTTGCGCTATGTGGAAACAGACCTAAGAGATGGACAGAACATTTCCCTGGAGCCACGATGGCCAAGTGTTGAGCACATCACGGAAATTCCAGCCAACCTGAGTCCTCACAGCTGCCCCACAAGGCTGCCTTTCCCGCCATCTCCACCGATAAGAAACAAACAGAATGCAGAGAGAACTAAGTTCTGGAAAGTCCGAAGGCATCAGTGAGACTCAGAACCCAACGAGCTCTCAATGCTATGCTGTCTTTCCACGCCATGCTGCTTTCCACCAGACCCATTTCTCGGTCCAGTGGCCAAGACTTGCTCCGGAGAGGCTCTGCCTGAAATATCTCTGTGAGATTTCTAGAACTTTCTATCCTCCCACATGTGTTTTAGACATCCCCCTGCTAGTCCTCCAGCCCATCTCTTCTCAGCTGTGTTCAGCCCAACTCTTGCAGACAGGTGTCGTGAGCCTGTCCTCCAGGCTTTCTCCTCTCCCTGGTCTTGGAGGGCAGGGACGGCGGGGAGGACAGAGAGCTTGCAAAGGAGAAGAAATGAGGATGAATTCCTGAGGCTTTCAGGACAACAAGTGACAACATGATGGGACCAACCTGGAAGACTCTGAGGGCAAAGGCAGAAGGGCAGGAGCCAGACGCTTCCTCGTATGTCACATCAATAAATGCAGTAAATAAATGCATTAATAAATGCAATGCAATAAATGCACATCAATAAATGCATCAATAAATGCACTGGGGTGGCTCAGTTGGTTGAGTATCTGACTTCGGCTCAGGTCATGATCTCACGTTCCTGGGTCCAAGCCCTGGGTCGGGCTCTGTGCTGACAGCTCGGAGCCTGGAGCCTGCTTCAGATTCTGTGGCTCCCTCTCTCTCTGCCCCTCCCCCGCTCACGCTCTGTCTCTCTCTGTCTCAAAAATAAACATTAGGAAAAAATTAAAAACAAAATAAATGCAGTCATGTAGTTATTAATAACAAGCTATATTACTACATGATTCCATCATGTGCTATATGGCATACCATCTTCCGTATAAATGTTATAGGAAGCACTACATATTATTACGCATACTATATTATTAATAGACCTAATCCCACATGTTTTATATCTGAGCAGCCATGTGGCACTCATCCAGAAATAGGGGAAGTCTTGCATTTGGGTAGGTCACCTTGAGTGGACGTTAACATACAAGAAAAACTTGTGATCCATATAAAGACATGAACATACGAATAACTGAAAAGGAGAATGGAGTAATTTGTTAGGGAGAAGGAGTGTATGTAGGCAGATGTGTAACGCGAGAGGCCTCACAAATAGTAGTGCCCTAAAGTAAAAGTCATAGAAAGTGAACGGGCCTAAAGGTGTATTTGCTTTTGAGCTGAAATTTCCTATAAGCAAGATAATGAGCAAAGGTATGTCAGCTAAGCAAATGATAGCTTTCCATATTAATACTGCATTTCAGAGACTTACTAAAAAATTGACCATATCTAAAAATAAATTCCAAATGGATTAAATAGCAAAATGTGAGGCCTGAAACCATAAAAATCATTGACAAGAACATAGGCAATGATCTCTCTGACATGAGCTGTAGCAACATCTTTCTAGATATGAACCCCTGAGGCAAGGGAAATAAAAGCAGAAATAAACTACTGGGACTGTATCAAAATAAAAAGCTTCTGCACAGCAAAGGGAACAACCAACAAAACTAAAAGTCATCCTACTGAATGGGAGAAGATATTTGCAAACGACATATCCAAGAAAAGGTTAGTGTTCAAAATATATAAAGAATTTCTACAATTCAGCACCCAAACCCCAAATGATCCAATTAAAAATGGGCAGAAGACAGGAACAGGCATTTCTCCAAAGAAGACATCCAGATGGCCAGGAGACACATGAAAATATGCTCAACATCACTCATCACCAGGGAAATGCAAATCAAAACCACAATGAGACACCACCTCACACCTGTGTAAGAATGGCTAAAATAAAAAACACAAGAAACAGTAAGTGTTCACGAGGATGTGGAGAAAAGGTTCTCTCATGTACTGTTGGTGGGAATGCAAACTGGTGCAGCCACTGTGGAAAACAGCATGGAGGTTCCTCAAAAAGTTAAAAATAGAATTACCATAGGATCCAGTAATTCCACTGCTGGGTGTTTGCCCAAAGAATATGAAAACACTAATTTGAAAATATATATGCACCCCTATGTTTAGTGCAGCATGATTTACAATAGCCAACATAATGGAAGCAGCCCAAGTGTCCAATGGAAAAGTATTCAGCCATAAAAAAGAGTGACATCTTGCTCTTTGCAATGGCATGGAAGGAGCTAAAGAGTATAATTCTGAGTGCAATAAGTCAGAGAAAGACAAATACTATATGATCTCACTCATCTGTGGAATTTAAGAAACAAAATAAATGAGTAAAGGGGAAAAAAAGAGAGAGACAAACCAAGAAACACTCTTAACTGTAGAGAACAAGCTGATGTTCGCAGGGGGGAGGTGGGTGGGGGGATGGGGGGAATAAGGAATAAAGATTAAAAAGTACACTTACGATGGATACAATAAACAAAATGATAAAAAAAAATTTTGATCCTGTCTTAGGCCATAGATTTACACTTGAATAAATTCTCAACTTAAGAAAACGTACAGACTATATTCTCTGTAAACAATGTAATAAATTTAGAAACTAAATCCGGAAGTAAAGGCAAATAGAAACTTTACTAGAAAACAAAGTATTGATCCTTCGTGACAAAAAAGAAGTATGTGTAAACACAGAGGTAGTAACACTATGTGAATAAGAATCCTTTGTACAGGGGCGCCTGGGTGGCTCAGTCAAAGTGTACCGCTTCAGCTCAGGTCATGATCTCACAGTTCACGAGTTCGAGCCCCGCGTCGGGCTCTGGGCTGACAGCTCAGAGCCTGGAGCCTGCTTCGGATTCTGTGTCTCCCTCCCTCCCTGCCCCTCCCTGGCTTGCACTCTGTATCTCTCTGTCTCTCAAAAATAAATAAATGTTAAAATTAAAAAAAAAATTAAAGTAGAAGGAAAAGGTAAACACAAAGTTGATCATACTTATTCCATCTGATAAAGAAGTAAAATAATGTACCAATGTGGGGATGCTACTTTATCTGTGAAATTTATTTGTTAAAAACGGTGATCTGAAATAAATATATCACACAATTGCTTTTTTCACATTGTTGGGAGAATGATGTATTGGCTGTCTCTATGTTCTTCTTTTAAGACTTTTCTCATTGTCAAAAATTTACGGAAAAATTAAAAATCTAGCATATCTATACCAGTAACACATCCAAAGATCTACCAATACCAAAAATATATAGACCATTATCTGACTTGTAGATATACAGAGGCATGAGTAACACATTAGCAAGTAGAAGCTAGCAGTCCATTAAAAGATACTCAATGATCAAGATTAAGAGCTTTTAATTATTAGTATACACCACATCAATAAGAAAAAAGGGAAAAATCAATTGACTATTTTAGAAGGTGCCAAAAGACAGTAATGGTCAACTCCCAAATCCCAACTCCCAAGTCTGTGGGAGCCCCAAACTTAAAGGAGTCTTCACACACACACACACACACACACACACACACACACACACACAAATTATCTTAAGTCCTAAGTGGACGTGATATTTACTTGTGAAATAGATTCAGGCTTTTTTTTAACATTGATCCTAAAGCTGGAAGGATTGTGATAAGGGAAGAAAATAAAAAGGAACAAACAGTATCGAGAAGGATTACACAAAATCACTATTATTGATAGATAATGATTATCCACCTAGAAAATCTGACACATCAGTAGCAAAATATTTTCTCTAATATTATATGTCAATAACGTTTTGAATTAGAAAACAAATGTGTGCAAAAATAGAAAGACGACGTGTGCACCAGCCAAAGCCGCTTAGACTAGACAAATGGAGACACTGGTTCTTTGGTCAGTGCTGCTAACATATGAAATATCTGTGCGTGGGATGGACCTAACAAAGACACTCACAAATTATATGCGGTTAGGAGAGGACTTGTGACTCACAGGGCTCCAGCCATGCGCACACACGCACTTACACACACAGACACGTTTGCAAACACATCTCCCCTTCCATGTGAGCGTCTGTTTTTGTTTTTGTTTTTGTTTTTTTAACCTGTTTTATGTACTGGAATTACTGAAGGTTCAGATTCAAAGTTTTCATGATGGAAAAAGTTCTGAAACCATTGCTCTCAGGCATTCCAGCCTGCCTAAAAGCTATTTATCCATAGGTCTGGCTTCTCTTGTCCAAGGTAACCACCTACCAAATTCCCCCAGCCCTCTGTCCTCCAGTAAGAACACACATCGTGAATGTGGTCAAACATGTTCAATGGATGAATGGATGAATGAATGAATGAATGAATGCCTTCACACTTTTCCTTTTGCATGGATTCTCCTCCACCTAGAAAACATTTTCATTCTAAAAGTTCGTCTTAGGGTTCCTCTGTCCTTTGACGCTTTCCTGACTCCTTCCTCTGTCCTTTATCGTCACCGGGAGTCTGTCCATGTTCCTAACTCCCATGTGCTCTGTGTATCTCTCTACTGTGGAACTCATCATGGCCTATGTAGTGTTTATTTATGGTACTGTCTTCATTCAGAGAGCAAGTATCTTAGGATTTGAGACCATGACTCAATGACTCATTGAACTTCATGCCCTAGACCCTGGCACCATCATTAGCACATAGGAGTTATGGGATAAAATGGATCAATAAACAAACATTGTTCTATGTGTGAGCACATGTGCATCCGTATAGATTTGTGGTTTTGCTACAATGATTCTACATTTGAATTCTGTTTTATTTATTCTGCTTGAGACTTTCATCTGCAAATCATCAGCTGCCTTTATGTCACCAAACCTGAAAAGTTCACTGAAATTTGAAAATTGCTCGGCCGTTATCCCTGTGAATGTTCCTACTTCCTCCTTCTTACGCCTTTTCTTTTCTTCCAGAACTCGTTCGGGTGCCTGCTGTTCCTTCTGTTTCCTCTCCTAACTTCTCTTTTATGTTTTCCATCTCTGTCTCTCTGTGGTTCATTCTGGGCAATTTCTCCACTGCTTTCTTATAATTTACTAACCCGTTTTTGAGCAGTGATTAATGTGATATTTAACGCGTGCGTTGCATTTGAATTTCAATGACCTGTTTTTCCATGTCTAAGAGTTCTTTGTTCTGTTTCACATCTGCTTCTTCTTAAATATTGTTTCTTGTTCTTTTCTCCTATTATATTTCCCTTTCTTTTCGCTGTTTTAAACATGCTCCTTATGCCATACATAACCGATCGTTGCATCATCTGAAGGTCTCAAGGCTCTGCTAGTGGTATTTATTATGTCTGCCCAGAGATAATGATTTCTCTGTGTCTTTGTCCATTGGAGTGTTGATTTGGTGTCCTGTGGTGGCCAGGCTGGGAGACTCCTGAGTGGCCCGAATGGAGGCTTAGTCTTGTAGAGACATTTGTTGTCTTTTTGCTTCGGTGAAATGCTCCAGGAGTATTACCGTCCTGGGGCCATTTTTAGGTTAATTCTTTAGTTAAAATATCCTAAGAGCATATACAGAGTCTAACTTTAAACCACTAAAACCAAGAGAAGACTGGCTAGGATTATGATTTCTCTGAGGGGAGACACTTGCCCACCCAGAATCTGCCCAGGTAAGTTTCCCTGTGGCCTGTCCGTCTGTAGGCAGACTTTAGGGTGTTCCCTCCACCGAGGTGGTAGCCTTGTGATTGTCTGGCTTTATGTAATTTCTAGGGCCAACAGGGTGTTCTCCTTCCCTGTGGCCCTTAGCGCCTTGGTTAATAGAATAAGTCTAAGTTCCCACGAACTGCGAGATTTAGCCCGATGTCCCTCTGGATGGCACAGGGACTGTTCCCTACTCAGCGGGATCAGCTCTCCCTTTGAAAGGCATGGTCTACTTGGTCCACAGAAGTTTACTAATAAGCAAGGTATTCTTCACTAATGATAACGTTTCCCGTTTAAAGAAATGAAGAGATTGTTTCTCTTCATTGTAAATCCAGAGTAAATAGTAGTCTTAAGCTATTTTCAGATACATCAGCTATCTATATATGTAGGGTAGATCATGATGGGTGTGTGTGTGTGTGTGTGTGTGTGTGTGTGCACACGTGTGTGTAATTAAGCATCTCTACATCCACCCAGGAAATGGATGTTACTAAATGTGATTACAGCTCGATATTTTGACAAATTCTAAACATTTCTAAAAAAATAAATTCTAAACAGTTCTGTACTTATTTTGGGAATAGTATTCGAGAGAGCTAATCCAGAGCCTTAGCTGTTAGATACTTAGATGAATCCCACCCTTTATCTGAAACAATGCGCTCAAAATATAAGTATCAATGGAAAGGACTGGGTGATGTTATGCACAGTGAGGTCATGCTGTTGTTGATGTCCTGTTGGGTCATGCATTGTGTGTGTGTGTATGCGTGTGTGTGTGTGTGTGTGTGTGTGTGTGTGAGTGTGAGAGAGAGAGAGAGAGAGAGGGAGAACACAATATCCAGGCACAAAATGGTTTGTCCTAGGCACACTACAGTATCTCACCTGTTTATTTTATTTCTATTTTATTTTTTTATGTAATTTATTGTCAAGTTGGGTAACATACTGTGTAGACAGTGCGTTCTTCGTTTTGGGGGTAGATTCCCGTGGTTCATCACTTCCATACAAAACCCAGTGCTCATCCCAACAGGTGCTCTCCTCAGTGCCCACCACCTACTTTCTCCTCCCCCCCACCCCCCATCCACCCTGTTTGTTCTTTGTATTTAAGAGTGTCTTATGGTTTGCCTCCCTCTCTGTTTGTAACTACTTTTTCCCCTTCCCCTCCCCCCCGGTCTTCTGTTGAGTTTCTGAAGTTTCACATATGAGTGAAAACATAGGGTATCTGTCCTTCTCTGCCTGACTTACTTCACTCAGCATCACACCCTCCAGTTCCATCGAAGTATCTCACCTGTTTAAATATTTCATGGTAAACAGCACATCACGCGGTGATGACTGACTTTATTTCTCAATTGTCTCTTACACCAGATGCATGAGCTTGGTACAATAGTCCCCCTGTTGTACCTATAAACCCTCACTGTGAAATCCCTGCCGACTGATGACCTCTGCAAAACAAATTAGTAATAAAGAGACCCTAAACACCATAAACAGCAGGGGACACCTGCAAGGTGGCAAGGTTCTGATACCACACGCAGTAGTTCTTCACAGAGAAGCCCTTAAGATTAAGGTGTTTTGTCCTGTGTGGCACAGTAGACTGCTTCTACTTCGATTTCATCAGAAGGCATACTCGTAGTACGTTTTGCTGAACTTGGACCACCTGCCTGTCATGTTTCTGCCCCCACGGGGATGGTGGGCTGGAAGCACTCAGCTTCCCAGGAGAACGGGCTCTGGATGAGCCTGCGGACGGTGCCTGGTGAACACGCCTGGTGGGATCTGCAGCATGGAGCCACTTCAAGGAAGAAGAAGCCAGCAAGGAGAGGTCACTGCGCGTCAGTGCGGGGCTCTGCCTGTGGAGCCCTGCTGCACCCTGCCCTCCCCTCCCCTCCGCTTGAGTCTGGGTTCCCTGTCCCTCCCTGTTTCATAGAGTCCTGGGGAGAAGGATCTTACCAGATGTGACAGCATTACCTTGAAAAGATGAGCTATGAAAATGCACAAAGGAACCAGAAAATAGACCTCCATGACCCTTTGTTCCTTTGTTTTCTTAGACAGTGTTCCCCAACACTGATTAATTGAGAGAAACGTCCCTTCCTTTTGGTATCCGAACGAAAAGCTCACTGCAGCAAGGGAAGTTCACTGTCATGTTTTACTGTTTTGGGTATTACAGGCACGTTCCCCTCCTGGTTGCAAAGAGAAGTCATTTTGCTTAATTAACTTTGAATTTTTTTTAGTATCTAGAAGCCAGTTTTATTATGCAGACATTTAACAATCTATTATGTGACTTAATTGGCATAAACGTACCACATTTTGAGTTTGTTAACATACCCAATTTTTCACTTCCAGAAAGTACCAGAGAGACCAAAAGATCTGCATGTCAGGGAAGGCACTTGATTTCACCTCTTGTTTGATTAGACCTTGGATTTTAAATTCCAGTTCATTGTTTTAAATAATAACTCTGTTATTTGATTATCGCTTCTCTGTCTTAAACACTATAGTTACGGTTACAGACATATTTCCTCTACATATCTGCATGACTTCTACATTCATTTCCCTTAGACAAGGGAGTTTGTGTGATGTTTAAAGAGTCCCCAAGATCATAAAGCTTCTTAGACTATATGCTGATGACAGGGAGTGTGTTTATGGAACTGGTAACATTTTATTCTGTTAACTCATTGAAATGCACATCTAGAGTTTCTGATCAAGCCAGTTGTTGATGGAAACAGGCACCAGAATTTTAGTATTTAAAAGTAAGTAAGTAAGTAAATAAATAAATAAAAAACAGGCTCAGTCGGTTGAGCCTCCAGCTTTTGATTTCGACTCAGTTCGTGATCCCACAGTTGTGGGATTGAGCCCCATGTTGGGCTCTGCAGCAAGTGTGGAGCCTGCTTGAGTTTCTCTCTCTCTCTCTCTCTCTCTCTCTCTCTCTCTGTCTGCCCCTCCCCCTGCGTGCGCTCGCTCTCTCTCTCTCTTTCTGAAATGTATGTAAATGATGAATCATGGGAATTCACTCCCAAAGCAAAGAGCACACTATATACCCTCTATGTTAGCTATGTTAGCTAACTTGACAAGAAATTATATTAAAATAAAATAAAATAATAAAAAATAAGTTTAAAAAAAACCCAAAATTGACCTTACAAAATATCAGTTTTCCTTCTCATAATTAACAATTATTCATTGCTACAATATATATTAGTATTGTTTGCAATACAATCAGCTGCAGAAGGCTCCGAGCCTGGGTAATGAAAACAAAGCAGGACCAAGGATGGGATGTAACCACTCCTCTTCGTCCCCCACCTGCTCTGGATTTCTCCTCCCTCCCCTGCCACCACACGGAAGGCTCCTGCATGCATCAGTGCTCCTGGCAAAAGCACCATTCCCGGGAAGGAGACAGAGATCGAGGGTGCAAGGGGGCCAGCCCCCCACCTCGTATTCTTAAATAAAACTTTCCTGAGACCATCATCTGTTTGAGCCAGGGAGGAAATGGAAACAAGGCATGAGCGGTCATTTCTTTGTCATTATGGTCTATGGTTTTTAACCTCATCAGTTTACGTGTGTAATTCAGTTCTAAGCCTCAGATTCCCTAACAAATCAGACGTAAATATCTCCTGATTTTAGCCTTTCTAATTTTAGGAGCTTTTATTTTCATCAAAGTTGAGATTCAAGGTTAACTCTTTGAAGCGTGTGATACCTAAAATATAAATACTGCAGTTATTAGAGCAGCAGATTGGGCTGAAAGAAGCAAAGAGGGATTTCTATCAAGTTTAAAGAATCTACAGCACACTCCCCCCCCAAAAAATCCATTTAAATTTCTTTGGTTTTTTTTTTTTTTGACCGTGAAGATGCTTTTGAGTTTCATTGTATTTATCTTTATGATTTTATTTTATAAACATTTCTAATGGGTAGAACTGGTTTAGAGACACTACGAAGTTATTTCCATACAGAATCATGTTGTGATAACAGTAGTAGGTATTAGTAAACGGGTGACCTGATTCTGCTAGGTTGGAATATCATTTCACTACCTCAGGGTCTGAAGGCAAATTAAGGCAGAATGCTAATTATTCCTCGGGACTGACAAACATTTTAAGCCCAGAATAGCTGTGTCTATTGGTCTTGAAGGCTCCAGAACCCATCCTTGGAAAAACTAGTCTTTTCTTGATTTAGTACCTTTCTAGCTAAGTGATTACTTTTCAATATTCTTGTGTAACTTACCTACTTTTCTCATATGAACATCTGAAAGTTAGAGATCACATCTGGAGTGAAAACACATCATTTGGATATGAGTAAGTTTTTAGACTTTTTTGCCTTTCAGTTAGTTTTTAAATGTCTAGATAATGACTTTTAGGCAACATGCTTGAGTCTTTTCTCCAAATATTCTCTCACATATTGTGATTTTTCTTTTTTTATTTTAGAGTGTGTGTGTGTGTGTGTGTGTGTGTGTGTGTGTGTGCAAGTATGGGAGAGGGCCAGAGGGGGAGAGAGAGAGAGCTCAGTGCAGAGCCCAGCCTGGGGCTTGATCCCATGACCCTGGGGATCAAGACCTGAGCTGAGATCAAGAGTCAGATGCTTAACTGACTGAGCCACCCGGGCTCCCCTATGTGGAAGGATTTTGACGTAAATGCACAATACAACAGGATTTTTACTTCATGAAAAGTGTTTTCTTGTTATTAGTAAGTAGCTTGCCTTTGGCACTGAGGCGTGAACACTGTATTATTTCAAAGTTTGGAACAAAACCAAGAAGCAGCAGAGCTTACTTTGAGTGCTAACAACCTCCTTCTATCATTTGTCTTTTAGATTACCCCGGCTCTATTTTGAAATATTCTATATAGTAATATCATCTGTGGATGATATTTCTGTATAACTTTATTGAACATATGTAGCATGTTTATAAAGATAACGATAAGTCCACAGCCATTCCTTACTAGAAATTATTAAAAACAGGTGCAAGGGGCGCCTGGGTGGCTCAGGCAGTTGAACACCTGACTCTTGATTTCGGCCCAAGTCATGGTCTCACAGCTCGTGAGACCGAGCCGCACATCAAGCTCTGTGCTGACAGTGCAGAGCCTCCTTGGGATTCTCTCTCCCTCTTTCTCTCTGCCCCTCCCCCCACCAAAATAAATAAATAAACTTAAGAAAATAGGAGCAACAAGGGGTACAGTAGATAGAAAGTGTCAAAGTAGAGCTCACATGTTCCATCCTTGTCTTCTTGATTTTATTAGGAACAGTTATGGGCAACGAGTGTTTTTGTCTGTGCTAACATAATCATTTTTATTCAGGTTTTAAATGAGAACTGATATTTAGCTGTGGTGCCTGGGTGGCTCAGTCGGTTAAGTGACTTCAGCTCAGGGCATGATCTCATGGTTCATGAGTTTGAGCGCCACATCAGGCTCTCTGATGTCATATGGAGCCCACTTCAGATCCTCTGCCCCCCTCTCTCTCTCTGCAACCCCCCCACTCTCTCTCTCTCAAAAATAAAATAAACATTAAAAATATATTATTTTTTAAGAAAATAACTGAGATTTAGCAAAAATGAGAAATAAAGTATTTAGTTGACTTCATGAATCTATCCTGAAACAACCAGTTCTTATATTCCATGTCTGACATCATCTTGTTAGATACTTGGTTTTGGGCTACATTGCTTTACTAGGGACAATCTACATTTTTTTTTAAGTTTATTTATTTATTTTTGCAAGAGAGAAGAGGGAGAGAACCCGCAAGAGAAGAGCAGAAAGAGAAGGAGAGAGAGAATCCCAAGCAGGCTCTGTGCTGTCAGCTCAGAGCCAGATGCGGGGCTCGAACTCATGAGCCGAGAGATCATAACCTGAGCTGCAACCAGGAGTCAGACGCTCAACTAACTGAGTCACCCAGGCATCCCAGGGACAGCCTACATTTTAATAAGCTCTTGTGCTTGAAAAGGTTTTCCTTAATGTATTTTTAAAATCTTTTAAAAATAATGTAGTACATTTTTATTTTAATTGTCTTAACTTCTCCATAAAATTCCCCATTTGTTAAAATGGAGGGGCTGATGTTTCTTAGTCACATGACAAACATTTTTAACATAATTTGGGTGCTATCACGAAGCCAGGCCTTAAGGTTTTGTATGTGGGATGCACGTCTTTGCACAAGTGTGTGCACATGCAGTTTTCTTGCTGAAGGTTAGGGTTGCTGGTTGTGTAAGTATCTTATCAGTAAAGGCCATTAAACTATCTGGTGAACTATGTTTATTTCTTTTTAAAGCTCATTTCTGGTTTCCTCACCCGCCTCCCATATTGTCATACTTCTTTCCTAGTACTTCTAATAGGACTTAGGCAAGTTTCTGCCTCTGATGATTTACTGAATGTTTGTTTCTTATACTAACCTTTCTTCACTAAAACCTTTTCTAAATTAATTCTTCACTGTAGCATTTACGGGTTTTTGTTTGCTTTGACAAAAGAATGATTGATTTTTATGCCATTGGATTTTCATTTACTTTTGCCAATCTTTGGCCCAAGGAGAAGGGTAGAACTTATGTTCACTGTTTATATATCAGCCAGCTGCATATGGCACCTTCTAGGTATATTGAGAACCTACCAGGTATAAATGGAACTGACCAGGTATATATGGAAACTTTGAGATATATTTGGAAGCTTTCAGGTGTTTATAAAACCTACTATTTAATCAGTAATGACTTAGGTTTTATGAAAATCCATGGGAAACTTTCAGGCATGACCTCTAAGAAGAATAACATTGGTGACATTTAATTTCTATATATTAAATAAGAACTAGTAAATATTTAAATATATGAATAAGTAAAGTGGAGAAAGGAGAGTGTATTAGGATTCTCTAGAGAAAACCAAGAGGAGAAATATAGATGCAGGTATGTGTATATACATATATACATATACATATACATACATATGCATATGCACACACACACATATATGCATACACGTACACATACATATATGCACATACATATACATACATGCATGCGTACATCTACATACGCATATGCATGTGCATACACACATATACACAGATGCATATGAATATACACATATACGTGTACGTACACACATATATATACATATGCATATGCATACACATGCATATACATATACGCACACATATACACATACATATACATATACATATACACATACACATATATACATAAACATATTCATAGTATACATATACATATGCATGTACATGTGCATTTACAGAATTGACTCACATGATGGAGGCTGAGAAGTCCCGAGATCTACATCCACAAGCTGGAGACCCAGGAGAGCTGCTTCTGGTCTGGTGCCAGGTCTGGCTGGTCAGGAAGAGAATCCTGGTGAGAGAGTGAGAAAGAGCAAGGGTCAATATGAAGTCACACGGTGGCAGCCACAGCAGGGAGGGCAATGACATGTGCAGACTACAACCAAATAATAATAGTTTGATGGGGAAGAGCCGTGTTGTGGGGAGTCTTGCGAAACATGTAAGAGAATTTATTGTTTGGGTGAAATGTTTATGAGTAGGACAGTGATTAGATGGCTGTACACATTGGGAAGATGAATCAGATAGAGGCTTGGACACACACTTATTCTCTTTGATCCAGAATGAAAACTACTTGTCAAGGCCCGTCTTGCTTTGTTATGGGGATACACGTCCAGGCAATTTTGATAGGAGTCTGATAAAGCACTCTTGTGGAGGAAACACACAGTTTTGGGGAGTTCGTACAGAGGACATCCAAACCTACAAGACTTCCCAGAGAAAGTGGGCTGCCAAGAGCAATGGAATTCATCCAGAATGTTCCATGGGGAGTATGTGTGGGTTATGTTCCCAGTGGAGAAAGCAGGATGAGTGAGGGCCCAGAGGTGGACTAGACTTAGGTCTGTGTGAGGGACCAAAGGAAGTTCCATGTAGCAAGAGCTCAGAGGGCATGAAGAGGCTTGGAGAACGGATGGCATCCGATGGGGTGGGCCTTTGGGAACCACGCTAGGGAATTCGTGTTTTAAGAGCAATGGAAAGGGACGCCGCGGGGCTCAGTCGGTAAGCGTCCGACTTTGGCTCAGGTCATGACCTCACAGTTCATGGTTCAAGCGCCATGTTGGGCTCTGTGCTGACAGCTCAGGGCCTAGAGCCTGCTTCGAATTCTGTGTCTCCCTCTCTCTGCCCCTCCTCTGCTCATTCTCTCTCTCTCTCTCTCTCTCTCTCTCTTTCAAAAATAAATGAACATTAAAAAAAATAAGACCAATGGGAAGGATTTAAGGTTTGGACTTGGGAAGTGCATTCACTACATTTACATTCTGAAAAGAGAACTTTGCCTTTAGTGCAGAAACTAGGTTGGGGGTGAGCAGGCATGGGTCCAGGAGACCAGCTTCTGTAGTGTTTGGGGAGATTTGAACAGAGGGAGACAGAGAATACTACAGTCCCTGGGTGTCCATTGAGAGACTGACGGCTGTGGGGAACAGGGAACATGGAGGTCCTCCTGTTGGATTCACGGTGCATGCAGAATCAACCTGGCTGAGGGAAGTTCTACACAGTATAGGAGGAGAAAGAAGTTTGAATGTTGCAAATATTCTTATCCGTCAGCCTGGGAGACTGAATTAGGGTGGGTAATAGAAATACAGTAGGGGTGCCTGGGTGGCTCAGTTGCTTAAGTGTCCAACTTTGGCTCGGGTCATGATCTGACAGTCCATGGGTTTGAGTCCCGTGTCAGGCTCAGTGCTGACAGCTCGGGGCCTGGAGCTTGCTTCGGATTCTGTGTCTCCTTCTCTCTTTGACCCTCCCCCAATCGTGCTCTGTCTCTGTCTCACTCAAAAATAAATATTAAAATTAAAAAATATATATGTATATATATATATATAAAAGAAGTACAATAAAACCTTGGTTTGTGAGCGTAATTCATTTCAGAAACACACTTGTAATCCAAAGCACTTGCATATCAAAGCAAATTTCCCCGTAAGGAATAATAGAAACTCAGATGATTTGTTCAACCCAAAAATATTCATATGAAAATGATTACAATACTGTTATCTAATACGAAATAATAAAGAAAGTACAAAATAT